>NC_090921.1:64806583-66056583 GCF_040938575.1 Ambystoma mexicanum
CTGCCTCTCCAAGTCGGAGGGCCGTTTCTCTAATGGGAAATAGCTGCTTCGGTGTGAGTGGGCTTCTTCCCATTAGAGGAGAGGACCTTTCTGCCTCTCCAGGTTGGAGGGCCGTTCCTCTAATGGGAAATAGCTGCTTCGGTGTGAGTGGGCTAGTTCCCATTAGACAAGAGGACCTTTCTGCCTCTCCAGGTCGGAGGGCTGTTTCTCTAATGGGAAATAGCTGCTTTGGTGTGAGTGGGCTAATTCCCATTAGACAAGAGTACCTTTCTGCCTCTCCAGGTCAGAGGGCCGTTTCTCTAATGGGAAATAGCTGCTTCTGTGTGAGTGGGCTAGTTCCCATTAGACGAGAGGACCTTTCTGCCTCTCCAGGTCGGAGGGCCATTTCTCTAATGGGAAATAGCTGCTTTGGTGTGAGTAGGCTAGTTCCCATAAAACAAGAGTACCTTTCTGCCTCTCCAGGTCAGAGGGCCGTTTCTCTAATGGGAAATAGCTGCTTTAGTGTGAGTGGGCTAGTTCCCATTAGACAAGAACACCTTTCTGCCTCTCCAGGTAGGAGGGCCATTTCTCTAATGGGAAATAGCTGCTTCAGTGTGAGTAGGGTAGTTCCCATTAAACGAGAGGACCTGTCTGCCTTTGTAGGTCAGAGGGCCGTTTCTCAAATGGGAAATAGCTGCTTCAGTGTGCGTCGGCTAGATTCCATTAGATAAGAGGATCTTTCTGTCTCGCCAGGTCGGAGGGCCATTTCTCTAATGGAAAATAGCTGCTTCGGTGTGAGTAGGCTAGTTCCCATTAGAAGAGAGGACCTTTCTGCCTCACCAGGTCAGAGGGCTGTTTCTCTAATGGGAAATAGCTGCTTCGGTGTGAGTGGGCTAGTTCCCATTAGACGAGAGGACCTTAATGCATCTCCAGGTCGGAGTGCCATTTCTCTAATGGGAAATAGCTGCTTCGGTGTGAGTGGGCTCGTTTCCATTAGACGAGAGGAACATTCTGCCTCTCCAGGTCGGAGGGCCATTTCTCTAATGGGAAATAGTTGCTTCAGTGTGAGTAGGTGAGTTCCCATTAAACGAGAGGACCTGTCTGCCTTTCTAGGTCGGAGGGCCGTTTCTCTAATGGGAAATTGCTGCGTCAGTGTGAGTGGGCTAGTTCCCATTAGACGAGAGGACCTTTCTGCATCTCCAGGTTGGAGGGCATTTCTCTAATGGGAAATAGCTGCTTTGGTGTGAGTAGGCTTGTTCCCATTAGACGAGAGGAACATTCTGCCTCTCTTGGTCGGAGGGCCGTTTATCTAATGGGAAATAGCTGCTTCGGTGTGAGTAAGCTGGTTCCCATTAGACGAGAGGACCTTTCTGCCTCTCCAGGTCGGAGGGCCGTTTCTCTAATGGGAAATAGCTGCTTCGTGTGAGTGGGCTCCTTCCCATTAGAGGAGAGGACCTTTCTGCCTCTCCAGGTTGGAGGGCCGTTCCTCTAATGGGAAATAGCTGCTTCGGTGTGACTGGGCTAGTTCCCATTAGACAAGAGGACCTTTCTGCCTTTCCAGGTCGGAGGGCCGTTTCTCTAATGGGAAATAGCTGCTTCGGTGTGAGTGGGCTAATTCCCATTAGACAAGAGTACCTTTCTGCCTCTCCAGGTCAGAGGGCCGTTTCTCTAATGGGAAATAGCTGCTTCTGTGTGAGTGGGCTAGTTCCCATTAGACGAGAGGACCTTTCTGCCTCTCCAGGTCGGAGGGCCATTTCTCTAATGGGAAATAGCTGCTTCGGTGTGAGTAGGCTAGTTCCCATTAGAAGAGAGGACCTTTCTGCCTTTCTAGGTAGGAGGACCGTTTTTCAAATGCGAAATAGCTGCTTCAGTGTGAGTCGGCTAGTTTCCATTAGATAAGAGGATCTTTCTGTCTCGCCAGGTCGGAGGGACGTTTCTCTAATGGGAAATAGCTGCTTCGGTGTGAGTAGGCTAGTTCCCATTAGAGGAGAGGACCTTTCTGCCTCTCCAGGTCGGAGGGCCGTTTCTCTAATGGGAAATAGCTGCTTTGGTGTGAGTAGGCTAGTTCCCATTAGACGAGAGGACCTTTCTGACTCTCCAGGGTTGAGGGCCGTTTTTCTAATGGGAAAAAGCTGTTACAGTGTGAGTGGGCTAGTTCCCATTAGACGAGAGGACCTTTCTGCCTCACCAAGTCAGAGGGCCGTTTCTCTAATGGGAAATAGTTGCTTCAGTTTGAGTGGGCTAGTTCCCATTAGACGAGAGGACCTTTCTGCCTCTACGGGTCAGAGGGCCGATTCTCGAATGGGAAATTGCTGCGTCAGTGTGAGTGGGCTAGTTCCCATTAGACGAGAGGATCTTTCTGCCTCTCCAGGTTGGAAGGCCGTTTCTCTAATGGGAAATAGCTGCTTTGGTGTGAGTAGGCTTGTTCCCATTAGACGAGAGGAACATTCTGCCTCTCTTGGTCGGTGGGCCGTTTATCTAATGGGAAATAGCTGCTTCGGTGTGAGTGGGCTAGTTCCCATTAGACGAGAGGACCTTTCTGCCTCTCCAGGTCGGAGGGACGTTTCTCTAATGGGAAATAGCTTCTTCGGTGTGAGTGGGCTAATTCCCATTAGACGAGAGTACCTTTCTGCCTCTCCAGGTCAGAGGGCCGTTTCTCTAATGGGAAATAGCTGCTTCGGTGTGAGTGGGCTAGTTCCCATTAGAAGAGAGGACCTTTCTGCCTCTCCAGGTCGGAGGGCCATTTCTCTAATGGGAAATAGCTGCTTCGGTGTGAGTAGGCTAGTTCCCATTAGACGAGGGGACCTTTCTGCCTCTCCACGTCAGAGAGCCGATTCTCTAATGGGAAATAGCTGCTTCAGTGTGAGTAGGCTAGTTCCCATTAGACGAGAAGACCTCTCTGCCTCAGCAGGTCAGAGGGCTGTTTCTCTAATGGGAAATAGCTGCTTCGGTGTGAGTGGGCTAGTTCCCATTAGACGAGAGGACCTTTCTGCATCTCCAGGTCGGAGGGCCATTTCTCTAATGGGAAATAGCTGCTTCGGTGTGAGTAGGCTCGTTTCCATTAGACGAGAGGAACATTCTGCCTCTCCAGGTCGGAGGGCCATTTCTCTAATGGGAAATAGCTGCTTCAGTGTGAGTAGGATAGTTCCCATTAAACGAGAGGACCTGTCTGCCTTTCTAGGTCGAAGGGCCGTTTCTCTAATGGGAAATTGCTGCGTCAGTGTGAGTGGGCTAGTTCCCATTAGACGAGAGGACCTTTCTGCCTCTCCAGGTTGGAGGGCCGTTTCTCTAATGGGAAATAGCTGCTTTGGTGTGAGTAGGCTTGTTCCCATTAGGCGAGAGGACCTTTCTGCCTCTCCAAGTCGGAGGGCCGTTTCTCTAATGGGAAATAGCTGCTTCGGTGTGAGTGGGCTTCTTCCCATTAGAGGAGAGGACCTTTCTGCCTCTCCAGGTTGGAGGGCCGTTCCTCTAATGGGAAATAGCTGCTTCGGTGTGAGTGGGCTAGTTCCCATTAGACAAGAGGACCTTTCTGCCTCTCCAGGTCGGAGGGCTGTTTCTCTAATGGGAAATAGCTGCTTTGGTGTGAGTGGGCTAATTCCCATTAGACAAGAGTACCTTTCTGCCTCTCCAGGTCAGAGGGCCGTTTCTCTAATGGGAAATAGCTGCTTCTGTGTGAGTGGGCTAGTTCCCATTAGACGAGAGGACCTTTCTGCCTCTCCAGGTCGGAGGGCCATTTCTCTAATGGGAAATAGCTGCTTTGGTGTGAGTAGGCTAGTTCCCATAAAACAAGGGGACCTTTCTGCCTCTCCATGTCAGAGAGCCGATTCTCTAATGGGAAATAGCTGCTTCAGTGTTAGTAGGCTAGTTCCCCTTAGACGAGAAGACCTTTCTGCCTCTCCAGGTCGGAGTGCCATTTCTCTAATGGGAAATAGCTGCTTCAGTGTGAGTGGGCTAGTTCCCATTAAACGAGAGGACCTTTCTGCCTCTCCAGGTCGGAGGGCCATTTCTCTAATAGGAAATAGCTGCTTCAGTGTGAGTGGGGTAGTTCCCATTAAACAAGAGGACCTGTCTGCCTTTCTAGGTCGGAGGGCCGTTTCTCAAATGGGAAATAGCTGCTTCAGTGTGAGTCGGCTAGTTTCCATTAGATAAGAGGATCTTTCTGTCTCGCCAGGTCAGAGGGCCATTTCTCTAATGGGAAATAGCTGCTACGGTGTGAGTAGGCTAGTTCCCATTAGAAGAGAGGACCTTTCTGCATCTCCAGGTCGGAGGGCCATTTCTCTAATGGGAAATAGCTGCTTCGGTGTGAGTAGGCTAGTTTCCATTAGACGAGAGGAACATCTGCCTCTCCAGGTCGGAGGGCCATTTCTCTAATGGCAAATAGCTGCTTCAGTGTGAGTAGGCTAGGTTCCATTAGATAAGAGGATCTTTCTGTCTCGCCAGGTCAGAGGGCCATTTCTCTAATGGGAAATAGCTGCTTCGGTGTGAGTAGGCTAGTTCCCATTAGAAGAGAGGACCTTTCTGCCTCACCAGGTCAGAGGGCTGTTTCTCTAATGGGAAATAGCTGCTTCAGTGTGAGTAGGGTAGTTCCCATTAAACGAGAGGACCTGTCTGCCTTTCTAGGTAGGAGGACCGTTTTTCAAATGCGAAATAGCTGCTTCAGTGTGAGTCGGCTAGTTTCCATTAGATAAGAGGATCTTTCTGTCTCGCCAGGTCGGAGGGCCATTTCTCTAATGGGAAATAGCTGCTTCGGTGTGAGTAGGCTAGTTCCCATTCGACGAGGGGACCTTTCTGCCTCTCCAGGTCGGAGGGCCGTTTCTCTAATAGGAAATAGCTGCTTTGGTGTGAGTGGGCTAGTACCCATTAGACGAGAAGACATTTCTGCATCTCCAGGTCAGAGGGCCATTTCTCTAATGGGAAATAGCTGCTTCGGTGTGAGTAGGCTAGTTTCCATTAGACGAGAGGAACATTCTGCCTCACCAGGTCGTAGGGCCTTTTCTCTACTGGGAAATAGCTGCTTCGGTGTGAGTAGGCTAGTTCCCATTAGACGAGAGGACCTTTCTGCCTCTCCAGGTCGGAGGGCCATTTCTCTAATGGGAAATAGCTGCTTTGGTGTGAGTAGGCTAGTTCCCATTCGACGAAGGGACCTTTCTGCCTCTGCAGGTCGAAGGGCCGTTTCTCTACTGAGAAATAGCTGCTTCGGTGTGAGTGGGCTAGTTCCCATTAGACGAGAGGACCTTTCTGCCTCTCCAGGTAGGGGGGGCCGTTTCTCTGAAGGGAAATAGCTGCTTCGGTGTGTGTAGGCTAGTTCCCATTACACAATGTGACCTTTCCGCCTTTCCAGGCTGAGGGCCTCTTCTCTAATGGGAAATAGCTGCTTCAGTGTTAGTGGGCTAGTTGACATTAGACAAGACCACCTTTCTGCCTCTCCAGGTCAGGGGGCCTTTTCTCTAATGAGAAATAGATGCTTCAGTGTGAGTGGGCTAGTTCCCATTAGACAAGAGCACCTTTCTGCCTCTCCAGGTCGGAGGGCCGTTTCCCTAATGGGAAATAGCTGCTTCGGTGTGAGTGGGCTAATTCCCATTAGACGACAGTACCTTTCTGCCTCTTCAGGTCAGAGGGCCATTTCTCTAATGGGAAATAGCTGCTTCGGTGTGAGTGGGCTAGTTCCCATTAGAAGAGAGGACCTTTCTGCCTCTCCAGGTCGGAGGGCGTTTCTCTAATGGGAAATAGCTGCTTCAGTGTGAGTAAACTAGTTCCCATTAGACGATTGGACCTTTCTGCCTCTCCACGTCAGAGAGCCGATTCTCTAATGGGAAATAGCTGCTTCAGTGTGAGTAGGCTAGTTCCCATTAGACGAGAAGACCTTTCTGCCTCTCCAGGTCGGAGCGCCATTTCTCTAATGGGAAATAGCTACTTAAGTGTGAGGTGTCTAGTTCCCATTAGACGAGAGTACCTTTATGCCTCTCCAGGTCGGAGGGCCGTTTCTCTAAAGGGAAATAGCTGCTTCGGTGTGAGTGGGCTAGTTCCCATTAGACGAGAGGACCTTTCTAACTCTCCAGGTAGGAAGGCCATTTCTCTAATGGGAAATAGCTGCTTCGGTGTGAGTAGGCTAGTTCCCATTAGACAAGGGAACCTTTCTGCCTCTCCAGGTTGGACGGCCGTTTCTCTAATGGGAAATAGCTGCTTCGGTGTGAGTAGGCTCGTTCCCATTCGACGAGGGGACCTTTCTGCCTCTCCAGGTCAGAGGGCCATTTCTCTAATGGTAAATAGTTGCTTCGGTGTGAGTAGGCTAGTTCCTATTAGACGAGGGGACCTTTCTGCCTCTCCAGGTAGGAGGGCAGTTTCTCTGGTGGGAAATAGCCGCTACGATGTGAGTGGGCTAGTTCCAATTAGACAAGAGGACCTTTCTGCCTCTCCATGTAGGAGGGACGTTTCTCTAATGGGAAATAGCTGCTTCGGTGTGAGTAGGCTAGTTCCCATTCGATGAGGGGAACTTTCTGCCTCTCCAGGTCGGGGGGCCGTTTCTCTAATGGGAAATAGCTGCTTCGGTGTGAGTAGGGTAGTTCCCATTAGACGAGAGGAACTTTCTGCCTCTCAAGGTCGGAGGGCTGTTTCTCTAATAGGAAATAGCTGCTTCGTGTGACTAGGCTAGTTCCCATTAGACGAGGGGAGATTTCTGCCTCTCCAGGTCAGAGGGCCGTTCTCTAATGGAAAATAGCTGCTTCAGTGTGAGTGGGCTAGTTGACATTAGACAAGAGCACCTTTCTGCCTCTCCAGGTCAGGGGGCCTTTTCTCTAATGAGAAATAGATGCTTCAGTGTGAGTGGGCTAGTTCCCATTAGACGAGAGCACCTTTCTGCCTCTCCAGGTCGGAGGGCCGTTTCCCTAATGGGAAATAGCTGCTTCGGTGTGAGTGGGCTAATTCCCATTAGACGAGAGTACCTTTCTGCCTCTTCAGGTCAGAGGGCCGTTTCTCTAATGGGAAATAGCTGCTTCGGTGTGAGTGGGCTAGTTCCCATTAGAAGAGAGGACCTTTCTGCCTCTCCACGTCAGAGAGCCGATTCTCTAATGGGAAATAGCTGCGTCAGTGTGAGTAGGCTAGTTCCCATTAGACGAGAAGACCTTTCTGCCTCTCCAGGTCGGAGCGCCATTTCTCTAATGGGAAATAGCTGCTTAAGTGTGAGGTGTCTAGTTCCCATTAGACGAGAGTACCTTTATGCCTCTCCAGGTCGGAGGGCCGTTTCTCTAAAGGGAAATAGCTGCTTCGGTGTGAGTGGGCTAGTTCCCATTAGACGAGAGGACCTTTCTAACTCTCCAGGTAGGAAGGCCATTTCTCTAATGGGAAATAGCTGCTTCGGTGTGAGTAGGCTAGTTCCCATTAGACGAGGGAACCTTTCTGCCTCTCCAGGTTGGACGTCCGTTTCTCTAATGGGAAATAGCAGCTTCGGTGTGAGTAGGCTCGTTCCCATTCAACGAGGGGACCTTTCTACCTCTCCAGGTCAGAGGGCCATTTCTCTAATGGCAAATAGTTGCTTCGGTGTGAATAGGCCAGTTCCAATTAGACGAGAGGACCTTTCTGCTTCTCCAGGTTGGAGGGCCGTTTCTCTAATGGGAAATAGCTGCTTCGGTGTGAGTAGGCTAGTTCCCATTAGACGAGGGGACCTTTCTGCCTCTCCACGTCAGAGAGCCAATTCTCTAATGGGAACTAGCTGCTTCAGTGTGAGTAGGCTAGTTCCCATTAGACGAGAAGACCTTTCTGCCTCTCCAGGTCGGAGCGCCATTTCTCTAATGGGAAATAGCTGCTTCAGTGTGAGGTGGCTAGTTCCCATTAGACAAGAGTACCTTTCTGCCTCTCCAGGTCGGAGGGCCGTTTCTATAATGGGAAATAGCTGCTTTGTGTGAGTGGGCTAGTTCCCATTAGACGAGAGGATCTTTCTGCCTCTCCAGGTCGGAGGGCCGTTTCTCTAGTGGGAAATAGCTACTTCGGTGTGAGTAGGCTAGTTCCCATTAGACAGGGGGACCTTTCTTCCTCTCCAGGTCAGAGGGCCATTTCTCTAATGGGAAATAGCTACTTCGGTGTGTGTAGGCTAGTTATTAGATGAGGGAACCTTTCTGCCTCTCCAGGTTGGAGGGCCGTTTCTCTAATGGGAAATAGCTGCTTCAGTGTGAGTGGGCTAGTTCCCATTAGACAAGAGCACCTTTCAGCCTCTCCAGGTCAGAGGGCCATTTCTCTAATGGGAAATAGATACTTCATTGTGAGTGGGCTTGTCCCCATTAGACGAGAGCACCTTTCTGCCTCTCCAGGTCAGAAGGGCGTTACTCTAGTTCGAAATAGCTGCTTCGGTGTGAGTGGGCTAGTTCCCATTAGACAAGAGGAACTTTCTGCCTCTCCAGGTAGGAGGGCCGTTTCTCTAAAGGGAAATAGCTGCTTCGGTGTGTGTAGGCTAGTTCCCATTAGACGAGGGAACCTTTCTGCCTCTCCAGGTCGGAGGGCCGTTTCTCTAATGGGAAATAGCTGCTTCAGTGTGAGTGGGCTAGTTCCCATTAGACAAGATGTAAGAGGATTCAATTCAACACTACAGCTAAGTCAATGCCTAGTCTGGGATACTGAATGGAAACCCTTATTGATATATCTTTATGTCCAGTTCATGAGTACTGGATGACTACCCCTGTATAACACCCCTCTCTTAGAATCCCCCTGACCCCACTAAGTCAAGAAGTAGGTTTGTTTTGCAAATTTAAAAGATTTATTTGAGAACTTAACAATTTATAGATATATCACACTTTGATAATACATTAATAATTGATAGCACACTTAGGCATATGAGCAGTAATCAGCAATAAGCAATCCTACAATAGCACAGTTCTGGTGACTTATGACTAGGAACAGGGGAATAAAGTATCAGAGAATGCTTTATGGTTTCAATGAATTGCACAGATGAAAAAGAATGCAGCACAGCACAGAATGCAGCACAGAAATCGACTTGATAGGACTTCACTAAAAGACAATGTAATCACTTTTCTTTGAAAATTCACTCCCCCCTTTATGCAATATAAGGAGATGGAAAGGAGAGCACACAGTTCTCAGGAATGCAATCAATACAATATGAAATTCAGTTCCCCCCCAGCAAGCTTAGAGGAAAACAGGTCGGAGTTTTAAACACAGGCCCAAAATGCTTTGAATGTGGTTTGCAAGGAAGTGAAAAATATGCTAAAATGCTTTTAATTCCCTTTAGAGGTTCAGGGTGAGTGATAGATACTTTGAATGAGTTCAGGATCACTTTAGCAATGCTCTATGAATGGTTGTCAGGTTGCAAACGATTTTTTTGCAATGGAAGGCAAGCAGCTGCAGATTTTTACACGTGAGCTAACCTTTCAATTCGCGTCAAAATGTCAAATCGTGGCAGATTTTTCCGAGATTACAGAGGAACTACAAGGAGTAGCACTATCGTTTCGGGGTCCTAGGACAGCCTAGGATCTCAGCTTCCAGATGAAAGTTACATTTCGTTCCTAACCCAAACGGTTCCGGAGTTATGAACGATTTAGTAAAGGTAGATTTTCGGATTTAAAACAACTCAAAATGACAAGTGACAGCGTGCAACTTTGGAATTACATATGACAGCTCGCAGCTTAAGAATGACAGGTGACAGGATCTCTAGGAGACAGTTCTACTCAAGTTAAAATAGCTTGCATCAGATTATTTTAACTAAGAGATTGGGTTCTGCACAGTTTTGGCGGATGCTCACTCCTAATTTTTAGAAGGACTGGGCCTCGTCACGATCTGGTCAGCAGGTTTTCTTCACTCGCCACGGACGGTCTCTGCACACAGCGTCTGGGTCAGCTCTACTCTGCTGGTCTGGGTCTCTGGTTCTGATCAGGTCTGTGGGTCCGGATACAGCGGTCTCCGGTTCAGCTGGTCTCTCTCTGGATACAACACTGCTTTCTGGCAAATGGCAAGAGTTCTTGCAAAGAATTCAAACAGCTCGCCTGGCTGTGAATAGTTGCACTGATTTGAGGCCTGCTAAAGAGGGATTTAGCTTGTAGTTGACCTCTCTGCTACAAATTCTGAAGTAAAGTCTTGGTCTCTGAAGGTGGATAGATTGAAGTCTCTGTGTTGGCTCTCTGGAGGTTGATGGAGGTAAAGTATGGATTTTCCCGGCAGAGCGTCCCGCAGCAGATGGAATAGCATGTCTCTACCTGTCCTGACTGTCTGCTTTTATGTGTTTTGAAAGTGGGTGGAGAGGCTAACTTTCTAGGCCCTACCCCTCTCCACTTGTCATTGGCCACTTCCTCCTCTTCCCCTTGATTGGGGGAATTAATTGAAGTGGCATCATGATGAGGTCTGTTTATGATACAGAGAACCCACCCCTGTCAACTTTACACACAATCTATATCTGATCCAAATACATACTTCCCCGATAGACAGTTGTTTGGCATTGCATACACACATCATGCATTTACTGATGGTAGCCCCTGTTCCAATTCTGTCGTTTCTAGGAGCTTGGGTTCAAAAATGGCAACATATTTCAATTTTTGGTCGGGTTACCAATATTGGATTTGTGCCCGCATTTACACAAATGTTCGCAAAGCATGTGGGCATTAGGTGGTGGAGTGTCAGATTTTTAACATATATACATTTAGAGTAATATCCTCTTTTCCGCTAAAAACCCCCCTGAACATACCACCGGGTCCTAACACGTCTTCAAATGTGCACAGAAAAATCACAAGAATAATGATATCACTTATAAAATTTTCACAAGTCCGCTCTATGAATGATCCATCTTTTTAGATTTATGTTCTGTCCCCAAAGGGGTGTGGTTTCCCCCCAGCACAAGGTTGAATTTCTGGTTTTTCCAGTTCTGCCAAGCCAGCTTGCTCTCACAGGGAGTGCTCCTCCCCTTTCCTTCCAGGAGGAAGCCACTTTTACGACCCCCATAATAAAACATTTGCCTGAGTCAGGACAGGGCTTTGTTCAATTTCCTGCAGAGCCCAGGTAATTCAATCAGAGAAGTGTCATATCCCTTTTGGTGGGAACAGCAAAAGGCAGCTAGGCCTGGGAACACAGCTGTTGTGCAAGTCTCAACTCCTGTCGGGGGTAGCTGGTGGGCAAAATTCCCTCTCTTTTTAAGCCAAGCCTCAGCTAAATGTCTCTTTGGCTGCCAGTTTTTCTGTCCAAATCAAACTTCCAATTTTTACGCATGCAGCTAGAATGCTGATTCTAAGTTTAAAACTATGACATTTAAACAATTGCAACCTATGTGACACTCAAAAGTAGGTCACTCATTTCTTTTAAACATTTAGATTTTTAGTGTCTTTCAGTCCAAATTTACTTAAACTGCTGAAATCCACAGCTCAGCCAGTTTTGCTATGAACATTATTTTAGGCTCATCCTCTTTCCAGATTTTGTATGCCCACAAGACTTTATTCTGTCAAATGTCTGCTGGTGTTCAGTGAGATTGTTGGATATTCTGCAATGTTTGAAATGGGCATTCTGAGCTTGCCTTCAGAGAAACAAAGGGTGATTTTTAAAGTGCTTTCTAGTGAACAGGCACTGCTGTTTTTCTCTTTGGCACCCCATTTCACTCATGGCTCTTCTGACCCAGCACACCCGCACCGGGGGGTGGCAAGTCAGGCGACCATTTTGGTGTGCGCACAAACTGCGCGGTTTTCATAGATTCTGGCGCACATGTGGGCTTTTTCGGCCATCTTGGATTTCCTAAGCCCACAGCACCAAATGTTGTAGCATAATAGTCCAAACGTGGGTCAGAACACCCAACAAAACCCCCCCGCCCGACTGCACTTGGATTGAGTCGAGGGGATGTCGGGTGCTAAGGATGTTGACCCACGTGCTGGGAGGTCCGCATCATCTTCTTCCAATTCCGCAGATGACAAAGTTCAGCATCCTTTCCTCCATCAGGGGTGGATCAGTCGGTTCTCCTCGCCGGTCCTGATGGGAGTATTGGGCGGTACACTGGGCCCCTCGGATCTTTGCTCCCGATCCCTGGGTCGTTCTCCTTGGTTTCATCTCTCCTAGGACGAGAAAGCAAAAGCGGCAATACCTACTCATAGACATTTTTCCACCACTATTAATGGTGTGGCAAACATATATATTTTATACATACGGAGGCGTAGCATTTTTAGTTTGAAAAACAAGATATAATTCAGAGACAGTCGCTCACAAGAAACATAATATTTTAGAGACTATATGTGGGATATTTTAGGTTAGAACTGACTTACTCTGGAGTGGCCCCCTCAGGGATTCCAGAGGATTCCTCTAGTTGCTGTAGAGTGTGCCTGGGATGGCAACACTTTAACTGATTTATATGGACCCACTTGTCTTCCCCCTCTGCCAAACCGCCTTTGGGGATGCGGATTTTATAAGCTACAGGGGAGATCTTTGTTTGGCCTGGTTCCTTTGGAAATTGTATAGATAGACCCGGTCTCCCACCTGATATTCCTTCCTGGAAGTTTTCAGGTCATAGTGGGTCTTCATGCTATCATCTGATCTTTCTAGATTCCGCTGAGCATAGTCAAAAGCATGTTGAAGGTGTTTCCTTAAATTCTCCACATACTCATGAGTTGTGGAGGCATTTATCAACGTTTGCTCTTGGGTTCTGTAGAGCAAATGCTGAGGAAGCACCATCTTGCGTCCAGTCATCAACTCAAATGGTGACATTTTGGTTGCAGATGAAGGGGTAGATCTGATGGCCATTAGGACCAGAGGTAATCGGATATCCCAACTTGGCCCAGAATCTGCCACAAACTTCTTTAATATGCTCACAATGGTTCGGTTGTATCTCTGCACTGCTCCAGAAGAAGCTGGCCTGTAAGCAATGTGTAGCTTCCTTTTAACCCCCAGTATCTCCCACATCTTTGTCATTACTTCACTGGTGAAGTGGCTACCCTGTCTGACTCAATCCTTTGAGGTAGACCAAAACGGGAAAAGATGTGGTTAATCATCAGGGCAGCTGCTGTTTCTGCCTTGCAGTTTGGGGCTGGGAGACATTCCACCCACTTGGTAAACAAGCATTTAACGGTCAACATGTACTTGTTTCCTCTAGACGAGCGAATCACAGGGCCTACAAAGTCGATTTGCAAATCTGACCATGGCAGTGTCATCCCCCTCTTTTGGAGGGGTGCACGGTGTGTGACGGATGATGGCTGAAATTGTGCACACACAAGACACCCCTTCAAGTATTGGTCAAGGTCCTGCCCCATGTGTGGCCAGTATGCAACCTCTCTTAAGATTTCCAGTGTTGTGTGAAACCCTCTATGACCGGCGGTGGCCGCATCATGGGCGTGACTTAACATCAGGCTTCGGAATGAGGTAGGAACCACCCACTGATCGTGGCCAGCTTTGGATTTCCTTACCAGCAAACCGTCTTGGATTCGGAACATTTTTGGACATTTCATCAACACTCTTAGGTCCTCTTTCCCAATGTAATCGGTATCCGTCAGGGAAAAGTTCTCAGGGTCCTCAAGGTGTTGGTAAAACTTACCGATAATTGGATCCCCCTTCTGAGCTGTAATCAAATCAGCATCAGGGGTCTCCTTGCTCCATTGGGCAGTTGAAAGATCATTGTGAGCATTTGTCTGGGACCTAGTGATAGCAGTGACCTGGATTTCCCCCAACAGGGACTCAATCTCAATTAGATCCCCTTGAATGGCCCCGGTTTTGGCCAGCTGATCAGCTAAGTCATTTCCAGTTTTGTCTGGTCCCTCTACTTTGGAATGACCCTTGATCTTCTTCCAGTAGATTGTCATCCCATTGTTTCAAGGGTTTATTGTTAGCACATAACATGCCTCTAGTTTTCCAATTAACCAGGTGCTCCACGAACCCGTTCCGTACATAATCCGAATCTGTGATTATGACCAGTTTGCGGAGTTGATGCTGGACAGCAGTGAGGATGGCCTGATGCACAGCCATCAATTCTTCCACCTGACTACTTCGGGGACCAATTTTGTATCCAGCGGAGGGTTCTGGGGACTCATTCACCCATGCATTCCCTACGCCGGCCACCAGTTCTTTCTCCCCGTTGTTGTCAACATGGTAAGAGCATCCATCCACATAGACAGTGGGCATTCTCTCACACTTGTCCTCTTCAAAGACTTTGTGTGGGGAATTAAGGTATGCCTCCATGTTGTCCTTGATTTTTAGACTTTCGTCCTCGAGACAGTTTTCTCTGGCACAATCATGCAAGTCAGCCAGACCTTGCGCGAGGGGACTCTTCTTGTTTTGGCCATATCGGACCTCCACAGGAAAGCCTTGCATTGACAGAATCCAGGAAGTAATTCGGGAATTACTCACATTTCCGGCCCGGATTCTGTCACTTTGGAGATATTGCAGAGGCTGGTGTGGAGTCTCCACTATGATGTGTTCCCCCTGGATAAACGTGCGGTAATTCTTCAATGCCCACACCGTTGCCAGGAGTGCCTTCTCACAATCGTTGAATTTTTCCTCCACAGAGGATAAAGTTTTGCTCGCATAGGAGATTACTTTATTGACCTTGTCATGCTTTTGGTATAATACTGCCGTCAAGCACGTATTAGAGAACCCCGTCTCCAGGAAGAACTCCTTGTTTCTGACAGGGTAAGCTAGGCAGGGCGCTTGTGAGAGGCTTCTTTTGAGTTGTCTTACTGCCTCGGCTTGTTCTGGACCCCATTCCCACTTGACCCCCCCCTTCAGGAGATGAATCAGGGGTCTGGTGATCTCTGCGTAGCCCTCAATGAACTTTCTGCTGTAATTAGTCAGTCCAAGGAGGCTCCTTAGTTCCAGCAGAGTTGTGGGGTCTTTCAGTTTCTGAAGTGCTTCCACTTTCTTTTCCTGGGGACAGAGACCCTGAGGAGTAATCTCATGCCCCAAGAAATTAACACGGGTTCTACACCACTGTGCTTTCTGAAAGGAAAGTTTTGCTCCGGCGGCCCTCAACTGGGTCAGAACATAACGGATCTCCGCTATGTGTTCCTCCACAGATGAACTTTTGATGAGGACATCATCTACATAAGCCAGGTTACCCCTTGCACCCAGGTCGGGCATGGCCTTGTGTAGGAAAATGTTGAATTCATTGCCAGAGTTGAGGTATCCGAAGGGAGTCCGGGTCCATGTGTACTGCTGGCCCCCAAAGGTAAAAGCCAGCTTGTATTGGTCCTCCCTACTGACAGGCACAGTCCAGTATCCATTGGTCAGGTCTATTGCAGTGAATACCTGTGACCCCTGGATCTGGGCCAGCCCTTGGTCAATGTAGGGCAGAGGCTATCGGGAAGTATGGACCCGTTTGTTGAGCTCCCTAAGGTCAGCACAGAGTCTCCACTGGCTGTTTGGCTTCAATATTCCCAGCACCGGATTATTGAAGGTGCTGTGGACTGGACGGATTATTCCCCGGGACTCAAGGTTCTTAATTATTTCAGTAAGGGACTCCATTGATGCGAGAGGCAAGCGATATTGCTTCACAAACACAGGAGTCATGCCAGGGTCCGTGGGGATTGTTGTTGTGTGGATGTCAGTGCGACCACAGTCATATGAGTCTACCGCAAAGAGATCTTGGAAATCCAAGAAAACTTGTTTCAACTTTTGATTTTGTTCCAGAGTCACACAGGCATCAGCTAGGTTGACTCTCTCTTCCACCATCTGCCTGAAGCCTGGAAAGACTTCTGGTTTGGCTATCTCAGCGGCCTCCTCCAGCTGGGTGGAGAAGTCCCTGGTCAGAGCGCTGATTTGGACTGGGGGCCCCAGGTGGGAAAGGCAGCCTTCATGAACCTGGAAAATCACCTCATCCCTTCTGAAGTCACAAGTCACATCCATCTTACCATAGAGGCAGGAAGTGTACACCAGGAAGTTCCCCCCATGCCGGGTGAAAATCCTGTCTGGTGTTGTATTGTCCTCACTGTCACTGTCAAAACAGTCCTTGGGGATTGGTCCTAACAGTTCATTTCCTAAATCAATGGAAAAATGTCGGTCATCAACCGCCATTCCAATAATGGTGCCTGCGGCTAGAGTAATACTCTTTAAGTCGCTGTTATCCACCTCTATTGGAATGGTGTCGTGTTCTATAGTGACTAATGGAGTTGGGTTTACCCCCAACCCTTGCTGTTGGAGAGAAGCATTTAGATGTATATAAGCATCAGGGTTTTGCAAATATTGTCCTCTTTTAACGTTCACTTCCAGGGAGAATTGTCGGGTCCTTTCTGGGATGGTGACTTCCTCTTTAATCTGAATTTCAACTGCATAAGGTAGCAATTGAGCTGACCTAAATGCTTTTTCTGGATCATCAAAGCCCATGGGATTATCCGCTAATCGGGACCAAGCTTTGAAGTTTATTAGGTCCAAACTAATGGCAAAGCGATTGAGAATGTCACTGCCTAAGTAAAAGGCGGCAGTGACGTCTCGCACGACCCAACAATTATGGACTATGGTCTTGTTGCCAATGGAGATTTTGAGCATACACCTGCTTGGCAGGAGATGTTTGGAATTGGGTGCTTCCAGGTCCATTTCCCATTTGTCTATCAGTTTGAATGTGGGAAGGGCTGGATCTTTTGGGAGTTGGCGGAACAGGGCTTCGCTGATGAAGCTCATACCGTTGTTCACACACACTCGAGCGAGAACAGAGTCCTTCCCATCATTTAACTGAACAGGGATGAACAACTGCTCTCCAATTTGCTGAATATCAGCCAGGCTCTGAGCTGATTTCACATCTTTCTGGACTATAGGAGTGGGAGTTTCTGATTGTGGATTAGTAAAGAATTTCAGGGTGTTTCCTTCCAGTGTGGAATACCACCTTAAACTGGAAGGAAGGTTGATTTTCAGAAATAGAGAGGACCCCCCATCACCAGTCTGTTGTCCTACTGCTATTACTGTCACGTCTGGAATTTGGTTGTTCTGGAAGTGAAATTCTACTTGGTCAGATTTTTGTTCAACCATGTGGCAGGTGCCGTTTAAACTAACATGGTTGACACTCTGTTTTAATTTTATTGGTCGGCTAGTCTGGGTCCAGAGGACCTTGTTTACACAATCTATTAGAGGTGACAACCTTCTCAGGAGGTCATTCCCTAGTAAACAAGGGGTGCCCTCTGGAGTCACTACTATGACCGGGTGTTTCAACTTGTGTCGCCCAATTTTAATGTCCAAGTCTGCAGTCCCCTCAACGGGAATTTCCTTCCTGTCAAAGTTCTGCAGTTGTCCAGGAAGAGAGGTGAGAGGAATTCGGTAATTCTCCCCCCTTCCTGCATTTAGTTCCTCAAAGGCCCTTTTGGACAGAAGGGTAGCTTGGGATCCAGTGTCCACCAGTGCCAAAATTGTACCCTGCCCCTGTACTTGTACCGGGGCATAGTATCTTCCCTCCTTCTCCTCCAGGGGGCACAGATAATGCACATTTTTGGACAACTGGTGGGCTAACTTTCTGGTTTTGGACATTGCTAGCGAAGAGATTTGGGCAGAATTCTGTGGAGAACCTTGGGAATCTGAAAGAAAAAGTTGGCAACTGGAGATCAGAGCCATTGTGGGTTCCCCTGGTTCCGGTTCTGGGCCGCCCCCCCCCCTTCTTGGAGGCAGTCACCAGGATGGGTTTGAACCAGGGGATTTCGGTATTGTGGGTTCTGGGATGAGATGATGGGCGGCGGTAGCTCAGTCTCCATATCTCCCTAGTCTGAATTGACATCCCTTGGGACCCATTTTTCCTTGGGAGGAGTTCCCCCATCTCTGAAGGAGAAGATCCTTTTCCCAGGATCTTCTGAGGATCCCTCTCCCTCAAATTGGAAGACCTGAACCTCCTCCACAAAGTGGGTCTGTTTGGGTCCTTTGTTTCTCCTACCTCCTCTCTGCTCCTTGGGTGGCAGACTTTCAGGGGTAGGAGATTTTGTTTCCGGTTCCTGGTTTTCCAGGGGCTGTTTACAAGTTGGGAAGGAAGCTTCCTCCAAGGTTTTACACCCCCCTTCCCCTTGTGCCTCCTCCCTGGGAGCCGGTGTGTTATCGGGGTGCAGCCCCCGTCATTGTTCTGGAGCACCAGGTCCAGAGTTTGGGGCATTCTGCGGTGGCACGCTCATCTGAGGGTTCTGTTGAGCCCTCAGTATGTGACCCAGATCCCGTGCCATAATTTGGACCTGGCGCTCTACCTGGGAAACCCGCTCAGGCTGATACAGGGCTCTATTTTCTCCCCTGGGATGATCCCGGGAAGGGTAGCTATCCCTTCTCTGGTAGTACCCCTGGTTGGGAAGATTTTGGTACCCCTCCACCCTTGGCCTCCCCTCTCCCGGATTAGGTTGTCTGGGCTCAGGGAATTGGGGAAAGAAGGATGGATGATTTTGGGGCTGGAAATTGGGTGGATACCTGGGGAAAAAGTTCTGCCCAGGATTTGGAGAATTTCTGCCCTCCTGTGGGAAGTTGGGAGGGAAGTTCCCCGGGTCCGGTGCTTGGCTGGGCCCCCCTCTTGGGCTGGAGGAGTCCACACATAACCCAGGATTGGTCGGTTCCCCTTGTAGCGGGGACTTACATAGTCAGGGGAGCGGTGGACCCCATTTGTGGGACTACCTCCTCGACTCCCTGTCTGTGACTGGCCCGAGGGCCTTCTGGGCTGTGAATTATTAGGTGCAGGTAGGTTTGTAGGCCCCCCCATCTCCAAATCCAAAACGGGGGTGACCTTTACCTCTGCCACCTTGGCAGCAGCACGGGTGCTGTTGGTTTTGGGGTTTTTGGGCGCATTATTTTTATTTTCTATGGGCTTCTGCACCTCATAGATCCGGGTAGCCTGTTCAATGACCCAGTCTAAAGATCTTTTCTCGTGAAAATCTCTCACGAGCTGGGTCATGATGTATTTGGGCAAGGCATGGAAAAATGTATTGACAAATTCTCTGCTGTCTGTGTGCACCCTTCTGGTGGTCTGCGCAAAGGCACGTTTCAGTTCTTGCACGAATTCTTGTGGGGCCTGATCCTCCCCACATTGCAAATTGTAGGCTGCCTTGCGAGCCTCTTGGGGATTTCTGTGAACAGAAAAATGTTTTAATATGGCTGCCCTATAGGTGGACCACCTTGAATGATTTTGGTCCTCCAGCCCCGCAAAGAAACTGGAGTACTCTGGGGAGAATGTCCACTTTACATATTGGATACAGCTTTGGCTGTCCTTCAAATGAAAAGTCTCCATCATTTGCTCATGGAGCTCCAAGTGTTCCCAAACAGAGTACTTGGCGTTCTTATGATAAGGCGTGATGACACTCCTGATTGCCTTAATCTGTTTCAATGGGTCCTTAAGCAAGGCCCTTTTTGCCTTATTGGCCTTTTTGGTTCGGGTAACCCTGGTCCATTCATCCTCTGACTCAGAGGCACTGCTCCCAGAGGTTCCTGTCTGATCTTCCAGGTTTTCCCGGATTCTGCGAGCCTGGGAATGGCTGGCAGAATGTGAGGACCTGGTCTCCTGTGTCCTGTACCGTTCAGAGGAGTCTTCAGATTCCTCTTTGCTGCCAGGATTTGATGGGTACCCCCCCACTGACCTAACTGGGCAGAGGTTTTCAGGATGCCTCGAATGGGCCTACTCTCCTGGGGTTCCCCACTAAATTGCACTGTGCTTGGGTGCCCATACCCGGATGGCCGTCCATCCATTCTTGGGAGGTACTGGCCTATGAGCCCCATGCTTCTGGCTGGATAGTAATCTGCCATCCCTGTGGCCCGGTGCTCATGTGCGCCAGGGGACATGGGGGTGGCAGAGTCCAGGGACTGAGAGAGATAAAGGCCTCTGGTACTAGGGCTCCTGAGGTTATGCTCAGGAGTTTCCCTTTCCCAGCAAACCTGGTCTCTATCCGCCCCTGCTCCCTGTTGCAATGCAAGAGCCTGCGCCTTCAGTTCCTCAGTTAAGGCCTTACTAGACTCTATCAGTCTCTCCTGCATCGCTACCTGTTGTTGGAGCCTATCATTGTGCTGGCAGAGAGCCTCATTCTCTCTCTGCGTTTCCTGATTGGTCCTGGAGCACTGGGCCAGTCTTTGCTGCAGGAGGGTTACCTCCTGAGTCCCCTCCCTACTGGCCTGCTCCTGTCTTGCCAGAGCCTCCTCCATCCTCCTGGTGTGCTCTAGCAAGTCCTGGTGTTCTTTTTGGAGGTCACCCAGTCCCTGGTGGGCCAGGTGATTTTCTTCCATTTTTCTTCCTAAGTGGCAGACTTCCTGGCCTAAGGTGTCCCTTTCCTGACCAAGAGCTTGAATTTGTGACGCCAGGTCGTCCCTTTGCCTTTGGAAGGCACCAGCTTTCTGGCGCTCCTGATCAAACTCTGCCTGGGTATCCAGGTCTTTCAGGATCAGTTTATTGCTCTCCTCTTTCTCTCTGTCTAGTTGGATTTGCAGGGTGGCTACCTGCTCTGTGCATGCCCTGTTAAATTCATCTGTTGCTCCAGCTTTTTCTGGCTCTGCAGTAGGGAGTCCAAACTGTCTTGGCGTTCCTTCTGCAAAGCCAGAATTCTGGTATCCTGGTCTGTCTTTTCCTGTTGCAGTATATCCATGTCCTCTTTTATTTTAATGATATACTGCCTACTATCATTTTCTGACTCCTGGCTCCCCTGCAGCCTCTGCTCAGAAGAGTCCAGATCAGATTGGGCCTTCTGTAATGCCAGCAGTTGCCTACTCGCCAGATCTTGGCCTTCAGCACATTTGTCCTGCATGGCTCCCATATGTAAATATAAATATGCCGCTACCCTGGCAATCTTGTTGTGCTCATCCTTGGCCTTAGGGGACATATATAGTTCACTCAGGGCCACATGTAAGGGACCCAGGTCTCTCCATATATCTGACCCTGTTTCAGTGATCTGGGGTGCGATTGCCTGCAACCAGACCGTCTGGTCCTGATGAGTCCACTCACCTCTCACAAATAGCTTATGTAAGAAGTGCTCTCTGGCTATTTTCATATCTACCAAGGTCGTCATTCTGGAATTTGAGTTCCTTCCTGACTTACAGAAGTTTGTATTTTATTTTTGCAAAACAGACCTTTTCCTTAGAGCGTTCCTTTGAGGAGTGCTTTACAGCGTAACACAGCGTGGTGATCCGACCGGATATGTGTATCTGGTCAGCTGACCCACTGTATTAATCTGCACAAGTGATAGATCTAACCCAAACATCCGGCTCGAGCCCCCAATTTGTAAGAGGATTCAATTCAACACTACAGCTAAGTCAATGCCTAGTCTGGGATACTGAATGGAAACCCTTATTGATATATCTTTATGTCCAGTTCATGAGTTCTGGATGACTACCCCTGTATAACACCCCTCTCTTAGAATCCCCCTGACCCCACTGAGTCAAGAAGTAGGTTTGTTTTTCAAATTTAAAAGATTTATTTGAAAACTTAACAATTTATAGATATATCACACTTTGATAATACATTAATAATTGATAGCAACTTAGGCATATGAGCAGTAATCAGCAATAAGCAATCCTACAATAGCACAGTTCTGGTGACTTATGACTAGGAACAGGGGAATAAAGTATCAGAGAATGCTTTATGGTTTCAATGAATTGCACAGATGAAAAAGAATGCAGCACAGAAATCGACTTGATAGGACTTCACTAAAAGACAATGTAATCACTTTTCTTTGAAAATTCACTCCCCCCTTTATGCAATATAAGGAGATGGAAAGGAGAGCACACAGTTCTCAGGAATGCAATCAATACAATACAAAATTCAGTTCCCCCCCAGCAAGCTTAGAGGAAAACAGGTCGGAGTTTTAAACACAGGCCCAAAATGCTTTGAATGTGGTTTGCAAGGAAGTGAAAAATATGCTAAAATGCTTTTAATTCCCTTTAGAGATTCAGGGTGAGTGATAGATACTTTGAATGAGTTCAGGATCACTTTATCAATGCTCTATGAATGGTTGTCAGGTTGCAAACAATTTTTTTGCAATGGAAGGCAAGCAGCTGCAGATTTTTACACATGAGCTAACCTTTCAATTCGCGTCAAAATGTAAAATCGCGGCAGATTTTTCCGAGTGCGCCGGGCGCGATTACAGAGGAACTACAAGGAGTAGCACTATCGTTTTGGGGTCCTAGGACAGCCTAGGATCTCAGCTTCCAGATGAAAGTTACATTTCGTTCCTAACCCAAACAGTTCCGGAGTTATGAACGATTTAGTAAAGGTAGATTTTCGGATTTAAAACAACTCAAAATGACAAGTGACAGCGTGCAACTTTGGAATTACATATGACAGCTCGCAGCTTAAGAATGACAGGTGACAGGATCTCTAGGAGACAGTTCTACTCAAGTTAAAATAGCTTGCATTAGATTATTTTAACTAAGAGATTGGGTTCTGCACAGTTTTGGCGGATACTCACTCCTAATTTTTAGAAGGACTGGGCCTCGTCACGATCTGGTCAGCGGGTTTTCTTCACTCGCCACGGACGGTCTCTGCACACAGAGTCTGGGTCAGCTCTACTCTGCTGGTCTGGTCTGGGTTTCTGGTTCTGATCAGGTCTGTGGGTCCGGATACAGCGGTCTCCGGTTCAGCTGGTCTCTCTCTGGATACAACACTGCTTTCTGGCAAATGGCAAGAGTTCTTGCAAAGAATTCAAACAGCTCGCCTGGCTGTGAATAGTTGCAATGATTTGAGGCCTGCTAAAGAGGGATTTAGCTTGTAGTTGACCTCTCTGCTACAAATTCTGAAGTAAAGTCTTGGTCTCTGAAGGTGGATAGATTGAAGTCTCTGTGTTGGCTCTCTGAAGGTTGATGGAGGTAAAGTATGGATTTTCCCGGCAGAGCGTCCCGCAGCAGATGGAATAGCATGTCTCTACCTGTCCTGACTGTCTGCTTTTATGTGTTTTGAAAGTGGGTGGAGAGGCTAGCTTTCTAGGCCCTACCCCTCTCCACTTGTCATTGGCCACTTCCTCCTCTTCCCCTTGATTGGGGGAATGAAATGAAGTGTCATCATGATGAGGTCTGTTTATGATACAGAGAACCCACCCCTGTCAACTTTACACACAATCTATATCTGATCCAAATACATACTTCCCCGATAGGCAGTTGTTTGGCATTGCATACACACATCATGCATTTACCAATGGTAGCCCCTGTTCCAATTCTGTCGTTTCTAGTAGCTTGGGTTCAAAAATGGCAACATATTTCACTTTTTGGTCGGGTTACCAATATTGGATTTGTCCCCGCATTTACACAAATGTTCGCAAAGCATGTGGGCATTAGGTGGTGGAGTGTCAGATTTTTAACATACATACATTCAGAGTAATATCCTCTTTTCCGCTAAAAACCCCCCTGAACATACCACCGGGTCCTAACACGTCTTCAAGTATGCACAGAAAAATCACAAGAATAATGATATCACTTAGAAAATGTTCACAAGTCCGCTCTATGAATGATCCATCTTTTTAGATTTATGTTCTGGCCCCAAAGGGGTGTGGTTTCCCCCCACCACAAGGTTGAATTTCTGGTTTTTCCAGTTCTGCCAAGCCAGCTTGCTCTCACAGGCAGTGCTCCTCCCCTTTCCTTCCAGGAGGAAGCCACTTTTACGACCCCCATAATAAAACATTTGCCTGAGTCAGGACAGGGCTTTGTTCAATTTCCTGCAGAGCCCAGGTAATTCAATCAGAGAAGTGTCATATCCCTTTTGGTGGGAACAGCAAAAGGCAGCTAGGCCTGGGAACACAGCTGTTGTGCAAGTTTCAACTCCTGTCGGGGGTAGCTGGTGGGCAAAATTCCCTCTCTTTTTAAGCCAGGCCTCAGCTAAATGTCTCTTTGGCTGCCAGTTTTCCTGTCCAAATCAAACTTCCAATTTTTCCGCATGCAGCTAGAATGCTGATTCTAAGTTTAAAACTATGACATTTAAACAATTGCAACCTATGTGACACTCAAAAGTAGGTCACTCATTTCTTTTAAACATTTAGATTTTTATTGTCTTTCAGTCCAAATTTACTTAAACTGCTGAAATCCACAGCTCAGCCAGTTTTGCTATGAACATTATTTTAGGCTCATCCTCTTTCCAGATTTTGTATGCCCACAAGACTTTATTCTGTCAAATGTCTGCTGGTGTTCAGTGAGATTGTTGGATATTCTGCAATGTTTGAAATGGGCATTCTGAGCTTGCCTTCAGAGAAACAAAGGGTGATTTTTAAAGTGCTTTCTAGTGAACAGGCACTGCTGTTTTTCTCTTTGGCACCCCATTTCACTCATGGCTCTTCTGACCCAGCACACCCGCACCGGGGGGTGGCAAGTCAGGCGACCATTTTGGTGTGCGCACAAACTGCGCGGTTTTCATAGATTCTGGCGCACATGTGGGCTTTTTCGGCCATCTTGGATTTCCTAAGCCCACAGCACCAAATGTTGTAGCATAATAGTCCAAACGTGGGTCAGATCACCCAACAAAGAGCACCTTTCTGCCTCTCCAGGTCAGAGGGCCATTTCTCTAATGGGAAATAGATACTTCAGTGTGGGTGGGCTAGTTCCCATTAGACACGAGCACCTTTCTGCCTCTCCAGGTCAGAGTGTTAGGCAGAAACCTGTGCAGTTCCCTTAGGGACCACTGCAAAAGATTTAGGACTACAGGTGGTTGGCAGTAAACCCAATTGGTAGCAGTCTGTACCACCCAGATTTACCTGGTAGCTGTGGCTGAGCAGTCAGACTTCTCTCAAGATGAGTTAGGCAGTATGAAGAGTATACACAATAGGTACAAAGACACAGTAGTACAAGCAAACACTGACCAGAGCTTTGGTGTAAAAGTATATAATTATTTATTTAAAGACACACTTGTAAATTACACTAGCACAAAAAGAGGTAAGTAGATTCAACACACAGTCACTATTACTAGATGTACATCCCTTATTCCTTATTAGACAAGTCTTAGTTGACACCACTTATTTCCAGACAGAGGTGAGCACTTAACTAAAGATGGCACTCCAATAAGTTAAGAAAAAGGGAGGGAAAAGGCAGAAATTAGGAAAAGCACACAACACAATACTTTAGAAGCACCCAGCAAGGCAGGAAAGTCAAGTATACTTGTGAGCAAAAAATTCAGAGGCCAGGCTCCCTCTTAGATAGAACAGAGCACCAATGCGCGCAAGATCACACAGTTTAAAAGTCTTGAAAAGTCTTGCAGGGAGTTCAGAAAAGAATTAAGTCATTTCAGAAAAGTTCAGTTAGCCAGCCTAGGGCCAACCCAAGTGGTAAGTGGAGGCTTTAAGAGTCACCCCACACAGACCGTTGCGAGGGAGGCCAGGAGGACACAGTACCTTCAAAGTGGAGAGGATCCTCCAGCGGGGGCAGTTGTTCCTGGCAGCAGGTGCAAGTCACGGCGTCGTCCAGAGGAAGAGATGGTCTCGACGTGGAGGAAAGCTGAAGGCCTTTGCACTGCCAGGGAAGAAACCAGCCGCGGAGTTCTCCGGTTAAAAGGTATGATCCTTTTATTCGTGGTAGTGGAAAAACCGCGGTATCCAGGTTGCCGGGGTGCTTGGCACAGGCAAGGCGGCCACGAGATGATCCGGTATGGCAAAAAGACGGGCAAACTGGTTATCCCCACCAGTCAAAGGAAGAAGACTCTCCGGGCTGGAGATCTCCTCTGTCGTCGGGAAAAGTGGTGAGACGGTTCAGCAGGGCTCCACCGTTGGTGTCGTCGTTGCAGGTCGGCTCCGCTTCTCCCTCTTCGGATTCTTTAGGTCCTGTGGCGACTTCTGAAGTTCCAGTCCCCAAAGCCCTGCTTTTATGCAGCAAACCCCCATTCATTCAGCCTAGCTGTCAATCAAACATGCTAAGTGGTGAGCCGGGCGGCTCACCACTTGGGCCAATCACACAAGAGTGCGACTTGAGTTGCCAAGGCAACTCAGTCCAGGGTGCCTAAAACCCCTCCCACACCCCCTGTGGTACCCAGACAGAGTGGCACCACTTTTGGAGGCTTCTGTGGAGAAGCCCGCCAAAAAGTGGAACAAAGGGCCCGACTTCGGTTGGAGTCACAGAAGCGAACACAAACGCAATTTTGGAACTGAATTTCGGCAAAAAATACCAACCAGTGATTTTATATTAATTTAATAAACCGGCAGTATGTTCGAGGCTATATTAAAAAGTGGTAGCCTCGAACAATGCGAAAATCCCATAGGAAAATATTTGCGGTCGAATATAAAAAGTAGTATCCACTGCCACCAGCCAAAACTCGATCAGGGGGGACGGAGAGGTGCCCCCTCGAACAACAGACCCCGGGGCAATCGAATTGCCCCGACCAGTACGTCCACAATATGATGGTTTGTACTGCTTTCTGTTCATAATTTGGGACTAGTAAAGCCAATGGTGACTTTACATGCCCTGGGAGACAGTAGTCAGTCCCAGGGTATGGAGTTCATGCTGGGGGTCACTATGACACCCCTGGGTTACTGCACTGAGGGCGCTGTGTAACCCACATACCAAAAACACATGAAGCCCTATGGGGTAAAGGACCCCATAGCCCATAAAACACATTCAAAGTAAAAGGAACACCTCAAATCATGTCTAAGAGTGGGAGTAAAAGAGTCTCACTCTTAGCAGGAGAGAAAAAACTAAACCCCAAAAATCCAGCAAAGCTGCTGGGGGACTCAACATGATTGGGAAATTAGTCTTAACAGAGAATTCTCCCTAACAAAGAGGGCTGTTACTCTAATTCGAAATAGGTGCTTCGGTGTGAGTGGGCTAGTTCCCATTAGACGAGAGGACCGTTTCTCTAATGGGAAATAGCTTCTTTAGTGTGAGTGGGCTAGTTCCCATTAGACAAGAGGACCTTTCCGCCTCTCCAGGTCGGAGGGCCGTTTCTCTAATGGGAAATAGCTGCTTTAGTGTGAGTACGCTAGTTCCCGTTAGACGAGAGGACCTTCATGCCTCTCCAGGTCGGAGAGCCGTTTCTATAATGGGAAATAGCTGCTTTGGTGTGAGTAGGCTAGTTCCCATTAGACGAGAGGACCTTTTTGTCTCGCCAGGTCAGAGGGCTGTTTCTCTAATGGGAAACAGCTGCTTCAGTTTGAGTGGGCTAGTTTCCATTAGACGAGAGGACCTTTCTGCCTCTCCAGGTCGGAGGGCTGTTTCTCTAATGGGAAACAGCTGCTTCAGTTTGACTGGGCTAGTTACCATTAGACGAGTAGACCTTTCTGCCTCTCCAGGTCGGAGGGCTGTTTCTCTAATGGGAAACAGTTGTTTCAGTTTGAGTGGGCTAGTTACCATTAGACAAGAGGACCTTTCTGCCTCTCCAGGTAGGAGGCGAGTTTCTCTGATGGGAAATAGCTGCTTCATTGTGAGTGGGCTAGTTCCCATTAGACAAGAGGACCTTTCTGCCTCTCCAGGTCGGAGGGCCGTTTCTCTGATGGGAAATAGCTGCTTTGGTGTGAATAGGCTTGTTCCCATTAGACGAGAGGAACATTCTGCCTCTCTCGGTCGGAGGCCCGTTTATCTAATGGGAAATAGCTGCTTCGGTGTGAGTAAGTTAGTTCCCATTAGACGAGAGGACCTTTCTGCCTCTCCAGGTCGGAGGGCCGTTTCTCAAATGGGAAATAGCTGCTTCAGTGTGCGTCGGCTAGATTCCATTAGATAAGAGGATCTTTCTGTCTCGGCAGGTCGGAGGGCCATTTCTCTAATGGAAAATAGCTGCTTCGGTGTGAGTAGGCTAGTTCCCATTAGAAGAGAGGACCTTTCTGCCTCACCAGGTCAGAGGGCTGTTTCTCTAATGGGAAATAGCTGCTTCGGTGTGAGTGGGCTAGTTCCCATTAGACGAGAGTACCTTTCTGCCTCTCCAGGTCGGAGGGCTGTTTCTCTAATGGGAAATAGCTGCTTCGGTGTGAGTGGGCTAGTTCCCATTAGACGAGAGTACCTTTCTGCCTCTCCAGGTCGGAGGGCTGTTTTTCTAATGGGAAACATCTGCTTCAGTTTGAGTGGGCTAGTTCCCATTAGACGAGAGGACCTTTCTGCCTCTCCAGGTAGGAGGGGAGTTTCTCTGATGGGAAATAGCTGCTTTGGTGTGAGTAGGCTTGTTCCCATTAGACAAGAGGAACATTCTGCCTCTCTCGGTCGGAGGGCCGTTTATCTAATGGGAAATAGCTGCTTCGGTGTGAGTAAGCTAGTTCCCATTAGACGAGAGGACCTTTCTGCCTCTCCAGGTCGGAGGGCCGTTTCTCTAATGGGAAATAGCTGCTTCGCTGTGAGTGGGCAACTTCCCATTAGACGAGAGGACCTTTCTGCCTCTCCAGGTCGGAGGGCCGTTCCTCTAATGGGAAATAGCTGCTTCGGTGTGAGTGGGATAGTTCCCATTAGACGAGAGGACCTTTCTGCCTCTCCAGGTCGGAGGGACGTTTCTCTAATGGGAAATAGCTGCTTCGCTGTGAGTGGGCAACTTCCCATTAGACGAGAGGACCTTTCTGCCTCTCCAGGTCGGAGCGCCATTTCTCTAATGGGAAATAGCTGCTTCAGTGTGAGTGGGCTAGTTCCCATTAGACGAGAGGACCTTTCTGCCTCTCCAGGTCGGAGGGCCATTTCTCTAATGGGAAATAGCTGCTTCAGTGTGACTAGGGTAGGTCCCATTAAACGAGAGGACCTGTCTGCCTTTGTAGGTCAGAGGGACGTTTCTCAAATGGGAAATAGCTGCTTCAGTGTGCGTCGGCTAGATTCCCATTAGAAGAGAGGACCTTTCTGCCTCACCAGGTCAGAGGGCCATTTCTCTAATGGGAAATAGCTGCTTCGGTGTGAGTGGGCTAGTTCCCATTAGACGAGAGGACCTTTCTGCATCTCCAGGTCGGAGGGCCATTTCTCTAATGGGAAATAGCTGTTTCGGTGTGAGTAGGCTCGTTTCCATTAGACGAGAGGAACATTCTGCCTCTCCAGGTCGGAGGGCCATTTCTCTAATGGGAAATAGCTGCTTCAGTGTGTGTAGGGTAGTTCCCATTAAACGAGAGGACCTGTCTGCCTTTCTAGGTCAGAGGGCCGTTTCTCAAATGGGAAATAGCTGCTTCAGTGTGAGTCGGCTAGTTTCCATTAGATAAGAGGATCTTTCTGTCTCACCAGGTCGGAGAGCCGTGTCTCTAATGGGAAATAGTTGCTTCAGTTTGAGTGGGCTAGTTCCCATTAGACGAGAGGACCTTTCTGCCTCTCCAGGTCGGAGGGCCGTTTCTCTAATGGGAAATTGCTGCGTCAGTGTGAGTGGGCTAGTTCCCATTAGACGAGAGGACCCTTCTGCCTCTCCAGGTTGGAGGGCCATTTCTCTGATGGGAAATAGCTGCTTTGGTGTGAGTAGGCTTGTCCCCATTAGACGAGAGGAACATTCTGCCCCTCTTGGTCGGAGGGCCGTTTATCTAATGGGAAATAGCTGCTTCGGTGTGAGTAAGCTGGTTCCCATTAGACGAGAGGACCTTTCTGCCTCTCCAGGTCGGAGGGCCGTTTCTCTAATGGGAAATAGCTGCTTCGGTGTGAGTGGGCTCCTTCCCATTAGAGGAGAGGACCTTTCTGCCTCTCCAGGTTGGAGGGCCGTTCCTCTAATGGGAAATAGCTGCTTCGGTGTGAGTGGGCTAGTTCCCATTAGACAAGAGGACCTTTCTGTCTCTCCAGGTCAGAGGGCCGTTTCTCTAATGGGAAATAGCTGCTTCGGTGTGAGTGGGCTAATTCCCATTAGACAAGAGTACCTTTCTGCCTCTCCAGGTCAGAGGGCCGTTTCTCTAATGGGAAATAGCTGCTTCTGTGTGAGTGGGCTAGTTCCCATTAGACGAGAGGACCTTTCTGCCTCTCCAGGTCGGAGGGCCATTTCTCTAATGGGAAATAGCTGCTTCGGTGTGAGTAGGCTAGTTCCCATTAGACAAGGGGACCTTTCTGCCTCTCCATGTCAGAGAGCCGATTCTCTAATGGGAAATAGCTGCTTCAGTGTGAGTAGGCTAGTTCCCCTTAGACGAGAAGACCTTTCTGCCTCTCCAGGTCGGAGTGCCATTTCTCTAATGGGAAATAGCTGCTTCAGTGTGAGTGGGCTAGTTCCCATTAAACGAGAGGACCTTTCTGCCTCTCCAGGTCAGAGGGCCATTTCTCTAATGGGAAATAGCTGCTTCAGTGTGAGTAGGGTAGTTCCCATTAAACAAGAGGACCTGTCTGCCTTTCTAGTTCAGAGGGCCGTTTCTCAAATGGGAAATAGCTGCTTCAGTGTGAGTCGGCTAGTTTCCATTAGATAAGAGGATCTTTCTGTCTCGCCAGGTCAGAGGGCCATTTCTCTAATGGGAAATAGCTGCTTCGGTGTGAGTAGGCTAGTTCCCATTAGAAGAGAGGACCTTTCTGCCTCACCAGGACAGAGGGCTGTTTCTCTAATGGGAAATAGCTGCTTTCGGTGTGAGTGGGCTAGTTCCCATTAGACGAGAGGACCTTTCTGCATCTCCAGGTCGGAGGGCCATTTCTCTAATGGGAAATAGCTGCTTAAGTGTGAGGTGTCTAGTTCCCATTAGACGAGAGTACCTTTGTGCCTCTCCAGGTCGAAGGGCCGTTTCTCTAAAGGGAAATAGCTGCTTCGGTGTGAGTAGGCTAGTCCCATTAGACGAGAGGACCTTTCTAACTCTCCAGGTAGGAAGGCCATTTCTCTAATGGGAAATAGCTGCTGCGGTGTGAGTAGGCTAGTTCCCATTAGACGAGGGAACCTTTATGCCTCTCCAGTTTGGACGGCCGTTTCTCTAATGGGAAATAGCTGCTTCGGTGTGAGTAGGCTGGTTCCCATTCGACGAGGGGACCTTTCTGCCTCTCCAGGTCAGAGGACCGTTTCTCTAATGGTAAATAGTTGCTTCGGTGTGAATAGGCCAGTTCCAATTAGACGAGAGGACCTTTCTGCTTCTCCAGGTTGGAGGGCCGTTTCTCTAATGGGAAATAGCTGCTTCGGTGTGAGTGGGCTAGTTCCCATTAGACGAGAGGACCTTTCTGCCTCTCCAGGTCGGAGGGCTGTTTCTCTAATGGGAAATAGCTGCTTCGGTGTGAGTGGGCTAATTCCCATTAGACGAGAGTACCTTTCTGCCTCTCCATGTCAGAGGGCCGTTTCTCTAATGGGAAATAGCTGCTTCGGTGTGAGTGGGCTAGTTCCCATTAGTCGAGAGGACCTTTCTGCCTCTCCAGGTCGGAGGGCCGTTTCTCTAATGGGAAATAGCTGCTTCGGTGTGAGTAGGCTAGTTCCCATTAGACGAGGGGACCTTTCTGCCTCTCCACGTCAGAGAGCCAATCCTCTAATGGGAAATAGCTGCTTCAGTGTGAGTAGGCTAGTTCCCATTAGACGAGAAGACCTTTCTGCCTCTCCAGGTCGGAGCGCCATTTCTCTAATGGGAAATAGCTGCTTAAGTGTGAGGTGGCTAGTTCCCATTAGACAAGAGTACCTTTCTGCCTCTCCATGTCGGAGGGCTGTTTCTCTAATGGGAAACAGTTGTTTCAGTTTGAGTGGGCTAGTTACCATTAGACAAGAGGACCTTTCTGCCTCTCCAGGTCAGAGGGCCATTTCTCTGATGGGAAATAGCTGCTTCGGTGTGAGTAAGCTAGTTCCCATTAGACGAGAGGACCTTTCTGCCTCTCCAGGTCGGAGGGCCGTTTCTCAAATGGGAAATAGCTGCTTCAGTGTGCGTCGGCTAGATTCCATTAGATAAGAGGATCTTTCTGTCTCGGCAGGTCGGAGTGCCATTTCTCTAATGGAAAATAGCTGCTTCGGTGTGAGTAGGCTAGTTCCCATTAGAAGAGAGGACCTTTCTGCCTCACCAGGTCAGAAGGCTGTTTCTCTAATGGGAAATAGCTGCTTCGGTGTGCGTGGGCTAGTTCCCATTAGACGAGAGTACCTTTCTGCCTCTCCAGGTCGGAGGGCTGTTTCTCTAATGGGAAATAGCTGCTTCGGTGTGAGTGGGCTAGTTCCCATTAGACGAGAGTACCTTTCTGCCTCTCCAGGTCGGAGGGCTGTTTTTCTAATGGGAAACATCTGCTTCAGTTTGAGTGGGCTAGTTCCCATTAGACGAGAGGACCTTTCTGCCTCTCCAGGTAGGAGGGGAGTTTCTCTGATGGGAAATAGCTGCTTTGGTGTGAGTAGGCTTGTTCCCATTAGACAAGAGGAACATTCTGCCTCTCTCGGTCGGAGGGCCGTTTATCTAATGGGAAATAGCTGCTTCGGTGTGAGTAAGCTAGTTCCCATTAGACAAGAGGACCTTTCTGCCTCTCCAGGTCAGAGGGCCGTTTCTCTAATGGGAAATAGCTGCTTCGCTGTGAGTGGGCAACTTCCCATTAGACGAGAGGACCTTTCTGCCTCTCCAGGTCGGAGGGCCGTTCCTCTAATGGGAAATAGCTGCTTCGGTGTGAGTGGGATAGTTCCCATTAGACGAGAGGACCTTTCTGCCTCTCCAGGTCGGAGGGCCGTTTCTCTAATGGGAAATAGCTGCTTTGGTGTGAGTGGGCTAATTCCCATTAGACGAGAGTCTTTCTGCCTCTCCAGGTCAGAGGGCCGTTTCTCTAATGGGAAATAGCTGCTTCGGTGTGAGTAGGCTAGTTCCCATTAGACAAGGGGACCTTTCTGCCTCTCCACGTCAGAGAGCCGATTTTCTAATGGGAAATAGCTGCTTCAGTGTGAGTAGGCTAGTTCCCCTTAGACGAGAAGACCTTTCTGCCTCTCCAGGTCGGAGCGCCATTTCTCTAATGGGAAATAGCTGCTTCAGTGTGAGTGGGCTAGTTCCCATTAGACGAGAGGACCTTTCTGCCTCTCCAGGTCGGAGGGCCATTTCTCTAATGGGAAATAGCTGCTTCAGTGTGACTAGGGTAGGTCCCATTAAACGAGAGGACCTGTCTGCCTTTGTAGGTCAGAGGGACGTTTCTCAAATGGGAAATAGCTGCTTCAGTGTGCGTCGGCTAGATTCCCATTAGAATAGAGGACCTTTCTGCCTCACCAGGTCAGAGGGCCATTTCTCTAATGGGAAATAGCTGCTTCGGTGTGAGTGGGCTAGTTCCCATTAGACGAGAGGACCTTTCTGCATCTCCAGGTCGGAGGGCCATTTCTCTAATGGGAAATAGCTGTTTCGGTGTGAGTAGGCTCGTTTCCATTAGACGAGAGGAACATTCTGCCTCTCCAGGTCGGAGGGCCATTTCTCTAATGGGAAATAGCTGCTTCAGTGTGAGTAGGGTAGTTCCCATTAAACGAGAGGACCTGTCTGCCTTTCTAGGTCAGAGGGCCGTTTCTCAAATGGGAAATAGCTGCTTCAGTGTGAGTCGGATAGTTTCCATTAGATAAGAGGATCTTTCTGTCTCACCAGGTCGGAGAGCCGTGTCTCTAATGGGAAATAGTTGCTTCAGTTTGAGTGGGCTAGTTCCCATTAGACGAGAGGACCTTTCTGCCTCTCCAGGTCGGAGGGCCGTTTCTCTAATGGGAAATTGCTGCGTCAGTGTGAGTGGGCTAGTTCCCATTAGACGAGAGGACCCTTCTGCCTCTCCAGGTTGGAGGGCCATTTCTCTGATGGGAAATAGCTGCTTTGGTGTGAGTAGGCTTGTCCCCATTAGACGAGAGGAACATTCTGCCTCTCTTGGTCGGAGGGCCATTTATCTAATGGGAAATAGCTGCTTCGGTGTGAGTAAGCTGGTTCCCATTAGACGAGAGGACCTTTCTGCCTCTCCAGGTCGGAGGGCCGTTTCTCAAATGGGAAATAGCTGCTTCAGTGTGCGTCGGCTAGATTCCATTAGATAAGAGGATCTTTCTGTCTCGGCAGGTCGGAGTGCCATTTCTCTAATGGAAAATAGCTGCTTCGGTGTGAGTGGGCTAGTTCCCATTAGACAAGAGGACCTTTCTGTCTCTCCAGGTCAGAGGGCCGTTTCTCTAATGGGAAATAGCTGCTTCGGTGTGAGTGGGCTAATTCCCATTAGACAAGAGTACCTTTCTGCCTCTCCAGGTCAGAGGGCCGTTTCTCTAATGGGAAATAGCTGCTTCTGTGTGAGTGGGCTAGTTCCCATTAGACGAGAGGACCTTTCTGCCTCTCCAGGTCGGAGGGCCATTTCTCTAATGGGAAATAGCTGCTTCGGTGTGAGTAGGCTAGTTCCCATTAGACAAGGGGACCTTTCTGCCTCTCCATGTCAGAGAGCCGATTCTCTAATGGGAAATAGCTGCTTCAGTGTGAGTAGGCTAGTTCCCCTTAGACGAGAAGACCTTTCTGCCTCTCCAGGTCGGAGTGCCATTTCTCTAATGGGAAATAGCTGCTTCAGTGTGAGTGGGCTAGTTCCCATTAAACGAGAGGACCTTTCTGCCTCTCCAGGTCAGAGGGCCATTTCTCTAATGGGAAATAGCTGCTTCAGTGTGAGTAGGGTAGTTCCCTTTAAACAAGAGGCCCTGTCTGCCTTTCTAGTTCAGAGGGCCGTTTCTCAAATGGGAAATAGCTGCTTCAGTGTGAGTCGGCTAGTTTCCATTAGATAAGAGGATCTTTCTGTCTCGCCAGGTCAGAGGGCCATTTCTCTAATGGGAAATAGCTGCTTCGGTGTGAGTAGGCTAGTTCCCATTAGATGAGAGGATCTTTCTGCCTCACCAGGACAGAGGGCTGTTTCTCTAATGGGAAATAGCTGCTTTCGGTGTGAGTGGGCTAGTTCCCATTAGACGAGAGGACCTTTCTGCATCTCCAGGTCGGAGGGCCATTTCTCTAATGGGAAATAGCTGCTTCGGTGTGAGTAGGTTAGTTTCCATTAGACGAGAGGACCTTTCTGCCTCTCCACGTCAGAGAGCCATTTCTCTAATGGGAAATAGCTGCTTAAGTGTGAGGTGTCTAGTTCCCATTAGACGAGAGTACCTTTATGCCTCTCCAGGTCGAAGGGCCGTTTCTCTAAAGGGAAATAGCTGCTTCGGTGTGAGTGGGCTAGTTCCCATTAGACGAGAGGACCTTTCTAACTCTCCAGGTAGGAAGGCCATTTCTCTAATGGGAAATAGCTGCTTCGGTGTGAGTAGGCTAGTTCCCATTAGACGAGGGAACCTTTCTGCCTCTCCAGTTTGGACGGCCGTTTCTCTAATGGGAAATAGCTGCTTCGGTGTGAGTAGGCTGGTTCCCATTCGACGAGGGGACCTTTCTGCCTCTCCAGGTCAGAGGACCGTTTCTCTAATGGTAAATAGTTGCTTCGGTGTGAATAGGCCAGTTCCAATTAGACGAGAGGACCTTTCTGCTTCTCCAGGTTGGAGGGCCGTTTCTCTAATGGGAAATAGCTGCTTAGGTGTGAGTGGGCTAGTTCCCATTAGACGAGAGGACCTTTCTGCCTCTCCAGGTCGGAGGGCCGTTTCTCTAATGGGAAATAGCTGCTTTGGTGTGAGTGGGCTAATTCCCATTAGACGAGAGTACCTTTCTGCCTCTCCATGTCAGAGGGACGTTTCTCTAATGGGAAATAGCTGCTTCGGTGTGAGTGGGCTAGTTCCCATTAGTCGAGAGGACCTTTCTGCCTCTCCAGGTCGGAGGGCCGTTTCTCTAATGGGAAATAGCTGCTTCGGTGTGAGTAGGCTAGTTCCCATTAGACGAGGGGACCTTTCTGCCTCTCCACGTCCGAGAGCCAATCCTCTAATGGGAAATAGCTGCTTCAGTGTGAGTAGGCTAGTTCCCATTAGACGAGAAGACCTTTCTGCCTCTCCAGGTCGGAGCGCTATTTCTCTAATGGGAAATAGCTGCTTAAGTGTGAGGTGGCTAGTTCCCATTAGACAAGAGTACCTTTCTGCCTCTCCAGGTCGGAGGGCCGTTTCTATAATGGGAAATAGCTGCTTCGGTGTGAATGGGCTAGTTCCCATTAGACGAGAGGATCTTTCTGCCTCTCCAGGTCGGAGGGCCGTTAATCTAAAGGGAAATAGCTGCTTCGGTGTGTGTAGGCTAGTTATTAGATGAGGGAACCTTTCTGCCTCTCCAGGTTGGAGGGCCGTTTCTCTAATGGGAAATAGCTGCTTCAGTGTGAGTGGGCTAGTTCCCTTTAGACAAGAGCACCTTTCAGCCTCTCCAGGTCAGAGGGCCATTTCTCTAATGGGAAATAGCTGCTTCATTGTCAGTGGGCTTGTCCCCATTAGACGAGAGCACCTTTCTGCCTCTCCAGGTCAGAAGGGCGTTACTCTAATTCGAAATAGCTGCTTCGGTGTGAGTGGGCTAGTTCCCATTAGACAAGAGGAACTTTCTGCCTCTCCAGGAAGGAGGGCCATTTCTCTAAAGGGAAATAGCTGCTTCGCTGTGTGTAGGCTAGTTCCCATTAGACAGGGGGACCTTTCTTCCTCTCCAGGTCAGAGGGCCATTTCTCTAATAGGAAATAGCTGCTTCGGTGTGAGTGGGCTAGTTCCCATTAGACGAGGGAACCTTTCTGCCTCTCCAGGTCGGAGGGCCATTTCTCTAATGGGAAATAGCTGCTTCAGTGTGAGTGGGCTAGTTCCCATTAGACAAGAGCACCTTTCTGCCTCTCCAGGTCAGAGGGCCGTTTCTCTAATGGGAAATAGCTGCTTCGGTGTGAGTAGGCTAGTTCCCATTAGACGAGGGGACCTTTCTGCCTCTCCACGTCAGAGAGCCAATCCTCTAATGGGAAATAGATACTTCATTGTGAGTGGGCTTGTCCCCATTAGACGAGAGCATCTTTCTGCCTCTCCAGGTCAGAAGGGCGTTACTCTAATTCGAAATAGCTGCTTCGGTGTGAGTGGGCTAGTTCCCATTAGACAAGAGGAACTTTCTGCCTCTCCAGGTCAGAGGGCCATTTCTCTAATGGGAAATAGATACTTCAGTGTGAGTGGGCTAGTTCCCATTAGACAAGAGCACCTTTCTGCCTCTCCAGGTCAGAGTGTTAGGCAGAAACCTGTGCAGTTCCCTTAGGGACCACTGCTAAAGATTTAGGACTACAGGTGGTTAGCAGTAAACCCAATTGGTAGCAGTCTGTACCACCCAGATTTACCTGGTAGCTGTGGCTGAGCAGTCAGACTTCTCTCAAGATGAGTTAGGCAGTATGAAGAGTATACACAATAGGTACAAAGACACAGTAGTACAAGAAAACACTGACCAGAGCTTTGGTGTAAAAGTATATAATTATTTATTTAAAGACACACTTGTAAATTACACTAGCACAAAAAGAGGTAAGTAGATTCAACACACAGTCACTATCACTAGATGTACATCGCTTATTCCTTATTAGACAAGTCTTAGTTAACACCACTTATTTCCAGACAGAGGTGAGCACTTAACTAAAGATGGCACTCCAATAAGTTAAGAAAAAGGGAGGGAAAAGGCAGAAATTAGGAAAAGCACACAACACAATACTTTAGAAGCACCCAGCAAGGCAGGAAAGTCAAGTATACTTGTGAGCAAAAAGTTCAGAGGCCAGGCTCCCTCTTAGAGAGAACAGAGCACCAATGCGCGCAAGATCACACAGTTTAAAAGTCTTGAAAAGTCTTGCAGGGAGTTCAGAAAAGAATTAAGTCAGCTCAGAAAAGTTCAGTTAGCCAGCCTAGGGCCAACCCAAGTGGTAAGTGGAGGCTTTAAGAGTCACCCCACACAGACCGTTGCGAGGGAGGCCAGGAGGACACAGTACCTTCAAAGTGGAGAGGATCCTCCAGCGGGGGCAGTTGTTCCTGGCAGCAGGTGCAAGTCACGGCGTCGTCCAGAGGAAGAGATGGTCTCGACGTGGAGGAAAGCTGAGGGCCTTTGCACTGCCAGGGAAGAAACCAGCCGCGGAGTTCTCCGGTTAAAAGGTATGATCCTTTTATTAGTGGTAGTGGAAAAACCGTGGTATCGAGGTTGCCGGGGTGCTTGGCACAGGCAAGGCGGCCACGAGATGATCCGGTATGGCGAAAAGACGGGCAAAATGGTTATTCCCACCAGTCAAAGGAAGAAGACTCTCCGGGCTGGAGATCTCCTCTGTCGTCGGAGAAAAGTGGTGAGACGGTTCAGCAGGGCTCCACCGTTGGTGTCGTCGTTGCAGGTCGGCTCTGCTTCTCCCTCTTCGGATTCTTTAGGTCCTGTGGCGACTTCTGAAGTTCCAGCCCCCAAAGCCCTGCTTTTATGCAGCAAACCCCCATTCATTCAGCCTAGCTGTCAATCAAACATGCTAAGTGGTGAGCCGGGCGGCTCACCACTTGGGCCAATCACACAAGAGTGCGACTTGAGTTGCCAAGGCAACTCAGTCCAGGGTGCCTAAAACCCCTCCCACACCCCCTGTGGTACCCAGACAGAGTGGCACCACTTTTGGAGGCTTCTGTGGAGAAGCCCGCCAAAAAGTGGAACAAAGGGTCCGACTTCGGTTGGAGTCACAGAAGCGAACACAAACGCAATTTTGGAACTGAATTTCGGCAAAAAATACCAACCAGTGATTTTATATTAATTTAATAAACCGGCAGTATGTTCGAGGCTATATTAAAAAGTGGTAGCCTCGAACAATGCGAAAATCCCATAGGAAAATATTTGCGGTCGAATATAAAAAGTAGTATCCACTGCCACCAGCCAAAACTCGATCAGGGGGGACAGAGACGTGCCCCCTCGAACAACAGACCCCGGGGAAATCGAATTGCCCTGACCAGTACGTCCACAATATGATGGTTTGTACTGCTTTCTGTTCATAATTTGGGACTAGTAAAGCCAATGGTGACTTTACATGCCCTGGGAGACAGTAGTCAGTCCCAGGGTATGGAGTTCATGTTGGGGGTCACTATGACACCCCTGGGTTACTGCACTGAGGGTGCTGTGTAACCCACATACCAAAAACACATGAAGCCCTATGGGGTAAAGGACCCCATAGCCCATAAAACACATTCAAAGTCAAAGGAACACCTCAAATCATGTCTAAGAGTGGGAGTAAAAGAGTCTCACTCTTAGCAGGAGAGAAAAAAACTAAACCCCAAAAATCCAGCAAAGCTGCTGGGGGACTCAACATGATTGGGAAATTAGTCTTAACAGAGAATTCTCCCTAACAAAGAGGGCTGTTACTCTAATTCGAAATAGGTGCTTCGGTGTGAGTGGGCTAGTTCCCATTAGACGAGAGGACCGTTTCTCTAAAGGGAAATAGCTTCTTTAGTGTGAGTGGGCTAGTTCCCATTAGACAAGAGGACCTTTCCGCCTCTCCAGGTCGGAGGGCCGTTTCTCTAATGGGAAACAGCTGCTTTAGTGTGGGTGGGCTAGTTCCCATTAGACAAGAGCACCTTTCTACCTCTCCAGGTAGGAGGGCCATTTCTCTAATGGGAAATAGCTGCTTCGGTGTGAGTACGCTAGTTCCCATTAGACAAGAGCACCTTCATGCCTCTCCAGGTCGGAGAGCCGTTTCTCTAATGGGAAATAGTTGCTTCGGTGTGAGTAGGCTAGTTCCCATTAGACGAGAGGACCTTTCTGTCTCTCCAGGTCAGAGGGCTGTTTCTCTAATGGGAAACAGCTGCTTCAGTTTGAGTGGGCTAGTTTCCATTAGACGAGAGGACCTTTCTGCCTCTCCAGGTCGGAGGGCTGTTTCTCTAATGGGAAACAGCTGCTTCAGTTTGAGTGGGCTAGTTCCCATTAGACGAGTAGACCTTTCTGCCTCTCCAGGTCGGAGGGCTGTTTCTCTAATGGGAAACAGCTGCTTCAGTTTGAGTGGGCTAGTTCCCATTAGACGAGAGGACCTTTCTGCCTCTCCAGGTAGGAGGGGAGTTTCTCTGATGGGAAATAGCTGCTTCGGTGTGTGTGGGCTAGTTCCCATTAGACAAGAGGACCTTTCTGCCTCTCCAGGTCGGAGGGCCGTTTCTCTGATGGGAAATAGCTGCTTTGGTGTGAGTAGGCTTGTTCCCATTAGACGAGAGGAACATTCTGCCTCTCCAGGTCGGAGGGCTGTTTCTCTAATGGGAAACAGCTGCTTCAGTTTGAGTGGGCTAGTTCCCATTAGACGAGAGGACCTTTCTGCCTCTCCAGGTAGGAGGGGAGTTTCTCTGATGGGAAATAGCTGCTTCGGTGTGAGTGGGCTAGTTCCCATTAGACAAGAGGACCTTTCTGCCTCTCCAGGTCGGAGGGCCGTTTCTCTGATGGGAAATAGCTGCTTCGGTGTGAGTGGGCTACGTCCCATTAGACAAGAGGACCTTTCTGCCTCTCCAGGTCGGAGGGCCGTTCCTCTAATGGGAAATAGCTGCTTCGGTGTGAGTGGGATAGTTCCCATTAGACGAGAGGACCTTTCTGCCTCTCCAGGTCGGAGGGCCGTTTCTCTAATGGGAAATAGCTGCTTTGGTGTGCGTGGGCTAATTCCCATTAGACGAGAGTACCTTTCTGCCTCTCCAGGTCAGAGGGCCATTTCTCTAATGGGAAATAGCTGCTTCGGTGTGAGTGGGCTAGTTCCCATTAGACGAGAGGACCTTTCTGCCTCTCCAGGTCAGAGGGCCGTTTCTCTAATGGGAAATAGCTGCTTTGGTGTGAGTAGGCTAGTTCCCATTAGACAAGGGGACCTTTCAGCCTCTCCACGTCAGAGAGCCGATTCTCTAATGGGAAATAGCTGCTTCAGTGTGAGTAGGCTAGTTCCCCTTAGACGAGAAGACCTTTCTGCCTCTCCAGGTCGGAGCGCCATTTCTCTAATGGGAAATAGCTGCTTCAGTGTGAGTGGGCTAGTTCCCATTAGACGAGAGGACCTTTCTGCATCTCCAGGTCGGAGGGCCATTTCTCTAATGGGAAATAGCTGCTTCAGTGTGAGTAGGGTAGTTCCCATTAAACGAGAGGACCTGTCTGCCTTTGTAGGTCAGAGGGCCTTCCTCAAATGGGAAATAGCTGCTTCAGTGTGCGTCGGCTAGATTCCCATTAGAAGAGAGGACCTTTCTGCCTCACCAGGTCAGAGGGCTGTTTATCTAATGGGAAATAGCTGCTTCGGTGTGAGTGGGCTAGTTCCCATTAGACAAGAGTACCTTTCTGCCTCTCCAGGTAGGAGGTCAGTTTCTCTAATGGGAAATAGCTGCTTCAGTGTGAGTAGGCTAGTTCCTATTAGACGAGAGGACTTTCCTGCCTCTCCAGGTCGGAGGGCAGTTTCTGTAATGGGAAATAGCTGCTTCGGTGTGAGTGGGCTAGTTCCCATTAGACAAGAGGACCTTTCTGCCTCTCCAGGTTGGACGCACGTTTCTCTAATGGGAAATAGCTGCTTCGGTGTGAGTAGGCTTGTTCCCATTCGACGAGTGGAAAGTTCTGCCTCTCCAGGTCAGAGGGCCGATTCTCTAATGGGAAATTGCTGCGTCAGTGTGAGTGGGAAAGTTCCCATTAGACGAGAGGACCTTTCTGCCGCTCCAGTTCGGAGGGCCGTTTCTCTAATGGGAAATAGCTGCTTCAGTGTGAGTGGGCTAGTTCCCATTTGACGAGAGGACCTTTCTGCCTCTCCAGGTCGGAGGGCCATTTCTCTAATGGGAAATAGATGCTTCAGTGTGAGTAGGGTAGTTCTCATTCAACAAGAGGACCTGTCTGCCTTTCTAGGTCGGAGGGCCGTTTCTCAAATGGGAAATAGCTGCTTCAGTGTGAGTCGGCTAGTTTCCATTAGATAGGAGGATCTTTCTGTCTCGCCAGGACGGAGGGCCATTTCTCTAATGGAAAATAGCTGCTTCGGTGTGAGTAGGCTAGTTCCCATTAGAAGAGAGGACCTTTCTGCCTCACCAGGTCAGAGGGCTGTTTCTCTAATGGTAAATAGCTGCTTCGGTGTGAGTGGGCTAGTTCCCATTCGACGAGGGGACCTTTCTGCCTCTCCAGGTCGGAGGGCCGTTTTTCTAATGGGAAATAGCTGCTTTGGTGTGAGTGGGCTAGTTCCCATTAGACGAGAGGACCTTTCTGCATCTCCAGGTCGGAGGGCCATTTCTCTAATGGGAAATAGCTGCTTCGGTGTGAGTAGGCTAGTTCCCATTAGACGAGAGGAACATTCTGCCTCTCCAGGTCGGAGGGCCGATTCTCTAATGGGAAATAGCTGCTTCGGTGTGAGTAGGCTAGTTCCCATTTGACGAGAGGACCTTTCTGCCTCTCCTGGTCGGAGGGCCATTTCGATAATGGGAAATAGCTGCTTTGGTGTGAGTAGGCTAGTTCCCATTAGAGGAAGGGACCTTTCTGCCTCTTCAGGTCGAAGGGTTGTTTCTCTATTGAGAAATAGCTGCTTCGGTGTGAGTGGGCTAGTTCCCATTAGATGAGAGGACCTTTCTGCCTCCCCAGGTAGAAGGCCCGTTTCTCTAAAGGGAAATAGCTGCTTCGGTGTGTGTAGGCTAGTTCCCATTAGACAAGGGGACCTTTCTGCCTTTCCGGGTCTGAGGGCCTTTTCTCTAATGGGAAATAGCTGCTTCAGTGTGAGTGGGCTAGTTCCCATTAGACAAGAGCACCTTTCTGCCTCTCCAGGTCAGGGGGCCTTTTCTCTAATGAGAGATAGATGCTTCAGTGTGAGTGGGCTAGTTCCCATTAGACGAGAGCACCTTTCTGCCTCTCCAGGTCAGAGGGCCGTTTCGCTAATGGGAAATAGCTGATTCAGTGTGAGTGGGCTAGTTTCCATTAGACGAGAATACCCTTCTGCCTCTCCAGGTCGGAGGACCGTTTCTCTAATGGGAAATAGCTGCTTCAGTGTGAGTGGGCTGGTTCCCATTAGACAAGAGGACCTTCCTGCCTCTCCAGGTCGGAGGGCCGTTTCTCTAATGGGAAATATCTGCTTCAGTGTGTGTGGGCTAGTTCCCATTAGACAAGAGCAGCTTTCTGCCTCTCCAGGTCGGAGGGCCATTTCAAATAGCTGCTTCGGTGTGAGTAGGCTAGATCCCATTAGAGAAGGGGACCTTTCTGCTCTCCAGGTCGGAGGGCCGTTTCTCTAATGGGAAATAGCTGCTTAGTGTGAGTGGGCTAGTTCCCATTAGATAAGAGCACCTTTCTGCCTCTCCAGGTCAGAGGGACATTCCTCTAATGGGAAATATATACTTCAGTGTGAGTGGGCTAGGTCCCATTAGACGAGGGAACCTCTCTGCCTCTCTAGGTAGGAGGGTAGTTTCTCTGATGGGAAATAGCTGCTTCGGTGTGAGTGGGCTAGATCCCATTAGACAAGAGGACCTTTCTGCCTCTCCAGGTTGGACGGCCGTTTCCCTAATGGGAAATAGCTACTTCAGTGTGAGTGGGCTAGTTCCCATTAGACGAGAGGACCTTTCTGCCTCTCCAGGTCGGAGGGCCCTTTCTCTCATGGGAAATAGCTACTTTGGTGTGAGTAGGCTAGTTTCCATTAGACAAGGGGACCTTTCTGCCTCTCCAGGTCGGAGGGCCATTTCTCTAATGGGAAATAGCTGCTTAGGTATGAGTGGGCTAGTTCCCATTAGACAAGAGGACCTTTCTGCCTCTCCAGGTTGGACGGCCGTTTCCCTAATGGGAAATAGCTGCTTCGGTGTGAGTAGGCTCGTTCCCTTTCGACGAGACGACCTTTCTGCCTTTCCAGGTCGGAGGGCCGTTTCTCTAATGGGAAATAGTTGCTTCGGTGTGAGTGGGCTAGTTCCCATTAGACGAGAGGACGTTTATGCCTCACCAGGTAGGAGAGCCGTTTCTCTAATGGGAAATAGCTACTTCAGTGTGAGTGGGCTAGTTCCCATTAGAGGAGAGGACCTTTCTACCTCTCCAGTTAGGAGGTCAGTTTCTCTAATGGGAAATAGCTGCTTCGGTGTGAGTGGGCTAGTTCCCATTATACGAGAGGACCTTTCTGCCTCTCCAGGTCGGAGGGCCGTTTCTCTAATGGGAAATAGCTGCTTCGGTGTGAGTAGGCTAGTTCCCATGAGACGATTGGACCTTTCTGCCTCTCCACGTCAGAGAGCTAATTCTCTAATGGGAAATAGCTGCTTCAGTGTGATTAGGCTAGTTCCCATTAGACGAGAAGACCTATCTGCCTCTCCAGGTTGGAGGGCCGTTTCTCTAATGGGAAATAGCTGCTTAAATGTGAGGTGGCTAGTTCCCATTAGACAAGAGTACCTTTCTGCCTCTCCAGGTCGGAGGGCCGTTTCTCTAATGGGAAAGAACTACTTCGGTGTGAGTAGGCTAGTTCCCATTAGACAGGGGGACCTTTCTTCCTCTCCAGGTTAGAGGGCCATTTCTCTAATGGGAAATAGCTGCTTCGGTGTGAGGTGGCTAGTTCCCATTAGACAAGAGGACCTTTCTGCCTCTCCAGGTAGGAGGGCCGTTAATCTAAAGGGAAATAGCTGCTTCGGTGTGTGTAGGCTAGTTATTAGATGAGGGAACCTTTCTGCCTCTCCAGGTTGGAGGGCCGTTTCTCTAATGGGAAATAGCTGCTTCAGTGTGCATGGGCTAGTTCCCATTAGACAAGAGCACCTTTCAGCCTCTCCAGGTCAGAGGGCCATTTCTCTAATGGGAAATAGATACTTCATTGTGAGTGGGCTTGTCCCTATTAGAAGAGAGCACCTTTCTGCCTCTCCAGGTCAGAAGGGCGTTACTCTAGCTGCTTCGGTGTGAGTGGGCTAGTTCCCATTAGACGAGAGTACCGTTTCTCTAATGGGAAATAGCTTCTTTAGTGTGAGTGGGCTAGTTCCCATTAGACAAGAGGAACTTTCCGCCTCTCCAGGTCGGAGGCTGTTTCTCTAATGGGGAAATAGCTGCTTTAGTGTGAGTGGGCTAGTTCCCATTAGAAAAGAGCACCCTTCTGCCTCTCCAGGTCAGAGGGCCATTTCTCTAATGGGAAATAGCTGATTTGGTGTGAGTAGGCTAGTTCCCATTAGATGAGAGGACCTTGCTGCCTCTCCAGGTCGGAGAACCGTTTCTCTAATGGGAAATAGCTGCTTCAGTTTGAGTGGGCTAGTTCCTATTAGACGAGAGGACCTTTCTGCCTCTCCAGGTAGGAGGGCCGTTTCTCTAATGGGAAATAGCTGCTTCGGTTTGAGTAGGCTGGTTCCTATTAGACGAGGGGACCTTTCTGCCTCTCCAGGTAGGAGGGCCATTTCTCTAATGGAAAATAGCTGCTTCAGTGTGAGTGGGCTAGTTCCCATTCGACAAGAGGACCTTTCTGCTTCTCCAGGTAGGAGGGCCGTTTCTCTAATGGGAAATAGCTGCTTCGGTGTGAGTAGGCTAGTTCCCATTAGACGAGGGAACCTTTCTGCCTCTCCAGGTAGGAGGGCAGTTTCTCTGATGGGAAATAGCTGCTTCGGTGTGAGTGGGCTAGTTCCCATTAGACAAGAGGACCTTTCTGCCTCTCCAGGTTGGACGGTCGTTTCTCTAATGGGAAATAGCTGCTTCGGTGTGAGTAGGCTCGTTCCCATTCGACGAGGGGACCGTTCTGCCTCTCCAGGTCGGAGGGCCGTTTCTCTAATGGGAAATAGTTGCTTTGGTGTGAATAGGCTAGTTCCAATTAGACGAGAGGACCTTTCTGCCTCTCCAGGTCGGAGGGCCGTTTCTCTAATGGGAAATAGCTGCTTCGGTATGAGTGGGATAGTTCCCATTAGACGAGAAGACTTTCCTGCCTCTCCAGGTACGGAGAGCCGTTTCTCAAATGGGAAATAGCTGCTTCAGTGTGAGTCGGCTAGTTTCCATTAGATAAGAGGATCTTTCTGTCTCGCCAGGTCGGAGGGCCATTTCCCTAATGGAAAATAGTTGCTTCGGTGCGAGTAGGCTAGTTCCCATTAGAAGAGAGGACCTTTCTGCCTCACCAGGTCAGAGGGCTGTTTCTCTAATGGGAAATAGCTGCTTTGGTGTGAGTGGGCTAGTTCCCATTCGACGAGGGGACCTTTCTGCCTCTCCAGGTCGGACGGCTGTTTCTCTAATGGCAAATAGCTGCTTTGGTGTGAGTGGGCTAGTTCCCATTAGATGAGGGGACTTTTCTGCCTCTCCAGGTAGGAGGGCCATTTCTCTAATGGGAAATAGCTGCTTCAGTGTGAGTGGGCTAGTTCCCATTCGACAAGAGGACCTTTCTGCTTCTCCAGGTAGGAGGGCCGTTTCTCTAATGGGAAATAGCTGCTTCGGCGTGAGTAGGCTAGTTCACATTAGACGAGGGAACCTTTCTGCCTCTCCAGGTAGGAGGGCAGTTTCTCTGATGGGAAATAGCTGCTTCGGTGTGAGTGGGCTAGTTCCCATTAGACAAGAGGACCTTTCTGCCTCTCCAGGTTGGACGGCCGTTTCTCTAATGGGAAATAGCTGCTTCGGTGTGAGTAGGCTCGTTCCCATTCGACGAGTGGACCGTTCTGCCTCTCCAGGTCGGAGGGCCGTTTCTCTAATGGGAAATAGTTGCTTTGGTGTGAATAGGCTAGTTGCAATTAGACGAGAGGAACTTTCTGCCTCTCCAGGTAGGTCAGTTTCTCTAATGGGAAATAGCTGCTTCAGTGTGAGTAGGCTAGTTCCTATTAGACAAGAGGACTTTCCTGCCTCTCCTGGTCGGAGGGCAGTTTCTCTAATGGGAAATAGCTGCTTCGGTGTGAGTGGGCTAGTTCCCATTAGACAAGAGGACCTTTCTGCCTCTCCAGGTTGGACGCCCGTTTCTCCAATGGGAAATAGCTGCTTCGGTGTGAGTAGGCTTGTTCCCATTCGACGAGTGGACCGTTCTGCCTCTCCAGGTCAGAGGGCCGATTCTCTAATGGGAAATTGCTGCGTCAGTGTGAGTGGGAAAGTTCCCATTAGACGAGAGGACCTTTCTGCCGCTCCAGTTTGGAGGGCCGTTTCTCTAATGGGAAATAGCTGCATCAGTGTGAGTGGGCTAGTTCCCATTAGCCGAGAGGATGTTTCTGCCTCTCCAGGTTGGAGGGCCATTTCTCTAATGGGAAATAGCTGCTTCAGTGTGAGTAGGGTAGTTCTCATTAAACAAGAGGACCTGTCTGCCTTTCTAGGTCGGAGGGCCGTTTCTCAAATGGGAAATAGCTGCTTCAGTGTGAGTCGGCTAGTTTCTATTAGATAGGAGGATCTTTCTGTCTCGCCAGGACGGAGGGCCATTTCTCTAATGGAAAATAGCTGCTTCGGTGTGAGTAGGCTAGTTCCCGTTAGAAGAGAGGACCTTTCTGCCTCACCAGGTCAGAGGGCTGTTTCTCTAATGGGAAATAGATGCTTCGGTGTGAGTGGGCTAGTTCCCATTCGACAAGGGGACCTTTCTGCCTCTCCAGGTCGGAGGGCCGTTTCTCTAATGGGAAATAGCTGCTTTGGTGTGAGTGGGCTAGTTCCCATTAGACGAGAGGACCTTTCTGCATCTCCAGGTCGGAGTGCCATTTCTCTAATGGGAAATAGCTGCTTCGGTGTGAGTAGGCTAGTTCCCATTAGACGAGAGGAACATTCTGCCTCTCCAGGTCGGAGGGCCGATTCTCTAATGGGAAATAGCTGCTTCGGTGTGAGTAGGCTACTTCCCATTAGACGAGAGGACCTTTCTGCCTCTCCAGGTCGGAGGGCCATTTCGATAATGGGAAATAGCTGCTTTGGTGTGAGTAGGCTAGTTCCCATTAGAGGAGGGGACCTTTCTGCCTCTTCAGGTCGAAGGGTTGTTTCTCTATTGAGAAATAGCTGCTTCGGTGTGAGTGGGCTAGTTCCCATTAGATGAGAGGACCTTTCTGCCTCCCCAGGTAGAAGGGCCGTTTCTCTCAAGGGAAATAGCTGCTTCGGTGTGTGTAGGCTAGTTCCCATTAGACAAGGGGACCTTTCTGCCTTTCCGGGTCTGAGGGCCTTTTCTCTAATGGGAAATAGCTGCTTCAGTGTGAGTGGGCTAGTTCCCATTAGACAAGAGCACCTTTCTGCCTCTCCAGGTCAGGGGGCCTTTTCTCTAATGAGAGATAGATGCTTCAGTGTGAGTGGGCTAGTTCCCATTAGACGAGAGCACCTTTCTGCCTCTCCAGGTCAGAGGGCCGTTTCTCTAATGGGAAATAGCTGCTTCAGTGTGAGTGGGCTGGTTCCCATTAGACAAGAGGACCTTCCTGCCTCTCCAGGTCAGAGGGCCGTTTCTCTAATGGGAAATAGCTGCTTCGGTGTGAGTAGGCTAGATCCCATTAGAGAAGGGGACCTTTCTGCTCTCCAGGTCGGAGGGCCGTTTCTCTAATGGGAAATAGCTGCTTAGTGTGAGTGGGCTAGTTCCCATTAGATAAGAGCACCTTTCTGCCTCTCCAGGTCAGAGGGACATTCCTCTAATGGGAAATATATACTTCAGTGTGAGTGGGCTAGGTCCCATTAGACGAGGGAACCTCTCTGCCTCTTCAGGTAGGAGGGTAGTTTCTCTGATGGGAAATAGCTGCTTCGGTGTGAGTGGGCTAGTCCCCATTAGACAAGAGGACCTTTCTGCCTCTCCAGGTTGGACGGCCGTTTCCCTAATGGGAAATAGCTGCTTCGGTGTGAGTAGGCTCGTTCCCATTCGACGAGGGGACCTTTCTGCCTCTCCAGGTCGGAGGGCCGTTTCTCTAATAGGAAATAGTTGCTTCGGTGTGAGTGGGCTAGTTCCCATTAGATGAGAGGACATTTCTGCCTCACCAGGTCGGAGGGCTGTTTCTCTAATGGGAAATAGCTACTTCAGTGTGAGTGGGCTAGTTCCCATTAGACGAGAGGACCTTTCTGACTCTCCAGTTCGGAGGGCCGTTTCACTAATGGGAAATAGCTACTTCGGTGTGAGTGGGCTAGTTCCCATTAGACGAGAGGACCTTTCTGCCTCTCCAGGTCGGAGGGCCCTTTCTCTCATGGGAAATAGCTACTTTGGTGTGAGTAGGCTAGTTTCCATTAGACAAGGGGACCTTTCTGCCTCTCCAGGTCGGAGGGCCGTTTCTCTAATGGGAAATAGCTGCTTAGGTATGAGTGGGCTAGTTCCCATTAGACAAGAGGACCTTTCTGCCTCTCCAGGTTGGACGGCCGTTTCCCTAATGGGAAATAGCTGCTTCGGTGTGAGTAGGCTCGTTCCCTTTCGACGAGGGGACCTTTCTGCCTTTCCAGGTCGGAGGGCCGTTTCTCTAATGGGAAATAGTTGCTTCGGTGTGAGTGGGCTAGTTCCCATTAGACGAGAGGACCTTTATGCCTCACCAGGTAGGAGGGCCGTTTCTCTAATGGGAAATAGCTACTTCAGTGTGAGTGGGCTAGTTCCCATTAGAGGAGAGGACCTTTCTGCCTCTCCAGTTCGGAGGGCCGTTTCACTAATGGGAAATAGCTACTTCAGTGTGAGTGGGCTAGTTCCCATTAGACAAGAGGACCTTTCTGCCTCTCCAGGTCGGAGGGCCGTTTCTCTCATGGGAAATAGCTGCTTCGGTGTGAGTAGGCTAGTTCCCATTAGACAAGGGGACCTTTCTGCTCTCCAGGTCGGAGGGCCGTATCTCTAATGGGAAATAGCTGCTTCGGTGTGAGTAGGCTCGTTCCCTTTCGACGAGGGGACCTTTCTGCCTTTCCAGGTCGGAGGGCCGTTTCTCTAATGGGAAATAGTTGCTTCGGTGTGAGTGGGCTAGTTCCCATTAGACGAGAGGACCTTTATGCCTCACCAGGTAGGAGGGCCGTTTCTCTAATGGGAAATAGCTACTTCAGTGTGAGTGGGCTAGTTCCCATTAGAGGAGAGGACCTTTCTGCCTCTCCAGTTCGGAGGGCCGTTTCACTAATGGGAAATAGCTACTTCAGTGTGAGTGGGCTAGGTCCCATTAGACGAGAGGACCTTTCTGCCTCTCCAGGTCGGAGGGCCGTTTCTCTCATGGGAAATAGCTGCTTCGGTGTGAGTAGGCTAGTTCCCATTAGACAAGGGGACCTTTCTGCTCTCCAGGTCGGAGGGCCGTTTCTCTCATGGGAAATAGCTGCTTCGGTGTGAGTAGGCTAGTTCCCATTAGACAAGGGGAACTTTCTGCTCTCCACGTCAGAGGGCCATATCTCTAATGGGAAATAGCTGATTCGGTGTGAGTGGGCTAGTGCCCATTAGACGAGAGGACCGTTTCTCTAATGGGAAATAGCTGCTTTAATGTGAGTGGGCTAGTTCCCATTAGACAAGAGATTCTTTCTGCCTCTCCAGGTCGGAGGGCCACTTCTCTAATGGGAAATAGCTACTTCGTTATGAGTAGGCTAGTTCCCATTAGACAAGAGGACCTTCCTGCCTCTCCAGGTCGGAGAGGCGTTTCTCTAATGGGAAAAAGCTGCTTTGGTATGAGTAGGCTAGTTCCCATTAGACGAGAGGACATTTCTGCCTCTCCAGGTAGGAAGGCTGTTTCTCTAATTGGAAATAGCTGCTTCGGTGTGAGTAGGCTATTTCCCATTAGACGAGAGGACCTTTCTGCCTCTCCAGGTAGGAAGGCCGTTTCTCTAATGGGAAATAGCTGCTTCGGTGTGAGTAGGCTAGATCCCATTAGAGAAGGGGACCTTTCTGCTCTCCAGGTCGGAGGGCCGTTTCTCTAATGGGAAATAGCTGCTTAGTGTGAGTGGGCTAGTTCCCATTAGATAAGAGCACCTTTCTGCCTCTCCAGGTCAGAGGGACATTCCTCTAATGGGAAATATATACTTCAGTGTGAGTGGGCTAGGTCCCATTAGACGAGGGAACCTCTCTGCCTCTCCAGGTAGGAGGGTAGTTTCTCTGATGGGAAATAGCTGCTTCGGTGTGAGTGGGCTAGTCCCCATTAGACAAGAGGACCTTTCTGCCTCTCCAGGTTGGACGGCCGTTTCCCTAATGGGAAATAGCTGCTTCGGTGTGAGTAGGCTCGTTCCCATTCGACGAGGGGACCTTTCTGCCTCTCCAGGTCGGAGGGCCGTTTCTCTAATAGGAAATAGTTGCTTCGGTGTGAGTGGGCTAGTTCCCATTAGATGAGAGGACATTTCTGCCTCACCAGGTCGGAGGGCTGTTTCTCTAATGGGAAATAGCTACTTCAGTGTGAGTGGGCTAGTTCCCATTAGACGAGAGGACCTTTCTGACTCTCCAGTTCGGAGGGCCGTTTCACTAATGGGAAATAGCTACTTCGGTGTGAGTGGGCTAGTTCCCATTAGACGAGAGGACCTTTCTGCCTCTCCAGGTCGGAGGGCCCTTTCTCTCATGGGAAATAGCTACTTTGGTGTGAGTAGGCTAGTTTCCATTAGACAAGGGGACCTTTCTGCCTCTCCAGGTCGGAGGGCCGTTTCTCTAATGGGAAATAGCTGCTTAGGTATGAGTGGGCTAGTTCCCATTAGACAAGAGGACCTTTCTGCCTCTCCAGGTTGGACGGCCGTTTCCCTAATGGGAAATAGCTTCTTCGGTGTGAGTAGGCTCGTTCCCTTTCGACGAGGGGACCTTTCTGCCTTTCCAGGTCGGAGGGCCGTTTCTCTAATGGGAAATAGTTGCTTCGGTGTGAGTGGGCTAGTTCCCATTAGACGAGAGGACCTTTATGCCTCACCAGGTAGGAGGGCCGTTTCTCTAATGGGAAATAGCTACTTCAGTGTGAGTGGGCTAGTTCCCATTAGAGGAGAGGACCTTTCTGCCTCTCCAGTTCGGAGGGCCGTTTCACTAATGGGAAATAGCTACTTCAGTGTGAGTGGGCTAGTTCCCATTAGACAAGAGGACCTTTCTGCCTCTCCAGGTCGGAGGGCCGTTTCTCTCATGGGAAATAGCTGCTTCGGTGTGAGTAGGCTAGTTCCCATTAGACAAGGGGACCTTTCTGCTCTCCAGGTCGGAGGGCCGTATCTCTAATGGGAAATAGCTGCTTCGGTGTGAGTAGGCTCGTTCCCTTTCGACGAGGGGACCTTTCTGCCTTTCCAGGTCGGAGGGCCGTTTCTCTAATGGGAAATAGTTGCTTCGGTGTGAGTGGGCTAGTTCCCATTAGACGAGAGGACCTTTATGCCTCACCAGGTAGGAGGGCCGTTTCTCTAATGGGAAATAGCTACTTCAGTGTGAGTGGGCTAGTTCCCATTAGAGGAGAGGACCTTTCTGCCTCTCCAGTTCGGAGGGCCGTTTCACTAATGGGAAATAGCTACTTCAGTGTGAGTGGGCTAGGTCCCATTAGACGAGAGGACCTTTCTGCCTCTCCAGGTCGGAGGGCCGTTTCTCTCATGGGAAATAGCTGCTTCGGTGTGAGTAGGCTAGTTCCCATTAGACAAGGGGACCTTTCTGCTCTCCAGGTCGGAGGGCCGTTTCTCTCATGGGAAATAGCTGCTTCGGTGTGAGTAGGCTAGTTCCCATTAGACAAGGGGAACTTTCTGCTCTCCACGTCAGAGGGCCATATCTCTAATGGGAAATAGCTGATTCGGGGTGAGTGGGCTAGTGCCCATTAGACGAGAGGACCGTTTCTCTAATGGGAAATAGCTGCTTTAATGTGAGTGGGCTAGTTCCCATTAGACAAGAGATTCTTTCTGCCTCTCCAGGTCGGAGGGCCACTTCTCTAATGGGAAATAGCTACTTCGTTATGAGTAGGCTAGTTCCCATTAGACAAGAGGACCTTCCTGCCTCTCCAGGTCGGAGAGGCGTTTCTCTAATGGGAAAAAGCTGCTTTGGTATGAGTAGGCTAGTTCCCATTAGACGAGAGGACATTTCTGCCTCTCCAGGTAGGAAGGCTGTTTCTCTAATTGGAAATAGCTGCTTCGTTGTGAGTAGGCTATTTCCCATTAGACGAGAGGACCTTTCTGCCTCTCCAGGTAGGAAGGCCGTTTCTCTAATGGGAAATAGCTGCTTCGGTGTGAGTAGGCTAGTTCCCATTAGACGAGGGAACCTTTCTGCCTCTCCAGGTAAGAGGGCAGTTTCTCTGATGGGAAATAGCTGCTTTGGTGTGAGTGGGCTAGTTCCCATTAGACAAGAGGACCTTTCTGCCTCTCGAGGTTGGACGGCCGTTTCTCTAATGGGAAATTGCTGCTTCGGTGTGAGTAGGCTAGTTCCCATTAGACGAGGGGACCTTTCTGCCTCTCCACGTCAGAGAGCTGATTCTTTAATGGGAAATAGCTGCTTCAGTGTGAGTAGGCTAGTTCCCATTAGACGAGAAGACCTTTCTGCTCTCTCCAGGTCAGAGCGCCATTTCTCTAATGGGAAATAGCTGCTTAAGTGTGAGGTGGCTAGTTCCCATTAGACGAGAGGACCTTTCTGCCTCTCCAGGTCGGAGGGGCATTTCTCTAATGGGAAATAGCTGCTTCGGTGTGAGTAGGCTAGTTCCCATTAGACAAGGGGACCTTTCTGCCTCTCCAAGTCGGAGTGCCGATTATCTAATGGGAAATAGCTGCTTCAGTGTGAGTAGGCTAGTTCCCATTAGACGGGAAGACCTTTCTGCTCTCTCCAGGTCAGAGCGCCATTTCTCTAATGGGAAATAGCCGCTTAAGTGTGAGGTGGCAAGTTCCCATTAGACAAGAGGATCTTTCTGCCTCTCCAGGGCAGAGGGCCGTTTCTCTAATGGGAAAAGGGTGTTACAGTGTGAGTGTGCTAGTTCCCATTAGACGAGAGGACCTTTCTGCCTCACCAGGTCGGAGGGCCGTTTCTCGAATGGGAAATAGCTGTTTCAGTGTGAGTGGGCTAGTTCCATTTAGACAAGAGGACCTTTCTGCCTCACCAGGTCGGAGGGCCGTTTCTCTAATGGGAAATAGTTGCTTCAGTTTGAGTGGGCTAGTTCCCATTAGACGAGAGGACCTTTCTTCCTCTACGGGTCAGAGGGACGATTCTCTAATGGCAAATTGCTGCGTCAGTGTGAGTGGGCTAGTTCCCATTGGACGAGAGGACCTTTCTGGCTCTCCAGGTTGGAGGGCCGTTTCTCTAATGGGAAATAGCTGCTTTGGTGTGAGTAGGCTTCTTCCCATTAGACGAGAGGAACTTTATAACTCTCTTGGTCGGAGGGCCGTTTATCTAATGGGAAATAGCTGCTTTGGTGTGAGTGGGCTACTTCCCATTAGACGAGAGGACCTTTCTGTCTCTCCAGGTCGGAGGGCCGTTCCTCTAATGGGAAATAGCTGCTTCGGTGTGAATGGGCTATTTCCCATTAGACGAGAGGACCTTTCTGCCTCTCCATGGGAAATAGCTGCTTCAGTGTGAGTTGGCTAATTCCCATTAGACGAGAGGACCTTTCTGCCTTTCCCGGTCAGAGGGCCATTTCTCTAATGGGAAATAGCTGCTTCGGTGCGAGTATGCTAGTTCCCATTAGACGAGGGGACCTTTCTGCCTCTCCATGTCAGAGAGCCGATTCTCTAATGGGAAATAGCTGCTTCAGTGTGAGTAGGCTAGTTCCTATTAGACGAGAAGACCTTTCTGCTCTCTCCAGGTCAGAGCGCCATTTCTCTAATGGGAAATAGCTGCTTAAGTGTGAGGTGGCTAGTTCCCATTAGACAAGAGTACCTTTCTGCCTCTCCAGGTCGGAGGGCCGTTTCTCTAATGGGAAATAGCTGCTTTGGTGTGAGTGGGCTATTTCCCATTAGACGAGCGGACCTTTCTGCCTCTCCAGGTAGGAAGGCTGTTTCTCTAATGGGAAATAGCTGCTTCGGTGTGAGTAGGCTATTTCCCATTAGACGAGAGGACCTTTCTGCCTCTCCAGGTAGGAAGGCCGTTTCTCTAATGGGAAATAGCTGCTTCAGTGTGAGTAGGCTAGTTCCCATTAGACGAGGGAACCTTTCTGCCTCTCCAGGTAGGAGGGCAGTTTCTCTGATGGGAAATAGCTGCTTTGGTGAGAGTGGGCTAGTTCCCATTAGACAAGAGGACCTTTCTGCCTCTCCAGGTTGGACGGCCTTTTCTCTAATGGGAAATTGCTGCTTCGGTGTGAATAGGCTAGTTCCCATTAGACGAGGGGACCTTTCTGCCTCTCCACGTCAGAGAGCCGATTCTCTAATGGGAAATGGCTGCTTCAGTGTGAGTCGGCTAGTTCCCATTAGACGAGAAGACCTTTCTGCTCTCTCCAGGTCAGAGCGCCATTTCTCTAATGGGAAATAGCTGCTTAAGTGTGAGGTGGCTAGTTCCCATTAGACAAGAGTACCTTTCTGCCTCTCCAGGTCGGAGGGCTGTTTCTCTAATGGGAAATAGCTGCTTCGGTGTGAGTGGGCTATTTCCCATTAGACGAGAGGACCTTTCTGCCTCTCCAGGTAGGAAGGTCGTTTCTCTAATGGGAAATAGCTGCTTCGGTGTGAGTAGGCTAGTTCCCATTAGACGAGGGAACCTTTCTGCCTCTCCAGGTTGGACGGCCGTTTCCCTAATGGGAAATAGCTTCTTCGGTGTGAGTAGGCTCGTTCCCTTTCGACGAGGGGACCTTTCTGCCTTTCCAGGTCGGAGGGCCGTTTCTCTAATGGGAAATAGTTGCTTCGGTGTGAGTGGGCTAGTTCCCATTAGACGAGAGGACCTTTATGCCTCACCAGGTAGGAGGGCCGTTTCTCTAATGGGAAATAGCTACTTCAGTGTGAGTGGGCTAGTTCCCATTAGAGGAGAGGACCTTTCTGCCTCTCCAGTTCGGAGGGCCGTTTCACTAATGGGAAATAGCTACTTCAGTGTGAGTGGGCTAGTTCCCATTAGACAAGAGGACCTTTCTGCCTCTCCAGGTCGGAGGGCCGTTTCTCTCATGGGAAATAGCTGCTTCGGTGTGAGTAGGCTAGTTCCCATTAGACAAGGGGACCTTTCTGCTCTCCAGGTCGGAGGGCCGTATCTCTAATGGGAAATAGCTGCTTCGGTGTGAGTAGGCTCGTTCCCTTTCGACGAGGGGACCTTTCTGCCTTTCCAGGTCGGAGGGCCGTTTCTCTAATGGGAAATAGTTGCTTCGGTGTGAGTGGGCTAGTTCCCATTAGACGAGAGGACCTTTATGCCTCACCAGGTAGGAGGGCCGTTTCTCTAATGGGAAATAGCTACTTCAGTGTGAGTGGGCTAGTTCCCATTAGAGGAGAGGACCTTTCTGCCTCTCCAGTTCGGAGGGCCGTTTCACTAATGGGAAATAGCTACTTCAGTGTGAGTGGGCTAGGTCCCATTAGACGAGAGGACCTTTCTGCCTCTCCAGGTCGGAGGGCCGTTTCTCTCATGGGAAATAGCTGCTTCGGTGTGAGTAGGCTAGTTCCCATTAGACAAGGGGACCTTTCTGCTCTCCAGGTCGGAGGGCCGTTTCTCTCATGGGAAATAGCTGCTTCGGTGTGAGTAGGCTAGTTCCCATTAGACAAGGGGAACTTTCTGCTCTCCACGTCAGAGGGCCATATCTCTAATGGGAAATAGCTGATTCGGGGTGAGTGGGCTAGTGCCCATTAGACGAGAGGACCGTTTCTCTAATGGGAAATAGCTGCTTTAATGTGAGTGGGCTAGTTCCCATTAGACAAGAGATTCTTTCTGCCTCTCCAGGTCGGAGGGCCACTTCTCTAATGGGAAATAGCTACTTCGTTATGAGTAGGCTAGTTCCCATTAGACAAGAGGACCTTCCTGCCTCTCCAGGTCGGAGAGGCGTTTCTCTAATGGGAAAAAGCTGCTTTGGTATGAGTAGGCTAGTTCCCATTAGACGAGAGGACATTTCTGCCTCTCCAGGTAGGAAGGCTGTTTCTCTAATTGGAAATAGCTGCTTCGTTGTGAGTAGGCTATTTCCCATTAGACGAGAGGACCTTTCTGCCTCTCCAGGTAGGAAGGCCGTTTCTCTAATGGGAAATAGCTGCTTCGGTGTGAGTAGGCTAGTTCCCATTAGACGAGGGAACCTTTCTGCCTCTCCAGGTAAGAGGGCAGTTTCTCTGATGGGAAATAGCTGCTTTGGTGTGAGTGGGCTAGTTCCCATTAGACAAGAGGACCTTTCTGCCTCTCGAGGTTGGACGGCCGTTTCTCTAATGGGAAATTGCTGCTTCGGTGTGAGTAGGCTAGTTCCCATTAGACGAGGGGACCTTTCTGCCTCTCCACGTCAGAGAGCTGATTCTTTAATGGGAAATAGCTGCTTCAGTGTGAGTAGGCTAGTTCCCATTAGACGAGAAGACCTTTCTGCTCTCTCCAGGTCAGAGCGCCATTTCTCTAATGGGAAATAGCTGCTTAAGTGTGAGGTGGCTAGTTCCCATTAGACGAGAGGACCTTTCTGCCTCTCCAGGTCGGAGGGGCATTTCTCTAATGGGAAATAGCTGCTTCGGTGTGAGTAGGCTAGTTCCCATTAGACAAGGGGACCTTTCTGCCTCTCCAAGTCGGAGTGCCGATTATCTAATGGGAAATAGCTGCTTCAGTGTGAGTAGGCTAGTTCCCATTAGACGGGAAGACCTTTCTGCTCTCTCCAGGTCAGAGCGCCATTTCTCTAATGGGAAATAGCCGCTTAAGTGTGAGGTGGCAAGTTCCCATTAGACAAGAGGATCTTTCTGCCTCTCCAGGGCAGAGGGCCGTTTCTCTAATGGGAAAAGGGTGTTACAGTGTGAGTGTGCTAGCTCCCATTAGACGAGAGGACCTTTCTGCCTCACCAGGTCGGAGGGCCGTTTCTCGAATGGGAAATAGCTGTTTCAGTGTGAGTGGGCTAGTTCCATTTAGACAAGAGGACCTTTCTGCCTCACCAGGTCGGAGGGCCGTTTCTCTAATGGGAAATAGTTGCTTCAGTTTGAGTGGGCTAGTTCCCATTAGACGAGAGGACCTTTCTTCCTCTACGGGTCAGAGGGACGATTCTCTAATGGCAAATTGCTGCGTCAGTGTGAGTGGGCTAGTTCCCATTGGACGAGAGGACCTTTCTGGCTCTCCAGGTTGGAGGGCCGTTTCTCTAATGGGAAATAGCTGCTTTGGTGTGAGTAGGCTTCTTCCCATTAGACGAGAGGAACTTTATAACTCTCTTGGTCGGAGGGCCGTTTATCTAATGGGAAATAGCTGCTTTGGTGTGAGTGGGCTACTTCCCATTAGACGAGAGGACCTTTCTGTCTCTCCAGGTCGGAGGGCCGTTCCTCTAATGGGAAATAGCTGCTTCGGTGTGAATGGGCTATTTCCCATTAGACGAGAGGACCTTTCTGCCTCTCCATGGGAAATAGCTGCTTCAGTGTGAGTTGGCTAATTCCCATTAGACGAGAGGACCTGTCTGCCTTTCCCGGTCAGAGGGCCATTTCTCTAATGGGAAATAGGTGTTTCGGTGCGAGTATGCTAGTTCCCATTAGACGAGGGGACCTTTCTGCCTCTCCATGTCAGAGAGCCGATTCTCTAATGGGAAATAGCTGCTTCAGTGTGAGTAGGCTAGTTCCTATTAGACGAGAAGACCTTTCTGCTCTCTCCAGGTCAGAGCGCCATTTCTCTAATGGGAAATAGCTGCTTAAGTGTGAGGTGGCTAGTTCCCATTAGACAAGAGTACCTTTCTGCCTCTCCAGGTCGGAGGGCCGTTTCTCTAATGGGAAATAGCTGCTTTGGTGTGAGTGGGCTATTTCCCATTAGACGAGCGGACCTTTCTGCCTCTCCAGGTAGGAAGGCTGTTTCTCTAATGGGAAATAGCTGCTTCGGTGTGAGTAGGCTATTTCCCATTAGACGAGAGGACCTTTCTGCCTCTCCAGGTAGGAAGGCCGTTTCTCTAATGGGAAATAGCTGCTTCAGTGTGAGTAGGCTAGTTCCCATTAGACGAGGGAACCTTTCTGCCTCTCCAGGTAGGAGGGCAGTTTCTCTGATGGGAAATAGCTGCTTTGGTGAGAGTGGGCTAGTTCCCATTAGACAAGAGGACCTTTCTGCCTCTCCAGGTTGGACGGCCTTTTCTCTAATGGGAAATTGCTGCTTCGGTGTGAATAGGCTAGTTCCCATTAGACGAGGGGACCTTTCTGCCTCTCCACGTCAGAGAGCCGATTCTCTAATGGGAAATGGCTGCTTCAGTGTGAGTCGGCTAGTTCCCATTAGACGAGAAGACCTTTCTGCTCTCTCCAGGTCAGAGCGCCATTTCTCTAATGGGAAATAGCTGCTTAAGTGTGAGGTGGCTAGTTCCCATTAGACAAGAGTACCTTTCTGCCTCTCCAGGTCGGAGGGCTGTTTCTCTAATGGGAAATAGCTGCTTCGGTGTGAGTGGGCTATTTCCCATTAGACGAGAGGACCTTTCTGCCTCTCCAGGTAGGAAGGTCGTTTCTCTAATGGGAAATAGCTGCTTCGGTGTGAGTAGGCTAGTTCCCATTAGACGAGGGAACCTTTCTGCCTCTCCAGGTAGGAGGGCAGTTTCTCTGATGGGAAATAGCTGCTTCAGTGTGGGTGGGCTAGTTCCCATTAGACAAGAGGACCTTTCTGCCTCTCCAGGTTGGACGGCCGTTTCTCTAATGGGAAATTGCTGCTTCGGTGTGAGTAGGCTCGTTCCCATTCGACGAGGGGAGCTTTCTGTCTCTCCAGGTCAGAGGCCGTTTCTCTAATGGGAAATAGCAGCTTTGGTGTGAGTGGGCTAGTTCCCATTAGACGAGAGGACCTTTCTGCCTCTCCAGGTCGGAGGGCCATTTCTCTAATGGGAAATAGCTGCTTCGGTGTGAGTAGGCTAGTTCCCATTAGACGAGTGGACCTTTCTGCCTCTCCACGTCAGAGAGCCGATTCTCTAATGGGAAATAGCTGCTTCAGTGTGAGTAGGCTAGTTCCCATTCGACGAGAAGACCTTTCTGCTCTCTCCAGGTCGGAGCGCCATTTCTCTAATTGGTAATAGCTGCTTAAGTGTGAGGCGGCTAGTTCCCATTAGACAAGAGTACCTTTCTGCCTCTCCAGGTCGGAGGGCCGTTTCTCTAATGGGAAATAGCTGCTTCGGTGTGAGTAGGCTCGTTCCCATTCGACGAGAGGACCTTTCTGCCTCTCCAGGTAGGAAGGCCGTTTCTCTAATGGGAAATAGCTGCTTCGGTGTGAGTAGGCTCGTTCCCATTAGACAAGAGTACCTTTCTGCCTCTCCAGGTCGGAGGGCCGTTTCTCTAATGGGAAATAGCTGCTTCGGTGTGAGTAGGCTCGTTCCCATTCGACGAGAGGACCTTTCTGCCTCTCCAGGTAGGAAGGCCGTTTCTCTAATGGGAAATAGCTGCTTTGGTGTGAGTAGGCTAGTTCCCATTAGACGAGGGAACCTTTCTGCCTCTCCAGGTAGGAGGGCAGTTTCTCTGATGGGAAATAGCTGCTTCGGTGTGAGTGGGCTAGTTCCCATTAGACAAGAGGACCTTTCTGCCTCTCCAGGTTGGACGGCCGTTTCTCTAATTGGAAATTGCTGCTTCGGTGTGAGTAGGCTCGTTCCCATTTGACGAGGGGACCTTTCTGTCTCCCCAGGTCGGAGGGCCGTTTCTCTAATGGGAAATAGCAGCTTCGGTGTGAGTGGGCTAGTTCCCATTAGACGAGAGGAACTTTCTGCCTCTCCAGGTCGGAGGGCCATTTCTCTAATGGGAAATAGCTGCTTCGGTGTGAGTAGGCTAGTTCCCATTAGACAAGAGGACCTTTCTGCCTCTCCACGTCAGAGAGCCGATTCTCTAATGGGAAATAGCTGCTTCAGTGTGAGTAGGCTAGCTCCCACTCGACGAGAAGACCTTTCTGCTCTCTCCAGGTCAGAGAGCCATTTCTCTAATGGGAAATAGCTGCTTAAGTGTGAGGTGGCTAGTTCCCATTAGACAAGAGTACCTTTCTGCCTCTCCAGGTCGGAGGGCCGTTTCTCTAATGGGAAATAGCTGCTTTGGTGTGAGTGAGCTATTTCCCATTAGACGAGAGGACCTTTCTGCCGCTCCAGGTCTCAGGGGCGTTTCTCTAATGGGAAATAGCCACTTCAGTGTGAGTAGACTAGTTCCCATTAGACGAGAGGACCTTTCTACCTCTCCAGGTCAGAGGGCTGTTTCTCTAATGGAAATAGCTGCTTCAATGTGAGTGGGCTAGTTCCAATTAGACAAGAGCACCTTTCTGCCTCTCCAGGTCAGAGGGCCATTTCTCTAATGAGAAATAGATGCTTCGGTGTGAGTGGGCTATTTCCCATTAGACGAGAGGACCTTTCTGCCTCTCCAGGTAGGAAGGCCGTTTCTCTAATGGGAAATAGCTGCTTCGGTGTGAGTAGGCTAGTTCCCATTAGACGAGGGAACCTTTCTGCCTCTCCAGGTAGGAGGGCAGTTTCTCTGATGGGAAATAGCTGCTTCAGTGTGGGTGGGCTAGTTCCCATTAGACAAGAGGACCTTTCTGCCTCTCCAGGTTGGACGGCCGTTTCTCTAATGGGAAATTGCTGCTTCGGTGTGAGTAGGCTCGTTCCCATTCGACGAGGGGAGCTTTCTGTCTCTCCAGGTCAGAGGCCGTTTCTCTAATGGGAAATAGCAGCTTCGGTGTGAGTGGGCTAGTTCCCATTAGACGAGAGGACCTTTCTGCCTCTCCAGGTCGGAGGGCCATTTCTCTAATGGGAAATAGCTGCTTCGGTGTGAGTAGGCTAGTTCCCATTAGACGAGTGGACCTTTCTGCCTCTCCACGTCAGAGAGCCGATTCTCTAATGGGAAATAGCTGCTTCAGTGTGAGTAGGCTAGTTCCCATTCGACGAGAAGACCTTTCTGCTCTCTCCAGGTCGGAGCGCCATTTCTCTAATTGGTAATAGCTGCTTAAGTGTGAGGCGGCTAGTTCCCATTAGACAAGAGTACCTTTCTGCCTCTCCAGGTCGGAGGGCCGTTTCTCTAATGGGAAATAGCTGCTTCGGTGTGAGTAGGCTCGTTCCCATTCGATGAGAGGACCTTTCTGCCTCTCCAGGTAGGAAGGCCGTTTCTCTAATGGGAAATAGCTGCTTTGGTGTGAGTAGGCTAGTTCCCATTAGACGAGGGAACCTTTCTGCCTCTCCAGGTAGGAGGGCAGTTTCTCTGATGGGAAATAGCTGCTTCGGTGTGAGTGGGCTAGTTCCCATTAGACAAGAGGACCTTTCTGCCTCTCCAGGTTGGACGGCCGTTTCTCTAATTGGAAATTACTGCTTCGGTGTGAGTAGGCTCGTTCCCATTTGACGAGGGGACCTTTCTGTCTCTCCAGGTCGGAGGGCCGTTTCTCTAATGGGAAATAGCAGCTTCGGTGTGAGTGGGCTAGTTCCCATTAGACGAGAGGAACTTTCTGCCTCTCCAGGTCGGAGGGCCATTTCTCTAATGGGAAATAGCTGCTTCGGTGTGAGTAGGCTAGTTCCCACTCGACGAGAAGACCTTTCTGCTCTCTCCAGGTCAGAGAGCCATTTCTCTAATGGGAAATAGCTGCTTAAGTGTGAGGTGGCTAGTTCCCATTAGACAAGAGTACCTTTCTGCCTCTCCAGGTCGGAGGGCCGTTTCTCTAATGGGAAATAGCTGCTTTGGTGTGAGTGAGCTATTTCCCATTAGACGAGAGGACCTTTCTGCCGCTCCAGGTCTCAGGGGCGTTTCTCTAATGGGAAATAGCCACTTCAGTGTGAGTAGACTAGTTCCCATTAGACGAGAGGACCTTTCTACCTCTCCAGGTCAGAGGGCTGTTTCTCTAATGGAAATAGCTGCTTCAATGTGAGTGGGCTAGTTCCAATTAGACAAGAGCACCTTTCTGCCTCTCCAGGTCAGAGGGCCATTTCTCTAATGAGAAATAGATGCTTCAGTGTAAGTGGGATAGTTCCATTAGACGAGAGGACCTTTCTGACTTTCCAGGTAGAGGCCGTTTCTCTAATGGGAAATAGCTGCTTCAGTGTGAGTGGGCTAGTTCCCATTAGACAAGAGCACCTTTCTGCCTCTCCGGGTCAGAGGGTCATTCCCCTAATGGGAAATGGATGCTTCAGTGTGAGTGGGCTAGCTCTCATTAGACGAGAGCACCTTTATGTCTCTCTAGGTCGGAGGGCCGTTTCTCTAATGGGAAATAGCTGCTTCAGTGTGAGTGGGCTGTTTCCCATTAGACAAGAGCCCCTTTCTGCCGCTCCAGGTCTCAGGGGCGTTTCTCTAATGGGAAATAGCCGCTTCAGTGTGAGTAGACTAGTTCCCATTAAACGAGAGGACCTTTCTACTTCTCCAGGTCAGAGGGCCGTTTCTCTAATGGAAATAGCTGCTTCAATGTGAGTGGGCTAGTTCCAATTAGACAAGAGCACCTTTCTGCCTCTCCAGGTCAGAGGGCCATTTCTCTAATGAGAAATAGATGCTTCAGTGTAAGTGGGATAGTTCCATTAGACGAGAGGACCTTTCTGATTTTCCAGGTAGAGGCCGTTTCTCTAATGGGAAATAGCTGCTTCAGTGTGAGTGGGCTAGTTCCCATTAGACAAGAGCACCTTTCTGCCTCTCCGGGTCAGAGGGTCATTTCCCTAATGGGAAATGGATGCTTCAGTGTGAGTGGGCTAGCTCTCATTAGACAAGAGCACCTTTATGTCTCTCTAGGTCGGAGGGCCGTTTCTCTAATGGGAAATAGCTGCTTCAGTGTGAGTGGGCTATTTCCCATTAGACAAGAGCCCCTTTCTGCCTCTCCAGGACCGAGGGCCATTTTTCAAATGGGAATTAGCTGCTACAGTGCGAGTAGGCCAGTTCCCATTAGACGAGAAGTCATTACTACCTCTCCAGGTCAGAGGGCCATTTCTCTAATGGGAAATAGTTGCTTCAGTGTGATTGGGCTAGTTCCCATTAGACAAGAGGACCTTTCTGCCGCTCAATGGTCAGAGGGCCATTTCTCTAATGGGAAATAGATGCTTCAGTGTGAATGGCCTAGTTCCTATTAGACAAGAGCACCTTTCTGCCTCTCCAGGTCAGAGGGCCGTTTCTCTAATGGGAAATAGCTGTTTCAGTGTGAGTGGGCTAGTTCCCATTAGACAAGAGGACTTTTCTGCCTCTCTAGGTCGGAGGGCCATTCTCTAATGGGAAATAGCTGCTTCAGTGTGAGTGGGCTAGTTCCCATTAGACAAGAGGACCTTTCTGCCTATCAAGATCAGAGGTCCATTTCCCTCATAGGAAATAGCTGCTTCATTGTGAGTGGGCTAGTTCCCATTAGACGAGAGCCCCCATCTGCCTCTCCAGGTCAGAGGGCCGTTTCTCTAATGGGAAATAGCTGCTTCGGTGTGAGTGGGCTAGTTCCCATTAGATGAGAGGACCTTTCTCCTTCTCCAGGTCTGAGAGCCGTTTCTCTAGTGGGAAATAGCTGCTTCGGTGTGAGTAGGCTAGTTCCCATTAGACAAGAGGACCTTTCTGCATCTCCAGGTCGGAGGGTTTTTTTCTCTAATGGGAAATAGCTGCTTCGGTGTGAGTAGGCCAGTTCCCATTAGCCGAGGGGATCTTTCTGCCTCTTCAGGTCGGAGGGATGTTTCTCTAATGGGAAATAGCTGCTTCGGTGTGAGTCTGCTAGTTCCCATTAGAGGAGAGGACCCTTCTGCCTCTCCAGGTAAGGGGGGCCATTTCTCTAATGGGAATTAGCTGCTTCGGTGTGAGTAGGCTAGTTCCCATTAGACAAGGGGACCTTTCTGCCTCTCCAGGCCGGAGGGCCGTTTCTCTAATGGGAAATAGCTGCTTCAGTGTGAGTGGGCTAGTTCCCATTAAACGAGAGCACCTTTCTGGCTGTCCAGGTGGGAGGGACGTTTCTCTAATGTGAAATAGCCGCTTCAGTGTTAGTAGGCTAGTCCCCATTAGATGAGAGGACCTTTCTGCCTCTCCAGGTCGGAGGGCAATTTCACTAATGGGAAATAGCTGCTTCAGGGTGAGTAGTGAGTAGGTTAGTTCCCATTAGACGAGAGGACCTTTCTGCCTCTCCAGGTCAGAGGGCCATTTCTCTAATGGGAAATAGCTGCTTCAGTGAGAGTAGGCTAGCTCCATTAGACGAGGGGACCTTTCTGCCTCTCCAGGTAGGAGGGCAGTTTCTCTGATGGGAAATAGCTGCTTCAGTGTGGGTGGGCTAGTTCCCATTAGACAAGAGGACCTTTCTGCCTCTCCAGGTTGGACGGCCGTTTCTCTAATGGGAAATTGCTGCTTCGGTGTGAGTAGGCTCGTTCCCATTCGACGAGGGGAGCTTTCTGTCTCTCCAGGTCAGAGGCCGTTTCTCTAATGGGAAATAGCAGCTTCGGTGTGAGTGGGCTAGTTCCCATTAGACGAGAGGACCTTTCTGCCTCTCCAGGTCGGAGGGCCATTTCTCTAATGGGAAATAGCTGCTTCGGTGTGAGTAGGCTAGTTCCCATTAGACGAGTGGACCTTTCTGCCTCTCCACGTCAGAGAGCCGATTCTCTAATGGGAAATAGCTGCTTCAGTGTGAGTAGGCTAGTTCCCATTCGACGAGAAGACCTTTCTGCTCTCTCCAGGTCGGAGCGCCATTTCTCTAATTGGTAATAGCTGCTTAAGTGTGAGGCGGCTAGTTCCCATTAGACAAGAGTACCTTTCTGCCTCTCCAGGTCGGAGGGCCGTTTCTCTAATGGGAAATAGCTGCTTCGGTGTGAGTAGGCTCGTTCCCATTCGACGAGAGGACCTTTCTGCCTCTCCAGGTAGGAAGGCCGTTTCTCTAATGGGAAATAGCTGCTTTGGTGTGAGTAGGCTAGTTCCCATTAGACGAGGGAACCTTTCTGCCTCTCCAGGTAGGAGGGCAGTTTCTCTGATGGGAAATAGCTGCTACGGTGTGAGTGGGCTAGTTCCCATTAGACAAGAGGACCTTTCTGCCTCTCCAGGTTGGACGGCCGTTTCTCTAATTGGAAATTGCTGCTTCGGTGTGAGTAGGCTCGTTCCCATTTGACGAGGGGACCTTTCTGTCTCTCCAGGTCGGAGGGCCGTTTCTCTAATGGGAAATAGCAGCTTCGGTGTGAGTGGGCTAGTTCCCATTAGACGAGAGGAACTTTCTGCCTCTCCAGGTCGGAGGGCCATTTCTCTAATGGGAAATAGCTGCTTCGGTGTGAGTAGGCTAGTTCCCATTAGACAAGAGGACCTTTCTGCCTCTCCACGTCAGAGAGCCGATTCTCTAATGGGAAATAGCTGCTTCAGTGTGAGTAGGCTAGCTCCCACTCGACGAGAAGACCTTTCTGCTCTCTCCAGGTCAGAGAGCCATTTCTCTAATGGGAAATAGCTGCTTAAGTGTGAGGTGGCTAGTTCCCATTAGACAAGAGTACCTTTCTGCCTCTCCAGGTCGGAGGGCCGTTTCTCTAATGGGAAATAGCTGCTTTGGTGTGAGTGAGCTATTTCCCATTAGACGAGAGGACCTTTCTGCCGCTCCAGGTCTCAGGGGCGTTTCTCTAATGGGAAATAGCCACTTCAGTGTGAGTAGACTAGTTCCCATTAGACGAGAGGACCTTTCTACCTCTCCAGGTCAGAGGGCTGTTTCTCTAATGGAAATAGCTGCTTCAATGTGAGTGGGCTAGTTCCAATTAGACAAGAGCACCTTTCTGCCTCTCCAGGTCAGAGGGCCATTTCTCTAATGAGAAATAGATGCTTCGGTGTGAGTGGGCTATTTCCCATTAGACGAGAGGACCTTTCTGCCTCTCCAGGTAGGAAGGCCGTTTCTCTAATGGGAAATAGCTGCTTCGGTGTGAGTAGGCTAGTTCCCATTAGACGAGGGAACCTTTCTGCCTCTCCAGGTAGGAGGGCAGTTTCTCTGATGGGAAATAGCTGCTTCAGTGTGGGTGGGCTAGTTCCCATTAGACAAGAGGACCTTTCTGCCTCTCCAGGTTGGACGGCCGTTTCTCTAATGGGAAATTGCTGCTTCGGTGTGAGTAGGCTCGTTCCCATTCGACGAGGGGAGCTTTCTGTCTCTCCAGGTCAGAGGCCGTTTCTCTAATGGGAAATAGCAGCTTCGGTGTGAGTGGGCTAGTTCCCATTAGACGAGAGGACCTTTCTGCCTCTCCAGGTCGGAGGGCCATTTCTCTAATGGGAAATAGCTGCTTCGGTGTGAGTAGGCTAGTTCCCATTAGACGAGTGGACCTTTCTGCCTCTCCACGTCAGAGAGCCGATTCTCTAATGGGAAATAGCTGCTTCAGTGTGAGTAGGCTAGTTCCCATTCGACGAGAAGACCTTTCTGCTCTCTCCAGGTCGGAGCGCCATTTCTCTAATTGGTAATAGCTGCTTAAGTGTGAGGCGGCTAGTTCCCATTAGACAAGAGTACCTTTCTGCCTCTCCAGGTCGGAGGGCCGTTTCTCTAATGGGAAATAGCTGCTTCGGTGTGAGTAGGCTCGTTCCCATTCGACGAGAGGACCTTTCTGCCTCTCCAGGTAGGAAGGCCGTTTCTCTAATGGGAAATAGCTGCTTTGGTGTGAGTAGGCTAGTTCCCATTAGACGAGGGAACCTTTCTGCCTCTCCAGGTAGGAGGGCAGTTTCTCTGATGGGAAATAGCTGCTTCGGTGTGAGTGGGCTAGTTCCCATTAGACAAGAGGACCTTTCTGCCTCTCCAGGTTGGACGGCCGTTTCTCTAATTGGAAATTACTGCTTCGGTGTGAGTAGGCTCGTTCCCATTTGACGAGGGGACCTTTCTGTCTCTCCAGGTCGGAGGGCCGTTTCTCTAATGGGAAATAGCAGCTTCGGTGTGAGTGGGCTAGTTCCCATTAGACGAGAGGAACTTTCTGCCTCTCCAGGTCGGAGGGCCATTTCTCTAATGGGAAATAGCTGCTTCGGTGTGAGTAGGCTAGTTCCCACTCGACGAGAAGACCTTTCTGCTCTCTCCAGGTCAGAGAGCCATTTCTCTAATGGGAAATAGCTGCTTAAGTGTGAGGTGGCTAGTTCCCATTAGACAAGAGTACCTTTCTGCCTCTCCAGGTCGGAGGGCCGTTTCTCTAATGGGAAATAGCTGCTTTGGTGTGAGTGAGCTATTTCCCATTAGACGAGAGGACCTTTCTGCCGCTCCAGGTCTCAGGGGCGTTTCTCTAATGGGAAATAGCCACTTCAGTGTGAGTAGACTAGTTCCCATTAGACGAGAGGACCTTTCTACCTCTCCAGGTCAGAGGGCTGTTTCTCTAATGGAAATAGCTGCTTCAATGTGAGTGGGCTAGTTCCAATTAGACAAGAGCACCTTTCTGCCTCTCCAGGTCAGAGGGCCATTTCTCTAATGAGAAATAGATGCTTCAGTGTAAGTGGGATAGTTCCATTAGACGAGAGGACCTTTCTGACTTTCCAGGTAGAGGCCGTTTCTCTAATGGGAAATAGCTGCTTCAGTGTGAGTGGGCTAGTTCCCATTAGACAAGAGCACCTTTCTGCCTCTCCGGGTCAGAGGGTCATTCCCCTAATGGGAAATGGATGCTTCAGTGTGAGTGGGCTAGCTCTCATTAGACGAGAGCACCTTTATGTCTCTCTAGGTCGGAGGGCCGTTTCTCTAATGGGAAATAGCTGCTTCAGTGTGAGTGGGCTGTTTCCCATTAGACAAGAGCCCCTTTCTGCCGCTCCAGGTCTCAGGGGCGTTTCTCTAATGGGAAATAGCCGCTTCAGTGTGAGTAGACTAGTTCCCATTAAACGAGAGGACCTTTCTACTTCTCCAGGTCAGAGGGCCGTTTCTCTAATGGAAATAGCTGCTTCAATGTGAGTGGGCTAGTTCCAATTAGACAAGAGCACCTTTCTGCCTCTCCAGGTCAGAGGGCCATTTCTCTAATGAGAAATAGATGCTTCAGTGTAAGTGGGATAGTTCCATTAGACGAGAGGACCTTTCTGATTTTCCAGGTAGAGGCCGTTTCTCTAATGGGAAATAGCTGCTTCAGTGTGAGTGGGCTAGTTCCCATTAGACAAGAGCACCTTTCTGCCTCTCCGGGTCAGAGGGTCATTTCCCTAATGGGAAATGGATGCTTCAGTGTGAGTGGGCTAGCTCTCATTAGACAAGAGCACCTTTATGTCTCTCTAGGTCGGAGGGCCGTTTCTCTAATGGGAAATAGCTGCTTCAGTGTGAGTGGGCTATTTCCCATTAGACAAGAGCCCCTTTCTGCCTCTCCAGGACCGAGGGCCATTTTTCAAATGGGAATTAGCTGCTACAGTGCGAGTAGGCCAGTTCCTATTAGACGAGAAGTCATTACTACCTCTCCAGGTCAGAGGGCCATTTCTCTAATGGGAAATAGTTGCTTCAGTGTGATTGGGCTAGTTCCCATTAGACAAGAGGACCTTTCTGCCGCTCAATGGTCAGAGGGCCATTTCTCTAATGGGAAATAGATGCTTCAGTGTGAATGGCCTAGTTCCTATTAGACAAGAGCACCTTTCTGCCTCTCCAGGTCAGAGGGCCGTTTCTCTAATGGGAAATAGCTGTTTCAGTGTGAGTGGGCTAGTTCCCATTAGACAAGAGGACTTTTCTGCCTCTCTAGGTCGGAGGGCCATTCTCTAATGGGAAATAGCTGCTTCAGTGTGAGTGGGCTAGTTCCCATTAGACAAGAGGACCTTTCTGCCTATCAAGATCAGAGGTCCATTTCCCTCATAGGAAATAGCTGCTTCATTGTGAGTGGGCTAGTTCCCATTAGACGAGAGCCCCCATCTGCCTCTCCAGGTCAGAGGGCCGTTTCTCTAATGGGAAATAGCTGCTTCGGTGTGAGTGGGCTAGTTCCCATTAGATGAGAGGACCTTTCTCCTTCTCCAGGTCTGAGAGCCGTTTCTCTAGTGGGAAATAGCTGCTTCGGTGTGAGTAGGCTAGTTCCCATTAGACAAGAGGACCTTTCTGCATCTCCAGGTCGGAGGGTTTTTTTCTCTAATGGGAAATAGCTGCTTCGGTGTGAGTAGGCCAGTTCCCATTAGCCGAGGGGATCTTTCTGCCTCTTCAGGTCGGAGGGATGTTTCTCTAATGGGAAATAGCTGCTTCGGTGTGAGTCTGCTAGTTCCCATTAGAGGAGAGGACCCTTCTGCCTCTCCAGGTAAGGGGGGCCATTTCTCTAATGGGAATTAGCTGCTTCGGTGTGAGTAGGCTAGTTCCCATTAGACAAGGGGACCTTTCTGCCTCTCCAGGCCGGAGGGCCGTTTCTCTAATGGGAAATAGCTGCTTCAGTGTGAGTGGGCTAGTTCCCATTAAACGAGAGCACCTTTCTGGCTGTCCAGGTGGGAGGGACGTTTCTCTAATGTGAAATAGCCGCTTCAGTGTTAGTAGGCTAGTCCCCATTAGATGAGAGGACCTTTCTGCCTCTCCAGGTCGGAGGGCAATTTCACTAATGGGAAATAGCTGCTTCAGGGTGAGTAGTGAGTAGGTTAGTTCCCATTAGACGAGAGGACCTTTCTGCCTCTCCAGGTCAGAGGGCCATTTCTCTAATGGGAAATAGCTGCTTCAGTGAGAGTAGGCTAGCTCCATTAGACGAGGGGACCTTTCTGCCTCTCCAGGTAGGAGGGCAGTTTCTCTGATGGGAAATAGCTGCTTCAGTGTGGGTGGGCTAGTTCCCATTAGACAAGAGGACCTTTCTGCCTCTCCAGGTTGGACGGCCGTTTCTCTAATGGGAAATTGCTGCTTCGGTGTGAGTAGGCTCGTTCCCATTCGACGAGGGGAGCTTTCTGTCTCTCCAGGTCAGAGGCCGTTTCTCTAATGGGAAATAGCAGCTTCGGTGTGAGTGGGCTAGTTCCCATTAGACGAGAGGACCTTTCTGCCTCTCCAGGTCGGAGGGCCATTTCTCTAATGGGAAATAGCTGCTTCGGTGTGAGTAGGCTAGTTCCCATTAGACGAGTGGACCTTTCTGCCTCTCCACGTCAGAGAGCCGATTCTCTAATGGGAAATAGCTGCTTCAGTGTGAGTAGGCTAGTTCCCATTCGACGAGAAGACCTTTCTGCTCTCTCCAGGTCGGAGCGCCATTTCTCTAATTGGTAATAGCTGCTTAAGTGTGAGGCGGCTAGTTCCCATTAGACAAGAGTACCTTTCTGCCTCTCCAGGTCGGAGGGCCGTTTCTCTAATGGGAAATAGCTGCTTCGGTGTGAGTAGGCTCGTTCCCATTCGACGAGAGGACCTTTCTGCCTCTCCAGGTAGGAAGGCCGTTTCTCTAATGGGAAATAGCTGCTTTGGTGTGAGTAGGCTAGTTCCCATTAGACGAGGGAACCTTTCTGCCTCTCCAGGTAGGAGGGCAGTTTCTCTGATGGGAAATAGCTGCTACGGTGTGAGTGGGCTAGTTCCCATTAGACAAGAGGACCTTTCTGCCTCTCCAGGTTGGACGGCCGTTTCTCTAATTGGAAATTGCTGCTTCGGTGTGAGTAGGCTCGTTCCCATTTGACGAGGGGACCTTTCTGTCTCTCCAGGTCGGAGGGCCGTTTCTCTAATGGGAAATAGCAGCTTCGGTGTGAGTGGGCTAGTTCCCATTAGACGAGAGGAACTTTCTGCCTCTCCAGGTCGGAGGGCCATTTCTCTAATGGGAAATAGCTGCTTCGGTGTGAGTAGGCTAGTTCCCATTAGACAAGAGGACCTTTCTGCCTCTCCACGTCAGAGAGCCGATTCTCTAATGGGAAATAGCTGCTTCAGTGTGAGTAGGCTAGCTCCCACTCGACGAGAAGACCTTTCTGCTCTCTCCAGGTCAGAGAGCCATTTCTCTAATGGGAAATAGCTGCTTAAGTGTGAGGTGGCTAGTTCCCATTAGACAAGAGTACCTTTCTGCCTCTCCAGGTCGGAGGGCCGTTTCTCTAATGGGAAATAGCTGCTTTGGTGTGAGTGAGCTATTTCCCATTAGACGAGAGGACCTTTCTGCCGCTCCAGGTCTCAGGGGCGTTTCTCTAATGGGAAATAGCCACTTCAGTGTGAGTAGACTAGTTCCCATTAGACGAGAGGACCTTTCTACCTCTCCAGGTCAGAGGGCTGTTTCTCTAATGGAAATAGCTGCTTCAATGTGAGTGGGCTAGTTCCAATTAGACAAGAGCACCTTTCTGCCTCTCCAGGTCAGAGGGCCATTTCTCTAATGAGAAATAGATGCTTCGGTGTGAGTGGGCTATTTCCCATTAGACGAGAGGACCTTTCTGCCTCTCCAGGTAGGAAGGCCGTTTCTCTAATGGGAAATAGCTGCTTCGGTGTGAGTAGGCTAGTTCCCATTAGACGAGGGAACCTTTCTGCCTCTCCAGGTAGGAGGGCAGTTTCTCTGATGGGAAATAGCTGCTTCAGTGTGGGTGGGCTAGTTCCCATTAGACAAGAGGACCTTTCTGCCTCTCCAGGTTGGACGGCCGTTTCTCTAATGGGAAATTGCTGCTTCGGTGTGAGTAGGCTCGTTCCCATTCGACGAGGGGAGCTTTCTGTCTCTCCAGGTCAGAGGCCGTTTCTCTAATGGGAAATAGCAGCTTCGGTGTGAGTGGGCTAGTTCCCATTAGACGAGAGGACCTTTCTGCCTCTCAAGGTCGGAGGGCCATTTCTCTAATGGGAAATAGCTGCTTCGGTGTGAGTAGGCTAGTTCCCATTAGACGAGTGGACCTTTCTGCCTCTCCACGTCAGAGAGCCGATTCTCTAATGGGAAATAGCTGCTTCCGTGTGAGTAGGCTAGTTCCCATTCGACGAGAAGACCTTTCTGCTCTCTCCAGGTCGGAGCGCCATTTCTCTAATTGGTAATAGCTGCTTAAGTGTGAGGCGGCTAGTTCCCATTAGACAAGAGTACCTTTCTGCCTCTCCAGGTCGGAGGGCCATTTCTCTAATGGGAAATAGCTGCTTCGGTGTGAGTAGGCTCGTTCCCATTCGACGAGAGGACCTTTCTGCCTCTCCAGGTAGGAAGGCCGTTTCTCTAATGGGAAATAGCTGCTTTGGTGTGAGTAGGCTAGTTCCCATTAGACGAGGGAACCTTTCTGCCTCTCCAGGTAGGAGGGCAGTTTCTCTGATGGGAAATAGCTGCTTCGGTGTGAGTGGGCTAGTTCCCATTAGACAAGAGGACCTTTCTGCCTCTCCAGGTTGGACGGCCGTTTCTCTAATTGGAAATTACTGCTTCGGTGTGAGTAGGCTCGTTCCCATTTGACGAGGGGACCTTTCTGTCTCTCCAGGTCGGAGGGCCGTTTCTCTAATGGGAAATAGCAGCTTCGGTGTGAGTGGGCTAGTTCCCATTAGACAAGAGGAACTTTCTGCCTCTCCAGGTCGGAGGGCCATTTCTCTAATGGGAAATAGCTGCTTCGGTGTGAGTAGGCTAGTTCCCACTCGACGAGAAGACCTTTCTGCTCTCTCCAGGTCAGAGAGCCATTTCTCTAATGGGAAATAGCTGCTTAAGTGTGAGGTGGCTAGTTCCCATTAGACAAGAGTACCTTTCTGCCTCTCCAGGTCGGAGGGCCGTTTCTCTAATGGGAAATAGCTGCTTTGGTGTGAGTGAGCTATTTCCCATTAGACGAGAGGACCTTTCTGCCGCTCCAGGTCTCAGGGGTGTTTCTCTAATGGGAAATAGCCACTTCAGTGTGAGTAGACTAGTTCCCATTAGACGAGAGGACCTTTCTACCTCTCCAGGTCAGAGGGCTGTTTCTCTAATGGAAATAGCTGCTTCAATGTGAGTGGGCTAGTTCCAATTAGACAAGAGCACCTTTCTGCCTCTCCAGGTCAGAGGGCCATTTCTCTAATGAGAAATAGATGCTTCAGTGTAAGTGGGATAGTTCCATTAGACGAGAGGACCTTTCTGACTTTCCAGGTAGAGGCCGTTTCTCTAATGGGAAATAGCTGCTTCAGTGTGAGTGGGCTAGTTCCCATTAGACAAGAGCACCTTTCTGCCTCTCCGGGTCAGAGGGTCATTCCCCTAATGGGAAATGGATGCTTCAGTGTGAGTGGGCTAGCTCTCATTAGACGAGAGCACCTTTATGTCTCTCTAGGTCGGAGGGCCGTTTCTCTAATGGGAAATAGCTGCTTCAGTGTGAGTGGGTTATTTCCCATTAGACAAGAGCCCCTTTCTGCCTCTCCAGGACCGAGGGCCATTTTTCAAATGGGAATTAGCTGCTACAGTGCGAGTAGGCCAGTTCCCATTAGACGAGAAGTCATTACTACCTCTCCAGGTCAGAGGGCCATTTCTCTAATGGGAAATAGTTGCTTCAGTGTGATTGGGCTAGTTCCCATTAGACAAGAGGACCTTTCTGCCGCTCAATGGTCAGAGGGCCATTTCTCTAATGGGAAATAGATGCTTCAGTGTGAATGGCCTAGTTCCTATTAGACAAGAGCACCTTTCTGCCTCTCCAGGTCAGAGGGCCGTTTCTCTAATGGGAAATAGCTGTTTCAGTGTGAGTGGGCTAGTTCCCATTAGACAAGAGGACTTTTCTGCCTCTCTAGGTCGGAGGGCCATTCTCTAATGGGAAATAGCTGCTTCAGTGTGAGTGGGCTAGTTCCCATTAGACAAGAGGACCTTTCTGCCTATCAAGATCAGAGGTCCATTTCCCTCATAGGAAATAGCCGCTTCATTGTGAGTGGGCTAGTTCCCATTAGACGAGAGCCCCCATCTGCCTCTCCAGGTCAGAGGGCCGTTTCTCTAATGGGAAATAGCTGCTTCGGTGTGAGTGGGCTAGTTCCCATTAGATGAGAGGACCTTTCTCCTTCTCCAGGTCTGAGAGCCGTTTCTCTAGTGGGAAATAGCTGCTTCGGTGTGAGTAGGCTAGTTCCCATTAGACAAGAGGACCTTTCTGCATCTCCAGGTCGGAGGGTTTTTTTCTCTAATGGGAAATAGCTGCTTCGGTGTGAGTAGGCCAGTTCCCATTAGCCGAGGGGATCTTTCTGCCTCTTCAGGTCGGAGGGATGTTTCTCTAATGGGAAATAGCTGCTTCGGTGTGAGTCTGCTAGTTCCCATTAGAGGAGAGGACCCTTCTGCCTCTCCAGGTAAGGGGGGCCATTTCTCTAATGGGAATTAGCTGCTTCGGTGTGAGTAGGCTAGTTCCCATTAGACAAGGGGACCTTTCTGCCTCTCCAGGCCGGAGGGCCGTTTCTCTAATGGGAAATAGCTGCTTCAGTGTGAGTGGGCTAGTTCCCATTAAACGAGAGCACCTTTCTGGCTGTCCAGGTGGGAGGGACGTTTCTCTAATGTGAAATAGCCGCTTCAGTGTTAGTAGGCTAGTCCCCATTAGATGAGAGGACCTTTCTGCCTCTCCAGGTCGGAGGGCAATTTCACTAATGGGAAATAGCTGCTTCAGGGTGAGTAGTGAGTAGGTTAGTTCCCATTAGACGAGAGGACCTTTCTGCCTCTCCAGGTCAGAGGGCCATTTCTCTAATGGGAAATAGCTGCTTCAGTGAGAGTAGGCTAGCTCCATTAGACGAGGGGACCTTTCTGCCTCTCCAGGTCGGAGGGCCATTTCTCTAATGGGAAATAGCTGCTTCGGTGTGAGTAGGCTAGTTCCCATTAGACAAGGGGACCTTTCTGCCTCTCCAAGTCGGAGTGCCGATTATCTAATGGGAAATAGCTGCTTCAGAGTGAGTAGGCTAGTTCCCATTAGACGAGAAGACCTTTCTGCTCTCTCCAGGTCAGAGCGCCATTTCTCTAATGGGAAATAGCCGCTTAAGTGTGAGGTGGCTAGTTCCCATCAGACAAGAGGATCTTTCTGCCTCTCCAGGGCAGAGGGCCGTTTCTCTAATGGGAAAAGGGTGTTACAGTGTGAGTGTGCTAGTTCCCATTAGACGAGAGGACCTTTCTGCCTCACCAGGTCGGAGGGCCGTTTCTCGAATGGGAAATAGCTGTTTCAGTGTGAGTGGGCTAGTTCCATTTAGACAAGAGGACCTTTCTGCCTCACCAGGTCGGAGGGCCGTTTCTCTAATGGGAAATAGTTGCTTCAGTTTGAGTGGGCTAGTTCCCATTAGACGAGAGGACCTTTCTTCCTCTACGGGTCAGAGGGACGATTCTCTAATGGCAAATTGCTGCGTCAGTGTGAGTGGGCTAGTTCCCATTGGACGAGAGGACCTTTCTGGCTCTCCAGGTTGGAGGGCCGTTTCTCTAATGGGAAATAGCTGCTTTGGTGTGAGTAGGCTTCTTCCCATTAGACGAGAGGAACTTTATAACTCTCTTGGTCGGAGGGCCGTTTATCTAATGGGAAATAGCTGCTTTGGTGTGAGTGGGCTACTTCCCATTAGACGAGAGGACCTTTCTGTCTCTCCAGGTCGGAGGGCCGTTCCTCTAATGGGAAATAGCTGCTTCGGTGTGAATGGGCTATTTCCCATTAGACGAGAGGACCTTTCTGCCTCTCCATGGGAAATAGCTGCTTCAGTGTGAGTTGGCTAATTCCCATTAGACGAGAGGACCTTTCTGCCTCTCCCGGTCAGAGGGCCATTTCTCTAATGGGAAATAGCTGCTTCGGTGTGAGTATGCTAGTTCCCATTAGACGAGGGGACCTTTCTGCCTCTCCATGTCAGAGAGCCGATTCTCTAATGGGAAATAGCTGCTTCAGTGTGAGTAGGCTAGTTCCTATTAGACGAGAAGACCTTTCTGCTCTCTCCAGGTCAGAGCGCCATTTCTCTAATGGGAAATAGCTGCTTAAGTGTGAGGTGGCTAGTTCCCATTAGACAAGAGTACCTTTCTGCCTCTCCAGGTCGGAGGGCCGTTTCTCTAATGGGAAATAGCTGCTTCGGTGTGAGTGGGCTATTTCCCATTAGACGAGCGGACCTTTCTGCCTCTCCAGGTAGGAAGGCTGTTTCTCTAATGGGAAATAGCTGCTTCGGTGTGAGTAGGCTATTTCCCATTAGACGAGAGGACCTTTCTGCCTCTCCAGGTAGGAAGGCCGTTTCTCTAATGGGAAATAGCTGCTTCAGTGTGAGTAGGCTAGTTCCCATTAGACGAGGGAACCTTTCTGCCTCTCCAGGTAGGAGGGCAGTTTCTCTGATGGGAAATAGCTGCTTTGGTGAGAGTGGGCTAGTTCCCATTAGACAAGAGGACCTTTCTGCCTCTCCAGGTTGGACGGCCTTTTCTCTAATGGGAAATTGCTGCTTCGGTGTGAATAGGCTAGTTCCCATTAGACGAGGGGACCTTTCTGCCTCTCCACGTCAGAGAGCCGATTCTCTAATGGGAAATGGCTGCTTCAGTGTGAGTCGGCTAGTTCCCATTAGACGAGAAGACCTTTCTGCTCTCTCCAGGTCAGAGCGCCATTTCTCTAATGGGAAATAGCTGCTTAAGTGTGAGGTGGCTAGTTCCCATTAGACAAGAGTACCTTTCTGCCTCTCCAGGTCGGAGGGCTGTTTCTCTAATGGGAAATAGCTGCTTCGGTGTGAGTGGGCTATTTCCCATTAGACGAGAGGACCTTTCTGCCTCTCCAGGTAGGAAGGTCGTTTCTCTAATGGGAAATAGCTGCTTCGGTGTGAGTAGGCTAGTTCCCATTAGACGAGGGAACCTTTCTGCCTCTCCAGGTAGGAGGGCAGTTTCTCTGATGGGAAATAGCTGCTTCAGTGTGGGTGGGCTAGTTCCCATTAGACAAGAGGACCTTTCTGCCTCTCCAGGTTGGACGGCCGTTTCTCTAATGGGAAATTGCTGCTTCGGTGTGAGTAGGCTCGTTCCCATTCGACGAGGGGAGCTTTCTGTCTCTCCAGGTCAGAGGCCGTTTCTCTAATGGGAAATAGCAGCTTTGGTGTGAGTGGGCTAGTTCCCATTAGACGAGAGGACCTTTCTGCCTCTCCAGGTCGGAGGGCCATTTCTCTAATGGGAAATAGCTGCTTCGGTGTGAGTAGGCTAGTTCCCATTAGACGAGTGGACCTTTCTGCCTCTCCACGTCAGAGAGCCGATTCTCTAATGGGAAATAGCTGCTTCAGTGTGAGTAGGCTAGTTCCCATTCGACGAGAAGACCTTTCTGCTCTCTCCAGGTCGGAGCGGCATTTCTCTAATTGGTAATAGCTGCTTAAGTGTGAGGCGGCTAGTTCCCATTAGACAAGAGTACCTTTCTGCCTCTCCAGGTCGGAGGGCCGTTTCTCTAATGGGAAATAGCTGCTTCGGTGTGAGTAGGCTCGTTCCCATTCGACGAGAGGAGCTTTCTGCCTCTCCAGGTAGGAAGGCCGTTTCTCTAATGGGAAATAGCTGCTTCGGTGTGAGTAGGCTCGTTCCCATTAGACAAGAGTACCTTTCTGCCTCTCCAGGTCGGAGGGCCGTTTCTCTAATGGGAAATAGCTGCTTTGGTGTGAGTAGGCTCGTTCCCATTCGACGAGAGGACCTTTCTGCCTCTCCAGGTAGGAAGGCCGTTTCTCTAATGGGAAATAGCTGCTTTGGTGTGAGTAGGCTAGTTCCCATTAGACGAGGGAACCTTTCTGCCTCTCCAGGTAGGAGGGCAGTTTCTCTGATGGGAAATAGCTGCTTCGGTGTGAGTGGGCTAGTTCCCATTAGACAAGAGGACCTTTCTGCCTCTCCAGGTTGGACGGCCGTTTCTCTAATTGGAAATTGCTGCTTCGGTGTGAGTAGGCTCGTTCCCATTTGACGAGGGGACCTTTCTGTCTCCCCAGGTCGGAGGGCCGTTTCTCTAATGGGAAATAGCAGCTTCGGTGTGAGTGGGCTAGTTCCCATTAGACGAGAGGAACTTTCTGCCTCTCCAGGTCGGAGGGCCATTTCTCTAATGGGAAATAGCTGCTTCGGTGTGAGTAGGCTAGTTCCCATTAGACAAGAGGACCTTTCTGCCTCTCCACGTCAGAGAGCCGATTCTCTAATGGGAAATAGCTGCTTAAGTGTGAGGTGGCTAGTTCCCATTAGACAAGAGTACCTTTCTGCCTCTCCAGGTCGGAGGGCCGTTTCTCTAATGGGAAATAGCTGCTTTGGTGTGAGTGAGCTATTTCCCATTAGACGAGAGGACCTTTCTGCCGCTCCAGGTCTCAGGGGCGTTTCTCTAATGGGAAATAGCCACTTCAGTGTGAGTAGACTAGTTCCCATTAGACGAGAGGACCTTTCTACCTCTCCAGGTCAGAGGGCTGTTTCTCTAATGGAAATAGCTGCTTCAATGTGAGTGGGCTAGTTCCAATTAGACAAGAGCACCTTTCTGCCTCTCCAGGTCAGAGGGCCATTTCTCTAATGAGAAATAGATGCTTCGGTGTGAGTGGGCTATTTCCCATTAGACGAGAGGACCTTTCTGCCTCTCCAGGTAGGAAGGCCGTTTCTCTAATGGGAAATAGCTGCTTCGGTGTGAGTAGGCTAGTTCCCATTAGACGAGGGAACCTTTCTGCCTCTCCAGGTAGGAGGGCAGTTTCTCTGATGGGAAATAGCTGCTTCAGTGTGGGTGGGCTAGTTCCCATTAGACAAGAGGACCTTTCTGCCTCTCCAGGTTGGACGGCCGTTTCTCTAATGGGAAATTGCTGCTTCGGTGTGAGTAGGCTCGTTCCCATTCGACGAGGGGAGCTTTCTGTCTCTCCAGGTCAGAGGACGTTTCTCTAATGGGAAATAGCTGCTTCAGTGTGAGTAGGCTAGTTCCCATTAGACGAGAAGACCTTTCTGCTCTCTCCAGGTCAGAGCGCCATTTCTCTAATGGGAAATAGCTGCTTAAGTGTGAGGTGGCTAGTTCCCATTAGACGAGAGGACCTTTCTGCCTCTCCAGGTCGGAGGGCCATTTCTCTAATGGGAAATAGCTGCTTCGGTGTGAGTAGGCTAGTTCCCATTAGACAAGGGGACCTTTCTGCCTCTCCAAGTCGGAGTGCCGATTATCTAATGGGAAATAGCTGCTTCAGAGTGAGTAGGCTAGTTCCCATTAGACGAGAAGACCTTTCTGCTCTCTCCAGGTCAGAGCGCCATTTCTCTAATGGGAAATAGCCGCTTAAGTGTGAGGTGGCTAGTTCCCATCAGACAAGAGGATCTTTCTGCCTCTCCAGGGCAGAGGGCCGTTTCTCTAATGGGAAAAGGGTGTTACAGTGTGAGTGTGCTAGTTCCCATTAGACGAGAGGACCTTTCTGCCTCACCAGGTCGGAGGGCCGTTTCTCGAATGGGAAATAGCTGTTTCAGTGTGAGTGGGCTAGTTCCATTTAGACAAGAGGACCTTTCTGCCTCACCAGGTCGGAGGGCCGTTTCTCTAATGGGAAATAGTTGCTTCAGTTTGAGTGGGCTAGTTCCCATTAGACGAGAGGACCTTTCTTCCTCTACGGGTCAGAGGGACGATTCTCTAATGGCAAATTGCTGCGTCAGTGTGAGTGGGCTAGTTCCCATTGGACGAGAGGACCTTTCTGGCTCTCCAGGTTGGAGGGCCGTTTCTCTAATGGGAAATAGCTGCTTTGGTGTGAGTAGGCTTCTTCCCATTAGACGAGAGGAACTTTATAACTCTCTTGGTCGGAGGGCCGTTTATCTAATGGGAAATAGCTGCTTTGGTGTGAGTGGGCTACTTCCCATTAGACGAGAGGACCTTTCTGTCTCTCCAGGTCGGAGGGCCGTTCCTCTAATGGGAAATAGCTGCTTCGGTGTGAATGGGCTATTTCCCATTAGACGAGAGGACCTTTCTGCCTCTCCATGGGAAATAGCTGCTTCAGTGTGAGTTGGCTAATTCCCATTAGACGAGAGGACCTTTCTGCCTCTCCCGGTCAGAGGGCCATTTCTCTAATGGGAAATAGCTGCTTCGGTGTGAGTATGCTAGTTCCCATTAGACGAGGGGACCTTTCTGCCTCTCCATGTCAGAGAGCCGATTCTCTAATGGGAAATAGCTGCTTCAGTGTGAGTAGGCTAGTTCCTATTAGACGAGAAGACCTTTCTGCTCTCTCCAGGTCAGAGCGCCATTTCTCTAATGGGAAATAGCTGCTTAAGTGTGAGGTGGCTAGTTCCCATTAGACAAGAGTACCTTTCTGCCTCTCCAGGTCGGAGGGCCGTTTCTCTAATGGGAAATAGCTGCTTCGGTGTGAGTGGGCTATTTCCCATTAGACGAGCGGACCTTTCTGCCTCTCCAGGTAGGAAGGCTGTTTCTCTAATGGGAAATAGCTGCTTCGGTGTGAGTAGACTATTTCCCATTAGACGAGAGGACCTTTCTGCCTCTCCAGGTAGGAAGGCCGTTTCTCTAATGGGAAATAGCTGCTTCAGTGTGAGTAGGCTAGTTCCCATTAGACGAGGGAACCTTTCTGCCTCTCCAGGTAGGAGGGCAGTTTCTCTGATGGGAAATAGCTGCTTTGGTGAGAGTGGGCTAGTTCCCATTAGACAAGAGGACCTTTCTGCCTCTCCAGGTTGGACGGCCTTTTCTCTAATGGGAAATTGCTGCTTCGGTGTGAATAGGCTAGCTCCCATTAGACGAGGGGACCTTTCTGCCTCTCCACGTCAGAGAGCCGATTCTCTAATGGGAAATGGCTGCTTCAGTGTGAGTCGGCTAGTTCCCATTAGACGAGAAGACCTTTCTGCTCTCTCCAGGTCAGAGTGCCATTTCTCTAATGGGAAATAGCTGCTTAAGTGTGAGGTGGCTAGTTCCCATTAGACAAGAGTACCTTTCTGCCTCTCCAGGTCGGAGGGCTGTTTCTCTAATGGGAAATAGCTGCTTCGGTGTGAGTGGGCTATTTCCCATTAGACGAGAGGACCTTTCTGCCTCTCCAGGTAGGAAGGCCGTTTCTCTAATGGGAAATAGCTGCTTCGGTGTGAGTAGGCTAGTTCCCATTAGACGAGGGAACCTTTCTGCCTCTCCAGGTAGGAGGGCAGCTTCTCTGATGGGAAATAGCTGCTTCAGTGTGGGTGGGCTAGTTCCCATTAGACAAGAGGACCTTTCTGCCTCTCCAGGTTGGACGGCCGTTTCTCTAATGGGAAATTGCTGCTTCGGTGTGAGTAGGCTCGTTCCCATTCGACGAGGGGAGCTTTCTGTCTCTCCAGGTCAGAGGCCGTATCTCTAATGGGAAATAGCAGCTTCGGTGTGAGTGGGCTAGTTCCCATTAGACGAGAGGACCTTTCTGCCTCTCCAGGTCGGAGGGCCATTTCTCTAATGGGAAATAGCTGCTTCAGTGTGAGTAGGCTAGTTCCCATTAGACGAGTGGACCTTTCTGCCTCTCCACGTCAGAGAGCCGATTCTCTAATGGGAAATAGCTGCTTCAGTGTGAGTAGGCTAGTTCCCATTCGACGAGAAGACCTTTCTGCTCTCTCCAGGTCGGAGCGCCATTTCTGTAATTGGTAATAGCTGCTTAAGTGTGAGGCGGCTAGTTCCCATTAGACAAGAGTACCTTTCTGCCTCTCCAGGTCGGAGGGCCGTTTCTCTAATGGGAAATAGCTGCTTCGGTGTGAGTAGGCTCGTTCCCATTCGACGAGAGGACCTTTCTGCCTCTCCAGGTAGGAAGGCCGTTTCTCTAATGGGAAATAGCTGCTTTGGTGTGAGTAGGCTAGTTCCCATTAGACGAGGGAACCTTTCTGCCTCTCCAGGTAGGAGGGCAGTTTCTCTGATGGGAAATAGCTGCTTCGGTGTGAGTGGGCTAGTTCCCATTAGACAAGAGGACCTTTCTGCCTCTCCAGGTTGGACGGCCATTTCTCTAATTGGAAATTGCTGCTTCGGTGTGAGTAGGCTCGTTCCCATTTGACGAGGGGACCTTTCTGTCTCTCCAGGTCGGAGGGCCGTTTCTCTAATGGGAAATAGCAGCTTCGGTGTGAGTGGGCTAGTTCCCATTAGACGAGAGGAACTTTCTGCCTCTCCAGGTCGGAGGGCCATTTCTCTAATGGGAAATAGCTGCTTCGGTGTGAGTAGGCTAGTTCCCATTAGACAAGAGGACCTTTCTGCCTCTCCACGTCAGAGAGCCGATTCTCTAATGGGAAATAGCTGCTTCAGTGTGAGTAGGCTAGCTCCCACTCGACGAGAAGACCTTTCTGCTCTCTCCAGGTCAGAGAGCCATTTCTCTAATGGGAAATAGCTGCTTAAGTGTGAGGTGGCTAGTTCCCATTAGACAAGAGTACCTTTCTGCCTCTCCAGGTCGGAGGGCCGTTTCTCTAATGGGAAATAGCTGCTTTGGTGTGAGTGAGCTATTTCCCATTAGACGAGAGGACCTTTCTGCCGCTCCAGGTCTCAGGGGCGTTTCTCTAATGGGAAATAGCCACTTCAGTGTGAGTAGACTAGTTCCCATTAGACGAGAGGACCTTTCTACCTCTCCAGGTCAGAGGGCTGTTTCTCTAATGGAAATAGCTGCTTCAATGTGAGTGGGCTAGTTCCAATTAGACAAGAGCACCTTTCTGCCTCTCCAGGTCAGAGGGCCATTTCTCTAATGAGAAATAGATGCTTCGGTGTGAGTGGGCTATTTCCCATTAGACGAGAGGACCTTTCTGCCTCTCCAGGTAGGAAGGCCGTTTCTCTAATGGGAAATAGTTGCTTCGGTGTGAGTAGGCTAGTTCCCATTAGACGAGGGAACCTTTCTGCCTCTCCAGGTAGGAGGGCAGTTTCTCTGATGGGAAATAGCTGCTTCAGTGTGGGTGGGCTAGTTCCCATTAGACAAGAGGACCTTTCTGCCTCTCCAGGTTGGACGGCCGTTTCTCTAATGGGAAATTGCTGCTTCGGTGTGAGTAGGCTCGTTCCCATTCGACGAGGGGAGCTTTCTGTCTCTCCAGGTCAGAGGCCGTTTCTCTAATGGGAAATAGCAGCTTCGGTGTGAGTGGGCTAGTTCCCATTAGACGAGAGGACCTTTCTGCCTCTCCAGGTCGGAGGGCCATTTCTCTAATGGGAAATAGCTGCTTCGGTGTGAGTAGGCTAGTTCCCATTAGACGAGTGGACCTTTCTGCCTCTCCACGTCAGAGAGCCGATTCTCTAATGGGAAATAGCTGCTTCAGTGTGAGTAGGCTAGTTCCCATTCGACGAGAAGACCTTTCTGCTCTCTCCAGGTCGGAGCGCCATTTCTCTAATTGGTAATAGCTGCTTAAGTGTGAGGCGGCTAGTTCCCATTAGACAAGAGTACCTTTCTGCCTCTCCAGGTCGGAGGGCCGTTTCTCTAATGGGAAATAGCTGCTTCGGTGTGAGTAGGCTCGTTCCCATTCGACGAAAGGACCTTTCTGCCTCTCCAGGTAGGAAGGCCGTTTCTCTAATGGGAAATAGCTGCTTTGGTGTGAGTAGGCTAGTTCCCATTAGACGAGGGAACCTTTCTGCCTCTCCAGGTAGGAGGGCAGTTTCTCTGATGGGAAATAGCTGCTTCGGTGTGAGTGGGCTAGTTCCCATTAGACAAGAGGACCTTTCTGCCTCTCCAGGTTGGACGGCCGTTTCTCTAATTGGAAATTACTGCTTCGGTGTGAGTAGGCTCGTTCCCATTTGACGAGGGGACCTTTCTGTCTCTCCAGGTCGGAGGGCCGTTTCTCTAATGGGAAATAGCAGCTTCGGTGTGAGTGGGCTAGTTCCCATTAGACGAGAGGAACTTTCTGCCTCTCCAGGTCGGAGGGCCATTTCTCTAATGGGAAATAGCTGCTTCGGTGTGAGTAGGCTAGTTCCCACTCGACGAGAAGACCTTTCTGCTCTCTCCAGGTCAGAGAGCCATTTCTCTAATGGGAAATAGCTGCTTAAGTGTGAGGTGGCTAGTTCCCATTAGACAAGAGTACCTTTCTGCCTCTCCAGGTCGGAGGGCCGTTTCTCTAATGGGAAATAGCTGCTTTGGTGTGAGTGAGCTATTTCCCATTAGACGAGAGGACCTTTCTGCCGCTCCAGGTCTCAGGGGCGTTTCTCTAATGGGAAATAGCCACTTCAGTGTGAGTAGACTAGTTCCCATTAGACGAGAGGACCTTTCTACCTCTCCAGGTCAGAGGGCTGTTTCTCTAATGGAAATAGCTGCTTCAATGTGAGTGGGCTAGTTCCAATTAGACAAGAGCACCTTTCTGCCTCTCCAGGTCAGAGGGCCATTTCTCTAATGAGAAATAGATGCTTCAGTGTAAGTGGGATAGTTCCATTAGACGAGAGGACCTTTCTGACTTTCCAGGTAGAGGCCGTTTCTCTAATGGGAAATAGCTGCTTCAGTGTGAGTGGGCTAGTTCCCATTAGACAAGAGCACCTTTCTGCCTCTCCGGGTCAGAGGGTCATTCCCCTAATGGGAAATGGATGCTTCAGTGTGAGTGGGCTAGCTCTCATTAGACGAGAGCACCTTTATGTCTCTCTAGGTCGGAGGGCCGTTTCTCTAATGGGAAATAGCTGCTTCAGTGTGAGTGGGCTGTTTCCCATTAGACAAGAGCCCCTTTCTGCCGCTCCAGGTCTCAGGGGCGTTTCTCTAATGGGAAATAGCCGCTTCAGTGTGAGTAGACTAGTTCCCATTAAACGAGAGGACCTTTCTACTTCTCCAGGTCAGAGGGCCGTTTCTCTAATGGAAATAGCTGCTTCAATGTGAGTGGGCTAGTTCCAATTAGACAAGAGCACCTTTCTGCCTCTCCAGGTCAGAGGGCCATTTCTCTAATGAGAAATAGATGCTTCAGTGTAAGTGGGATAGTTCCATTAGACGAGAGGACCTTTCTGATTTTCCAGGTAGAGGCCGTTTCTCTAATGGGAAATAGCTGCTTCAGTGTGAGTGGGCTAGTTCCCATTAGACAAGAGCACCTTTCTGCCTCTCCGGGTCAGAGGGTCATTTCCCTAATGGGAAATGGATGCTTCAGTGTGAGTGGGCTAGCTCTCATTAGACAAGAGCACCTTTATGTCTCTCTAGGTCGGAGGGCCGTTTCTCTAATGGGAAATAGCTGCTTCAGTGTGAGTGGGCTATTTCCCATTAGACAAGAGCCCCTTTCTGCCTCTCCAGGACCGAGGGCCATTTTTCAAATGGGAATTAGCTGCTACAGTGCGAGTAGGCCAGTTCCCATTAGACGAGAAGTCATTACTACCTCTCCAGGTCAGAGGGCCATTTCTCTAATGGGAAATAGTTGCTTCAGTGTGATTGGGCTAGTTCCCATTAGACAAGAGGACCTTTCTGCCGCTCAATGGTCAGAGGGCCATTTCTCTAATGGGAAATAGATGCTTCAGTGTGAATGGCCTAGTTCCTATTAGACAAGAGCACCTTTCTGCCTCTCCAGGTCAGAGGGCCGTTTCTCTAATGGGAAATAGCTGTTTCAGTGTGAGTGGGCTAGTTCCCATTAGACAAGAGGACTTTTCTGCCTCTCTAGGTCGGAGGGCCATTCTCTAATGGGAAATAGCTGCTTCAGTGTGAGTGGGCTAGTTCCCATTAGACAAGAGGACCTTTCTGCCTATCAAGATCAGAGGTCCATTTCCCTCATAGGAAATAGCTGCTTCATTGTGAGTGGGCTAGTTCCCATTAGACGAGAGCCCCCATCTGCCTCTCCAGGTCAGAGGGCCGTTTCTCTAATGGGAAATAGCTGCTTCGGTGTGAGTGGGCTAGTTCCCATTAGATGAGAGGACCTTTCTCCTTCTCCAGGTCTGAGAGCCGTTTCTCTAGTGGGAAATAGCTGCTTCGGTGTGAGTAGGCTAGTTCCCATTAGACAAGAGGACCTTTCTGCCTCTTCAGGTCGGAGGGATGTTTCTCTAATGGGAAATAGCTGCTTCGGTGTGAGTCTGCTAGTTCCCATTAGAGGAGAGGACCCTTCTGCCTCTCCAGGTAAGGGGGGCCATTTCTCTAATGGGAATTAGCTGCTTCGGTGTGAGTAGGCTAGTTCCCATTAGACAAGGGGACCTTTCTGCCTCTCCAGGCCGGAGGGCCGTTTCTCTAATGGGAAATAGCTGCTTCAGTGTGAGTGGGCTAGTTCCCATTAAACGAGAGCACCTTTCTGGCTGTCCAGGTGGGAGGGACGTTTCTCTAATGTGAAATAGCCGCTTCAGTGTTAGTAGGCTAGTCCCCATTAGATGAGAGGACCTTTCTGCCTCTCCAGGTCGGAGGGCAATTTCACTAATGGGAAATAGCTGCTTCAGGGTGAGTAGTGAGTAGGTTAGTTCCCATTAGACGAGAGGACCTTTCTGCCTCTCCAGGTCAGAGGGCCATTTCTCTAATAGGAAATAGCTGCTTCAGTGAGAGTAGGCTAGCTCCATTAGACGAGGGGACCTTTCTGCCTCTCCAGGTAGGAGGGCAGTTTCTCTGATGGGAAATAGCTGCTTCAGTGTGGGTGGGCTAGTTCCCATTAGACAAGAGGACCTTCCTGCCTCTCCAGGTTGGACGGCCGTTTCTCTAATGGGAAATTGCTGCTTCGGTGTGAGTAGGCTCGTTCCCATTCGACGAGGGGAGCTTTCTGTCTCTCCAGGTCAGAGGCCGTTTCTCTAATGGGAAATAGCAGCTTCGGTGTGAGTGGGCTAGTTCCCATTAGACGAGAGGACCTTTCTGCCTCTCCAGGTCGGAGGGCCATTTCTCTAATGGGAAATAGCTGCTTCGGTGTGAGTAGGCTAGTTCCCATTAGACGAGTGGACCTTTCTGCCTCTCCACGTCAGAGAGCCGATTCTCTAATGGGAAATAGCTGCTTCAGTGTGAGTAGGCTAGTTCCCATTCGACGAGAAGACCTTTCTGCTCTCTCCAGGTCGGAGCGCCATTTCTCTAATTGGTAATAGCTGCTTAAGTGTGAGGCGGCTAGTTCCCATTAGACAAGAGTACCTTTCTGCCTCTCCAGGTCGGAGGGCCGTTTCTCTAATGGGAAATAGCTGCTTCGGTGTGAGTAGGCTCGTTCCCATTCGACGAGAGGACCTTTCTGCCTCTCCAGGTAGGAAGGCCGTTTCTCTAATGGGAAATAGCTGCTTTGGTGTGAGTAGGCTAGTTCCCATTAGACGAGGGAACCTTTCTGCCTCTCCAGGTAGGAGGGCAGTTTCTCTGATGGGAAATAGCTGCTACGGTGTGAGTGGGCTAGTTCCCATTAGACAAGAGGACCTTTCTGCCTCTCCAGGTTGGACGGCCGTTTCTCTAATTGGAAATTGCTGCTTCGGTGTGAGTAGGCTCGTTCCCATTTGACGAGGGGACCTTTCTGTCTCTCCAGGTCGGAGGGCCGTTTCTCTAATGGGAAATAGCAGCTTCGGTGTGAGTGGGCTAGTTCCCATTAGACGAGAGGAACTTTCTGCCTCTCCAGGTCGGAGGGCCATTTCTCTAATGGGAAATAGCTGCTTCGGTGTGAGTAGGCTAGTTCCCATTAGACAAGAGGACCTTTCTGCCTCTCCACGTCAGAGAGCCGATTCTCTAATGGGAAATAGCTGCTTCAGTGTGAGTAGGCTAGCTCCCACTCGACGAGAAGACCTTTCTGCTCTCTCCAGGTCAGAGAGCCATTTCTCTAATGGGAAATAGCTGCTTAAGTGTGAGGTGGCTAGTTCCCATTAGACAAGAGTACCTTTCTGCCTCTCCAGGTCGGAGGGCCGTTTCTCTAATGGGAAATAGCTGCTTTGGTGTGAGTGAGCTATTTCCCATTAGACGAGAGGACCTTTCTGCCGCTCCAGGTCTCAGGGGCGTTTCTCTAATGGGAAATAGCCACTTCAGTGTGAGTAGACTAGTTCCCATTAGACGAGAGGACCTTTCTACCTCTCCAGGTCAGAGGGCTGTTTCTCTAATGGAAATAGCTGCTTCAATGTGAGTGGGCTAGTTCCAATTAGACAAGAGCACCTTTCTGCCTCTCCAGGTCAGAGGGCCATTTCTCTAATGAGAAATAGATGCTTCGGTGTGAGTGGGCTATTTCCCATTAGACGAGAGGACCTTTCTGCCTCTCCAGGTAGGAAGGCCGTTTCTCTAATGGGAAATAGCTGCTTCGGTGTGAGTAGGCTAGTTCCCATTAGACGAGGGAACCTTTCTGCCTCTCCAGGTAGGAGGGCAGTTTCTCTGATGGGAAATAGCTGCTTCAGTGTGGGTGGGCTAGTTCCCATTAGACAAGAGGACCTTTCTGCCTCTCCAGGTTGGACGGCCGTTTCTCTAATGGGAAATTGCTGCTTCGGTGTGAGTAGGCTCGTTCCCATTCGACGAGGGGAGCTTTCTGTCTCTCCAGGTCAGAGGCCGTTTCTCTAATGGGAAATAGCAGCTTCGGTGTGAGTGGGCTAGTTCCCATTAGACGAGAGGACCTTTCTGCCTCTCCAGGTCGGAGGGCCATTTCTCTAATGGGAAATAGCTGCTTCGGTGTGAGTAGGCTAGTTCCCATTAGACGAGTGGACCTTTCTGCCTCTCCACGTCAGAGAGCCGATTCTCTAATGGGAAATAGCTGCTTCAGTGTGAGTAGGCTAGTTCCCATTCGACGAGAAGACCTTTCTGCTCTCTCCAGGTCGGAGCGCCATTTCTCTAATTGGTAATAGCTGCTTAAGTGTGAGGCGGCTAGTTCCCATTAGACAAGAGTACCTTTCTGCCTCTCCAGGTCGGAGGGCCATTTCTCTAATGGGAAATAGCTGCTTCGGTGTGAGTAGGCTCGTTCCCATTCGACGAGAGGACCTTTCTGCCTCTCCAGGTAGGAAGGCCGTTTCTCTAATGGGAAATAGCTGCTTTGGTGTGAGTAGGCTAGTTCCCATTAGACGAGGGAACCTTTCTGCCTCTCCAGGTAGGAGGGCAGTTTCTCTGATGGGAAATAGCTGCTTCGGTGTGAGTGGGCTAGTTCCCATTAGACAAGAGGACCTTTCTGCCTCTCCAGGTTGGACGGCTGTTTCTCTAATTGGAAATTACTGCTTCGGTGTGAGTAGGCTCGTTCCCATTTGACGAGGGGACCTTTCTGTCTCTCCAGGTCGGAGGGCCGTTTCTCTAATGGGAAATAGCAGCTTCGGTGTGAGTGGGCTAGTTCCCATTAGACGAGAGGAACTTTCTGCCTCTCCAGGTCGGAGGGCCATTTCTCTAATGGGAAATAGCTGCTTCGGTGTGAGTAGGCTAGTTCCCATTAGACAAGAGGACCTTTCTGCCTCTCCACGTCAGAGAGCCGATTCTCTAATGGGAAATAGCTGCTTCAGTGTGAGTAGGCTAGCTCCCACTCGACGAGAAGACCTTTCTGCTCTCTCCAGGTCAGAGAGCCATTTCTCTAATGGGAAATAGCTGCTTAAGTGTGAGGTGGCTAGTTCCCATTAGACAAGAGTACCTTTCTGCCTCTCCAGGTCGGAGGGCCGTTTCTCTAATGGGAAATAGCTGCTTTGGTGTGAGTGAGCTATTTCCCATTAGACGAGAGGACCTTTCTGCCGCTCCAGGTCTCAGGGGCGTTTCTCTAATGGGAAATAGCCACTTCAGTGTGAGTAGACTAGTTCCCATTAGACGAGAGGACCTTTCTACCTCTCCAGGTCAGAGGGCTGTTTCTCTAATGGAAATAGCTGCTTCAATGTGAGTGGGCTAGTTCCAATTAGACAAGAGCACCTTTCTGCCTCTCCAGGTCAGAGGGCCATTTCTCTAATGAGAAATAGATGCTTCGGTGTGAGTGGGCTATTTCCCATTAGACGAGAGGACCTTTCTGCCTCTCCAGGTAGGAAGGCCGTTTCTCTAATGGGAAATAGTTGCTTCGGTGTGAGTAGGCTAGTTCCCATTAGACGAGGGAACCTTTCTGCCTCTCCAGGTAGGAGGGCAGTTTCTCTGATGGGAAATAGCTGCTTCAGTGTGGGTGGGCTAGTTCCCATTAGACAAGAGGACCTTTCTGCCTCTCCAGGTTGGACGGCCGTTTCTCTAATGGGAAATTGCTGCTTCGGTGTGAGTAGGCTCGTTCCCATTCGACGAGGGGAGCTTTCTGTCTCTCCAGGTCAGAGGCCGTTTCTCTAATGGGAAATAGCAGCTTCGGTGTGAGTGGGCTAGTTCCCATTAGACGAGAGGACCTTTCTGCCTCTCCAGGTCGGAGGGCCATTTCTCTAATGGGAAATAGCTGCTTCGTTGTGAGTAGGCTAGTTCCCATTAGACGAGTGGACCTTTCTGCCTCTCCACGTCAGAGAGCCGATTCTCTAATGGGAAATAGCTGCTTCAGTGTGAGTAGGCTAGTTCCCATTCGACGAGAAGACCTTTCTGCTCTCTCCAGGTCGGAGCGCCATTTCTCTAATTGGTAATAGCTGCTTAAGTGTGAGGCGGCTAGTTCCCATTAGACAAGAGTACCTTTCTGCCTCTCCAGGTCGGAGGGCCGTTTCTCTAATGGGAAATAGCTGCTTCGGTGTGAGTAGGCTCGTTCCCATTCGACGAGAGGACCTTTCTGCCTCTCCAGGTAGGAAGGCCGTTTCTCTAATGGGAAATAGCTGCTTTGGTGTGAGTAGGCTAGTTCCCATTAGACGAGGGAACCTTTCTGCCTCTCCAGGTAGGAGGGCAGTTTCTCTGATGGGAAATAGCTGCTTCGGTGTGAGTGGGCTAGTTCCCATTAGACAAGAGGACCTTTCTGCCTCTCCAGGTTGGACGGCCGTTTCTCTAATTGGAAATTACTGCTTCGGTGTGAGTAGGCTCGTTCCCATTTGACGAGGGGACCTTTCTGTCTCTCCAGGTCGGAGGGCCGTTTCTCTAATGGGAAATAGCAGCTTCGGTGTGAGTGGGCTAGTTCCCATTAGACGAGAGGAACTTTCTGCCTCTCCAGGTCGGAGGGCCATTTCTCTAATGGGAAATAGCTGCTTCGGTGTGAGTAGGCTAGTTCCCACTCGACGAGAAGACCTTTCTGCTCTCTCCAGGTCAGAGAGCCATTTCTCTAATGGGAAATAGCTGCTTAAGTGTGAGGTGGCTAGTTCCCATTAGACAAGAGTACCTTTCTGCCTCTCCAGGTCGGAGGGCCGTTTCTCTAATGGGAAATAGCTGCTTTGGTGTGAGTGAGCTATTTCCCATTAGACGAGAGGACCTTTCTGCCGCTCCAGGTCTCAGGGGCGTTTCTCTAATGGGAAATAGCCACTTCAGTGTGAGTAGACTAGTTCCCATTAGACGAGAGGACCTTTCTACCTCTCCAGGTCAGAGGGCTGTTTCTCTAATGGAAATAGCTGCTTCAATGTGAGTGGGCTAGTTCCAATTAGACAAGAGCACCTTTCTGCCTCTCCAGGTCAGAGGGCCATTTCTCTAATGAGAAATAGATGCTTCAGTGTAAGTGGGATAGTTCCATTAGACGAGAGGACCTTTCTGACTTTCCAGGTAGAGGCCGTTTCTCTAATGGGAAATAGCTGCTTCAGTGTGAGTGGGCTAGTTCCCATTAGACAAGAGCACCTTTCTGCCTCTCCGGGTCAGAGGGTCATTCCCCTAATGGGAAATGGATGCTTCAGTGTGAGTGGGCTAGCTCTCATTAGACAAGAGCACCTTTATGTCTCTCTAGGTCGGAGGGCCGTTTCTCTAATGGGAAATAGCTGCTTCAGTGTGAGTGGGCTGTTTCCCATTAGACAAGAGCCCCTTTCTGCCGCTCCAGGTCTCAGGGGCGTTTCTCTAATGGGAAATAGCCGCTTCAGTGTGAGTAGACTAGTTCCCATTAAACGAGAGGACCTTTCTACTTCTCCAGGTCAGAGGGCCGTTTCTCTAATGGAAATAGCTGCTTCAATGTGAGTGGGCTAGTTCCAATTAGACAAGAGCACCTTTCTGCCTCTCCAGGTCAGAGGGCCATTTCTCTAATGAGAAATAGATGCTTCAGTGTAAGTGGGATAGTTCCATTAGACGAGAGGACCTTTCTGATTTTCCAGGTAGAGGCCGTTTCTCTAATGGGAAATAGCTGCTTCAGTGTGAGTGGGCTAGTTCCCATTAGACAAGAGCACCTTTCTGCCTCTCCGGGTCAGAGGGTCATTTCCCTAATGGGAAATGGATGCTTCAGTGTGAGTGGGCTAGCTCTCATTAGACAAGAGCACCTTTATGTCTCTCTAGGTCGGAGGGCCGTTTCTCTAATGGGAAATAGCTGCTTCAGTGTGAGTGGGCTATTTCCCATTAGACAAGAGCCCCTTTCTGCCTCTCCAGGACCGAGGGCCATTTTTCAAATGGGAATTAGCTGCTACAGTGCGAGTAGGCCAGTTCCCATTAGACGAGAAGTCATTACTACCTCTCCAGGTCAGAGGGCCATTTCTCTAATGGGAAATAGTTGCTTCAGTGTGATTGGGCTAGTTCCCATTAGACAAGAGGACCTTTCTGCCGCTCAATGGTCAGAGGGCCATTTCTCTAATGGGAAATAGATGCTTCAGTGTGAATGGCCTAGTTCCTATTAGACAAGAGCACCTTTCTGCCTCTCCAGGTCAGAGGGCCGTTTCTCTAATGGGAAATAGCTGTTTCAGTGTGAGTGGGCTAGTTCCCATTAGACAAGAGGACTTTTCTGCCTCTCTAGGTCGGAGGGCCATTCTCTAATGGGAAATAGCTGCTTCAGTGTGAGTGGGCTAGTTCCCATTAGACAAGAGGACCTTTCTGCCTATCAAGATCAGAGGTCCATTTCCCTCATAGGAAATAGCTGCTTCATTGTGAGTGGGCTAGTTCCCATTAGACGAGAGCCCCCATCTGCCTCTCCAGGTCAGAGGGCCGTTTCTCTAATGGGAAATAGCTGCTTCGGTGTGAGTGGGCTAGTTCCCATTAGATGAGAGGACCTTTCTCCTTCTCCAGGTCTGAGAGCCGTTTCTCTAGTGGGAAATAGCTGCTTCGGTGTGAGTAGGCTAGTTCCCATTAGACAAGAGGACCCTTCTGCCTCTCCAGGTAAGGGGGGCCATTTCTCTAATGGGAATTAGCTGCTTCGGTGTGAGTAGGCTAGTTCCCATTAGACAAGGGGACCTTTCTGCCTCTCCAGGCCGGAGGGCCGTTTCTCTAATGGGAAATAGCTGCTTCAGTGTGAGTGGGCTAGTTCCCATTAAACGAGAGCACCTTTCTGGCTGTCCAGGTGGGAGGGACGTTTCTCTAATGTGAAATAGCCGCTTCAGTGTTAGTAGGCTAGTCCCCATTAGATGAGAGGACCTTTCTGCCTCTCCAGGTCGGAGGGCAATTTCACTAATGGGAAATAGCTGCTTCAGGGTGAGTAGTGAGTAGGTTAGTTCCCATTAGACGAGAGGACCTTTCTGCCTCTCCAGGTCAGAGGGCCATTTCTCTAATAGGAAATAGCTGCTTCAGTGAGAGTAGGCTAGCTCCATTAGACGAGGGGACCTTTCTGCCTCTCCAGGTAGGAGGGCAGTTTCTCTGATGGGAAATAGCTGCTTCAGTGTGGGTGGGCTAGTTCCCATTAGACAAGAGGACCTTTCTGCCTCTCCAGGTTGGACGGCCGTTTCTCTAATGGGAAATTGCTGCTTCGGTGTGAGTAGGCTCGTTCCCATTCGACGAGGGGAGCTTTCTGTCTCTCCAGGTCAGAGGCCGTTTCTCTAATGGGAAATAGCAGCTTCGGTGTGAGTGGGCTAGTTCCCATTAGACGAGAGGACCTTTCTGCCTCTCCAGGTCGGAGGGCCATTTCTCTAATGGGAAATAGCTGCTTCGGTGTGAGTAGGCTAGTTCCCATTAGACGAGTGGACCTTTCTGCCTCTCCACGTCAGAGAGCCGATTCTCTAATGGGAAATAGCTGCTTCAGTGTGAGTAGGCTAGTTCCCATTCGACGAGAAGACCTTTCTGCTCTCTCCAGGTCGGAGCGCCATTTCTCTAATTGGTAATAGCTGCTTAAGTGTGAGGCGGCTAGTTCCCATTAGACAAGAGTACCTTTCTGCCTCTCCAGGTCGGAGGGCCGTTTCTCTAATGGGAAATAGCTGCTTCGGTGTGAGTAGGCTCGTTCCCATTCGACGAGAGGACCTTTCTGCCTCTCCAGGTAGGAAGGCCGTTTCTCTAATGGGAAATAGCTGCTTTGGTGTGAGTAGGCTAGTTCCCATTAGACGAGGGAACCTTTCTGCCTCTCCAGGTAGGAGGGCAGTTTCTCTGATGGGAAATAGCTGCTACGGTGTGAGTGGGCTAGTTCCCATTAGACAAGAGGACCTTTCTGCCTCTCCAGGTTGGACGGCCGTTTCTCTAATTGGAAATTGCTGCTTCGGTGTGAGTAGGCTCGTTCCCATTTGACGAGGGGACCTTTCTGTCTCTCCAGGTCGGAGGGCCGTTTCTCTAATGGGAAATAGCAGCTTCGGTGTGAGTGGGCTAGTTCCCATTAGACGAGAGGAACTTTCTGCCTCTCCAGGTCGGAGGGCCATTTCTCTAATGGGAAATAGCTGCTTCGGTGTGAGTAGGCTAGTTCCCATTAGACAAGAGGACCTTTCTGCCTCTCCACGTCAGAGAGCCGATTCTCTAATGGGAAATAGCTGCTTCAGTGTGAGTAGGCTAGCTCCCACTCGACGAGAAGACCTTTCTGCTCTCTCCAGGTCAGAGAGCCATTTCTCTAATGGGAAATAGCTGCTTAAGTGTGAGGTGGCTAGTTCCCATTAGACAAGAGTACCTTTCTGCCTCTCCAGGTCGGAGGGCCGTTTCTCTAATGGGAAATAGCTGCTTTGGTGTGAGTGAGCTATTTCCCATTAGACGAGAGGACCTTTCTGCCGCTCCAGGTCTCAGGGGCGTTTCTCTAATGGGAAATAGCCACTTCAGTGTGAGTAGACTAGTTCCCATTAGACGAGAGGACCTTTCTACCTCTCCAGGTCAGAGGGCTGTTTCTCTAATGGAAATAGCTGCTTCAATGTGAGTGGGCTAGTTCCAATTAGACAAGAGCACCTTTCTGCCTCTCCAGGTCAGAGGGCCATTTCTCTAATGAGAAATAGATGCTTCGGTGTGAGTGGGCTATTTCCCATTAGACGAGAGGACCTTTCTGCCTCTCCAGGTAGGAAGGCCGTTTCTCTAATGGGAAATAGCTGCTTCGGTGTGAGTAGGCTAGTTCCCATTAGACGAGGGAACCTTTCTGCCTCTCCAGGTAGGAGGGCAGTTTCTCTGATGGGAAATAGCTGCTTCAGTGTGGGTGGGCTAGTTCCCATTAGACAAGAGGACCTTTCTGCCTCTCCAGGTTGGACGGCCGTTTCTCTAATGGGAAATTGCTGCTTCGGTGTGAGTAGGCTCGTTCCCATTCGACGAGGGGAGCTTTCTGTCTCTCCAGGTCAGAGGCCGTTTCTCTAATGGGAAATAGCAGCTTCGGTGTGAGTGGGCTAGTTCCCATTAGACGAGAGGACCTTTCTGCCTCTCCAGGTCGGAGGGCCATTTCTCTAATGGGAAATAGCTGCTTCGGTGTGAGTAGGCTAGTTCCCATTAGACGAGTGGACCTTTCTGCCTCTCCACGTCAGAGAGCCGATTCTCTAATGGGAAATAGCTGCTTCAGTGTGAGTAGGCTAGTTCCCATTCGACGAGAAGACCTTTCTGCTCTCTCCAGGTCGGAGCGCCATTTCTCTAATTGGTAATAGCTGCTTAAGTGTGAGGCGGCTAGTTCCCATTAGACAAGAGTACCTTTCTGCCTCTCCAGGTCGGAGGGCCATTTCTCTAATGGGAAATAGCTGCTTCGGTGTGAGTAGGCTCGTTCCCATTCGACGAGAGGACCTTTCTGCCTCTCCAGGTAGGAAGGCCGTTTCTCTAATGGGAAATAGCTGCTTTGGTGTGAGTAGGCTAGTTCCCATTAGACGAGGGAACCTTTCTGCCTCTCCAGGTAGGAGGGCAGTTTCTCTGATGGGAAATAGCTGCTTCGGTGTGAGTGGGCTAGTTCCCATTAGACAAGAGGACCTTTCTGCCTCTCCAGGTTGGACGGCTGTTTCTCTAATTGGAAATTACTGCTTCGGTGTGAGTAGGCTCGTTCCCATTTGACGAGGGGACCTTTCTGTCTCTCCAGGTCGGAGGGCCGTTTCTCTAATGGGAAATAGCAGCTTCGGTGTGAGTGGGCTAGTTCCCATTAGACAAGAGGAACTTTCTGCCTCTCCAGGTCGGAGGGCCATTTCTCTAATGGGAAATAGCTGCTTCGGTGTGAGTAGGCTAGTTCCCACTCGACGAGAAGACCTTTCTGCTCTCTCCAGGTCAGAGAGCCATTTCTCTAATGGGAAATAGCTGCTTAAGTGTGAGGTGGCTAGTTCCCATTAGACAAGAGTACCTTTCTGCCTCTCCAGGTCGGAGGGCCGTTTCTCTAATGGGAAATAGCTGCTTTGGTGTGAGTGAGCTATTTCCCATTAGACGAGAGGACCTTTCTGCCGCTCCAGGTCTCAGGGGCGTTTCTCTAATGGGAAATAGCCACTTCAGTGTGAGTAGACTAGTTCCCATTAGACGAGAGGACCTTTCTACCTCTCCAGGTCAGAGGGCTGTTTCTCTAATGGAAATAGCTGCTTCAATGTGAGTGGGCTAGTTCCAATTAGACAAGAGCACCTTTCTGCCTCTCCAGGTCAGAGGGCCATTTCTCTAATGAGAAATAGATGCTTCAGTGTAAGTGGGATAGTTCCATTAGACGAGAGGACCTTTCTGACTTTCCAGGTAGAGGCCGTTTCTCTAATGGGAAATAGCTGCTTCAGTGTGAGTGGGCTAGTTCCCATTAGACAAGAGCACCTTTCTGCCTCTCCGGGTCAGAGGGTCATTCCCCTAATGGGAAATGGATGCTTCAGTGTGAGTGGGCTAGCTCTCATTAGACGAGAGCACCTTTATGTCTCTCTAGGTCGGAGGGCCGTTTCTCTAATGGGAAATAGCTGCTTCAGTGTGAGTGGGCTGTTTCCCATTAGACAAGAGCCCCTTTCTGCCGCTCCAGGTCTCAGGGGCGTTTCTCTAATGGGAAATAGCCGCTTCAGTGTGAGTAGACTAGTTCCCATTAAACGAGAGGACCTTTCTACTTCTCCAGGTCAGAGGGCCGTTTCTCTAATGGAAATAGCTGCTTCAATGTGAGTGGGCTAGTTCCAATTAGACAAGAGCAGCTTTCTGACTCTCCAGGTCAGAGGGCCATTTCTCTAATGAGAAATAGATGCTTCAGTGTAAGTGGGATAGTTCCATTAGACAAGAGGACCTTTCTGACTTTCCAGGTAGAGGCCGTTTCTCTAATGGGAAATAGCTGCTTCAGTGTGAGTGGGCTAGTTCCCATTAGACAAGAGCACCTTTCTGCCTCTCCGGGTCAGAGGGTCATTTCCCTAATGGGAAATGGATGCTTCCGTGTGAGTGGGCTAGCTCTCATTAGACAAGAGCACCTTTATGTCTCTCTAGGTCGGAGGGCCGTTTCTCTAATGGGAAATAGCTGCTTCAGTGTGAGTGGGTTATTTCCCATTAGACAAGAGCCCCTTTCTGCCTCTCCAGGACCGAGGGCCATTTTTCAAATGGGAATTAGCTGCTACAGTGCGAGTAGGCCAGTTCCCATTAGACGAGAAGTCATTACTACCTCTCCAGGTCAGAGGGCCATTTCTCTAATGGGAAATAGTTGCTTCAGTGTGATTGGGCTAGTTCCCATTAGACAAGAGGACCTTTCTGCCGCTCAATGGTCAGAGGGCCATTTCTCTAATGGGAAATAGATGCTTCAGTGTGAATGGCCTAGTTCCTATTAGACAAGAGCACCTTTCTGCCTCTCCAGGTCAGAGGGCCGTTTCTCTAATGGGAAATAGCTGTTTCAGTGTGAGTGGGCTAGTTCCCATTAGACAAGAGGACTTTTCTGCCTCTCTAGGTCGGAGGGCCATTCTCTAATGGGAAATAGCTGCTTCAGTGTGAGTGGGCTAGTTCCCATTAGACAAGAGGACCTTTCTGCCTATCAAGATCAGAGGTCCATTTCCCTCATAGGAAATAGCCGCTTCATTGTGAGTGGGCTAGTTCCCATTAGACGAGAGCCCCCATCTGCCTCTCCAGGTCAGAGGGCCGTTTCTCTAATGGGAAATAGCTGCTTCGGTGTGAGTGGGCTAGTTCCCATTAGATGAGAGGACCTTTCTCCTTCTCCAGGTCTGAGAGCCGTTTCTCTAGTGGGAAATAGCTGCTTCGGTGTGAGTAGGCTAGTTCCCATTAGACAAGAGGACCTTTCTGCATCTCCAGGTCGGAGGGTTTTTTTCTCTAATGGGAAATAGCTGCTTCGGTGTGAGTAGGCCAGTTCCCATTAGCCGAGGGGATCTTTCTGCCTCTTCAGGTCGGAGGGATGTTTCTCTAATGGGAAATAGCTGCTTCGGTGTGAGTCTGCTAGTTCCCATTAGAGGAGAGGACCCTTCTGCCTCTCCAGGTAAGGGGGGCCATTTCTCTAATGGGAATTAGCTGCTTCGGTGTGAGTAGGCTAGTTCCCATTAGACAAGGGGACCTTTCTGCCTCTCCAGGCCGGAGGGCCGTTTCTCTAATGGGAAATAGCTGCTTCAGTGTGAGTGGGCTAGTTCCCATTAAACGAGAGCACCTTTCTGGCTGTCCAGGTGGGAGGGACGTTTCTCTAATGTGAAATAGCCGCTTCAGTGTTAGTAGGCTAGTCCCCATTAGATGAGAGGACCTTTCTGCCTCTCCAGGTCGGAGGGCAATTTCACTAATGGGAAATAGCTGCTTCAGGGTGAGTAGTGAGTAGGTTAGTTCCCATTAGACGAGAGGACCTTTCTGCCTCTCCAGGTCAGAGGGCCATTTCTCTAATGGGAAATAGCTGCTTCAGTGAGAGTAGGCTAGCTCCATTAGACGAGTGGACCTTTCTGCCTCTCCAGGTCGGAGGGCCGTTTCTCTGATGGGAAATAGCTGCTTCAGTGTGAGTGGGCTATTTCCCATTAGGTCAGAGGGCCTTTCTGCATCTGCACGTTTGAGGGCCGTTTCTCTGATGGGAAATAGCTCCTTCAGTGTGAGTGGGCTAGTTCCCATTAGACAAGAGGATCTTTCTGCCTCTCCAGGTCTCAGGGCCGTTTCTCTAATGGGAAATAGCCGCTTCAGTCTGAATAGACTAGTTCCCATTAGACAAAAGCCCCTTTCTGCCTCTCCAGGTCGGAGGGCCATTTCTCTAATGGGAAATAGCTGCTTCAGTGTGAGTAGGCTAGTTCCCATTAGACAAAAGCCCCTTTCTGCCTCTCCAGGTAGGAGGGCCATTTCTCTAATGGGAAATAGCTGCTTCAGTGCGAGTAGGCCATGTCCCATTAGACGAGAAGACATTTCTACCTCTCCAGGTCACAGGGCCATTTCTCTAATGGGAAATAGCTGCTTCAGTGTGAGTGGGTTAGCTCCCATTAGACAAGAGGACCTTTCTGCCTCTCCAGGTCGGAGGGCTGTTTCTCTAATGGGAAATAGCTGCTTCGGTGTGAGTAGGCTAGTTCCCATTAGACAAGGGGATCTTTCTGCCTCTTCAGGTTGGAGGGCCGTTTCTCTAATGGGAAATAGCTGCTTTGTTGTGAGTCTGCTAGTTCCCATTAGATGAGAGGACCTTTCTGCCTCTCCAGGTAGGGGAGCCATTTCTGTAATGGGAATTAGCTGCTACGGTGTGAGTAGGCTAGGTCCCATTAGACAAGGGGACCTTTCCGTCTCTCCAGGTCGGAGGGCCGTTTCTCTAATGGGAAATAGCTGCTTCAGTGTGAGTGGGCTAGTTCCCATTAAACGAGAGCACCTTTCTGGCTGTCCAGGTGGGAGGGCCATTTCTCTTATGGGAAATAGCCGTTTCAGTGTTAGTAGGCTATTCCCCATTAGACGAGAGGACCTTTCTGCCTCTCCAGGTCGGAGGGCTGTTTCTCTAATGCGAAATAGCTGCTTCAGGGTGAGTAGTGAGTAGGTTAGGTCCCATTAGACGAGAGGACCTTTCTGCCCCTCCAGGTTGGAGGGCCGTTTCTCTAATGGGAAATAGCTGCTTCAGTGAGAGTAGGCTAGCTCCATTAGACAAGAGGATCTTTCTGCCTCTCCAGGTCTCAGGGCCGTTTCTCTAATGGGAAATAGCCGCTTCAGTGTGAATAGACTAGTTCCCATTAGACAAAAGCCCCTTTCTGCCTCTCCAGGTCGGAGGGCCATTTCTCTAATGGGAAATAGATGCTTCAGTGTGAGTCGGATATTTTCATTAGACAAGAGGATCTTTCTGACTCTCCAGGTAGAGGCTGTTTCTCTAATGGGAAATAGCTGCTTCACTGTGAGTGGGCTAGCTCCCATTAGACAAGAGGACCTTTCTGCCTCTCCAGGTCGGAGGGCTCTTTCTCTAATGGGAAATAGCTGCTTCAGTGTGAGTAGGCTAGTTCCCATTAGACAAAAGCCCCTTTCTGCCTCTCCAGGTCGGAGGGCCATTTCTCTAATGGGAAATAGCTGCTTCAGTGCGAGTAGGCCATGTCCCATTAGACGAGAAGACATTTCTACCTCTCCAGGTCACAGGGCCATTTCTCTAATGGGAAATAGCTGCTTCAGTGTGAGTGGGTTAGCTCCCATTAGACAAGAGGACCTTTCTGCCTCTCCAGGTCGGAGGGCTGTTTCTCTAATGGGAAATAGCTGCTTCGGTGTGAGTAGGCTAGTTCCCATTAGACAAGGGGATCTTTCTGCCTCTTCAGGTTGGAGGGCCGTTTCTCTAATGGGAAATAGCTGCTTTGTTGTGAGTCTGCTAGTTCCCATTAGATGAGAGGACCTTTCTGCCTCTCCAGGTAGGGGAGCCATTTCGGTAATGGGAATTAGCTGCTACGGTGTGAGTAGGCTAGGTCCCATTAGACAAGGGGACCTTTCCGTCTCTCCAGGTCGGAGGGCCGTTTCTCTAATGGGAAATAGCTGCTTCAGTGTGAGTGGGCTAGTTCCCATTAAACAAGAGCACCTTTCTGGCTGTCCAGGTGGGAGGGCCATTTCTCTTATGGGAAATAGCCATTTCAGTGTTAGTAGGCTATTCCCCATTAGACGAGAGGACCTTTCTGCCTCTCCAGGTCGGAGGGCTGTTTCTCTAATGCGAAATAGCTGCTTCAGGGTGAGTAGTGAGTAGGTTAGGTCCCATTAGACGAGAGGACCTTTCTGCCTCTCCAGGTTGGAGGGCCGTTTCTCTAATGGGAAATAGCTGCTTCAGTGAGAGTAGGCTAGCTCCATTAGACGAGGGGACCTTTCTGCCTCTCCAGGTCGGAGGGCTGTTTCTCTGACGGGAAATAGCTGCTTCAATGTGAGTGGGCTAGTTCCCATTAGACAAGAGCACCTTTCTGCCTCTCCAGGTCAGAGGGCCATTTCTCTAATGGGAAATAGAAGCTTCAGTGTTAGTGGGATAGTTCCATTAGACGAGAGGACCTTTACTGACTCTCCAGGTAGAGGCCATTTATCTAATGGGAAATAGCTGCTTCAGTGTGAGTGGGCTAGTTCCCATTAGACTGTGAAAACAGAAAAAGAATATCGAGGCTGAGTACCCCAAAAGGAAATATACCGAACACGGGTTACAAAGGAACATACAAAGTACTTTTATTCTATACTGAATCCAATTACAAAAACAGAGCAATATCAGATAGCTATCGGCCCTCAGTACAACACAACGAACTCCAGCGTGGTTCAGTGAGAGACGCTGTACATTAGAATGCATTCGCTTTTTATACATTTTGTCGGCGCGATGCCCAGCCCCACTTCGGGTTAATATTCCTTTTAATATATCACCGATCTAGGGTTCGTGCCAAGTCTCAAATAACCGCATATAACTGGTTTGCCTTTAATACATGTATCAACAAGCGTATGCAATAGCTGTGTATTCTAAAGTTTTCCATGCAGGCCTTCTTAAACATTAATACAATGTAGTTAAACAGATGTTCTTTGTTCAGTATTTGAATACATTGTCTCAACATATGCTTGTGGATTAGTTTTTCATTGCACGAGTAATCCTTCTACACATAGGTCAGTGAAGGACAAGGTCTCAGTTCATGACCTCAACAAGTGGCCTGAAGGCAGATTACACATTAGCTATGTACAGAGGTCAAGACGGCCATGTTGTACTCTGCAATGACACCGTCCATCATTTTAGCTCACAGGGTGACTTTTACACAACGAATCCTAAAATGGCGGTTTGACCTAAAATGGTGGCCTAGATGGATTTAAGGTCAGGACCTTGCAACACAGATTTCTTTCGCAAGCGACTTTCGAGATGCTTGGCGTAGGCCAATATTAAATATATTTATTACAATAGGAGGCACGATATACTTTCTATTTCGACAAGACAAGACCACCTTTCTGCCTCTCCAGGTCAGAGGGTCATTTCCGTAATGGGAAATAGATGCTTCAGTGTAAGTGGGCTAGCCCCCATTAGACGAGAGCACCTTTATGCCTCTCTAGGTCGGAGGGCCGTTTCTCTAATGGGAAATAGCTGCTTCAGTGTGAGTGGGCTAGTTCCCATTAGACAAGAGCCCCTTTCTGCCTCTCCAGGACGGAGGGCCATTTTTCGAATGGGAAATAGCTGCTTCAGTGCGAGTAGGCCAGTTCCCATTAGACAAGAAGACATTTCTACCTCTCCAGGTCAGAGGGCCATTTCTCTAATAGGAAATGTTAGGAAAGATTTCATAATTGTAGGTAATTTTCCTTCCATGTGGCAACCCCCAAACTTTGTGCTGTTGTTTTACACCCTGATCTAGACTTTGCCAGAGAAGCGCAGCCTTACGCCGCACTCCTCTGGCTTTCGCTCAATTCTTATGGGGAAACTGACATGCCCTTAAGACAGTCAGTACTGGAAGACTTCATTTCCCTTAGTCCTTTCCTCATGTTGCAGCTTTTGAGCAACATGAAACAAGAGTGCACTGTAACTTACATTACCGCGCTCTTGGGTCTCTAGTCATTCCAAAGGCCCTAGAAACTCTTGCTGGACTTATTATGAAATGTGCAAGTGTGTCACGGACGGGACTGGTGGCAGCTATCGTTTCTTTGTGTTTTGAACCCCTTTTTGCCATGTTAACCACGCTTCCTGCGTTTGGCCCAAAAGGGTGGCCTGGCCTCCAAAATGGCCATGCCACGAGGTTCTTTGTCCTGTCCGCTGACCGTCTTGCCCCTTCACCTTCACCCAGGTCGAGCCGACCCGGGGCAGTCCTTATTTGGTCATGCACTTTCCTGCGAAACACAATGCTTTCGCGGGCTTCTGAATGCCTTGTGTGTGCCTCCAGGATGTGGGCTGGGATGTCAGTTCCCAATACACATCCTGGGTGCCAGAGAGTCTAGAGTGTCCTGAATGCCTGGAACCACCGTGGTCCGTGATAGGTCCACGTATGGTGTGAGTGTTTGTGAGCGGATCTCCCATTGGGCCCTCTCCGTTTTGGTGCGAAGGGAACTTTGGATAAGAGGAGGCTGAAAACACCACTACCATGTCGATCTCCTGAGTTCTCACAAACAAAGGATAAGGAGCCAAGTATCCTGCAACTAAGAAGCTGAGTCAAGGAATCGCTGGTGACCCGCTGAAGGTTTGGTACCCTGCACTGCTGTCGTCCTGCGAGACCACTCGGCCTCTGAGCGAACGAGAAGGTCTGCAAAGACGCTTCGACCCTTCAGAATAGTGGGAACCACTATTCTCGGCATCTTCATCAAATCCTGTACGTAAGCCTTCGGAAGCGTCCCTGGGCCATCGAGTGGACTGACCAGCCTACACAGGAATCTTTCTCTGTCACTGCTGTCTGGCTGCTGCTAAATTCTGAGTCCTCGGCACTCTCACACGATTCGTACACTTGGCGTTCCCAGGTCTGAAGTGAGACGTGTGCTTTGGGACCGGAATACACGCGGTTGCAGAGTTGCCCTGCTGTGGTAACAATCTGTGCGTGTTTGCTGCATTTGGGACACCCTTGACCCGGACTCCTGCTGTCGCAGAATCTACACGGCGTCGAGACATCCTGCTGATCGCATCTGAACCTGCCAGTACCGAAATTGAACCGAGAAGCCTGAGTCTGCCTGCATCAGGGACTGGTGAGTAGTCAATACCCTAACTGGTCGCCCTCCCGCAAGAGCCTGTGGCTTTCCACCGCTGTTGTAAACAGCAAACCCTTTCCCGCACTCACGCCCTGCTTCTGCCCCCAAGTGGAGGCCTTGCCTGAGTCACAGGAATTTGTTCACCATCTTTTAGTCCACCTTTCTGAACTGCCTGATTTCCCTGAAGATACTCTCCTTTGCCCGTTGGCACCCACGTGTGCAGGTACTTTTGAGCACAAGGCTCCACTCTTCGTAGGGCTCGGACTTCCTTCTAGTTGGGTGGCCTCTGATGTGGAACTGGGTCTAACGATTACTTGCACTGCCTGTTTTCTTCCCCATCTAGATGGTCTGCATATTTCGTGGTTCTAACTCTTTAGACCCCTCGGTCTTGTATATATATTGTATTGATTGTGATGTGTTGGTTTATTGGAGTTTTACCGTGATTCTTTACTATGGTCGATGTTACAAAGGCCTTGTAATAAATGTGTCTATATTTTTAATATAACACCTGTCTGGAGTAATTTGTAAGCGTCCTTGCTTTGTGTACTCATTGCGGGCTTTCAGTCACCCTCACCCCTCTTGAGACCTAGTCTTGACCGCCGCCATCGCTACCCTGATTGTTCTGGCTTGTCCAGAGGTTACCCTGTTCCAAGAAACTAGGCTGGCCTTCTGAACCTCTGCCCCTCCAGGACAGAGTTCAGAAATCCATCTTAACAAATTGGTGGCAGCTGTGGGATACGACTGAAGGTATCCAGTGTTGCGCACGAGCGAAGGCATTTCAAGTTATTCCTAACAGGACACGTAGTGAATTGTCGTAGGATAACTTTTTAAAGGCCATAGTCCTATCTAACAAGTACCCTGTTAACTTTAAATGCTTCTAAATCCGAAACATTGAAAAAGATGTGTGCTGAAAGAGGTGTCTCCTCACAAGGCACAAAGAATCATGGCGTGGCAAGAAGCTCATTTTAGCGCTATAGCTTCAGAGGACAGTGCAGAAGGAGGTGGGGCTACTCTCACTGGTAGAACTGACAGTTCTGCCGCTGCACTGGTCCACCGCGACCATGAGGACAGGGAGGATGAAATGTCCAATGTTTCCTCTGCCAGTGCTGATGGGGAGGCCATACTTGAATTCAAGAAGCAAGAACTGCTGTTTAGGCAGAAGGAGCTTGATTTCAACATGGCCAGACTAAAAATAGAACAGGCAGAAAAACAGAAAGACAGGGATCACCAGTTGGAACTGGCCAAGCTTCAAGTTGCCAATGGAGCCAAGGGTCCTGGACATGGGTCTGGGGCCTTTTCTCATCCAAGGTTTCCAAAAGATCTGCTCAGTGTGTATGAGGAAAAGAATGACATTATGGACTGGCTGAATACATTTGAGTATGCATGTGAAGTTCAATAAGTTGACAATGCTGATAAAATTGCCTGGTTACTTAGCAGACTGCCCCATTCTGGCTGCAGTGCCATTATGGAAATGTCGAAGGCTGAGCGAGCAGATTTTGCAATGTTGAAGCAAACTCTCATTTTAAAATTTGCCCAATATTTAAAATGATTCTGAGAGTATCAGAAAAAAGAAGGTGGTACTTGGGTATCTTAATTAACCAAATCCTTAAAAAACTTTACTGGCTGGGTCGAACATTATAAGGTTTCTACCTTTGAAGGTATGATAAGTCTTGTCATGCTGGAACATATTTTTGCATCTTCTTCCCCTGAGCCTGAGCAGCATTTGGCAGATTCAAAGGAGATAGATCCTAAGATGCTTGCCATTGCAGCAGATGTATGGGTGTCACATCGAGTGTCCCATAAGGACAAGACTCATCCTGGTAAGCAGGAGGAAGGGAAAAAGTCCAAAGACAAGGAGGGTGGGGAAACTGATAAATCTTCTTCCCAAAAGGGCCACAAAAAGAAAAATAAGGGTAAGACACAAGAGAACTCACAGGGTAGTGGAGGTCAGCCTCCGAAACAGAACTCTGGTTATAGTAAGCCTCCCTATGTAAACCGACCCACTGGATCGTGTTTTGCTTGCGGAGCAACTGACCATGTGAAGGGGGATCCAGATATAAGGTCAAAACCTTGGGGGTCCACTCTGCTAATCTGGCCTTCTCCTCCTACGAGGAAGAAGAAATTATCGGAGCATCCTTCTCCCCAGACTCCTTCCCCAGTGCGATAGAAGCTGAGGTTGTTTCAGTTTCCCTGTGTTCCTGGGAGCCTAAAGTCGCAGAGGCTTATGCTAGGATTACAGATAACACCAAGCACTACTTTAAAGACAGTGTGCTGATCAAAGGAGTAGATACTCCAGCTATTAGGGATAGTGGGTGCAGTCGAACTGTAGTGGATTCTACTTTGGTAGACTCAGAGGAAGTTGCCAGAGCTACTCTGATGCCCACTAAGTTAGCTGACGGCCCACCTCTCATGTTCCCAGTAATACCTGTATATCTATGAATCCATATCAATGGTACAGCAGTCAGGATTCCAGTGAGCATTCAGAGAAGCGTCCCAGGAAAGGTCTTGTTGGGCAATGATCTCAGAGCTTTAGGGCTCGTGAGAGACACTGCTGAAAGACCCTGAACAAGGTCTCAAACAAGGGCAGCACTGACCAAGATCAGTGAGCTGCCCCAGCCAAAGGCGAAACCCAAGGCTAAAGGAGTCAGAAAACCAAAACGAGGGAAAGACAATATTCCCCCAAACTCACCTACCACTGCGGTGGAGGAAGTTGGTCAATCGCCCGGACCTGACGAGGAGGCGGCAATGCCTGAAGTATTTGACCCCAATGACCATCCTGAGCTAAACGACTTGTTAGTAGAAGGTGGTCCTGACAGAATAATTCAGTAAAGGCCAACGTGAGTGCCCATCTCTGGAAGGCCTAAGGAGACAGGCCTGCTCCCAGCTTGAGGGTGAACCTCCTGGGAAGCATCGGATTTATTGGGAAGGTGGACTCCTATATAGTGAGCCCACAGAGTATATACAAAAGGAGACCATAGGAGGTTGGTGGTCCCCCTTGCTGTAAGACCCTTCCTCCTGCAGTTGGCGCATGAAGTGCCCCTTGCTGGTCACCTTGGTATTAAGAGGACCAATTAAAGGTTATCCATGCACTTCTACTGGCCCAAGATGGGGGTGCAAGTAGAAAGTCACTGCAGGAGTTGTGCCTCCTGCCAGTTACTGGTAAGAGTGGCTCAACAATCCAAGGTCCATTGGTACCACTCCCAGTTGTGGGAATATCATTCGAAAGGGTAGGGATCAACATTGTTGGTCCCCTTGACGTGCAAAAATCCTCAGGCAATAGGTTTATCCTGGTACTGGTCGACCATGCTACCAGATCTCCTGAGGCCATCCCATTAAATACTGTAACTGCCAAGTCAGTTGCAAAAGCGTTACTTGGCATCTTTACTAGGGTTGGCTTCCCTAAAGAAGTTGTGTCTGACAGAGGCAGCAACTTTATGTCGAAGTATATGCAGGCTATGTGGAAAGAATGTGGGGTCACCTACAAGTTCTCTTCCGCATACCACCCCCAGACCAATGGTCTGGTGGAACGGTTCAACAGAACGTTAAAGAGTATGATTGGAGCTCTGGAAGAACCTCAAAGAAGAAAATGGGATCTTCTTTTACCATGCTTACTGTTTGCCTACCGAGAGGTACCACAGTAGGGTGTTGGCTTCAGCACCTTCAAACTTCTGTTTGGTCACCCTGTGCGGGGACCCTTAGCCATAGTCAAGGAGGGATGGGAGATGCCCACTCCCACTATTACTACCAACGTAGTAGACCATGTGTTAGGGCTCTGAAAACGGATGGTACTCCTGATGGGTCTGGCTAGTGACAAGTCGAAGGCAGGACAAGCCCTGGTGAAACATTGGTATGACCAGAAAGCTTCCCTCATCAACTTCACACCTGGTCAGCAAGTCCTGATCAGGAATCCCATAAGGCCTAGAGCTTTACAGGATAAATGGTCAGGCCCTTACACAGTAGTGGAGCCCCTGGGTGAGGTCAACAATTTAGTGGACCTTGGAAGGCCTGGACAGGCTCCAAAAGTGTTCCATGTAGATAGGATTATTCCCAAGAGTCGAAATCGCAGCACTGCTACTGGCTTCAGATGTTGAGGAAGAGGAGTCTGAACCTCTCCCCGACCTGTTCCAAAGCGGTCCTTCAGATAGCTCCTTTGAGGGTGTGCGAGTGGCCCCTCATCTGACTTCTGATCAGCAGGCTGAGGTGAAAAGTTTGCTTAGGCAATTTTCCCCCAAGTTTTCGCAGTCCCCTGGTTTGACACCTTGGTGCAAACATAACACAGACATAGGAGACAGTGTACCTACCAAAAGTAGAGGATACAGAATGTCAGACAAAGTACGGTCTTACATTAAGACAGAGGTCAACAAAATGTTAGATCTTGGGGTGATTGAACCCTCTAGTAGTTCTTGGCCCAGCCCTGTGGTTTTCGTTCCAAAGGCAGGTACTTCTGAATTGAGGTTCTGCGTGGATTACAGGGCTCTGAATGCTGTCACCTGGATAAGAGGTTGAAAATGACAGATTCTTCAACCTCTAATCCAGATATTAAATCACCACCTATACTATTTTGAATACATAACAAGCAGGGTTGATAGCACTACTACTCTGACCCTGCCTACTTGCCACCAGTGGCCTTTTATATTAATAACAGACGCCTTGATAACGACCCCGAGGGTCGAAACACATGTCGGCTGAAGCACTTTTCCAAATCACAGTAAAGATTGGAATGAACCTATTTCGTCTAATGACTTTTTGAAAAATATAGAGTACAATACAGAGTCTGATTCTTATATATGAGACTGGCGCATTCAACTTACCTCCAATTTTCTCTCACACTCTGGGTTGATTTAGAAAAGTTCAGATTATCTTTACCACAAACATCTTATCTTAGAGCGGTACCCCTACTTGCCATCAGGCCCAGTTGCTGACCGACACATGGCACCAACATTCAAACATTTGGCTGTGCGCAGACCCATGAAAATACTTGCGAAACATGCAGTCCTTGTAGACCCATGGCACGCGCACACATCCTGACCGCAATAGAATTTACTTTATTTTCCCATCTCAAGGAATATTTAGCAGACTTTGAGCTGTTCTTTATAGCCCACTCTCTACTTTATAAGGGACAACTTGCAAAATGTCATTTACCACAGTATTGGATTACACCATTGTTCAAGTTACCTTAGAAGATACCTTTTTTGCTCCAGTTTTGAAAAATGGCATCTTAATGACTCTTCTTGCAAAATAAAAATCCAAAGTGCATCATTTTCTTTTTTTTTAGAAAATATAAATTCAATCACTGACAAGTAGTTCTTTGGGGGTTGCATTCAATGCAAGGCTGGGAGGTGTCATACCTGCCATTAGAGATAACGGCTGCCCCCACACATCAGCTCCCCGGAGAACACATTCTGTGTTAATATGACAGATTTTGGGGATTGTGGAACAGAGCACACCTGTGGAATTTTCTGCGAGGCCTTCTTAGTTGTTTTAATCTTTGTGTTCTTTTTAGTCCGGGTTTCATGAAGAAAGGAGCGAGCCTCCCCTGACACCACCATGCCTGGTAGGCAAAGCAGCAGGCAGACTGACCCTGGGGAGACCACCCAGTATCAGGAACAAATAACACAAAAGTGGAAAAAACCTGTAGTTTGTAGATTGGCAGAGCAGGTAAATCCAGAAATATACAGTAGGATGATTGCAGTGAAGAGATCCAGGAAGATTCAGCAAATGAAATGCAAGCAAGACAGGAAAAGGCAGCCTACGAAGAAAGCAAGGTAATCCAGGAAAAGGCAGCCTATGAAGAAAGCAAGGTAATCCAGGAAAAGGCAGCCTATGAAGAAAGCAAGGTAATCCAGGAAAAGGCAGTGTATGAAGTAAGCAAGGTAATCCAGGAAAAGGCAGCAGAAGCATGCAGGGTTAGGAGGGAACAATGAAGACAGGACTAGGAAGGAGAGTAAACAACAAGACGCAGAGTGCAACACAGCAAGGAATCTCTGAGGCGAAGGAAGGGCGGGATACACAGACAGGAGAGCACTGAGCTAGGAAGCACAGACCGGAGCGAAGCAAGGAAGTACAACCAAACGTTGAGACGCAAGGTGCGCTGTGTCTTCGGCGCATATGAACGCTGTCTGAGAAACTAGACTGCGTTCACAGCAATCCGGGAACACTCGCGGCTGCCATCTTGGTGGTAAAAACGGCCACCGCAATCCAGGAACGAGAGCTCCAAGCTTGCCTAAACAGCCAGGTAAGGAGAGTTAAGACATATAATTTTTTACACATGTTTATAATTACTGCCACATTACTGTGACAAACTTAATCAAGTCAAAATTGGAAGGCATATTGGGACCCAAAGTCACCCCCATCCCAAATCTGTCTCCCTTGCTACCCCTAAAAAAAACAACAACGTATTTTTAAATTGAAACTCCTGGGGTGCGACCAGCACCATGTGGCTTTTTGTTTCTGGAGTGGCTGGCTTTCTTGTTCAGGCCTCTTAAAAAAACAGGGGGTTCCACAAGTGTAACACTTTGAGCAGTAACCCTAAATTAGAAAGAATAGGAATAACAAATAATTTGTCTTTCTGGAATTCTATAATTGCTAGACTCATTAAAGGTTTATTTAAGGCACACTTCAAGGGGTGAATCACTGATTTAGTCTGTTCTTAAACACCTCAAATTCACTAAGCAGACAAAAACATCAAAAAAGCATTTAGAGTAGAATAAGCATCCATTTCGGACTATGTATTTTGCTTTTCACAAGTTGCTGTTATAGCATGTTTTTTTCTGCCGTTGTCTCTGTTACGATCATCACAAGACATTCCATCTCTGTGTCCTCGGTCTCTTGACGCAATCCTTGTGCCTAAAAGCTTGTGTACAGTGTAGGAATATAAAGTGGCCCTTGATTTCATTGTGCCACAATTAATGCTTTGTTGTAATGTGTCTATCTTTCCCATCTCCTTGGAAGGCTGTTCACAATGTTTGTTTGCATGTATGAGGTAACGAGTGCCCAGAGTACGGGATGCCGTGTAAGTGCGCTGCTTTCTCTGCGCTACTCCAAATTCTTTACTGCACAATTATGGACACTCCTAATGGTATGTATTTTGCCAACCTCTGAAGCCTGAATAGTTGTTAGGGAGAATTCTCTGTAAAGGCTAATTTCCCAAACCTAGCGAGTCCCCCAGCAAAGATTTTTGGGGTTTATTTTTTTCTCCTGGTAAGAGTGAGACTCTTTTTCTCCCACTCTTAGACATGATTTGAGATATCCTTTGACTTTGTAATGTGTTTTATGGGCTATGGGGTCTTTTACTCCATAGGGTTTCATGTGGTTTTTGGTAAGTGTGTTACACAGCACCCTCAGTGCAGTAACACAGGGGTGTCATAGTGACCCCCAAACATAGACTACATACCCTGGGACTGACTACTGTCTCCCAGGGCATGTAAAGTCACCATTGACTTTACTAGTCTTAAATTGGGAACAGAACCAGTACAAACCATCATATTGTGGAAGTACTGGTAGGGGTAATTAGATTGCCCCTGGGTCTGTTTTCCGAGGGGGCACTGTACAGTCCCCCCTCGTCGAGTTTCTGGCTGGTGGCAGTGGTTACCACGCAAAATATTCCACCGGAATATTTCCTATGGGATTTTCCCATTCATTTTAAACGCACCACTTTTTGGTGCAATGTTAAAGATACCGCCGGGTTATTTATTTAATATTTATTCCCCGGTTGGGTCTTTTTGCCAGGACTCGGTTTTAAAATGGCGTTTGTATTCGCCTCTGTAACTCCAACCCAAGTCGAGCCCTTTGTTCCACTTTTTGGGCGGGCTTCTCCACAGAAGCCTCCAAAAGTGGTGCCACTCTGTCTGGGTCTACAGGATGTGTGGGAGGGGGGTTTAGGCACCCAGGACTGAGTTGCCTTGGCAACTCAAGTCGCACTCTTGTGTGATTGGCCCAGTGGTGAGCCGCCCGGTTCACCACTTAGCATGTTTGAGTGACAGCTAGGACTGATGAATGGGGGTTGTCTGCATAAAAGCAGGGCTTTGGGGACAGGAACTTCAGAAGTCGCCACAGGACCAAAGAATCCAAAGAGGGAGAAGCTGAGCCAACATGCAACGACGACACCACCGGTGGAGCCCTGCTGAACCGTCTCACCACTTCCCAACGACAGAGAAGATCTTCATCCCGGAGAGTCTTCTTCCTCTGAACTGGTGGGGATAACCAGTTTGCACTCTTTTTCGCCTTCCTGGATCGTCTCGTGGTCGAATCGCCCATGCCAAGCACCCCGGCGGCCGGATAGCCACACTTCACCACTACCGCGAATAAAAGGGTAGTACCTTTTAACCGAGGAACTCCGCGGCTGGTTTCTTCCCTGGCAGTGCAACGACTTCCAGCTTTCCTCCACGTCGAGACCCTCTCTTCCTCTGGACGAAACACCGACTTGCACCCGCTGCCAGGATCAACTGCCCCCGCTAGAGCTTCCTCAACATTTCAGGTACTGAGTCCCGCCTGGTCTCCCTTGCAACAGACTGTTTGAGGTGTACCGTAAATCCTTGACTTTCTATCCTGGGGTGACTTGGGACCTGCTACATAACTTTTCCTGCCTTAATCCAACCCTTTCTTGAACCATCTGCAAGACTCTTTTAAAGTACTATTCAACTGTGTGATATTGGACACATTCCACCTTGCTCTCTCCAAGAGTGGGCCTGGCCTACGACTTTCTTGCTCCTCAGTAGACTCTGACTTTTCTGACTTGCTCTGGTTCTTTTTTCCCTCCCTTTTTATTTAACTTATTGGAGTGCCATCTTAGGTTAAGCGCTCACCTCTGTCTGCAAATAAGTGGTGTTTTAACTAAGACTTGTTCAATAAGTGATCAGGGATGTATATATATATTAATAGTGACTGTTTGAACTTGCTTGCCATATTAGTGTTAGTGTATTTTATAAAGTGTGTTTTTAAATAAATAATTATATACTTTGATACCCAAGCTCTGGTCAGTGTTTGCTTGTGCTACTGTATTTTGGTACCCATCTTGTATACTCTATATACTGTCTAACTCTTCTTGAGAGAAGTCTGGCTGCTCAGCCACAGCTACCAGGTAAATCTGGGTGGTACAGACTGCTACCAATTGGGTTTACTGCCAACACCTGTAGTCTTAAGCCTTTTGCAGTGGTCCCTAAGAGAACTGCACATGTTTCTGCCTAACAATAGTAGATCCACACAGGCTTGCCATGTGGCCAACTTTGCACCAGACATGCAGATCAACAGGCCTGCTGTTAAATCTCAGTTACCCGTTTAATGACATCCACTACCAAATGTAATTTGCTTTCTGACTTTCAGAACATTCAGATATGTAATTGCTCATGTTACTATAGCTGTTAAGATAACCATAGCCTGTAAGATAGCTCAGTGGGACGAGGTGCCTTGCCGCCGGAGCCCTGGTGAGGGAGGCACTGGCAGTGCGGCAGCCTTCAGCTTCATTGGTGGGGCTGCTGGGAAGCGGCCTCTGGCCAATTGGGGGTTGTACAGTGCCAGGGAGCTGGAGCAGCAGCTCGGCTCCAAGAGGACAGACCAAGTGAGCGGTGGCAGCGGTCGGCATCAGCAGGAGAGCAGGTTGGGCCCAGCAGGTCTGCCAGGCGGATGGTAGCTGCGGACGCTTCAGTGTGTACCTTCCCGAAGAACAGGTCATTTAGCTGCGTTATGTTCTCGCAGAGGGGTGCCTATGACTATTTTCTCACTGCCAGGAGGACGCCTTTGGCCTGCCGACCTTGAGAGCCCAGCTGGAGGAGCAGGCAGCCCGGAAGTGCATTGGCAGCAGTCTTCGCCTGTACTGGATTAGAGCTTGGCCTCCAGTGAGAAGGGGTTGAGGGGCTACCAGTGCACTGGGCCCCGTAGAGGTTGATCTCTGCCATGTAGGGTCCAGGAGTGGGGTGCATAATCTATCTGGAGGCTGGGTAGTGGGGGCAGCACCAAAGAGCATTGGAAGGTCCAAAGAATCCAATCACCTGCCAGGGTTTCAAACAAAGGGACTTGGGAGACGGAGAATGTGAGGTGCCAAGCTCCACTGGGAGATTTGACCTGAAGCTGCTAGAGGAGCCTTACTCAGAGGCAGATTGAAGGCACCAGTGAAGGGGACCGGACTGGGGCCCTCGCTATATCTGGGCAGTGCGCAGAGGTGACACAGACAAGGAAGGTGCAGGCCCTGATGCTTATAGCCAGCACTTGGCAGATGCAGCAGTGCGTGTGGACGCTGGATAGGGAATGGGGCCTGGGAATTTGGACGCTGCAATGCTTCAGTAGGGGCCCGGTGATGGAGTCCAGTGAGACGGCTGTTCAGCAGCGAAGCGCGGGGTGGTGGGTCACTTCAACTGACAAGGGATGAGCTGAAGGACATTTTCCAGGAGATCAAAGCCTTCAGGAGTGATATACAGGCCTCCATATTGGATTTGAAAGGAAGGGTGGACATAATGGGAAACAAAATGAGGAGGGGGTCAAAAATAACCAGCTACAAGAAGACCTCAGGGATATGAAATACGAGGCCCGACTGACCAATTTGGAAATTAAGGAAGAGGACATGCTCCTGAAGCTCGATGACCTCGAGAACAGAGAGTGAAGGAATAACCTACGTATCCTGGGCCTGAAGGAAATGAACGGAGAGACTGTTGGGGATGTGGTCAGGAAAGTCAAAGAGTTCATTAACACCACCTTCATGGCAGAAGGAGGTAAGGTGGTAAAGCTGGATAGGGCACAGGAAGGAGGTGGCGTCCATTGATGTCCGATTCCTCAGGTGCTGGAGAAGGCGAAGCGATTGGGGAGCGTCCAGTATAATGGTGATTCGGTCCAGGCATATCAGGATTTACCTTGTCATGTCACACAGTGGTTTGTCCGAGAAGGGGATACAATACTGGTGGATCTTCTACGTTTGGAGATACAGACTATAGGATCACCAACGGGCAGAAAGCACAGCAGGTGCTGTAGATACTAAAGGACATGGACTTGGACCAGGCACAGCAGAAGGAGATTGATGGCCCACTTGCGGAACAGAACCAATTGAAGGGGTTCCTGCTGAGGAAGAGAGTGCTGTGTGGCAGGAAATACAAGAAGCTAAATACCACGTCCGCAGTGAAGTGACTGAGGGTCGAGAGATGTATGTCTCAGAAGGAGAACTTGCACGTGGGGCAAGATTTCTTAGTCTAATGTAGAGAAGGGTTGTGGTGTTACTGGGGTATAGGATGCAGAGTGAGAGACCTTTGGTGGCCCATTGATAAAGGAGTGTCTTGAATAAAGATGCTGCAAGAGGTGGGTGGTGTGGGTTGGAAGAGGGGGGCTGGGGAGATGGGATGATGGGGTGTTAGGTAGGTTGTATCCACTGTACGTAGATGTTCCAAGATGTTTGTTTATGGCTCCGGTAGATGGTAATAGAGGGGGGGCTGGCTGACCTGCTGTGGGTGGGGACCTTCAATGTGAAAAGTATGAGCTCACCTACCAAGCGGTCCTTGGTGTCAAGGGAATTCCGGAGACAGGGTATGGGCATCCTTTTGGTGCAGGAAACCAGGTTGATTGGTGGGGAGAAAAGGAATATTTTAGGGGGGCAGAATGGCAGTTCTGGGCCTCTGAAGATGTCAACAAGGGTGGAGTTGGTATCCTCCTAAATAGAAGGCTGCGGATGGAATATCTGAGGAAGTGGAGGAGGGGAGACAGATGGACGCTCTTCGTTTCAGGTACCATTGGTGGGGTACTGGTCTCTGTGGCTACAGTCTTCTGCCCCAACCAGGGGTCACTGAGGTTCTTCAAGGAGGAACCGATGGAGATTTTCCGGGAGTAGAGGCCTACTGTTGATGGGAGGTGACTTCAATATGTGGGTGAATCCAAGTATAGACACGTGTGGAGGTAGGAGATGGGCAGGCACAAGCACAGGGAGGTGGGGGATAGTTGGGACTACCTGGACCAACAAGCGTTGGTGGATGTCTGGAGGGAATGCCACCCAGGAGTTAAGAGGTTCACTTTCTTTTCCCCACCCCACGGTTCATGTACCAATATTGACTACTGTTGCTTGCAGAGAGAACACCTGGGGAGGGTGTCTTCATGTGATTTGGGTTCCATCAGCTGGACAGACCATGATATGATTTAAATGATTATCTTTATGTTGGGTTTGCACGCAAGGGAGTCCCTATGGAAATGCAATGACACATAGTAGAAAAATGCTGTTTTTCTAGAAGACATGAGGAAAGCGGTGGGGGGAGTTCTTCCTATTTAATAACACAGGGAGGTGGATCAGTGCACTGTGTGGGAGTCAGTAAAGGCAAATTGGAGAGGTATATTGATAGGAGAGGGAGTGTCTAAAAAACGGGAAAGGTCCCCAATAGCGCAGAATCTCAGAAGAGGGATCCGTGCCTTGGAGGCGAGGGGACAGACTAAGGTTCAGCGGGGGAGGAAGCGATTGAAGAAAGCTAGGGAAAAAAAGATGAGTAGAAGGATCTGGAGATGGGTGAGGTGGTGCTTCAGCTGCAGTTTCTAAGGCAGCAACACCATAAGAAGGGGGACAGAGAGCAGAGCATTGGATTGAGAGGATCAAGGACACACAAGGAGCAGTACGTTCCTCTGCTGGAGAAATTGCGCAGGAGTTTTGCAATGTTCCATCAGGATGCGTATAACGTGGAGAGGGAGGTGGACGAACTGGGAGGAACATACAGGGGGTCTCTCCCCCCCAGATATGTAATGAGGAGGTGCTGGAGATGGAGGGCCTGATAACCCAGTGGGAGGTATTGCTGGCTATTCAGAGAATGAAGACGGGAAGAGCATGCGGCGATGACAGGTACACAGTAGGCTTTTATAAAACACTGGCGAGAGAACCGTTTCCCCACATGATGCAGCTTTATAATCATATATTGGAAACCGGCAGGGCTCCTGTTTCCTTTGGGCGGGCATTGATATTGATAATTCCAAAGGAGGGGAAGGACCCACTTAACTAAGTCCTATTGGCCTACATGCCTCCTCAATGTGGATGCAAAAATATGTCTGCCCTCCAGAATCTAGCGACTTATGCCAGCCTCATCCACTCCGATCAGGTGGGATTTATCACAGGGGGGGCAGGGGGCTGACACTTTGCGAAAGACGCTGCACCTTATGGATGCTGCAAGAGGGAAGGGGAATAAAACACACGCTGTTGGTTTTGGATGCCGTAAAGGCTTTTGGAAGAGTTGATTGGGTCTTTTTGTATGCAGTCATGCAGAACTTCGCTTTGGGCTTAGGACTCGTAATGGGCTCAGGGCGTTGTATACTAATCGTGTCGGTTAAGGGTTAACTCTCGAGCGTGTTTGATATGCGTAGGGTGAAAAGGCAGGTATGCCCACTCTCGCCGCTGCCATTCGTCCTTTCATTGGCAGAATTGGCAGAGAGGTTGCTGAGGGCACCCCAAGTGGAAAGAATCCGGGTGGGGGGACAGGGGCTTCAAATTGGGGTTTTATGCTGATGTCTTGTTGCATCCGAGTAATCCGCAGAGTTCGGTCCCAGCGGCGATGGTGCCGATTGAGGATATGGGTCCTTCTCAGGTTTTAGGGTTAAGTGGCATAAGCCTGTTCTTTTCCCCTTTGATGTAGATGGACAGAGGGATGCCATCATCTTCCAGACTATGGGGATGGAGATCTAACAAGGCAGTATCCGTTATTTGGGGGATAACATCACTAGGCTTCAGTAAGAATTCATCAGGGCTAACTATCTTACCACTCCTCGAGAAGCTGTATGGGGACATGTGATGTGGGGTAAATACACCATTTCATGGATGGGCCCGCTGAATGCCCTTAAAATGTACTTTCTCCTGAGGTTATTGTACGTGTTTCAGATGCGACATTAGTATAGGACACAAGCATGCTGCTTGAGAATGCGTGTGTTACGTTACTCTACCGAGTTCACCAAACATTGGATGTGGGTGGTCGTTTAAAGAGTCTGGATGTGAGTCCTACATGAACCCAAGAAAACACAAATAAATACAATAATAGTTTTTTTAATGCAAGAAAGAATTCAACTGTCACATCAATAGTACTGATCAAACATACAGGAAAAATGATAATAATCAAATTGTTCATTTACTTAGGACAACAAAATCTGAAAACATGATCAAAAGGTACATTCAAAACATACAATCAAACGAACGAATATGCACACACATTGTTCCTGCCAAAGAAAAAAAAGGAACCTTTCACATAATTGAAAAACAAAAGACAAGAAGTCAAAACATTAAAAAAGGAAAACGCAGAATATAACCATGAAAACAAACACATGTAAAAGACATACACTGCAATGGGAAGTAGTTTAGCATAATCACAAAAAATAATCTATCAACTATATTTCATGTAGCAACCAATTTAGTTGAAACATGAAATTCAGTCGGGGACGGAATCGGTATAACAACCCCCCAAAGTTGTCTGTCGTCGTCAACTCGAGAGTTTCAGGCCAATGCAAGGGTCCACATTCTAACAGAAAAAGAAAATGTCCCAGCTCTCTCCGGACGAATGAGGGACGAAACCAAGCACAGTGCAACGGTGCGAAGATTGATTTACTTTGCCTGTGGTTCTCAGCAACACTGGGCGCCGGACAAAAGGTCTTCGCTCATTAAGTTCATTTTAGAAGAGAGTTGGTAACAGTCTGAATCAGAATACAATCCCAACATATAATGTGGAGATGCCAGCACTGCATCCACAGATTAGTCGGTAGAGCTCCTTGCAGTGCGTGTACAGAACCACTGCCGGCCGTGAGTCACGCTGCTCCTGAGCGTGTGATGGGAGCCGCGCCGAGGACTGAAGCAAGCAGGGTTCCGATGCTGCCTGTACCGGTGCCAGAGAGGCCAAGGGCCAGATGATTCGGTTTCTCTAGCAAGGGGAAAAGCTGTGGGTGGCACACGACACCCTGGTGTTACCTAAGGAGCAGGGAAAGGTGGGCCTGCCAGACCTTACCCTGTACTACAAAGCTGCCCAATTGAGGGTTTTGGTTCCACACCTATGTGACGACCTGGGCATACATTGGGATTATTTGGAGAACCGTCACCTTCATCCAGCTACAGTTCAGGAATGGCTCTGGGTCCGGAGGGAGAAGGTGCTTTGAAGGATCAGAGAGCACCCTATGTTGGGAGTGTTGTGGGATGTTCGGAAATGGGGCACAGTAGTCACTAGTTAGCCATCTCCTTTGAGCCATATTGTGGCACCCCTGATAAGTGATGACATTCCAGAGTTGGAAACATATCGGGCATGGCTCGACAGAGGGCTGCCCCGAGTAGGACAGTTCTGGGTGGATGGGCGTTCACGATTCAGGAGCTTTGCTTGAATCAGCCTTACTCAGTTGGCAGTCTTTTTGTACTTACGGTTGAAGGAGGGAGGTAACTGCGGAGAAGTGGAAAGAAATCGGTGCACAGGGAGCTCACTAGGACGGAAAAGATTCTGGGCACACACACGGATATGAAAGGGCTAATCTTGCAGTTATATGCATCAGTGGTGGGTAGTATTGAGGGGCTTCACACAAGGTGGAAAAGGGACCTGGGGAGGAACTTGGAGGATTGCCTGTGGGTAAAGATATGTAAGAGAGCTATTAAGACCACTACGGACTGTTAATACAAAATGCATGGAGTGAAATTATTACACCGTTGGCAGTATGACCTGGTGTAGCTCTCTCAGATGTTCCGGTCAGTGAGCCCATTTTGTTGGCACTTCTGTGGGGAAAGGGGCGATTTTTGGCATATGTGGCGGGGATGCTGGAAGGTGCAGATGTTCTGGGTTGAGGTCTCGTGATGGATTAAGGAGGTGGAAGGAGTTGAACGAGATCTGGATCCCATGTTGATACAGTCTAGGCATTGAAAGAGGGAGAAACTACCAGAGAGAGGGGCGGATGGGTCGCCAAGGCTTTCTACCAAATGGAGAAAGAAAATCACTGCTGCACTCCACGGAGGGAGTTCAGTGTTGGAGGGAGAATGGTTGTGATTCCATGGCAAATTCGTGGAAACTGGAAATGTTGGGGCCCCATGGTAAACATGAGGGGCGACTATACAATGGAGTCAGCTGGGGAGCGGGCCGAACACCCCTACCAGCCGTTTTAATTGTTTTGGTACTACCGGGAGCCTCAAAAATAGTGACCCTTCGTTGTGCTCGTTGCGTTTGAGGGGGGGCGGAAACCTAATAACATTTCAAAAAATGTAGCTCCTGTTAACTGAGCTTTTCAAGCTAATCAGGCTCTCCTATAGCTATCAGCTATTTCAATCCCTAGGGTTGCTTGTGGTTTCGACAGAAGGATGTGACCAATCAGTTTGGCCGGACAGCATCTTTTGGTGTGGGCTTAGGCCTGTTTTGCATATGCTCTTTGTCCTTTCTGGAATAGCTTGATAGGTTGAAGTGCGAGGGTCTGGTCGGTTGCCAAGAGCAATTACCAGAGGTTGAGAAATTCTTAACCTTCCAGCCATCACCTCTTTGTTTTGTGTGATGGCTTGCCAGGCAGAAGAAATATGTATGAGGGTTGCCCAGAGCTATGCCATAGATTAAGACGATTTCTAAATCGTCCAGCCATCAGCTGTGTTGTTTTGCCAAGCCATTAGAAAAAGGATAAAGACCATAGGTAAATCAAGCTTGGTCCACTCCCATCCGTGGCAGTCCAGCCCAAACTGCTTGGTCACATCCCTGCTGCAAAAGACAACAAGCAAACCCAGGCATTTTTCTGTCTCATTGAGTATTATCAGTGAGGTGTGTCTTCTAGTGTCCCGATATGGTAAAGATCAAATGTACCCCTCCACCCCGACTCCTCGACGAATAGTTTACTGGGGTCTCTATGCGTAAAATAGCACCAATTATTCAGAAATGTACTAGTCTTGAGAAAATAATGTCTGTGTACATATGAAGTGGGCAGGACTTCTCTTAGATGGAAGCCAGTGCCACTTACCCCCATCTGATTCCGTTCCCACATGGCACAAGGATTGATGCACTGCAGAAGTCGATGCTACTCTTTTGCAGTGCCCAATTGCTACAGCACTGAGACACAATTGAACGGGACTTGGATCATTTGGCTGTTCAGTACCGGCTCTTTAGACAACCGTACTAAGACTGTATTCCTCCATTTGCAATCATTTTCTTGCGACCCATGCCCCATGCGGGAGCATTGAGGCACAGTGTGTTGTCCTGTTGCATCCTAGATCTATAGCGATTCAGTGAAAGAGTAGGGAAGGAGACAGTGAAGGGTGAGACACAAAAGAGGAGTAGAAAGCCTAACTGGTTTTGTTACTAAGATAGAGCAGTCACAAAAGCCTTCAATAAAGCCACTCTTGCCAGGGCAATGGTTCTATGTCTGTAAAGATTAATTGGGTGGCAGCTAAGTGGATGGACAAACTCTTGCAAATGGTCACTTTTCTGCACCCATTTAGTATTCTCTGCCACCAGCCCTTATATGATACCCGTTTTGTGGTTTGTCATGGGAGAGATAAACTGGCTGTCCTGTGGTTTTGAAGGGACATTCTTTTGTTTTGTTGAATTTTTGTAAAACATTTAAAAAATGAAACCACTAGCCCCTCATATAAGAACACTGGCTGTCTCCCTGCACTAACAATGTACCCCTCTGTATTGAAGCAAAGTGTGTAAATGTAACATTTTTTACTTTTTCTGACAGCAGGCTGTCCGCTGACCAGATAAGGGTGCTTACCAGAGAGCTCTCTCCAACAAATCCAGAATACCAGTTACCGAAGACCAATGCTTAAAAAACTTCCATTAAGACAAGTGTTTTACCTTCTTTAATGGACCCTGGAGCTGTTACTGAGACACCCGCCCACACCAGCCTCTGAGGTGCCCGGCGACAATGGTCTCCAAATCGCAAATTCGACTCTGATTCCAGATAGTGTGTGGTTCGTTCAGCAGATATTTAATAGCAGCGGCCGCCGCCCAGAGTACACAACTTAAGACAAATCATGCGTTACTCCACCAAGACTTTCAAATACAATTAAGTTGTTGGGAAGAAGATGAACCTACCCAACCCCCCTAGGCGCTTTAATGTAAGGCAAATCCCATGAAGACACTTGTAAAGCGCCAGGGGCAGGGGGACGTGCTAAGAGACCCTGCACAGACACAATACTATGCGAAATGTAGACGCTCAGACTTAGTGCGCGCATATAAATAGGCACCATTTTGTAGCTATGCTAGAAACATTCAGGCCTGCATGGCTGCGCAGTAGACACCAACCACAAACCTAACGAAGAAACCTGAATAGGCCCAAGCGCTGATGAGAGACAGACCTACGCAGTTAGTTTTCATAGAAACTCCTTTGTTCTACAACTATTGCCAAATATGTTATCCCAAGAAGGAATGTGCCCCACAAGGCCATGAGACAGTGCCAGGCGCCTTGGCATGCACAATTATAACAGCCAGGCAAGCGCAGATCCCGACCCCCACCCAGCCAACTATGAGTTGCAGCCCCTATGGCTGCCGCAGTTCCAAGACCCCCAAATTCCACGATAGAGAATGACCCCAGACCACCAATCATAAACCCACTGGCCATAAAAGAACACAACCATTCCACCTTATTTCATTATGCCAAGATTTGGAATGCGAGGCACAGGGACGAACACATTGTAGTCCAAAGCAAGGGTGGGAGCCTTGGGTGCGGATAGTGTGATACAGAATGAGTGAGGAATGCATTGGTCAGCCTGACCTCAAGACTCCCCTTGTCAGTCCCCGAGCCTCCCAGGAGCACGGCATAATGATAGAGTAGCATTCTCTTACATAGTAACGAATTGCTAACTCGACCTTGGGTTCCTGGAGATGATGAGCCCAGCAGACCTCACGTGATGGTAGTCAGACGGACAGGGCAGGGGCAAATGGCCTGGCATGTCCTATAGAGCAGGTTGACCATGTATAAGGTCTCACCAACCAGCCACACAGGTTTTTACTGTTTATGTTTACGTCACTGAGACAATTTCTTTCCTTATGACATTCTGATCATATACTTTTCGGCAGAATGTTCTTGGGCAGCAGAGTTCTTTGCTGCACAAGGACAGCAAGGGCGCAACCACCACCACCACCATGAAGGAGAAACCCCAATAGAGTATATGTGTAAGGCCCTACCGCTGTACAGAGAGACTTGAGAAGTACCATAAGTAGTGGGTGACAGAAACAAGTAGGGTTGATGTCCTGCACGTCGCCAGAGCAGGGCACCCATAATAAGGGTATGCTAGAGCATATGTCCATATTCCTACCAGGGAAACTTTTACAAAGACGGAAGGAAACATTAGACCTTTGTAAGATAGTAGTGTAAGGGAGGGGACAGACAGGACAGTAGCAAGGGCAATGGCCCAAGACAAAGGGGTGGGGCAGCGACAGAGCGCGGAGGGATATACCCACTAACAGTCCGACCCACAGTGGGCTATACTAACCCAACGTATATACCCACAGCAGTGACAGCCCAACCACCCACATATGTTTCCCCTCCAGACACCCCATGACATTTGGATGTGAATAAGAGGTGGCACTAGCCTCAGCAAGAGTAGAATTGTATAGACTGCGAACAGTGAAACGAAGTGAAAGCAGATAGGCAGGAAGAACAGGCACCAGATGGATGGAAAGCAGATTTCCTATTCAGGATAGATAATACACCCATAAAAAACTTGCATGTAGAAAATGAGGGAGAAGGAAGTGAACGGCCAGACAGTGTAGGATATGACAATGCCGACGTATGGAGTACATTAGATGAGTTTGAGGATGAGGCGGCAGAGCAATCACCGAACGAACTACTAGGGTGGAATGTTTATGGGATGGGAGGTTAAGGAGCAGGTTTGGCCGGATGGCGATAGCAAGGAAAAAGGGAAGTGGGAAGAAGATCAATGGGAACAAAGTATGAATGCAAATGCCTCTCATACATAAGAGGACCAGCAGGCCACATTATGTACCACAGGCCCAGATGGATAATGGATAAAAATAATCAGATAAAAAAGTGCTACTGGCCCTTACGGCAGGCCCAAGGAAGTGGATCTATGCATTCGAAAAACAGACGGCAGGAGTGCCCCTAGCAGTAGGAGACATCAAAAGCATATTGGTAGCTACTATCGGAGATCATGCTGCCGATGTGTGGGTAAAAGCAGGGTATCCGGGAGTGGGAAATGAGGCACATGATGGAGCATCCTTTAATAAGATTTAAGCCACCATATAGGATACGTTGGGGCGAACCTTCCCTGACACACCAGATTGCAGTCTATCATGCAATGTACTATGGGCGATGAAGACCCCACTCAATTCATTCTGAAAGTTCAGGAGATGTGGAGAGCAGAAACGGTAACGCATGGGATCAAATACCCTTTTCCTACTTCATTGTTAAAAAGGGCCTGCCCAAAGAGGTGCAAAAGGCACTAGACAAAACTGTGGGGGTTGAGGCTAAGGGGTGGCCTGAAATACTGAGCATAATAGCACACCATTGTAGAAGAATAAAGGAGTGTGATAAGGGAACGATTCAAAAGGCGACAAAGCAGAGGAAGCAAAACTAGTACAAAACAAACTAGCTAATGTCGTTGTGGAGGCATAAGTATCAACGCCAGCACAGACAGAAGTGGCAAGATACACCCCTAATTTTGCGAACGCCAGTTTAGTCGTGGTATGGTCAGAAGGAGGACAAGAACAGTGGGGCAGGAACACACAGTACCCTGGCCCACAGTGGCAAGGAGGAAAGCAGCGAGGAAGAGGTGAGTTCCTAGGATGAAGGAGGGGGATTTGGAGAAGTGGGACCCAAAAGAGGAGGAATGTGGTCTTCACAATGTTGGATCTATTGAAAAAGGGGGTATTTTTAAAGAGTGTAGAAGCAGACAGGGGGTGGGGTACAGTTACGGTCAACAAAATTATAGTACGCCACCTCAAGGGGCCCCTCAAGGCTGATTCTCAGAATTACCTCCAGACCGCACGAAATACACCAAGCATACACGCAGTTGCTCCTGCAGATACCAAGCCCTCCCTCGCAGCAGCAACCTAAGCAAACAATGCAACAATGTATGCCCCACAACACTTTCCAACAGACAGGTAACACAAAGGGCCTCATTACACGGACGGCGGTAAGTGTTAACGGTCACCGTTAATGGTACCGGTGACTGTTAACCTTTACCGCCTTACTACGAGGTCCCTTTGCGGGTTGGAGACTTAACGTTAAAAACCAACCTGCAAAGGGACCAGGGAGCTAATTACGGTACCGCAATTTGCGGTGCCATAATTAGCACCTTCCCCATTCCCATTATGCCCTATGGGGCAAAAATGGGAATGGGGAAGGGCAATGGGGGAAGGGGGAATTACCGCCCCACCAACCTTGGAATAGGGCGGTAATTCCCCTTTCCTCCAAGGCGGTGCCGGTATTTTACCTAATAGCACCTTGGACCACCGCCGTCCGTGTAATGAGGCCCAAACACCTTTAACGGCATGCCCACTGGCACGGTTGCCCCGTTCCAAGGCGCAACCGCGGTGGGAGGAAACCCCTTGTCATTTCCCGGGAAAAATACATACCCTGACTAGGACAGCCCAGACAGCTCTTGCATGTCTGGTCCCGTCGATGACCCTTAACCCTGAAGAGGAACCTGTAGTGGGGGCAGAGATAGGAAACAAGCAATTCATTTAATGGTTGATTCAGGCACTGAGTAATCATGCATCAGTGAAGGGAACTTTCCATTATCTGGCAAATCTCAACACAGAGGGATTCTCTGGGGCTATTTCTACGGTTCCATATACTAAATCGCCACATCGTCTGATTGGCTGGCTAGCCCCTGAAGAGCCAACCACAGCCACCAGCAGGTGTAAGCCAGCCCTCTTTCCAAAGGCCTGATTTAATAAGGCCTGTCTGTGCCTGTTCGGCCGACTACAGGGCGCTGCACTCTGCCCCTCCCACGATCATCTGCCCGACCCGACCAACGCAAACCGTCTTTTGTTGGGTTAGCAAAACTCTTATGGACTGCTGCCCTGTTGTTCGCCTGCCCAGCTAGCTGGCACAACTGTACGGTGTTACCCGGTAACTCCTGTAGTCCACCTAATGTACGTTTGATCTCTCCATGAAATACTTACCAACCTGACTACTTTGCGCAGTTAACCTATACTGCACGGCACAGTGTGTCTATCATGATCACTTCATTTGTACTTCATCACGTTGCCTCCTTGCCTGTACTGTGTCACTATCATGTTGCCTGTATTGCGTGACTGCATTCTATCGCACTGCATTGTGTGACTAGCACGTATCAGTTAACCTGTTTTGCAGTTAACCTGTATTTCATCACGCTGCCTCCTTGCCTGCATTGTGAGTCTATCATGCTACCTGAATTGCGTGACTGCATTCTATGGCACTGCTTTGCGTGAATATCACAATCAGCTAACTAGTATTTCACTATGCTCCCCCCTGCCTGTATTGTGCGACCATCACGTTCAGTTAACTCACACTGCATTGCCTTGCTTCCCTGTCTGTTTTCCGTGACTATGATACTTAGTTAACTCACTTGGCATTAGGCCGAGTGCATGCCCATTGCTCTCCTACCTGCTAAGTATCATGTTGCATAACAGCATGGCCTACATCGTGCCTATTGCTCCCCTACCTTCCTCGTGCGACTATTCTGTGCAGTTAACCTGCTTGACCATCACGATCAGCTAACTTGCATCGCATTTCGATGTTTCCACGCATGTTTTGTGAAACAATTATGTCCAGCCAACGAGCAGAACACTACGCTGCTCCTCCACGATCAAGTAGCCTGCATAACTGCATTTCTAGCTAAACAGTGGCTGGATCCTCAAGCTCGCCTACTTCCGCTCTGAAGAAAGTATATGCCTTCACCCAATGCCCTGGTGATACTACCACGATTCCAGTCCTACTTCCATGATGCTACATTAGGACCTACACAGTTCGCTCCAATGACAATATTTCTATCACTTTGTCAATACAAAAAGTACTTCCTACGCACCAAGCGTCTTTTTAGCTCTGGGCTCAACTTGCAATCTGCCCGGCGCCTATCGTGGTACCTATATCCAACTTGCATTTAACCAACTCTGTCACCTGCATTTAGGCCACTGCCCACATTTAGCCTACTGTCACCTGTATCTAACTCGCATTTAACCTGTGTCACCTGCATTTAGGCCACTGCCTGCATTTCGCCTACTGTGTCACCTGTATCGAACTTGCATTTAGCCTGTGTCACCTCTATCTAACCTGCATTTAGCTTACTGTGTCACCTGCATTTAGGCCACTGCCCGCATTTAGTCTACTGTCACCTGTATCTAACTCGTATTTAGCCTACTGTGTGACCTGCATTTGGTCTCTGCCCGCATCTAGTTTATTGGGTCACCTGCACTTACCTTATTGCTTACCCGCATCTAGCCTAATGTATATCTGGGTCCCCTACACTTAGCCCATCGCTCACAGTGTTGCCTACATCTAGCCTAACACAACTGTGCCTCCTGCATTTAGCCTATAGCTTGCATTTAGCCGACTATCACCCACACCCGGCCTATTGCTCTAGTGTGTCACACCTGTATCTAGCTCCTCCTTTAATACTTTAGTGTTCACCAGATTACCTACACACTTGCGCCTAGTATTTCGCTGACCATAGCTCTCCTACGACCTTCATGGCTTCTCTATGGAGAGTCACACTCACCATGGCAACCCTCTTATTCCACTCCATAACACCTACCAATTTCCTACCCACCCTACAGCCCATGCTCCCATGCCCGACAACTACTTTGCAAACTGCCGCCCGCCACAAACATACACCCATATCCCCAGCTGAATGGATCACCCGCTTTGCCACACCACCCACACCCCTGGTCCCATGTCTGCTTAGCCTGAGAAACATAAGATTAGGCTCTCGCTTTGCCTCAAGCAGGACATCCCATATAGCACCAGCCTCTAGGGATAATAACAGTACCAGTAACTCCCAATCGCTACCGGCATCAACTCACTCCTGTATAAATGTATGCCCTACTGTTCAATTTAATCACACCCAGAACACCACAGACACTGACATGTCGAGCCTTAAAGGAGCCCTTGTCAATGCACATTCTCTAATCACCCACGCACTTGATATTGCTGACCTCATCACCTCTAACAATCTAGACTTTCTTGCTGTAACAGAAACATGGCTACACCCAGCAGCTGGCCCCTCCCTATCCCTCGCTATCCCAGACAACTATACAATCATTCGCGCAGATAGAAACGCTGGCAAAGGTGGCAGAGTGGCCTTTAAAGCCAAATCCCACCTGAATTTCAGAGAATTCCCCAACCTTGGTCTACCATCAGCAGAACTCCTCTCTGTGAAACTACCACTTCCTGACACCCACAACCTCCTGTTGCACCTCATTTATCGACCTCCAGGTGCCATCTCCACCTTTGAGGAAGATATCACCCACCACCCCCTAACCCAAAACACTAAAGTGGGGTCATAAATCATTCTCCTGGAGACCTTAAGCTAGGCTAACATGACACCAACAATACCAATGCCACAACATTAGACAACGTCATTACACAACTTGGATTTAAACAGTGCATCAACAAACCCACCCATTCCAAAGGTAGAACGTTGGACTGTGTGGTGGACCTTAACTGCTCCACCACCATCCTCAACAACGTACCGTGTGCATGGTCGGACCACCATTGCATCACCTTCTTTATCCGGAAACACAGCCACACCAGTGCCCCGGCCGCAGTTGCTCCACAATTCTTATCTAGGAACAAATGGAATATAACGCTCGATAACCTTCTACCATTGCTACAACCCATCACCAGCCTCCCTCACAATTCAAAAAATGGACCCTTCCTCTCTGGTTCACCTATACAACGGCACCATAGAACACGCCTTAAATCAAATTGCACCCCTGAATCTTAGAAAGGCAAAACTGGTTGCCCATTTAAATAAATGGTACACAACCGAACTAAAAACATTGCGTAATCTCAAAAGACTATCGGAAGCCAATTGGAGAAAATCTCCGTCCTCCACTAACAAGGAATGTTTCGCGTCGGCGGCCGCCACTTACAAGGCTGCAATTACCAACACTAAAAGAGAGATCTACAACACCAGGATCCAGAACGCTAAACCTGGCACCAAAGAGCTCTTTTCTATCTTAAGAGAACTAGAGTCTCCAGCACCTCCCACAGAAGATTGCATCAAAGATAAAGCCTGGTGTGCTAACATCCAGAAAACACCCAGCTTGCCCGCCCTTCCACTTCTCTCCAGTATCTAGTGAAGAAGTGGTAAACATAATCACAGGTCTCAAACCTACCAACTGCCAAGGAGACACCTGTCCAGCCTCAATTGTCAAGGAAGGCGCTAAAGAGCTGGCACCCTTCATCTCAGCTCTGATCAACGCGTCATTTAAAAATTGCGTAGTCCCCAACAACCTCAAAGAGGCTTGGGTTATGCCTCTACTTAAAAAACCCAACTTAGATCCAAACATCCTGGCAAATTACAGACCCATAACAACGGTCCCGTTCCTTCTAAAGATAATAGGCAGAGTAGCATATCTTCACATTCAAAAACATTTGGAAGATAACAACCTACTCGGCCTGCGTCAGGCTGGCTTAGACCCAGACATGGAACGGAAACAGCCCTTCCGGATCTAAAAATCCAAGTGGACATAGCTAAAGACAAAGGTAATCTGGCCATCCTGCTTCTGCTGGATCAATAGCGTTTGACCTTGTTGACCGCCGAATATAGACTGAACATCTCTCCACCGCAGCAGCATTCTCCCCAAATGCTGCCAGTTGTATCCAATCCTTCCTGATGATTAGAACTAGAGTCTTTGCACCCACTGAGCTAGTACCCATGCACTGTGGAGTACCACAAGGCTCTTGTGTATCTCCTACGCTTTATAATAGCTTTACCCTCTTTGATCGTCTTGACAACCTGGATGTCACCTACACCAATTATGCAGATGTCACTCAGGTCCTCATTACACTCACTGGTTGCTATGAGAAAGATTAAAAAAAGCTTAACGAAATCTACATCGAAATACAGGTCTGGATGGCTACACACAGCCTGTGCTTAAATGACGACAAGACGGAGCTCTTGATCGTCGGCACCCAAGCCAGTCTCAAACTTGACCACCGGTACAAATCCTTTAAGATTGATGGCAATATCATGAAAGTCGCCAAAGAGGTTAAAACCCTCAACGTCTACTTAGATCCACCCTCTCCTTAAAAAAACAAGTAAATTCCACAGCCTCCACCACTGCATACACTAACAAACTTATCACTGGCATCAAAAACTTTCTGTCTACAAACAGCTGCCTGACGCTAGCCAGAGCTCTGATCTTGTCAAAACTGGATTATTGTAATACACTATTCCTAGGATCCTCTTGAGCATAACCTGAACAGATTGGAAGTGCTCCAGAACAGCGCCCTTCGCTGTGCCCTGAACTTACCTCGCTCCAGCCATATCTCTACATTCAGACGTGACTCTCACTGGTTACCAGTAAGAGATAAGAATTAAACTTTGCACACTTGTTATTACACACAAATGCTTGGCCAACACAGCCCCCAAATATTTGACAGATACTTCTCAAGGCACCAATCCACCAGATCCTCATACCTACACTGCCTCAATATACCTAATTATAAACTGAAAATGGCAAGGTGGGGGGGGGGCGTGGCTTGAGCTTCCCAGTACTTGCAGCCAAATGCTGGACTCCCTACCTTCAGCTACCAGAGCCGAATCCTCCTCTGGTCTTTCAGATCCAAAGTGAAAGAATGGCTCCTCACCTAACTATCTCTACAGCCTCTCTTGCATTCAAGACAACCCGGTCCCTCTTCTGCACCATTAACTCCTTGCCTTAGCGTCTTTGTCAGCAATTGCGTTGTTCGACTGAACCATCCACTACTATATCTGTCATTAGACATAAGTATATTCCTGACTTGTTGTCCTTGCTTTCCTCACTCGTTTTGTGCACTTATATCATGTATTACTAGTCCCCATATCTTATGTAAACTGTGCTGTTTGTCTCATGTGTAAATTGTGCGGACTCTTGCTACTGACATGCTGACCATCTGTAACCCGGTCATATGCTGTCTGCTGTAACTGTAAAATATTCTCTATGCACTAGCGCCCATATACCTCAGGGTTAGGCGCGCTATACAAATAATAAACTAAACGAAATATTTGGTTGTAAAGGTGGTGGGGGGGTGCATGCTCCATTACTGTACTCAGAGTTCTCCTGTCAACCTGCTCGGCGTTGGTCTGCTTAGCAAGTTGAACATGACAATCTCATTTACTGATCACAGCATTGGTCTGCGCCACACCAGGGATGTGCGCAATGAGAGCAATGGTCATAAAACGCGCCATGGCACGTGAGGTGGCGGTAGGAGGAATACCTGTAGACCCAGATATGTTCATTTACGGCATAACAGTACTCGTGGAGCCAGTGACACGGCCTGCCGTAGAGTGCCAACGGATTTCATTTGTCGCCCTGTAGTGTTCCCAGAATTGGTGGCAGGTACAATCTTGTCTCTAGACCTACAATGGTTAGTAGTATCTGCAAAAATAATGGTTGTCCTCGGAACAGACAGGCAAGGGTGCGAATGGCGTACAGTACTGTGCATCGGCAACTCCATTACTCTCCTAAAACATTTGGCCACCAAGGAGTACAGGGTTGACCGGACCAAACTCCAGTATTGCCAACTGGAAGTTTATTTATATTGCGCGCCAGACCCGGGGGTATGAGGGCACAGAAGGTTACAAGACTTTCAGTTTAGGTTACACATAGCGTATATACAAATCAAGGAATCAGCTTAGGTTACACATAGCGTATATACAAATCAAGGAATCAATCAAATACAGATACAGGAAGTGCTGTATTTATGGTCAATTAGTGTCAGCAAACGGCAAGAGAATAATACCAGACAGAGAGGCATCCGTGCTCACCACGCCCAGACCCGTTACAGTGAAGGACATGCAAAAGTTCCTAGGGTTGTGTAATTACTACAGAGCATGGATTCTAGATAATGCAGCGTACACAAGGCCACTTCTATAGGGTCTCAAAGAAGCACAGAAAGACAATCACATACTAGAATGGACAGCAGACACTGTACAAATTGTCAATGATTTGAAAGAAGTGATATCCACAACCCCAGTTCTCGCCACCCCAGTCTAAACACAAGAATTCTACATATTTTCACATTCAAATGGCACACCTATGACTGCCGTACTGACCCAGAAAAGTACAATGGGCCACAAGCCATAGGCCTACTACTGCGGTACGCTTGATTCAGTTATGCTAGGGCAATTCGCAAATGCGAAAAAGCAATAGCTGCGGCTGCCTTTGCAATTGAAAAAAGCTCCACTATAGTGATATATCATATATATAACACGCCTGTACACAAGTGTTTCTAGACACAAGGAGGGAGGCGAAAATAACGGTCTTACTAGTCCTCATGTCATTCAGATCCTGCAAGTGCAGGTAAGAGGGAAGGGGAGACATGCCGGGCAGGGGAGGGGGAAGTGCAGTTATGATGGGATGCTCAGTCACTTTAAACGTGAAACATTCAGTATGCACCACCTTAGATTGAATCTACCCTAACAACAGAGAGCATCGGCATACAAGATCATCTCCAGCCCAAACATTCATGTTGTGCGATGGAAAAACAGTGAATCCCGCCACGTTTCTAACAGACGTGTGTACAGATGAAGACTTGCAACTACACGACTGTGCCACATATGAAGGGAACGAATATGACATCTCCAAAGCAAAGGATAGCCCATTAGAAGAGGGGGATATGATATGATATTTGTTGACAGTTCAGCGACAACTGACCAACACACAGGATAAAGAAATGCAGGTGCGGCAGTAGTGCGCCTCGAGGGAGAACAGGAGACACTAGTGATGAAGAGATTACCCATGCACTATTCAGCACAAGCGGCAGAGCTTATCGGGGCACTACGTGCATCACAAGGATGACACGTGACCATTTATTCTGACTCGGCTTACGTCACTACAACAGTGCATTCGGGGTTGTCACAGTGGAAGAGAAGAGGTTTCCGGAGAGCAGACGGCTCCCCAGTACAACACGCAGCACTGCTAGATACATTCATTTCCGCATTGTCACAACTCTCTATGCTGGCGGTCGTCAAATGCACCACCCACACCAATAACGCAGACTATATTTAATTAGGAAATGCTGCGACAGATGCTGCAGCCAAAATGGCGGGATATCTCCCTGTCCCAGCAATTTCAGAGTATGTCATAACACCACCAACACACGATCAGCAAAGCACACCATATACAGCGTTGCCCATTACACAGCTCATGGAGCTGCAGTGCAAGGCACCAATCAAGACAAAGAACTGTGGTCAAAGAGGGGGTGTAAACAGTCCCCTAGTGACCTAATATGGAGACAAGAATGCACTGGCAAAGCAGCTATGCCTGTAGAGCACTTGGCAATAGCATTCAATCAGCTACACCACCCATCCCACAGCTCCAAACAGTACATTGAAGTCGACATACAAGATGATTAGTTTACACCAAGTATCTCACGAACATGATTGTACACTGCCTAACCTGCCAATGTTTCAGCACTGGCATGATTTTCCGTATATTACAAGGCCCCTGCCTCGCCCCATTGGGCCGTTCCGTGATCTACACGGATTATGCAGGCATGGGGGAAAGATGCAATGGTTCCCGATATTTGATCGTTGTAGTGTGCCCTTTCTCACTATGGGTTGATGCTGGACCTCGTGCACACCCGAATGCCAAATGCGCAGCTAAATCTTTAGTACACAAAGTTTTCCATCGATGGGCTTTATGCGACATATTGAAGTCCGACAACAGCACCCATTGTTTTCAGTGAGCTCTTCAAAGAAATCACAGCGCTACTTGTCAGTAAACACTGAATGTGTCAATTTACCACCCCCAAGCCAACTGCGTTGTTGAGAGGATCAACAGCCTCCTAAAAAGCAAACTGTCCAAGCTCTGCATCAAATTAAAGAAAAACTAGGTGCACTGCTTGTCCTTGGCCCTCTTCAGCCTACGCACACAACCCAGTAAAGACCACCACTTCTCACCCAATTAAGTAGTCACTGACAGGCGCATGGACGCCCCCATCCCCCTCGATTAGAAGGGCATCAGAGGCCCACAGGGCAGCAGCGGTCTTAGGAGAAAATCCAAGATTACCAGGCGCCACTGACTTGTGCAATTAAATGCGTCTCCCAACAAATTGCCCCGCCCAGATCAGAAGACACACTGAACACTACTGACACGACAACAACTCTTCCTACACCAACACAACCACTGCTGCCCAGTGACCTTATTTACATGAGGAGCTTCTTTTGAAAATGGAACAATCCTAGATTCCATGGCCTTTACGAAGTGGTGTTTTCCACCCCTCTCGCTGTAAAGTGAAAGGTCTTCGCTATTGGATACACCTCTTCGATGTTCGCAAAGCACACCCAAGTAATACCCATCAACCATAACATACCTCAACAGTTACTGATACAATTGTTTCTGCTAAAAGCATTCAGCAGTTTATAAATAATCTCCCTCTCTCTGCCCCGCTCCACCTTTTTTTATCTCCTCTACATGTGTTAAGAAAATGGAACCCTCAACGTCAAATGATTTACTGTATAATAAAAAACTAACTATAAAGTTAATGCTAGGAGGGAAAACACATGCCAACATTAACAATGTTACTGTAAATACGCTTAGCAACATAATTAAGAGCAATACCAGCTATAATATCACACCCAATGTACCTGTACACAAGAGTACGAGTGCCAGTAGAATATTAGAACCCTTATTTCCAACTGTCTTTAAAGATATTTTTCTCACACAACGATGATCACATTAGTGAATAAGGAGACATGTAGTGCAGCATAATAAAATAAGAAAATAAGCGCATAGACAGAAAGAAGCCCTTCTAGGGAACGATGAAGAGGTCCTGCCATTAGTGGAAAGAACCTGCACACAAACATGGACAGAACACGTCACAAAATTGACATGGATTGCAGCAGTGGAAAAGCCAGTGAAAGTGCACCAGGAAGAGTCCTATAAACTCTGCTTCCACAGTGAAGGAACTCTCTCATCGGCTCTAACGAACGTTGCAACAGAACACTTTTGATTCCAAATTTTAAAAAGGGCATGCGGCAGTGATGGACCATTTCTGGGTCTGTGGCTAAAAGGCTTACTTGGACCTCCCACCATCATGAAGGGGCTAGTGTTCGCTGGCCACGCTGCACTCAGCACTATAAGTATTCACAGAAGCACATCTGCAGGGGGGGGGCGCTCCCAGAGCCACCTCAACCGCTCCTCCAGCATTCGAAGAGCATAACCCACTACCATCGCCTGGGCTCCGCGTCTGACCCGGAAAGAACGACAAGCTAAGAAGGCGAAAGAGGTCGAACTACGTCCAATGATTCATCCAAACTGCTTGCTGAGATACCAGATGAGTACAGACTTTTCAGTTCAGTTGAGACATTCTTTGCCTCACTACTGCTGCCCGGCGTACAAGCAGCCACCAATGCAAATGGCTGCAGATTGTACAATGGGAACGAATACAACTGGAAAATGACACCGAACACCGGTTCAATGTCATAAAGGTTGAATTGCGGGCCCCGAGATTGAGGACGAGTTTTAGGGAGAATTCTCATTCTATGGCTAATGTCCCTTAGCTATAGAGTCCCCCAGCAGCTTTGCTGGATTTGAAGGGTTGGTTTATTTTTACCTGCTAAGAGTGAGACTCTTTTTCCCCACTCTTAGGCATTTTTGCTATGTGTGTTCTAGGCTATTTTTGTGTTTAATGCCTATGGGATCTTGCTCAACCCCATAGGAACTATCTTTATCCACATGTGTTACACAACAACCTCCGTGCAGTGGGGTGTCATAGCGACCCCCAAACATAGACTCCATACCCTGGGACTGACTACTGTCTCCCAGGGCATGTAAAGTCCCCATTGACTTTACTAGTCAAATCCTATGAACTAAAAAAGTACAACTCATCGTATGGAGGTACTGGAAGGGGTTAATAGTGTTCATTCATTTTCGAGAGGGTACCCTAAAGTCCCTCTCTCAAAAGTTTCTGGCTGGTGGCAGTGGTTACTACCATAAATATTCAAACGCGAATATTTCCTTATGGGATTTTCCCATTGTTCGAGGCTACCACATTTTCTGACAGCCTCTAACATACCGCCGGTGCATTTTAATATTAACTTTGCTTCGGTAGGTTTTATTTGCCAGAACTTTAATATAACTTCTTTCTCGTGTCTTTCTCTAAACTCCTAACCTAGGCCGGGGATCCTTTGTTCGGTCGTTTGGCGGGCTTCTACCGAGAAGCCCTCCTTTCGGTGCCACTGAGTCTGGGGTGGGTCCATTGTGTGGGAGGGGGGGGGGGGGGGACCCCTGGTCAGGGTTGCCCAGCAACCCATGTCGCACTCTATCCTGATAGGCTGGAGATGACCACTCCACTGTGAGTGACAGCTAGGCTGTATGAATGGGGATCTTTTTGCATAAAAGCAGGGTCCTGAGGACTGGAAGAGCAAGACGTCGCCACTGGAACCAAGAAGCCGAAGAGGAGAGAAGCCAAAGACATCTGCAACGACTGAACCACCGGTGAAGCCCTGCTGCAGCGTCTTACCACTTTTCTCCACACGAGAAGATCTTCACCAGAAAGAGCCTTCTTCCCTTGAGCTGGTGGGGCCAACCAGTTTGCCAATCGCCTTCCCGGATCTGCCTTGGTCGAATCTCCCGTGCCCTGTACTCGTAGGCCGGATAGCCAGGCACCAGTCCACCCAGACCGTGATTTAAAGGAGCGTACCTTTTTTTCGTCCGGCAGCACCACGGCTGGTTTCATCCCTGGGTAGTGCAGTAACTCAAACCTTCCTCCACAACGAGAGCATCTCTTCCTCTGCTGGATCACCCGAACGGCAAGAACAACCGCCACTTCTTCATTTAAGGTACATTGTTCCGCCAGGCCGCGCTTTCTTTGCGGTAGTGCTAAAGGTGTTTTAAATCCTTTACCTACCTGTTGGGATGGCCGGCCCCTCTGTCTTAACATTGTCTTTTCAACTTTTGCAACCACCATTTGAAATATCGTTAACAAAAGACTTGACTGCAGCTACAAGAACATTTTGCTCCTGGGCCCTTGCCCTGTACCACTAACTCTGGCACAAGCCTACTGATTCTGATCACATCGGTTAGATCTGCCGTCTCGAGATTGATTCTCCATTCGAACTGTGTGGTGCACCCCTTTCTTATAACTACTCTTTCTTCCCACTGCATAATCATTGTGAAATGCCATTTTGCTCGGTTTTCATTTAAGTATTGCTTATATTGATGCACTATCTTGTTGAACTGGTTCACAACTGATGGGAACTTTTGCTAGGGTGTATAAGAGTCTATTTCTGAATAACTTGTGCTTTCCCTCCCTTGTGAGGAATTGTTAGAGGATCCCTTGTGTGTAGTTTACACTGGGCCGTTTTGCTCAGTTTTCACTCTGGTTCACTTGGTCTACAATTCATATAGGGAGTGTGTATATTTTTCCGTGACTTAACTTTCTTGATACTTGTGATACAGGTGTTTGATTATGATTAGAAGTGTATAAAATAAATATATATAGATATATATACACACACACACACACACTTAACTACAATGCTTGGTCAGTGTTTCCTGGTTCCATAGTCTAATGGGCCTAAAGTGTAAACCCTGAATACTGGTCATCTCCCTCTTGAGATAAGTCTGACCACTCAGCCACAGCTACCAACTAAATCTACAGACTGATACCAAAGGGGATTTATTGCTCTCACATGTAGTCCTAATCTGGTGTAGTGCTCCCTAAGGGAACTGCACTGGATTCTGCCTAACAACGACGCAGAACCACTACGTCCTCGATCTACTGATGGCAATGGAAGGAGGCGTTTGCCAAAAGATCGTGGATTCATGTTGCACTCGTGCTCGTAGAAGACAGAAAACTGGGTCTTTATCTCACATAATTACAGCCGTGCACAACTTAGGGGTACGCATGAAAGTGAGGAATAAAGAACAGGGACTCGCCTTCAACTGGGCATCATCCTGGCTGGGAGACATTGTGAAAATACTGGTGCCCATCATCATGTTCAACTTGGTCATCTTCTGCACCTGTCAAATGGGCCTCTGATGCTATGCCAAAGCAGTGTCGAGTAGCGCAATGGTGGTTTCCATTGGGGCTTCAAAAGTACCTCGCAATACAAATGATGTTGAAATACAAACAGACCATGCCATTCCTCGAATGATCCCTATCCCCTATGGAGACGAGGTAGACCTCCTATACCACACTATCATTGTCCCACCACCAGATCCTGAAAATTATGAGTATGGGTTAATCTAGCAGGAGATGGGGGGTGTATTTATATGAGATGCGTACCTGAAGAATATGCATAAACAGGAGAAAGTTTGTAGGGTCTGGATGCAAATAAAGGGAAACCTACCATATGATGCTGCAGTAAGACGGGGAAATGAACGCATCTATACAGTAACAAACTCTGCAGACGTAACAAAAGGGGGATAGGGGATGTGTGGAAGGAGATGTACCTATTCCACCCCCACTCCTCCTAAGGGCTTTAGGGTAAGGTGAATCCCAAGACATTTGTGATGTGCCAGGGGCGAGGCGGGTTAAGAGACCCTGGACAGACAATACTATGCGAAATGTAGATGCTTAGACTTAGTGCGCAAATATAAATCTGGTACCTAGAAGAAACATTCGGCCTACATGGCATGGTAGACAGACCCCGAACCTAAGAAACCTGAACAGGCCCAAGCGCTGATGAGAGACAGACCCACGCTGTTAACTTTCATAGAAACTCTCCTTTGTTCTACAACTGTTGCCAAATAACTGTTTAGCCATGAGACAGTACCAGGCGCCTCAGCATGCCCGATTATAACATCCAGACCCCGACGCCCACCCAGACAACTAGGAGTTACAGCCCCCCTAATACTGCCCCAGTTCCAAGACCCCCAAGTTCCACAATAGCAGATGATACTGACCACCAACCATAAACCCACTGGACATAAAAGAACTAAAAGAACACGACCATTCCACCTTTTTTCATAATGACAAGATTTATAATGCGAGGTACAGGGAGGAATAAATTATAGTCCAAAGCGAGGGTGGAAGCCTTGGGTGCGGATAATTAGATACATAATTGTGTGCGTCAGCCTGACCTCAAGACTACCCCTGGGTCAGTCCTCGAGACTCCCAGGTGCACGGCAAAATGATATAGTGGCATTGTCCTACATAGTAACAAATTGCTAACTCGACCTTGGTTCCCTGGAGATGACGAGCCTAGCAAACCCCACGTGATCGAAGTCGGACGGACAGGGCTAATGGCCTGGCATCTCCTATAGAGCAGGCTGCCATGTACAAGGTCTCACCAACCAGCCACATGGGTTTTTACTGTATATGTTTAAGTCACTGATGACGATTTTTTTCCTTATAACATTCCGTTTGCAACATTTTTCGGCAGAACGTTCTAGAGTTCTTTGATGGCATAATTCTTTTTTGTGTAATTAAAACTGGTTATCCTTGCAATAATCTCTTAGCCTTTTTTCCCCTAGCTGGTTGTATCATTTCTGGCGCGAATGTTTATGGACATGCCTTCAAAGTCTAAGAGCATTGTCCAAATAACATTAAATTAAGGAGGGTTTTTACAAGTCCCAATTTCTAAATTAATGTTCTTATGTGAAAGCAGCCAAAATGTGCTCTCCTAGAACTCCCTACACTGGAGTGATATCAGCGCACTGAGGGGATTGCAGGTTTAATTTGCACGAAAGCCCACATTAGTAGCTCCATTTGAGTTTAGGCCCACTTGCATCGGGCTGGAATGAACTGTGTTTGCAGAATTATATAAAGGCGCGCTGTCGATGTGGAACGTGTGGATATATTCTTGCTTCGGCATGTCAAAATCAAAATATTAGCAAGTGTATATATTTTTTTTAACTATACCAAGCTGCTGAAAGGATAAGTCCAAGCATTCTTAAAATCTGGGGCGAATTTTTCTAATCAGTTTTCATTGCAACTTAACATTCACTTTTGCTCCACCCCAGCTGTTATTCCCTCACATTTTTGAAATCATATAAAAATGTACCAAGGTATCAGGGTTTACCCTCAATAAATCAAAATTGGAACTCAAGCTACTGAACACATTTTTTTTTAAAATAACTTCTCCAGCGGATGAAAAGGTTCCATCACTGCATACTATTTCCAAAATAGTTCAATAAAAGGTACCATAACCTTTTTTGTGTGCGTTTACATCCATGTGTATTACTGGGTATGTGAGCACTACTGTACAACTAGGTTCCTGGCCACAGATGCTTACTTCCAAGCTTGTGGTTGGGCTTGTGCTTCGACAGGCAATGTGACTTCCTCCAACTCCATGGTCCAGCTGTCAGAATCTGTGCACGTTGGTGGCTATGTGAGGAAGGGACAGGTTTCGAAGTGTGGTCTGGGAAGAGGTGCGGGTGGCATTGAAAAGAACAAAGAAGGTGCTTAGGTTCAGGATGCTCTAGAACTTTGACCACAACCACACACGGGCAGTCGAGCATACTTGTGGGGCGTGTATGGCTATATAAAAGGAATGGGTGGGAAGGCAGGCAACACACCGATATCGCACTGGAATGCCATCAGTCTTTACTTCATAGCAATAATGCTAGTTTCCTAAATGTCACCTTTATGCCATAATAGAACACAGAGGAAAAGGTACGTAGTGATCTTCATAGTACGCAATACAGAGACTTAAAAAAGCTCCAGGTAAACAAGACCAGTTTTGTAAATAAAGGTTTAATAGCCAAGCAGTATTTTGTCCTACAAAACTAGAGAATCCATGAAATCCTGGCACACTTCTAGCCCGTAAGGCAACAAAGAAAAGAAACTTGCCATAGACATCCAAAAGTACTAACACATTGCCCTGTGCTGCACTTACTCAGAGCCTTGCTGCCCTGCTTACCCTGTCCCTCTGCCTGGCACTCGCTACAACCCCACCCCCCTTTGCACTTCAAGTACAAGCTGAATGACACAAGGCCTAGTAAGATAGTTTGTCTTGTCCTCCTTGTCTTCCCTTCCTTGTCTGTTATAGGGAGACTGGCTCATACTGTTCCTGGTCCTAGTACGAGGTTCTTGGGCACGTAGGAAAAGGGCAACCAGGACCTGCTCGCTCTCATTTTCACATGTGCTGTTGTGGACAAAGAAGACCGACTTCTGTAGCCTCCACTTTATGGGGAGTGGAATCTGACTAATGAGGAATACAGTGAAGTACTATTTACGTATTTCGCCTCAATACCAGGATGATATACACATGGGTTGGGTGGCTAATGACTGCTCATTCCACACAGGGAGTGGGAAAGCTACTCGTGGCCCATTCCACCCACTAGCTGGTTGATGCCAGGACGATATGCGCCTGGGTTAGAAGGGTAATGATGGCCCATGCCACACACTGGATGGGATAGTTCCTGGTAGCTCATTCCATTCACTAGCTGGTTGATGCGCACCATCTTTTTTATTGGGGCGCCAACATGGCTACATCAGAAGAATAACCTACCGCCATGAGGATGTCGTTGTTGGACATTTCCTTTTGGGATGGCGGTGGTCTATTCCATGCATGCAAGGTAACTTCCCCAAATGAGGTTTTGAAAGGGTTCTGTGTAGTAAGAGCCTTCTCCTGTCCCTTTCGATCTTTGTAGAAAACCACAACAAATCGTTCAAAAACTAAACCGCGAAACATAACGGAGTCAATATCCCCAAATATACTAAACTCAGATCGGATTCTGTCAGGAACGTCTAAAGTGTCCTTAATATCTGTAACCACAATACCAAAAATACACGGTGACGGGCCACTCCAAGGTGTAATACAAAGCTTCATTTCAAGGGGGCCATTTGTATCTGCTTTCAGGGCTTTCTCTCGTTCATGCTTTAGTTTGTAGAAAACCAGGCCATAACGATCCATGTCAGAGCCATGCATAGTAACACAGACCACATTTCCATAAGGCGTGAAGTGTTCAGTGAGACACGACTTCACGCGTTTACTTTTTAACCGAAAGTGGAAATTAGAAACCTTCACTCCATACAACCCATCAGGAGGTTCATGCGAAGAAAGTGCTGTGTGGTCTGCATCGGCCCCAGGAGACGTTGCAGAGACTCCATCTTCATCCTCACTATTTTGGTCGATAGTCACAGAAGGAGCTATTCGGTTGCCGCTCCTGCTGGAGAACCCCTGGGGAGACGGGCTCCTGCTGGAGGCCCCCTGGGGAGACGGGCTCCTGCTGACAGCGCCCTGGGGAGACGGGCTCCTGCTGACGGCACCCTGGGGAGACGGGCTCCTTTTGGGTGGCCGCCCTCTGCTGCCAGCCCCATTATGTGGCTTTTTCCTGCTGGATGACGTCAGGGGGCACTTCCCACTGTCAATGGGCCGGTTCCTGCTGGGGGCTTGCTGGGGAGACAGGATCCTTCTGGAGGCCCCCCAGGGGGTCATGCTCCTGCTGACAGCACCCTGGGGAGATGGGCTCCTGCTGATGGCACCCTGGGGAGACGGACTCCTTTTAGAGGGCTGCCCGTGGGTCTTGTACCTGCTGGATGACGTCTGGGGAGACCCCCCTCTGTCAGCAGGCCGGCTCCTGCTGGAAACACCATGTGGAGACAGCCTCTTGCTGCTATGCTGCCCTCTGCTGCCAGCCCCATTTAGTGTCTTGTTCCTGCTGAATGACGTCACGGGCCTGCTGAATGACGTCACGGGATACTTCCCTCTGCTGCTGGCTACCCAGCTCCTTATGGATGCTCCCTGGCCTTGCACGATACTGCTGGATTCCCGCAGGGGTGATCGGCTCCTGGCGGAGGTCCACTGCACTGGCCTGCCACTGGCGGAGGCCCACTGCACTGGCCTGCCACTGGCGGAGGCCCACTGCACTGGCCTGCCACTGGCGGAGGCCCACTGGACTGGCCGGTTCATGTGGAGTGTCTCCTATGGGCAGCAGGACCTTTGCTGGAGGCCCCGAATGTTAGGCCTTTGCTGAATGCCTCGTGAGCAGCCCGCTGGCCACTCAGCCGAGAGCAGGAACGCACGGGCGCCGGCTGTGAAATCAGAGTTCCGGGGCTTGAACGGAACAAGGCCTGCGAACAAAACACCCGCTTCCCCACCAACACAATATTCGCATTAGAAGAAAGGACATTGCTAACGTGTTGCGTGCGTGCATGCACGTCACTTCCATAACGTCTTACGCCCCCGAGTTCTAAGATAGAACTAGACGGCGGGCACACATTCCACCAGCATCGGGGTCAGCACTGGCCGCCATGTTGGGCGAACAATGCAGCCTTGGAATCCCTCACTCTGCTATGCAACCAACAACATTTTGAAACACAAATGGGGGCGGCTAGCACAAATTAGATTTTATTTCAAATTTCAGTTGGCATATTTAAAGTGTTTTCAGATCTGTATGTGTTTTTCTTACTGAACAATTCTTTACATTGCTTAACTCAGGACTGTCACAAATATTGTTGATTTTGCAAATAACACATTTATTTTGCAGTATTAGACATTGACTATTGTCTGTTTTAATTTAAAAGATAGTCTTCTGCAGGTAAACGTGATAGAAATTATAAGTGCTATTTGCATACATGCCAACCCTCCCGATTTAGGCGGGAGACTCCCGATTTTTTCATTAAAAACAATACTATTTGCTACTGTCTTCCACCTAAAATAACAATATCCCCAATGCATTCCTATGGGGAAAACGCATTCTCCCAATTTCGGTGCTGAAATCTCCCTCTCAGGGGCTTCAGAATGTTGGGATGTCTGCTATTTGTGGTGTTCTGCCATGTTCACACAGACAGAGTAATGGCATACCTCTCAACTCATACGCATTTGGCGGGTGTCACCCGCCATTTGGGCAGCTCTCTCACCCGCCAAGCCCCTTACACTCCCATAGGAATCAATGGGCACTCAACCGGCAAATGCAAAATCGTTTGTTTTCATCCGCCCAAGGGCCATGAAAGGTTGAGAGCTATGGTAATGGAGAGACACCCAGACTAAATCAGGACACAATGCCATAGATTGTGATAGGGTTTTTCTGTATAACATGACCTCTCACACTGCACTCCTCCCCTTACTGTCAGGTGTATCCCGTTCATGGCAATAAACATAGAAACAGGAGAGGATGCTACAATTCCTCCCCACCCCCGTGCATTAGTGAACACATTTTTTTTTAATTTATTCGTAGCGCGCGTCAGACCCGAGGGTAACCGGGCGCGTGTGCAGGAATACTTTAAGCTTACAAGTTACAGTTACACATTTCAGGTAAAATACAATATACATTGGCAGCAAGAGGTAATTGCTTCTGCAGATAACTCTAAGAGATAATATACAGATTTCTATATGCAGGTATTTGTACAACATGGGTGTATACGCAGTATACATTGACAGTCAAGGATCTGGGTGGTGAGGGGTGTACATGATCTAGGAGTCAGATAGTTATAGGTCGTTTTCTTTAAGCCATTTGATACAGTTGAGTCTGAAGTGTGGATAGGATTGGTTAGACCTTAGGGAGGAGGGGAGGGAGTTCCACAGTTGGTCTGCTTTAACTGGGAAGCTATTGCCTCCAGCGGTGCTCAATTTAAATGAGGGAACAATTAGCTGATTGGTGTATGCTTCTCTAATAGGTCTGTTGGATGTTCTTCTAGTGAATCTTTCTGTTAGGTATTTGGGGGCTAGATTGTTAATGCTTTTGAATGTTAACGATAATGTTTTGAGTTTAATTTAGTCCGCTGTGGAAAGTCAGTTCGATTGTCTTCTGATATCTGAGATGTGCTCTCTTCGTGGGATTCCTAAGGCGGCTCTAAGGGTGTTATTTAGCAAGGTTTGGATTTTTTGTAGCATATTTTTATTGGACCCTATGTATAGTGCATTGCAATCGTCCAATTTGGATAATACCGGGGCTCTAGATAGGGTAAGGCAGCTGGTGGTGGATAGGTAGGGTTTTGCTGCTCTAATCAGCTTGCAAGTGTATGCGGTGCTGGAGGCCATTGCGCTCACCTGCTCTGAGAGGCAAGAGTCGAGGTATAAACCTAGTGTTTTTACTTCTTTTGCTACCTTAATGGTGTTGCCGTCATTGACGAATGATGAATAATTATCGTCCAATTTTTTAGTGTTTTGTGTGTTCCCCAGTATGATGAGTTCCGTTTTGTCATCATTCAGGCATAGTCCGTGATGGGCCATCCATGCCTGGATGATGAGGTATATCCTATTCACCAAGGCCAAATCCTGTTCATAATCCCCCGAAAGTGGGGGACATACAGAGATTACATCATCTCTTCATTCCACCTTGACGGTATTTCGTTGAGACGACCTTCTGCTGGCAACAGACTTGTCCACTTAACTGCAACTACTGTCTCCAGTGCCCACATCCCCGTCCGTGTAGTCAGAACCACATTCTTGCGAACTTGAGTAGTTCGACTCTTCATCCACTATGACCACATAATTTGTTAGCCTCCTGAAAAAGGAAGAATTCCTGGTGATGGCATGACCCTGACGTTCAGCTGAGATCATTGATAGTCTGACATCTATGTCTGTTAATGGACTGGGACTTTTGTGGCTGCGTTTGACCCACCATTACGCTGTCCCCAAACTGGAGCTCCGACACTTTGGCACTTCTCCTGTCATCAGCATATGCCTTCATCTTTGACTTATTTCTCTCGTCAGCTTGTCGTGGTCGCTGGGATGCTTGCTTTTTATCGTGATCAATATACACTTGTGGCAGTCGGGTTTGGATTTCTCTGTTAAACATGAGTTCTGACTAATATATTCCAGTGGTGCTCAGGGGGTGTTCTGGTAATCTCTTAATAAAGTACAGATAGACTGCATGACAGTGGCATAATCTTTCTATGTTTAAATCCCAAATGTTCAGCAGTCCACTAAACGAAGGACTATTGTCAGACTACAACCGTTGGAATTCCGTAGTACACCAACATTTGTGCACATATCTCCCATACCCTTCAGATCATGATGTTGGTACTTGCAGTTACCACAGCAGCACAATGACACAGTCGATCCAGGGCTTGGACATCCCTTATGGAGGCATGGATCACCCAATCATGCATTGCCTGTGCGTCAGACTGTTGCCCCTCAGCAATGCCCTCCATCATATTCTGCTGCCACTCTGTCTGTGTCAGCCTCTCCCAGATGTCATACATGGTGTGTTGTGGCACTGGCCTTGGTGAGGGATGGAGGTGCGTTCCCTGGCTGCCAGATGCCTTCTCACCAGGCACCTCATTACCATCTGGCTGTGATTCAGTGAGAAGACAAGGGGAAGCGAGAAGTGTTATGGGTGAGTGTTCGTACAGGAGGGATGATCCCTGGGACATCTCTCTCACAAGGGCAGCTGGTGAGGAGGAGCCAGGGGTGCCAGTCTCAGGTGCTGCTGTGACAGAGGGTGTGGTGCTGGTGTCCACTGTAGTTTCCTGTTTCACTGTCACAACTGTGGAAGGTGTGCATGTGTCCCCAGAGGTGCCAGAGCTGCTTCAGGGCCCTTGGACTAGGGTGTCCTGGAGGACTCCTTCAGGGGAATATCCTCTGCCGGTGTGTCATCGCTTGTTCTCTTCCTTGCACGTGGTGGTCCAGGTGTGCGGGACCCACTGGTGCCCACCATAGGGACCTGGGTGTCTTGTGTGCATGTTGGGAGACAGAAAACAGTGCATCATTGCCCTTGTTGGAAGGTTGTAGGGTGTGCTCTCATGCCGTATACGCGCTGTAAAATGGGGTCAAAGTGACATACCACCCCATGGTGGCCATCTTCATGTGAAAGGCAATATGATGGATTAGTGGCCTCATGTTTCAAGTGTTGGGTATGTGTGCCTTGCCTGGCTTTTGTTGTCATGTGCTTGACGGCTGTACATGGGAATGTGTGCCAATGTAGGGCTGGCCTGTTATTGGATGCATATCCTCTTCTCCTGTCACATGAGGTATCCCTTGCTATCCATGGGAGTGGTGGTGTGACATTTGGTGGGAAACACTTTTCAAAGAGGCCTAACTGCTACGGCTTTGTTACATTTCTTGGGTGTTTGACCCAGACCTCTGCAGCTGTTGCTTGTATGGAAGGGGTGGAAGGATAGCTATGGGGCAACGCATTAGTCTGGTTTTTGTCTAATTCAGATGGTTCAGTGGAGGTAAATCTGTGTGAGCTTGTGATATGAATGTGCACCTACGCATTCTAGTCGAGCCCAATATTCTCGCTATCGAACCGTCTAGGTGAGTAAAAACATTGGCGTGTGTTGCCTCACAAGATTAGCAAAGTGTCACACAGGTAGAGTCAAAATGTAAAACAACGTTTTGGAACAGCTAGCATGTGGACCAAGTGATTGTGGCATACCAGATGTTCAGGAAGGCTGGAGACAAATGTCAGAGTTTTCAAGACCCCAGGGAAGTGTTCTACTGCTAATTAATATCTGTACAATGTGGGACAGGGAATGTGTGGAGCTAATTGAGAAGAGAATAGTAAGTTCAGCCTGGCTTAGCTATTTTTCCAAAATGTATGCGCTTCCGTCTAACACCGTGAAATTAGACAACACATTGCCTCAAAAATCGTTTCATATTAATATTTCCAAAGCCGACATACTTCATTTTATCAATAAAATTAGCCCTTCTAGAGCTCCTGGACCTGATGGTTTGTCGAACAAAACTTTCAAGCAACATCCAGTCTTGTGGACATCGATCTTATATCAGATATTTGTTAACATTAATATCACTCAGGAAATCCCTTTGTCATGGAAACATTCTCTCATTGTACCGATCCATAAAAAAGGTGACCGCTCTCTTCCGGAGAATTATAGACCGATTGCATTATTAGATGCGCCTGGTAAATTATACAGCCGCATTATTTTGCAAGAATTAACCAGATGGTCAGCGGTCTCCTTTAAAAGAGATCCTTTTCAAACTGGGTTTGTGGCGGGACTAGGAACCTCTGTAAACTTGATAATGCTGAACATGATCAAATTTAAATATGCCCACCTAAATCAACCATTATATATGGCTTTTGTGGACTTTTGGTCAGCTTTTGATTCGGTAGACAGAGCACTATTATTCCAAAAGTTGGAAAACTATGGCTGCCCATCCTCAGTGTTAACAATAATTAAGATGTTACATTCCAATACATCCATGCAAGTTAGGTTGTCCATTGAAGGTATTCTCTCGGCAAATATTGACACTCTAAGGGGCCTTAAGCAAGGGTGCATCTTAGCATCTACTTTATTTAATCTCTTCTTGCTAGACATCGGTAGTTCCTTTGAAGAGGCAGTCTCAGACGCTCCTAAACTAGGCACGCAAAAAATCATATGGCTGCTTTATGCCGACGACCTGGTTTTATTATCGCAAACACCGCGAGGTCTTCAGAACTTGTTAATTAAACTGGAGACGTATGTTGACAAGAATAATCTCACAATTAATGTCAGCAAAACACAAATAGTGATATGCCAAAAGAGAAAAGACAAAAAATTGGGCAATTATCAATGGGTTTTGAAGAACTCGCCCTTAAAACTTGTCCCCAGTTATAAATATCTGGGCCTACCTTTTTCCGGTACTGTGAAAAATCAAATTTATCTTGACACATTAAGAGCAAAAATCTTGATGTTAACATCACAGGCAAGAATAATTTTGTACAGATTTGGCAAATTCACTACTACTCATATAGTTACATTTTATAATCAGAAAGTTGTCCCGATTGTTTCTTATGGAGCAGAAACCTTCCAGCCACGGCGAAGGGACGTTTGGGATTTACTGGAGGGTAAATTCTGGAAGGCAATCTTTTCCTTACCTAAGTGCACTCCGATGTGCCTTCTAAGGTACGAGTTGGGACTAATCTCATTGTCTGCGGTAGTGGCGTGGAAAATGTGTAATTTTTACCGGAAATGTCTTCTTGGTTTTGAAAAGCCAAATATTTTGAGAACGTTAGCAACTTATATGCGCTCATCGCATGATGCCTTCCCCAAGGAGTGGGTAAAGAGCATTTTGGGATGGTTGGTGGAAGCTGACGTTTCAATTGAGTTGCTGTTAAGTAACCCTGATAAAGCAAAGAAAAAAATGTATTGGCATGATTGGTTCACAACTTATCAATTATGCTCTACCTATGCGGACTATGACTTGAATCTGTTTCCACCAAAAAAGTATAAGCAAATGGCTTGTTACCTGCTGAAGTGCCCATCAAATTTTGTCCGCGTTGAAATGTTGAGAACACGTCTAAATTTGCATTTAATAAATCAAATCCTTGCTAGACGAGGTATAATCTCTAAAGAACACCGATTTTGTCGATTTTGCCAAAATAAAAAACAAACAGAAACCCTGACACATTTAGTAGTAAATTGTCCTGTTTTAAATGGATTGCGTGAACGCTTTTTTAGTAATTTATTGCAATTAACTTGTGATCGTTCTGAATCTGAAATCTGGACCATTTTAATCACGAGTAATCGAACTGCAATCCACATTGCACTTACACAGTTTATAAAAACAATCCTGCCATACAACCATGTAGCATGAGTGGCCTGTTGTTAAATGTGGATTTTTTCTTTATTTTTTCCTTTTTATCTTGGTCGATTTCTTGTTCTTAAATTCCTTTATGACTATGATGATTCTATTTTGTATTTGTTATATGTTAAGAAATGTATTGTAATCTAAAAGTTTTTCTTTTTGAAAGGTTGATTTAATCAGCCAATCAAATAAAAAAAAAAAAAAAAAAGTAAGTTCAGCTCCCACGTCCTGTTTCCAGTGAGGGATCTGATCTTTGCAGATAAGCTTTGAGGCCAGAGGGGCACTGGTGTGCAGTGGTCCTGGCATTGTGTCTGAAGATCATATTGAGTTTTCATGATCGGGCGGAAAGTAAGACCTTCTTTTCTGGCCTGTGTTCTTTTATAAGGTTCCTGGCAATGCTGATACTATTATCTTTCCAGCTTACTGGGGTAAATTCTGTACTTTTTGCACTATTTTGAGTACTTGCCATTATTTTAGCAGGCGTGCAATGATGGTTCTCATTTGACTAAAGAAGCATAGTGCCTTACACGACTAAAGGGATGTGTGTTTGCTTGTTGGATTTAAAGAGCCTGCTTTGGGTCGAATTTTAGAACCTTTTATAAACTCTTCTCGGGAATCTGATTACTTCCCTTCAGGCAGCTAAGAAATAATTCTGATGCAATGTTTCAGAATTAAGATTTGATAAGGAGGAGCTGAAAGCAGCTCTTGGGTATCCAACATTAACCAGTGGCCAGGTGCTACTACTGGGGAATGAGGAGCTAGTACATAGCGTTCTGCAAATCTGACTTCTACGTAAGAAGCAAAGATGCCCCTTTGTCCATTAGTTATGATCCATTATACTTTAACTGTTGTAAAGATGTGTTTATTATCGATTGTCTGAAAATGCACAGTTAAATTCACATAGAAATATTTGTTCAGCATCAGTTGGCCTGGGAAGCCAAATGTAGCTGTTGGTTTCAAGCTTACCCCACTCTACTAGGCAACAAGCAGGAGCGGAATAGCTCCCAGCTCCCCTCAAGTTCGGACCCTGATGATGCACCTGCGGTTTGCGATCGTCTAGATCCCTAATTTTCTCTACAAACACAGATTTTTGCTGCAGTGTTTTTTCAGGGGTTCCGCTTAATACAATCATTCAATTTTTCTGTTCCACATTCTCAGGTTAATAGCTGACACATCCCTGTGAATTTCGATGACTTCCTTTTTCATATCCTTTATATCTCTACTGTTTTCTCTGACCAGAGAGGAGAGATGCTGCATCTCCTTTAGTATCGCAGTCATGTGGTCTGTTTATTGAGTATCTCGGGTGTCGGAAGTGGTGGAGACTCTGGTTTTGAACTGTTGATGCCTCATGAGATTTTGGCTTTCTCTTTGACTCTGTCTTGGATTATGTCTGCAGCAATAGGCACGTGGTGGTAGACTGGGTCAGAAGAAGTATGCTCGGCACAGTGTGTACTTCTGAGCACTGACTAAAGTTTCTTGGATGACCTTTTTCAGAGTTTTATCAGTAGTGCACAGTCTGAGGCAGATCTCCACGAGCTGCCCAGAAACTCAATCACAATGATTCCCAGCTACACAACAGTGTAAAGAGGTGTAAAACATTTGGTGCCGTATCATACACACATTCAGAAATGAGCTGTGCTGCCTGGCAGAGTTTACTATGATTTATAAAAGCGTTACTGGCTCTCTTAAATCTGGAGTGTTGTAGGTTTGTAGCAGATTTCATACCTAAACAATCTATGAAGCTTTAGTGGTAATCACTAACGCTAACAGTGATTAACAATGAATCGAAACCATCAAATGCCCTTGTAAGAAAAATAGTGTAAACATTTGAATTAACAATCCGGTTTAAGCATGGTTAGTACCTCTTCTGCTAGTGAGGGTAGAGGGGTTTATACTCGCCTTGCTTCAAAATCAGAGAGCATTTAAGTTATACTTCTCCCCCTCTCCTGCATTCTTGTTACTGCCCTTGCACGATCCAAATCTCTCAAGACCTAGTAGGAACGTTTTGTTTTGTTTTCTTCTCTCTTGTAGCTCCGCCTCTCTTATCTTGATGCGCCTTGAAACACCATTTTGCTGTATAGGCATATTATAAATACCCAATAAATAGAAAATTAAAAAAATCCCCACGCTCTGGATAGATTTAGAAAAATTACGATTATCTTTACCACAAACATCTTATCTTAGAGGGGTATGAATGCAGTGGAGTGCTGAATGGCAGAGTGCTTGTCCGAATCCACATTCCGTGTTGTGAGTGTCTGGATGGAGAAGAATGGCCCGAATGCACTGTGAGCCTGATTGGATGCCTGCCCGCTGAATGCCCTTCTGAATGATTGGTTGCCTGAGTGTGACCCAGCAGAGTGAATGAGTGACCGAACAGTATATCTGGGGACCTCTCACTGATGGAAATCGTTCAGAAGCTGAGTCAAAACTTGATGCTTATTCTCAGAGCCGAGCTGGAAGAAGAAGGTTGACTGCTGTCTCCCCCTTGACGAAATCTGAAAGCTGCTGTGCCTTCAAGGAACTGATCCAAGAGAGGACCTGGCTAGGAGACCTCTTCCCGAGCTACGAGGGATCATCGTGCACCAGCTAACCTTCACCAAGGCTCCCTGGAAGTCAGCCTTCGAAACCGGAGATGGAGACCGCTGAGGAAACTGAAGAGAAGCACTGGGCCATTCCGTCCACCGTTATCGACCAGGGTTCGGCGGATCGCCATAACTGCTGGAAGCCTGTTGAAGCCACGTTGCCCAGAAGTGGGGACATCTTGACGCTGTGCTGCTGACGACCGGAGCCAAATTGCTCCATTGCCTAAGAACCCTTTGAATCAAGGACTCCCTTGCTCATCACCGTTGACCGCTTTGTCCCGCCAGAGAAAGTCAAGCTTGCCCGTGAACCGAGGAGAATCCTCTCGTGGGTTTCCCGACACCTGAAGTCCTCAATGATACTGACAAAGATCCGAAAGCCAGCTGTGGTCGAGTCCCGTTCCTCAACGCCAAATGCTGATGACCTGACGCCCTTGCTGGCCTACATTCTTCATTGACTCTTTTCAGCAAACAAACTATCGTCGTCTAGGTGCACCGCATGCCTCATCTTCGCAGGACGTCCACGACCGATCATCAACGAGCACCACAAGGACTGAAGCTGCTGACTCGACAACAATGTTCATCTTTTCTTTACAGAATCACGATGATCCGTGGCTCCTGCTTTAAAGTTTTAAAGGGAGTTCACTCAAGAAAGATCAGTCGATGACCCATCGTCGAACTCTGCGAAACCAGGTACATTGGGGTAGTAGAACATTTATAGAAGGAGATAAGACTCTGATAAGCAATATATGAACTGGGCTTGTTTATTCTATTATTTACAGGTTGCCCAGGTGGGGGATCCTCACACAGAACTCTGTCTTGCGGTAGAGGTCGAGTATTCTGCCAATTGCTTAACCAACTCGCTTTTCTGCTAAATCTATGGTTGATACCTGTTGCATTGATTGTATGCCATTTGAAACTGTCTGCAGTTGATGCATTTTAATGGAATGAAGAGTAATTGTGGCACCACATAGAGATTGTCTATATTTGCCATTATAGTATTGCCAGAGTACAAAGCGTGTTATTGTGATTGTGTATATAACTTCAACCTTATTTATATAAAGAACTGTGCTTTCACTAACATAGTGTGTGGACATTCCTTTGTGGGTGCTTGGGAACTACACTGTACTTAAGAACCAGCCGCATCACCTCCTGTGAGCTTAAGCCTTGATTGCTTATCCAACGTTAACAAATAGAGAATCTTGGCTGGGGTGCTTTGTGCTTCTACTCTTCCATATAGAGAGCAGAAGTACAGACCTCCTCCAGTCGTTCTTGTACACTGGTGGCAGAAGTGGGATGCTTATGGTTTTAAGAATCCGTGTGTAACCTTGCCACTTATGAAATATCCACACTTTGTTAAACTGAGGTTTAGTTGTGTATTAGATAACTACATTACAAGCAATGTGATCTATTGCAAATGTTAAATTGACTCGGGTGAGCTTAAGGCTCTCCAGAGTGCTTGCGAAGCCAACGAGTTAGACTGTGTCGGTAAGTCTAGGAATGAGCTAATAGCTACCCTGGTGGACTGACAGACTGATGGTGAAACTCTTGATGAAGGGGGGGATGCAACCAATGAGGACCCTACCCCTGGGGTTGATAATGAATCTGTTCCTGGGAATGCCACCACTCCTGCTGCCTCTATTCCAAAACCCAGCACTGTTTTTTTTCAGGGGATTCCTTGGAGCTTGAATTATTAAGGATGAAATTGGCCGTTGAATATAAAAAGTTGGAAACTGAAGCTGAACTTAAGAAAGAGGAGTTGGCACAGCAAGTGATACTCAAAGATAGGGCCACTGAATGTCAAAGAATCCAGTTGGAGAAAGCTAGAGTGGAGACTTCAGCCACACCAGTTGAGAGTGTCAGGTCTCCTGCCACCAAGTTTATGAACAAATGTGTTGGTGTGTATGTGGAGGGTTCTGATATCCTCCAATGGATTGAAGCATTTGAAATGGCTTGTGGAATCCATGATGTTGATAAGAAAGATTGGGCTAAGTGTTTGTTAAGCAGAGTGCTTCAGACTGGATATGACTGTATTCTGAAACCTATTGTGGAAGAAAGGAGTCGTATGAGTGCATGAAGTCTACTTTGATTGCCAAGTTTGGCAAGACACCTACACAATACCTTAAAAGATTCAGGGAATATAAGAAAAGAGAGAATATGTCTTGGATTGACTGGGTGAGTGCTGCACATATTTTTTAAAATTTCTTTTTATACTTTATTTAACCCGAAGGTTTTTAAAAGTTATTTTTGCATTTCGCTCCTTTCTGACTCAGGAATGTTTACCTATGTTCCTTTTTCTATAGTTGACAGAATAGTATCCAGGATCTTTGCTGTGGCGGTGACCCAGATAGTACGCTCGCCTCCTATTAGCCTCGACCACCAAGTCTCTACATCAAAGGTGTAAGCCACAGCTAGTATCTCTTTCAGGTAGGGGCCTCTACAGCCTCTACTCCTGGACACCTTAACAACAGATGTTTATGTTACACAGTTGTTGGTCGTGCAGAGTATGGGCTATCCCTCTGTCCCCAAGTATCAGACTGACAACTACGACAATACCGCCAGAGTGATGTTTAGGGCCAAAGATGGTAGTCCGTAGAGTCAGGACGCGGGAACAACCGGAAGAACCCCTGGAGCGCTGCAAGGTAAGATATATGGTTATGTAATGATACAGAGTGCAGTTATCTAAGTGTAAACACCCGAAGCACTGAAATACCTGTGAGTGCTGGAGCGTTGTCCCAGAGAGACTGACGTAGGCGTCAGACAGTGGTTAGGATGAGGCAACAGGTCCGGGCAGAGCGAGTTAGTAGGTCCTGGCAGGCGACCACCTAAGGTAGGACCGAGGTCCCAATGTAACACGTGATCCGTATGGTATACTAGAGCAGTCCGAGGTCAAAAACAGGAGATCCAAGGTAGAAGAGGGGCTAAACACAAGGCAGTCCGTAGGGCAGAGCGTAGGTCGGCAACTGTTGATCAATGTTCCAAGGCAAGTAAAGGGCAAAGACACGAAGCAATCCGTTAGGGCAAAATAGTTTGGTAGCAAAATATCCAAAGTTCCAAAGCAGGCAAGGGTTAGGCACTGAGCGGTCCGTAGAACAAAGCCGTGGTCAGACAAAGTAAAGAGTCCTGAACGAAGCGTGAGCGACACGTGATCCGGAATAGAACAGCTGTGAAGCAACGCTTTCAGTAACCGGACTCTTTTTATCCGTCGAAAGGAAACACGTGACAACTGTCACGTGACACATGTAACCAAAGCGTTGCAGTATTGCTAGGCAACGAGTCACGTGATTCGCGCCGCGCTGTGTCGCGCAGTTCTCCGTGAATGGTGTGTTTTCTTGTGATGAAGGAGCCTCCAATTCGCTTGCCACAAACGTGAAGGGCGATACACTCCAGCTTTGCCAAGTATGCCATGCTGTGCCCTATAGTGTGAAACATGCTGAGGCAATAAGGTACCCCTGTCGGGACGTGTGTGTTTGGGTGCTGATTGGGAGGAGGCTGTGGACGTGGAGGGGCGTGTCTTCATAGGGAGACTAATAGCTTGTGCGGGGGGCGGTGTGACAGAATCCCCCCTCAAGGGCCCACGACCCCGTGGGCTAGCCGGGTTATCCCTATGAAACTGCGACACCAGAATCGGTGCCTGGACGTCACGGGAATGAACCCAAGAGCGTTCCTCGGGGCCATAACCCAGCCAGTCCATTAGGTACTGGAGGCGACCCCTATGGAAGCGAGAACCAAGGATGGCACTGACCTCAAATACGTGCTGGGAAGACACAGAGACGGGGGCGGGAGGAACAAGGACCCGAGTGGAAGCAAGGTATGGCTTAAGAAGGGAGACATGGAAAACCGGGTGGATCCGCCAAGCACGCGGAACAGACAATCGAAGGGCCACGGGATTCAGGATTCCAATGATCCGATAGGGGCCCACAAAGCGGGGCAACAACTTGCGACAACCAGGGATTCGCAGGTGTCTGGTCGATAGCCACACCCGATCGCCCACATGATACACCGGCGCCTCAGCCCGCTTACGGTCCGCCTTAAGCTTCATCACCGACTGCGCCTCGCGGAGGTGGACCAGAGTTTGTGCATGAACACCGGCTAGATCACGCACACAGGCGTTGGCAGCAGGAGTGGCGGAGGAGAAATCAGGGAGCGGTAGGACGCGTGGATGTTGCCCATACATAGAATAGAAGGGAGAGAACCCAGTGGCCGAATGACGGGAATTGTTGTATGCGAACTCAGCAAGGTAGAGCAGCTTGGACCAAGAGTCCTGGTATTGAAGGGACAGACAACGCAGGTATTGTTCTAGGGCTTGGTTAACCCTCTCCGTTTGCCCATCGCTTTCGGGGTGGTATGCCGAAGAGAAGCGAGCATCGATACCCAGGAGTTTGGTAAGTGCACGCCAGAAGCAGGACGTGAACTGGGATCCCCGGTCCGATACAATGACTTGTGGTAAACCGAAAAGACAAAAAACCGTCTTGAAGAACAGGCGAGCCAGTGTTGGGGCCGATGGTATGCCTGTGCAGGGAACGAAACGGGCTATTTTGGTGTATGAATCGACAATCACCCATATGGTATCGTAACCCTGCCTACGGGGTAAATCAGTGATGAGATCCATAGAGATGGTGTGCCAAGGCCTGGGAGGTATGGGTAACGGCAGAAGCAACCCTAACGGCCGTCCTCTGCGTGTTTTGCATTGTGCACATATTGAACATGTGTTTACATAGTTTTCTACATCCTTTCTCATGGATGGCCACCAGCACCAGCGATGTAACAATTCAAGGGTGCGTTGTTGCCCGGGATGGCCATTTATGGCAGCATCATGTGACCAGGCAAGCGCCTAGTTGCGTACATCGCATGTAGGAAGGAATAGTTTGCCCTGGATGAACGGCAGCCCGTCCTGGAGTATAATGTCCCATTCAGTGAGTGCATGAGGATGTTGAGAAACCCATTGTCTGATGGCAGTGAGCATGGTTGGCGAGGGCGTACACATGCAAACAACATGGCCTTTCCCTAATAGTGTGTCTGGAAATGAAACCAATGATTCCCCACCGGGAGATCGGGACAAAGCGTCGGCCTTGCCATGGATGAGGCCTGGTCGGTGTTTTACAACAAAGTCGAAGGCAGCAAAAAACAAGTGCCAGCGTACTTGCCGGCTGTTTACACATTTCAGGGAAGCCAGGTCTTGCAGATTTTTGTGGTCTGTATAAACCACTGTTTGATGCTTTGCCCCCATGAGATGATGTCGCCATGTCTGGAGGGCGTCCTTGATGGCCAGCAGCTCTTTCTCGGTTACAGTGTAGTGAGTTTCGGCTGCCGAGAACTTCTGAGAATGATAGGCCACCGGATGCAAACTACCCGTGGTTGGACAAGGCTGGGACAATACAGCACCTAATGCAAACGAAGAGGCATCTGCCTCCAGAACATAGGGGAGGTCGGAATCGGGGTGTTGCAGGACAGGGGCAGAAGCAAACCTGGACTTAAGTGCCTCAAATGCCTTTTGGTGCGTAGGGGTCCAAGAGTAAGGGACCAGAGGACTGGTCAAAGCGGTCAGAGGAGAAACAATAGAAGAGAAGCCTGCGATGAACCGTCGGTAGAAATTAGCGAAACCAAGAAAGGACTGGAGTTGTTTGATGTTAACCGGAGTCGGCCGCTCCATGACAGCACGAACCTTGGACTGGTTCATGGACAAGCCCCCGGGGGAGATGTGAAAACCTAGGAACTCCACCTCCTTCGAATGGAACGTACATTTCTCAGGCTTGGCGAACAGGGCGTTCGCCTTAAGGCGAGAGAGGACTTCTCTGACATGACAGACGTGTTCCTCTAACGAGGATGAGTAAACCAAAATATCATCCAGATATACCACCACAAACATATCCAAGATGTCAGAGAATACGTCGTTGATAAATCGCTGGAAAGTTGCGGGAGCGTTACAAAGCCCAAAGGGCATTACGGTGTATTCAAATAACCCCTGCCGGGAGCAGGAGGCCGTCTTCCACTCGTCCCCAAGTCGCATACGGATCAGGTTGTATGCCCCTCTTAGGTCCAACTTGGTGAATACGGAAGCCCTTGTCAGCCTGTCCAGCAGTGTGGAGATGAGTGGTAGAGGGTACCTGTTTTTTATAGTAATGGCATTCAACCTCCTATAGTCCACACATGGACGCAAATCGCCTTCCTTTTTTGGCACGAAGAATATTGGGCTGGCAGCCGGGGAACATGATGGACGGATGTGACCTAATTGTAAAGCCTGATGGATGTATTCTTTGAGGGCCTGTTCCTCTGGTTGTGACAATGAATAGATCCTACCCCTGGGTATAGGAGCATCCGGAACCAGATCAATCGGACAATCGTATGGTCTATGTGGAGGTAGGCCCTCCGCAGTGGCTTTATCAAACACCATGTGGAATTCATGATACTCGATGGGAATATTAGCCAGGATGGCCCCCACGGTATGCGAAGGACCAGTGTCTGGCGTTATGTCATCAATGCGGGTAGAGGCCATGGCACCAAGGATCGTGGCAGGAGAGGAGAGCGAATCGTCTTCTACAAGACAAAACCGCTGACACACCTCCGACTCGAACGTGACTTGTCCTGTCCCCCAATTAATCAACGGGTTGTGTTGCCGTAACCAAGGTATTCCCATTATAATACCGAATTGTGGTGTAGTGATAAGGTCAAATGACATGATTTCCCTATGGGTGCTCTGGATCAATACTTCCAAGGGGGCAGTCTGGAACTGGGTGGGGCCGGAAGACAAGGATGTGCCGTCAACCGCATGTACGGGTTCCGGGTGTTCTTTTCTGACCAGGGGCAGATTGAGACGATGGGCCAAGTCTATATCGATAAAACAACCTGTGGCCCCAGAGTCGATTACAATATGAACCACATGTGTGACCTCCCTAGTGGGTTTCATAAGGGCATGAACTACCACCGGTCTGACAGGGCCGAAGGAGGGTTCAGAGGGATTTGTAGACAGGCTCGCCGGTGCCCCCTGAATCATGGGCGAGCCCTCTGAAAACCCGGGGTTTTGTTCTTAGGACGTCGGGGGCATTCCCTTACATAGTGCCCGTTTAACCCGTAATAAAAACAGGCGTTATCCGCCCTCCGGCGTTCTCGCTCGGATGGTGTTATCGGGCTTCGAATACCACCTATTTGCATGGGTTCGGAAGAGGTGGTAGAAGAGGCTTGGCCGGACTGGCTAGTGAACGTTGTTTCTGTCCTTCTCTCGGATCTCCTTGCGTCGATCTGTAAGGCGAGATCCACCAGATCCGAAAACACCGAGGGAAGGGCAGGAACCACTGAAAGCGCATCCTTCATGGTGTTACATAAGCCACGGTAGAACACAATCGCCTTTTTCTCCTCTGGCCAGGAAGTTTCAGCGGCGAGTTGGTTATACTGAGCGATATATTCTATCAGTGATAGTTTACCCTGTGTTAGGTCCAGGAGTTCCAGATCCCTTGATTGAGCCTTATAGCGTGTATCAAAGACTTTGGCCATTTCTGTTGTGAGAAGATCAAAATCATACAAAGCGGGATGATCGTTTTCCAACATTGGATTTGCCCAGGTGGCCGCCACCCCAGATAAATGCGACAGAAGAAATGCGGCCTTCGTGACTGAATCGGGGAAAGCCAAGGGTCTGCACAAGAAGTGAAGCTTGCATTGATTAATGAATGTACGGTACTTCCGAGGGTCCCCCTGGTAGCGTTCTGGGGCGGCAAGAGGAACGGGTGTTGGAAGTAACACAGGAGTGGGTACAGGGGCTGGAACAGGTGCTGGCTGATCCGGAGGAACTGAGTCCCCGAATTCGGCATCTGGGGGCAATGGGTAACGCGTGCTCTGTAAGGCATCAAGACGGTCATGTATGGCGGTCGTGGCGGCGGCCATGTCGGTCCTGAGGGCCGCCACTGCCTGCATCAAAGCGGTCACTGGGTCCCCGGTGGAGGGATTCATCTCTGGACGACCAAAAATAGGCTTCACAGTCTGTTACACAGTTGTTGGTCGTGCAGAGTATGGGCTATCCCTCTGTCCCCAAGTATCAGACTGACAACTACGACAATACCGCCAGAGTGATGTTTAGGGCCAAAGATGGTAGTCCGTAGAGTCAGGACGCGGGAACAACCGAAAGAACCCCTGGAGCGCTGCAAGGTAAGATATATGGTTATGTAATGATACAGAGTGCAGTTATCTAAGTGTAAACATCCGAAGCACTGAAATACCTATGAGTGCTGGAGCGTTGTCCCAGAGAGACTGACGTAGGCGTCAGACAGTGGTTAGGATGAGGCAACAGGTCCGGGCAGAGCGAGTTAGTAGGTCCTGGCAGGCGACCACCTAAGGTAGGACCGAGGTCCCAATGTAACACGTGATCCGTAGAGTATACTAGAGCAGTCTGAGGTCAAAAACAGGAGATCCAAGGTAGAAGAGGGGCTAAACACAAGGCAGTCCGTAGGGCAGAGCGTAGGTCGGCAACTGTTGATCAATGTTCCAAGGCAAGTAAAGGGCAAAGACACGAAGCAATCCGTTAGGGCAAAATAGTTCGGTAGCAAAATATCCAAAGTTCCAAAGCAGGCAAGGGTTAGGCACTGAGCGGTCCGTAGAACAAAGCCGTGGTCAGACAAAGTAAAGAGTCCTGAACGAAGCGTGAGCGACACGTGATCCGGAATAGAACAGCTGTGAAGCAACGCTTTCAGTAACCAGACTCTTTTTATCCGTCGAAAGGAAACACGTGACAACTGTCACGTGACACATGTAACCAAAGCGTTGCAGTATTGCTAGGCAACGAGTCACGTGATTCGCGCCACGCTGTGTCGCGCAGTTCTCCGTGAATGGTGTGTTTTCTTGTGATGAAGGAGCCTCCAATTCGCTTGCCACAAACGTGAAGGGTGATACACTCCAGCTTTGCCAAGTATGCCATGCTGTGCCCTATAGCGAAAAACATGCTGAGGCAATAAGGTACCCCTGTTGGGACGTGTGTGTTTGGGTGCTGATTGGGAGGAGGCTGTGGACGTGGAGGGGCGTGTCTTCATAGGGAGACTAATAGCTTGTGCGGGGGGCGGTGTGACAGTTTAATCGATTCCACCATAGCCGGTCTTTGCAGAATCTACACGTATTTGTGGTGGCCAGTCCTCGGATCTTCAAGACATCGTTCGTGTGGAGTAAATTGAGGCGGCCTCTTAGAAAGGTATTCCTCAGCTTGCGGTTTGGATATTTTTTCACATATGGCTATAGTTTATAATGCCCAGATATTTAAATTCTGTAACAGTTTCGATTTTTTCGCCTTCCAAAGACCATACAAATGATTCGCTTTTGTTTCTGCCTTTCCCGAAAAACATAATTTTAGATTTGGGCTTGTTTATTTCGAGACCATTTGTTTTGATATAGTCAGCAAAGTTGTTAAGTTGTCTCTGCAGACCTATTGGAGTTTGGTCTGCAATGATGATGTCATCCGCATATAAGATTCTTGAGATCTTCATCTGACCAATATGCGGGGGGAATGATCTGACCTTTTCTTCTGAGTCTTTGTAGTCTCCGATAACCGGGGCCAGCGGGCAACCCTGCTTGACCCCCTTGTTAGTAGGGATCTCTTCTGACAGAACACCTTGGTTGTCAAGCCTCACTTGTATGCTGGTGGCCGTGTGTAGAGCGATAATAGGATGTAAAATAGCCGGTGGGCACTTCCAGGACCTTAGCTTTGCCCAGAGCCTTGCTCTGTTAACTTGATCAAAGGTTTGCCTTAGGTCAATAAAAGCCATATAGCTGCGGGTTCCATACGCAAGGCTTTTGTGTTTTAAGATGTTAACCAATCGAATATTGATTGTTGTTCCCACATTCTTCTTGAAGCCAAATTGAAGGGGATCTTCGCACGCTGCGTTCTTTGCCCACCGTTGGAAATGTTGTAGAAGTAAAGAGGCGTACACTTTTCCGATCACATTCAACAGAGCAATGGGGTGAAAGTTTTTTGGATCATCTCTCGCCCCTCTCTTGTAAATAGGTACGACCACTGCAGTGGTCCAAGATTCAGGAAGAACTCTCGCCACTGTCAGTCTTCGAAAGACTGCACATATGAATTGCGCCCATGCCTCTGGATGTTCTTTTAAGTGCCTGTTTGTCAGGCCGTCAGGCCCGGGGGCCCTTGAGTTTTTCAATTTTTTCAGGATGTGGACTATGTCTTCAGGGACGTGGAGTTCCACCCAAGGTTCAGTGCTCTGTGTCTGTGTACTAACAGTTTCGTCCCTTGGGTCAAAAAAAAGATTGGCAAAAAACTCTCCTCCATTTGGCCTCTGAGATGCCGTTGATTAAGGCATCAGAATTGATTTGTTCAGTTGCGTTTATCAGGGCCCAGAAAACTCTTGAGTTTTTGGTAGACACACTTCTCAACATGTCTTCTGAATCTTTTTGATACATGAAGAGTCGATGGTCGCGCAACCGTGACTTATAGGCTTTTAGCTCTCTGATCCAAAGTTGTTTATTCGAATCAGAGCTGGTTTTCACTAATCTTCTCTTGACCATCCTGAGTTGACGCCTTTTCTAGACCCAAATTTGGTCGTAGGTGTGGATTGATTTGTTTGTAGTTGTTCTATTCTTTTATCTCGGTTTCTTAAAGACGTTTAAAAGGTCACTGTAGTCTGGTGAGATGAAAACATCCTCTTGAAGCTCTATTTGGGAGTAGCTATTTGTCAGAGAAATGACAATGTGTAGGCTTAAAGCAAGGCGATTTCCCTTTGAACTGGTTTCAAGCTTAGGGGCCAAAGCTGTTTTTTCGGTAGCAAAGGTTGGCCAGGACAAGCAAAGGAGATTGTGGTCGCTCGCCTTAGTTTTGACAACGTCAAAGGATGAAATGATAGCCAGTAAGGACGATGAGGCATAGATATAATCTATAGTTGCCTCAGAGCCACGACCTTCCCAAGTTGGATGTTGAACTGGATTCCGAAAAGTTGTGGCCACGTTGATCAAGTCTTTAGATTTCATCAAAAGCGACCATGCTTCACCCCTTGCTTCAGCCTTGGTTCTCATCTTGTTTTTTTCGCAAACAGCGTTCAGGTCACCGCAAACGTAAAGATGGACTTCAGAGTGTATAATGTATGCGTTGTCGATTTCTTGTTCGACCATGTCCAAACAATCTTTGTTTGTGGTGACTTCAGGGTTCCAGTACAAGTTGTTGCAACTGATTTGTTTTGTAAGGTGTCCCAGTAGGTCCATTTTACTTGTACTGAAATCATCAGAAGGGATCTGGTCAGGATCTTGATCATTTTCATTCCTTTACCCATTCTGACTGTGATTATCAAGCCCGAAGATGGACGACCTTTTGGTCCTTTTCTGGCTGTAGCAAAGGCTATTTCAAAACCATCTAGGGTGGGTTTAGTGGTAAGCCATGTCTCTTGAAAACATATGATGTTGAAGGAAGCAAAGTTCACATCGCCCTGTACAGTAAGGTGCATGTACCCCCGAGTGTTCCATGAGCAGAGTTTGTCATGATTTATACTTGGGTCTCTTGTCAGATCGTCGTGGCCAAAGTTCTTACTAGCAATGGATTGCTATTTTTTCTGGGAGCCCAACGCCTTCGGGAGCCAGGCCCATAAGTTTTGTAAAGGGCTTGGTTTTTCCTTGTCTTCGTTGACGTTGTTCCAATTGTATCTTCTGTGTACATGTTCTTTTGATCAGCAATAGTGGCCCTGCTGGCTTTCTGTCATATTTTGTCACTTCTTCCTCTTTGCTTTCTTTGTAACTCATTGAAGAATTACCTAATGACCCCGGTTTCCTGTTTTTTTCTTGATGGAGGCTTTGCTTAAGCAAGTTACTCGACATTTCCTTCGCCCTTAGTTCTGTGTGTTCCTTATTATGATTTCTGACAGATGTTTTTGTCTCCTGCTTTCAGGAGATCTGTTCACTTTTGATGAGTCGTTTCTTTTCCTCATTAAACAATTTTTTGAGCGATGGTTAGTTGATTTTTCACGCTTTACCCTTCTCTCATTACCAAGTTCACTTATGTCATAACCCATTTTTAAGAAATCTTTCAGTGAGTCACGTAGCCTTTGTTTTACAGAAGTTGAGGAGATTAATAAATAGGCAATTGCTTGCTGCCCCACGTGAATCGCCTCCACTATTTGCAAGCCTCTTGATTCTAATGATCTTAGTTTCGGTATGCTGTGTAGTAGTTCCATCACAGTTCTTCTATTCAGGATCACATAATCATGGTATTTTCCGATTTGTTCAATTTTGAAAGCTGGATGATCACTGGGTCGCTTTTTAAGTGGTGTCCCTCGACCCTGATCTTCTCTTTCGTGTCTTTTTACATTTCTGGTCGCTGCGCGGTCTTCTCGCAGTGAATGATTCTTATATCTATGTTTATTCTGAGCCTCCTTTTCGGGTATAGGGGGGAATATTCCTCTCTCTGCCGGTTTTCTGACTCATTGGCCTTTATAAAGTGTGGTTTGTTCGGATCTTGGCTGGGGTCTTGCACCCAAACTCGTTTTGTTTGACTGGGCCCCAGTTAGCAGAAAGGGTGATCTGCTTACAGCGATCCTCCAGTGACAAAAATGGGTATTTGCCTTCAGCTTCTTTTAGTCCTTGATCCGGTCGAAATACCGGGTTGTGATCATCCATGTTCCGTTTGTCTGTTGATCTCTTAATAAGTTCTGAGGGAGAAAATTCAGATGAATGATTCAAGTTTTCGAGGACTTCTTCCATCAGGAGATTGCTGTGGATTTTGAGGTGTTTGAAGCATTGGAGGTCTCTGTTCGATTCATGCAAGTTTGGGTCAGAGTCGCTTCAGGAGTTGTAGGAGTTGAGCAGTTTGAGTTTGCGTTAGGGCACGCTCCACCACCATGACTTTTCTTCCTTTCTTTAAAGCTCATTTCCTGAACTGGTAGACAGAATACCAATTGTTTCCCCTTGATGTCAGCTGGTGTCAATTGCTGCTTGCGTTCTGCAAAGATGGAAAAATCTTTATTGGTCACAACTTCAGTGGGCATTATTTTTAGGTTCGTTCAATTTGTCACTGTTGTGAGGGCTTTTTTTTCAAATAAGATGTTTTTGGCCTTATTTGGACCAGGTCCATTAGCGGCACTATCTTTCTTTTGTAGATTTTGTCGCAGGTGTGAGTTTGTGGCCTTTAGCCTTTTGGTTGGCGATTGATCTGTTGGAATCTGTTCAATTATGAGCAGATCTGCCTCTTCCATTGACTTTGTGGGGGATTGAGCTTTTTTTACTACATTATGTGCAGTTTGAGACCCCTTTTCGCTGGTTGTCGTTTTAGAGGTCTTAATCGTCCCCTCTGACGCTGTTTCCCAAGGTCGCGGTGTACAAACCTTGTTTTTTCCGTTGTCCACCGCAGTGATGTTATCCTTCCAGAAAAGCACATTTTGCGTGCATTGTTGCCAACAGAGAGCTATTGTCCTTTAATGTGTCATTTATTGCCTCATAAAGTTTAGTGAAAGGAGCCATGGCGACCGCCACCGCTGCCATTAGCGTCACCATGTCTGGTCTGTTTTCTGGTGGTTTATCGGGCAAAGAATCCTGACCAAAGAGCCTTCCTTGAACTCTGTATGGCGTGGTTGTTATGGATAAATCTATCTCGTTTTCTGTTTGCTTTACGTCTTCAGGTAAGGGAGACCAATCCTCTATGTCCCCATTCTCCATTTGATGGTTAGGTCTAATTTCATCAATATGATCAATGTATGTGTTTTGTAAATGGCCAGGATTGCGGTTTCCCTGCTGGCCATGCCAGTCTCCAACTCCACTGTAGTGGGTGGAGTACCCGCCTTCTGCCGTTCATCTGTAGAGAGAGCGCTAGAATTAGCTTCTTCTTCCTCTTCCATAACGCCAGAAGGTAGATCTTTATGGTTTTCAGCGGTAGGGACGCTGAGATCTATTACCGGAATTGGTGTGATATATTGTAGTTCTTCTGAGCTGTGGACCACTTCCAGCATCTCGCTGTCGCTTATCTCACTTATATTTTCAAACTTTCTTTTCCTGGGATTCACAAAAAAGTCTGCCACACCTTGTGGTGAAAAGATGCTAGATGCTTGATGACTTTTGATATTTGTACTGTCAATTTTTCACCTTATTTTCCTTTTCGGTCTCAATATTCCTACGTTGTTGGAGTCACATCCTTTAGACCCCGACATCTTGTCTGGAAGTATTGGTGCAGTTGCCGGTGATGTTTTTGTCGACGTTTTTTTTTCCGATTTTGGCATAGTCTTTGGTTTTTTGTAGCACGGCCCATCATCTGATTGTATTTCCGGTGATTTTATTAACTGGCAACAATTTGGGCCACTCGGGTTTCCACTGAATTCATTCTCTTTTTGAACAGCTAATTCATCAGGTTTAGATGTAATGTTCGCACTGGGGGGCGGCAGATGGAATTCTGCCGCCACCCTTGCCGGGTTACCTGTTGGTCTGCCATCTGAACAGGAGGCCTCTGGCAAACATTCACCCTGTACGTCTTCCGCGGCCCTCCCACTCCGATCAGCCGCCAGGGGGCTCCCCGGATCGGTCGCCGCAGGTGAGCGAACGCTGCACCATGCGATCCACTCCGCAACCTCTCGAGCGGCGGGCCCCGCCAGAGAGAGCCCCGCCCGGTCCCCCGATGCCGACCCCGGCACCCCCCCGACCAGTGGTAAGCTCCCCAGGATCGGACCCCCCCGTCGCCATGGAGCCCAACGCCCTCCGTCCCCCGACAGGCAGCGGAGCGCTCACGGCAGACAGGACATGGCCCGGCCCACAGGAAGCGCTGCCCGGGATCCCCAGCAGAGCCGCGGAGAGACCAGGTAGGGTTGGAGTTGTTTGGTCCGAGTTTTGGCCGGCGTGGTGGGTGTCGGCTCCCCACACCTCCTTCTCATCATGGGAGCATAGATCGATGCCCCGAGCAGAGGGTGTTGATTTTGTCATCGTCTCTTCATTAGTCCAGGTTGTTTTTGGACAGGAGCTGCCGTTACTCCCCGGAGATGATCTTATGGATATTATGGATTTTTGACACAGAGAAGGGCTCTGTGTCGTTGCTGTAGTGACCAATTTAGTCTGCTTTGCATTTCGCAAGCTTTTCACTGTACTTTTCTCTGTACATGAAGGCAGTTTTCTGCCCGTGTCGGCTCGTGTACGAGACCGAGAGCTCCTTTGTTGAAAATCTTTATCACATGTCATCAAAGTTGTTGACAAAGGCAGAGTAGCGTCCACGGCGTCCATGACGTCCATGACTGCCCAAGACTGCTACTCTGCCGCTACTCCGCGGCCGCTCCGCGGTAGCAGGGAGCTTTTCAAGTGGTGGTCAGGTGATCAGGAACAAAATAGTAGGCAGACTGTAGAAAGAGTAGCCTGCAGTCACTGCCCAAGACTGCTACTCTGCCACTACTGCGCGGCCGCTCTGCGGCTGCTCCGCGGTTGCAGGGAGCTTTTCAAGTGGTGGTCAGGTGATCAGGAACAAAATAGTAGACAGACTGGAGAAAGAGTAGCCTGCAGTCACTGCCCAAGACTGCTACTCTGCCGCTACTCCGACGGCCGCTCCGCGGTAGCAGGGTGCATTTCAAGTGGTGGTCAGGTGATCAGGAACAAAATAGTAGACAGACTGGAGAAAGAGTAGCCTGCAGTCACTGCCCAAGACTGCTACTCTGCCGCTACTCCGCGCACATATGAACATGATGGGGTGGATTGATGGTTACAAAGTGAAAACGTTTGTTGAATTGTCCCACCTTTTGTTTTTTGAGCATTTTTCTGAAGCCTGTTCACCAGAGCTGCGTCACTATGTTGCTGACCAGAACATTTTAGAGCCCTTTAAGATGGCCAGGCTGGCTGACAAGTGCGTCTCCCACCTGGTGTCCTCTAAGGAACCCATTGGGAAGGACAAAGAAAAAGGGGCATCTCAGAGGTCTGAGGAGTCCCAAAAGCGGTCATAGTCGAGTAAATCTGAACCTTCCTCTCCTAAGCCCCATAAATCTAGTGGGGAGAAGTCCTATGTGGGTGGGAGTAAGAGCAGTGGTCCTCCTGCTGTGAAGTCGGCTCCCAGTGGCTCCAGTACTGTACCCTGCATTCTTGGCACTTGTTGGGACTGTGGGGCTCTGGACCACAAGAAGGGTGACCCCAAGTTTAAGGGCAAGGCACTAGGAGTCCAGGCTGCCAGCCTGACCTACCCTTGCTTCATGCCTGAGGTGGAGGCCATTGTCCTCCCCACCGCTACGGGGATCACATTTGGTGACCATGTAGAGATTTCCATAGTGTCCCTTGGAGCCTGGGACCAGTACACAGAAGTACTGGCTACAATTCCACAGAACACCCTTATGTTTCTGAGAAGTATCCCCCTGAATGGCCAGCCTTCTACTGGTTTGAGAGACACTGGGGCAAGTATGACAGTGGTGGACAGGACCCTGCTCATGCCAGAGGACTATGTAGGTGCTCTTCTGAGAACTAGCAGGTTTGCTGGCGGGCCACCCACATTATCTCCTGTAGCCCTAGTCACAATCATGATGAGAGCAAAGCTTCCTGTCCTGGTTCAGGAAAATGAACCTGCTAAGATTTTGTTGGGGAATTATCTAGTGGCGTTGATCTCTGATGATCTCCCCCTGACTGCTGCTGCAGTCACTAGTTCACAGGTAACACATGGTCTAACTGCCAGTCAGGTAACCAAGCCAAAGGGGAAACCCAAGGCAACCAAGGCAAGATGGAAGAGGAAGAAGGCCACCTCTGTGCAGGGGGCTCCTTCTCTTCCTGCTGCTTCAGCAGCAGCACTGGGATTCATGCTCCGGACAGGCCGGGGCTAGTGGTAACCCCAGACTCAACTCCTGAGGGAGAAGAGCCAGAAGACCCTCCTGCGGGAGAGGTGCTCAACCCAGAGGATCACCCCGACCTTCTATGCCTGCTGGCTGAAGGTGGGCCATCTAGGGGCGACTTCTGTAAGGGACAGAGAGAGTACCACTCTCTCTTGAGGGTCTGAGGAAACAGGCCCTGGCCCAGGCACAAGGAGAAGTGCCTAGGTCATTCCGGATTCATTGGGAGGGTGATCTCCTTTGTAAGCCTGAACCCGGTGCCCTCGAGAGGTTGGTGGTACCTCAGGTTTACAGACGCTTCCTGTTGAAGTTGGCACATGAGGTTCCCTTAGCTGGTCATCTTGGTACCAAGAAGACTAAGCAGCGGCTATCTGCACACTTCTACTGGCTCTGGAAGGGAGTAGAAGTGGAGGCCCACTGCAAGACCTGCCCCACTTGTCAGTTGTCTGGCAAGACCGGAGGCAGTGTCATTGCCCCACTGCAGCCGTTGCCAGTGGTTGGCACACCATTTGAGAGGGTTGGCATCAACATTGTCGGTCCTCTTGACCCTCCCACTTCAGCTGGACATCGGTTCCTCCTGGTCTTGGTTGATTATGCCACTAGGTACCCTGAGGCTATACCCCTTCGGACTGTTACTGCCAAGGTGGTTGCCAGGGCTCTCCTGGGCATTTTCACCACAGTTGGATTCCCTAAGGAGGTAGTCTCTGACAGAGGATCCAACTTCATGTCGAGTTACATGAAAATGATGTGGTAAGAGTGCAGGCTGACCTACATGTTCTCCATCTCTGGTGTCCGGTCAAATGTTCGAATGCATTTGATGAAATGACAAAATGCTCGAGTCAATTTGACCGAAAACAAAAAGGTGGATTTTTTTTTTTTTAAATGTATATATTTTTTTGTTGCTCTAATATAGGTAAAAAAGGTGTTTTAACACCAAAAACAGACCCCCCAAAAAAGAATTATAATAATAATTCAACCCTTTTTTTCGGTCAAATTGACTCGAGCATATTGTCATTCGATCAAATTCATTCGAGCATTTGACCTATACCTCCATCTCTTACCACCCCAAGACCAATGGTCTGGTTGAGAGATTTAATAAAACTCTCAAGGGCATGCTGGGTGCTTTGGAAGATCCTCTAAGGAGGAAATGGGATCTCCTCCTACCATGCCCGCTTTTGGCTTACAGAGAGGTACCTCAGGAAGGGGCAAATGCGTTTTTACTGGGGGGTGAGGGTCAGTAAACCACCAGGGATGGCTTGGAATGGGGGCTGTGATCAGAGAGTAGTAGTTATGATGTGTTTTTGCAGGGGTGACCATAGGTAACCAATGTCTTTTGTTTCGTTTACAGCTTTTTCTGCGCGAGCAGCTGCAACGTTATGCAAGTACTGTTTTTATTATTCTATGCTTAGGGCCCATTGTCAGTGGGGTGGGTGGGACTGGGGCTGGATTGTTGGTGGTGTGGGCAGGAGTGGGCCATCTGGGGAGAGATTTTGGTGGGCTGGGACACAATAGCAGGGTCAGGCCACAAATGGCCCCCCATGCCAGCATAACATTGGTGTTTCCCTGCGAGCGGCTGTCTCCCATGTGGGTTGACCGTCCGCAAGCCCAAGCTGAACCTCTACTGTGCTGCGTTACAGATTTCACCTCTGGGGAGGAATGGGGATCCTGACGGGCTCCCCGGAACTGCTGCTGGACTTGGGGACGGTCGACCCACATGGGAGACAAGGTGCCCAAGGCTGGAGGCATAACCGCCGACCATCCTGGGGTTCTGGCTGGCCTGCGTTACAGTTTTCCCCTCTGGGAAAGGACAGGGACCCTGCCGGGGCTACTGCACTTGGGAATGGTCAGCCCACATGGGAGACAGCCGCCCAAGTCCGGGGACGAAAACCCCCGACTATCCTGGAGATCGGGTGGGCCTGCGGTGCAGCTTCTCTGTCCGGGAAAAGATGTGGAATCTGCTGGGGCTCCCTGGAACTACCTGTTACACTTCAGGCTTCCCCGCGGGCCTCCTTGCAGAATACCACTTCTTTACAAACTCCTCTGTGGACCCGATACAGGTTGCCATGGCGCATGGACAAACTACGACGGAATCCGGGTCAGCTGACACGTCTGTACGTGGAAGACGTACGGCAAGACACGCCCCCTTACGGCTATAAAACCACAATTTTTCAAGGGGCTCGTTGCTGCTAATTAGCGTTACAAGCTACAAGCGGTTACTTCCGTTACTACTTTGTGTCTTCTCCACACGATTCCTCTTCTGATTTCCTGGTTTTGACCCTTGCCTGACTACTGGATTGGCTTGCCTCCTCCTTTGTTCCTGTCGTGCTCGTCTGTTTTTTTTTTTTTTTTTGTAAACTTTATTTTAAGGTTTTAACATAAGCATACAAAAAACCACCTGTGTCAACAGGTTTACTTAACACAAAAAAAGGAAAAAAAAAAGCCAAACGTTACGTTCATAGCACACACAATACACATCGGATAATTGCGGATCACATGTTCATCGGGCTATTTGTCATGTCGGAAAGTCCATTCTACGGGTACTCGTGTGAATAGTGGAACCTGGACCTTTATCTGGGTTGTGATTGCTGGGTTTGAGATTGGGAATGTGCAACATCGGTGGTAGTGAGTAAGTATCGAATATAAGGACCCCAAATGTCAGGTGGTCGTGCATGTAGGGGAAGGGTCCGTGTGAACTCAGTGTCCATGTCTTGACAGTAAAGGATATCTTTCTTCCATGCGGTGAGCAAGGGAAGGGGGCCACGTCCCCAGGCCAGGGCTATCCTTCTATGGGCGAGCACTAGGAGCAGAGAAGCCAGCTTCCGCGCCGGGGTTTGCAGGTGTCTTGTCATACCCAAGAGCGCGACTGTTAGGTCAGTGGCCAGCACCTCGCCCAATATGTCGCTCATGTGTTGTAGAACTGAGGACCAGAATCGGGCTATACCTGGACAGTGCCATGCGAGGTGGACAAAGTCGGCGGAGGGGGTGCACACATCTTTCGCATTGGCCTGAGGCCTCGGTCTGGTGATGTCGTTACTTTTGGGGAGTATAGTATGTTTGGTGCACGAAGTTAAAATGGGTCTGCTTGTAGCGGGTATTTAGCGCTACTTTTTGGGTATGCCAGAGAATGTAAGTCCAGTCGTCTTCGGGTATCGTGGTATGAAGGGCCATTTCCCATCTGCGCTTCGCCTTAGCGGCGGTCACAGTTGAGTCAGCGAGCAATGATCTGTAAATTATGGACACCAATCATCCCTCTCCCTTGGCCTGGATCACATTGTGCAGCAGGTTCCACGTTGGTGGTTGTTTAGGGAATGTTGGGAAGAGGGCCTGCAGGGTATGACGCAATCTGAAGTAAAGGAAAATGTCGAGTGAAGTGGTGCCGCCCCTCTCCCTGAGCAGTTGTGGGGTAATGAACACGCCGTCTGGGAACAGGTCCCTCATAGAGTTTATGTTGGTTTTATTTAGCCAGATCAGAAAAACTTTTTCGTTGGTTAGGGGAATGCCGGGGATAAACTTGACAGGTAGTAGCGGGGAGTATTTTATCTGTATTCCGTAATCACGGGCGATTTTCCTCCAGATGGCGTATGAGGATAGGACTGTATTCAGCGTGCCATATGGGACCGGAAGATTGCTGAAGATAACAGCTGTTAAGAAGTCTGGGGAGGCCAGGGCGCGCTCAACCTGCACATGTGAACGGACATACTCAGAGGCATACCAATGGCTAAGAAATTGAGCCTGAGCGGCCCAGTAGTACTTTTCAATGTCTGGAAGTGCAAGGCCACCGTGTGACACCGGTAACGTCAGTGTTGTGTAGGCGACTCTCGCTGGTTTGCCCGCCCAGATTAGTTCCAAAATGAGGCTTCTGATTTTCTGCAGGAATGAGCGTGGGAGTATTAGGGGTATATTCGTGAACAGATAGAGAATTTTGGGGAGAATCATCATTTTAGTCAGTGAAACCCTCCCCCATAGTGTTAGGGGAAGCAGCTTCCATCTCTGGATACGCTCACGGAGGGATTGGAGTACTTTGCCATAGTTATCTTTAAATATCTCGTCATGATTAAGTGACATGAGAATGCAGAGATAGCGAACCCCAGTGCTTTCCCACTTAAATCCGTGGTCGTCTCGGAACTGAGGGGTAGCTGTTGTTAGCGGAAATATTACTGATTTGGAATGATTTATTTTGAGACCAGAGATGCCGCTAAATCGGATCACCTCGCGCATGACCGGATTGAGATTTGTTTGGGGATCTTTGATGAACAGCATCACGTCATCCGCGTAGAGGGAGACAATCAGTCTGTGTGGGCCCAGGGTGAGGCCTCTATCGATTCGGTGCGTTCTTAGCCTGGAGGCAAGTGGTTCCACAATTAAGGCAAATATAAGGGCTGACAGGGGGCATCCCTGCCTAGTTCCCCGTTCCAATTTAACTCCGGGAGATCTGGTAGAGCCGAGGGTGATGTAGGAGCCGGGGTCATTGTATAGTAATGAGACCATCCTGATAAAGGTTTTCCCCAGACCCATTTGTGTGAGTGTTGCGAAGAGATATGGCCATTCGACAGAGTCGAATGCCTTTTCGGCATCTAATAATACTGCGATGGCCTGCTGTGATGGGTCGAGTGCAGCGATGACTCCAAACAGTCGGCGAATGCCATATGTCGTACTGCGTCCGGGAATAAAGCCGGCTTGGTCACCCAGGACCAGTGCGGGCATGAGGGGAAGGAGACGGTTTGCTAGGATCTTGGCTAGAATCTTGTTGTCGAGGTTGATCAATGAGATCGGCCTATAAGAGGCACAGTCGTTTCGGGGTTTGCCTGGTTTGTGAATGAGAGTGACATTGGCTTCGCGGAGAGTGGGCGGAAGAATCCCTTGCTCTAAGGCCTCTTCGTATACTTGAAGGAGTAGTGGGGCTAGCGTGAGTGCGTGAGCTTTATAGAATTCGCCGGTGAGAACGTCGGGGCCAGGTGCTTTAGTATTTGGGAGAGATTTTATTGCCTCGGTGATTTCCCCCTGTGTGATGGGCGCGTTCAAAGGTTCACGAAGGTCATGGATAACCCAGTATAATTCAGTATCATTAAGGTAGTGCCGGACTCCTCCGGGTTACTAGTGATTTGAGAGCTGTACAGGCCTTGGTAAAATTTATGAAATGTGTTCACAATGTCTTCTTCAGTGTATGTTAGGTTCCCGTTCGTGTCTCGGATGCATTCCACCTGAGGGGGTGTCTGATCAAGTCTCAAAAGGCGGGCCAGGAGCGCCCCGGGTTTCTGCCCCTCGCCGTACTGTCTGATCTTATGTCTGCGGCCCAAGAATTTCATTTCACGTTCGGCTGCTGCTTGGAATTTTACTAGTTCCATCTTTAGGTCGGCTCGGGTCTGCGCGTCTGGGGATGTTGTTTGCTTATTTTCCAGGTCTTTCAGACGTCGTTCACTTTCTGTTAACTCTCGCCTGATCAGCTTCAGGATGCCATTTTCTTTAGCCATGCATACGCCCCTCACGTAGCATTTTAATGTTTCCCATAGCGTGCCGGGTGAGTCGACTGAGCCTTGGTTCGTCTCGAGGAAGGTGGTGATGTCCTGCCGGAGTTCATCTGCGAAGATAGGGTCTAAAAGCGCATCCGATTTGAATCTCCAATTCACGGGGGTTTTCGGGATTTCGGAAAGCATAAATTCGAGTGTGACCATGGAGTGGTTGGATAGGGATCGTGATAGAATTTGGCAGGGGCCCCAGCTGAACGGACTACGGGACGATACCAGTAGCTAGTCAATGCGGGAGCCGGTGTTATGGACTGCTGAGTGAAAGGTGTAGTCCTGGGAGTTTGGATGGGAGTGTCTCCAAATGTCGGATAACTCAAAGGCCTGGCAGATCTCTGTAACTTGGCGACTGGCCTTGGAGATTCTGTTGCTCGGACCATGCGATTTGTCGATATGGGGGTTTAGGGGGGGTATTGAGATCTGCTCCCCAGATGATAGTTGCTGAGGTATATGTTTCCAGGTTTAACATGATCCAATTGAAGTTATTCAGTCCGTCGACATTGGAGGCGTAGGTGTTCACCAGAACTATTTCTTTCCCCGCATGTAGACCCCTTACCAGCAGGAACCTGCCCTTTTCATCCTTCCTAAAACCGATTAGACTGAAACTGGCCTTCTTGTCGATCAGTATTGCAACGCCCCTCGCGTACGAGGAATACAAAGAAAAGTATCTATGGCAACCCCATGAGCGGGCCCAGTGCTGCTCTGCCGATGGTGTAAGGTGGGTCTCCTGCAGCATAGCGATAGTGATCTTGTGTCTCTGTAAGTATTGAAGAACTTTCCTGAGTTTGGAGGATTGGTTGCCACCTCTGATGTTCCAGGTAGCGGTTTTAATTAGACCCATCTTGCGACGACAAAAGGGAGGGGGCTGATGCCACCTCAGTCATGCAGATCCGATAGTACTTGAAGGTGCGGAGGGGCCTGTCACTCAGTGCAGGCTCCGGGTTGATGATCTGTGGTTGTTGTGTGCTTGAACGCAATTGGTTGGACGAGAACAACTTGGTAACTTTTGGATCCCCCCCTTGTGCGGGCAACCCCCAACAGGCCCATGGTATACCCACCCTCCCGTGCACGGGCAACTCCCAACTGGCCCGTGGTGAACAGTCCCCGGTAAACCAAACAGTTAGCATTGCTGTGCTAGGGGTGCTAGTGGCCCTCCAAGAGGAGGCTGGCTCCCAGTCGCATTGTGGGTTTGCTCCATGGTGGTGATGTTGTTGCCTTTATGATAACAAGATATCTCCTATCTGTGACAGCTGCGGGGTGGGTCTTTATGGCGGCTCTCTTCTAGGTCTGTTTCCTCTTTGGGGGTTTGCATCGTTCGGAGCGGATCTGCAGCCATTGCGGTCTAGGTATTCATTGATCTCCTCAGGCGTGTTGAAGAACTGAGTTTTGCCTCCGTATTGTATACGGAGTTTCGCAGGAAAAAGCATGGAATACTGGATTTGGTTCTCTTGCAATCTACGTTTCACTGCTGTGAATGAACGCCTTTGCGCCTGAACTGCTTGGGAGAAATCCGGGAAGAATTGAATCTTGTCTCCGTCATGTTGAAGCACCCCCTTGTCCCTGGCGGCTCTCTCAGAATAGCGTCACGATCCCTGTAATTGAGCAGTTTTGCTATGATGGGTCGAGGATTTGCTCCTGGAACGGGTCTTGTATTGGGGACTCTATGGGCCCGCTCGACCACGAAGAGCTTCGATAGGATCTCTGTCCCGAACAGGTCCGTGCAGATCTTCTCTATGTATTCTTCCATTCTTTGGGTAGGCTGATGTTCCCTAATGCCGACAATCCTTAGGTTATTTCGCTGGGAGCGTCCTTCTAGATCTTCGTTCTTGGCACTCACCGCCTTCACTTGCGCCTCCAATAAAGATACTCTGGTAGTTAAGGTCGATGTACCGTCATCAAGGTCGGAGACCCTCTGTTCAATGGTATCTAGTCTGTCGGCGTGCTTGTCTAGTCTATGCTGGAGTTGGTCGACTTTGGAAGAAAGGGAGTCTAGTTTGCTCCCTAGGCCTCCTATTCCAGCCTTGAGATCTAGTAGGATTTCCCTAATATCAAGTTCTTGTGGCTCTCCGACTTCATGGGGCTGTTCTTGATCGGGTGATTGTGGTCTGCTGGTTGAGGCGGTTGTTTTGCGGAGGCGCAGCCTTCAAAGTTTAATTTCCTCTGTGACCTATCATTTTTCCCCATCCTTGAGGTGAATATGGATGGCGGGATGCCAGGAGGGTGACGTGCGATGCGCCTGAAGGGTTCAGCTGTATGCACGGCGAGTGTTCTGGTCACTAGAAGGCTGGGGGGGCCTCTGGCCTGCGGCGCGGTCCTCGGGTCACAGATTCGTTTTTGCACTGTTGCCTCAGGCTGGGGTGGAGAGGCAGTGAACGCCCGTGAATTCAGAGTAGATGTGTCGATTAGTTTATGCTTAGGCCGTCCTTAGATAGCGCTCTGTTCTGGGCTAGGCTGCAGTCCGGTGCTGGGGGTGCAGCTGTACCAAATGTCTGATTTGGCCTTCCGATATTAGGCGCGAGATCTTAGATGTCTTGGGCCTGGTAAGATGACTACTTGCAGGTCCCTCGCTTTATAGATGTAACATCGCCGGGTCTCCGCCGCACTCCCCCAGTCCCCCTTCAGCCCCAGGAAATCGCCAGCTGGTAGTCACGGGGGCTCCGGATGCCAGACAGGCCTGTCGCAGGCTCTCGCGGCTGCGGTGGGGGCGCAGGGCGCTCGTACCTGGCTTTCTGCTGCACTTCCTCCGCGCTCTCTGCTGCGTCAACCACGCCGTCAGCGAGGCCTGCCGGCTCCCCCGACACTCGTCGGTCGCGGCCGCTCTCCCGCCGGCTCCCTCTGATCTACTGGGAGCTCCGGTGGCGTGTGATGGGTGGTTTGGCTGTCCTCGACGAGCGCCGCAGAGACACGATCATCCGCTCCACCCCGTGTTGCGGGGGTTCCGACAAGGTGTGGGCAGCGGCTCGTGTGGACGTAGGCGGATCAGCTTTTCCGTGTGTATCAGTACGCTGCGGCCCCAGCGAGGCCACGCTCACCGAGCAGCCGAAGGGAGGAGGGGGGTGGAGGGCCTCACAGTCCGTCGCCCACGGGCTAAACCACGGCAGTCAGAAGAAATATAGGCAGGAGCTTAAGTAGAAACGCCACAGCTGTCGATAACTGAGGATTGAAAACTGTGTAGATGCCACGGAACACACGATTCTTCAGGATCTTTTAGGGAGCTCCACGGAGCTCACAGGGAGACCGCCATCTTGGACGGCTCTCTAGTGCCCTCTCCTCGTCTGGTTTTTTGACTCGGAACGTTATTGGATCCGGCTCCCTTCTGTCTCTTGCAGTACTTCATTCCAGGTTGCCGCTTCTGCACACAGAACCAAAGCAGACGACTTGCTGTCAACTATCTGGAACTTTTCTACATCTACTGTGGATGCATGTGTGCTCAGGTACATACTTAATTGGCAAATCCCGTCTCTGCTACTATTTTCCCTCCATGACTTTGTTTGGATATTTGTCTTCTGTTGGATTCTGGGACATTGAGTGACTCTCTTGTGAACTTGTCTTCAAGTGCATATAAACGCTTTGCTGAAACTGCACCAACCTGGCACTAGTGCGACCCTAGTGCCGTTCGGGGCTACTTCCCTGTACTAACATTCCTGTTTGTTATTTTCTCCTTTCGTTGTCTTCTGTTTCCTGGATTCCTTTCCTCAAAATATCATTATTCAGGTTAGTTGTTACCAGTTAAATATATAAGTTGGGACTGATACTTTAAAAGGCTCTTTAGAATATTCCCACTCATTGTGTTATATTTCTTGTAGATCCACCCCGGGGAAGCTCCACTCCAATACTTACCTAGGTAGTTTCCCATTAAATTCAACTGTTCTGATTACTTGCTTTAACTTCAACACTGTCTAATATCTTTGTATTCCTTTGCATCATTGGTATTGGCGGTGTGTGTTCTCCCCGCTCTTTTATTCAATTGACACCTCTGTCTGTTCCAACTGAAACAGCAGAGAGGTACATTGTAGAAAAGAGCCCCACTTTGAGGAAGCCTGAGTCTTGTACTCAGGGGAGCTGGGATGGAAGGCTGAATATCGATTCTTGTACAGCCATCATCTCCAAGGTCACTACTCCACATCTTCAACCTATTTCGGAGTGGTGAGTAACACTACCGCAGTGATTGGAGATAATAGACCCACATGGGAGATGGATGCCCAAGGCCAGGGACATCACCTCCAACCGTCCTGGAGTTCTGGCTGGGCTGCATTGCAGCTTTTCCCTTCAGGGAGGTATTGGCACACTGCCAGGGCTTCGTGGTGGGGAAAAGCTGTAAAACAGGCCAGACAGAACTCTAGGACAGTTGGAGGTGATGTCCCCGGCCTTGGAAATCCATTTACCAAGTGGGTGTAACATCCCAAGGCACAGCAGCAGCTCCAAGCAGCCCCGGCAGGGTCCCCTTCCCTCCCCCAAGGGAAACTTTGTAACGCAGCGCAGCCAGTGCTCCCGGATGGTTGGGGGTGATGTCCCTGGCCTTGGGCGGCTGTCTCCCATGTGGTTTGACCGTCCCCAAACCCAGCAGTGGGTCCAGGGAGCCCCGGCAGGGTCCCCGACCTTTCCCGGAGGGAGAAGCTGTAACACAGGCCAGCCAGAGCTCCAGGAAAGTCGGGAGTAATGTCCCTGGCCTTGGGCTGCTAACTCCCATGTGGGTTGAACATCCCTAAGCCCAGCATTGGTCCTAGGGAGGACCGGGACATTCCCCGTCATTTCCTGGAGGGAGAAGCTGTAACGCAGGCCAGCCAGAGCTCTAAAGTCGGGGGTAATGTCCCTGGCCTTGGGCACCTGTCTCCCACGTGGGTCTTTGCCGGGGCTAGTGGGTAATAAATTCTTGTGCGATTCGCGCATGTCAGACATCTGTGGATTCCTACAGGCATCTTCTTTTCTGAAATGCATGGGGTTCTCCGTTTTCCTTGGTGGCTACGACACCCTAGTGTGAAACTGCATTTTTCAATGATCGTTATCATCAGATTAATCCATTCATTATTCATGAATGTATACATGCATTCATTTTGAATTCATCTAGAATAGGTTCAATATATGGTGAGAGCCATGTAATTATGTACACTTGGCATTTATAGCACCATATAGTGTGCTTTTAGGAGCTAGAGATATGCGTTGTGTCTGTCCATCTATGAATTCGGCTTCTTGCTGTGCGTGGAGAGGGAATTGTTTTCGCAAGCGCACGCTTGTTATGTTATGTTATGATAACAACTGCCCTTTGGCAGTCATCTACTCCTCGGCACAGAGAAGCAACCTTGTGCTGAGTGAGGAGAATGCTATGTTTTGGGTTTTGCAAACGAGACTGCTGACTCAATGCGACAAAAGACATGATATGCTCGCTTTGAACTATAGAGGAATGTCTCATGTCAATGTGTTCTAAGTACACGATTATATATGCACGTAGGTAGACATGCTGTTTTCCATGAAATGCTTACAGCGCATATATATAATAAGTGCCTCAAAGCACTACAATAATAATGTATAACTGTGGGGTTTCTGTTGAGTAGATTCAGACGGCAGTAGATGGAGAAGGAGAGGTAGTGTATTGGGGAGCTACTATGAGAGAGAGCTAGCTAGAGGGAAAGAAGCTGTCTCATGAGAAGGAGTAAGACTCAGAGCACAGTCCTAGAGAACTGGCTGTGAGGGAGAAGGCATTGCTAGGAGAAGCCGTGAGGGTTGGGATTACTAAAGGCGCTCAATGCTTAGAGAGTGCTGGTTTGCATGCGTATGTAGTGATTAGTGACATTATGCCATGCAGAATGCAGTGGCATGAATAAAGATGACATTTTTCTTAAAAATGAAACGATTTCCTGTGTCTTTGTGATTCTGCCATTCTGATTTTGTTTACCTAGTATCACAGTGCAACATTTCTAGTTTCACACTGGGCCAATCTGTAGGTTGTCCACCAGAGCAAAATTCCACAAAATCTGCTCTGCTGAAAAACTTGGGATTACCAGTGGTTTAGCCTTTTCCCTTTGCGCCCAGGTAGGTGCACCCACACATGTGAGGCACTGTTTCCGTCGGAACACATGTGGGAACACGGAAAGGTAGGACATGTGTTGTTGCCTGCGTGTTTCGGTGGGTTGGCAGGGGGTTCACATGTCTGAAAATTGTGTCCCCCCCCAAATCTGTTTTCCTTGGTGGCTTTGTCATCTGTAGGTTGTTCACAAGAGCAAAATCCCAGAAAATCTGCTCTGCCGACAGAGTGGTTTAGCCTTTTCCTTTTGTGCCCACACATGAGGTACTGTTCTCGTCGGGACACCTGTGGGAATGCGGGAAGGTAGGACATTTGTTGTGTTTGCATGGTTTTCATAACATTTTTGAACATTTGCTGCTGCACTTTGTCACACAACCCTTTAATTTCCCAAATGTGACCTACATTTAGTCGCTGCTTTAGGCACAATACACTTTTGTAACCAGCACAAGTCACCTACCCTTCAAAAGGTCTGCCTGTGCCCTTTCAGAAAATGTATGCGTGCCCTTCCTGGTCACATCTGTTTTCCTTACTTACACATGCTAGGTACGTCTGTTTAGGCTGTAAGCATAAAAAACCTGTGTATCATGGCCAGTCTTTGGCTTGTGGTAATGCTTGTTTTGTGAAGCATTAGGAACAATTTGTGATTTCCTAACTGGAAGAGAGTCGGAGGAATGTAGCGGGGCATTGCTTTTCTCAAAATTCACAGAAGCCATTGCCTTACCGGGCCAACCATGAACACCACATACCTTTTCTTTTGTATAATTTTTCCAATTTTCCCCAAACTATGGAATTTTCCCTTACATAGTTGTTGCCTGACCTGTGCAAATCACCCCTTCCTGAACTTGGAATTGTATGCCTTTCTGTCTTCCCATTCAGCTTTCCTACTCTTCTCTTCCATTCCGTTCATGCATGTCCTATTGGAAAAAAAAGGCCAAAATCGCCTACCTAACCATATCAAAATATGATTTTTTTGGTTCCACTCAACCTGTTCTTGGAAACCTGGAAAATGGCGAATTCAGCACAGCAAACCATTTGTTCCTAGCTCTTACAAGGAAAAAACCACAGGCTTCATTGTACATCATTTTATTGGCATTTCCTGAAAAAACCAAAAACGTTGTCCTTTTTTGGTTATTTTCTCTCACCCCCATAAAGCAAACTACGATACCTTGGTGGCGTTACGACCGCCTACATGTGGGGAAAAAAGGGGCAAATTTGTCCAAGATAGCTCATGTAACAAAAAGGTTACAAGGGATTGAATGGCGACATACTGAAATCGCCAAAAAAGGCCTTGGCAATGGGTGAGGAAATCCCATGGCAGTTAAGTGTTTGAAATGGCTTATGCAGATGACGGGTGAAAACCCAAAACTGCTCAGGTGGTCGATTAGCCTGCAAGGGCTAGACTTCACCATTGAGCATAGGCCAGGGAAGAGTCATGATAATGCGGATGGCCTTTCCAGAAGGTATGTTGACCGTCTGGATGAGGGTGTCAATCTCGTGGGAGAGATTAGACCACCTAACCTCAGTCTGGGGTGGGGGGACTGATGCTGGAAATGCATCGGAGGGACAGTGCCTCCATGTCCTTGTCCTGTTCTCCTTTTATCATGTGTGTTCTGTGTTCTTTTCTGCACCCGAGTCCATGTGCGACTCCTGGCAGTGCTGCTCTTCCTCTTTTTGGTTCGGTGAACAGTTCCTCGGGATACACTTATGGCACCCATGGTTGGGGGGTGCATCCCTGTGCCCCTAGTGTATGGTTTAGGGCACCTGCGTATGGCTCACAGAGTAGAGTATGGGCTGGTTGCAGCTCCCTGCTGAATTTGAAAGGTGCTCTGAGTATCCTCCATTTTGGGATACGCAGGCCCTGTCATTGGAAATCAGTTGATTCCTGATAGAAGACAAGATGGCCCCTGTGGCCTCGTGCTTTCTATTGCCTGTTACCTTGTTTTCCCAAAGACATGGGAAGCCCTGACTCTGTCCCTTCCCCTGACTGGCTGTTGGGTTGAGGTTCCATATTTGGTATTGTGGGGAAGGCCAGGCCAGACTGGCTGGAGCATTCCCAGTGACTGTATGTTGTGGGTAGACCCTTTGGGTGGGACCTGGGTGAATGGAGTGTGTGACCAACATATATTTCATGTTTTGGGTTTCTGGTGTGTGACACAATGGCTGAGACAGCCCTGCCCGAAACTGGTATGAATGCAGTGTCGAGTGATGAATGGCAGAGTGCTTGTCCGAAGCCACATTCTGTGTTTTGAGTGTCTGGATGGAGAAGAATAGGCTGAACGCACTGTGAGCCTTATTGGCTGCCTGCCTGCTGAATGCCCTTCTGAATGATTGCTGAGTATGACCGAGCAGAGTGAAAGAGAGACCGAACAGTATATCTGGGGACCTCTCACTGATGGAAATCGTTCAGAAAATGAAGTTGAAACTTGATGCTTATTCTCGGAGCTGAGCCGGAAGGAGAAGGTTGACTACTGTCTCCCTTCCACGCAACCTGAAAGCTGCTGTGCCTTCAAGTAACTGATCCAAGAGAGGACCTCTTCCCGATCTACGAGGGACCATCGTGCACCAGCTAACCTTCACCAAGGCTCTCTGGAAGTTAGCTTTCAAAAGACTGTCGACCGGGGACGGGGACCGCAGAGAAAACTGAAGAGAAGCGCCAACAACATTGTTCACCTTTTCTTCACGGAATCTTGACGATCCGTGGCTCCTGCCTGAAAGGGAGTTCACTCAAGAAGGATCCGGCGACGAACTCTGCTAAACCAGATACATTTGGATAGTGGAACATTTATAGAACTCCCAACATATATAGAACTCCCAACATCCACCTAGAGGGGTGAGGACAGGAGCCCTCCCAGCCCCCCAGCCCAGCAGAGGATCCAGACGAGGAACGAGGATCCAGGCACGGAGCGAGCGTGCTATCGGAACAGGGCCTGCCTGACCCTGTCCCCACAAAGTGCCTGACTTGCCCATGCCGGGCACATCGCGGCACGAAATCGAGGCTGAACCTCGATTTCACTAGAAGGAACCGCCGGCAGGCGGATCGCCGGCCAGTCCGAAGGCCATACTAAGGCCTGTTGTGTGCCCCAGGTCCCCCACTCCCAACATCCACCTAGAGGGGTGAGGGCAGGAGCCCTCCCAGCCCAGCAGAGGATCCAGACAAGGAACGAGGATCCAGGCACGGAGCGAGCGTGCTATCGGAACAGGGCCTGCCTGACCCTGTCCCCACAAAGTGCCTGACTTGCCCATGCCAGGCGCATCGCGGCACGAAATCGAGGCTGAACCTCGATTTCACTAGAAGGAACCGCCGGCAGGCGGATCGCCGGCCAGTCCGAAGGCCATACTAAGGCCTGTTGTGTGCCCCAGGTCCCCCACTCCCAACATCCACCTAGAGGGGTGTGGGCAGGAGCCCTCCCAGCCCCCCAGCCCAGCAGAGGATCCAGACGAGGAACGAGGATCCAGGCACGGAGCGAGCGTGCTATCGGAACAGGGCCTGCCTGACCCTGTCCCCACAAAGTGCCTGACCTGCCCATGCCGGGCGCATTGCGGCACGAAATCGAGGCTGAACCTCGATTTCACTAGAAGGAACCGCCGGCAGGCGGATCGCCGGCCAGTCCGAAGGCCATACTAAGGCCTGTTGTGTGCCCTAGGTCCCCCACTCCCAACATCCACCTAGAGGGGTGAGGGCAGGAGCCCTCCCAGCCCCCCAGCCCAGCAGAGGATCCAGATGAGGAACGAGGATCCAGGCACGGAGCGAGCGTGCTATCGGAACAGGGCCTGCCTGACCCTGTCCCCACAAAGTGCCTGACTTGCCCATGCCGGGCGCATCGCGGCACGAAATTGAGGCTGAACCTCGATTTCACTAGAAGGAACCGCCGGCAGGCGGATCGCCGGCCAGTCCGAAGGCCATACTAAGGCCTGTTGGGTGCCTGTTTGGAGCCACAGGAGCCAGGGGCCATAAACTCTGCCCGTGCTGCTCCAGGTAAGCCAGTGTTGCCACATGCATAACACCACCTGCTGTCTAGAAGCGTCTAATTCACAACGCATTACTTACGCTCCTGTCTAACTAATGCTGCCACCCCACACGGCTGCACATGTCTATGCTGTCCTTGCCTATAATGTGCCACTTGGATACGTCGCATTTCATCTCCTGACACAGACTGCAATGCCTGCCCAATTGCCATTTTGTACCTAGAAGACTTTATACTGTGCCTAGTAAATTGTGTTGCACTGCTGTTGGCTGCCTAATTGTGCCATTTCGCATCTAGATGTCCCTGTACTGCACCTATCCTCTTGCTAAATTCGAATCTATGTACCCATGAACCTATGCATTTAAATTTGCGTCCCATTGCATTGCTAATGTATCGATTCATGTTTGCATGATCTGATCCACACCCGTACCCACAATAACTACCATAGCTGTGTCCGCGCACTTAGACCCTAGTTTTCTTGGTGCTACTTATACCCAGGTGTTCATGGTTCACCTCAGTGCGTCGTGCCTTATGGTCGCTAACGGACCACTTTAACTGTGTTGTGCCTTATGGTCGCTAACGGACCACTTTAACTGTGTTGTGCCTTATGGTCGCTAACGGACCACTTTAACTGTACTGTGCCTTATGGTCGCTAACGGACCACTTTAACTGTGTTGTGCCTTATGGTCGCTAACGGACCACTTTAACTGTGCTGTGCCTTATGGTCGCTAACGGACCAACTTTATTGTGTTGTGCACTATCATCATTAACAGACCATGCACTCTAGCCCATACTGTGCTTCGTGAATATCACGCCCTTTATCACTAGGCGCAGCCCCAGCTTCAACTAGCCACCTGCACTACACTTTGCGCCACCCTAGCCAGACATCTTAGCCAAACAAGGGAAGTAAATTGCATCAGCGGACCACACCAACTACCATGTGCAGAAACTTGACCTCCCTGACCCTCCTAGCTACAATCATGACCTTTGCTACCCTCAGCTCTCGTCCCCCCATTGATAGAAACCTGAGACTTAGGGCAAGGCTACCTTGCATTTACGAACCTAAAAGAAACAGTACTAACAATACTGCTAGATTCCCATCTATACAGACACACATGGATAAGCAAACTCTAGCTACGACACCTTTAACTCCAACCCCAACTCCTACTCACCTCTACCAAAAGATATGCCAGAGTCAAAATAAGCACACAAAAAGACTCGTAAGTCATCCCATTCCCAACAACACCCTAACTCTTACTGGATCCCTTATCAATGCCAGATCCATGGTAGCTCATGCAATTGAAATTGCTGACATACTGAACAACAGTAGCATTGACTTCCTTGCCGTAACAGAAACCTGGCTCCATGAGGCAGCAGGACCCTCACTGATGTTAGCCATACCTGACAACTACCAGATCCACAGAGTAGACAGACCCAATGCTAAAGGCGGTGGCCTAGCAATCATCGCGAAAACCACCTTGCCTATCCGACTCACCACCTCACACCCCTGCGCTTCCTGCGAAGTACTCTCAGCAAAAATGCAACTTTCCAATAACCGCACGCTAGCCATTCACCTGATCTACAGGCCCCCAGGTCCCCTGGGAACCTTTGAAGATGACCTTACTACCCTCATAGCGAACAATACCCAAAAACACTCGCAAACGCTGCTGATGGGCGACTTCAACATCGGCTTCAATGAGCCAGGCAATAAAAATGCCCTTTCTATAACAGCTATCCTAAATGACCAAGGCCTTACCCAAAAAGTTCTCTCCCCCACACATGCTAAAGGCAGAACCCTTGACTGGGTCTCAGAACTCAACTGTAACATAGTCATCACTGCCATCACCCCTCAACTATGGACTGACCACTTTCTAATAAATTTCACTGCCACACTTGACCTCCCCAGCCCCAAAACTATCAAAATGATACCACCACTCCCTACCAGAAGTACAAAAGATATTACTACAGAAAAACTTATCCCCCTCCTCCTGCCCACTATTAACGGTCTGAAGGACAACACCGACCCAGACACACTAGTAGACACCTTTAACAAAGCTATGTCTCACGCACTAGACACCATTGCACCTGCAAAACTATGCAAAGCTAAGCAAGAAGCCCACCTCAATGCCTGGTTCACCCCCCAGCTTAAGGACCTTAGAAAGCAGAAACGAAAACTCCAAACCATCTGGCGTAATTCGCCCACTAACGACAACAAAGCCAAGCTAACCCAAGCTACAAAACATTACAAGTCTGAAATTATCAACACCAAAAAAAACGTATTCAATGACAGAATTACCAATGCCAAATCGAATACCAAGGAACTATTTGCCATCCTCCGGGAAATGGAATCCCCTATCCAACCATCTGACACGGTCCCAAAGGACAAGATATGGTGCACTAATATACAGAATGCCCTATCAAACAAAGTCTCCACCCTCCAACTTAAAATAATGAACAAAAAAGACACCCTCTCTCTTACTGATCAACAACTGCCTCCAGTAACTGAACCTACCACTATCCCCCCTTTTAGCTTTAAACCCATCTCCATCATCGACACTGAAAAGGCCATCCTCTCACTGAAGCCCTCTAACTGTAAGGGCGACAGCTGCCCAGCTCAAATAATAAAGGACGCTGCCAGAGACTTAGCCCCTTTCATCTCAAAGCTTATCAACTCATCCTTCAAATCTAACACAGTGCCAGCCAACTTAAAAGAATCCTGGGTCCTCCCCCTTCTCAAAAAACAAACCCTCGATCCTTCTATCCCGACTAACTATAGGCCCATTACCACGGTACCCTTCCTACTAAAAATTATCGACAGAATTCAAGAGTACCTAGAAGCTAATCATCTACTAGGCTCGCGCCAATCGGGCTTCCGCCCTCTCCATGGCACGGAAACTGCCCTGATAGATCTCAAAACCAAAATGGAGGAATTTAAGGATAATGGGAAAACAGCGTTGCTACTCTTACTGGACTTGTCAGCAGCTTTTGATCTGGTGGACCATGCAGTCTTATGCAACCACCTCAAGCTGGCTGCCAACTTCACAGGAGATGCTATAGCATGGGTCCAATCCTTTCTAGCCAACCGGACTATGAGAGTGTTCTCCTCCACCACCTGTGCTGACCCCATCCAAATCACATGTGGAGTCCCACAGTGTGTCTCACCCACTATGTACAATATCTTCACCAAGCCATTGTTCGACAAGTTGGACAGACTGGGCGTCACCTACACTAATTACGCAGATGACACCCAGATCCTCATACCCCTTTCGGGCAACTATGAAGTGGACTTGGCTCTGGTGAATAAAATTTACATCCTCATTCAAGCATGGATGGCCACACATGGCCTCTGCCTGAACGACAATAAAACTGAAATCCTGCTCCTCGGTTCAGACCACAAACTATCCAAACTCACCCCGGACTACACCTCATTTAACATTGATAACAATACTATTAAGGTTATGCGCGAGGTCAAAACGCTGGGTTTTTACCTCGACTCAGCTCTCACCCTCAAAAAGCAAGTGAATTCCCTCGCCTCCTCAACCACCTACACGTGTAAACTCATCCGTGCCGCCAGACCCTTCCTGTCCAGTGCCAGCTGCCTCACCTTGGCCAATGCCCTTGTCATGTCCAGACTCGACTATTGCAACGCCTTATACTCAGGTGCCAACAAGTCGGTCACTGACAAACTCCAGAGATTGCAAAATAACGCTCTTAGAGCAGCTCTGAACATCCCACGCAGAGAACATATCTCCAAACACCGGACAGAAGCCCATTGGCTAAAGATAAAGGACAGAATCCTACTTAAAACTATTTCCCTCACTTCTAAATGCCTCAACAATCAAGCACCCCCCTACCTAGCGGAAAGAATCAACTGGAGACCCTCTAACCGACTGACGAGATCTGCCAACACCTTCCTACTGGAAGTCCCCAGATTCAAACTTACCACAGCGGGCGGTGCTAGCTTCCCAGTTAGAGCTGCACAATCATGAAACACACTCCCATCCGACCTTAGATGCCCTTTACCCTACACAAGATTCAGATCCTACGCTCTCAAATGGCTGCACAACAACGACATGCAACGACCCTCACCCTAGTGGAAACGGCACAACCTGTTAAAATGTTGCTCTTATGCGCTTAAACTTGATATTTTATATGCATTGTATCACCTACTGTAAGCAACCATTGTTTTTCTGTAATAGCCTGTGTCAGGCATTGTAACTAAGTCTCGAGTCCTCTTGTACTGCTGCGCCCAGATGCCCACGGGCTCAGAGCGCATTACCAAATAAATAAACAAACAAACAAACAAACAAACAAACAAACAGAAGAAGATAAGACTCTGATAATCAATATATGGACTGTGCTTGTTTATTTGATTATTTACAAGTTGCCCAGGTGGGGGGATCCTCACACAGAACTGTGTCTTGCGGTAGGTGCCCAGTATTTTGCCAATTGCTTAGCCAACTCGTTTTCCTCCTAAATCTATGGTTGATACCTGTTGCATTGATTCGTATGCCATTTGAAACTGTCTGCAGTTGATGCATTTTAATGTAATCAAGAGTAATTGTGGTACCACATAGAGACTGTCTATATTTATCATTATAGTACTGCCTGAGCACAACGTGTGTTATTGTGGTTGTGTATATAAATTGAACCTCATTTATATAAAGAACTGTGTTTTCACTAACACATTCCTTTGTGGGTGATTGGGGACTCCACTGTACTTAGGATCCAGCTTGCATCACCTCCTGGGAGCTTAAGCCTTGATTGCTCTTCCAACATTACCAAATAGAGATTCTTGGCTGGGGTGCTCTGTGCTTCCACTCTGCCACAGAGAGAGCAGGAGTACAGATACCCCCCTCCAGTCGTTCCTTTACAGACAGCAATAGAATTTATTTTATTTCCTCATATCATGGAATATTTAGCAGACTTTGAGCTGTTCTTTATAGGCCTCTCTACTTTATAAGGGACACATTGAAAAATGTAACTTACCACAGTATTGGATTACACCATGGTCCCTGTTACATAGAAGATATCTTTTTTGCTCTAGTTTTGAAAAATGGCATCTTAATGACTCTTCTAGCAAAATAAAAATCCAAAGTGCATAATTATTATGTTTTTTTAGAAAATATAAATTCAATCACCGACAGGGTAGTTCTTTGGGTTGCATTCAATGCAAGGCTGGGAGGTGCCATACCTGCCATTAGAGATAATGGCTGCCCCCACACATTAACTCCCCAGAGAACACATTCTCTTTTATTATTTGTTATTATGACAGATTTTGGGGGATTGTGGAACAGAGCTCACCTGTGGAATTTTCTGCAAGGACTTAGTCTTGGTGTTCTTTTTAGTACGGATTTTAGTCTTGGTGTTCTTTTTAGTCCGGGTTTCATGAAGAAAGGAGCAAGCCTCCCCTGACATCACCATGCCTGGTAGGCAATGCATTAGGCAGACTGACCCTGGGGAGACCACCCAGTATCAGGAACAAATAACACAAAATTGGAAAAAACCTGTAGTTTGTAGATTGGCAGAGCAGGTAAATCCAGAAATATGCAGTAGGATGATTGCAGTGAAGAGATCCAGGAAGATGCAGCAAATGAAATGCAAGCAAGACACTCCAGGAAAAGGCAGCCTATGAAGAAAGCAAGATAATCCAGGAAAAGGCAGCCTATGAAGTAAGCAAGGTAATCTAAGAAAAGGCAGGAGAAGCATGCAGGGTTGGGAGGGAACAATGAAGACAGGACCAGGAAGGAGAGGAACCAAAAAGGCGCAGAGCCAACACAGTAAGGAATCTCCGAGGAGAAGGAAGGGGGATACACAGACAGGAGAGCGTTGAGCTAGGCAGTTCAGACCGTAGCGAAGCATTGAGAGGCGAGGTTTGCGGTGTCCCCGGCGCATATGAATGCTGTCTAGAAACTAGACATTGTTCACAGCAATCCGGAACGCTTGTGTCTGCCATTTTGGTGGTAAAAATGGCCACTGTGATCCAGGAACGAGAGATCCAAGCTTGCCAAAACATCCGGGTAAGGCGAGTTATGACATAATTTTCACACATCTTTATATTTACTCCCAAATGACAGTGACATAAACTTACGTAACCTCCAATTCACAAAGCAGACAAAAACCTCAAAAAAGCATTAGAATAAGCATCCATTTCGGACTATGTATTTTGCTTTTCACAAGTTGCTGTTATAGCATGTTTTTTTCTGCCGTTGTCTCTGTTACGATCATCACAAGACATTCCATCTCTGTGTCCTCGGTCTCTTGACACAATCCTTGTGCCTAAAAGCTTGTGTACAGTGTAGAAACGTTTGACCATAGCACATAAAGTGGCCCTTGATTTCATTGTGCCACAATTAATGCTTTGTTGGATTGTGTCTATCTTTCCTATCTCCCAGGCATGCTGTTCAGGATGTTTGTTTGCATGTATGAGGTCATGAGTGCCCAGTGTACGGGATGCTGTGTAAGTGCGCTTTCTCTGCACTACTCTAAATTCTTTAATACACAGTTACAAACCCTGCCAATTGTATGTATTTTGCCAACCTCTGATGTCTGAAAAGTAGATCCACACAGGCTTGCCATGGGGCCAACTTTGCACCAGACATGCAGATTCACAGGCCTGCTGTAAAATCTCAGTTACCAGTTTAATGGTATACACTACCAAGTGTAATTTGCTTTCTGACTTTTAGAACATTCAGACATGTAATTGCTCATGTTAGTATAGCCAGTAAGATAGCTCAGTGGGATGAGACGCCTTGACGGAGGAGTCCGGGAGAGGGTGGGGCACTTGCAGCATGCAGCCTTCAGCTGCATTGGTGGGGCTGCTGGAAAGCGGCCTCCGGCCATGTGGTGGTTGTACGGTGCCAGTGAGCTGGAGCAGCAGCTCAGCTCCAAGAGGACATTCAAGGTGAGTGGTGGGAGCTCTCGGGCCCAGCAGGCCCGGCATACGACACCCTGGTGTTACCCAAGGAGCAAGGAGGGGTGGGCCTGCCAGACCATGCCCTGTACTACAAAGCTGCCCAATTGAGGGTTTAGGTGCCGCACCTATGGGAAGACCTGGACATACATTGGGTTTATTTGGAGTACCGTCACATTCATCCATCTACGGTTGGGGAATGGCTCTGGGTACTGAGGGAGAAAGTTCTCTGAAGGATCAGAGAGCCCCCTATTTTGGGAGTGTTGTGGGAGGTTTGGAAATGGGGCGCAGGGATAATGGGGGGGGGGGTCACTACTTGGCCATCTCCTTTGAGCCATGTCTGGGAAACCCTGATAAGGGATGACAACCCAGAGTTGGAAACATATCTGGCATGGCTCGACAGAGGGCTGGCCTGAGTAGGACAGTTCTGGGTGGATGGGCGTTCACGATTCAGGAGCTCGAATCAGCATTACACAGTTGGCAGTATTTTTGTACTTGCGGTTGAAGGACGGAGGTAACTGCAGAGAAGTGGAAAGAAATCGGTGCAGAGGGCGCTCACTAGGACAGAAAAGATTCTGGGCACACACAGGGATATCAAGGGGCTAATCTCGCAGTTATATGCATCACTGTAGTGTTGCGGGGCTTCGGACAACGTGGGAAGGGGATATGGGGAGGGAATTGGAGTACTGCCTGTAGGTAAAGATGTGTAAGAGAGCTTTTAAGAGCACTACGGCCTGTCAATACAAAAGGCATGGAGTAAAATTATTACACCGTTGGCAGTATGACCTGGTGAGGCTCTCAGATGCTCCAGTCAGTGAGCCCGTTTTATTGGCACGACTGTGGGGAAAGGGAAAATTATTGGCATATGTGGTTAGGATGCTGGAAGGTGCAGATGTTCTGGGTTGAGGTCTCGGGATGGATTACTGAGGGAGTTGATCGAGATCTGGATCCCATGTTTTTACTGTTTGGTTTAGAGCCGTAGGAGGAGGGATAGAAGGCACTCCTTCATATGGCCCATTTTCTATTGGTGGCTGCTAAAGCATGCATGGCTAGGCATTGGAAGAGGGAGAAACTACCAGAGAGAGGTGAATGGGTAGCCAAGGCTAAGACTATCTATCTAATGGAGAAAGAAAATCACTGCTGCACTCCACAGAGGGAGATCAGTGTTGGAGGGAGAATGGTCATGATTCCATGGCAAATTCGTGGAACCTGGAGATGTTGGGGATCCATGGTAAGTTAAGAGGGGCGACTGTAAAGTGGAGTCAGCTGCAGAGTGGGTTGAACAGCGCTATTAGCCGTTTGATAATTGTTCCAGTACTACAGGGAGCCTGAAAATTGGTCAATGATCTCTATGGTTTGCATACAGGGGTGGAAGTAATTGGGCAGTGGACATTGAATACCCTTCGTTGTGCTATTTGCGTTTGAGGGTGCCAAAGGGAATCTGAAAGGATTCACATGGTTGTAGATTTCATTTTGTGAAAACTAATAACATTTCAAAAAAGGTAGCTCCTGTTACTGATCTGTTCAAGCTAATCAGGCTCTCATCCTATATCTCCCAGCACTTTCAAACCCTAGGGTTGCTTGTGGTTTCGACAGAAGGATGTGACCAATCAGTTTGGCCAGACAGCATCTTTTGGTGTGGGTTTAGGCCTGTTTTGCATATGCTCTTTTCCCTTTCTGGAATAGTCTGGTAAGTTGAAGAGCGAGGGCCTGCTTGGTGCGAAGAGCAATTACCAAAGGTTGAGAAATTCTTAACCTTCCATCCATCACCTCTCTGTTTTATGTGATGGCTTGACAGGCAGAAGAAATATGCCTGAGGGTTGCCCAGAGCTATGCCATAGATTAAGATGATTTCTAAAGCTTCCAGCCATCACCTGTGTTGTTTTGCCAAGCCATTAGAAAAAGGATAAAGACCATAGGTAAATCAAGCTTGGTCCAATCCCAACCGTGGCAGTCCAGCCCAAACTGCTTGGTCACATCCCTGCTGCAAAAGACAAGCAAACCCAGGCATTTTTCTGTCTCATTGGGTATTATCAGTGAGGTGTGGCTTCTAGTGTGCCGATATGGTCCAGATCAAATGTACCCCTCCACCCCGACTCCTCGACGAATAGTTTACTGGGGTCTCTATCCGTAAAATAGCACCAATTATTCAGAAATGTACTAGTCTTGAGAAAATAATGTCTGTGTACATATGAAGTGGGCAGGACTTCTCTTAGATGGAAGCCAGTGCCACTTACCCCCATCTGATTCCGTTCCCACATGGCACAAGGATTAATGCACTGCAGAAGTCGATGCTACTCTTTTGCAGTGCCCAATCGCTACAGCACTGAGACACAGTTGAACGGGACTTGGATCATTTGGCTGTTCAGTACCAGCTCTTTAGACAACCGTACTAAGACTGTATTCCTCCATTTGCAATCATTTTCTTGCGACCCATGCCCCATGCGGGAGCATTGAGGCACAGTGTGTTGTCCTGTTGCATCCTAGATCTATAGCGATTCAGTGAAAGAGTAGGGAAGGAGACAGTGAAGGGTGAGACACAAAAGAGGAGTAGAAAGCCTAATTGGTTTTGTTACTTAGATAGAGCAGTCACAAAAACCTTCAATAAAGCCACTCTTGCCAGGGCAATGGTTCTATGTCTGTGCAGATTAATTGGGTGGCAGCTAAGTGGATGGACAAACAAACTCTTGCAAATGGTCACTTTTCTGCACCCATTTAGTATTCTCTGCCACCAGCCCTTATATGATACCCGTTTTGTGGTTTGTCATGGGAGAGATAAACTGGCTGTCCTGTGGTTTTGAATGGACATTCTTTACTTTTGTTTTGTTTAATTTTTGTAAAACATTAAAAACATTAAACCACTAGCCACTCATATAAGAACACTGGCTGTCTCCCTGCACTAACAATGTACCCCTCTAAACATTGTGTATTGATGCAAAGTGTGTAAATGTAAATTTTTTTAACTTTTTCTGACAGCAGGCTGTCTACTGACCAGATAGGGGCGCATACCAGAAAGCTCTCTCCAACAAATCCACAATACCAGTAACCGAAGACTGACGCCTAAAAATTGGAACTTACAGATTTCCATTAAGAGAATTTTTTTCCAATCAAAATGGCTAGTGGCAGTGCTTTTACAACGACGACCATGATTTTTCCCGACCACAAACACTGGTAGCTAAAAATCGCGGGAGACATGTGTTTTTCAAGTTGGCGCCTTAAGCCCGTTTGTTTAAACGGGTCCCGATCTTCTTTTTTCAACATTTCTTTTTGGAAAGGTCCTTCTAGAGTTTGTCTCTGCGTGCTAAACTAGGTTTGGTTCCTTTGTTTCTATGCCTTTGGCAGGCTTCAGGACTGAAGACCGCCTCTGGCATCTGAGTGTCTGGGGTGGGCAGGAAGTGAGGGAGGTGCCCGAAACTCCCTGTGCTTAGCAAGGAGACCAAAATGCACCCTGGCATGATTGGCTGGCTGACTGTCCGGCAAGGACAGCCACCCTCCTGGGTGAGTGGCAGCTAGGCTGGAATAAAAGGGAGAAAACTGTTTAAAAGGAGAGTCTCTTGGACTGGAAAGCAGAGTCGACCACTGGAACGAAATAACCGAAGACGAGCTGGAAGAGGACGGCTGCTGCAACTCCTGGACCGTTGCTTTGCCCGGTGAAGCCCTGCTGCAGGTCCTAATCGCCAAGCTCATCTCGACAGAGAATCCCTTCAAGGACGACTTCTTCCTTTGAGTTGGTGGGACCAATAAACTGCTAAGCCACCTGGATATCATTCTCAGAGCTGGTTAGGATTAACCATGGGGAAGGTCGCCAGCTTGTATGCTTGATGACAGCTACTCGAACCGAAGATCTTCCATTTTGTCAGCTTGTTTGACACGTCCCCGTGCAGTGAAGAAACCCTCTATCCCCCCCCCCCGACCTCCTCCCTCTTGTGCCCACAACTGAGGCTCAGGAACAGTGAGATCTGCAGGAACTGCCAGGAACCAACGTCTTCAGCTTCCTCTTTTTCTTCATATTAAGATACTGTGCCAACCCGATTGAGAGAACTTACCTCTTGCGGTGAAAGTTTGTGAAACTTGCAGGCCTAATCAGCTTGTGACCCAACATATGATTCTTTTTTTGTACAAACTACTTCTGAGAACTTTGGCAAAGACTTTACCGTTTACTACAAGAACTGATCTTTCCTATCCAAGACACTAGCCCATTTACTTTGGCCTAGGCCTATTGAACTGAATCAAGTCCTCTAGTGAACTGAAACTATTTGCACTGCCTAAGAAAGTATTTGTGATCTATTCTATTAACTTGTGCCTTTTTTACTCCTATTCAAAGTAACTGAAATGCCATTTTGCTCCTATTTCAGGGGAGCCTATTTTACTCAGAAACTTGTTGGTTTGTATTGAAGTATATTTGTGTATAATATTAAGTTGCCTCCTTCTAGTGAATGTTTTCTAAATGACCGTGTAATAAATGAATACGCGTTTTACCATGAAACCTGGCAAGTAAGGTTCTACTTGAGCCATTGTGATTCTAAGACCTCTGTGTAACATCCTTGTACTGCTCGCATTCCCTCTTGAGATCAGCCTGGCTGCTCAGCTCGCTAACACACACTGTGTAGTACAGACTTATACCAAAGGTTGGTTTTTGCTTACACCTATAGTCCCAATTGAATGTGGTGGTCCCAGAGGGTACTGCATGCAATTCTACCTAACAATAGTGGCAAGCAGTGAGGATAAAGTATAGTTGTAACATTGAGAGTGCTCCTCTTACTTTTGTTCAAATACCCTTCACAAGGTTAAGCACCATTAGAAAAGCAATTGTTTTATAATGCCAAATATGGATAGCTTCAAACAGGAAGCCCTGATCATTCTAGCAGTAGATCAACTGAAAGATATGTGTACGGTCAGGTCCCTCTATGTTAAAGGCAAGAAAAATGAACCGATTTAGAAATTGTTGAATCATCAAAGACTGGGAGGTAGATCTATAAACCCTACCCCCTCAGCAAATGTGGATAGTGTTGATGAGGATGATAATGATTCAGAGTCTAACTCTAATGTTATTGAGGAGCTAGAAAAGACAGAGGAGTCTCAGGATGTGAGCCGCACTGCACCTCTACCTGCTTTAGGCCCTCAACCTATAGCCACAGGGACCCTTAACAGGTCCAGTACTGAGCCCAGAAGTTGTCTCTCTTGAAAAAATGAGACTTGAGTTAGAGTTCAAAATGCTCCAAATGCAAACTCAAAAGTAAACATCAAGAAATCAAACTCAGAGAAATGGAAATGCATCATGCTCTTGAAATTAAGAAATTGTCTCTTGAAAATGGTTCTATCCCAGAGTCTTCTAGGTCTTCCAGTCCTAAGAGACCTTGCATGCCTAAAGAAGCTGCGAGTATGTATGAGGTGAGAATTTATATTTTGGATGGGTTGGCTGCTTTTGAATATAACTATGGGATTCAGGGTTTCACAGGGAATCAGTTGATTTCTTGGCTTTTGTCTAGGCTCCCCAGGTTGCAACTGATGCTGTAATTGAGGTGGGGGAACTTAAAAGATTGGAGTATGAGAATGTGAAGCTAGCTTTGATAGCTAGGATTTGGGAAAATCCCTTCCGAGTACCTTAAGAGGTTTAGGACCCTCAAAAAGCATGATGGTACCCCTTGGGCTACCTGGGTGTGTGAATGTTTGAAGAACTTAGATGGTTGGTTAAGGGTTACAGAGTTAACACTTTTGAAGGAATGATAAATCTATTTTTGTTAGAATCTATTTTTGATGCCTGCTCTCCTGAGCTGAGACAGCACTTGGCTGACTAAGGAAATTGATCCAAAGAAGTTAGCAAAGGATGCTGACTTGTGGGCTGCCAACTGGGCTACTCACAAGGATTCTGGGGCAACTCAGGAGGAGGATAATGGGAAGCAGCAAAAGAACGATGACAAAGAGAATTCTAATACCTCCAATCCAAAAGAGGGCCACAAACATAACAAGGGCAAACCACAAGGGAAACCGAATCGGGCTAGTGGAACCCCTGGTGCTAAACCGGAATGTCAGCAGAAACCCCCATTTGTGAAAACAGTTGGAAAATGTTATGCTTGTGGGTCTACTAACCATGTGAAAGGGGATCCCAGATGCAAGGGTAAACATTCAGGGGTTCACACTGCCTCCTTAGCCTTTTCCCCAGAGGGAGAAGTACAAATGGCAAATGGAAACTTTCAATTACTGGCTGAAGACCCCATTGGAGTCTCTGCCAGTGTTTCTTTAGTGTGCTTGGGTCTGTGGGAACAGCAGAATTTAGAGGTCTATAATTCAATTCCAGATAACACAAAATAATATTACAAGGACAGTGTAATTGTGAATGGTCATGAGACCCCTGCCATTAGAGACACTAGGGCCAGCATTACAGTGGTGGATGACTCTTTATTCAAACCTGAGGATGTTGCTAGGTCACCCTAAACTTGCTGGAGGCCCTGTCCAAATGCTTCCTAGACTACCAGCTCTCATCCAGTGCAACAACTTGACTGTCAGGATACCAGTTAGTGTACAAAGTGAGGTGCCTGGGAGAGTCCTGTTGGGGAATGACAAACACTCTTGGGAGTTGTATCAAGCACCCCCCAGGCCTCCCAGTAAAAGGAAACAGGAGCAGAAAGGAAGGCCAGAGGGAGTACCTTAACTGGCTTGCTAGTAGATGTTACAGAGGAATCTATAACACCCAGTCCACAGGAATTACTAAATGCTATTTCTAAGAACAATGAGACAAAGGGGAAACCTAAGGTCTCAAAAGCCAGAAAGCACTTCTGTGCTACCAACAAGGACATCCCAGAGAGGACTGTCCTAAGTCACACCTGTAACTGTTCCACCAGTTGAGGCCGAGTGTGAGGAACAACCAGGAATGGTTGAATCAGCTGCTGAGGATTCAGAGCTGGAAGAAAACCTTACCTCTGTTGGAGATCTGGATCCTAAAGACCATCCTGAGCTGCAGTCTTTACTGGCAGAAGGTGGCCCCTGTAGGGCAGACTTCAAACAGAGTGCCCTACTCTTGAAGGTCTTCACCAACAGGCAGTGTCCCAGCTGGACGGGCAAGAGCCAGGGAAGCATAGGTTGTACTAGGAAGTCAGCCACTTCTACAGTGAACCAACAGTCTATCCCAGGGGACTACAGACTTGTAGTGCCTCTAGAGACAAGACACCAGATGCTACAGTTAGCCCACAAGATTTTCCTAAGGAAGTCATCTCTGACAGTCATCTATGTCCCACTACATGTCGGCCATGTGGAAAAACTGTGGAGTGATTTACACGTTCTGAACTGCCTACCATCCCCAGACGAATGGGTTGGTAGAGAGGTTTAATGGTACTATGAAGAGCATGATAGGTGCTTTAGAGGAACCCCTTAGGAAAAAGTGGGACCTTCTACTGCCATGCCTTCTATTTGCTTATAGAGAAGTCCCTCAGGAGAGAGTTGGATTTAGTCCTTTGGAGCTTCTCTATGGTCATCCAGTTAGAGGTCCATTGGCCCTAATTAAGGAGGGATTGGCGAGCGCGCCTTCTCCCAAGCCAGTGAGAGTCACTGACTATGTGTTAGGTCTTGCGAGGAGAATGACACACATGATGACAGAAGCAGCTGATAACTTAAAGCAGGTCAGGCTCTGATGAAGCATTGGCATGACCAGAAGGCCAACATGGTTGAGTTTACTCAAGACCAGCAATTTTTAGTTATGGTCCCTACAAGGCAGAACGGCTTACAGGGCAATTGGATTGGACCCTTCAAGGTTGTGGGGAAACTTGGAGAGGTCAATTATCTGGTGGACTCCTAATGGGCGCCCCCCAGAGTCTTTCACACCAACCGTCTAAAAGCCTGTCTCAAGACCAGAGGTGGGAGCTTTGCTTCTAGCTTCAGCTCAAGAGGAGGAAGAGAGTGACCCTCTATCTGATCTCCTCAGGGGACAACCTTTAGATGAGAAAATAGGAGTTCATCGCTCTTCTAATCTGACATTGGAACAACAGGAGTGCAAGTTTAATCAGTTTGCCTCCCTGTTTTCATTATCACCAGGCTTGATCTCTTGGGGCCAGCATGACATTCTCACTGGTGACGGTTTACCTGTTAAAGCAGAGGTTACAGGATGTCAGATCATGTAAGAACCCACATAAAGAGGTCAACAAGATGCTTGATCTCGGGGTAACAGAACCCTCTACCAGTCCATGGTCTAACCAGTTGTACTAGTGCCAATGGCAGAATCCGAGTTGAGATTCTGTGTGGACTATAGAACTCTAAATGCAGTCACTAAGACTGATGCCCATCCTTTACCTAGAACAGATGAGCTGGTGGACAAACTTGGTTTAGCCAAGTACCTCAGTACATTTGACCTAACATCAGGCTATAGGCAAATAGCCCTGACAGACCATGCCAAGGAGAAAACTGCATGTTCAACCCCAGCAGGCCTCTACCAATTTAAGGTAATGCCTTTTGGATTACAGAATGCACCTGCAACATTCCAAAGGACGGTTAATCAAGTTCTGAATGGGATGGAGGACTTCTATATGGCATACTTGGATGACATTGCAGTGTTCAGCCCTACTTGGAAAGAACACGTTGACCACTTATAGCAAGCAGGCTCTTGAGCAGGCCCATCTTACCATAAAGGCAAGTAAATGTCAAATTGGTCAGAGCAAAGTGGTCTACCTTGGACATGAGGTAGGAGGGGGTGAAATAAGGCCATTGGCTAGCAAAGTACAAGCTGTACAAGAATGGGCCACACCTACTACTCAAACCCAAGTGAGAGCCTTCTTAGGTCTCACTGGTTATCATAGGAACTTCATAGAGAACTATGGGTCTATAGCTTCTCCCTTGAATGTGGTCTCCTCACCCAAATTTACTAAAAAAGGTCAGATGGAATGAGGAGTACAAGGCATTTGAAGGACTTAAGAAAGCCCTTTGTCAAGCTCCTGACTACAGCAAAGCCTTCATTGTGCAAACAGATGCTTCCAATACACATATAGATGCAGTTCTGTGTCAGCTGGACAAGAAAGGTAGGGAGCACCCAATCTGCTTCATCAGCAGAAAGCTGAAGGAACCAGAAACAATGTGGGCACCCATTGAAAGAATGTTTTGCTATTGTGTGGTCACTGAAGAAGTTTAGACCATACTTGTACGGATCTACTTTTGTGATTCAGAGTGAACACCAACTCTTGAGATGGTTAATGCAGATGAAGGGGCAAAATCCTAAATTGTTAAGATGGTCAATCATTCTACACGGCTTTGATTTTACCATTGAACACAGGTCAGGGTGTAATCACGAAAATGCTGATGGTCTCTCCAGAATGCTTGACCGACTGGAGTAAGGAGATTCATCCAGAGTGAATTAAATCCTCCAGTCTCTTAGAGAGAATTCTCACAAATGTGTTAATTCCCTTCACCTTAGAAACCCCCAGCAACTTTGCTGGATTTTGAGAACTTGATTTTTTTTTACCTGGAAAGAGTGTGAGCCTTTTTTCCCCACTCGTTCATGTATTGTGATGTGCGTTTTACTCGTGTTCACTGATTATGGAGTTTTAAGAAATAACTCCATAGGCATCTTTTCATGTGTGTTACACAGCACCCTCAGTGCAGTAACACAGGGATGTCTTTTTAGACGTCCAAGGGTTTAAATACCTTCTCTGGGATAAACTACTGTTTCCCAGAGAATGTAAGGTTAAATTGACTTTTATAGTCTTTTTAAATTCCTAGAATCAGCACACACTATCTTCCTATAGAGTGCTGGAGGGGTTACCCTAGTATCCCCTATATCTAGAAACTCATGTAACAGTCAAGTGCTACCCTATCCTATCGAAATAGCGGGTGGCAGTGGTTTTAAAAAGAACTACCATGGTTTTTCCTGACCGCGAACACCGGTAGCTAAAAAAATTTGCAGGAGACATGTTTTTCAAGATGGCGCCTTAAGCATCTTGTGTAACCAGGTCCCGGTCTTCTTTTTTCACCATTTCTTTTTGGGAAGGACCTTCTAGAGTTTGTCTCTGCACACCAAACTAGGTTTGGTTATTTGTTTCTATGCTTTTGGCAGGCTTCAGGGCTGAAGACCGCCTCTGGTGTCTCAGTGTCTGGGGTGGGCAGGAAGTGAGGGAGGTGGCCGAAGCTACCTGTGCTTAGTCTCCTAGGAGACCCAAATGCACTCTGGCGTGATTGGCTGGCTAACTGTCCGGCAAGGACAGTCCCCCTGCTGGGTGAGTGGCAGCTAGGCTGGAATGAAAGGGAGAAAACCGTTTAAAAGGCAGGTCTCTTCGACTGGAAGGCAGAGTTGACCACTGGAACTAAAGAACTGAAGATGAGCTGGAAGAGGACGGCTGCTGCAACTCCTGGACCGTTGGTTTGCTCGGTGAAGCCCTGCTGCAGGTCCGAACCGCCAAGCTCATCTCCACAGAGAAGCCCTTCAAGGACAATTTCTTCCTTTGAGCTGGTGGGACCAATCAACTTGTAAGCCACCTGGATACCATTCTCGGAGCTGGTTAGGATTAACGAGGGGAGGGGGGGGAAGGACACCGGTTTGTGTGCTTGACGACAGCTACTCAAACCGAAGATCTTCGATTTTTCCAGCTTGTTTGACCTGTCCCCATGCAGTCAAGAACCCCTCTGACCCCCGCCCCAACGTCCTCCCTCTTGTCCCCACAATTGAGGCTCAGGAACATTGAGATCTGCAGGAACTGCCAGGAACCAATGTCTTCAGCTGCATCTTTTTATTCATATTAAGGTACTATGCTAACCCGATTGAGAGAACTTACCTCTTGCAGTGAAAGTTCGTAAAAACTTTCCCAACTTGCAGGCCTAATCAGCTTGTGACCCAACATATGATTCTTTTTCATACAAACGACTTCTGAAAACATTGGCAAAGACTTTACCATTTACTACAAGAACTGTTCTTTCCTATTGAAGACACTAGCCCATTGACTTCGGCCTATTCAACTGAATCGAGCCCGCTGAAACAATTTGCACTGCATAAGAAAGTATTTCTGATCTATTAACTTGTGCCTTTTTACTCCCATTCAAAATAACTGAAATGCCATTTTGCTCCCCTTTCAGGGGAGCCCAATTTACTTAGAAACTTATTGGTTTGGTATTGAAGTATATTTGTGTATAATATTAAGTTACCTAAATGACTGTGTAATGAATAAGTGTTTTATCAAGAAACCTTGAGTGTAAGTGTCTATTTGAGAGCCATTGTGATTTAAGACCTCTGTGTAACATCCTTGTACTGCTCATACTCAGTCTTGAGATAAGCCTGGCTGCTCAGCTCGCTACCACAAACCGTGTGGTACGGCTTATACCAAAGGTTGGTTTTTGCTTACACCTGTAGTCCTAATTGTATGTGGTGGTCCCAGAGGGTACTGCATGCAATTCTGCCTAACAGTCAGCCTGACCTCAAGACCCCCCTCGGGTCAGTCTGAGTCTTCCAGGTGCACGGCATAATAAGAGAAGGACCTTGGTTCCCTGGAGACCCCACGTGATGGAAGTCGGACGGACAGGGCAAATGGTGCAGGCTGACCATGTATAAGGTCTCACCAACCAGCCATGCAGGTTTTTACTGTATATGTTTACGTCACCGATCGCGATTTCTTTCCTGATAACATTCTGTTTATATCATTTTTCGGCAGCAGAGTTCTTTGCAGGCATACCTATTTTTTTGTGTAATTAAAACTGGCTATCCTTGCAACAATCTCTTGGCCTTTCTCCCCTAGCGGTTTGTATTTTTTCTGGCGCAAGTATATAAGGGTCATGCCTTCAAAGTCTAAGAGCATTGTCCAAATAACGTATAACTTAAATTAAAGGAGGGTTTTTACAATTCCCAATTTCTACAATAATGTTCTTATATGAAAGCAGCCAAATGAGCTCACCTAGAACACTCCCTATACCAGAGTGATATCAGCGCACTTAGGGGATTGCAGGTTTTATTTGCATGAAAGCCCACCTCAGTAGCTCCATTTGAGGTTAGGTCCACTTGCATCAAGCTGGAATTAACTGTGTTTGCAGAATCAAATAAAGGTGTGCTGCCGTTGCAGTCATGTGGATATATCGCGTCTGCATGCCAAAATCGAAATCTATCATGTTAGCAAGTGTATATATTTCCAACTATACTAGGCTGCTGAAATGATAAGGCCAAGCTTTCTTACAATCTGGACCAAACTTTCACCATTTCCTTTTTTCTGATCGGTTTTCATTGCAACTTAACATTCTCTTTTGCTCCACCCCAGCTGTTATTCCCTCACATGTAAATCATAGATGAATGTACCAAGGTATCAGGGTTTACCCTCAATAAATCAAAACTTGAACTCAAGCCACTGTACACATTTTTCTTGAAATAATTTCTCCATCGGATGAAAAGGTTGCATCGCTGCATACTATTTCCAATATAGTTCAATGAAATGTATCAAAACCTTTTTTGTGTGCGTTTACATCCATGTGTGCAAGTATTACTGGGTATGTGAGCACTACTGTACAACTAGGTTCCCGGCCAGAGATGCTTACTTCAGGTTTGTGGGTACACTCTGACAGGCAATGTGACTTCCCCCAACAACATGGTCCAGCTGTCAGAATCTGTGCACGTTGGTGGCTATGTGAGGAAGGGACAGGATTCGAAGCGTGGTCTGGGAAGAGGTGCGGGTGGCAGTGAAAAGAACAAAGAAGGTGCTCAGGTTCAGGATGCTCTGAAGCTTTGTCCACAACCACAGATACACAGGCAGTCTAGCAGTGTTTTGCGATACTTGTGGGACGAGTATGGCTAAACAAAGGAGTGGGTGGGGAGGCAGGCAGAACACCCATATCCCACTGCAATGCCATCCGTCTTTACTTCATAGCAATAACGCTAGTTTCCTAAATGTCACCTTTATGCCATAATAGAACACAGAGGAAAAGGTATGTACCGATCTTCATAGTATGCAATAAAGTGACTTAAAAACTCCAGGTAAACAAGAGCAGTTTTGTAAATAAAGGTTTAATAGGTGAGCAGTATTTTGTCCTACAAAACTAGAGAATTCAATCAAATCCTGGCACACTTCTAGCCCAAAAGGCAACAAAGAAAAGAAACTTGCCATTGACATCCAAAAGTACAGACACATTGTCCTGTGCTGCACTTATTCAGAGCCTTCCTGCCCAGTCCCTCTGCCGGGCATTCCCCCCCACCCAACTTTCCCCTTGAACTTCTCGGGCTCGCACGATCGGAATGACACGAGGCCTAGTAAGATCGTTTGTCTTGCCCTCCGCCTTTCTTTCCTCCCATGTCGCACTTAGAAACACTTGTGTACTGGCGCGTTTTAACTATCACACTACAAAAGTAAATCAGTGTTAGTTCGGATCGTCTTACTTGCCCCACTTTAAACAGGGTGATCGGCTTCTGCTGTAGCTGGTCCTGTTATAGGGAGACTGGCTCCTACTGTTCCTGGTTCTGGTACGATGAGATAAGTTCTTGGGCAAGTAGGAAAAGGGTGACCAGGACCTGCTCCGTCTCATTTGTGTACTGGCGCGTTTTAACTATCACACTACAAAAGTAAATCAGTGTTAGTTTGGATCGTCTTACTTGCCCCACTTTAAACAGGGTGATCGGCTTCTGCTGTAGCTGGTCCTGTTATAGGGAGACTGGCTCCTACTGTTTCTGGTTCTGGTGCGATGAGATAAGTTCTTGGGCAAGTAGGAAAAGGGTGACCAGGACCTGCTCCGTCTCATTTGTATATGTGCTGATGTGGACAAAGCTGACTGACTTCTGTTGCCTCCACTTTTATGGGGAGAGTGTGATCTGACAAAAGAGGAATACAGTGATGTACTATTTTCATATTTGTCTCAATACCAGGACGATATATGCCAGGATTGGGTGGCTAATGACTGTTCATGCCACTCAGGGAGTGGGATAACTTCTGGTGGCTCATTCCACTCATAGCTGGTAGATGCGGGCTATCTTTCTATTGGGACGCCAACATGGCTACATCGGAATAACCTACCGCCATGAGGATGTCGTCATTGGACATTTCACTTTGGGGTGGTGGAGGTCTATTCCAGGCATGTAAGGTAACTTCCCCAAATGAGGTTTTGAATGGGTTCTTTGTAGCAAGCGCCTTCTCCTGTGCCTTTCGATCTTTGTAGAACACCACGACAAATCGTTCCAAAAGTAATCCACGCATCATAACTAAGGCAATATCCCCAAATATACTAAACTCAGATCGGATTCTTTCGGGAACGTCCAAAGAAGTGTCATTAATATCTGTAACCACAATACCAAAAATACATGGTGACGGGCCACTCCAGCGTGTAATACAAAGCTCTTTTTCAAGGGGGCCATTTGTATCTGCTTTCAGGGCTTTCTCTCGTTCCCGCTTTTGTTTGTAGAAAACCAGTCCATAACGATCCTTGAAAGTGCCATGCATAGTAACACAGACCACATTTCCATAAGGCATGAAGTGTTCAGTGAGACACGATTTTATGTGCTTACTTTTTAACTGAAAGTGGAAATTAGAAACCTTCACGCCATACAACCCATCAGGAGGTTCAGGCGAGGAAAGTGCTGTGTGGTCTGCATCGGCCCCAGTAGACGTCGCAGAGACTCCATCTTCGTCCTCGCTATTTTGGTCGGTATTCACAGGAAAAGATATTTGGTTGCCGCTCTTGTTGGTGGCCGCCTGGGGAGAAGGGCTCCTGCTGACGGCACCCTGGGGAGAAGGGCTCCTGCTGACGGCACCCTGGGGAGATGGGCTCCTTTTGGGTGGCTGCCCTCTGCTGCCAGCCCCATTGTGGGTCTTGATGCTGCTGGAAGACGTCAGGGGACACTTCCCTCTGTTGGCGGGCCGACTCCTGCTGGAGACACCATGTAAAGACCGGCTCCTGCTTCTAGGCTGCCCTCTACTGCCAGCCCCATTGTCGGTCGTGTTCCTGCTGGATGACGTCAGGAGAGACCTCCCTCTGTCAGCAGGCTGGCTCCCCCTGGAGACACCATGTGGAGACCGGCTCCTGCTGGAAAAACCATGTGGAGACGGGCTCCTGCTGCTATGCTGCCGTCTGCTGCCAGCCCCATTTAGTGTCTTGTTCCTGCTGAATGACGTCACGGGCCTGCTGAATGACGTCACGGGATACTTCCCTCTGCTGCTGGCTACCCAGCTCCTTATGGATGCTCCCTGGCCTTGCACGATACTGCTGGATTCCCGCAGGGGTGATCGGCTCCTGGCGGAGGGCCACTGCACTGGCCTGCTACTGGCGGAGGGCCACTGCACTAGCCTGCCACTGGCGGAGGCCCACTGGGCTGGCCTGCCACTGGCGGAGGCCCACTGGGCTGGCCTGCCACTGGCGGAGGCCCACTGGACTGGCCGGTTCATGTGGAGTGTCTCCTATGGGCAGCAGGACCTTTGCTGGAGGCCTGGTGAGCAGCCCAGGGTGCCCGGTCGTCACAGCACCATGAACGCTGGCCGCTCAGCCGAGAGCAGGAACGCACGGGCGCCGGCTGTGAACTCGGAGCTTCCGGGGCTTGAACAAAACAAACAAGGCCGCCGAACAAAACACCCGCTTCCCCACCAACACAATATTCGCATTAGAAGAAAGGACATTGGCAACGTGTGGCGCGCGTGCATCACGTCACTTCCATAAACGCACGTCGTACTCACCGAGTTTTAAGATAGAACTAGAGGGCGGGCACACGTTCCTCCGGTGTCAGCACTGGCCGCCATGTTGGGCGGACAAAGCAGCCTTTGAATCCCTCACTCTGCTATGCAACCAGCAGCATTTTGAAACACAAATGGAAATTGGGGCGACAGGGGTCTCACAAATTAGATGTTATTTCAAATGTCGGTTGGGCATATTTAAAGTGTTTTCAGATCTGCACGTGTTTTTCTTACTGAACAATTCTTTACATTGCTAACCTCACAACTGTCACAAATATTGTTGATTTTGCAAATAACACATTTATGTTGCACTATTAGACATTGCCTATTGTCTGTTTTAATTTAAAAGATGGTCTTCTGCAGGTAAACGTGATAGAAATTATAAGTGCTATATGTGGTGTTTTGGCCTGCTCACACAGCCAGAGTAATGGGGAGACACCTATATAGATCCCAACCTTTCATAGCCCTTGGATGAGTGAAAACACCCGATTTAGCATTTGACGGGTGAAAGCCAATTGATTCCTATGGGCGTGCAGGGCATAGCTCTCAACCATTTGTGTTGCAAAGGCGGGTGAAACCACCCGATTTTGTTTTTGGCGGGTGAGACGCCCATTGGAATGCATGGGCGTGTAGAAGGCTTGGCGGGTGAGTCAGCCCTTTAAAAGGCGGGTGACACCCGCCAAAAGCGTGTGAGTTGAGAGCTATGTGCAGGGTGCATGGTGGGTGAGAGAGCTGCCTAATTGGCGGGTGGCACCCGCCAAAAGCTTGTGAGTTGAGAGGTATGCACCCAGAGTAAATCAAGACACAAGGCACATAGGTTCTGACATGTCTTTTCTTTATTAGGTGACCTCTTACACTGCCCTCCTCCACGTGCTGTCAGGTGTATCCTGTTCATGGCAATAAACATAGAAACAGGAGAGGATGCTACATCTCCTCCCAAACCCTCTTCATAAGTGAATACATAGAGAGATTGGACCATCTCTTCATTCCACCTTGACAGTTTTCTAATCTTCGTTTACAAGGGCTTCTGCTGGCAACAGACTATTCCAATTAACTGCAACTACTGTCTCCAGTGCTCACATCCCCGTCCATGTAGTCGGACCATGTAGTCAGAACCACATTCTTGCGAACTTGAGTATTCGATTCTTCATCCGCTATGACTACTATGACTACATCATTCAGTATCTTCCTGAATAAGGACCAATTCCTGGTGATGGCATGACCCTGACGTTCAGCTGAGATAATTGATGGTCTGACATCTATGTCTGTTAATGGACTGGGACTTTTGTGACTGCGTTTGACCCATCATTACGCCATCCCCAACCTGGAGCTCCGACTCTCTGGCACCTCTCCTGTCATCAGCATATGCCTTCACCTTTGACTTATTTAGCTTGTCAGCTGGTCTTGGTCGCTGGGATGCTTCCTTTTTCTCCTCATCAATATACACTTGTGGCAGTCAGGTTCTGATTTCTCTGTTAAACATAAGTTACAACTAACATATTCTGGTCGTGCTCTGTGGGGTGTTTCAGTAATCTCGTAATAAAGTACAGATAGACTGCATGAATTATCCTTTCGTGATGCTACAAATCAGTACTGTTCTTTTGCTGTTGCCCATGACTCTGCGACTGTGGCAATAGCTATTGACCACAGCGGGGTAATCTTTCTATGTTGAAATCCCAAATGTTCAGCAAACATGGCGAACTTGTGTCCACTAAACGGAGGAGTATTGTCAGACTACAGCGGTTGGAATTCTGTAGTACGTAAACATTTTGTCTAGGGCTGGGACGACCAACTGAGCTGCAGTGGAAGACACCATCTGTAGGTCTGGATATCATGTGAAGTGGGCAGGGATGGATACATCTCTATCACTGAACTCACAAATGCAAGTAAATACACTCTATCGTGCTAAAAAACACATAAAGCCGATCCCGACTATATGTGTGTCTGCCATTTTCCGGATGAAATTCTAAAATCTTTAATGAGCTTTCTCCGTTAGGCAGGTGCAGGAATGTCTATTAAAAAGACTGGAGAGTGTGCATTATATTCTCCAGTGGGTTCCTCTTTTGCATCTGAGCATTGAAGAATCTTGTAGGGTCCTTGATATTTGTCTTTCAGGATCCTAATAGGGAAGACCCTGCCTGTGCTGTTTACTGGAGCACTAGGTCAGGTCTCCCAATAGCCAACCGGTTTCTGTGGTATGAAAGTGGTTACACCACATTCCTCAGGGCTTGAGGAGGCACACAGTTGGGTTCCTCCTAGTTTTCAGTGGCTGCTTTGTCTGCATTATTTAAGGCCCTCTCCCTGTAGGGGTGACAAGAGGGGAGGAGAGAAAAGAGGGGGGGGGGGGCAGCTTAACATATTCAGTGCCTTACCACCTGCATGATCTTGTCTATAGTTAAATTTCGACATACTGCACATGTTCAGTATAAAAGGGAGGGGATTCTTACCCTTTCCATGTGGTAAATTATTCTGTGCATTAATGGGTGAGGCAGCCTGAGGCCTAGGGGCCAAAAACGCAATGAATAACGGGTTTTGGTACGTGCTTGCACATGTGCAAGTCAAGTCGCAATGTATGCTAACATCGTGTACATTTGTTTCAAACTCATTAAGTAACCAACAATTGCGTCAACTGTTTGTGCGTATGGCCGCGCGAAGGCGTGCCATGTCCCATTATAGATTTCCACATCTAGCCCGAGGCCAGGCATATATCGTGTGTGTCCGCTAATCGGAGGCGAGCGTCTGGTGCTCGTTGTATGAGGTAGGGGCTTACCTGCTGCTTTTGTCTGTAAAGAGGTCTGGCGGGCGACGCGCGGCATCTTCTCTACGCCGCCGTCCGCCAGACCTCTTTATGTTGACGATTGTCCTGACGCCGCAGCATTGGGCACGCGTGTTGGACAACATGGCCGCCTGGGGATGTCTCAGGACGGCCATCTTGGGGTCAGGCTTCACATCGGACTGTCTATTGGCACACCAGGTTTTTTGGAAAAGCGATATCAAGTGTACGCCTAAGCAGTGCGCTTTCATCTTATCTTAGCACCAGGCTATGTCATCTAGATGGTGGAGCACATGAATGGCTGGAACTAGAGGTCTAGTCATGTATACAGATACTGTCCTACTGCATTCGCTCGTAGGCTGCTATACACTCAAAGGTCCCCATACATCGAGACCATCTCATTCACACACACACATCCTCATGGTTTCTAGTCCAAGTAGCCAAGGTCATGGGCTGATGTTCACATAGTGGCAAGTGTTTGTCAACTGGTCGGTTCGTTCAGTCCGATCCTGTCCATTTTCAAACGAAAAATCCACAATTGTTCTCTTCTGTAGAGGAGGTCATGGATGTTACCTCCTCTCGTGGGTATCACCATTTTCTCCATAATGGACCAAGTGAAATCTGCTGGATTATGTTGATGTTCAAGGAAATGTTCCACCATTGGTGCAGTTAACATTTTAGTTCGTATACAAGATCGATGTTCTGCAAGCCGTATTCTGACTGGTCTTGTTGACGTTCCTAGTGTGACCAGAGTATTGGGCAACCCACAGCCGGAATACCCAAAACAGTCCCTTGTGTTTTACATGGTCTGGATATCATGACATCTCAGCAATGGCCTCAAGTACCTATTTGCCATTTGATTGTGATCCAAATATTTTCACAGCTACTTCATCCCAAACTCTCAATGGCAGTGATGTCATGCGCAGTGGTTCTGGGAATGTGCCTGGTGCCACTGACTTACAAATGACATACTTCTCAAGCACCATCTGTATTTTGGTGTCCATTTTGTGAAACCACACCTTCGTCCTGAGCAGTCATTTTGTGGACAGTATGCCTCTATGGCCTGCATGTGCGAGGTCTATGACTTCATCTTGTAATGCTAGTGGGATGACAATCATGTTCTCCTTAATGAGAAGACCTTGTGGAGATATGGACAGTTCATCTGTCTTTAGTGCTTTCCGTTCTTCCTCTGAGATTTCTTCCTCCGTGTTGTTGGAGACTCTCCACCTCCCAGACTGCACTCTTTGCTTTCTAAAGGATTGTCCTTGTTCGACTCCCTCACAATCAAATCAATGTCCATGGCTTTCGGGATAGAGTTGTGCACAATATAATTGATGTATTGATCCGCTTTGGATGTTTGCACACTCTTTACGGCAGGAAGAGAGTGTCTGGATTGAAAGTCAGCCAGATGACTATCTTTCCCTAGCTTGTGAATTATGTCGATTGGTATTCCTGGAGATGCAGTTCCCATCGTGCAATTCTCTTTGGCATTCTTTCATTCAGTTTTCCGTAGATCATCGTGAGTCCAGCCTTTTGACCCCTTCACGGACCCATCATCAAGTGGACCCAGATGGCAGCTGTGGATCCAGAAATTCGAGATGACGATGGAGTGCAAAGATATAACGTCGGCCAGGAAGATGAAGGCACACCTACTGCTCAGTGTGGGTGACGAGGTACTGCGCATTTTCAACTCCTTGAATGTTGACTATGGCCAAGATGCATACCAAAGCGCAAAAGATGCCCTCGCGGCTCATTTTCTCCCTCAACTGAACCCGGACTATGAGACATTTATCTTCTGCACCACTATACAGGCAGCGGACGAAACCCTTGACGAAATTGGCCATGTCCTGCGAGTTCACAAATGTTGAGAGGGAGCTCAGGAGGCAAATTATCAACGACATACACTGAGAAAAACTAAGACGCCTGATACTCAGCGAGAGAGGTATTCCCCTGCAACGGATCCTTGAACTTGGACGACAAAGGGAACTAGCTCACACCAGAGCGGCCAACATGGAGGCCACGCTACACAGATTGCAACCTGCTCTTAACACAGCCATGGTGGCCCAGATCACCAACAAACAATCCTCGAGGGATGACTACAGTGGGGGGCTATGGCCAGAACAGGTGGCAACCGCGCATTCCTGGGCCCACAGAGTGCGGCTGGTGTGGTGGCCCACGACATGGCCGCCGCAACTGTCCCGCACAAGGCACCACATGTGGCGCATGCGGCAGGAAGGATCATTATGCAAAGGTATGCAGATCAGTGGGCACCTCCACGCAGCCCCCAGAGAACCTTCCGGAGAAGAACGCGACTAAGAAAAAGAAGCAAGCCAATGCAAGGAGGGTCGCAGTGGCCAACTCTTCCACGGAGGAAGAAGGGGATGATATCTCGGCAGGGCAGCAGGAGCCCGGTAAGGACAATGATAGGAAAGGGAGGAAGGTATACCTGGTGTCTGCATTAAGCCAAGGTCAAGAACCACAAAGAAAATCTGTCCAAAGGCGCAAGTGCATGGTCACCGTCAAAAACCAGTGCATTCTCATGACCATTGACACAGGCGCCTCGGTGAATGTCATGCCCACAAGCATATTCCAGACTCTAAACCCTCAACCAGACCTGAAAAGCACAGACACACTGTTGTATGCATACAGCAGCCGGAAGCCCCTACCAGTTATTGGCAGGTTCCGCACTACGCTGGAACACGGCGAAAACAGACTATGGTCAAAAGTCTATGTCGTGAAGGCAGGAATTGAAAGCCTCCTGAGTGGGGACGCAGCAGAAGATCTGGGAGTGGTCAAATTCATCTGCCATGTCGATGAAGCCGAGGAGGTGGAGAAAATGTTGAGTCAATACCCCAAGTTGCAAGATGAAATAGGCTGCCTGAAGGGCAAAACCATCAGACTGCACATTGATGAAACAGTACAGCCGAAAGCCGTAAGGCATCGGAGGACACCATTCCACATGAGAGAACAAGTGGAGCAGGAACTCAAGGCACTGGAAGAAGCCGGCATCATAGAGGAGGTCACAGGGCCCACACCATGGGTCTCTCCAATGGTTGTAACGCGAAAGCCTAAACAGCCCGGAAAAGTCCGGATTTGTATAGACATGCGTCTCCCTAACACTGCCATTAAAAGAGAACGCCACATCACACCAACGATCGACGAAATCGTGGCTGACCTCACGGGGTCTTGTGTATTCTCAAAAGGTGATCTGAATGCGGGATATCACCAACTCAAACTCCACAGAGACTCTCGCTACATCACAACATTCTCAACGCATCTGGGGTTGAGGAGATACAAACGCCTGAGTTTCGGGATATCGTCCGCTGCTGAGGTATTCCAGCAAACCATCCAAGAGGTCATCAGGGGTATCCCTGGCATCCTCAACGTGAGCGACGACATTCTGATTCACGCCCCCGACAAGAAAGAACATATCAAGAGGCTTCAAACTCTACTGGGCAGACTACAAGAAGCTGGGCTTACCATACACAGGGAGAAGTGTGAGTTCCTCAGATCGGAAATCACTTTCTTTGGTTACAAGTTCGGCAGCACGGGCATCTCCCCTGATCCCCAGAAGGTCGTAGACATTCATGCTGCAAGCCCACCGATGACCCCCACAGAGGTACGCAGCTTCCTAGGCATGGCTACCTACTGCGGGAGGTTTATCCGAAACCTGGCCACCCTATCTGAGCCATTACGGGAACTGACGAAAGCAAACATCAAGTAGGACTGGGGGCAGAAGTGCCAGGACTCGTTCGAAAGCATCAAGGAATCCCTGTCCGTCGACACCAAAATGGCGTATTACAATACCGAGCTGCCCATAGAACTGTTCGTGGATGTAAGCCCCGTTGGGCTAGGAGCCATCCTAATGCAGGTGACGAAGGAAGGGGAGAAAAGGCCGATAGCATACGCCTCGAGAGCCCTCACGGAAACCGAACAGAGGTACTCCCACATTGAAAAGGAGGCCATCGCCGTGGGGGTGTAGGCACTTTCATTTCTACTTATATGGGCGGCGGTTCACGACAATCACTGACCACAAACCCTTACTACCCATTTTTATGGGAACGTCGTCACACCCTCCGGCACAAATTACCAATTGGCTACTACATCTTCAGCAATACGACTTTGATCTCATCTACCAACCAGGCAGTGGAAACCCCGCGGATTTTCTCTCGAGGCATCCGCAAGCAGCAACCCAACAAGAAATCCAAGTGGCCGAAGAGACTGAGGAACATATATGCCAAGTGGTACGCGCAATGAGTCCAAAGGCTGTGAGCATCGAGGACATCGAGTCAGAAACTCACAAGGATCCTTGTTGCAACTTAATGAAAGATGCCATTATCTCCGGTGACTGGAAGACTTTCATGAGACACACACACAACAGAACAGCGGAAGCGAAAGGGTTTCTGTCCGGCATGTTCACCGTCCGGCAAGATTTGTCGATCACAGAAGGCGGATTGATACTAAGAGGAAACCGTATCGTAATCCCTCTCAGAATACAAGACAGGATAGTGGCCCTAGCGCATGAAGGACACCAAGGACTGGCAAGGACAAAAGCCCGCATAAGCCACAGGGTATGGTTTCCCCAGATCGAGGAACGGGTCAAGACACTCATTAGCACGTGCCTATCCTGTCAGATAACGGGGGCCCCGCCAGAACCGGAACCAATTCTATCGGCAGAACGCGGCCGCTCTCGGTGGGAGGCCATCAGCATTGACTTCTATAAGCTACGAGAAGGCCTCCACCTTTTGGTGGCCGTTGATGACCACTCCCGATATCCTGAAGTTGAAATAGTCGAATCCACAGCAGCGGAAGTGGTCATTCCGGCCATAGAGAAAATGTTCGCAACTCACGGACTACCTACCTCCATCAAAAGTGACAATGTGCCACCGTTTACAGGGGAGGAATTCAAAAACTACCTGCAGGACCTCAATATAAAGTATCATCACATCATGCCGAGATGGCCCCAGGCCAACGGGGACGCAGAACGGTTCATGAGGACCATTAACAAGGTGCTAAGGGTATCCAAGGCGAACGCCAGCCCATGGAAGGTGGAGCTCTACCGCTTCCTCCGGAACTATCGGGTCACCCCCCACAGCACAACCGGCATACCGCCGGCGGACCTCATGTTTGGCACCGTCATCAGATCCTCGATTCCGCACCATCCAAGTAGGACCCCGGACGTGGTCAATGAAGGACGCACGGAAATGAGGAGAAGGAGTGCCAACGCCCACATGAGTGGCAAGAGGAGAGCGAGGCCGTCCAATCATCAAGTGGGGGACCAAGTCGTCATGCTACGCAACCCCACCAAGACAAAACTCGACACCAGATACGAGGAACTTCCATGGACCGTCAGTGACCGGCACGGAACCATGGTGACTGTGACACGAGGACGCCGTCAAGTGACGAGGAATTCGTCGTGGTTCAAGGCGGTGCCACGCAACCTGTGGACTGACAGTGAGTGCCACCGGGAAGACGAGGACGCTCAGCCCAGCGAAGAAGAGCCTGGGTCCATCCCGGATGAGACAGGAGCGGGGGATGGAACTTGGGAACCGCTGGATGCACCCGGCCTCGAGGACTCGAACAGCGAAGGTGAGCCAGATCATGAGCCGGGGGGGTGTAGGCCCCGAGAAGGGCGATATGGTCTGAGATCTGCCACGAGACCGCCAGCCAAGTTAAATGACTATGTGTGGTAGTTGATCCACCCGAACCACGAACAATAATGGCAGGGTAGTTATTGGTTAAAAAAAAAAAACGTGAACAGATGTTGAACTTCCAGTTGATGGCATTTATTGTTATGTTTGTTTGTTTTATAATAAAGGAGGAATGTTACGTTCTGCGTCCCGCTACGCGGTGACGCAGGGCGCTCCTAATAAAGGCCCTGCCCCCACGCTCGGGAGGCAGTTCTGGGGCAGACCATCCATGCGTGTGTGCGTGCATCCTTGCTGCTCCCGCTGGAGCTGCGCCACAGGCCGTGCGGCCTACTCCAGTTAAGCCAGCTCCCGCGCGCGCACGCTGCGGGCTGGAACATAACAGGCATATGGAATGCGTGCCTGTGAATGTATACATGTGAGTGTGCGAAACATGCACACAAGTCCGTGGGAAATTCTGATGGCCTTGGAGTGATGGACCCACCCAGATCCACAGTAGAGACAGAAGGCGTTCACCTCCCAGGCTCCCACCATGCCGAGAAGAATGGTTGGCGAGTTGGCGGCCCCTTCCTATGTATGTGCATCGCAATCGCTTATTGGCTCTCCCCACTGTGCCGCTCGTGCTAACAGTGTCATAACTCACTACTACTCAATGCAGCAGCAACTAAATGTGTCCTCTCTGCGATCTGCCAAAGATCAATAACTGATTTTGGAAATGGATTGGTTTTGCAGCTGGGAAGTAGACACAGCACTGAATCGTGCCAGAGGATATATTCAGCCAGTAAATGGCAGTATTAGTGCAACCGTTCGGTTCGCTGATATCATGCCCTATTGAAAAAGCACCTAAAACAATGAGCATATTTGCGCACATTCGTGTTTGAATTTCTACCTTTTGCTCAAAGCAGGCAGCTTTGCTAGTGAGTGAATGCGGAAACAGATCCGTTGTTCAGTGACAGAAGAAGCCTGCAGTACTGCATGTTAAGTTCCATAGTGCAGGAAAAGGTCCACAGTGCCCCTGACCTGGCCGCTGAAAGATGGGAGGCGCGCACTGGGAAGGCCCAGTCCTGCCTATGAGGTGACATAAGTATAATCCGTGATGTGTGTTGGGTGGTGGTGAGCAGGGGTTTGTTTGTTTGTTTGTTTGTTTTTTGCATTTATACAGCACTACAAACCCTCAGGTATCTGAACACTGCTTATTACCCACGGTGTGTGGTGCTCATTTATCGAAGTCAGAAGGATGAACGGCTGAGTTTGGCCTTTCCGGGATTCGAACCTGTGTCAGCAGGCTCTGCACGGATGTCAACGCGAGCGCTCTACTTGCTGTGCTATCTGACCGGGTGGCAGCAGCCGGATGCGTGCCACCTCCTGCTGTCAATTCATTTCCCTGGCAGGCTGCAGCAGCCACGCCCAGCACACTGGGTCAAACTGCAGCCAGGTGTGTGAACAGCTGAGCTGCCCTGGCCTGGCCCTGCCACTGCCCACCTCTTCCTGATTTAATTTGCCACTGCTGCCACCTTTAACCTCCATAGCACACATTCATGTGTTGCCCCCGAGACTGTCCATACATCTAACAAGTGTGGTCTAAAACTAGAAGTGTGTTCAAATGCTTTTTTTTGCCTCTCGGGGTGCTGGAATGCCAGATCCAGTACATCTACCATAACAATTGTTTCCCAACTTTAAAGCATTGTACTTCCTTAACCCATGTGTGCCCGCATTCCCCATCTATCCCACCACTAGCCTGTGCCGGCAGTTGGTGCAGCGCCAAACACGTGACATGGAGCAGCAGCAGTGTGATGGGCTGATGGTGGGCCGATATAGGTCTAGCACTGAACTGGCCTGGACCACCTGCACTGCGGGCGGTGCCTGCCGCCCCGGGGCCGGCATTATGGGGCCAAGATTTTTTGGGCCCGGGCACTTATTTTTTTTACAAATCTATCACTGTGGGTGGGCATTGCGACTAATGCTTGTACTGGCACTGTGGAGTAACGTAGAGGAACAGTCCTGCAGTGGGCTGCGCGGGACATTCTCTCCTGCTCTCTACCGCTCCTGCTTCCTGTTGGACATTCTCTACTGCTCCTGCTTCCTGTTGGACCCACAATGTCTGCCTTAAAAACCTCTCAGTGCCGCGGAGCGGCCGGGGAGTAACGTAGAGTAACAGTCCTGCAGTGGGCTGTGCTGGACATTCTCTACTGCTCTCTACTGCCCCTGCTTCCTGTTGGACATTCACTACTGCTCCTGCTTCCTGTTGGATCCACAACTGCTGCCTTAAAAACCTCACCGTGCAGCGGAGTAACGTAGAGGAACAGTCCTGCAGTGGGCTGTGCTAGACATTCTCTACTGCTCTCTCCTGCTCCTGCTTCCTGTTGGACATTCTCTACTGCTCCTGCTTCCTGTTGGACCCACAACTGCTACCTTAAAAACCTCTCCATGCTGCGGAGCGGCCACAGAGTAACATAGAGTAACAGTCCTGCAGTCCTGCTGGGCTGCTGTGGACTGTGGACTGGTTTTGCTCCACCTTAACCCTGCACCACCTAGGTAATGTCGGATGAAGGTCGCCTGCTGCGAAGCATCCATCGCCGCGAAGAGGAGGTAAAAAATGCAAGACCTGTCCCCCTGCAAGCTTCCTTTACACTGCCTCCCCCCACCCCCTACCACGGCTAAATGGAGCGACACATATGTCTCCTGACCACGGAAGTGGCAACATTGTCAGGGGCCTTGAACTTGATGACCAAAGCGCCCAACGTAATCAACATGCAGAAAACTCACACATGGCCTTAGTATTAGACTCTGCTTTGACATCGCCTCTGCCTGATCCTATTCCACCACATAACAATCTGGAAGTTGAAGCCACTAATCTACCACAAAATAACCTGGTAGTTGACGAAGCTGTTGAACTTACCATCTGGGGGATCTAGGGTTCGCTGCAGCCAACTGGGGTTCCGCTTCCCCGGGTGCCATCTGTGTGCGGGGCATGGGGCGTGTCCTCCGCCGTAGTGTCGGCAGCCGTGTCTGCCCTGGTCCATGCCCAGGTCCATGCCCAGGTCCATGCCCAGCCTCGTGGTGACAGCGGCTTGGGCGGCTTGGGCCAAGGGTCTTCTGCATTGGCCGGGGGGACCTGCCGGCGGCTCCAGCTGTGGCGGACCCCAGTGTGGACGGCGGCTTTCGCCCTGGCCTCTTGCCCGACTCGTCTGGCTCGGATGTAAGCGCGGGCGGTGCCGTGTCGGTGGGAGGTCCAGAGCCCGTGGGAGCAGACCTCTTGCCGGGGCGGGCCAATGGGGACGGATAGCTCGGTGGAGGCGGGGGTAGGGGGAGCCCTCTCCCCATTGTCTGCTGGGCTGCCTCGCCCACGGGCCAGCGCCCTGAGCACGAAAATCACCGGAATCAAACAAGGCGCTTCTGCACCCATGAAACGAGGAACTACAACTTCAAGCAGAAACAGAAGACGGGTAAATCTACCGTCTAGGAAATTACACCGCAAAGCCTGGTCCATGCCCAGGTCCATGCCCAGCCTCGTGGTGACAGCGGCTTGGGCGGCTTGGGCCAAGGGTCTTCTGCATTGGCCGGGGGGACCTGCCGGTGGCTCCAGCTGTGGCGGACCCCAGTGTGGACGGCGGCTTTCGCCCTGGCCTCTTGCCCGACTCGTCTGGCTCGGATGTAAGCGCGGGCGGTGCCGTGTCGGTGGGAGGTCCAGAGCCCGTGGGAGCAGACCTCTTGCCGGGGCGGGCCAATGGGGACGGATAGCTCGGTGGAGACGGGGGTAGGGGAGCCCTCTCCCCATTGTCTGCTGGGCTGCCTCGCCCACGGGCCAGCGCCCTGAGCACGAAAATCACCGGAATCAAACAAGGCGCTTCTGCACCCATGAAACGAGGAACTACAACTTCAAGCAGAAACAGAAGAAGGGTAAATCTACCGTCTAGGAAATTACACCGCAAAGCCCAGCTGGGGCATCTGACTGTGGAAAAAACTGCAGATCAATTATGTTTCTCACCACACACCCTGGATGAGGAAAAAACTCCAAGTGTTGTCACATCAAAAGCTTCCAAACCCCCAAAGAGGATTTATAGAAAGACAAATTGACACCATCCGCTGTTGTCGGCTGACTTGAAAAATTTCTTTTTGAAGCAGAAATTGACAGGCAACGAATCCACAGGTTTATCAGCCCATGACCTTTCGGATGCCGAGCTTCTGGAGGGTGCAACTAGTACCTTGGGAGATGTTGATTTATATCGCCCTTAGGCTCAAGCTATAGCAGGCCTGTAACTTACTCCATCTACAGCCTTGGTTGAAATAGCACACGATACACCGTTCCCTGCTTGGGAAAACTCAAGACCAGAGAATTCAAATAAAAAGAAAATTGCTATGCTGAACAACGCATCAGACAACTTGTCTCTGTATAACATACCGGCTTACAGAGAATTATCACTATGAAATTCACATTGTGCTTTGGCTGAAAAAGTAGCCCATAGCACATTGGATCAGAACTCTGGTTCTCCGAACCATTCTAAGATCAGCTTGCCAAAACACGCGACCCCCCTGGTCCAGGAGACGATGAATGACCAAATCTCTGACTCCTTAAAGGGCTACGAGACACCGTCGACGTCCCTACCCAACAGGAGGAGCAGACATTCTACTATACCACTGTGTACCTTGCCTAATTTGGAAGGCCATGAGTCGTTATTAAATTCACCTTGGCAGGGGGATAGAGGTCCTGTGGGCCCCTCGGACCAGAGACCAAATTCCACCCCTAAGAAACCGGACCTGATGTCTATCATGTCCACCATTACCATCGCTCTTGCCCCCTTCACAAAACTATACGAAGGGATAAATGACACTCTGAGAGACCACACTTCTCTCATTGCAATGATGCACACTAAAGTAATATATTTGGAAGGATTTGTGACAGCCCAAGAAAAACCATCGCACCTGGCTCAAAAGACCAAGCCATTTTTACTGGACATGGGCTGTCAAACTACAAGCACCCATAAATTGGAACTGCTGTTCAACAACAGCCCGGCTATTGTAGGCCTCTTAACACCATCTCAAATTGACCTCACAAAAAATACATCTGAATCTTCAACGCAAACAATCAGAGCAGTAAATTGACTAAAAGCTGTTGAACTGCAAAAAACAAAGTCCACAGGTGCAAAAAGGCACACCGTCACCGATAGTCAACCTAGAGACCCCACTAATGGATGCGTGGTCTTGGAATTGGCTGTTCAACTGCAGCACTCTCCCCTTTGCCACCAGACCCGCACTATGTCAATCGAGAACGGAGTGATGAATAATCCTTGTTGTCTGCCAACAAGGATTATTGGATCTTTGAGAAAAGAAACTCTAAGTTCTCCGACCTAAAGCGCAAAACCAAAACCCGCTCAATAGAGGATCCTCCTACCTCAGACCTGGGCCCAAAAGTAGTGGATTTAACGATCACTCATAACGACAGCTCTGCAAAAATGGTCAAGGATTCCCGGTTGGTAATTGAACGTCGCCTCCCACTTGGAGCTATCTGTGGCAATGATGATCTAAGTCCTGTTTATTCTAGACATGCTAGTGAAACATCAGCAACTCTCACAGACCTCAGAGAACTGACCAGCAAGGGAACAGGTCATTCATGCTCGAATCTATATTGGACAAAAGTAAAAGCTTGATCTTGAATCGCAGAACAATTATACAGATCTTCCACAGTATTCCAAATTTGCATCAATTAGTGTCTGAAGACATTAAAATAGTGGAATTCGTTATAAAACACCAAACCGACTGTGTCTTTCTTCATATACCATCGCAAGTGGTCCGATCAATGCTGTTTAACGAGATAGAACACCTCCGAATTTTGGGATATGACTTAACCCTGGTTGAACACCTAAGACCCTCAGCCCTTCAAAGGGAATGTTCAACAAATGATGAGCCTGCCGTGTGTCAAAACTCTCGTAAGGAGTCTGGGAATCCCATTTGTTAAAAAAACAAGCTACCAACGGTGACTGAAGTGCCGAATTATCTTGACCCACTGAACACAGAAAGAAAACCAACTGGCCCTCGACCAGCAATTACGATCACTGTGATTCAAGAAAATACATCTCACGACGGCCTAACATCAGGGCTCGTGGAAGAAAATGACATAAACGAGCCCTTGGTCGAAGACTGGTCCTGGATCCAAGACGCCCTTTGCAATAAGAAAACATAGCCATCCAACACGTCGCAATTGCCTTCTCAGTCAGCTCAGTCCAGACTACCTCGGAATTTGGATACTCTCCAACATGCCCAACAAACCAAAGTGAAACCTTTGAGGCTGGCCTGTTGGAACACAAGAGGCTTTCATCATCTAACGACCGTAAATGATGTAAATCTGGGCGATTGCAACATACTTTGTTTACAAGAGACTTGGCTAACCAACCGGCCACATTTAGACGGATATGAAGTCATCTCAGCCGACGCAGCCAGAGGTGAAAAGGGTCGCCCTTACTCAGGACTCTTGATAGCCGTTAGAACTGGAGTCGGCCTGTTCATCACTAAAATCATCCATTCAGATCTTTCTTGCTTGGCAGCCATCATTGAATGGCCAACAAATCGTGAAGTCTGTAAAATCAAATGCCCTGGAAATTTGATATTAGTGACATGCTACTGGAATCCATCAGTGATCTCAGACGTCAAATTCACCTGGTTACTCTTATACTTGATAACACCGTGACAGATAATGGGATTCACTCCATCATAATTTGCGGAGACTAAAACATAGCGCTCGAACGTCCAACTCAGGGCGCAAAGTCCCAAAAAACAAACAACCCGGCAGTTTCAAGAGGCGAAAAATGGTCAAGATTTATGAAGGCCATAGGTCTTCAACAGTCAAACTAACAAAGGGAGGATAGGGGACTCGACCTCCTCTCCCGAACCACAGAAGCGGAATAGATCGACCCTCCCACAGTGGTTGGCACGGGCGCCTGAATTGAGTTACACAGGAAGCCACGTGGCAGCCAATGGGGGGAAGACGGAGTTAGGGAAAGAAGGTGGAATGACAAAGGAAAGGAGGGGAAAACATAACAACCAGGTACATAACAATAACTACTGTGTAGATCAACAATACCTGTACCCTAAATCCTGAACACCTAACCTGAAATAAACCTACTGCATACAAAAACCTAATAACCAGTAGTGTACTTAGCATAGCATACTCTTAATTGTTGCCCTACAAGACACCACTTTAAGCACAAAGAACATGGTGTTAGATACTCAGACATGACACAATACTGAAGCGAACGTTGAAACATTTCCCTTGGCACAGAGAGGTTTGCAAACAAGCATAATGGCACAAACAAAAGGGGTGTCCCTTGCATGAAAATACAAGACTCATGGTCCACTGGGCACAGTGAAGCGACAAACAATAGGTCAAAATAAGTACACATAACACGTGCCCTCTTACTGTGGGACACTATGTAATTACCCCACCAAACAAAAATTAACGAGATAGGGGTCCTGACACGCCCTAACTACTCTCCTTGCACATCCATCCTAGCCAGGCGTAGTTTCTGTCAGTTCATAACTTATTGGCATGTTTCCTCACATGCCCCCAGCAATGTTCGTTCAGGAATAAAGCAGCAAAATACCACTTTTTTACCTGCCTCATTAGCAATAAAAATGGTTCAGTGCACTTAACTGACGGTCCGGATGCCTCACAAGGACATCCGGACCCTCAAGTCTGACGCCCAACATGAGAGAAAGGGCCATTCGGGAATCATCGCCACGGCCCTGGCTCCTGCTCCTTCATGCTCCAGCTGCTGCTAATCACCATCGTTGGCCGGGAAGCAGCCCAACAGTCCTTCAGCGTCCCTGAGCTACCTGATCTCCTCGCGTCCTCCGATGCGGCCGCCCGTGCTGATAATCTGTAATTATCTTGTCGGGGTGATTATCCCGGGGGCCGGCAGAGCCGTCCACGGACCTCTGAGCTTGGGAGGCCCCAACTCCTTCCGCGTCCCAGAAAGAGTATGACACACGCACACAAGGAGCAAGGCGAATTCTGCTGTTTATTGGAGTAACGGCAGGGATACGCTTAGTCCGTATGCATCCGGGCAAGCTCTCTCATCCTTCGTGAGGCTCGCAGGCCCTTTTTACAGTAGTATGATGCGCTACTCGCGTCACCTGGGAAAAACATCACAAAACCTATTGCCACATCGGATTGGTTCCCCAAGTGGTAGGGTTAGTATGGTTATGATATAGGAAAGATTGTTAGTGGAAGAGAACAGGTCAGGTGGTATACTTGGGGTGTCCCTAACAGTTGTTACTTTGGAATTGTTACCAGGGCACCCTTGGTGATTGGCTAAGAGTAATTGCATCAGTGACAAGCCCCCCTGTGTTCCGATTGGTCCTCCCGCAAGCCCCCAAGCCTGGGACCATCTCTGTTCCCAGCTCGCGTTTTACCTGACATTAGCAACAATGTGCAGCTATGTGTTAGTGCAGACAATGGACACGTCTGCTTATGACTGGTGAGCAAGTCTTCCCATTCGCTGTAGGTGTCCATCCTTGACGCTTCGTTGTTGCAACCTGTGTCCCAGACGTGAGACCCTGGCGACTTTCTGTCTCGTGAGCTTGGCATCTTGTCAGTTCGGCTTGGTCACGTTTGGGTAGACCGTAGCTGGAGCAAAATTATGAGCATTACATTTTGTATTCTGTGTCTGAGGGCTTGGTATTTGCAGGTGTAACATTGGCGCTGGACTCACGGCATGCGAGTTGCAACATCGTGGCCTTGGCTGTGGGCCCTCAGTTGGGGCTTGTTTTGCATGATCAGCACTTGTATTTTTTTCTGAGAGGGTTTTCGTTTGCGAGGCTCCGGCCTGGGGACTCTTGCTTGCGGCCTACTTGGGGTGGCGGTACATGATCCATAGTATGGTGGTCGCGGGATGACAAATCATCATATGCAGCATTAGACATACATGATAGCGTCTCATAGAGATAGGTGGCGAGGAAGCATCAGCAAGCATATAAAAGAGCTCTTCAGGCGTCTTGCGTTTCTGCGGTGCTGTAGAAGGCCTATGTGAAAAATAACAACGATGTATGTATGTGTGTATGCCAGTCCGCTACGTCATAGCACTGAGTATGTTCTTCGTGTGGGTTGGTGTGTGGGTGACCAATGTGCATTGGTGGCACGTGTGTTCTTGTCGGTTGGCTATGTCGTCATGGCATCTCTAACGATGTGAGCACTTGTGGCTGTTTTCCTAGTCGAGCTGATTCATATCGCAGGCGTTGGTTTGAGTATGGCGGGCTGGTGGGCATACTCCTTGTATGTGTAAGTTCTTGAACCAGGGTATTTTGTCATCTGGTAAGTAGATGAACTCCTCTCGTGGGGGGTGTCTGGGTCGTGATCCCCTAGGCCATGGTCTGGATGAGATTGGGGCCAGGGTGTTGTCCCATTCTCCCACTTCAATCTGCACTGAGGCACGGGCAGTTGAGGACTTTAAGCAGTTCCTCTTGATTGCCAGTTGGCGTGCCGCGCGAACCCCAGAACTACACCACTCCCAAAGCATGCTGGGAAATCTAGTTTTTTTTGGCTATTTAGCACCTTTTCGTGAAGTGTAAGCGCCGTCCCTTGCCCCAAACCTTATCCCTGACACCAACAAGTAAAAAAAAAGGAGGGCCCTGCCCAATTCACATTCCAACATGGGAAAGAGACTCTAAATTTGCTGACTTGGATCACGTCTTTGCCACTTCTGAGCTTTTACAACTAGTCTCCTGTATCAATGTTAGAAGGACGATTAACAGCGATCACAACATCGTGGAGCTAACGTTTCCTCAGGTAAACACCGCCTGGCATTCTATTTCGACAGCGGGTGTTGAGACAAACAATGCGGGCAACAGATTGCGTTTGAAATCTGAAGAAATACTTGCTCTCACTAAATCCTACTTTGAAGTGCGAAATCCAGGCAAGGAAGCTCAAACAACTGTTGACTACAGGGCGCTGCTCCTTCCATTCAATAGCAGAACCTCAAAGAACAGAAACATCATTGCACGACGACATACATTTGATCCTGTTGTTCACGAGAAAAAAAGATCAATGAGGTGCATTAAACGGCAGGCTGCAAAATCAACTAATTCTGATTTCAAAGCAAAAGCTGCAAGTTCCATTAAAGCGTATAAATCTTGGATAATAAACCATAAAAATACGCTACTGCAGCAAGACGCTGAGCAAATGTTAAGAACTCTCAGAGGGAAAAAATCCCAAGAATTTTGGTCAGTGATCAAAAGTGCCGTGAAGACAAACCTTTAGGTAACGTCAAACAGTGTGAACGGAAGGGCCTGGACAACCCACTTCTCTTCCCTTTTCACTGATCTAAACCATCGCTGTGATCACGGAGAATCAACCGATTTGGGATCTTCTTAGGATTGTGATTACGAAGCATCAGACATAATGGAAAAAATTTTAAAAACTCAACAGATCAAGGGCACCTGGCCCGGACGGCCTGACAAACGCAATTTTAAGAGAACACCCACATGAATGGTCGCTTTTAATCCAAGCCATTTTTTGTGATATCTCGAAAGAAAGGTTAATCCCACCTTCATGGAAGCTAGCGGTTATAGTCCCTATCTACAAGAAAGGGGACAAGTCTGACCCAAAAAACTTCACACCTATAGCGCTGCTGGACGTGATAGGAAAAATCTTTGGAACCTTTCTCTTGGAAAAATTCTCGGCTTGGACTATAAACATCAACGCGACCGACCCATTCCAGACGGGATTTGTTAAAACTGTGGGTACCTCTGCAAACATTATGCTTCTAAGCATCTTGAAAGATAAGACTCATTCTCGCAAAGACCATCTCTTTATGGCCTTCGTGGACCTCGTACAAGCATTTGACAGAGTTGATCGCCAACTTCTTTGGAAAAAACTGGTAGCCTTAGGATGCCTGGAAGAACTAATGGGCCCCTTAAAAGTGCTCCACATGGACACCAAAATTCAAGTTCGGCTGAATCAAGCAGGGCTGTTGTCACCTGAAATCCCTACACATCGTGGAGTAAAACAGGGCTGTCCCTTGGCTCCGGCCATATACAACTTTTTTACCTTGGATATTCATTATTTTGAGCCTACGTTAAGATCTTTTCCACCCACAATTGGTGGGGTGAAAGTGACTCGCTTGGTTTATGCTGAGGATCTTATATTAATAGATCAGACAAGAATCGGCTTGCAAAGACAGCTGGACAGCCTGTCTAGATATACCACCCTGAACCATCTGGAAATAAACCAAGCAAAGACCAAGATAATGTTTCAAACGAGGGACTCAGAAGTTCGAGTAATTTACTTGGTACATGGATTCCAACCCGATAGAAAAAGTTGAGACATTCAAAAACCTGGGAACAATAACTAATAACAGCTTGGTAGAAACCCCGTTCCTAGAAGACCTTCAAACAAAAGCTAAACAACTGGCCAGCCAAGTAAAAACCATGGACATTAGATTTGGTTGATTTTCTCTGGCATCCGCAATAACGTTTTACAAGGGGAAGATCATCCAATCTCTAACATATGGTACTGATGGTATCCTGGGCATCCCTGTAGAGATCTGGGGACGCCTGGAATCAATCATCTGGAGAAAAAAAAATTAAATCTTCCAGACTCAGTCCAGATTGACGTCCGGCGTAGAGAATTGTCACTATCATCGATCCAAGTAGTAGTGGATTGGAAAAGGCTATCTCTGTTTCGGAAAATAATCATACCGAATGGCTTGAAAGTGTTGGACCTAATCAACAATGAAATCATGAACAAACCGTCGAATCGTCTGTCCCACTGGGTCACCCAAGTTAAGACAACTCTGGCAGATCTATGTTGTTCTGAAGAAGATCTCATCACACAAACCCAATGCGCGTGAAGGAAAAGCTGTTCCGCGCGGATTGGATTCGAACTTTGGAGAAGGCAAACGCCTCCAAAATGGTCAAAGAAACACCACATCATGCATTCAAGCTAAACAACTTGCAACCTTACCTCCTTAAATTTCCAGATCACTGTTACAGGGACACGTTCATGAGAGCTTGTCTCAACCTAATTCAAACCAATGAAATCCTGACCATAAGAGTACTGAATCTATCACTTGGTTGTTGGTTTTGTAAGATCGAGACAGAGAAAGAATCAATCCACCATGTGATGATGAATTGCTCTGGTTTGAATGCAGAGCGTCGGCAGTTTTTAACACCCCTTTTCCATTCTCTGCAAACATTGGATGATGATCAACGTTGGCTGGCGTTGATAAGTGGCTTTTCTATTTGATGGATGATCGCAGTAGTCCGATTTATTCGGAAAGTGTATCCACCGATCACTGCCACTCTCCCTAAGAACACATAAATCAAGAAAGCCGGAAACATTCTAAGGCAGTAAACCGTCTGAATATGACTAACTGTGATCTTTGTAGTGGAAGTGGCGTTTATTTTATGTATGTAAGTCGTTTTGTAAAAAATGCAACGCAATTAAATTCAAATAAAAAATAAATAAACAAAAACATGCTTGTACTTTGGCTGGATCAGGTTGAAGGCCATTGCACATGTCTGAAAAACTTCAGCGTAGATTTGATTCTTGACTGGCCCTGAATACCAGTATATAGTCACTGTAGTTGAGGCACTGTGGGATGTGCCGTATGAACTGGTGGTTTTCCTTTTGAAATATCTCAACTGCTGATGAGACTCCAAAACGGAGTGTTTTGTATATGAATAGTCCAAGATGTGTTGTAAAGGTGGTAATGTAACGGCACTCCGGATGTAAGCCCAGCTGGTGGTATCCTTTGTTCAGGTCCAGTTTAAAAAATATCTTGGAACCATGCTGCAGATGCATCATGTCTGTCATCCTCGGTGAAAGGTGTCTTTCCTTCTCTATGGTTTGGTTTGGGGTGCACATGTCCACACATGGCCTAATTCTTCCACTGTTTTCTTTATTGGGTACCGGTACATTCGGGGGTACCGGTACAATCAGGGATACCCAGGGTATGGGCCCCTTTACATGCTCTATTTTGTCCTGCTTTAGAAGTGAATCAATGTCATCTTCTACTTGTTACTGGGTGTTCATTGGGATGCCCCTATAATGTTGTGCGACTGCTTTGACAGTTTCCTTTATATGCAATGTGATCTGCCTATCTTTTAATTTTCTAAGACCCTGGAATAACGAGGGATACAATCACATGACCATTTCCTTTGCACCGGACGTGTATGCACACATGATGTGATACATGATGTCACTAGTCCCATCTGCATTACAGGTTTGAAGCTAAGGATTCATCCACCAGGTAAATCTCTTTTGATGACATAATTGTCAGTTTGGCTGTCTTATCTTTTTAACAGCATGCCATTCGGAACATCCCTTTGCAGGGGAGTGGTGTTTTCGAGTCAAATGGGTAATGTCAGTGTCCTGTGTTTACAACTTGGCAGTATGTTTCAATCCCTTGTATGTTTCTTCATTCACAACATTTACAGTAGCCCCCATGTCTATTAGGAAATCTGGGGCACTGCTGTTTACCTGAAGTAAAAGTGGGGGGCTGTATTCTATTTCCGTTGCATTTACTCTTGCATCCAGTATCCTCTCTTTCTGCAAAATGATGATCCTGAGTCCACTTGGCATCTGGGTGATGATTCCAGGTACCTTATTTTCTGACACATTGGGCCTCATTACGAGTATGGAGGCAGCCATGCCCTTAATAAGGGCATGGCTGCCTCCATACCAGGTTCCAGTACCGGGATCCTCCAATGAGGACTTACCGGGCTATTCCAACCATGGAGGACCCGGTAAGTCCTCATTGGTAAAACCCATCCCCATTCCCGTTTGAGCGACCATAGGGCTCAATGGGAATGGGGAGGGAGCTAATAACGGGCCCGTTATTAGCTCCCTGGTCCCCTCGTGGGACCCGCTAAGGATGCCTGGTTTTACCAGGCGTCCTTACTGGGTCCCGAAGGGAACCTCATAATAGGGCACCCTTCATTACGGGAGCGCCATGGCCCGAATTGAATCACCTTGGTTTTCGCTATATTCACTGTTATACAATTTTCAATCGAATAGAGATTCAGAGCATTCAATAGGGCACGAAGGCCATTTGCAGTTTTCGAGAGTAACACCATATCGTCTGCATATAACAAGTGCTTGATTTGAATATCATACATTTTTGGAGAATCTGTGGTTATTGAATTAAATCTCAGTCTTACATCAGAGATAAAGAAATTAAACATTGCTGACGCCAAAAGGCAGCCCTGTTTAAGGCCACGAGCAGTCTCTATTGGTTCCGATAATAGTCCTTCGTTATTCAATCTGATCTGTATAGAAGTACCCATGTGCAGTTGAATACTCCACTTCAGGATAAACCAAGGACAGCCTTTGTCCATGAGTTTTTTATATATTAGCTCGCGTGGAATTGCCTCAAACGCCGTGCGGAAGTCAACGAATGCCATGTATAAAACTTGGCATCGCTGGCGAGCATGGTGAATGACGGAATTTAATGTGATGACATTAATGGCGGTACCTAAACCAGGTAGAAAGCCTGTTTGAAATGGGTCCCGTAAATCACTAAATCAAGCCAAAGATTGAATTGTTTCAAGACAAGACGAGCAAAGAAATTTCCTGGGCAGTCGAGAAGGGCAATAGGACGATAGGCTGCAGGATCAGCCCTATCGCCCTTTTCAAAATAGGGACAATGATTGAACGTCTCCATGAGTCGGGAATTTCACCAACATTAAGGATGTGCTTGAAGATTTCAAAGAGAATAGATGACCATTCATGGGGATGATCTTTAAGCATACTATTATGCAGACCATCAGGGCCAATCGCTCCTGACCGACTAAGATTTTTAATACAATCTAGTATATCTGCATGGTCTATACGGAAATCATGAGATGAATTTATGTTCCGGAATCCCCGTAAAAGGTCTGGAAAGGGCGAACGATATAACGCTGTAAAGTGCTCAGACTATTTTTCATTCGAGACTGCAGAAGTGAGTACAGCAGACTGCAATCTGTGGGTAGCGACATTGAGACAAGTCCAGATGCCACTGGTAGATTTAGTCAGTATCTGTCTCAACATGTCTTCTCCATCTTTTTGGTATTGTAGGCACTTCTGACCTTTGAGCCAATGTCTATATTTGGCTTTCAGAGCCTTTTCAAAGTTGGTCTATTAAGAGCTGGCTCGTTTTTTAGGTTACTTATTGCTTGCCTTAGCAATGTCTTTCTTTGCTGAAGTTCTGGATCATACCTATGTAAATGCTTATGTCTGATGCTAGAATCAGGCATTTTTATTTGCTTGAAGATTTGCATCTTAGCGACATAGCATTGAGAGTCATTCAGAAACAGAGCTCTATAGGAATCAATCAAGGCGTGTTTAAAGTGATTCAGTGTCGTTGAATTCCAGCATAGGCGAGTACCACTATTATTCACCTTGATAGAACGTAAGTGGATGTTTTGGTTTAAAGGGTGTTGCCCTGCTGGAAAATCAAAGTGCCTAACAAGTTTGTTATGGTCACTCTGAGATGAAGTCACTACATTCATATGCTTGTTCTGTTAAGAACATATTTCGGAAAGGGTGCAGCACGACATTTCATGTTAAATGAGAAAAATTGCGGTTTGCTAGTGGGACACAGATTTTGAGGATTCATGAGAAACCTTTGCATGCGTGTATCACCAGGCATGGATCTATTCGCTACAGAGTTCAGCTGTTCGTTAGATCTTTTGGGGATTTGATGAGATACATTTGTTTTAAAGGGGACAGCTGAACAGGTTACTTTCTGATCTTGATTAGTAGACTTAAGTTCAGAAAAACAAGATTTAATGGAAGATTTGATATAATTTCTTAAATCTTGTTCTGAGGTGGAATTTTGAAAGGTAGGTTCTGCATGCGAGACGTGAGTTGATATGGAATTCAATGTGAAGTTCACTTGCATCTGTAAATGATTTACTAGGTCAGTTGAAATCGGCTGCACATGTTCCACATGGGCATCTGTAGATATACCTGCATTTCTAAGCTGTGGAGCAATGGTAGGCTTTTCAGTGTGACTCATGGGTAACTGTATGGTTGGATTCATCAAGCCTTGCGGTGGTTCTATACACATTGGAAGAGTTAATTGTGACGTCGGCGGAAAATGAATAGTATAAGCATTAATGGAAGCTCTTATTTCTTCTCTTAATTGCGAGAGAATTGACTCAACATGTGTATTGGAGCTTGATAAAGAAGCAAGTGACGTTGAAGGCACAGTCCCTGTTGGGAGGTTTAGATTGGATTGCATGGGCATCCCCTGAGCAGACTCGGATGGAAACATGGACAAAGTCGAGGTGGTAGGCATGACGATCTGCTTTGTTAAGGTTATAAGATCATCAAGGGGTTGATATGGTATTATTACTGGAATCGATTTAGTTGAGACTTCAGCAGTTGATGATGCTAAAGGTGTTTCCACTCGAGAAGGAATTTTGATACATTTTCTGGGATTACCTCTTGATTTTGGGCAAATTTTTTTTTTGTACAGTTTTTTTCAAACTTTTCCACTCCTTCCTCGATCGTGGAAGTTTGGAAGGAGACACAGATGGTGCAAATACTTCAAAGATGTTAACAGAGTCTTTGTGAGGCAATTTAAGATCTAGGGTCAATGTAGGTTCAATTAGTGGCTGTATAGCATCATCAATAATGAACTGATGGGAAGAAGGATGGCAAACATCAGTCGAAAATGGTGATATGGTAGGCTGATTTGTTTTAACCATTAAAGTTTTCTTGATTTGAGGGCACCTAATCTCCTGCACTGGATTGGCAGGTTCTACAATCATTAGATCAATAGGACTTTTAGGGGTGACAAGAGTGGGCAGAATAGAGTCCTTGCTGAAATATTGTTCCATCAGCATTGACTGGTGAGTTATCTTGTTGTCCAATGCCTCATACAATTTCGCAATGGTGAATAATGCAGTGTTCATCGCACTTAAAGTGTTATTCAGAGCTGGAGCCTCTGGAAATGAGAAGCGCTTATCCTGGGCTCTTTGTATAAAAAATTCTGATGTTTGATCTGCTTCACAAAATCTTGTGCGACGCTGAGTTGGCGCTATAAAAGATGGCGATTCAATTACAATGTCAGTGTGGGATCTATCAAGCATTACTGATGCTACAGAAGTCTGATGAATACATTGAGCAGAAGAAGAGTTTTTAGCAGGTATGATGGTAATTGTATCTGGTCCCCCGTATTGGAACATATGTATAACACATCAGATGTGGGACACGAAGAGTGGGTAGACATATTCATGGAGTCCAAGGTATCATCACTAACTTCACCCGTTATGCGGAGTTGCTCGTGGGCTTGCCGGAGTTGCACTTGAGCAGCTACTGAGCATTGGACAGGTTCCATGAAAATGCCTGGATTTATCATGGTCTGTGTAGTGCTGTTAATATTTAAGTCAGTAGCTGAATTAGCCAGTTCAGTGCGAGAGTAAGTTGAGAAATTACTTAATTTTGTGTGGACATCAGCCTGTAATTTGGCTGCAAGACAGACGGTTTCTAAAGTTATATCGGTAACTTCTTCGAGACAACAATTAGTCGCCATACTTTCAGGATGGGGGCAAGTTGGCGTCACTCCAGTAAGAGGGCAAGGAACCTGGAGGCATATGGACATGTGTGGATCAACCACCTTGATAATAGAATCAGCCATTGCAAGTGGTAATTCTAGTCCCTCACAGGTAACCACGGATAAAGAGACTTCTGAGCCATCGTCCATCAGCGCCACTGCAGGCAATATGTCGCCTGGAGGGGCGTTATACAATCGACGGCAACGTACATCTGATGTAAGGGACTTAGAGTGTTGAAGCTTAGTACCAGTCGAGACGGCAAAGGGTAGAGTGGACTGTTTTAGTAAGGCCCCTGTACTGAGATGACTAGAAATTTTTCCGGCATGCCGGTTTTCAATGTGTATTTTCGAGCTGCCATCGAGTTTTTAAAGAACAAATGAATGGCACTTTAGATAGTACTCACACAGTGTAGATTTGGTAGAGCTAGTGAAAATATAAGAAGAACTTTGCGCTAGTTCGCTAAACAGCGTCCGCAAGGGATCAAAGAGGGATCACCTCCACAGTCTCCCGACCGGTAAATGCGCCACCAGCGCCTAACAGCCGCACAACAGCCAGTGGCCTTGTCCCCGAAGGGCTTAATGCCGCAAGGGTGACTCGCGGCTGGTTAAAAGGTCCGAAGATGTCACGTGATTAGTCACGTGTTGCCGAGTAGCTCCGCCTCCTCCAGGAAGTAGCGTGAGTCAGCGGGGGCACAGCAAGAGCTATATGCAGCTCACAATGCTGTGAAAGGCAGGAAAGGCGTTCTGTATTAAAAACGAAGCTTCACTGTTCAGCAAAACCTGATGTCTTTCTGGTGATCTTCTTTGCCTGGGTGCCAGTGATCTATTGATTTCTTGGTGGGAAGGAGCTGGGTTCCTCCAGGACCTTCTTGTGTCGCTTGCATGCTATCCTTAGTTGTCGTTTTTACACACTGCCTGGAAATAGTTTTCTCCACCACACAGATCACACATTTGACCTATGACTGGGTATGTCCTCTCATGAGGGAACTCATATCCGCATCTGTAGCAATTTTCATGGTTCCATATTTGTCTGTTTTCCAGCTGCATGTATTTGACATACCAATGCCTGATTTGTCTGCAATATCTTTGCTTTCCACCTGCGTGTCGATGACTATGTCTGTGCTGGATTTCTTCTAGCAACCTTGTTTTTTGCAATAGCTCCTTTCGGAATACTGACGACTCACTGCCTGCAATTATCTTTGACATTTTTTCATAGCCGCATGACAAATACAACCAGTGTCTCGCCTTTCGTGTGAGTGGCGGTTGAAAGGTATCCCTTTCATAATCAATGTTCCTGTGTGGTGCAACGTTAGGCAGTCAATCACACCTGTTAATGTGTTTGTGGTTCTACTGGCATTTCATACACATTGGGCCTCATTATGGTTTTGCCGGTCTGGAAAGAATGCTGATAATTCTGGCACAAGCAGTTTTTTCAGACTGGCAACACACAAGTTTGACGGTGGGGCAGTGATCTACCAGCAGGCCTGTTAGGCCTGTAGATTAGGCCCCTACCGGCAAATAATTGCTGGAATCCCTGGCACCGTTACTACCAGTGCGAGTAATTCCAGCAATCCCATCCTACGGAGTCCTATGGGACTCCATGGAATGGAGAATGTTGGGCAACCCCGTCCCACCCACCTAAGCGCTTTAGAGTAAGGCGAGCTGTATTCGAGGCCCTATGAAGGACCAGGGCAGGGGGTGGGTGGTGGTTGAAACCCACTCCAATATAAGCAACCAAATAGTGTAGCCCAGGACACAACAAGACTGCCATTTGTGTATATGTTAGTGCATTCTACATAGATGTTAGTAATCATAGTTAGGAGACAGCGCCTGTGCTGCAAATGCATCATTTCATGCACTAGGACCTAATTGCGAGACGAAGGAACCTTCCAGCCATGCCCAAGCTCCCATGATGACAACCCACACCCCCAACCGCCATAAAGCTCATTAATTGTTCTAACATTGTTGCAAAGATGTTTTTGTACCTGAAAGGAATGTGCCCTATAAGGCTGCAATCATAGACTGGCGCCTGGTGTGCAGGATATCTGGCACTGGCCAAAGCCTGACCCGGCCCACCACCAGGCAAACACGAGTTTTAGCCCACATAACTGACTAAGGCCCAAGATCCCCGAATTCCATGGCACCAGGTGACCTTCCACCATCACCCCAAAAGTACCAAGTCTTGAATTTTCAAGGAGAACGGACATTGCGGATCTGTTAGCTAAAATCATGTTATTTCTATTGCAAGGTGCTGGGAGGGATACATTATAGTTCAAAACAAGGGTGGAGACCATGGAGCAGGATGGCGCCAAGGGGAGTGAGTGAAATGTGTGTGTGGAGGTCAGAGTGCCGCAGAACCTCCTTTGTACCTCTTATAGCCTGCCAGGTGCACAGTATAATGAAGTAGCATTATGTTAGGAGTGCAGTTAATTTGTTCTTTGACCTTCGTCAATGTGAAGAAGATCCCTGCAGCACTCACGTGATGGAAGATGGATGGACTGGGCTGGAACTAATGACCTGGCATCCCTTATGGACCAGGCAGATCCTGTATAGGCGCACACCAACCAGCTGCGTGGGGTTTTACTGTATAATATTGAGTCATGATGACAATGTGTCTCTTAAGCCTCTGCTTGTACCTTTTTCCAGCAGAACATTCTTCGCAGCAGAGTTATTTGCTGTGGCTCTCATTTTTGTGCGAGATTAAAACTTGTTATCCTTACAAGATCGACTTGGACCATTCTTCCCTAGCGGGTTGTATTCTCTCTGGTGTGAGCGTTCAGGGGTGTGCCTTCAATTGGTGACCCCGAAGTGATCCCAGCCTCCTCCCGTATTTGCAGAGGTTTCCAGGCCACTTCTCCAGAAGGATCCGCGCCGACCTACAGCGACCGGTCCCCGAAAAAACATGTGTTCCGAGTGGTTTAGCAGGAGCCATTTTAAGAGAAGTCCTCTCTGCTCTTTGAAGCGAGCGGGGTTCCGAGGCAAGTGCAGGCCGATGTTGATGTTAAAACCTTGTGACGAAGGAGTTGGCGTGAGCACGCACATGTGAGTAGACTCTTGTAAGCAATAACAAGTTGGCGACAGATGTATGGGGGAGTGTGAGAGGTGTGAACACGTGGAGAGCAAGGCCGTAGATGTGACGTGGGTGTGGTTTGTGGTATTTCTTATTGGTGTTTGTATTATAAAGAGATTATTTTGGTAAGGCATTATGAGGTAAGGCAAAGGTAAGGCAGGAGCCCCTCCTCGGAAGGGGAGGGAAGGTGGTACCACAATAAAATATATTATTCAAAGGAGGAATACGGAAATAAAAGTATTGGTCCTGTGTAAATAGTGGGCCTGGAACAAGTAGCGTTTGTTATTTTAGCTAGTTATTTTAGTTTATAGTATTCTTGTTGTATTGGATGAAGAACAGGCCCTAGGAAGGGCATTAATGGTGTGTGTCAGATTGTGGTGTGGCATTGGATGGTATTGTGTAGTAGTGTGTGTGCATGGTGAAGAAGGAAGGTCGAAATCTGATTATGTTCCCCTACCCATGAAATATGCAAACCGGAAGAAGAACCAAAAACAATATGGCCGCTGCTGATCATACATGCTCACACCAATCCCACTGCTCCCACAATGGACAAGTATAATGAAAAATATCCTCACAGCCAACCTTATAACCCAGGAGCAGTGCGAACATTACCCAAGGTGGACGAAGACCCACAGAGTGGAACCAAAGACAACTCCATTGACAGTCTTGATTAAAGCGCCAAGAAGCCACGCATCAAGTCGTTAGAGAAAACACAACATAGCAGTGTTAGACATGAAACACACTTGCCATCTACACATTCGGGACAAACACACACCCAAATATACAAAGAACACATTCGAAAAGTTCTATAAGTTAGAGGACAGTGACATGCACATACTGTCTGCACATTTATTATTTTGCCATTAGCTTATTGCAGCAACGCAGAAACCGCTAGAAGCAAGAAGATCACGTGTCAATGCTTGCAGATGCTTACATGCAAATAACCCTATGGAATGGCAGGAGCACTCGAGGGACCTGTCAGAGCAATAAAACACTAAACTATGGATATGGAAAATCCACACAGTAGAAGCCATGCCATGGCTTAGGAAATCACATTAGGCCAACAGCTGTCTCAGCAAAAGTACAAGCTAAGCCAGACAACGCACAGACCAGGGAGCTGCCGTGCAAGGGTAAAACAGGACCCGCTGCCAAGGTCGCATTGTTGCAAAAGGCCATTCTTCCCCCTGAACTGAAGTAACACCAATGGCAGAGGTGCATAATTCTCCATAAAATCCAAACTAATTCAGAGCTTCAAAACTCACAAACGTGGTCTCTGAACATGTGATCCAGCAGAGCTGAGAGGGAGCCAAGAACTGGCGGCTGGGAAGCGCAGCCGTCTCACGGATCAGACAATGGTTGCAACAAAGTGTTACAACCATGGGCGAAGTTATTCGCTGGGAAAAAAGCACTCTCATGGTGATAGTGATTCACATACGGTTATGATGCAAAGACATAGTTGCTCATTTTACCTTCAACAGGTACACTCTGAGCCGAGAAATATCTTGAGTGCCAGGCCTGGGGGCAAGCAGCTCAGCCAATCACAATCTAGGAACCTAGGGGAGGATAGCAGTGGGTGCCAACCATTCATTAGGCCCACATACTGCAACAATAAGAAGTAAACGTTTTCGGGGATGGTCCTGTCCTGGCCTGACCCCTGACACCTGACACGGGAAGAGCCAATCCATTTACCTCGATAGGGGCTACTATAGGGGAACTAACACTCAACTCCCAATCCCGAGTTGAAGGTTTCTGGAGAGGGGCCCAGTGTGTGAAATTCTTATGACAAAATGTTCCATCAAAACTGGCCTGCGAGTCAGTGTTCTTTGAGCTGTGCCTGGATTGTCCTCCGTGCATGTGATCCCTGACGGTTTGTTGGCTTTAATAAACCACAGTTGAACTTGCTGCCTGTCTGGACTTACATTATTTTTGGGAGAAGGAAGGAGATAAGCCTTCCATGAGTTCTGGGTTGGCGAACTCCTAGCAACCACCCTTCTTGCCTGGGAGTTTATCCCCTAACAGTGTGGCAGGGGGACAGAAAAGGGTGGGTGTTGATTTTCCTTCTTTTGTTACAAGCAGCGGCAGCGTGCACGGCACGTTAGCAGGGCTTTGCGGGGTCAGTAAGACATAGACAGCATCAGCATGGGGGGAGGAACACCAAAAAGAGTATATGTACAAGGCCTTCCCACTGTATCGTGAAAGGATAGAGAAATACCATAAGCAGTGGATCGTGGAGACGGGAGGAGGGGGGGATTCCAGCCCGTGGACATAGCAGGGCTCTCACACTAAGAGCATCCTGGAACATATGTCCACATTTTTAGTAGCTAAGTATAAGGGGAAACAGCTACAGAAGAGAAAATAAATGTTAGACCTCTGGCAAATGTTTGAGGACACAGAGGACCAAGGGGATGGAGCGGGGTCACAGATACAGAAAGATGGAAAGCGCATGAGGGGGAAGGAGAGGGTGGGGCGTCAGTGGGGTGTCAGTGGGGCACGGGGGATTATATCCCTTGACAGCATGTCCCACAGACGGGTAAACAATTCCAACCTATGTACCCACCGTGATAGGGACCCCTTCATCGTCAGCAACACCCCAGGCTATCGCTCCCCAACCCCCGTATGCACACTCGTCTGAAATATCGGCATCCGTGGGTGTCAGGTCGAGAGAGTTCAAAGAAGGGTTGGCAGAGTTGCTAGCAGAGCTGAACAGGATACAGGCATCCTCAAGAGAAATAAGGGATGTAAGGGTGTCAGAACAGGACCAGGAGAATGGAAATCAGGGAACCTCTTGCTCAGGGTGGATAATGAAGGAATAAGAAGTGAGTGTGGTGAGAAGAAGGGAAGAAAGGGTGAGTGGATAGTCTTGGGACAGGAGAATACGGTGGTGGGAAACGATGAGAGGGAGGACAACTATGGCACGTTTGATGAGCGACAGGGTGAAGAAGAAGGAAAGGATGAAGAGGCAGGTGAGAGTACCCTCCCAAGTAGAAGGCTTGTGGGCGCAGGGCAGGCTGAGGAATATGGCTGGCCTGATGGCATTAGTAAAGAGAAGGCGATTTATGGAGAAGGGTGTGGGAGGTGGGGCGAAGATGCAGATGCCACTCATACATAAGGGTGCAGGGAGGACACAGTATGTGCCGTGGCGTCCGATGGATAAAAACAACTTGACTAAGGCTCTCCCACAGCTCACAGCAAGGGCGAGAAAGTGGATATATGAGTTTGAAAAGCAAACAGCAGGGGTGCCCCTGGCAGTGGGTGATATCAATAACTTGATGGTAGCTATAATTGGGGACCAGGCTGGGGATATGTGGATGAAAACTGGGTATCCTGGAATAACCCTGGGGAATGAAGAACACGATGGAGCATCAGTCATCGGAATTAGAGCACAGGTGTGGGATACGCTATGAAGGACTTTCCCAGATGCCCCCATTTACAGTCCCTGATGCAGTGTACAATGGGCGATGATGAAGACCCAGCTAAATTCATACTTAAATTACAAGAGATGTGGAGAACTGAAACGTGAGGACCATGGGATCGTTAAATACCATTTTTCTATTTTATTGTAAAGAGGGGCTTGCCAAATGTGGTGTAGAAGGTGTTAGATAAGATGGTGGTTATCGAAGCAAAGGGGTGGCCGGTGATAAAGAGTATAATAGTGCACCATTATAAAAGAATCAAGGAGCGGGACAGGGTAACAGCCCAAAGGCGTAAAAAACGGAGGAAGCAAAATTGGTAGAAAAGAAATTGGCAAAAGTTGTTGAACAGGCACCAGTGCCGATGCCAGAACAGCTGGCGGAGACAGAGAGCACCCATCAGGTTGTGAGCGCCACCATTACAGCGCTCTGGGCTGAAGTGGGACAAGGACAGTGGGGAGGGGGCAACCGTATCCTGGCCCATAGTGGGAGCAAAGAGGACCGCAGTAGTGAAGGGATGGCTTCCAAGGAGCAAAATGGGGAGGATTTTTACCCAGAGGGGGTGGGATTGGACCATCACAATGTTGGAATTGTTTGCGCTGGGGCCATTTTGCAAGGGAATCCATGAGCAGGTCTGCAATGGGATATAATTACGAGACACAGCAGCAGGGCCAAGGTCCCCAAGGACTAGAGTATCCGTAACAGGACCAAGGGTATCCGAATCAAGGGTAGCTACAGGGGTAACCCCAAACATATAACCACCATCCTCAAGCATCTCATATACAAGTGCGGCACCCGCCACAGAAACAGCTTGGCAGGGTTGCCTTAGTCAATAGGGTAACAAGGGGGACCACTGCCCCCTTTGGAGGAGCATCAGTGATGGGGGTATCCCCTTCTCGTTCCCCAGAATGAATACATAACCTGATTAGGACAGCCCACAGAGAGCACTCGCGTGTCCGGCCTTGTCAACGACCATCCACCCTGAAGAGGAACCCTTGTAGGGGGCAGAAATAGGAAACAAGCAGTACATATTCATGATGGACTCAGGAGTGACGAAATCCTGCACCATGGAGGGGAATTTCTCATTATCAAGCAAATATCTTGACATAAAGGGATTCTCTGTGGCTATTTCCACGTTCCATCCACTGAGGAGATGGACGTAAAGCTGGGAGGGAAGGTGGTGTGGGCTCCCTTACTATAGTGTGAAAGTTCACCAGTCAATTAGCTGGGGAGGGACCTGCTTAGCAAATTAAAAATGACAATATAATTTACAGATTGCAGTATAGTTTGCTCCACGCATGGGATGTGCGCAATACACACAATGACAACGGAGGTGGTGGTTCGTGGGACTCCTGTCGATCCGGACATGTTCATTTATGGAATTACTGTGCTTGTGGAGGCGGTGCCTAAGATCGCTAAGCAGTGTTGGCAAGTGCCCACCAATGTTATCTTTCGTCCAGTTGTGTTGCCTGAGGTGGTGGTGCGAACAATATTGTTGCTGGATTTACAGGGATTGTTGGTCTCTGATAAGAGGGTTGTTGTGCTATGAATAAACAGGGACAGGTGTGAGAGGCGCACAGTGCTCTGTATAGATCCAACAGTACAATTAAAGGAAGTGATGAATAATGAGCTGTTTGAGAACATTGACAACAATGGTGAGATAATATTAGAGATCTGTATCCCCTGTGACATAATGGTACAGTATCGAAGGGTGCAGCGCCCCCCTGATGGCAGTACTAAATCCACCTCTATTTCTTGGCGAAGACTTACAACACGTGCATCCACAGTTGTGGACTACAAATCCACACAATTTGGGAACTACTGAAAGATGTGGCCCCTGTGCATATAACACTGAAGCCAGGTGCAGTGACACACAGGGTAAAACAATATCCATAACAAAAGTAGGCGGAGGAGTGTATTAGAAATACAATACAGGCCCTAATGAACCATGGGATCATTGTGCTATCTACGTCTCCGTGTAACACAGTCATAAACCCTGTCAAGAAATCAATAGGGGGCAACTGGAGAAAGATTCATGACCTAAGCCCACTCAAGGATTTGGTACAGAAAGAATTTCCAGTCGTTCCTAATCCTGTGACAATTCTATGCAGTATCCCCAAGTGGCATACTTCACTATAGTCGTCTTGAAGAATGCATTCTTCTCGATTCCACTCCATCTTGAGTCGAGGTACCTCACAGCATTTACACAGGTCCAGATGCCTTTCGAACATACTAGGTTACCTCAGGGGTACTGTGAGAGCCCGAGCATCGTTAACAGAATACTGCACGCTGATTAAGGGAACATTCAGGTACCCAGCATCATTATCCAGTATGCGGATGATCTGCTAGTGTGTAGTGACAGTGAGCAGCACCACCGAAGGGATTTTATTACACTCCTACAATTTCTGGCCTATATATGGTACAAGGTCGACGCGGCTAAGTTGCAATACTGCCAATAGGAGGTGCTCTATCTGGGGCAGTTTATATCAGCGAATGGTAGAAGAATATTACCAGATAATGCAGCATCAGTATGCGCCACCCCCAGATCCGCCTTAGTTAAAGAAATGCAGAAGTTTTGGGGCTGTGCAACTACTGTAGGGCATGGATCTTAGATTACATGGCATACACAAGACCCCTCCTGCAGGCCCTTAAGGAAGCACAAAAAATGAAGGATCATGAGTTACAGTGGACTGCAGATATGATCAAACAGCTTTACGATCTAAAAGAAGTCTTTATTTCAGCACCCGTACTGGCCACTATACTACAGACAGGAATGTTACTTTTTCTCACATTCAGACGGCCAGGTCATGACCACAGTGTTGACACAGAAGAGCAAGATGGGCCATAGGCCATTGGCCTATTACGGTAGCACACTTGATTCAGTGATGCAAGGGCAGTTTGCGCGTGAACAAGCTGTAGCTGCTACTACATTTTCAATAGAAAAAAGCTCTACTATTGTAATGGGGTGCTCAGTTATGTTGAATGTGGAACAATCTCTATTTGCCATCCTGCAAAGGTCAAAATCCACCCTGACTACACAGAGATCTTCGGCATACGAGATTATTATTTCAAAGCCCCACATTCATGTGGTTAGATGCATAACAGTGAATCCTGTCACCTTCCTAACAGATATGCCCACTGCTGAAGATCTACGGTGCACGACTACGCCACATACAAGTGGGAGGAGGATGACATCCCCAAAGCGAATGATTGCGCATTGATGGAAAGTGAGGTACTGTTCGTTGATGGGTCATCCACAATTGACCAGGAGGATGAACAGAGACATACAGGGGCAGCAGTGGTATGACTTGAGGAAGGGGAGTACGAGACAGGGGTTATGAAAAGATTGCCCATGTATTATTCTGCACAGGTGGCAGAACTCATAGAGCTCATTGAAGCATCAAGAGCGTCTCTAGGGTGCCATGCTACAATATATTCAGACTCAGTGTACGTCACAACTGTGCACGCGGTCTATCCTGCTGGAAGAGGAGGGATTCTTGGAGGGTGAATGGGTCTCCAGTGCAGCATGCAGCACTGCTAGAAACACTTATAGAAGCATTCTCCCAGCCAACTGGATGCCAAATGTGCTCCCAGATTTTTACACCGCAGGGTTATCCCTCGATGATGTGTGTGCGAGGTTCAGAAGGTCAGACAATGGCACACATTTTTTCAATTCACTGTTTTAGCACGTCACAGCGCTACTTGGCATTAAGCACAAGATGTGTTCAATTTACCACCCACAGGCCAATGGCGTTGTGGAGAGGATCAATGGGCACCTCAAAAGCAAATTGTCCAAACTGTGTACCACGTTGAAGAAGAACTGGGTACATTGTTTGCCTTTGGCCCTTTTTAGTATATACACACAGCTGAGCAAAGACCACCATTTGTCACCTCACAAGGTGGTCACTCATTGGCGTATGCATACCCCCATATGTCCCATAAGAAAAACTTCAGAGGCACATAGGGCAGCAGCAGTGTGAGGTGACGAGTTCAAAGATTATTTGACCACACTAACGCAGGGAATTAAATGTGTCTCCAGACAGATTGCACCTACCAGAATTGAGACAGCAGTCACACAGGACGTAGCAACCACAACAGCGACTGCTCCTGAGTGCATGACCACACAACCCCTGCTTCCTGGTCACTGTGTACATTCGGAATTTTGTCCATAGGTGGAACAACCCTCGGTTCATCTGGCCACTCGCTGTGAAGGTAAAGGGCTTGTGATATTGGGACCACCTCTCAGATGTCCACAGGGCACCTCCAGACAGCACATTGACACTTCAGTTATCTTAACGGAGTGGCAGTAGTACCTGCACCCTATCAACCTCACCGGCCTGTGTAGGCACAGCAAAGTAAGCAGGGTCACACTCCTCAAACGGGAGGAAGCTCAGCTGCAAGCTCCATATTTTATCTTTTTTATGGAGCTCTTTTTCTCTTTTTCTCTCTCTCTCTCTCTCTCTCTCTCTCTCTCTCTCTCTCTCTCTCATTTTCCCTATTTCCATCTCCCTTTCTCTCTCTCTGTTAAGGTACATGGTGTACCCCTCTCCTTTTTCTGTCCTGTGTAGTCTGCTTCCATTTCAGGAAAGAAGAAGATAAACCTCACCAATATAAATAATTGTTTGTTAAGTAGGGATCTGAAGTGTAGATGCAGACATGTTAATTTACAGACCTATGCCTATTGCTGTTGAATGACCATTATCATAGGTTTATGTATGATATTGATGGTATTATTTGGTCTTTATTGTGGAGAGTATGTTACAGGGGGAGGTCCTATAAAGGGGGCAATGGGACTGTAGACTTAAACGGGATGGTGCATATAAATGTTAATAATATTAGTGGATGTACATACATTAGAAGCAACATGAATGCAATAGTGTTCATACAAGTATTAGTGATCATTATAGCAGGAACAACATGACAGCGAGAGTGCATACACAATAGGCAATGAGGGTAAAAGTAAAGAGTGTTTTTCCAGCAATTCGAGGACTATTTAATAAATCGAAACAATATGATGATATATGATGATATTTGCGATAGCACCGTTAAGGCTAGCACCCCCCAGAGCGTGTACAGAATAATGAAAAGGGAAGTACAAAAGAAGTATGATACATATCAAGGGCTGGGTTTGGATGCGATAGTTTACCAACAATTGATATACTGACATGAGTGGTGTTGGAAGAAATGTTGCGGATGGAGGCTGTTCTGTGTGTTCATTCATTCCAAATGCGCCAGGGGCCCCCAAGGTATTAGTACCGCAAGCAGTCCCAATTATAGAGGCACAATGCCTAGTTCATCTTGCGCTGTGCAGAATAAAAGGAACGTTCCAGGCACACAGTGCGCAACTGCAAATGGTGGGCCCAGATCTTGTGTAGTGCAACGCCAATCCAAAAAACATCAAGTGCGTCGAGGTACCCTATTTGATGGTGAAAGTTTTAAACATGTCAATAACAAATGGCAGGACACCACACTACCTTGCCTGGCAGAAGGACTGGTAACATATGGCAAGGAAGTCATAGTGCGAGTGGAAAAGTTCTGTGCACAGATATGGACAGATCATATCACAAAGCTGACGTGGATTGCAACAATGGAAAAGCCGGTGCGAGTGCACAGGGAAGAAGTATATAGTTTTTGTTTCTGCAGCAAGGGTACGTCTTTGTCGGCTCAAACGAACATTGCAATAAGACTCTCCTGATTCCAGACCTTAAGAAGGGAACGGCAGCCGTGATGGATTACTACTGGGTCTGTTGCCAACAAGCTTACTTGCACCCCCACCATCATGGAGGGGCTGTTGTTCGCTAGCCACGCTGCAATCAGCACTACCGATCATCCCAGAAGAACACCTGAAGGAAGGAGCACTGCCTGTCGAGGAGCCAACTGACCCCTCTGTATTCGAAAAAAGAAGAAAATAACCCGTTGTCCACACATGAGCTCTGCATGCTGCCAGGGAAAGGACAGTTCCAACAACTAAAGAGGAAGAAAAGATTGAATTACATATCCAAAGACGGCTCCGCGTGGCTTGCTGGAATACCAGAGTAATACCGACTCTTCAGCTCAGCAGAATCCTTTTTCGCATATATACTGTTGCCGGGAGTGCAAGCCGCAGCAAATACTAAATGGCTGCAGATCGAGCACTGGGAGCTTATACAGCTCGCAAATGACACGGAGAACGGGTTCAACATGATCAAGGTTGAGTTGTGTGCATTGAGACATATGACGATGCAAAACCGCTCCATGCTGGACATGTTAACAGCAATGGAAGATGGGGTTTGCAAAATGTTTGGCGATTCCTCCTGCACATTCGTACCTTCAGAAGATGCAGAGAATGCGTCATCATCCCACATCATTGCCGCCATCAATGACCTGGTTGTACGCATTAAGAAGGACAGAGGAGTACAGGAGAGTGACTAGTTCACCTTGGTATTTAACTGGGGCCTGTCTTGGCTCGAGGCGATCATGAAGATGTTGCTGCCCATTATCGTGTTCACCCTAGTTATCTTCTGCACCTGCCAACTGGGCCTCTGATGCTGTGCCAATGCGGCACCCAATAGCCCAAGAATGATGGTATCAATTGTGGTTTCAAAAACACCTCGCGAGAAGTATAGACTCATATCCCACAAATTGGCCCTAAGTATGGAATGCTCCCCATCGCGTATGGAGGAAATGAAGTTGATCACCTATACCACACTATCATTACTCCACCCCCGGATTTAGAGAACTACACAGAGGTTTGGTGGACCTTGCGGGGGCTGGAGGATGCATCTATATGACTTGCTCCCCTGAGAAATACGCACTTAAGGGGAGAGTTTGCGGCCAGTATGCAGGGCTTGGATGCCAATAAAGGGAACACAGCCATACATGGAGCAGGAGAGAATACAGTGGGAGCAAATGGGTATTAAGGAATTTGTTACTCTAGAAGTAATGAAAGGGGGAAATGTTGAGAAGGGGCGACCCTGTCCCACCCCCTAAGCACTTTAGAGTAAGGCGAGCTGCATAAGAAGCACTATGATGGACCAGGGGAGACGGTGGTAGGTAGGACCCCACCCCAATATAATCGACCCACATAGTGTAGCCCAGGACATAAACAAGACTGCCATTTTGTGTAGATATTAGTGCATTTTGCGTAGATGTTAGTAATCATAGTTAGGAGACAAGGCCTGTGCGGCAAATGCAGAATTTCATGCCCTATTTGCGAGATGAGCAAAACTTCCAGCCATGCCCAAGCTCTCATGGGGACAACCCACACCCCCAACTGCAATAAAGTTCATTTATTGATCATAGACTGGTTTCCGGTGTGCATGTTATCTCGCACTGGCCAAAGCTTGACCCGGCCCACCCCCAGGCAACCACGAGTTATAGCCCATATAACTGACTAAGCCCCAAGATCCCTGAATTCCATGGAACTAGGTGACCTTCCACCATCGCCCCTAAAGTAACAAGTCTTGAATGTTCAAAGAGAACATAATTTGAACGTCTGTGAGCTATTATCATGTTATTTGTATTGCAAGGTGCTGGGAGGGATGCATTATAGTTCAAAACAAGGGTGGGGACCTTGGAGCGGATGGCGCCAAGGGGAGTGAATGAAATGTGTGTGTGGAGGTGAGTGCCGCAGAGCCTCCTTTGTGCCAGTCTTAAAACCTGCCAGGTGCACAGTATAATGATGAAGTAGCATTGTGTTAGGAGTGCAGTTAATTTGTTCTTTGAATTTAGTTGATGAGAAGAAGATGAGCTCCGCAGCACCCACGTGATGGAAGACAGACGGACTGGGCTGGAACTAATGACTTGGCATACCTTATGGAGCAGGCGGACCCTGTATATGCGCACACAAACCAGCCGCACAGGTTCTTACTGTATAGTATTGCATCATGACAACGATGTGTCTCCTGTTAAGCCTCTGCTTGTACACTTTTCAAGCAGAACGTTCTTAGGAGCAGAGTTCTCTGCTGTTGCTCTCAGTTGTGTATGAGATTAAAACTTGTTTTCCTTATAAGATCGACTAAGGCCTTTCTTTCCTAGCGGGTATTATTCTCTCTGATGTGAGCGTTCAGGGGGGTCCTTCAGGACTACTGGTGTCTCTGCTGTCCATAATATTCCAGTAATACCGGGATATCGGGTGGCAGAGATGGTAAGGCAGGTTTGCCAGTATCCCAACAGTAATTCTGGCAAACCTATAATGAAGGCAATGTCTCGTATGGTAGAGCATATGGAGTGCATCAGGATACCCCTTATTCGTTTTTCTTCATGCACATCCATCAGGTACAGGTAAATATAGAAGTCTTTGAGAGATATGTTACTCCTGCGAAGCACTCTCCATTAAACTTCCTCTAGTGAACTCTCAGACATTGTCCACCTCATCTACAGACCTTCTGGACCCTTAGGGACATTCGAGGAGGATATCCATAATCTCCTCGCCAACAACCTGAAAACTACATCACAAATATTTGTCCTGGGTGACTTCAACCTGGGCTTCAACGACCCCTTAGATAAAAATGCAAGTATCATTTCTAACTCTCTAACCGACCTGGGTCTAACTCAAAGAACGCTCAAACCCACTCACATCAAAGGTAGAAGCCTTGACTGGCTAGCAGACTACAACTGCACCGCAAACATCAAATCCATCCTACAACAACCTTGGACCGACCACTTCCTTGTGTCCTTTGAATTAGCCACTTCCAGACCTATCCCGCCAGCACCCATCATGGTCTTACCCTGTCCCACAAGAAACAAAAAGAACATCACAAGGGAGAAAGTGATCCCTGCCATCTTACTCACTCTCAACCAACTAACGGACCAATCAGATCCCGAAACACTGGTCGATGAATACAATAAAATCATGATAACCACTCTTGACAAAATTGCTCCTTTAAAACTGAGGCCAAGTAAACCCAAAGCCCACCTAAATAAATGGTTTACCCCAGAACTAAAAGATTTACAATTCCTCAAAAGGAGCTGTGAAACAGCATGGAGGTCCTCCCCCTCTATAGACCATAAAAACAAACTTATGGAAATCTCCAACCGGTACAAAAAGAAATTTATCTGGCGAACAAAATTCGTATAACACGCACATAGCAAATGCCAAATCAAACATGAAAGAACTGTTCCCCATCCTCAAGGAACTAGAGTCCCCCATCCCCATCCCAGACATATGTTCCAAAGACAAAACTTGGTGCTCGAATATCCAGCAAGCACTCTCCAACAAAATAATGACGCTCCAAAACAAAATATCTAAGAAAAAGGACACCCTTAGCCAACTATCCCAGCCTAGCAACGGCAATACAGTGCTACCTCCCAACGAACTGGATCCCATTGTTCGTTTCATGTTCTCCAGAACTACTACCCTTGAGGTTGAGAAAGTCATCCTCTCCATTAAGCCATCTAATTGCCAGGGTGACCCTTTCCCTGCTCAACTTATAAAAGATGTCGCCAGAGATCTCTCCCCATTCATTTTGAAACTTGTCAATTCCTCTTTCGCGACAGGAATTGTCCCAACCAATTTAAAACACCTGGGTACTCCCTTTGCTCAAAAAGCAAACCTTAGACTCACTCATTCTGACAAACTATTGCCACATTACGACAGTTCCATTCCTGCTCAAAATCTTGGACAAGATTGCCTACAACCAGATTGTTACTCACCACTCCGAAGTAGGCCCAAGATGTGGATGAGTGACCTTGGAGATGACGGTTGTACAAGAATCGATATTCAGCCTTCCATCCCAGCTCCCCTGAGTACAAGACTCAGGCTTCCTCAAAGAGGGGCTCTTTTCTACAATGTACCTCTCCGCTGTTTCGATTGGGACAGACAGAGGTGTCAATTGAATAAAAGAGCAGGGAGAACACACACCGCCAATACCAATGCTGCAAAGGAATACAAAGATATTATACAGTGTTGAAAATTAACCAAGCAATCAGAACAGCAGTATAATACAGGAAAATACCTAGGTAAGTATTGGAGTGGAGCTTCCCCGGGGTGAATCTACAAAAATATGAATAAGCACAATGAGTGGGAATAATTCTAAAGAGACTTCCTAAAGTATCGAACCAATGACAACTAACCTGAATATGGATATTTTGAGGATGGAAAGTAGTCCATGAAACAGAAGACAACGAAAGGAGAAAATAACAAACAGGAATGTTAGTATAGGGAAATAAACCCGAGCGGCACGAGGGGCGCACTAGTGCCGGGTTGGTGCAGTATCAGCAAAGCGTTTATATGCACTTGAAGACAAGTTCACAAGACAGTCACTCAATGTCCCAGAATCCAACAAAAGTCAAAAATCCAATCAAGGCCGTGGAGAAATGATTAAATAGCAGGGGTGGATTTGCCAATTACAAATATGTACCTGAGCACACACGCATCCAGATAAGGCGTAGAAGTGTTCCGGATGGTTGATAGCAAGTCACCTGCGAGGAAGGCAAAGTCGTTCTGCATTTAGTAGCAGCTAGCTGGAATGAGGCACCGCAAGAGACAGCAGGAAGCAGGAAGAATAATCCAATAACGTTCCGGGTCAAAAAGCCAGGCGAGCACGACAGGAATAAAGGAGGAGGCAAGCCAATCCAGAAGCCAGGCAAGGGTCAAACCAGGTAAGCAGATTAGGAATTTGTGCGGAGAAAACACGAAGGAGTAAATGGACGTAACCGCTGTAGCTTGTAACGCTAATTAGCAGCAACAAGCCCCTTGAAAGATGGTGGTTTTAAAGCCGTATGGGGGCGTGTCTTGCTGTACGTCTTCCACGTACAGGACGTGTCAGCTAACACAGACTCTCTCGTAGTTTGTACAGGCGCCATGGCAACCTGTATCTGCTCCACAGAGGAGCTTGTAAAGGAGTCGTATTCTGCAAGGAAGCCCAAAGTGTAATACACATTCAAAAATTCTTGGAATTACACATGCTCCTCGGAGCACGGCAGTCTGGATTCCGACCACAACACGGCACAGAGACAGCCCTCATTGACCTTAAGGCACAGATTGATGTCCTACGAGATGAAGGCAAAATGGCTCTCCTCCTGCTGCTGGACCTCTCGACTGCACTTGACCTTGTGGACCACGGAGTACTTTGCAGCCACCTAGACTCGGCTGCTCACTTCTCTAAAGAGGCCATAACCTGGATAGAGTCCTTCCTCAGCGACAGGACGATGAGAGTGTTCTCCCCCTCAGCAACAGCCCACCCGATCCCCATACTATGTGGAGTCCCTCAGGGCTCCTGTGTCTCCCCCACTCTATACAACATATTCACTAAGCCCCTTTCTGATGATTTGGACCATCTTGGTATCACCTACACGAACTATGCAGACGATACTCAGATTCTCCTCCCTCTTTCTGGGGATTACAACAAGGATTTGGCCTTAGTGAATAGGGTGTATATCATCATCCAGGCATGGAAGGCTTCACACGGTCTATGCCTGAATGATGATAAAACAGTTATCATCCTGGGGACCCATGCCAACCTAAAAAAACTAGGCCATGACTATGCCTCATTTGCGATTGATGGAAACACCATCAAGGTGTCCAAGGAAGTGAAGACGCTCGGCTTCTAACTGGACTCCACCCTCTAATTTGACAAACAGGTGAAGTCCTTGGTTTCAGCCACTGCTTACACCTGCAAACTCATTAGAGCTGGCAAACACTTCCTATCTAACAACTGCATGATCCTGGCCAGAGCCTTAATCTTATCTTGGCTTGATTATTGTAATGCCCTTTACATTGGTGCTAACAAATCCATCATCAATAGACTACAAACCCTTCAAAACAACGCCTTGCGAGCTGCTCTCGGCGTGCCCAAAAGATCACACATATCGCACATCAGGCGCCAAAATAACTGGCTTTCCACCCTGACCAAAATACAACTAAAATCGGCATCTCTGGTTCACAAAGCCCTAAAAAATGCCGCTCCTAGCTATCTCACCGATACATTTTCTAAACGATGCTCTACTGGACCTGCAACAACTTCCAATCACAACAGCCTCATCACACCTAGATTTAAATTGTCCAAGGCCGGAGGAACTAGCTTCCAGGTCCAAGCAGCCCAACTCTGGAACTCACTGCCACCTACCTTACGTGAAGACCAGCCATTTCTGAAATTCAGATCTAAATATATCAATCTCCTGAAAGCCTCTGACATCTAGCTGATCAGTACCCACCCAGCTCCCTTACTCCCAAGAGTAGACTGGCTACATTTCTAAGCAGTCATGCTAGACACCTCCCGGTTACCACTCTATCCCACTTGCACCTCCTTGATCTGCGCTAGGTAGCCTGATAGTGCCTATTTAAGCTAGTCTCGTCCTACCACGAATGGACCTCTCTGGTCTATGTATATTGAGCCTGGCTGCAGCCTGATACTATTCCACCCTTCAGGCTACATGTAAAATCCGGTATTCATATATAATTGTACATATGTGCACATCACCACACACTATTTGTAACCTGTACATTACTGTTTACTTATGTTCTTCATTGTATATTATCTGTAACCTGTAACCTAAGCTTTGCATTTTCTGTACTGCTGCGCCCGGTGACCTCCGGGTCTGGTGCGCATTACAAGTGATTAAAACAAACAAACAAACAAACAAATGGCTGCAGCGCTTGCAATTGTAAGGCATCATGGCTGGCATCTCTTCTGCATTATTATTCTTCTTCTGGGCATTGCGGGCGAGAATACTGATAGGGCAGTTATGGATGAGTCAGCTTCAGACATGTTGGGGCGTTTCTATGAGTGGTGGACCATGCTGGTGGAGCTCTTCATGTGCTACTGGCATCCTTTTCCTATTGTTGTAAGGATTGTCCTCATTCACACAATCCTATTTTTGTTTATAACTTCCTTTATGTTCAGTGCCCCTTGTGAGCTCCGGTATGCTCGGGCTCTGTGGATTTTTTGAAACATCATTTAAATGGTATTTATTTATATATTTCCAATGTTTCTTTTTGACTCGGGCCACCAGCGGTGCTAGCAGGCCGTAGCACAACGAACGTGACTTGTAAGTAGCGCGGCCGGAGCGGGCACACAGCTTCACTGTCCGCCTCATCGCCAATGGGGTGTTCGGGCCTGTTCACACTGGCACAGTAATGGGGAGAAACCCGGAGTAAATCAGGATACGGGGCACATAGGTTCTGACATGTTTTTTCTTTATTACATGGTCGCGCAGGTCATTTAGAACTCCCTGCCTAGACTCAAGTATGCTGACCTTTAGAGGGAAGATATCTCACACAAACCTACAGTTTAGCTGACAGGATAGGTCTAGCATCCCTCGAAGCAACAAGGTTGCAAATGGTTGTTGGCTCAGATTCAAGAAGACGTCTCTTCACGTCGGGGTGCGACACCACTTTATGCATTGCTACAATGGTGTTGCTTGTTCTTAAATTGGGTTCATGAGCTAGTCTCATAGGTACTCATGGCAGGTGCCCCCCTACGTCCCTTTCATATAAGCACATTCAAACAACCCTTTAAAATATTACCTCACATGCATTTTAGAATGGGATAGAGAAAGAGAAAGTGTTTGGTTGGCCCAAAACTCGAAGAAGCAAAAACAATCCAAGGAACACTAAAGAGAGCACAAATTGCAAGAAAAACAATGGCTATTACATTCATTTTCGGCTAGGAAAAAAGAAAGCATCATTCAACACGCCCACATTAAATGGTGCTATGTAAAGCAAAAAATCACAAGCTGTAAGTTGCAACAGTTACAAGGCACAGGTACATTCTTAACATCCCATTGGCTAACGTGAGCAGTCCCCTAAAGAAAACCATACATTAGTAGGCCCTATTGGCCCACATCTACCCCTGTGACCAAAAAAGTCCAAACCCCCCCTCAACAACTTAATGTCGAGCACAAATATTCTCTATCCCAATTGGCTAAAAGTCTTGGTAACAATTATAGCAATCAGACCTCTTGCCCACTGCTTGAACCATCCCAGAGTATCTCATGGTCTGCTCTCCCCTCAGAATTGACCAATCCTCTCATAAGGTGTGGACAGTGTGACAACAAGAAATGAATAGATCATCACATTCCCATGTGACCAGAAAGCTTGGTACCCCCTGATGTGACTAACCTTTGCGGCTGTACAATTCACAGCCCAAATTGCGACTCTCAGTGGAACCATGTTGCCTTTCTACTACATATCCTTCCCTATTTCCGATGAGAACAGGTGTACTCATAAAAAACACCACTAGGACACCACTCTTTTTGGATTCATTTTTCAAATGTATGGGCCTCAGTTACCCTGCAGTTGCAGTTCCAATTGCGGAGCCATTTTTCACAGGGGGCAGTTTAACCTCAACCTCATCAAGTCCTTCTGGCCACCGCTCAACACTACCCTTTTCCCACTGGAATATGTCCTTCGCCACTGAGATGCTGAGCCAATGTCTAGAACACAAAGTGTTATAATGCCCTTGTTCGATGCCTGATATACTGCTGGGCCCTACAAAATCAACCAATCACTGCGTGGCATTTCACACCACCTCCAAGGACGTTACCATGTCTGTCTGGGGAAGTAGACATAAAATGGTATTCACTAAAGAAAACCAAAGCTCAAAATGTGGCCTAGTCATGCATATAGCAAAAGCTGCAACTTCTAATATGGCCTAGCTCAAAATGACAAAACTCTAGCAAATACAACCAAGGGCCTGCTAATAAACCCTACCTACATCTTCTCTCATGTCTGCACTAATTGACACTTAGCTACTAAATAAAAAAAAAATCTCAGATACCAAAGGTGCCCACCCCTACTCCCCTAAATAAACGCGGGACACCGCCCAGTTCAACTAACGCGTGCCAGCCATGCCCCCTGACACCACATGGACTATACTCTGAGCAAAGTAAATACTATGGGATGCTGTTCTTCATTCCACCCTAAGATGTTCTGTACAGTGTGTCGGAGCTTAGTGCAGCTCACGTGTGGCAAGAATGTTGCACATTACGGCATGCTGACACTAAAAGGACCAACTCTCCATGTTAGGAGAATTTCCTCAGTCTGTACTTTCTCTCACGTTTGGGGAGTTGAAGGTGCACCCCAACATTTCCCCGTTTCGTTAATCTATTAACACATCTTGTATCTACTTCCTTCTCTTCCAGTTCCTGTTCCCTCACCCAATCAGATTCATCCTTGGCACCCCAACTTTGCACACATTGCACATTTCCTCTCCGCACCTTGTAACTCCCAATGAGTACACCCCAAGAAGCTACACTCGCCTTCTGCTTTTGGATCAACATAACAGTCAAGATAGTTTCCTGGATCTGAAGGGAGGGGACCAAATAGTATGTGGGGGGCCAATCGGGTGCCCTATCTGCACCAATTTATGCTCAATCTGACCGTCGCACCTGTCAGTCTGTGTTTGCACATATTTTGAAAGTAGAGATGCTTCAGCTGTTCCTATTGTAAGTACCTCATTCGCGTTCCACGGGACGATGTCTTGGCACAGCAAGCGATCATAAGCTGGCAGGAACAAAAAACTATAAGAAGCAGAACAGGAATAGTAAAAAGAATTGTGCAGGCAACAGTTAACCAGGTAGACATCTCAGCGAAGAAATCTTTCAGCCAGTTATGCCCCTCTGCAAACCCCCTTCCTTCTCCATATCAGTTCGTGCAGGGCTTTAATTACTATACTTAAAGAGCCATCGTCCAGTTCGTAGGGTGGGGTGTAGGAGCAACATGTGGCCCCTATTTATTTGCTCACCTCCCCCACACGGCAGTGAGGAGGTATAAAACAAATCTGTTGTGCAATGTAATGTCCCTGAGCTCTTCTTTCGCTGCATCGAGGCCATTTTCAATGTAATTGGCGAGTTGCACCACCACTTCGTATTAGAGGCTGCTTGCACACTGGGGGCCAACAGTGATGTGAAAAAACGTAATAATAATTTGACCTCTTCATGCGGGGCAAAGTTAGAGATTGGCAAACTCGCTGATGGGTGGGGGCACTGGTGGACACTGGGGCTACTAGGTGGCTACTGAAAGATGGTGCTCGGGAATGAACAAAAACAGGTGAGTGCAGTGTTACGATGGAACAGAGCCCATTCCTCGATGGCGGGAGATGAAAGTCCCCCATTTCCCTGCACAGCCAAAAGAGGTCCTTAAGTGATCCAGTTCCCTGACGGAGGGCTGGCATAGAGAATGTGTCAGTGCGGTACACAGTAATAAAATCCCGGCATTAGTGTCGCCATTACAAAAACTGCGACAAAAATGCTGTGGTTTGATCCGGTAAAGGTGTACCCCATTATACCATTTAAGGGGAGAGGAGGCTGCGGGGGTGTCCCCTGTTCCCCTTAAATGGTATAATGGTTCTGGGGTTTGTGGGGGGGTCCCCCACATCCTTTACATGGATTGCGGTGGCAAAACCAGAGCCTTTTTGCTGCGATTGTTTGTGTAAACGGCCATTTTTGCGGCGATTTTAACACATGGAACCTTTAGTAAAGCTTGAGTTGCTTCCAATGGCCATGGTCCCATTTCCCCTGAAACAGAATGAAAACTGTGTAAGCTTCTGTTCCTTAACAGGTTTGGTTGTGTTGTTGCAGACATGTTAAACGTTTAACATAGGTGTTCGATACACTTGTGCAACTTTTGGTGATAGCCACTACCACGTCTTCTGCACATCCCACCAGTCCCTCTGCTTTGAACACAGCTCGCCCTTTAACCCGGTTGTTGTATCTGCGGTTTGATAGTGCACCGCATGTACTCCTTCGGGCTCTTCCCCTCAAAATCAACTTTATTTTATTTATTTTTTTTTTTTTTTTTTTTTTGTTTTAATCAAACAAATGATTTTTACAAATACTTCTCCGTTTGTCGATGTGTCGAAGTTTTATGGGTTCACTGGGAATTTCAGCCAACTCGTGGCCCTTTGAGTTTGACATCTTATGTTGAGTTAGTTTCTATTTTGTTCAGAGCGAACTGCAGTATTTTAGTAGTCGCGATTTGCCAGGTTGATCTGTCTCCACTAATCATCCTTGACCACCAACATGGTTCGGACTCCAGCGTTAGGTCAGATGTGAAATGTTGCATGTAACTGGACCTGACTTTGCCAGTTTCTGTGCAGTTAAGGAGAAGATGCCTTACTGTTTCTTTTTCGTTTGGTATTTTGCAAAGTCTGCAGTCATTAGTAGCTGTTAAGCCTCTAATAAAATTGATCTCGTTCGTTGGAAGCAGGTTTAGCCTGGCTCGCAAAAGATAGTTTCTTGCTTGCTTGTTCGGAAATTTTTTTACGTAGCCCTGGAGGTCGTTCAATTTTTTTATGTTTGGAGGCAGATGGAGCGTTAGTTTGTTTTCTGAGGCTTTATCCAATGTCCGAATCCAATCAAGATCTTTCAATTTTCTTAGGATCCTTGATGGGTTAGACCGCAGTTCCTCTTCATTACTCTCGATTGATTCCAGTAGTGTCAGCATCCTTTTTTTCCAGCGCTGGAGCGGTTTGTTGGTGCCCTGGTCCAGCTCCCTCTTTATTAACTTAAACAAGAAGGGGCTCGTTGGCATCAGACATTTTCTGTATAGTCTTAGAGAGCTACATTCCACTGACCCTAACAGGGACAGTAAGCTCAGTTCCCTACGAATCGAGGCAACAGGCGTAGAGGAGGGCAGTCCCAGGACGGTTCTCCAGTAGTAGGCTTCGAGTTTGTGCCAGATAGTAATCGGAAGCTGTAACATAGCCTCCACTCCGTATGTAATAGAGGGCACAACTTTGGATTTATAGAAGTTCAAAGCTGGAATCATCGAGAATCGTCCACATTTTCTATCGATTGCTTTGCCTTTTGTTGCTAGTTTTCTCATTTTTGAAAGGAGCGCTTCCTGCATAGCTAGGTCGTTTTTTGTACTATCCAGAATCACACCTAGATATTTAAAGCTCTGAACTTTTTCAATCGGGCACGAGTTGTAGTACCATTTATTGTTGTCAAATTTCTTCACTGTTCTTTCAAAAACAAGGATTTTTGTCTTTTCCTTGTTTACCTCTAAGTTATTTGTTGTCACGTAGGAGTCAAGATTATCCAGCTGACGTTGCAAGCCCACTGGAGTCTGATCTATCAAGATTAAATCATCCGCATAAAGGAGTCTGCTTATTTTTTGCGCCCCCAGTTTTGGTGGGAAGGATCTTACCATAGGTTCGGTTAGCTGAAAATCTCCAATGTAAGCCAGAAAGATTGCAGGTGCCAGGGGGCATCCTTGTTTAACTCCTCTGTTTGTCGCGATAGCTGTAGTGAGAGATCCTTTACAGTTTAAGCGAATTCTAACCTGTGTGTTCGTATGGAGGGCTTTGATGGGATCCAAGATTTCTTTTGGGCATGCCCAAGCTTCAAGTTTTTCCCATAAGAGTAGTCTATCGACCCTGTCGAAAGCTTGAGTAAAGTCAATGAACGCCAAGTATAGCCTGGAACCTCCTTCCATCATTCTACTTTTGAGAAGGCTCAGTGACAAGATGTTAACGGTTGCTCCCGTGTTCTTCTTGAATCCAGATTGAAAATGGTCGTTGCATGGGGCTTCGTTGGCCCAGGTTTGGAAACGTTTCAGAAGCAGGGAGCCATAGACCTTTCCAATAGGGTCTAATAGGGCTATTGGCCGATAGTTTGCAGGATTGTTTGGATCTCCTTTTTTGTAGATGGGGACTATGATGGCCGACGTCCATGAAGCGGGAATCGTTCTAGAATCCGAACATCTTGCAAAGACTTCGCTGAGGAATGTTGTCCAGGCCACCGGGTGAGCTTTCAGGTCAATGTTGGTGATGCCCTCTGGTCCCGGAGCTCTTGAGTTTTTTAGCGACATTATTAATTTACAAATTTCATCTTTGTCGTCCAGTCTGGCCCACCTGTACACATTTTCTGTGGAAGTGGTAGATTGTCTGTCCGATAGTGATTTAAAGGTTTTTTCTATATGGATTCTCCACGCACTTTCTCCTATTGTGTTTTGGATCTTTCTAGAAGGCATCGATGTTGTAGCGTTTAACAGGGACCAGAATTCTTTGGAGTTCTTTGAACATATAGATTTGATGATTGCCTCAGCGTCTTGTTGATGCATGTTCAGTCTATGGGTTCGAAGCCATGAGCGGTAAGTGATTTTTGCGGCACGTTTTAGACTTTCGGCTTCCACGGAGTTTTGTTTTGATGCGTTTCTCACAATTTTCCGATAGATCCTTCGCTTTTCGACTACTTGGGTGTCGTAATTGTGTTTTTTTAACTTTGGTGTCAACTGGGTCTTGGTACTGGGCTTCTCGTATAGTGTAAGTAGGGGACCGTAATCGGTCTTATTGGGGCGTTTCCTAAATTTGAAAGTTTTGTAGTTATCCGTCAGCTCCTTGATGTTTTCTGCTGAAAGACGGAGTCTGTTTCCTTGTCTGTTCGTTTCCAGTTGATAGCCCAAGATCTCCACGGGTTCGGTAGAGGTTTCCCAGGTAACTGATAGCAAATTATGGTCACTGTGTTTCGTTTTAATTACCTCAAAGGTTGAGATCAGATCCAGAAAGGCTCTCGAGGTGAATATGTGATCAATTGTTGAGCTCGTTGCTCCATTTGTCCATGTTGCAGTGCGGTCCAAGTTAGGGAAGACCAGCTCAAGGTTATGCAATTTTCTAGAGTTCATTAAGTTCTGCCATAGCATTCCTCTCTGATCCGCAGGGGTGCAATTTCTTTTAAGTTTTTGCGAGGGAGTAGTTGAATTTAAGTCTCCACAGATTAGTAGATAAGAGATTTGGTAAGTAGCCAGGATATCGTCAATGGCCATTTCCATTTCCTTCATGTATGTTCCAGCTTCTATTTTATCCGGGTTCCAATAGGTGTTTACGATTGCCACCGGCGATGAGTACGTTTCGTTACCGGTGACTGACTTGTGTGTCCATGTTAGGAGTACCGTCAGTAGAGACTGGTTTGCTGTTAGTGTTTTGTCCATCTTTAATCCATGGCCAATGCGGATTGCTGTCAATAGACCAGATGATGGGCGGCCCTTAATACTCTTTTTCGCCGGGGCTAATGTTATTTCATAGCCGTCAAGTCTCGGTGGTTTGGTGAGCCAGGTTTCTTGTAGGCACAGGATATCAAAATCGCCCAAGTTTACATCTCCTGAAACAGTTAGATGGCTAAAGCCTCTAGTATTCCATGATCCAAGTCTTATATTTGTTACTGTTGGTTGCAGCCGTTCCTCGTCGCCCTCAGAAGGGGGTCTTTGTTGCTATGAGGATTTCTTTTCTGTGAGGGCTTTTGGCAGCCATGCCCAGAACCTCGAAATAGGCGTAGATTTAGGTTTCAACTTTTCATCCCTGGCGCCAGGTTGCCTTTCTTCTCTAATGATTTTCCCCAAACCAGAGGAGAGTGGCTTCGTTTCCACCAATCGTTGTGTGTTTGTGTTGTTTGTTCTTAAACCAGATTTTTCCCCTTTTATCGTGCGGCTCTTTAAAGATGTTGGCTGATCATAGTAACTATGCCGGGGTCGTAGGATCTCAGAGGTCTGTCGTTCCACGCTCTCTGATTTGGACAGTTTTCTGCCTTCTTTCGGGATGGAGTGATCGAAATCAACTTTATCCACTTCTTCCAGCATTGCTCGAACCTTGAGTCCCTGGAATTGCCCTTACATAGAACTGGGTGAGCCAAACACTGTGCCACCGAAGGTGCCACCTCTTTAGGCAAGAATAAACCTGGGGTTGACAACAGCCACTGCAATTAGTGAAGAGATGAAATATGAATTGATATACTCTTTCCTTGCAACATTCTTTCAAAAAGGTACCAGGCGCCCCTCTTCAGAAAGAAACATGGCATGATTACCTATTCTGTGGTTTTTTTCTCACTAGGAGAGTACGCAGCCATTCCTTTTTGCTTTGCTCACTGTACCTTTCACAGATGGGCAATATCCATTTGCATATCAGTCTTTGTCCCGCCCACATGCGCAGTCCAGCACCAAAATGCTATGCCAATTCCCTTCTGAAAAAGAGTACCAACAGCAACCCCATACACGTGTTTCAGCATTGTTGGGCCTCATCAGTGAGGTGGAGGTGTGCCTCTCTGAGCACAGTGAGCAGGGAGTCCACGTCTGGGTTGCCCCAGGTACCGCAGGTTGACCAACCTCTAGTTCCTTGCAAACATTTTTCAAAAAGCTAGCAGGCTCTCCTCTCTAGAAAGAACATGGCATGATAACCTGTTCTGAGTTTTTTTCCCACTATGAGAGTTCGCAGCCATCGCTTTTTGCTCACTCTACCTTTCACAGATGGGAAATATCCATTTGCATATCAGTCTTTGTCCCGCCCACAGTCCGAAATGCTATGGCAAGTCCCTTCAGAACAAGAGTACCAACAGCAACCCCATACACGTGTTTCAGCCTTGTTGGGCCTCATCAGAGAGGCACAGCTCCCCCTCACTGATGAGGCCCACCAAAGCTGAAACACGTGTATGGGGTTGCTGTTGGTACTCTTGTTCAGAAGGGAATTGCCATAGCATTTCGGTGCTGGACTGCCCATGGTACAGTGAGCAAAAAGCAATGGCTGCAGACTCTCAAATTGGGGAAAAAAATCACAGAACAGGTCATCATGCCATGTTCTTTCTGGAGAGGAGCGCCTGCTACCTTTTTTGAAACATTTGTGAAGAAACTTGAGGTTGGTCACCCTGAGTTACCCAGACGTGGACTCCCTGCTCACTGTGTGCAGAGAGGCACAGCTCCACCTCACTGATGAGGCTCAACAAGGCTGAAACACGTGTATGGGGTTGCTGTCGGTATTCTTGTTCAGAAGGGAATTGCCATAGCATTTTGGTACTGAACTGGCCATGTGGGCGGGACAAAGACTGATATGCAAATGCATATTTCCCATCTGTGAAAGGTAGAGTGAGCAAAGAGCGATGGCTGCAGACTGTCAAAGTGGTGAAAAACCACAGAACAGGTTATCATACCATGTTCTTCCTCAAGAGGCGCGCCTACTACCCGTTTTGAAAAATGTGTGAAGGAACTTGGAGTTGGTCACTCTGAGTTACCTGGGGGAACCCAGACGTTGACTCCCTGCTCATTGTGCTCAGAGAGGCACAGCTCCACCTCACTGATGAGGCCCAACAAGGCTGAAACATTTGTATGGCGTTGCTGTTGGTGCTCTTGTTCAGAGGGGAATTGCCATAGCATTTCGGTGCTGGACTGCCCATGTCGGTGGGACAAAGACTGATATGCAAATGGATATTTCCGATATGTGAAAGGTACAGTGAGCAAAAAGCGATGGCTGCAGACTCTCAAAGTGGGAAAGAAAAATCACAGAACAGGTTATCATGCCATGTTCTTTCTGGAGAGGTGCACCTGCTAACTTTTTTGAAAAATGTTATACTCTTTCCTACCCATCTCCCTCATGCTTCTGTACCACAAATTATTGGATTCACAATAATGCACTTCTGTAATGTTTGGATAGACATTGGTGGTCATTACGAGTTGGGTGGGAATATAAAGTGCGTTACAGATTGACTACCCCTCTCTAGAGCTCCTGTATGTAGCACAGGATAGGGTGAAGAGCAACTACTCTTTTGATAGGTAGAATTAACACCTGAATGGGGACAGTGACTGAATGCATGGGTTGCAAAACAAAAATCTCTTTAATAGTTTTTTATATATAAAAACATCTTAAAACAACACAATAGAACAATTCATTTTGTAATCATCAATCATACCTTTTATACAGCATACAACTTTTTACAGTGATGGGGTTCACCAATTTAAATATTCTTCAAGCATAACAGTTACTGATGATATGCTTATAATACATAGGAAAAATACATTGGGTTTTCCTTTCTCGGTCGAGTTGGGTGGGATACAGTGAAAGCGCAGTAACGAAATTACCACCACAATTACCGTTCTGCCAAATTATGAGTCGACGGTAATACAGTCAATGGTAATTCCGCCAACTGTGAAACAGTCAGCGGAATTACCATCATTGGTATTTCCATCATTGATATTACTGCAGATAGCATAAAAGCTGTATTACCATCGTATCACAAGTTGGGATATGGCTTAAATACTGTCGAAATTGGGCAGCAATACCACCAAAAACACAGCACAGTTAAATGATGCCACGGGTGCATCCAATGCACTCAAGAGGGCTACTACATAAGGCACACACCTTCACCAAACACACTTTCAAATACCATGCGGCCACTAGCCACTGCGACCTGGGACATGTAGCTGCTCACGCTGTTCATTGACCTACACAGACAGGAAAATTAGCACAGGGCGAAGAGAGCAGGAGGTGAATGAGGAGGAGACGAAGGAGGAGGAGGAGACGCAATGTAATTAATTAATTAATTGTAATTAGTCAAATGTCATTTTACAAAGCATTAATACATATAAACACAAACATCTGACAGTCTTTCTATGCTATCCACAATTAGAGACAGTGGGAGGACCCATTCCTTAGCACTGTTTGGCGGTAGAGCGGCTGCGGAGTTGCTGCAGAGTTGCAGTCTTTGGCAGGTTATTCTGCCTTACTTTGCTTCCTGGCTACCTGGCACTGCCGACAGTCTTTCTACGCTATCCACAGTGAGAGTGAGAGTGGGAGGACCCATTCTTAAGCACTGTTTGGCCACGGAGCAGCCGCATAGTTGTTGCAGAGTTGCAGTCTTTGGCAGCGTATGTCAGCGAAGGGCAAACAAAGACGAAGAAGGCCGGTGTCTACGGAGCATGCAGTCCAGAAGTGAGGACCTTCTCTGGTCTGTTACATGATCCCCTTTTCAAATTTTTGATCATTCTGAATGTCATTCTGAATCACTTGGCATCTCGCCAGATCTTTCGCGGTGCAATGGTGGCGGAGTAATGATAACTGTTAGATTCTCAGGATTGTTCAAGCAAGATCGTCTGTTTCTGGCTTCTCGCCGATGGTCTCTTTTTCGATGTCTCGGGCTCCCCTTATTCGCTTTGAGGAATGGATCCTCGCCTTTGTATAGAGTCTTGGACGGTTGCGACAGCAGTCTCACATGTGAAGTGAGTGTTGTTAGATGTTTGCTTAGTGTGTCCTTCTCCAGACGTTCCTGTTCCTTCTCTTTCGTTGACTTTCAAAGTTGTTTTATGTAATTTTCTCGTTTGTACTCGTTTGACCACATCTACGTTTGCAGAGTTCCTTCCGTTGATCGCTTCGTTCGTAGTAGTACGAACAGAATACAGTGACCACAACATCATGGAAGGCAACAAGATTTCCTAAAAACAAAATGACGTCTGAAGTTTCGGAATGCAATTGAGGCACTTGTTTAAGATTGAACGCAAGATCTATTAAAAGTCTCACGAGTAAATACATGACCACCAATGATGGGAAAAACGGTGGCCTCGGAAATCTCATGGTAGACTACCAACCGCTTTTAACAGTCCCTCACATAAAGAGATGTACAAATGGAACAAAAAGCAGTGAAAAATTTAATCTTCACTCCTATGACAGGCTTTTGGTGGAAAAAAGAAAAGACTTAAGAGCAGCAAGACGCATGGTACAGAAGACTAAAAACAGCAAAAACATTGAATAGACCAAGAGTGTAGAAAAAACATACAAGAGATGGCTAAAAGCCTACTGAATTCAAATGTATCAAGCCAATTCGGAAGAAATGCTAAAAGCAATCTGCGGTAGGAATCGAGAGAGTTTTGGTCTCTGATTAAAGCATCAAGCAACGCAACTAATGATTCCCTCTGAAACAATGTGGGTGAACAGCAATGAGTGAGTCATTTCTCGAACTTGTTTCAAAAGCTGGTCTGGGAAACACGCCCTTCACAAGATCAGTGGCTAATGTAGTGGCACCTACCGCATGACGTAGAGTCAATCTTGACAAAGATAGCAAAGCTTAACACCTCGAGGGCCCCAGGCCCGGATGGAATAACTAATGCTGATCTTAAGGAGCATCCAAACGAATTAGCAATGTTTATTTGTGAAGTCTTTAGAAGAATCAAGGACCAAGGACCAGTTTCAATTAGGGTTTGTGAAGAACATGAGATCAACAGCCAACATCCTTGTTCTAAGCGCCTTGAAAGCAAAGACCATGGAAGGAAGTCCCAGGATATCCGTTACTTTTGTAGACCTGGTCTAAGCCTTTGACCAGGTCAACCGTGAAATACTATGGAGCAAATTATCAAACTGGAAATGTCCACTGGAGATCCTGGAGCCCATACAAGCCCTCCACTCGAACACATCAATGAGGGTGCGGCTGAACCATACGGGAACGCTATCTATGGAAATCACAACAGCAAGAGGGGTAAAGCAGGGCTGTCCACACGCGCCAGCTTTATTTAGCTCCTACCTAGGAGATTTTCAACACTCTTAAGAAGAAATACGATCCTTCCCACCAGCGTTAGGAGGAACGAAAATCACACGACTCCTGTACGCCGACGATCTGATACTGTTAGACCAGACATCAATCGGCTAACAGCGACAACTAGACAACCTTGCAAAAAACATCAAGATAAATTATCTTGAGATAGACAAAGAGAAAATCAAAATAATGGTAATCGAAAAAAACAGCAAAACAAACTGAAAAACTAGAATGGCATCTTGAAGGCCTGAAAATCGAACAGGGAAAGAAATTCACATATCTTGGTGTAACCTTAAATAATAGCACAGTTGAACTTCCAATGCAAGATGCCCTCTTTGAAAAACCAAAAATATAACAACCCAAGCAAGGGCGTTTTCCATAATACCAGTCAGAAACTTTTATAAAGATAAGGTAATTCCATCACTAACATATGGAGTGGAGGCAATGCCACAAATTTCGGATAAACTTAGGCTGAAACTGGAGGGACACTTCTGGCATTGAGTTTTAGGACTGCAAGAAACAAAGATTAGGTGAAAACCCAATCATACAGCCGCTCTCTGGAATCCCATACTGGGTTTTATATTAGTTGTAATTTCACTATGTATAGTTCCTTCGATCCAATTCTTGAAAAAATACAAAAGTCAAATATATAGTGATTTTTCAGTGTTGAAAATTATTTTATAGAAAGAAGTGACTAGTAGCCACCAAAATTGTTCTTCGTGAGGAAGAGATTGCCATAAATCACTCTATCTGAAGACTTATTTTTGTGCCAATGCATTTCGGAATATAACAAATTCCTTCATCAGGGCAAGTCTAAAACAAACACATAACATTCACATGCAATTGTGCCAACCATCCCAAGATTAATATCCAATATAGAATAATTCCCACATTAGAAACAACATAAGTATATAAATATCAGTATGAACAATCATCATCCAAATAGTTGAAAAAATATGAAGGTAAACACATACCCGACAATGTAATGAGCCGGATCAGAAGGCAGGTCAAAAGATATAAAATAAGAAACAAATCAGTACAAAGGCAAGTAAAGTTATCCTATAACAAAATGGAGGGAATCGGGTCCATTACCTGATGTAGGTGAGTAATGGCGAAATCTATGTTTCAGAGGTCAGGCTGCTCCACCGTGTACGGCGAGTAGGTGCTGTGAATGGTAAAGTGAATATATATAAAGGACCTATTCAAAGTGTAGCTAAACGCTAAATAGAAATAAACAGGCGTGAATTGTAACTCACCATATGTAAAGAACGAAGCGGAGAAGTTCTCTCAGTGTCTGCTCAAAGCAGACTGTCTTTGTTGCATCGGCGCGTTGCCGAGCAACCTGGTTTAATAAGACACGTGATTGAAGGCAGAATGTCCTCCTTGCATCGGTGCGCAGCCAAGCAACTCAGTTGTGTAAGACACGTGATCACGGCTCTATGAACACGAGCCGTGACCCGTGTCCGAGAACTGATCAATAAACTCAATATGATCAAAATATCTAATTACTGGACCTCCTGGGGCAGTAATGATAAAAGTCATCGCCTAAGAATCAAAAAAGAAATAAGTAATCTGTCATCCATGGACATAGAAAAAATACTAAGATTGAATGAACCCATTTGGATAAAAGTAATGGCTGTTATATGAGCACCTCAGATGAGGCTATACTAATTATGAAGGTACCTAAGTAGGATGGATGGAGCCTAGGGAGCAACCCTAGGGCTGTACCTTATATTAATAGTATGTGCCTTAATGCCGCTAGTGGTGTCGTCTAGACAGACGGCACCTCGGGTCCTGGGGAACTCCAGGATGCGCAGCATGCAGGATATCTTTTAAACATGGGAAACATCTCTTGTTCATATACATTCAAGTGACCCTCAACATTCAGGTCATATACGTACTGGTGTCAATCTAAACCAAATGATGCTAAATGCAATGTAAGAAAACAATTAGAAAAAACAATTAGAGAAAACAGTGAAAGTTGATCTCCTCATTTAACCCATTGGGTGCCAGACTGCCAAGTTTGTCAATCCAATATGTCTCTCTGCGACTCAAACGTTGGCATAAATCCTCATGAGGGCTGTTCTTGGTTAAAGCTTCCAAAATTACAAATTTTATTTGGGACACGTTATGTCCATTGGCCATCCAATGTCGTGCCACAGCTGAATTAATGTTTGCATTACGAATACAAGATCGGTGTTCACCCCACCTCAATTTAGCTGTTCGGGTTGACTGTCCCACATAAAATTTCCCACACGGGCATTTAATGCCGTAGATGATATTACTACTGTCACATGTAGCAAAAGTCTTAAGCATAATCTTCTGCCCCGTCCTTGGATGGTTAATGGAGTTTCCTTTAATAACAAAATTACAGTTGACACACTGTAAACAAGGATATGTCCCAGTTCGCTGTGTCATAGGTTCCCTGACTGTAGGTTTCGTCTGCACCAATTCATCCCTTAGGTTCCTACTGCGTTGGTATGCAAAGATTGGTCTTTCACTAAAAATATCTTGAACTCGAATATCATTCTTGAAAATCTCCCAATGCTTCATAATAGTTTTCTTGATTTTGTTACTTTGCGTAGAGAACTTGGATACAAATATTGGTGACTTCAATTCTCTCTTACTTTTGGGATTCCGTTCTGATAATAGAGTCTCTCGTGATATGGCATCAACTCTGTCAGATGCCAGATCGAGTTCACCCTGCTTATATCCCCGGGCCAGAAATTTTTCTTTCATTTCCATCTGTTGCATTCTGTAGTCTTCAGGATCACTCACTATTTTCTTGACCCTAAGTAATTGGCTGTACGGTAGATTCTTCAGTAGGCTCGGCTGATGGAAGCTGAGTCGGTGCAGGAGATTATTCCGATCAGTCTCTTTCCGAAACAGTGAAGTGCTGTAGATAGTGAGTTGTTTTCTGACTTGTACATCAAGGAATGTTATGGTTTCATCTGAGATCTCTCTAGTGAACTGTACCCTTTGGTCGATGCTGTTTAGATACACAAAAAATGTTTCAAAAGACTCTCTGGTTCCTTTCCAAATTCCAAAGATGTTGTCTATGTATCTCGTCCAGATGCGGATGTCCTTGTTCCATTCCTGTTTATTCAATACATGGTCTGTTTCAAATTTATACATGAAACTGTTGGCATATGAGGGTGCCATGGTAGCTCCCATTGAAGTCCCGGCAGTTTGTAGAAAAAATTGGTTGCCATATTGAAAATAGGAGTTCTCAGCAATGAATTGTAATAATGCCAGTATGAATTCCTTCTGGGCCCGTATCTCGGGTGCTTTCAGTAACAGCCATTCTACAGCCTCCATTCCCAGGTCGTGGGGTATAGAGGTGTATAAACTCTTCACGTCTATAGTAAACAACAGATCTTCAGGCAAAGGTGTCAATGAGCTAAGCTTTTGCAGGAAGTGGGTGGTATCCCTTGTGTAGGTGTTGGTCTCTTGTATCAATGGCTGTAGGAAGAAATCTATATAAATCCCTAAAGGTTGGTTGATGCTCTCTATCCCTGCAACAATTGGTCTACCTGGTGGTTTGATGGCATCTTTATGGATTTTTGGCAGCGTATAGAAATTAGGTATTCTAGGATGTTCTTTCGAGAGAAATTTTTGTGTATGCCCGTTGATCCAATCCAATTCAAATGCTTTATCTAGGAGGCTCTTCAAATTCTGTTTAATCGAAAGGGTGGGGTCATGGTCCAAACTAGCATATGTAGTCTGGTCTTGGAGCCGTCTTCTACATTCAGCATCATAGTCACATGTATTCTGAATAACCAAGGCTCCTCCCTTATCTGCAGGACGAATGGTAATACTTTTGTCACTAAACAGGTCTCTAATCAATCTCATCTCGTGTGGTTTTAAGTTCCTGTACGGAGGATTTCTGTAGCTGATACGTTCAAGGTCCCGAGTGACTAGTCTCTGGAATATTTCTATGGATGGTACTGTAATGGGTGGAACAAACCCACTTTTGACTCTAAATTCTTGAAAGTCTGGAATCTCGGTCGGACTTTCTTGTGTCTCCAACTCGTTAAAGAAGACTTTAAGTTTAAGTTTACGAACAAACTTATATAGTTCTATCTTCGTGTCAAACAAGGTGGTACCGTAAATCGGTACGAAGCTGAGACCTTTCTGTAGAGTCTCTTCCTCTGCCTTGTTGAGTCGCCTCCCCGAAATGTTAACGACTAACTTTTCTTCTGCTGTAATCTCGTTAGGGGTTTGTTTCTTGTGTTGCCTCCTCCCCCTGCGGGTTCTTTTCGGCGGGCGCCTAAAAAAGATACAGCAGACGGAGCTTGTGCCAAAGGGCTTGTTGTCTGTGCAAGATTCTCTGTGGTTTGTTCTGCTGGAATATCAGACTCTCTCTGGGCTTCTGAATCGGAACTGGAGGTATTGTCAGATGTGTATCCAAAAGGTTTCTTTGGTGCTGCTCGGCCGTATTTGTCCATCCAGGTGTATACCTCGTCATTGATATAATCATAGGTATCCCTCTTGAATTTTTTAATCTTTCTTTCTATAAAATAATTTTCAACACTGAAAAATCACTATATATTTGACTTTTGTATTTTTTCAAGAATTGGATCGAAGGAACTATACATAGTGAAATTACAACTAATATAAAACCCAGTATGGGATTCCAGAGAGCCGCTGTATGATTGGGTTTTCACCTAATCTTTGTTTCTTGCTGTATTTTTTGGGTTTGGGTGTCTCCAGGCCTTTTTCAGCCAGCTCCTGTATAGAGGATCTAACTTCCTAACAAAGACTTATCACACTAGAAACATTTGATAACGCCAGAAGGATTCGATACTCCTGTGGTGCCCACTCAAATTTGCTTCCTGCTTCTTTCCTTCCCTCTTTTGGTGAGACACACAGCAGTGGTGGCACACAATTCCAAAAAAGATTACCCAACATACTGAACATGTCATTTGAGGACATTGAAGGTTTATCCAACATATGTGCAGAAACTTTAGGTTTCTCAACTGAGGAAGCATCTGCCATTCTTGAACTCATTAGCGAAACGTCTATTGGTGCTCATGGTACTACACCAAAGGATCCGGCCAAACGAATTAAACAATTAGAGTATCTTATACGAAAGGAGATAAACAGGAAATTACACGCAATTACCCTTGGACGATATTTCAAAAACCAACGCATCCCAAGGGGGCTTCGCATACAGCTCCGACCGACCCTATGCAAAGAGAGTAAAGAGTTTGTTCGAAGGTGGGAATCTATACTGAATAAATGTTCACTGGACCTCATCTTGCTAACTATCCAAGAGTTATCAAAGAATTTAACAACCCTGGGTACAGAAATTCAGGAGATAGAGAAGGAATTAGTTGATACACTTGGAAGAGAGGAATATGACACTTTACTACTAGAGATTAACACTAAACTTGAGAACTACAAATCTGAATTGGAGCAAAAGAAGATTAAAAAATTCAAGAGGGATACCTATGATTATATCAATGACGAGGTATACACCTGGATGGACAAATACGGCCGAGCAGCACCAAAGAAACCTTTTGGATACACATCTGACAATACCTCCAGTTCCGATTCAGAAGCCCAGAGAGAGTCTGATATTCCAGCAGAACAAACCACAGAGAATCTTGCACAGACAACAAGCCCTTTGGCACAAGCTCCGTCTGCTGTATCTTTTTTAGGCGCCCGCCGAAAAGAACCCGCAGGGGGAGGAGGCAACACAAGAAACAAACCCCTAACGAGATTACAGCAGAAGAAAAGTTAGTCGTTAACATTTCGGGGAGGCGACTCAACAAGGCAGAGGAAGAGACTCTACAGAAAGGTCTCAGCTTCGTACCGACTTACGGTACCACCTTGTTTGACACGAAGATAGAACTATATAAGTTTGTTCGTAAACTTAAAGTCTTCTTTAACGAGTTGGAGACACAAGAAAGTCCGACCGAGATTCCAGACTTTCAAGAATTTAGAGTCAAAAGTGGGTTTGTTCCACCCATTACAGTACCATCCATAGAAATATTCCAGAGACTAGTCACTCGGGACCTTGAACGTATCAGCTACAGAAATCCTTCGTACAGGAACTTAAAACCACACGAGATGAGATTGATTAGAGACCTGTTTAGTGACAAGAGTATTACCATTCGTCCTGCAGATAAGGGAGGAGCCTTGGTTATTCAGAATACATGTGACTATGATGCTGAATGTAGAAGACAGCTCCAAGACCAGACTACATATGCTAGTTTGGACCATGACCCCACCCTTTCGATTAAACAGAATTTGAAGAGCCTCCTAGATAAAGCATTTGAATTGGAATGGATCAACGAGCATACACAAAAATTTCTCTCGAAAGAACATCCTAGAATACCTAATTTCTATACGCTGCCAAAAATCCATAAAGATGCCATCAAACCACCAGGTAGACCAATTGTTGCAGGGATAGAGAGCATCAACCAACCTTTAGGGATTTATATAGATTTCTTCCTACAGCCATTGATACAAGAGACCAACACCTACACAAGGGATACCACCCACTTCCTGCAAAAGCTTAGCTCATTGACACCTTTGCCTGAGGATCTGTTGTTTACTATAGACGTGAAGAGTTTATACACCTCTATACCCCACGACCTGGGAATGGAGGCTGTAGAATGGCTGTTACTGAAAGCATCCGAGATACGGGCCCAGAAGGAATTCATACTGGCATTATTACAATTCATTGCTGAGAACTCCTATTTTCAATATGGCAACCAATTTTTTCCACAAACTGCAGGGACTTCAATGGGAGCTACCATGGCACCCTCATATGCCAACAGTTTCATGTATAAATTTGAAACAGACCATGTATTGAATAAACAGAAATGGAACAAGGACATCCGCATCTGGACGAGATACATAGACGACATCTTTGGAATTTGGAAAGGAACCAGAGAGTCTTTTGAAACATTTTTTGTGTATCTAAACAGCATCGACCAAAGGGTACAGTTCACTAGAGAGATCTCAGATGAAACCATAACATTCCTTGATGTACAAGTCAGAAAACAACTCACTATCTACAGCACTTCACTGTTTCGGAAAGAGACTGATCGGAATAATCTCCTGCACCGACTCAGCTTCCATCAGCCGAGCCTACTGAAGAATCTACCGTACAGCCAATTACTTAGGGTCAAGAAAATAGTGAGTGATCCTGAAGACTACAGAATGCAACAGATGGAAATGAAAGAAACATTTCTGGCCCGGGGATATAAGCAGGGTGAACTCGATCTGGCATCTGACAGAGTTGATGCCATATCACGAGAGACTCTATTATCAGAACAGAATCCCAAAAGTAAGAGAGAATTGAAGTCACCAGTATTTGTATCCAAGTTCTCTACGCAAAGTAACAAAATCAAGAAAACTATTATGAAGCATTGGGAGATTTTCAAGAATGATATTCGAGTTCAAGATATTTTTAGTGAAAGACCAATCTTTGCATACCAACGCAGTAGGAACCTAAGGGATGAATTGGTGCAGACGAAACCTACAGTCAGGGAACCTATGACACAGCGAACTGGGACATATCCTTGTTTACAGTGTGTCAACTGTAATTTTGTTATTAAAGGAAACTCCATTAACCATCCAAGGACGGGGCAGAAGATTATGCTTAAGACTTTTGCTACATGTGACAGTAGTAATATCATCTACGGCATTAAATGCCCGTGTGGGAAATTTTATGTGGGACAGTCAACCCGAACAGCTAAATTGAGGTGGGGTGAACACCGATCTTGTATTCGTAATGCAAACATTAATTCAGCTGTGGCACGACATTGGATGGCCAATGGACATAACGTGTCCCAAATAAAATTTGTAATTTTGGAAGCTTTAACCAAGAACAGCCCTCATGAGGATTTATGCCAACGTTTGAGTCGCAGAGAGACATATTGGATTGACAAACTTGGCAGTCTGGCACCCAATGGGTTAAATGAGGAGATCAACTTTCACTGTTTTCTCTAATTGTTTTTTCTAATTGTTTTCTTACATTGCATTTAGCATCATTTGGTTTAGATTGACACCAGTACGTATATAACCTGAATGTTGAGGGTCACTTGAATGTATATGAACAAGAGATGTTTCCCATGTTTAAAAGATGTCCTGCATGCTGCGCATCCTGGAGTTCCCCCAGGACCCGAGGTGCCGTCTGTCTAGACGACACCACTAGCGGCATTAAGGCACATACTATTAATATAAGGTACAGCCCTAGGGTTGCTCCCTAGGCTCCATCCATCCTACTTAGGTACCTTCATAATTAGTATAGCCTCATCTGAGGTGCTCATATAACAGCCATTACTTTTATCCAAATGGGTTCATTCAATCTTAGTATTTTTTCTATGTCCATGGATGACAGATTACTTATTTCTTTTTTGATTCTTAGGCGATGACTTTTATCATTACTGCCCCAGGAGGTCCAGTAATTAGATATTTTGATCATATTGAGTTTATTGATCAGTTCTCGGACACGGGTCACGGCTCGTGTTCATAGAGCCGTGATCACGTGTCTTACACAACTGAGTTGCTTGGCTGCGCACCGATGCAAGGAGGACATTCTGCCTTCTATCACGTGTCTTATTAAACCAGGTTGCTCGGCCACGCGCCGATGCAACAAAGACAGTCTGCTTTGAGCAGACGCTGAGAGAACTTCTCCGCTTCGTTCTTTACATATGGTGAGTTACAATTCACGCCTGTTTATTTCTATTTAGCGTTTAGCTACACTTTGAATAGGTCCTTTATATATATTCACTTTACCATTCACAGCACCTACTCGCCGTACACGGTGGAGCAGCCTGACCTCTGAAACATAGATTTCACCATTACTCACCTACATCAGGTAATGGACCCGATTCCCTCCATTTTGTTATAGGATAACTTTACTTGCCTTTGTACTGATTTGTTTCTTATTTTATATCTTTTGACCTGCCTTCTGATCCGGCTCATTACATTGTCGGGTATGTGTTTACCTTCATATTTTTTCAACTATTTGGATGATGATTGTTCATACTGATATTTATATACTTATGTTGTTTCTAATGTGGGAATTATTCTATATTGGATATTAATCTTGGGATGGTTGGCACAATTGCATGTGAATGTTATGTGTTTGTTTTAGACTTGCCCTGATGAAGGAATTTGTTATATTCCGAAATGCATTGGCACAAAAATAAGTCTTCAGATAGAGTGATTTATGGCAATCTCTTCCTCACGAAGAACAATTTTGGTGGCTACTAGTCACTTCTTTCTATAAAATAATTTTCAACACTGAAAAATCACTATATATTTGACTTTTGTATTTTTTCAAGAATTGGATCGAAGGAACTATACATAGTGAAATTACAACTAATATAAAACCCAGTATGGGATTCCAGAGAGCGGCTGTATGATTGGGTTTTCACCTAATCTTTGTTTCTTGCTGTATTTTTTGGGTTTGGGTGTCTCCAGGCCTTTTTCAGCCAGCTCCTGTATAGAGGATCTAACTTCCTAACAAAGACTTATCACACTAGAAACTTTTGATAACGCCAGAAGGATTCGATACTCCTGTGGTGCCCACTCAAATTTGCTTCATTGAGTTTTAGGACTACCAACATCAACAACAATGGCCTCCATCCACCGAGAGCTGAGTCTTCTTCCCCTTCATTCAATAGTCGAGAGAAATAGCTTAATGCTATATAGAAATATAACATCAGACACACGACCGCATATTTTTGACATCATAAACCATGATCTCAAGAAGGGAACCAACAAGATCCTAACAACTTCGGTGAAAAATAATAAAAGCAAACTGGAAGACCTCGACTGCACTGACGAGGATTTTAGCCAAAATCCTACAAGAGTGAAGAAAATATTTAAGGATTGGGACTGGATGCAGACTCTTGAAGTTGCATCAAAGAAAAAATTGACATCTAGTATACAGACGATCTCCAAGAAATTGAACCAACTTCCACAGTATATGAGTAAGTTCCCGAACCCAATCCTCCGAAACATCTCCTTGAGGCCAGTCCTGAACCTGCTTCCGACAAATGAAATTATGGAAATCAGAGGCAAATCCTTGTCGAACAAATGCTGCTACTGTAAAGATACAAACCAAGTGGAAACTCTGAGGCACTTGTTATTGTCCTGTACAGGTTTAACAAAAGAAAGAAACATCCATTGGGCCACCATTTCGCCGACCACCAACTTCACATAGAAGAAGACTGGTGGCAACAATTGGTGTGTGGTGAAAGAAGGACATTTGTGATATCTGTGGCACAGTCTTTAAACATATTGTGTTCCAGTAACTGAAACAACGTGGAAGAGGAATCAGAAAACATGTGAAGGGAGATATCAATGGACAGAAGGTGCAGATAAGAAAGGTGTTGTTACAATTGTAAATCAATCTAAACAATAATTAAAAAAAAAATAAATAAACACAAACATCAATACTTACACACATTTCCAAACAACACTACATATTTTAAAATCCTCGTAACCAATTAAAAATCTTAAGACTAAAGACCAAAACTATTTCTCATTACTTATACTCATTATTAGAAAGGCACTACAATGATCTTGATAAGGATACCCAATTCATGCTACTTATATTGCAGTTAATAATAAAGTTCCAATACCATGTGCAAAATAGACAAATAAGTAGGATACAGTTTTAAAAGTCAATATATATTGCAATGTACAGTACCTTTTCAATGAAGAGGAGCTGTAGCTGAGGCAGTTGTTCCTGGCAGTTCCTGCAGACATCGCTTTTCATGAGGTTCAGTCGTGGGGACAAGGAGGATTATGTCGAGAGGTTCCTGCACTGCCCAGGGAAGAGGCCAAAAGCTTGGCTCAGATGTCGGTTTAAGGTGTGAGTGCCTTAAAGACCACAAACTGGTAGCCTTCCCACTGGCTATCCAGTTTTCCACAGCACTCTGCAGAAAATTGGACCAGGAGGTCAAGGTTTCCAGTAGGCTTGTGAGTTGGTTGGTCCCAGCAAACTCAAGGGAAGAAGTTAACCTTGAAGGGCTTCTCTGTCGATGGAGTTTCAGGCAATTCGGACCTGCAGCAGGGTTTCACCGGTCATCCAGGAGTTGCAGCAGTCAGCTCGTCTTCGGTTCTTTCGTTCCAGTGGTCAACTCTGCTTTCCATGTCCCAGAGACCTTTTCTTAAACAGTTTTCCCCCATTCATTCTAGCCTGGCTGTCACTCACACAGCAGGGTGGCTGTCCTTGCCGGACAGCCAGCCGGCCAATCATGCCAGAGTGCATTCAGGTCTCCAAGGAGACTAAGCACAGGGAGACAGCCTGGTGCCAGAGGACGGCTTCAGCACTGAAGCCCGCCAAAGGCCAACGAACAAAGGGACCAAACCTGGTTTGGCACGCAGAGACAAACACAAGAAGGACCTTTCCTAAAAGAAATGGCCAAAAAAGTCGACCAGAGTCTGTTTTTACAGATAGGTCTTGGGCGCCATATTGAAAAACATGGCTGACCCGATTTTTAGCTACCGTTGTTCGCAGTCGTGGTAGATTGATCTAAACCACTGCCACCAGCCATTTAAAGTAGGAAAAGGTAACATTTGACTATTACATGAGTGTTTGGACTCAGGGGAAGCTAGGCAACCCCTACAGCACTCTATAGGAAGATAGAGTGTGCTGGGTCAGTAAATTTAAAGTGACTAGTAAAGTCAATTTAACTTTACATGCTCTGGGAGACAGTAGTCTGCCCCAGAGAAGGTGTTTAAACCTTGGGGAGTCTGAGAGACACCCCTTTGCCACTTCACTGAAGGTGCTGTGTGACACACAGAAAAAGATGACGCCTATGGAGTTTGTTTAAAACACCATAACCAAAGAACACAAAAGTAAAACACACATGAAAATACCTGGAATAGTGGGAAAAAGGCTCACACTCTTCCCAGGTAGAAAAATCAAATCCTAGAAATCCAGCAAAATTGCTGGGGGTCTCAAAAGGTAAGGGAAATAAGCAAATGTTGAGAATTCTCCCTAATAGGTGGTGGCACATGAGATTGGGGCTGGGGTATCCCATATGGAGAGGGCTACCTGCAGGGTGGGGGCACGGGTGATGGGGGCGGGGGTATCCCATGTGGAGAGGGCTGTCTGCAGGGTGGAGGCAGGCGTGATGGGGGCTGGCTGATGGGGGGCTAGGGTGGGGGTATCCCATGTGGTGGGGGTTGCCTGCAGGGTGGAGGCAGGGGTGATGGGGGCACTGTTGGGGCTATCCAATGTGGAAAGGGCTGCCTGTAGGGTGGGGGCATGGATGATGGGGCTGAGGTATCCCATGTGGAGGGGGCTGCCTGCAGGGTGGGGGCACGGGTGATGGGGTTTGGGGTATCCCATGTGGAGAGGGCTGTCTGCAGCGTGCGGGCACGGGTGATGGGGGCTGGGGTATCCCATGTGGAGAGGGCTGCCTGCAGGGTGGGAGATCGGGTGATGGGGCAGGGGTATCCAATGTGGAGAAGGCTGCCTACAGGGTGGGAGCACAGGTGATGGGGTCTGGGGTTTCCCATGTGGAGAGGGCAGCCTGCAGGGTGGGGGAACGGGTGATGCAGGCTTGGGTATCCCATGTGGAGAGGGCTGCCTGCAGGGTGGGGGCATGGTGATGGTTTATCCCATGTGGAAATGGCTGCCTGCAGGGTGGGACACGGGTGATGGGGGAATGGGTGGTGGTATCCCATGTGGAGAGGGCTGCCTACAGGGTAGGGGCACAGATGATGTGGGCTGGGGTATCCCATGTGGAGTGGGTTGACTGTAGGGTGGGGGCACAGGCGATGGGGGCTGTGGTATCCTATGCGGAGAGGGCTGCCTGCAGGGTGGGGGCACAGGTGATGGGTGCTGGGGCATCACATGTGGAGAGGGCTGCCTACAGGGAGGGGGCAGTGGGTGATGGGGGCTGGGGTATCCCATGAGGAGTGGGTTGACTGCAGGGTGGGGGCAGGGGTGATGGGGGCTGGGGTATCCCATGTGGAGAGGAATGCCTGCAGGGTGGTGGCATGGCTGATGGGGCTGGGGTGGTGGTATCCCATGTGGAGAGGGTTGCCTGCAGGGTGGGGGCACAGGTGATGGGGGCAGGGGTGGGGCTATCCCATGTGGAAAGGGCTGCCTGCAGGATGGGGGCACGGATGCTGGGGTATCCCATGTGCAGATGGGGCTGGGGTGGGGGTATCCCATGTTTAGAGGGATGCCTGCATGGTGGGGGGCACGGGTGATGGGGCAGGGGTGGGGCTATCCCATGTTTAGAGGGATGCCTGCAGGGTGGGGTCACAGGTGATGGGGGCTGGGGTATCCTATGTGGAGAGGCCTACCTGAAAGATGGGGGCTCGGGAGATGTTGGGGCTATCCCATGTGGAAAGGGCTGTCTGCAGGGTGGGGGCACGGATGCTGGGATATCCCATGTGGAGGGGGCTGCCTGCAGGGTGGGGGCACGGATGATAGGGTCTGGGGTATCCCATGTGGAGAAGGCTGCCTGCAGGGTGGGGTCATAGATGATGGGCTCTGGGGTATCCCATGTGGAGAGGATTGCCTGCAGGGTGGTGGCATGGCTGATGGGGGCATGCTGTATCCCATGTGGAGAGGGCTTCCTGCAGGGGGGCGCAGGTGATGGGGGCTTGGGTATCCCATGTGGAGAGGGCTGCCTACAGGGAGGAGGCACAGGTGATGGGGGCTGGGGTATCCCATGTGGAGTGGGTTGACTGCAGGGTGGGGGCAGGGGTAATGGGGGCTGGGGTATACCATGTGGAGAGGATTGCTTGCAGGGTGGTGGCATGGCTGATGGGGCTGGGGTGGTGGTATCCCATGTGGAAGGGGTTGCCTGCGGGGTGGGGGCATGAGTGATGGGGGCAAGGGTAGGGCTATCCCATGTGGAAAGGGCTCCCTACAGGGTGGGGGCACAGGTGATGTGGGCTGGGGTATCCCATGTCGAGTGGGTTGACTGCAGGGTGGTGGCAGGGCTGATGGGGGCTGGGGTATCCCATGTGGAAAGGGCTGCCTGTAGGGTGGGGGCATGGATGATGGGGCTGAGGTATCCCATGTGAATAGGGCGGCCTGCAGGGTGGGGGCACAGGTGATGGGGGCTGGGGTATCCCATGTGGAGAGGGCTGCCTACAGGGAGGGGGCAATAGGTGATGGGGGCTGGGGTATCCCATGTGGAGTGGGTTGACTGCAGGGTGGGGTCAGGGTTGATGGGGGCTGGGGTATCCCATGTGGAGAGGATTGCCTGCAGGGTGGTGGCATGGCTGATGGTGCTGGGGTGGGGGTATCCCATGTGGAGGGGGTTGCCTGCGGGTTGGGGGCATGGGTGATGGGGGCAGGGGTGAGGCTATCCCATGTGGAAAGGGCTGCCTGCAGGGTGGGGGTACGGATGATAGGGCTGGGGTATCACATGTGGAGGGGGCAGCCTGCAGGGTGGGGGCACGGGTGATTGGGGCAGGGGTATCCCATGTGGAGGTGGCTGCCTGCGGGGTCGGGGCACAGGTGATGGGGGCTGGTGTATCCCATGTGGGGGGGACTGTCTGCAGGGTGGAGATGGGGACAGTGGTATCCCATGTCGAGAGGGTGGGGGTATTCCATGTGGAGGGGGCTGCCTGCAGGGTGTGGGCATGGGTTGATGGGGGCTGGGTTATCCCATAAAGGAGAGGTCTGCCTGCAGCAGGGTGGGGGCATAGGAGATGGGGGCTGGGGTATCCCATGTGGCGAGGGCTGCCTGCAGGGTGGTGGCATGGGTGATGGGGGCTGGTGGGGGGCGTATCCCATGTGGTGGGGGTTCCTGCAGGGTGGGGGCATGGGTGATGGGGGCAGGAGCTATCCCATGTGGAAAGGGCTGCCTGCAGAGTGGGGGCATCGGTGATGGGGGCTGGAGTATCCCATATGTAGGGGGCTGCCTGCAGGGTGGGGGCACGGGTGATGGGGGATGGGCTATCCCATGTGGAGAGAGCTGCCTGCAGGGTGGGGGCATGTGTGATGGGGCTGGGGTATCCCAAGTAGAGAGGGCTGCCTGCAGGGTGGGGGCATGGGTGATCGGGTATGCCATGTGGAAAGGGCTGCCTGCAGTTTGGGGCATGGGTGATGGGGCAGTGAAGGCGGTATTCCATGTCGAGAAGGCTGCCTGCAGGGTGGGGGCACAGGTGATGGGGCCTGCGGTATCCCATGTGGAGAGGGCTGCCTGCAGGGTGGGGGCACGGGTGATGGGGCTGGCGTATCCCATGTGAACAGGGCTGCCTGCAGGGTAGGGGCATGGGTGATGGGGTCTAGGGTATCCCATGTTGAGATGGCTGCCTGCAGGGTGGGGGCACAGGTGATGGTGTCTGGGGTATTCCATGTGGAGAGGGATGCATGCAGGGTGGGGGCACGGGTGATGCAGGCTTGGGTATCCCATGTGGAGAGGGCTGCATGCAGGGTGGGGGCATGGGTGATGGGGTATCCCATATGGAAAGGGCTGCCTGCAGGGTGGGGCACAGGTGATGGGGTAGAGGTGGGGTTATCCCATGTGGACAAGGCTGCCTGCAGGGTGGGGCACGGGTGATGGGGACGGGGCATCCCATGTGGCTGCCTACAGGGAGGGGGCACAGGTGATGGGGACTGGGGTATCCCATGTGGAGTGGGTTGACTGCAGGGTGGGGGCAGGGGTAATGGGGGCTGGGGTATACCATGTGGAGAGGATTGCTTGCAGGGTGGTGGCATGGCTAATGGGGCTGGGGTGGTGGTATCCCATGTGGAGGGGGTTGCCTGCGGGGTGGGGGCACGAGTGATGGGGGCAAGGGTGTGGCTATCCCATGTGGAAAGGGCTCCCTACAGGGTGGGGGCAGGGTTGATGGGGGCTGGGGTATCCCATGTGAAAAGCGGTGCCTGTAGGGTGGGGGCATGGATGATGGGGCTGAGGTATCCCATGTGGAGAGGGCTGCCTGCAGGGTGGGGGCACAGGTGACGGGGGCTGGGGTATCCCATGTGGAGAGGGCTGCCTGCAGGTGGGGGCACAGGTGATAGGGGCATCCCATGTGGAGAGGGCTGCCTACAGGGAGGGGGCAATGGGTGATGGGAGCTGGGGTATCCCATGTGGAGTGGGTTGACTGCAGGGTGGGGGCAGGGGTGATGGGGGCTGGGGTATCCCATGTGGAGAGGATTGCCTGCAGGGTGGTGGCATGGCTGATGGGGCTGGGGTGGGGGTATCCCATGTGGAGGGGGTTGCCTGCAGAGTGGGGGCATGGGTGATGGGGGAAGGGGTGGGGCTATCCCATGTGGAAAGGGCTGCCTGCAGGGTGGGGGCACGGATGCTGGGGTATCCCATCTGGAGGGGGCTGCCTGCAGGGTGGGGGCACGGGTGATGGGGGCTGGGGTATCCCATGTGGAGAGGGCTGCCTGCAAGATGGGGGCTCGGGTGATGGGGCAGGGGTGGGGCTATCCCATGTGGAAAGGGCTGCCCGCAGGGTGGGGGCACGGATGCTGGGGTATCCCATGTGGAGGGGGCTGCCTGCAGGGTGGGGGCACGGGTGATAGGGTCAGTGGTATCCCATGTGAAGAGGGCTGCCTGCAGTGTGGTAGAACGGGTGATGTAGGCTTGGTTATCCCATGTGGAGAGGATTGCCTGCAGGGTGGTGGCATGGATGATGGGGGCTGGGGTATCCCATGTGGAGAGGGCTGCCTGCAGAGTGGGGCACAGGTGATGGGGCTGGGGTGTCCCATGTGGAGAGGGCTACCTACAGGGAGGGGCACAGGTGATGGGGGCTGGGGTATCCCATGTGGAGTGGGTTGACTGCAGGGTGGGGGCATGGGTTATGGGGGCTGGGGTATTCCATGTGAAGAGGATTGCTTGTAGGGTGGTGGCATGGCTGATGGTGCTGGGGTGGGGGTATCCCATGTGAAGGGGGTTGCCTGCGGGGTGGGGGCATGGGTGATGGGGGCAGGGATGGGGCTATCCCATGTGGAAAGGGCTGCCTGCAGGGTGGGGGTACGGATGATAGGGCTGGGTATCCCATGTGGAGGGGGCAGCCTGCAGGGTGGGGGCACGGGTGATGGGGTCTGGGGTATCCCATGTTGAGAGGGCTGCCTGCAGGGTAGAGGCACGGGTATCCCATGTGGAGGTGGCTGCCTGCAGGGTGGGGGCACAGGTGATGGGGACTGGTGTATCCCATGTGGAGGGGACTGTCTGCAGGGTGGAGATGGGGACAGGGGTATCCCATGTCGAGAGGGTGGGGGTATTCCATGTGGAGGGGGCTGCCTGCAGGGTGTGGGCATGGGTTGATGGGGGCTGGGTTGTCCCATAAGGAGAGGTCTGCCTGCAGCAGGGTGGGGGCATGGGAGATGGGGGCTGGGGTATCCCATGTGGCGAGGGCTGCTCGCAGGGTGGTGGCATGGGTGATGGGGGCTGGGGTGGGCGTACCCCATGTGGAGGGGGTTCCTGCAGGGTGGGATCATGGGTGATGGGGGCAGGGGTCGGGCTATCCCATGTGGAAAGGTCTGTCTGCAGAGTGGGGGCATCGGTGATGGGGGCTGGAGTATTCCATATGGAGGGGGCTGCCTGCAGGGTGGGGGCACGGGTGATGGGGGCTGGGCTATCCCATGTGGAGAGAGCTGCCTGCAGGGTAGGGGCATGTGTGATGGGGCTGGGGTATGCCAAGTAGAGAGGGCTGCCTGCAGGGTGGGGGCATGGGTGATCGGGTATGCCATGTGGAAGGGGCTTCCTGCAGGGTGGGGCACGGGTGATGGGGCAGTGATGGGGGTAACCCATGTGGAGAAGGCTGCCTGCAGGGTGGGGGCACAGGTGATGGGGCCTGCGGTATCCCATGTGGAAAGGGCTGCCTGCAGGGTGGGGGCACGGGTGATGGGGCTGGCGTATCCCATGTGGACAGGGCTGCCTGCAGGGTAGGGGCATGGGTGATGAGGTCTGGGGTATCCCATGTGGAGCGGGCTGCCTGCAGGGTGGGGGCACAGGTGATGAAGGGCTAGGGTATCCCATGTTGAGATGGCTGCCTGCAGGGAGGCATCTCGTGTGATGGGGTAGGGGTATCCAATGTGGAGAGGACTGCCTGCAGGGTGGGGGCACAAGTGATGGTGTCTGGGGTATTCCATGTGGAGAGGGCTGCATGCAGGGTGGGGGCTCGGGTGATGCAGGCTTGGGTATCCCATGTGGAGAGGGCTGCATGCAGGGTGGGGGCATGGGTGATGGGGTATCCAATGTGGAAGGGCTGCCTGCAGGGTGGGGCACAGGTGATGGGGGCAGAGGTGGGGGTATCCCATCTGGAGAGGTCTGCCTGCAGGGTGGGGGCATGGGAGATGGGGGCAGGGGAATCTCATGTGGAGAAGGCTGCCTGCAGGGTGGGGGCATGGGTGATGGGGTGGGGTTATCCCATATGGAAAGGGCTGCCTGCAGGGTTGGGGCATGGGAAATGGGATGGGGTTATCCCCTCTGGACAGGGCTGCCTGCAGGGTGGGGCACGGGTGATGGGGGACGGGGCATCCCATGTGGAGAGGCCTGCCTGCAGGTTGGTGGCACGGATGATGGTTTCTGGGGTAGGGGCACATGTGATGGGGGCTTGGGTATCCCATGTGGAGAGGGCTGCCTACAGGGAGGGGGCACAGGTGATGGGGGCTGGGGTATCCCATGTGGAGTGGGTTGAATGCAGGGTGGGGGCAGGGGTAATGGGGCTGGGGTATACCATGTGGAGAGGATTCCTTGCAGGGTGGTGGCATGGCTGATGGGGCTGGGCTGGTGGTATCCCATGTGGAGGGGGTTGCCTGTGGGGTGGGGGCACAAGTGATGGGGGCAAGGGTGTGGCTATCCCATGTGGAAAGGGCTCCCTACAGGGTGGGGGCACAGGTGATGTGGGCTGGGGTATCCCATGTGGAGTAGGTTGACTGCAGGGTGGGGGCAGTGTTGATGGGGGCTGGGGTATCCCATGTGGAAAGTGCTGCCTGTAGGGTGGGGCATGGATGATGGGGCTGAGGTATCCCATGTGGAAAGGGCTGCCTGCAGGGTGGGGCACAGGTGACGGGGGCTGGGGTATCCCATGTGGAGAGGGCTGCCTGCAGGGTGGGGGCACAGGTGATAGGGGCTGGGGTATCCCATGTGGAGAGGGCTGCCTACAGGGAGGGGGCAATGGGTGATGGGAGCTGGGGTATCCCATGTGGAGTGGGTTGACTGCAGGGTGGTGGCATGGCTGATGGGGCTGGGGTATCCCATGTGAAGAGGGCTGCCTGCAGTGTGGTGGAACGGGTGATGCAGGCTTGGTTATCCCATGTGGAGAGGCTTGCCTGCAGGGTGGTGGCATGGCTGATGGGGGATGGGGTATCCCATGTGGAGAGGGCTGCTTGCAGAGTGGGGCACAGGTGATGGGGCTGGGGTGTCCCATGTGGAGAGGGCTACCTACAGGGAGGGGCACAGGTGATGGGGGCAGGGGTATCCCATGTGGAGTGGGTTGACTGCAGGGTGGGGGCAGGGGTAATGGGGGCTGGGGTTATCCCATATGGAAAGGGCTGCCTGCAGGGTGGGGGCACGGGAAATGGGATGGGGTTATCCCCTCTGGACAGGGCTGCCTGCAGAGTGGGGCATGGGTGATGGGGGACGGGGTATCCCATGTGGAGAGGCCTGCCTGCAGGGTGGTGGCACGGATGATGGTGTCTGGGGTAGGGGCACTGGTGATGGGGGCTTGGGTATCCCATGTGGAGTGGGTTGACTGCAGGGTGGGGGCAGGGGTAATGGGGGCTGGGGTATACCATGTGGAGAGGATTGCTTGCAGGGTGGTGGCATGGCTGATGGGGCTGGGGTGGTGGTATCCCATGTGGAGGGGGTTGCCTGCGAGGTGGGGGCACGAGTGATGGGTGCAAGGGTGGGGCTATCCCATGTGGAAAGGGCTCCCTACAGGGTGGGGGCACAGGTGATGTGTGCTGGGGTATCCCATGTGCAGTGGGTTGACTGCAGGGTGGGGGCAGGGTTGATGGGGGCTGAGGTATCCCATGTGGAAAGGGCTGCCTGTAGGGTGGGGGCATGGATGATGGGGCTGAGGTATCCCATGTGGAGAGGGCTGCCTGCAGGGTGGGGGAAATGGGTGATGGGTTCTGGGGTATCCCATGTTGAGAGGGCTGCCTGCAGGGTAGGGGCACGGGTGATCGGGACAGGGGTATCCCATGTGGAGGTGGCTGCCTGCAGGGTGGGGGCACAGGTGATGGGGGCTGGGGTATCCCAAGTGGAGAGGGCTGCCTGCAGGGTTGGGGCACAGGTGATGGGGCTGGGGTATCCCATGTGGAGAGGGCTGCCTACAGGGAGGGGGTACAGGTGATGGGGGCCGGGGTATCCCATGTGGAGTGGGTTGACTGCAGGGTGGGGGCAGGGGTGATGGGGCTGGGGTATCCAATGCGGAGAGGATTGCCTGCATGTTGGTGGCATGGCTGATGGGGCTGGGATGGGGGTGTAACATGTTGAGGGGGTTGCCTGCAGGGTGGGGACACGGGTGAAAGGGGGCAGGGGTGCAGCTATCCCATGTGGAAAGGGCTGCCTGCAGGTTGGGGGCACGAATGATGGGGCTGGGGTATCCCATGTGGAGAGGGCTTCCTGCAGGGTGGGGGCACGGGTGATGGGGTCTGGGGTATCCCATGTGGAGAGGGATGCCTGCAGGGTGGGGCACGGGTGATGGGGACTAGGGTAGCCCATGTGGAGAGGGCTGCCTGCAGGGTATGGGCTCAGGTGATGGGGCAGGGGTGTACAATGTGGAGAGGGCTACCTGCAGGGTGGGGTCACAGATGAAGGGCTCTGGGGTATCCCATGTGGAGAGGGATGCCTGCAGGGTGGGGCACGGGTGATGGGGACTAGGGTATCCCATGTGGAGAGGGCTGCCTGCAGGGTATGGGCTCAGGTGATGGGGCAGGGGTGTACAATGTGGAGAGGGCTGCCTGCAGGGTGGTGGAACGGGTGATGCAGGCTTGGGTATCCCATGTGGAGAGGATTGCCTGCAGGGTGGGGGTTCAGATGATGGGGTGGGGTATCCCATGTGGAGGGGGCTGCCTGCATGGTGGGAGCATGGGTGATGGTGGCAGGGGTATCCCATGTGGAGAGGGCTGCCTGCAGGGTGGGGGCTCCGGTGATGGGGCAGGCTTTCCCATGTGGAGAGGGCTGCCTGTAGGGTGGGGAACAGGTGATGGGGTCTGGGGTATCTCATGTGGAGAGGGCTGCCTGCAGGGTTGGGGCACAGGTGATGGGGCTGGGGTATCCCATGTGGAGAGGGCTGCCTACAGGGAGGGGGTACAGGTGATGGGGGCCGGGGTATCCCATGTGGAGTGGGTTGACTGCAGGGTGGGGGCAGGGGTGATGGGGCTGGGGTATCCAATGCGGAGAGGATTGCCTGCAGGGTGGGGCACGGGTGATGGGGACTAGGGTATCCCATGTGGAGAGGGCTGCCTGCAGGGTATGGGCTCAGGTGATGGGGCAGGGGTGTACAATGTGGAGAGGGCTGCCTGCAGGGTGGTGGAACGGGTGATGCAGGCTTGGGTATCCCATGTGGAGAGGATTGCCTGCAGGGTGGGGGTTCAGATGATGGGGTGGGGTATCCCATGTGGAGGGGGCTGCCTGCATGGTGGGAGCATGGGTGATGGTGGCAGGGGTATCCCATGTGGAGAGGGCTGCCTGCAGGGTGGGGGCTCCGGTGATGGGGCAGGCTTTCCCATGTGGAGAGGGCTGCCTGTAGGGTGGGGAACAGGTGATGGGGTCTGGGGTATCTCATGTGGAGAGGACTGCCTGTAGGGAAGGGGCATGGGTGATTGGGTATCCTATGTGGAAAGGGCTACCTGCAGGGTGGGGCACGGGTGATGGGGGCAGGGGTGGGGGTTTCCCATGTGGAGAGGGCTGCCAGCAGGGTGGGGGCACACGTGATGGGGCCTGGGGTATCCCATGTGGAGTGGGTTGACTGCAGGGTGGGGGCAGGGGTGTGGACTGGGGTATCCAATGTGGAGAGGATTGCCTGCAGGGTGGTGGCATAGCTGATGGGGGCTGGGGTGGGGGTATCCCATGAGGAGGGGGTGCCTTCAGGGTTGGGGCATGGGTGATGGGGGCAGGGGTGGGGCTATCCCATGTGGAAAGGGCTGCCTGCAGGGTGGGGTGCGGATGATGGGGCTGGGGTATCCCATGTGGAGGAGGCTGCCTGCAGGGTGGGGGCAAGGGTGATGGGGTCTGGGGTATCCCATGGGGAGGGAGCTGCCTGCAGGGTGGGGGCAAGGGTGATGGGTGTGGTATCCCATGTGCAGATGGCTTCCTGCAGGGTAGGGGCACAGGTGATGGGGGGCTAGGGTATCCCATGTTGAGATGGCTGCCTACAGGGAGGTGTCTCGTGTGATGGGGCAGGAGTATCCAATGTGGAGAGGGCTGCCTGCAGGGTGGGGGCACAGGTGATGGTGTCTGGGGTATCCCATGTAGAGAGGGCTGCCTGCAGGGTGGGGGCACTGGTGATGCAGGCTTGGGTATCCCATGTGGAGAGGGCTGCATGCAGGGTGGGGGCACGGGTGATGTAGGCTTGGGTATCCCATGTGGAGAGGGCTGCATGCAGTGTGGGGCATGGGTGATGGGTATCCAATGTAGAAACGGCTGCCTGCAGAGTGGGGCACAGGTGATGGGGCAGAGGTGGGGGTATCCCATGTGGAGAGGTCTGCCCGCAGGGTGGGGGCACGGGTGATGGGGGCAGGGGAATCTCATGTGGAGAAGGCTGCCTGCAGGGTGGGGGCATGGGTGATGGTTTGGGGTTATCCCATATGGATAGGGCTGCCTGCAGGGTGGGGGCACGGGAAATGGGATGGGGTTATCTCCTGTGGACAGGGCTGCCTGCAGGGTGGGGGCACAGGAAATGGGATGGGGTTATCCCCTGTGGACAGGGCTGCCTGCAGGGTGGGGCACGGGTGATGGGGGATGGGGTATCCCATGTGGAGAGGCCTGCCTGCAGGGTGGTGGCACGGATGATGGTGTCTGGGGTATCCCACGTGGTGAAGGCTGCCTGCAGGGTGGGGGCACATGAGATGGGTCCTGAGGTATCCCATGTAGAGAGGGCTTTGTGCAGGGTGGGGGCATGGGTTATGGGGTGGCAGTATCCCATGTGGAGAGGTCTGCCTGCAGGGTGGGGGCACCGATGATGGGGGCTGAGGTGGGGGTATCCCATGTGGAGAGGGCTGCCTGCAGGGAGTGGGCATGGGTTATGGGGTATCCCATGTGCAGAGGGCTGCCTGCAGGGTGGTGGCATTGGTGATGGGGCCAGGGTTGGGGGTATCCCATGTGCAGAGGGCTGCCTGCAATGAGTGGGCATGGGTGATGGGGATGGGGTATCCCATGTGGAGAGGGCTGCCTGCAGGGTGGGGGCACAGGTGATGGGGGCTGGTGTATCCCTTGTGGAGGGGGCTGTCTGCAGGGTGGAGATGGGGACATGTGGAGAGGGTGGGGTATTCCATGTGGAGCGGGCTGCCTGCAGGGTGTGGGCATGGGTTGATGGGGGCTGGGTTATCCCATAAGGAGAGGTCTGCCTGCAGCAGTGTGGGGGCATGGGAGATGTGGGCTGGGGTATCCCATGTGGCGAGGGCTGCCTGCAGGGTGGTGGCATGGGTGATGGGGGCTGGGGTGGGCGTATCCCATGTGGAGGGGGTTCCTGCAGAGTGAGGGCATGGGTGATGGCGGCAGGGGTGGGGCTATCCATGTGGAAAGTGCTGCCTGCAGAGTGGGGGCATCGGTGTTGGGGGCTGGAGTATTCCATATGGAGGGGGCTGCCTGCAGGGTGGGGGCACGGGTGATGGGGGCTGGGCTATCCCATATGGAGAGAGCTGCCTGCAGGGAGGGTGGCATGTGTGATGGGGTTGGGGTATCCCAAGTAGAGAGGGCTGCTGGCAGGGTGGGGGCATGGGTGATCGGGTATGCCATGTGGAAAGGGCTGCCTGCAGGGTGGGGCATGGGTGATGGGGCAGTGATGGGGGTATCCCATGTGGAGAAGGCTGCCTGCAGGGTTGGGGCACAGGTGATGGGGCCTGCGGTATCCCATTTGGAGAGGGCTGCCTGCAGGGTGGGGGCACGGGTGATGGGGCTGGCGTATCCCATGTGGACAGGGCTGCCTGCAGGATAGGGGCATGGGTGATGGGGTCTGGGGTATCCCATGTGGAGCAGGCTGCCTGCAGGGTGGGGGCACAGGTGATGGGGGGCTAGGGTATCCCATGTTGAGATGGCTGCCTGCAGGGTGGTGGCACGGGTGATGCAGGCTTGGGTATCCCATGTGGAGAGGGCTGCATGCAGGGTGGGGGCATGGGTGATGGGGTATCCCATGTGGAAAGGGCTTCCTGCAGGGTGGGGCACAGGTGATGGGGCAGAGGTGGGGGTATCCCATGTGCAGAGGTCTGCCTGCAGGGTGGGGGCACGGGTGATGGGGGCAGGGGAATCTCATGTGGAGAAGGCTGCCTGCAGGGTGGGGGCATGGGTGATGGGGTGGGGTTATCCCATATGGAAAGGGCTGCCTGCAGGGTGGGGGCACGGGAAATGGGATGGGGTTATCCCCTCTGGACAGGGCTGCCTGCAGGGTGGGGCACGGGTGACGGGGGACGGGGTATCCCATGTGGAGAGGCCTGCCTGCAGGGTGGTGGCACGGATGATGGTGTCTAGGGTAGGGGCACAGGTGATGGGAGCTTGGGTATCCCATGTGGAGAGGGCTGCCTACAAGGAGGGGGCACAGGTGATGGGGGCTGGGGTATCCCATGTGGAGTGGGTTGACTGCAGGGTGGGGGCAGGGGTAATGGGGGCTGGGGTATACCATGTGGAGAGGATTGCTTGCAGGGTGGTGGCATGGCTGATGGGGCTAGGGTGGTGGTATCCCATGTGGAGGGGGTTGCCTGCGGGGTGGGGGCATGAGTGATGGGGCAAGGGTGGGGCTATCCCATGTGGAAAGGGCTCCCTACAGGGTGGGTACACAGGTGATGGGGGCTGGGGTATCCCATGTGGAGTGGGTTGACTGCAGGGTGGGGACAGGGTTGATGGGGCTGGGGTATCCCATGTGGAAAGGGCTGCCTGTAGGGTGGGGCATGGATGATGGGGCTGAGGTATCCCATGTGGAGAGGGCTGCCTGCAGGGTCGGGGCACAGATGATGGGGGCTGGGGTATCCCATGTGGAGAGGGTGGCCTGCAGGGTGGGGGCACAGGTGATAGGGGCTGGGGTATCCCATGTGGAGAGGGCTGCCTACAGGGAGGGGGCAATGGGTGATGGGGGCTGGGGTATCCCATGTGGAGTGGGTTGACTGCAGGGTGGGGGTAGGGGTGATGGGGGCTGGGGTATCCCATGTGGAGGGGGTTGCCTGCAGAGTGGGGGCACGGGTGATGGGGCAGAGGTGGGGCTATCCCATGTGGAAAGGGCTGACTGCAGGGTGGGGGCACGGATGCTGGGGTATCCCATGTGGAGGGGGCTGCCTGCAGGGTGGGGGCACGGGTGATAGGGTATGGGGTATGCCATGTGGAGAGGGATGCCTGCAGGGTGGGGTCACGGGTGATGGGGGCTGGGGTATCCCATGTGGAGAGGGCTTCCTCCAAGATGGGGGCTTGGGTGATGGGGCAGGGGTGGGGCTATCCCATGTGGAAAGGGCTGCCTGCAGGGTGGGGGCACGGATGCTGGGGTATCCCATGTGGAGGGGGCTGCCTGCAGGGTGGGGGCACGGGTGATAGGGTCTGGGGTATCCCATGTGAAGAGGGCTGCCTGCAGTGTGGTGGAACGGGTGATGCAGGCTTGGTTATCCCATGTGGAGAGGATTGCCTGCAGGGTGGTTGCATGGCTGATGGGGGCTGGGGTATCCCATATGGAAAGGGCTGCCTGCAGGGTGGGGGCACGGGAAATGGGATGGGGTTATCCCCTCTGGACAGGGCTGCCTGCAGGGTGGGGCACGGGTGACGGGGGACGGGGTATCCCATGTGGAGAGGCCTGCCTGCAGGGTGGTGGCACGGATGATGGTGTCTAGGGTAGGGGCACAGGTGATGGGAGCTTGGGTATCCCATGTGGAGAGGGCTGCCTACAAGGAGGGGGCACAGGTGATGGGGGCTGGGGTATCCCATGTGGAGTGGGTTGACTGCAGGGTGGGGGCAGGGGTAATGGGGGCTGGGGTATACCATGTGGAGAGGATTGCTTGCAGGGTGGTGGCATGGCTGATGGGGCTGGGGTGGTGGTATCCCATGTGGAGGGGGTTTCCTGCGGGGTGGGGGCATGAGTGATGGGGGCAAGGGTGGGGCTATCCCATGTGGAAAGGGCTCCCTACAGGGTGGGGACACAGGTGATGGGGGCTGGGGTATCCCATGTGGAGTGGGTTGACTGCAGGGTGGGGGCAGGGTTGATGGGGGCTGGGGTATCCCATGTGGAAAGGGCTGCCTGTAGGGTGGGGCATGGATGATGGGGCTGAGGTATCCCATGTGGAGAGGGCTGCCTGCAGGGTAGGGGCACAGATGATGGGGGCTGGGGTATCCCATGTGGAGAGGGTGGCCTGCAGGGTGGGGGCACAGGTGATAGGGGCTGGGGTATCCCATGTGGAGAGGGCTGCCTACAGGGAGGGGGCAATGGGTGATGGGGGCTGGGGTATCCCATGTGGAGGGGGTTGCCTGCAGAGTGGGGGAACGGTTGATGGGGGCAGAGGTGGGGCTATCCCGTGTGGAAAGGGCTGACTGCAGGGTGGGGGCACGGATGCTGGGGTATCCCATGTGGAGGGGGCTGCCTGCAGGGTGGGGGCACGGGTGATAGGGTATGGGGTATCCCATGTGGAGAGGGATGCCTGCAGGGTGGGGTCACGGGTGATGGGGGCTGGGGTATCCCATGTGGAGAGGACTGCCTCCAAGATGGGGGCTCGGGTGATAGGGCAGGAGTGGGGCTATCCCATGTGGAAAGGGCTGCCTGCAGGGTGGGGGCACGGATGCTGGGGTATCCCATGTGGAGGGGGCTGCCTGCAGGGTGGGGGCACGGGTGATAGGGTCTGGGGTATCCCATGTGAAGAGGGCTGCCTGCAGTGTGGTGGAACGGGTGATGCAGGCTTGGTTACCCCATGTGGAGAGGATTGCCTGCAGGGTGGTGGCATGGCTGATGGGGGCTGGGGTATCCCATGTGGAGAGGGCTGCCTGCAGAGTGGGGCACAGGTGATGGGGGCTGGGGTATCCCATGTGGAGAGGGCTACCTACAGGGAGGGGCACAGGTGATGGGGGCTGGGGTATCCCATGTGGAGTGGGTTGACTGCAGGGTGGGGGCAGGGGTAATGGGGGCTGGGTATACCATGTGGAGAGGATTGCTTGCAGGGTGGTGGCATGGCTGATGGTGCTGGGGTGGGGGTATCCCATGTGGAGGGGGCAGCCTGCAGGGTGGGGGCACGGGTGATGGGGTCTGGGGTATCCCATGTTGAGAGGGCTGCCTGCAGGGTAGGGGCACGGGTGATCGGGGCAGGGGTATCCCATGTGGAGGTGGCTGCCTGCAGGGTGGGGGCACAGGTTATGGGGGCTGGGTTATCCCATGTGGAGAGGGCTGCCTGCATGGTGGTGGCATGGCTGATGGGGCTGGGGTGGGGGAACATGTGGAGGGGGTTGCCTGCAGGGTGGGGGCATGGATGCTGGGGTATCCCATGTGGAGGGGGCTGCCTGCAGGGTGGGGGCACGGGTGACAGGGTATGGGGTATCCCATTGTTAGGGAGAATTCTCTGTTTAGGCTGAATTTCCTAACCTAGTGAGTCCCCCAGCAGCTTTGCTGGATTTCTGGAGTTTGTTTTTGTCCACCCTGCCAAGCGTGAGACTCTTTTTCTCCCACTCTTGGATGTGAATGTGGTTAATTCCTTTGAATGTCAATGTGTTCTATGGGCTATGGGGTCTTTTACTCCATAGGGTCTCATATGTTTTACTATGTGTGTTACACTGCACCCTCTGTGCCGTAACACTGGGGCGTCCTAGAGGATCCCCACCATAGACTCCATACCCTGGGACTGACTACCGTCTCCCAGGGCATGTAAAGTCACCATTGGCTTTCCTAGACCTAAATCTACTAACAGAACTAGTACAAACAATCCTATTGTGGACGTACTAGTAGGGGTAATTCGATTACCCCTGGGTCTGTTATTCGAGGGGGCACTGTCCCGTCCCCCTTCGTCGAGTTTTGGCTGGTGGCAGTGGAAACTACTTATTATATTCGACCCCGGATATAATTCTATGGGATTCTTCCCATAGTTGGAGGCTAATACTTTTTCCTGTTAGTCTCCAACATACCGCCGGTTTGTCTTAAATAAATCTACTGGTCGGTATTTTCTGCCAGAATTGTGTTTTTAAAATGGCGTCTGTGTTCGTCTCTGTAACTCCGAACCAAAGGTTGAGCCCTTTGTTCCACTTTTGGCGGAATTCTACACAGAAGCCCTCCAAAGTGGTGCCATTCTGTCTGGGTACCACAGGGGGTGTGGGAGGGCGTTTAGGCACCCTGGACTGAGTTGCCTAGCCAACTCAAGTCGCACTCTGGTGTGATTGGCCCAAGTGGTGAGCCACCCCGCTCACCACTTAGCGTGTTTTGATTGACAGCTAGGCTGAATGAATGGGGGTTTGCTGCATAAAAGCAGGGATTTTGGGACTGGATCTTCAGAAGTCGCCACAGGACCTAAGAATCCGACGAGGGTAAATCTGAGCCGACCTGCAACGACGACACCTCCGGTGGAGCCCTGCTGAACCGTCTCACCAATTCCCAACGACAGAGGAGATCTCCCGGCTGGAGAGTCCCCTGAATGGTGGGAACAACCAGTCTCTCTGCTTTTTCTTCGCTTCCAGGGCGTAGTGGTCGAATTGCCCGTGCTGAGCACCCCGGCAACCGGATAGCCACTACCCCGTACCGTGACCAAAAGTTGGTGCCTTGTGACGGAGCACTCCGCGGCTGGTCTCTTCCCTGGAGGTGCAACGATCTTCAAGTTTCCTTCGACGACGAGAGCATCTCATCTCTTGGCAAAGCCCCGACTTGCATCCACCACCAGGACAATTGTCCCCGCCGGAGCTGTCTCTCCACATACAAGGTACCGTGTTCGCCTGGCTTCCATGGTGACGGTTAGCGTGAGGTGTCTTAATCCTTGCCTCTCCATTGGGTCGCCTCCAAGCCTTCTTAACTTTCTGTTCTGAACTGGTCCAATCTTTCTGTGACAATTTGCAACAAAGACTCAAATTGCATTTCCACTGGGATACTTTTGGGACATAGCGCCTTGCCTCTCTCCGAGTGGGCCTGGCCTCTGAACTTTGTGATCTACGGTAGATCATGCCTTACTTGCCTTGCATTGTTTCGTTAAAGTGTTGGTACCGAGTTGGTTTCATACCCTGCCTTTTCTCTCCCGTTCTAACGAATACTAGAGTGCCATCTAGGTTAAAGCATTCACCTCTGTCTGCAAATAAGTGGTGCCGATGAACCTAGACTTGTCGACATATTGTTAGAGGAGTGAGATACTTATAGTAATTGAAGTTGTTTGCCGTATTAGTGCCAGTGTGTTTTTCATAGATGTATTTTTATAAATAAATAACTATATCTCTTTACACCCAAGCTCTGTTCCGTGTCTGCTTGTTCTACTGTGTAAATTGCCCTATTTTGTATACTCCACATACTGCCTAACTCTTCTTGAGGGAAGTCTGACTGCTCAGCCACAGCTACCAAGTGAATCTGTGTGGTACAGAATGCTACCAAGTGGGTTTACTGTCAAACACCTGTAGGCCTAAATCTTTTGCAGTGGTCCCAGAGGGAACTGCACAGGTTTCCGCTTAACACTGGTGTACAGCGGTGGGATTTGTATCGAGTATACAGTTTAGAGTGCTTTTCAACACTTTAGGATAACTAACCACAAAGCTTAGCACTAAAAAGCAACTTTCAAAAACATGTCTACTATGGAAGTTTACAGTCAAGAGTCCTTGTCAGGTGAAAATACTGAGAGTTTGAGATCTCTCTGTAGACAAGAGAATCTTTCTGTAAGAGGCAAGAAAGTAGAACTGATAGCGAGATTGCTGGAAAACCAAAGTCTGGGTACTGGTTCAGAGGAACCAACTTCTCCAGCGAATGTAGAAAACAGTGATGGTATTGATCTGAATCAAAGTCTTGATAATGAGTCAGAAGAGGAAAGTGAACCTAATGAAGTTAGCCACTCTGAGCCTCTGTCTGCCTTACCTACTGTACCTACGGGGCCCATACCAGGTCCCACATGTAACCCTGCTTATTTTGAACTTGAAAAAATGAAGCTCGAGTTAGACTACAAACGTTTTTTAGCCCAGTCTGAAAGAAACCAAGAGCTAGAGTTCAGACGGATGAATGCCCAGGCTGAGCAGAAGCAAGCTGAATTAAGGCTCAGAGAAATAGAACTTAATCATGAGTTAAAAATGAAAAAGTTATCTGTGGACAGTACTTGGCTGATTCGAAGGAATTGGATTCCAGGGAGCTAGCTAAGGCTGCTGACTTGTGGGTTGCCAACAGGGCTACTCATAAGGATTCTGGGGCAACTCAGAAAAAGGATGAGGGAAAACAGCCTAAAAAAGACTCAAAAGAGAATTCTAATAACTCAAATTCCAAAGAGGGCCCCAAACAAAACCATAAGGGTAAGCCACAAGGAAAACCGCAACAGAATAGTGTACCTTCTGGTGCCAAACCGGAAGGCGGCCAGAACAAGCCACCATTCCAGAAAGCATTCGGTAAATGCTTTGTTTGTGGCTCTACTGACCATGTGAAAGGAGATCCCAGGTGCAAGGGTAAACCTTCAGGTGTCCAGCTTGTCTCCTTAGCCTTCGCTCCAGAGGAGGAAGTCCAAATGGCAAGTGGAAACTTTCTACTACTAGCTGATGAACCCATTGGAGTCTCAGCCAGTGTTTCTTTAGTGTCTCTGGGTTTGTGGGAACAACAGAATTTAGATGTCTATAATTCTATCCCAGATAATACTAAAGAGTATTATAAGGACAGTGTCCAGGTGAATGGTCAGGAGACACCTGCCATTAGGGACACTGGGGCCAGCATAACTGTGGTGGATAAATCTTTTTTTCCAGGCTGAGGATATTGCTAAGGCACCCAAACGCCTCACCAAGTTAGCTGGAGGGCCTGTGCAGATGCTTCCCCAATTACCAGTTCTCATCCAGTGTAACGACATGACTGTAAAGATACCTGTCAGCATACAGAGTGAGGTACCAGGACGCGTTCTGTTGGGTAACGATTTAAAAACTCTTGGAGTTGTGTTTCATACCCCCAGACCTCCTAGTAAACGGTTATAGGAGCTAACCAGACCTGCAAGGGAGAGGAACCATGAGAGGTACTCTCCAGGAGGTGATGAAGAAAGATATCACTCCTGCTCCACTGGAATTATCAGCTGCTGTCTCAAAGAAATCAGAAGCGAAAGGGAAACCCAACACTTCTATACCGAAACCAGCAGCCATCATTCCAGTGCAGCCAACAAGGACTTCCCCGCGGTTGTCCAAAGTTACACCCGTAACTCCCCCTCCAGCTGAGGCTGAGAGGGTGGTGCAACCCTGTGTGGTAGAATTAGACTCTGAAGAAGAGCTAATGGAAGGCCAGGAACTCATTGGAGATCTGGATCCTGTTGACCATCCTGAGCTGCAGTCTTTACTGGCAGAAGGTGGACCCACCAGGGCAGACTTCAGTAAGGGACAGAGAGAATGTCCAACTCTGGAAGGTCTTCGCCACCAGGCAGAAGCTAAGGCTGAAGGGCAAGAGCCTAGGAAATACAGGTTGCAATGGGAAGATGGCCTCTTCTACAGTGAACCAACCGAGTCTGCACCTGGAGACTACAAACGACTTGTAGTGCCCCAAGAGAACAGACCACAATTCTTGCAGTTAGCCCACGAGATTCCTTTGGCTGGTCACTTGAGTTTCAAGAAGACTAAGGAAAGGCTCTCTCTCTACTTTTATTGGCCGAAGATGGGGGCCAAAGTAGAAAAACACTGCAGGAGCTGCCACACCTGCCAGACCTCTGGTAAGGTGGGTTCAAAGAATGTGGCACCTTTAGTGCCTCTCCCAGTTGTGGGAGTCCCATTTGAGAGAGTAGGGATTGACATTGTTGGTCCCCTTGATCCTCTAACCTCCTCAGGCAACAGGTTTATTCTTGTTGTAGTAGACCATGCTACTAGCTATCCTGAGGCAATTCCTATGAGGACTGTTACAGCTCCGGCTGTGGCTTAGGCCCTCCTTGGTATTTTTACCAGGGTCGGGTTTCCTAAGGAAGTAATATCTGACAGGGGGTCAAACTTTATGTCCCACTACATGAAAGCCATGTGGAAAACCTGTGGAGTTACTTACAAGTTCTCAACAGCTTACCACCCACAAACCAATGGGTTGGTAGAAAGGTTGAACCGAACCATGAAGAGCATGATAGGTGCTTTAGAAGAACCCCTTAAACGAAAGTGGGACCTTCTACTGCCATGCCTTCTCTTTGCTTGTAGAGAAGTCCCTCAGGAGGGAGTAGGTTATTCTCCCTTTGAGCTTCTCTATGGTTATCCCGTCAGAGGTCCATAGGCCCTGATTAAGGAGGGGTTGGAGAGTGCTCCTTCCCCCAAGCCAGTCAGAGTGACTGACTACGCGATAGGTCTCTGGAGGAGAATGTCACACATTGTTAGGCAGAAACCTGTGCAGTTCCCTTAGGGAACACTGCAAAAGATTTAAGACTACAGGTGTTGGCAGTAAACCCACTTGGTAGCAGTCTGTACCACCCAGATTTACCTGGTAGCTGTGGCTGAGCAGTCAGACTTCCCTCAAGAGAGTTAGACAGTATGCAAAGTCTACACAATAGGCACCCAGACACAATAATACAAGCAGACACTGACCAGAGCTTTGGTATCAAAGTATATAATTATTTATTTAAAAACACACGGTTTGAAACACTCCAGCACTCTTGTTGTAAAATATTCTAAACACAGTTACTATTGTAATATATACACCCTTTTCCCTTATCAGATAAGTCACAGTAAACACCACTTATTTTCATACAGAGGTCAGCGCTTAACTAGATGGCACTCCAATAAGTTTGTGAAAAAGGGAGGGAAAAAGACAGAATATGGAAAGGTACACCACTCTAAGGTTCAGGAACACTGTTAGCAAGGCAGAAGAGCAAATGTCACTGGTGAGCCAAAGTCCAAAGGCTGGGCCCACTCTTAGAGAGAGCAGAGCACAAATGCGCCCAAGATCACACAGTTACACTAGGCTTAGGAAGTCTTGCAGAGGGTTCAAAAAGAGTTTAGAGAGGCTTAGGAAAGTTTAGCCAGGGTGTCCCAGGCTAACCCAGGTTCGAAAACCGGGAACTAAATCTACCCCGTACAGTCGGTAGCAAGGGAAGCCAGGTGGGACACGGTACCTTAAGTGGGAAGGATCCTCCAGCGGTGGCAGATGTTCCTTGTAGTGGGTGCAAGTTGCGTCATCGTCCAGGGGAAGAGAAGATCTCGACTTGGAGGAAAGATGGAGGTCGTTGCACTACCAGGGAAGAAACCAGCCATGGAGTTTTACGGTTATAGGTGGTACCTTTGTTTCGCGGTCGTGGTAAAACGTGGTATCCCGGTTGCCGGGGTGCTTGGCACGGGCAAGGCAGCCACGAGGTACGTCGGGAAGGCGAAAAGACGGTGAAACTGGTTATCCCCACCAGTCAAAGGAAGAAGACTCTCCAGCCGGGAGATCTCCTCTGTCGTTGGGTAAAGTGGTGAGACGGTCCAGCAGGGCTCCACCGGTGGTGGTATCGTGGCAGGTTGGCACAGCTTCTCCCTCATCGGATTCCTAGGTCCTGTGGCGACTTCTGAAGTTCCAGTCCCCAAAGCCCTGCTTTTATGCAGAAAACCCCCATTCACTCAGCCTAGCTGTCACTCAAACATGCTAAGTGGTGAGCCGGCCGGCTCACCACTTGGGCCAATCAGGACGGAGTGCGACTTGAGTTGCCTAGGCAACTCATTCCAGGGTGCCTAAATCCCCCTCCACCCCTCCTAAGTACCCCCGACAGAGTGGCACCACTTTGGAGGGCTTCTGTGGAGAAGCCCGCCAAAAAGTGGAACAAAGGGCTCGACTTGGGTTGGAGTCACAGAAGAGAACACAAACGCCATTTTAGAATCAAGTTTTGGCAAAAAATACCAACCGGAGAATTAATATTAATTAAATAAACCGGCGGTATGTTCGAGGCTACCGTAAATAATTAAATAAAGGTAGTAGCCTAAAACAATGGGAAATCCCATAGGGAAATATTTGCGGTTGAATATTAAAAGTAGTATCCACTGCCACCAGCCAAAACTCGATCAGAGGGGACGGAGACGTGCCCCCTCGACTAACAGACCCTGGGGCAATCGAATTGCCCCAGCCAGTACGTCCACAATATGATGGTTTGTACTGGTTCTGTTCAGAAATTAAGACTAGTAAAGTCAAAGGTGACTTTACATGCCCTGGGAGACAGTAGTCAGTCCCAGGGTATGGAGTCTATACTGGGGGGTCACTAGGACACCCCTGTGTCACTGCACTGAGGGTGCTGTGTAACACACATCACAAAAACACATGAAGCCCTATGGAGTAAAAGACCCCATAGCCCATTAAACACATCTAGATTCAAAGAAACACACTCAAATCATGCCCAAAAGTGAGGGTAAGAGAGTCTCACTCTTGGCAGGAGAAAAAAATAAACCCCAAAAATCCAGCAAAGCTGCTGGGGGACTCACTAGGTAAGGAAATTCAGCCTAAACAGAGAATTCTCCCTAACACACATGATGACGGAAGCAAGCGATAACTTCAAAGCTGGACAAGCTTTGGTCAAGCACTGGCATGATCAAAAGGCTAACATGGTTGAGTTCACTCAAGACCAGCTAGTTCTCGTTATGATCCCAACAAGGCAGAGGGCCTTGCAAGACAAATGGATGGGACCCTTCAGAGTTGTGGGTAAACTTGGAGAGGTCAACTATCTGGTGGACTTGGGCAATCCCAAGGAGGCTCCAACAGTCTTCCACACCAACCGACTCAAAGCGTATGTCTCGAGACCTGATGTAGGAGCGTTGCTTTTAGCATCATCAGAGGAAGAAGAAGAGAGTGAAGCTCTTTCTGATCTCCTCAGAGGCTTACCTTTAGACGAAAAAATTGAAGGACTCAATCTCTCTTCAAATCTGACACCTGAGCAACAAGAAGAGTGCAAATCTATGTTAAATCAGTTTGCCTCTCTGTTCTCACTTTCACCAGGCTTCACCCCTTGGGGCCAGCATGACAAACTCACTGGTGACTGTCTGCCAGTCAAAAGCAGAGGATACCGAATGTCAGAAAACGTACAAACCCACATCAAAGGTGAGGTCAGCAAGATGCTTGATCTCGGGGTAATAGAGCCCTCTACTAGTCCATGGTCTAGCCCAGTTGTGTTAGTACCAAAGGCCGGATCTAAAGAACTTAGATTCTGCGTGGATTATAGAGCTCTTAATGCAGTCACCAAGACTGATGCCCACCCTTTGCCAAGAACAGATGAGTTGGTGGATAAACTAGGTTCAGCCAAGTTCCTCAGCACATTTGACTTGACATCAGGCTATTAGCAAATAGCCCTGACAGACCATGCCAAGGAGAAAGCTGCATTTTCTACACCCGTTGGCTTATACCAGTTTAAAGGTAATGCCTTTCGGATTGAAAAATGCACCTGCTACATTTCAACGGATGGTAAACCAGGTTCTGAATGGGATGGAGCACTTCTGCATGGCACTCTTGGATGACATAGCAGTGTTCAGCAATTCCTGGGAAGAACATGTAACCCACCTAAGAGATGTTTTGCAGGCTCTTGGACGAGCCAATCTGTCCATAAAGGCGAGTAAATGCCAAATTGGACAGAGCAAGGTAGTCTATCTTGGACATGAGGTAGGAGGTGGAGAAATAAGGCCTTTGCTCAGTAAGATTGAAGCTGTGCAAAATTGGACAACACCTACTACTCAGACCCAAGGGAGAGCCTTCTTAGGTCTCACTGGGTATTACAGGAATTTCATTGAGAACTATGGGACCATAGCTTCTCCTCTGAATGTCATCTCCTCTCCCAAATTTCCTAAATAGGTAAGATGGAACAAGGAGTGCAATCAGGCTTTTGAAAACCTGAAAAAGGCTCTTTGCCAAGCCCCAGTACTCAGAGCGCCTGATTACCACCAAACTTTCATTGTGCAGACAGATGCTTCTAATGTATGAATAGGTGCCGTACTCAGTCAACTGGATGGGAAAGGTAGGGAGCACCCTGTTTGCTTCATCAGCCGCAAGCTGAAGGATCCTGAAACAAGGTGGGCAACAATCGAAAGAGAATGCTTTGCTATCGTGTGGGCTCTGAAGAAGTTTAGGCCATACTTGTATGGTTTTACTTTCGTCATTCAGACTGACCACCAACCCTTGAGATGGTTAATGCAAATGAAAGGGGAAAACCCAAAACTACTGAGATGGTCGATCTGCCTGCAAGGGTTTGATTTCACCATTGAGCACAGGTCAGGGTGTCACCACCAAAATGCTGATGGTCTCTAGGATGTATGTCATCGACTAGAGGTATGAGATTCATCCAGGAGTGGATTAAATCCTCCTGTCCCTTAGTCGGGGGGGGCGAGTGTTAGGAAGAATTCTCTGTTTAGGCTGAATTTCCTAACCTAGTGAGTCCCCAGCAGCTTTGCTGGATTTCTGGAGTTTGTTTTTGTCCATCCTGCCAAGAGTGAGACTCTTTTTCTCCCTCTCTTGGACGTGAATGTGGTTAATTCCTTTGAATGTCAATGTGTTCTATGGGCTATGGGGTCTTTTACTCCATAGGGTCTCATATGTTTTACTATGTGTGTTACACTGCACCCTCCGTGCCGTAACACTGGGGCGTCCTAGAGGATCCCCACCATAGACTCCATACCCGGGGACTGACTACTGTCTCCCCGGGAATGTAAAGTTACCATTGGCTTTACTAGACCAAAATTTACTAACAGAACTAGTACAAACCATCCTATTGTGGACGTACTAGTAGGGGGAATTCGATTACTCCTGGGTCTGTTATTCGAGGGGGCACTGTCCCGTCCCCCCTCGTCGAGTTTTGGCTGGTGGCAGTGGAAACTACTTGTTCTATTCGACCCCAAATATAACTCTATGGGATTCTTCCCATTGTTTAAGGTTAATACTTTTTCTCGTTAATCTCTAACATACCACCGGTTTATTTATCTTAAATAAATCTATCGGTTGGTATTTTCTGCCAGAACTCGGTTTTTAACATGGCGTCTGTGTTCATCTCTGTGACTCCTAAACCAAAGGTTGAGCCCTTTGTTCCACTTTTGGCGGGCTTCTGTACAGAGGCCCTCCAAAGTGGTGCCATTCTGTCTGGGTACCACAGGGGGTTTGGGAGGGGGTTTAGGCACCCTGGACTGAGTTGCCTTGCCAACTCAAGTCGCACTCTGGTGTGATTGGCCCAAGTGGTGAGCCACCCCGCTCACCACTTAGCGTGTTTGATTGACAGCTAGGCTGAATGAATGGGGGTTTTCTGCATAAAAGCAGGGCTTTTGGGACTGGATCTTCAGAAGTCGCCACAGGACCTAAGAATCCGACGAGGGTAAAGTTGAGCCGACCTGCAACGACAACACCTCTGGTGGAGCCCTGCTGAACCGACTCACCACTTCCCAACGACAGAGGAGATCTCCCGGCTGGAGAGTCTCTTCCCCTGACTGGTGGGAACAACCAGTCCCCTTGGCTTTTTCTTCGTTCCAGGACGTAGTGGTCGAATTGCCCGTGCTGAGCACCCCGGAAACCGGATAGCCACTACCCACTGTACCGAGACCAAAAGGTGGTGCCTTGTGACGGAGCACTCCGCGGCTAGTCTCTTCCTTGGTGGTGCAACGATCTTCAACTTTCCTTCGACGACGAGATCATCTCTTCTCTTTGCAAAGCCCCGACTTGCATCCACCACCAGGAACAACTGCCCCCGCCGGAGCTGTCTCTCCACATACAAGGTACCGTGTCCGCCTGGCTTCCCTGGTGACGGTTAGCGTGAGGTGTCTTAATCCTTGCCTCTCCATTGGGTCGCCTCCAAGTCTTCTTAACTTTCTGTTCTGAACTGGTCCAATCTTTCTGTGAATACTTTTGGGACATAGCGCCTTGCCTCTCTCCGAGTGGGCCTGGCCTCTGAACTTTGTGATCTACGGTAGATCCTGCCTTACTTGCCTTGCATTGTTTTGTAAAAGTGTTGTTACCGAGTTGGTTTCATAACCTGCCTTTTCTCTCCCGTTCTAACGAATACTAGAGTGCGATCTAGGTTAAAGCATTCACCTCTGTCTGCAAATAAGTGGTGCCGATGAACCTAGACATGTCGACATATTGTTAGAGGAGTGAGATACTTATAGTAGTGTGTTTTTCATAGATGTGTTTTTATAAATAAATATCTATATCTCTTTACACCCAAGCTCTGTTCCGTGTCTGCTTGTTCTACTGTGTAAATTGCCCTATTTTGTATACTCCACATACTGCCTAACTCTTCTTGAGGGAAGTCTGACTGCTCAGCCACAGCTATCAAGTGAATCTGTGTGGTACAGACTGCTACCAAGTGGGTTTACTGCCAAACACCTGTAGGCCTAAATCTTTTGCAGTGGTCCCAGAGAGAACTACACAGGTTTCCGCTTAACACCCATGTGAAGAAGGATGCCTGCAGGGTGGGGTCACGGGTGATGGGGGCTGGGGTATCCCATGTGGAGAGGGCTGCCTGCACTATGGGGGCTCGGGTGATGGGGCAGGGGTGGGGCTATCCCATGTGGAAAGGGCTGCCTGCAGGTTGGGGGCATGGATGCTGGGGTATCCCATGTGGAGGGGGCTGCCTGCAGGGTGGGGGCACGGGTGATAGGGTCTGGGGTATCCCATGTGGAGAGGGCTGTCTGCAGTGTGGTGGAACGGGTGATGCATGCTTGGTTATCCCATGTGGAGAGGATTGCCTGCAGGGTGGTGGCATGGCTGATGGGGGCTGGGGTATCCCATGTGGAGAGGGCTGCCTGCAGAGTGGGGCACAGGTGATGGGGCCTGAGGTATCCCATGTGGAGAGGGCTACCTACAGGGAGGGGCACAGGTGATGGGGGCTGGGGTATCCCATGTGGAGTGGGTTGACTGCAGGGTGGGGGCAGGGGTAATGGGGGCTGGGGTATACCATGTGGAGAGGATTGCTTGCAGGGTGGTGGCATGGCTGATGGTGCTGGGGTGGGGGTATCCCATGTGGAGGGGGTTGCCTGCGAGGTGGGGGCATGGGTGATGGGACAGGGGTGGGGCTATCCCATGTGGAAAGGGCTGCCTGCAGGGTGGGGGTACGGATGATGGGGCATCCCATGTGGAGGGGGCAGCCTGCAGGGTGGGGGCACGGGTGATGGGGTCTGGGGTATCCCATCTTGAGAGGGCTGCTTGCAGGGTAGGGGCACGGGTGATCGGGGCAGGGGTATCCCATGTGGAGGGGGCTGCCTGCAGGGTGGGGGCACAGGTGATGGGGGCTGGGGTATCCCATGTGGAGGGGGCTGCCTGCAGAGTGGGGGCACAGGTGATAGGGGCTGGAGTATCCCATGTGGAGTGGGTTGACTGCAGGGTGGGGGCAGGGGTGCGGCTATCCCATGTGGAAAGGGCTGCCTGCAGGGTGGGGGCATGAATGATGGGGCTGGGGTATCCCATGTGGAGAGGGCTGCCTGCAGGGTGGTGGCACGGGTGATGGGGTCTGGGGTATCCAATGTGGAGAGGGCTGCCTGCAGGGTGGGGGCACGGGTGATGGGGTCTGGGGTATCCCATGTGGAGAGGGCTGCCTGTAGGGTGTGGGCTCAGGTGATGGTGACTAGGGTATCCCATGTGGAGAGGGCTGCCTGCAGGGTGTGGGCTCAGGTGATGGGGACTAGGGTATCCCATGTGGAGAGGGCTGCCTGCAGGGTGTGGGCTCAGGTGATGGGGCAGGGGTGTACAATGTGGAGAGGGCTACCTGCAGGGTGGGGTCACAGATGAAGGGCTCTGGGGTATCCCATGTGGAGAGGATTGCCTGCAGGCTGGGGGTTCAGATGATGGGGTGAGGTATCCCATGTGGAGGGGGCTGCCTGCATGGTGGGAGCACGGGTGATGGGGTTTGGGGTATCCCATGTGGAGATGGCTGCCTGCTGGGTGGGGGGCATGGGTGATGGTGGCAGGGGTATCCCATGTAGAGAGGGCTGCCTGCACTACCTGCAGGGTGGGGCACGGGTGATGGGGGCAGGGGTGGGGGTATCCCATGTGGAGAGGGCTGCCTGCATGGTGGGAGCACGGGTGATGGGATTTGGGGTATCCCATGTGGAGTGGGTTGACTGCAGGGTGGGGTCAGGGGGTGTGGGGCCTGGGGTCTGGGGTATCCAATGTGGAGAGGATTGCCTGCAGGGTGGTGGCATGGCTGATGTGGGCTGGGGTGGGGGTATCCCATGAGGAGGTGGTGCCTGCAGGGTTGGGGCATAGGATATGGGGGCAGGGGTGGGGCTATCCCATGTGGAAAGGGCTGCCTGCAGGGTGGGGCGCGGATGATGGGGCTGGGGTATCCCATGTGGAGGAGGTTGCCTGCAGGGTGGGGGCAAGGGTGATGGGGTCTGAGGTATCCCATGGGGAGGGAGCTGCCTGCAGGGTGGGGGCAAGGGTGATGGGTGCGGTATCCCATGTGGAGAGAGCTTCCTGCAGGGTAGGGGCACAGGTGATGGGGGGCTAGGGTATCCCATGTTGAGATGGCTGCCTGCAGGGAGGCGTCTCCTGTGATGGGGCAGGGGTATCCAATGTGGAGAGGACTGCCTGCAGGATGGGGGCACATGTGATGGTGTCTGGGGTATCCCATGTGGAGAGAGCTGCCGGCAGGGTGGGGGCACGGGTGATGCAGGCTTGGGTATCCCATGTGGAGAGGGCTGCATGCAGGGTGGGGCAGAGGTGGGGGTATCCCATGTGGAGAGGTCTGCCTGCAGGGTGGGGGCACGGGTGATGGGGGCAGGGGAATCTCATGTGGAGAAGGCTGCCGCAGGGTGGGGGCATGGGTGAATGGGTGGGGTTATCCCATATGGATAGGGCTGCTTGCAGGGTGGGGGCACGGGAAATGGGATGGGGTTATCCCGTGGACAGGGCTGCATGCAGGGTGGGGTACGGGAAATGATGGGGTTATCCCCTGTGGACAGGGCTGCCTGCAGGGTGGGGGCACGGGAAATGGGATGGGGTTATCCCCTGTGGACAGGGCTGCCTGCAGGGTGGGGCATAGGGGATGGGGTATCCCATGTGGAGAGGCCTGCCTGCAGGGTGGTAGCACGGATGATGGTGTCTGGGGTATCCCATGTGGTGAAGGCTGCCTGCAGGGTGGGGACACGGTTGATGGGGTGGCAGTATCCCATGTGGAGAGGGCTGCCTGCAGGGTGGGGGCATTGGTGATGGGGCCAGGGTTGGGGGTATCCCATGTGGAGAGGGCTGCCTGCAAGGAGTGGGCATGGGTGATGTGGATGGGGTATCCCATGTGGAGAGGGCTGCCTGCAGGGTGGGGGCACAGGTGATGGGGGCTGGTGTATCCCATGTGGAGGGGGCTGTCTGCAGGGTGGAGATGGGGACTGGGGTATCCCATGTGGAGAGGGTGGGGGTATTCCATGTGGAGGGGGCTGCCTGCAGGGTGTGGGCATGGGTTGATGGGGGCTGGGTTATCCCATAAGGAGAGGTCTGCCTGCAGCAGGGTGGGGGCATGGGAGATGGGGGCTGGGGTGGGCGTATCCCATGTGGAGGGGGTTCCTGCAGGGTGGGGGCATGGGTGATGGGGCAGGGGTGGGGCTATCCCATGTGGAAAGGGCTGCCTGCAGAGTGGGGGCATCGGTGATGGGGGCTGGAGTATCCGATATGGAGGGGGCTGCCTGCAGGGTGTGGGTATGGGTTGATGGGGGCTGGGTTATCCCATAAGGAGAGGGCTGCCTGCAGGGTGGTGGCATGGGTGATGGGGGCTGGGGTGGGCGTATCCCATGTGGAGTGGGTTGACTGCAGGGTGGGGGCAGGGGTAATGGGGGCTGGGGTATACCATGTGGAGAGGATTGCTTGCAGGGTGGTGGCATGGGTGAAGGGGGCAGGGGTGGGGCTATCCCATGTGGAAAGGGCTGCCTGCAGGGTGGGGGTACGGATGATAGGGCTGGGGTATCCCATATGGAGGGGCCAGCCTGCAGGGTGGGGGCACAGGTGATGGGGCTGGGGCATCCCATGTTGAGAAGGCTCCCTGCAGGGTAGGGGCACGGGTGATCAGGGCAGGGGTATCCCATGTGGAGGTGGCTGCCTGCAGGGTGGCGGCACAGGTGATGCGGGCTGGGGTATCCCATGTGGAGAGGGCTGCCTGCAGGGTGGGGGCACAGGTGATGGGGCTGGGGTATCCCATGTGGAGAGGGCTGCCTGCAGGGAGGGGGTACAGGTGATGTGGGCTGGGGTATCCCATGTGGAGTGGGTTGACTGCAGGGTGGGGGTAGGGGTGATGGGGCTGGGGTATCCAATGCGGAGAGGATTGCCTGCATGGTGGTGGCATGGCTGATGGGGCTGGGGTGGGGGTATAACCTGTGGAGGGGGTTGCCTGCAGGGTGGGGGCACAGATGCTGGGGTATCCCATGTGGAGGGGGCTGCCTGCAGGGTGGGGTCACGGGTGATGGGGGCTGGGGTATCCCATGTGGAGAGGGCTGCCTGCAAGATGGGGGCTCGGGTGATGGGGCAGAGGTGGGGCTATCCCATGTGGAAAGGGCTGCCTGCAGGGCGGGGGCACGGATGCTGGGGTAACCCATGTGGAGGGGGCTGCCTGCAGGGTGGGGGCACGGGTGATGCATGCTTGGTTATCCCATGTGGAGAGGATTGCCTGCAGGGTGGTGGCATGGCTGATGGGGGCTGGGGTATCCCATGTGGAGAGGGCTGCCTGCAGAGTGGGGCACAGGTGATGGGGGCTGGGGTATCCCATGTGGAGAGGGCTACCTACAGGGAGGGGCACAGGTAATGGGGGCTGGGGTATCCCATGTGGACTGGGTTGACTGCAGGGTGGGGGCAGCGGTAATGGGGGCTGGGGTATACCATGTGGAGGGGGATGCCTGCTAGGTGGGGGCATGGGTGATGGGGGCAGGGGTGGGGCTAACCCATGTGGAAAGGGCTGCCTGCATGGTGGGGGTATGTATGATAGGGCTGGGGTATCCCATGTGGAGGGGGCAGCCTGCAGGGTGGGGGCACGGGTGATGGGGTATCCCATGTTGAGAGGGCTGCTTGCAGGGTAGGGGCACGGGTATCCCATGTGGAGGTGGCTGCCTGCAGCGTGGGGGCACAGGTGATGGGGGCTGGGGTATCCCATGTGGAGCGGGCTGCCTGCAGGGTGGGGGCACAGGTGATGGGGCTGGGGTATCCCATGTGGAGAGGGCTGCCTACAGGGAGGGGGTACAGGTGATGGGGGCTGAGGTATCCCATGTGGAGTTGGTTAACTGCAGGGTGGGGGCAGGGGTGATGGGGCTGGGGTATCCAATGCAGAGAGGATTGCCTGCATGGTGGTGGCATGGCTGATGGGGCTGGGGTGGGGTATAACATGTGGAGGCGGCTGCCTGCAGGGCGGGGGCACGGGTGATAGGGTATGGGTTATCCCATGTGGAGAGGGATGCCTGCAGGGTAGGGTCACGGGTGATGGGGGCTGGGGTATCCCATGTGGAGAGGGCTACTTGCAAGATGGGGGCTCGGGTGATGGGGCAGGGGTGGGGCTATCCCATGTGGAAAGGGCTGCCTGCAGGTTGGGGGCACGGATGCTGGGGTATCCCATGTGGAGGGGGCTGCCTGCAGGGTGGGGGCACGGGTGATAGGGTCTGGGGTATCCCATGTGGAGAGGGCTGTCTGCAGTGTGGTGGAACGGGTGATGCATGCTTGGTTATCCCATGTGGAGAGGATTGCCTGCAGGGTGGTGGCATGGCTGATGGGGGCTGGGGTATCCCATGTGGAGCGTGCTGCCTGCAGAGTGGGGCACAGGTGATGGGGGCTGGGGTATCCCATGTGGAGAGGGCTACATACAGGGAGGGGCACAGGTGATGGGGCTGGGGTATCCCATGTGGAGTGGGTTGACTGCAGGGTGGGGGCAGGGCTAATGGGGGCTGGGGTATACCATGTGGAGAGGATTGCTTGCAGGGTGGTGGCATGGCTGATGGTGCTGGGGTGGGGGTATCCCATGTGGAGGGGGTTGCCTGCAGGGTGGGGGCACAGATGCTGGGGTATCCCATGTGGAGGCTGCTGCCTGGAGGGTGGGGGCACGGGTGATAGGGTATGGGGTATCCCATGTGGAGAGGTATGCCTGCAAGATGGGGTCACAGGTGATGGGGGCTGAGGTATCCCATGTGGAGAGGTATGCCTGCAAGATGGGGGCTCGGGTGATGGGGCAGGGGTGGGGCTGTCCCATGTGGAAAGGGCTGCCTGCAGGGTGGGGGCACGGGTGATAGGGTCTGGGGTATCCCATGTGGAGAGGGCTGCCTACAGGGAGGGGGTACAGGTGATGGGGGCTGGAGTATCCCATGTGGAGTGGGTTGACTGCAGGGTGGGGGCAGGGGTGCGGCTATCCCATGTGGAAAGGGCTGCCTGCAGGGTGGGGGCACGAATGATGGGGCTGGGGTATCCCATGTGGAGAGGCTGCCTGCAGGGTGGGGGCACGGGTGATGGGGTCTGGGGTATCCCATGTGGAGAGGGATGCCTGCAGGGTGGGGGCACGGGTGATGGGGACTAGGGTATCCCATGTGGAGAGGGCTGCCTGTAGGGTGTGGGCTCAGGTGATGGGGACTAGGGTATCCCATGTGGAGAGGGCTGCCTGCAGGGTGTGGGCTCAGGTGATGGGGACTAGGGTATCCCATGTGGAGAGGGCTGCCTGCAGGGTGTGGGCTCAGGTGATGGGGCAGGGGTGTACAATGTGGAGAGGGCTACCTGCAGGGTGGGGTCACAGATGAAGGGCTCTGGGGTATCCCATGTGGAGAGGGCTGCCTGCAGGGTGGGGGAACGGGTGATGCAGGCTTGGGTATCCCATGTGGAGAGGATTGCCTGCAGGGTGGGGGTTCAGATGATGGGGTGGGGTATCCCATGTGGAGGGGGCTGCCTGCAGGGTGGGGGCAGGGGTGATGGGGCTGGGGTATCCAATGCAGAGAGGATTGCCTGCATGGTGGTGGCATGGCTGATGGGGCTGGGGTATAACATGTGGAGGGGGTTGCCTGCAGGGTGGGGGCACAGATGCTGGGGTATCCCATGTGGAGGCGGCTGCCTGCAGGATGGGGGCACGGGTGATAGGGTATGGGTTATCCTATGTGGAGAGGGATGCCTGCAGGGTGGGGTCACGGGTGATGGGGGCTGGGGTATCCCATGTGGAGAGGGCTGCCTGCAAGATGGGGGCTCGGGTGATGGGGCGGGGCTATCCCATGTGGAAAGGGCTGCCTGCAGGGTGGGGGCACGGGTGATAGGGTCTGGGGTATCCCATGTGGAGAGGGCTGTCTGCAGTGTGGTGGAACGGGTGATAGGGTCTGGGGTATCCCATGTGGAGAGGGCGGTCTGCAGTGTGGTGGAACGGGTGATGCATGCTTGGTTATCCCATGTGGAGAGGATTGCCTGCAGGGTGGTGGCATGGCTGATGGGGGCTGGGGTATCCCATGTGGAGAGGGCTGCCTGCAGAGTGGGGCACAGGTGATGGGGGCTGGAGTATCCCATGTGGAGTGGGTTGACTGCATGGTGGGGGCAGGGGTGCGGCTATCCCATGTGGAAAGGGCTGCCTGGAGGGTGGGGGCCCGAATGATGGGGCTGGGGTATCCCATGTGGAGAGGGCTGCCTGCATGGTGGGTGCACGGGTGATGGGGTCTGGGGTATCCCTTGTGGAGAGGGATGCCTGCAGGGTGGGGGCACGGGTGATGGGGACTAGGGTATCCCATGTGGAGAGGGCTGCCTGTAGGGTGTGGGCTCAGGTGATGGGGACTAGGGTATCCCATGTGGAGAGGGTTGCCTGCAGGGTGTGGGCTCAGGTGATGGGGACTAGGGTATCCCATGTGGAGAGGGCTGCCTGCAGGGTGTGGGCTCAGGTGATGGGGACTAGGGTATCCCATGTGGAGAGGGCTACCTGCAGGGTGGGGTCACAGATGAAGGGCTCTGGGGTATCCATTGTGGAGAGGGTTGCCTGCTGGGTGGGGGAACGGGTGATGCAGGCTTGGGTATCCCATGTGGAGAGGATTGCCTGCAGGGTGGGGGTTCAGATGATGGGGTGGGGTATCCCATGTGGAGGGGGCTGCCTGCAGGGTTGGGGCACGGGTGATAGGGTCTGGGGTATCCCATGTGGAGAGGGCTGTCTGCAGTGTGGTGGAACGGGTGATGCAGGCTTGGTTATCCCATGTGGAGAGGATTGCCTGCAGGGTGGTGGCATGGCTGATGGGGGCTGGGGTATCCCATGTGGAGAGGGCTACCTAGAGGGAGGGGCACAGGTGATGGGGCTGGGGTATCCCATGTGGAGTTGGTTGACTGCAGGGTGGGGGCAGGGGTAATGGGGGCTGGGGTATACCATGTTTAGAGGATTGCTTGCAGGGTGGTGACATGGCTGATGGTGCTGGGGTGGGGGTATCCCAGGTGGAGGGGGGGTATCCCATGTGGAGGGGATTGCCTGCGGGGTAGGGGCATGGGTGATGGGGGCAGGAGTGGGGCTATCCCATGTGGAAAGGGCTGCCTGCAGGGTGGGGGTACGGATAGGGCTGGGGTATCCCATATGGAGGGGGCAGCCTGCAGGGTGGGGGCATGGGTGATGGGGTCTGGGGTATCCCATGTTGAGATGGCTGCTTGCAAGATAGGGGCACGGGTGATCGGGGCAGGGGTATCCCATGTGGAGGTGGCTGCCTGCAGGGTGGGGGCACAGATGATGGGGGCTGGGGTATCCCATGTGGAGAGGGCTGCCTGCAGGGTGGGGGCACAGGTGATAGGGCTGGGGTATCCCATGTGAAGAGGGCTGCCTGCAGGGAGGGGGTAAAGGTGATGGGGCTGAGGTATCCCATGTGGAGTGGGTTAACTGCAGGGTGGTGGCATGGCTGATGGGGCTGGGGTATAACATGTGGAGGGGGTTGCCTGCAGGGTGGGGGCACAGATGCTGGGGTATCCCATGTGGAGGCGGCTGCCTGCAGGGTCGGGGCACGGGTGATAGGGTATGGGTTATCCTATGTGGAGAGGGATGCCTGCAGGGTGGGGTCACGGGTGATGGGGGCTGGGGTATCCCATGTGGAGAGGGCTGCCTGCAAGATGGGGGCTGGGGTGATGGGGCAGGGGTGGGGCTATCCCATGTGGAAAGGGCTGCCTGCAGGTTGGGGCACGGATGCTGGGGTATCCCATGTGGAGGGGGCTGCCTGCAGGGTGGGGGCACAGGTGATAGGGTCTGGGGTATCCCATGTGGAGAGGGCTGTCTGCAGTGTGGTGGAACGGGTGATGCATGCTTGGTTATCCCATGTGGAGAGGATTGCCTGCAGGGTGGTGGCATGGCTGATGGGGGCTGGGGTATCCCATGTGGAGAGGGCTGCCTGCAGAGTGGGGCACAGGTGATGGGGGCTGGGGTATCCCATGTGGAGAGGGCTACCTACAGGGAGGGGCACAGGTGATGGGGGCTGGGGTATCCCATGTGGAGTGGGTTGACTGCAGGGTGGGGGAAGGGGTAATGGGGGCTGGGGTATACCATGTGGAGAGGATTGCTTGCAGGGTGGTGGCATGGCTGATGGTGCTGGGGTGGGGGTATCCCATGTGGAGGGGGTTGCCTGCGAGGTGGGGGCATGGGTGATGGGGGCAGGGGTGGGGCTATCCCATGTGGAAAGGGCTGCCTGCAGGGTGGGGGTACGGATGATAGGGCTGGGGTATCCCATGTGGAGGGGGCAGCCTTCAGGGTGGGGGCACGGGTGATGGGGCTGGGGTATCCCATGTGGAGAGGGCTGCCTGCAGGGTGGGGGCACAGGTATTGGGCTGGGGTATCCCATGTGGAGAGGGCTGCCTACAGGGAGGGGGTACAGGTGATGGGGGCTGGAGTATCCCATGTGGAGTGGGTTGACTGCAGGGTGGGGGCAGGGGTGCGGCTATCCCATGTGGAAAGGGCTGCCTGCAGGGTGGGGGCACGAATGATGGGGCTGGGGTATCCCATGTGGAGAGGGCTGCCTGCAGGGTGGGGGCACGGGTGATGGGGTCTGGGGTATCCCATGTGGAGAGGGATGCCTGCAGGGTGGGGGCACGGGTGATGGGGACTAGGGTATCCCATGTGGAGAGGGCTGCCTGTAGGGTGTGGGCTCAGGTGATGGGGACTAGGGTATCCCATGTGGAGAGGGCTGCCTGCAGGGTGTGGGCTCAGGTGATGGGGACTAGGGTATCCCATGTGGAGAGGGCTGCCTGCAGGGTGTGGGCTCAGGTGATGGGGCAGGGGTGTACAATGTGGAGAGGGCTACCTGCAGGGTGTGGTCACAGATGAAGGGCTCTGGGGTATCCCATGTGGAGAGGGCTGCCTGCAGGGTGGGGGAACGGGTGATGCAGGCTTGGGTATCCCATGTGGAGAGGATTGCCTGCAGGGTGGGGGTTCAGATGATGGGGTGGGGTATCCCATGTGGACGGGGCTGCCTGCATGGTGGGAGCACGGGTGATGGGGTTTGAGGTATCCCATGTGGAGATGGCTGCCTGCTGGGCGGGGGGCATGGGTGGTGGTGGCAGGGGTATCCCATGTGGAGAGGGCTGCCTGCACTACCTGCAGGGTGGGGCACGGGTGATGGGGGCAGGGGTGGGGGTATCCCATGTGGAGAGGGCTGCCTGCATGGTGGGAGCATGGGTGATGGGGTTTGAGGTATCCCATGTGGAGATGGCTGCCTGCTGGGCGGGGGGCATGGGTGATGGTGGCAGGGGTATCCCATGTGGAGAGGGCTGCCTGCACTACCTGCAGGGTGGGGCACGGGTGATGGGGGCTGGGGTGGGGGTATCCCATGAGGAGGTGGTGCCTGCAGGGTTGGGGCATGGGATATGGGGGCAGGGGTGGGGCTATCCCATGTGGAAAGGTCTGGCTGCAGGGTGGGGCGCGGATGATGGGGCTGGGGTATCCCATGTGGAGGAGGTTGCCTGCAGGGTGGGGGCAAGGGTGATGGGGTCTGGGGTATCCCATGGGGAGGGAGCTGCCTACAGGGTGGGGGCAAGGGTGATGGGTGCGGTATCCCAAGTGGAGAGAGCGTCCTGCAGGGTAGGGGCACAGGTGATGGGGGGCTAGGGTATCCCATGTTGAGATGGCTGCCTGCAGGGAGGTGTCTCCTGTGATGGGGCAGGGGTATCCAATGTGGAGAGGTCTGCCTGCAGGATGGGGGCACAGGTGATGGTGTCTGGGTTATCCCATGTGGAGAGGGCTGCCGGCAGGGTGGGGGCACGGGTGATGCAGGCTTGGGTATCCCATGTGGAGAGGGCTGCATGCAGGGTGGGGGCAATGGTGATGTGGTATCCAATGTGGAAAGGGCTGCCTGCAGTGTGGGGCAGAGGTGGGGGTATCCCATGTGGAGAGGTCTGCCTGCAGGGTGGGGGCACGGGTGATGGGGGCAGGGGAATCTCATGTGGAGAAGGCTGCCTGCAGGGTGGGGGCATGGGTGATGGGGTGGGGTTATCCCATATGGATAGGGCTGCCTGCAGGGTGGGGGCACGGGAAATGGGATGGGGTTATCCCCTGTGGACAGGGCTGCCTGCAGGGTGGGGGCACGGGAAATGGGATGGGGTTATCCCCTGTGGACAGGGCTGCCTGCAGGGTGGGGCATGGGGGATGGGGTATCCCATGTGGAGAGGCCTGCCTGCAGGGTGGTAGCACGGAGGATGGTGTCTGGGGTATCCCATGTGGTGAAGGCTGCCTGCAGGGTGGGGACACGGTTGATGGGGTGGCAGTATCCCATGTGGAGAGGTCTGCCTGCAGGGTGGGGGCACTGATGATGGGGGCTGAGGTGGGGGTATCCCATGTGGAGAGGGCTGCCTGCAGGGAGTGGGCATGGGTGATGGGGATGGGGTATCCCATGTGCAGAGGGCTGCCTGCTGGGTGGTGGCATTGGTGATGGGGCCAGGGTTGGAGGTATCCCATGTGGAGAGGGCTGCCTGCAAGGAGTGGGCATGGGTGATGTGGATGGGGTATCCCATGTGGAGAGGGCTGCCTGCAGGGTGGGGGCACAGGTAATGGGGGCTGGTGTATCCCATGTGGAGGGGGCTGTCTGCAGGGTGGAGATGGGGACAGGGTTATCCCATGTGGAGAGGGCTGCCGGCAGGGTGGGGGCACGGGTGATGCAGGCTTGGGTATCCCATGTGGAGAGGGCTGCATGCAGGGTGGGGGCACGAGTGATACAGGCTTGGGTATCCCATGTGGAGAGGGCTGCATGCAGGGTGGGGGCAATGGTGATGTGTTATCCAATCTGGAAAGGGCTGCCTGCAGTGTGGGGCAGAGGTGGGGGTATCCCATGTGGAGAGGTCTGCCTGCAGGGTGGGGGCACGGGTGATGGGGGCAGGGGAATCTCATGTGGAGAAGGCTGCCTGCAGGGTGGGGGCATGGGTGATGGGGTGGGGTTATCCCATATGGATAGGGCTGCCTGCTGGGTGGGGGCACGGCAAATGGGATGGGGTTATCCCCTGTGGACAGGGCTGCCTGCAGGGTGGGGCATGGGGGATGGGGTATCCCATGTGGAGATGCCTGCCTGTAGGGTGGTAGCACGGAGGATGGTGTCTGGGGTATCCCATGTGGTGAAGGCTGCCTGCAGGGTGGGGACACGGTTGATGGGGTGGCAGTATCCCATGTGGAGAGGTCTGCCTGCAGGGTGGGGGCACTGATGATGGGGGCTGAGGTGGGGGTATCCCATGTGGAGAGGGCTGCCTGCCGGGAGTGGGCATGGGTGATGGGGATGGGGTATCCCATGTGCAGAGGGCTGCCTGCTGGGTGATGGGGCCAGGGTTGGGGGTATCCCATGTGGAGAGGGCTGCCTGCAAGGAGTGGGCATGGGTGATGTGGATGGGGTATCCCATGTGGAGAGGGCTGCCTGCAGGGTGGGGGCACAGGTGATGGGGGCTGGTGTATCCCATGTGGAGGGGGCTGTCTGCAGGGTGGAGATGGGGACAGGGGTATCCCATGTGGAGAGGGTGGGGGTATTCCATGTGGAGGGGGCTGCCTGCAGGGTGTGGGCATGGGTTGATGGGGGCTGGGTTATCCCATAAGGAGAGGTCTGCCTGCAGCAGGGTGGGGGCATGGGAGATGGGGGCTGGGGTGGGCGTATCCCATGTGGAGGGGGTTCCTGCATGGTGGGGGCATGGGTGATGTGGCAGGGGTGGGGCTATCCCATGTGGAAAGGGCTGCCTGCAGGGTGGGGGCATGGGTGATGGGGTCTGGGGTATCCCATGTTGAGAGGGCTGCCTGCAGGGTAGGGGCATGGGTGATCAGGGCAGGGGTATCCCATGTGGAGGTGGCTGCCTGGAGGGTGGGGGCACAGGTGATGGGGGCTGGGGTATCCCATGTGGAGTGGGTTGACTGCAGGGTGGGGGCAGGGGTGATGGGGCTGGGGTATCCAATGCAGAGAGGATTGCCTGCATGGTGGTGGCATGGCTGATGGGGCTGGGGTGGGGGTATAACCTGTGGAGGGGGTTGCCTGCAGGGTAGGGGCACAGATGCTGGGGTATCCCATGTGGAGGGGGCTGCCTGCAGGGTGGGGTCACGGGTGATGGGGGCTGGGGTATCCCATGTGGAGAGGGCTGCCTGCAAGATGGGGGCTCGGGTGATGGGGCAGGGGTGGGGCTATCCCATGTGGAAAGGGCTGCCTGCAGGGTGGGGGTATGGATGATAGTGCTGGGGTATCCCATGTGGAGGGGGCAGCCTGCAGGGTGGGGGCACGGGTGATGGGGTCTGGGGTATCCCATGTTGAGAGGGCTGCCTGCAGGGTGGGGGCACGGATGCTGGGGTATCCCATGTGGAGGGGGCTGCCTGCAGGGTGGGGGCACGGGTGATGCATGCTTGGTTATCCCATGTGGAGAGGATTGCCTGCAGGGTGGTGGCATGGCTGATGGGGGCTGGGGTATCCCATGTGGAGAGGGCTGCCTGCAGAGTGGGGCACAGGTGATGGGGGCTGGGGTATCCCATGTGGAGAGGGCTACCTACAGGGAGGGGCACAGGTAATGGGGGCTGGGGTATCCCATGTGGACTGGGTTGACTGCAGGGTGGGGGCAGCGGTAATGGGGGCTGGGGTATACCATGTGGAGAGGATTGCTTGCAGGGTGGTGGCATGGCTGATGGTGCTGGGTGGGGGTATCCCATGTGGAGGGGGATGCCTGCTAGGTGGGGGCATGGGTGATGTGGGCAGGGGTGGGGCTATCCCATGTGGAAAGGGCTGCCTGCAGGGTGGGGGTATGGATGATAGTGCTGGGGTATCCCATGTGGAGGGGGCAGCCTGCAGGGTGGGGGCACGGGTGATGGGGTCTGGGGTATCCCATGTTGAGAGGGCTGCTTGCAGGGTAGGGGCACGGGTATCCCATGTGGAGGTGGCTGCCTGCAGGGTGGGGGCACAGGTGATGGGGGCTGAGGTATACCATGTGGAGTGGGTTAACTGCAGGGTGGGGGCAGGGGTGATGGGGCTGGGGTATCCAATGCAGAGAGGATTGCCTGCATGATGGTGGCATGGCTGATGGGGCTGGGGTGGGGTATAACATGTGGAGGGGGTTGCCTGCAGGGTGGGGGCACAGATGCTGGGGTATCCGATGTGGAGGCGGCTGCCTGCAGGGTGGGGGCACGGGTGATAGGGTATGGGTTATCCCATGTGGAGAGGGATGCCTTCAGGGAGGGGCACGGGTGATGGGGGCTGGGGTATCCCATGTGGAGTGGGTTGACTGCAGGGTGGGGGCAGGGGTAATGGGGGCTGGGGTATACCATGTGGAGAGGATTGCTTGCAGGGTGGTGGCATGGCTGATGGTGCTGGGGTGGGGGTATCCCATGTGGAGGGGGTTGCCTGCAGGGTGGGGGCACAGATGCTGGGGTATCCCATGTGGAGGCTGCTGCCTGGAGGGTGGGGGCACGGGTGATAGGGTATGGGGTATCCCATGTGGAAAGGGATGCCTGCAGTGGGGGGTCACAGGTGATGGGGGCTGAGGTATCCCATGTGGAGAGGGCTGCCTGCAAGATGGGGGCTCGGGTGATGGGGCAGGGGTGGGGCTATCCCATGTGGAAAGGGCTGCCTGCAGGTTAGGGGCACGGATGCTGGGGTATCCCATGTGGAGGGGGCTGCCTGCAGGGTGGGGGCACAGGTGATATGGTCTGGGGTATCCCATGTGGAGAGGGCTGCCTACAGGGTGGGGGCACGAATGATGGGGCTGGGGTATCCCATGTGGAGAGGGCTGCCTGCAGGGTGGGGGCACGGGTGATGGGGTCTGGGGTATCCCATGTGGAGAGGGATGCCTGCAGGGTGGGGGCACGGGTGATGGGGACTAGGGTATCCCATGTGGAGAGGGCTGCCTGTAGGGTGTGGGCTCAGGTGATGGGGACTAGGGTATCCCATGTGGAGAGGGCTGCCTGCAGGGTGTGGGCTCAGGTGATGGGGACTAGGGTATCACATGTGGAGAGGGCTGCCTGCAGGGTGTGGGCTCAGGTGATGGGGCAGGGGTGTACAATGTGGAGAGGGCTACCTGCAGGGTGGGGTCACAGATGAAGGGCTCTGGGGTATCCCATGTGGAGAGGGCTGCCTGCAGGGTGGGGGAACGGGTGATGCAGGCTTGGGTATCCCATGTGGAGAGGATTGCCTGCAGGGTGGGGGTTCAGATGATGGGGTGGGGTATCCCATGTGGAGGGGGCTGCCTGCATGGTGGGAGCACGGGTGATGGGGTTTGGGGTATCCCATGTGGAGATTGCTGCCTGCTGGGCGTGGGGCATGGGTGATGGTGGCAGGGGTATCCCATGTGGAGAGGGCTGCCTGCACTACCTGCAGGGTGGGGCACGGGTGATGGGGGCAGGGGTGGGGGTATCCCATGTGGAGAGGGCTGCCTGCATGGTGGGAGCACGGGTGATGGGGTTTGGGGTATCCCATGTGGAGTGGGTTGACTGCAGGGTGGGGTCAGGGGTGTGGGGCCTGGGGTATCCAATGTGGAGAGGATTGCCTGCAGGGTGGTGGCATGGCTGATGGGGGCTGGGGTGGGGCTATCCCATGTGGAAAGGGCTGCCTGCAGGGTGGGGCGCGGATGATGGGGCTGGGGTATCCCATGTGGAGGAGGTTGCCTGCAGGGTGGGGGCAAGGGTGATGGGGTCTGGGGTATCCCATGTGGAGAGAGCTTCCTGCAGGGTAGGGGCACAGGTGATGGGGGGCTAGGGTATCCCATGTTGAGATGGCTGCCTGCAGGGAGGCGTCTCCTGTGATGGGGCAGGGGTATCCAATGTGGAGAGGACTGCCTGCAGGATGGGGGCACAGGTGATGGTGTCTGGGGTATCCCATGTGGAGAGGGCTGCCGGCATGGTGGGGGCACGGGTGATGCAGGCTTGGGTATCCCATGTGGAGAGGGCTGCATGCAGGGTGGGGGCACGGGTGATGCAGGCTTGGGTATCCCATGTGGAGAGGGCTGCATGCAGGGTGGGGGCAATGGTGATGTGGTATCCAATGTGGAAAGGGCTGCCTGCAGGGTGGGGCAGAGGTGGGGGTATCCCATGTGGAGAGGTCTGCCTGCAGGGTGGGGGCACTGGTGATGGGGGCAGGGGAATCTCATGTGGAGAAGGCTGCCTGCAGGGTGGGGGCATGGGTGATGGGGTGGGGTTATCCCATATGGATAGGGCTGCCTGCAGGGTGGGGGTACGGGAAATGGGATGGTGTTATCCCCTGTGGACAGGGCTGCCTGCAGGGTGGGGGCACGGGAAATGGGATGGGGTTATCCCCTGTGGACAGGGCTGCCTGCAGGGTGGGGGCACGGGAAATGGGATGGGGTTATCCCCTGTGGACAGGGCTGCCTGCAGAGTGGGGCATGGGGGATGGGATATCCCATGTGGAGAGGCCTGCCTGCAGGGTGGTAGCACGGATGATGGTGTCTGGGGTATCCCATGTGGTGAAGGCTGCCTGCAGCGTGGGGGCACTGATGATGGGGGCTGAGGTGGGGGTATACCATGTGGAGAGGGCTGCCTGCAGGGAGTGGGCATGGGTGACGGGGATGGGGTATCCCATGTGCAGAGGGCTGCCTGCAGGGTGGTGGCATTGGTGATGGGGCCAGGGTTGGGGGTATCCCATGTGGAGAGGGCTGCCTGCAAGGAGTGGGCATGGGTGATGTGGATGGGGTATCCCATGTGGAGAGGGCTGCCTGCAGGGTGGGGGCACAGGTGATGGGGGCTGGTGTATCCCATGTGGAGGGGGCTGTCTGCAGGGTGGAGATGCGGACAGGGGTATCCCATGTGGAGAGGGTGGGGGTATTCCATGTGGAGGGGGCGCCTGCAGGGTGTGGCCATGGGTTGATGGGGGCTGGGTTATCCCATAAGGAGAGGGCTGCCTGCAGGGTGGTGGCATGGGTGATGGGGGCTGGGGTGGGCGTATCCCATGTGGAGTGGGTTGACTGCAGGGTGGGGGCAGGGGTAATGGGGGCTGGGGTATACCATGTGGAGAGGATTGCTTGCAGGGTGGTGGCATGGCTGATGGTGCTGGGGTGGGGGTATCCCATGTGGAGGGGGGTATCCCATGTGGAGGGGGTTGCCTGCGGGGTGGGGGCATGGGTGAAGGGGCAGGGGTGCGGCTATCCCATGTGGAAAGGGCTGCCTGCAGGGTGGGGGTACGGATGATAGGGCTGGGGTATCCCATATGGAGGGGGCAGCCTGCAGGGTGGGGGCATGGGTGATGGGGTCTGGGGTAACCCATGTTGAGAGGGCTGCCTGCAGGGTAGGGGCACGGGTGATCAGGGCAGGGGTATCCCATGTGGAGGTGGCTGCCTGCAGGGTGGGGGGGACAGGTGATGGGGGCTGGGGTATCCCATGTGGAGTGGGCTGCCTGCAGGGTGGGGGCACAGGTGATGGGGCTGGGGTATCCCATGTGGAGAGGGCTGCCTGCAGGGAGGGGGTACAGGTGATGGGGGCTGGGGTATCCCATGTGGAGTGGGTTGACTGCAAGGTGGGGGCAGGGGTGATGGGGCTGGGGTATCCAATGCTGAGAGGATTGCCTGCATGGTGGTGGCATGGCTGATGGGGCTGGGGTCGGGGTATAACATGTGGAGGGGGTTGCCTGCAGGGTGGGGGCACAGATGCTGGGGTATCCCATGTGGAGGCGGCTGCCTGCAGGGTGGGGTCACGGGTGATGGGGGCTGGGGTATCCCATGTGGAGAGGGCTGCCTGCAAGATGGGGGCTCGGGTGATGGGGCAGGGGTGGGGCTATCCCATGTGGAAAGGGCTGCCTGCAGGGTGGGGGCACGGATGCTGGGGTATCCCATGTGGAGGGGGCTGCCTGCAGGGTGGGGGCACAGGTGATAGGGTCTGGGGTATCCCATGTGGAGAGGGCTGTCTGCAGTGTGGTGGAACGTTGATGCATGCTTGGTTATCCCATGTGGAGAGGATTGCCTGCAGGGTGGTGGCATGGCTGATGGGGGCTGGGTTATCCCATGTGGAGAGGGCTGCCTGCAGAGTGGGGCACAGGTGATGGGGGCTGGGGATTCCCATGTGGAGAGGGCTACCTACAGGGAGGGGCACAGGTAATGGGGGCTGGGGTATCCCATGTGGAGTGGGTTGACTGCAGGGTGGGGGCAGGGGTAATGGGGGCTGGGGTATCCCATGTGGAGAGGATTGGTTGCAGGGTGGTGGCATGGCTGATGGTGCTGGGGCGGGGGTATCCCATGTGGAGGGGGTTGGCTGCTAGGTGGGGGCATGGGTGATGGGGGCAGGGGTGGGGCTATCCCATGTGGAAAGGGCTGCCTGCAGGGTGGGGGTATGGATGATAGGGCTGGGGTATCCCATGTGGAGGGGGCAGCCTGCAGGGTGGGGGCACGGGTGATGGGGGCTGGGGTATCCCATGTGGAGAGGGCTGCCTGCAGGGTGGGGGCACAGGTGATGGGGCTGGGGTATCCCATGTGGAGAGGGCTGCCTACAGGGAGAGGGTACAGGTGATGGCGGCTGGGGTATCCCATGTGGAGTGGGTTGACTGCAGGGTGGGGGCAGGGGTGCGGCTATCCCATGTGGAAAGGGCTGCCTGCAGGGTGGGGGCACGAATGATGGGGCTGGGGTATCCCATGTGGAGAGGGCTGTCTGCAGGGTGGGGGCACGGGTGATGGGGACTAGGGTATCCCATGTGGAGAGGGCTGCCTGCAGGGTGTGGGCTCAGGTGATGGAGACTAGGGTATCCCATGTGGAGAGGGCTGCCTGCAGGGTGTGGGCTCAGGTGATGGGGACTAGGGTATCCCATGTGGAGAGGGCTGCCTGCAGGGTGTGGGCTCAGGTGATGGGGCAGGGGTGTACAATGTGGAGAGGGCTACCAGCAGGGTGGGGTCACAGATGAAGGGCTCTGGGGTATCCCATGTGGAGAGGGCTGCCTGCAGGGTGGTGGAACGGGTGATGCAGGCTTGGGTATCCCATGTGGAGAGGATTGCCTGCAGGGTGGGGGTTCAGATGATGGGGTGGGGTATCCCATGTGGAGGGAGCTGCCTGCATGGTGGGAGCACGGGTGATGGGATTTGGGGTATCCCATGTGGGGATGGCTGCCTGCTGGGCGGGGGGCATGGGTGATGGTGGCAGGGGTATCCCATGTGGAGAGGGCTGCCTGCACTGCCTGCAGGGTGGGGCACTGGTGATGGGGGCAGGGGTGGGGGTATCCCATGTGGAGAGGGCTGCCTGCATGGTGGGAGCACAGGTGATGGGGTTTGGGGTATCCCATGTGGAGTGGGTTGACTGCAGGGTGGGGTCAGGGGTGTGGGGCCTGGGGTATCCAATGTGGAGAGGATTGCCTGCAGGGTGGTGGCATGGCTGATGGGGGCTGGGGTGGGGGTATCCCATGAGGAGGTGGTGCCTGCAGGGTTGGGGCATGGGTGATGGGGGCAGGGGTATCCCGTGTTGAGAGGGCTGCTTGCAGGGTAGGGGCACGGGTGATCGGGGCAGGGGTATCCCATGTGGAGGGGGCTGCCTGCAGGGTGGGGGCACAGGTGATGGGGGCTGGGGTATCCCATGTGGAGAGGGCTGCCTGCAGGGAGGGGGTACAGGTGATGGGGGCTGGAGTATCCCATGTGGAGTGGGTTGACTGCAGGGTGGGGGCAGGGGTGCGGCTATCCCATGTGGAAAGGGCTGCCTGCAGGGTGGGGGCACGAATGATGGGGCTGGGGTATCCCATGTGGAGAGGGCTGCCTGCAGGGTGGGGGCACGGGTGATGGGGTCTGGGGTATCCCATGGGGAGGGAGCTGCCTGCAGGGTGGGGGCACAGGTGATGGGGGGCTAGGGTATCCCATGTTGCGATGGCTGCCTGCAGGGAGGCGTCTCCTGTGATGGGGCAGGGGTATCCAATGTGGAGAGGACTGCCTGCAGGATGGGGGAACAGCTGATGGTGTCTGGGGTATCCCATGTGGAGAGGGCTGCCGGCAGGGTGGGGGCACGGGTGATGCAGGCTTGGGTATCCCATGTGGAGAGGGCTGCATGCAGGGTGGGAGCAATGGTGATGGGGTATCCAATGTGGAAAGGGCTGCCTGCAGGGTGGGGCAGAGGTGGGGGTATCCCATGTGGAGAGGTCTGCCTGCAGGGTGGGGGCAGGGTGATGGGGGCAGGGGAATCTCATGTGGAGAAGGCTGCCTGCAGGGTGGGGGCACGGGAAATGGGATGGGGTTATCCCCTGTGGACAGGGCTGCCTGCAGGGTGGGGGCACGGGAAATGGGATGGGGTTATCCCCTGTGGACAGGGCTGCCTGCAGGGTGGGGGCACGGGAAATGGGATGGGGTTATCCCCTGTGGACAGGGCTGCCTGCAGGGTGGGGCATGGGGGATCCCATGTGGAGAGGCCTGCCTGCAGGGTGGTAGCACGGATGATGGTGTCTGGGGTATCCCATGTGGTGAAGGCTGCCTGCAGGGTGGGGACACGGTTGATGGGGTGGCAGTATCCCATGTGGAGAGGTCTGCCTGCAGGGTGGGGGCACTGATGAAGGGGGCTAAGGTGGGGGTATCCCATGTGGAGAGGGCTGCCTGCAGGGAGTGGGCATGGGTAATGGGGATGGGGTATCCCATGTGCAGAGGGCTGCCTGCAGGGTGGTGGCATTGGTGATGGGGCCAGGGTTGGGGGTATCCCATGTGGAGAGGGCTGCCTGCAAGGAGTGGGCATGGGTGATGTGGATGGGGTGTCCCATGTGGAGAGGGCTGCCTGCAGGGTGGGGGCACAGTTGATGGGGGCTGGTGTATCCCATGTGGAGGGGGCTGTCTGCAGGGTGGAGATGGGGACAGGGGTATCCCATGTGGAGAGGGTGGGGGTATTCCATGTGGAGGGGGCTGCCTGCAGGGTGTGGGCATGGGTTGATGGAGGCTGGGTTATCCCATAAGGAGAGGTCTGCCTGCAGCAGGGTGGGGGCATGGGAGATGGGGGCTGGGGTGGGCGTATCCCATGTGGAGGGGGTTCCTGCAGGGTGGGGGCATGGGTGATGGGGCAGGGGTGGGTCTATCCCATGTGGAAAGGGCTGCCTGCAGAGTGGGGGCATCGGTGATGTGGGCTGGAGTATCCCATATGGAGGGGGCTGCCTGCAGGGTGTGGGCATGGGTTGATGGGGGCTGGGTTATCCCATAAGGAGAGGGCTGCCTGCAGGGTGGGGGCACTGATGATGGGGGCTGAGGTGGGGGTATCCCATGTGGAGAGGGCTGCCTGCAGGGTGGGGGCACAGATGATGGGGGCTGTTGTATCCCATGTGGAGGGGGCTGTCTGCAGGGTGGAGATGGGGACAGGGGTATCCCATGTGGAGAGGGTGGGGGTATTCCATGTGGAGGGGGCTGCCTGCAGAGTGGGGGCATCGGTTATGGGGGCTGAAGTATCCCATATGGAGGGGGCTGCCTGCAGGGTGTGGGCATGGGTTGATGGGGGCTGAGTTATCCCATAAGGAGAGGGCTGCCTGCAGGGTGGTGGCATGGGTGATGGGGGCTGGGGTGGGCGTATCCCATGTGGAGTGGGTTGACTGCAGGGTGGGGGCAGGGGTAATGGGGGCTGGGGTATACCATGTGGAGAGGATTGCTTGCAGGGTGGTGGCATGGCTGATGGTGCTGTGGTGGGGGTATCCCATGTGGAGGGGGGTGCCTGTGGGGTGGGGGCATGGGTGATGGGGCAGGGGTGGGGCTATCCCATGTGGAAAGGGCTGCCTGCAGGGTGGGGGCACAGATGCTGGGGTATCCCATGTGGAGGGGGCTCCCTGCAGCGTTGGGTCACGGGTGATGGGGGGTGGTGTATCCCATGTGGAGAGTGCTGCCTGCAAGATGGGGGCTCGGGTGATGGGGCAGGGGTGGGGCTATCCCATGTGGAAAGGGCTGCCTGCAGGGTGGGGGCACGGATGCTGGGGTATCCCATGTGGAGGGCGCTGCCTGCAGGGTGGTTGCACGGGTGATAGGGTCTGGGGTATCCCATGTGGAGAGGGCTGTCTGCAGTGTGGTGGAACGGGTGATGCATGCTTGGTTATCCCATGTGGAGGGGATTGCCTGCAGGGTGGTGGCATGGGTGATGGGGGCTGGGGTGGGCGTATCCCATGTGGAGTGGGTTGACTGCAGGGTGGGGGCAGGGGTAATGGGGGCTGGGGTATACCATGTGGAGAGGATTGCTTGCAGGGTGGTGGCATGGCTGATGGTGCTGGGGTGGGGGTATCCCATGTAGAGGGGGGTATCCCATGTGGAGGGGGGTGCCTGTGGGGTGGGGGGTGCCTGTGGGGTGGGGGGTGCCTGTGGGGTGGGGGCATGGGTGATGGGGCAGGGGTGGGGCTATCCCATGTGGAAAGGGCTGCCTGCAGGGTGGGGGTACGGATGATTGGGCTGGGGTATCCCATATGGAGGGGGCAGCCTGCAGGGTGGGGGCATGGGTGATGGGATCTTGGGTATCCCATGTTGAGAGGGCTGCCTGCAGGGTAGGGGCACGGGTGATCGGGGCAGGGGTATCCCATGTGGAGGTAGCTGCCTGCAGGGTGGGGGCACAGGTGATGGGGGCTGAGGTATCCCATGTGGAGAGGGCTGCCTGCAGGGTGGGGGCACAGGTGATGGGGCTGGGGTATCCCATGTGGAGAGGATTGCCTTCATGGTGGTGGCATGGCTGATGGGGCTGGGGTGGGGGTATAACATGTGGAGGGGGTTGCCTGCAGGGTGGGGGCACAGATGCTGGGGTATCCCATGTGGAGAGGGCTGTCTGCAGTGTGGTGGAACGGGTGATGCATGCTTGGTTATCCCATGTGGAGGGGATTGCCTGCAGGGTGGTGGCATGGCTGATGGGGGCTGGGGTATCCCATGTGGAGAGGGCTGCCTGCAGAGTGGGGCACAGGTGAGGGGGGCTTGGGTATCCCATGTGGAGAGGGCTACCTACAGGGAGGGGCACAGGTAATGGGGGCTGGGGTATCCCATGTGGAGTGGGTTGACTGCAGGGTGGGGGCAGGGGTAATGGGGGCTGGGGTATACCATGTGGAGAGGATTGCTTGCAGGGTGGTGGCATGGCTGATGGTGCTGGGGTGGGGGTATCCCATGTGGAGGGGGTTGCCTGCGAGGTGGGGCATGGGTGATGGGGGCAGGGGTGGGGCTATCCCATGTGGAAAGGGCTGCCTGCAGGGTGGGTGTATGGATGATAGGGCTTGGGTATCCCATGTTGAGAAGGCTGCTTGCAGGGTAGGGGCACGGGTATCCCATGTGGAGGTGGGTGCCTGCAGGGTGGGGGCACAGGTGATGGGGGCTGGGGTATCCCATGTGGAGAGGGCTGCCTGCAGGGTGGGGGCACAGGTAATGGGGCTGGGGTATCCCATGTGGAGAGGGCTGCCTACAGGGAGGGGGTACAGGTGATGGGGGCTGGGGTATCCCATGTGGAGTGGGTTGACTGCAGGGTGGGGGCAGGGGTGTGGCTATCCCATGTGGAAATGGCTGCCTGCAGGGTGGGGGCACGAATGATGGGGCTGGGGTATCCCATGTGGAGAGGGCTGCCTGCAGGGTGGGGGCACGGGTGATGGGGTCTGGGGTATCCCATGTGGAGAGGGATGCCTGCAGGGTGGGGCTCAGGTGATGGAGACTAGGGTATCCCATGTGGAGAGGGCTGCCTGCAGGGTGTGAGCTCAGGTGATGGGGACTAGGGTATCCCATGTGGAGAGGGCTGCCTGCAGGGTGTGGGCTCAGGTGATGGGGCAGGGGTGTACAATGTGGAGAGGGGTACCTGCAGGGTGGGGTCACAGATGAAGGGCTCTCGGGTATCCCATGAGGGCTGCCTGCAGGGTGGAACGGGTGATGCAGGCTTGGGTATCCCATGTGGAGAGGATTGCCTGCAGGGTGGGGGTTCAGATGATGGGGTGGGGTATCCCATGTGGAGGAGGCTGCCTGCATGGTGGGAGCACGGGTGATGGGGTTTGGGGTTTCCCATGTGGAGATGGCTGCCTGCTGGGCGGGGGGCATGGGTGATGGTGGCAGGGGTATCCCATGTGGAGAGGGCCGCCTGCACTGCCTGGAGGGTGGGGCACGGGTGATAGGGGTAGGGGTGGCGGTATCCCATGTGGAGAGGGCTGCCTGCATGGTGGGAGCATGGGTGATGGGGTTTGGGGTATCCCATGTGGAGTGGGTTGACTGCAGGGTGGGGTCATGGGTGTGGGGCCTGGGGTATCCAATGTGGAGAGGATTGCCTGCAGGGTGGTGGCATGGCTGATGGGGCTGGGGTGGGGGTATCCCATGAGGAGGTGGTGCCTGCAGGGTTGGGGCATGGGTGATGGGGGCAGGGGTGGGGCTATCCCATGTGGAAAGGGCTGCCTGCAGGGTGGGGCGCGGATGATGGGGCTGGGGTATCCCATGTGGAGGAGGCTGCCTGCAGGGTGGGGGCAAGGGTGATTGGGTCTGGGGTATCCCATGGGGAGGGAGCTGCCTGCAGGGTGGGGGCAAGGGTGATGGGTGTGGTATCCCATGTGGAGAGGGCTTCCTGCAGGATGGGGGCACAGGTGATGGTGTCTGGGGTATCCCATGTGGAGAGGGCTGCCGGCAGAGTGGGGGCACGGGTGATGCAGGCTTGGGTATCCCATGTGAAGAGGGCTGCATGCAGGCTTGGGTATCCCATGTGGAGCGGGCTGCATGCAGGGTGGGGGCATTGGTGATGGGGTATCCAATGTGGAAAGGGCTGCCTGCAGGGTGGGGCAGAGGTGGGGGTATCCCATGTGGAGAAGGCTGCCTGCAAGGTGGGGGCATGGGTGATGGGGTGGGGTTATCCCATATGGATAGGGCTGCCTGCAGGGTGGGGGCACGGGAAATGGGATGGAGTTATCCCCTGTGGACAGGGCTGCCTGCAGGGTGTGGGCACGGGAAATGGGATGGGGTTATCCCCTGTGGACAGGGCTGCCTGCAGGGTGGGGGCACGGGAAATGGGATGGGGTTATCCCCTGTGGACAGGGCTGCCTGCAGGGTGGTGGCACGGATGATGGTGTCTGGGGTATCCCATGTGGTGAAGGCTGCCTGCAGGGTGGGGGCACGGGTGATGGGGTGGCAGTATCCCATGTGGAGAGGTCTGCCTGCAGGGTGGGGGCACTGATTATGGGGGCTGAGGTGGGGATATCCCATGTGGAGAGGGCTGCCAGCAGGGAATGGGCATGGGTGATGGGGATGGGGTATCCCATGTGCAGACGGCTGCCTGCAGGGTGGTGGCATTGGTGATGGGGCCAGGGTTGGGTGGTTTCCCATGTGGAGAGGGCTGCCTGCAGGGTGGGGGCACAGGTGATGGGGGCTGGTGTATCCCATGTGGAGGGGGCTGTCGGCAGGGTGGAGATGGGGGCAGGGGTATCCCATGTGGAGAGGATGGGGGTATTCCATGTGGAGGGGGCTGCCTGCAGGGTGTGGGCATGGGTTGATGGGGGCTGGGTTATCCCATAAGGAGAGGTCTGCCTGCAGCAGGGTGGGGGCATGGGAGATGGGGGCTGGGGTGGGCGTATCCCATGTGGAGGGGGTTCCTGCAGGGTGGGGGCATGGGTGATGTGGCAGGGGTGGGGCTATCCCATGTGGAAAGGGCTGCCTGCAGGGTGGGGGCATGGGTGATGGGGTCTGGGGTATCCCATGTTGAGAGGGCTGCCTGCAGGGTAGGGGCATGGGTGATCAGGGCAGGGGTATCCCATGTGGAGGTGGCTGCCTGCAGGGTGGGGGCACAGGTGATGGGGGCTGGGGTATCCCATGTGGAGAGGACTGCCTGCAGGGTGGGGGCACAGGTGATGGTGTCTGGGGTATCCCATGTGGAGAGGGCTGCTGGCAGGGTGGGTGCACGGGTGATGCAGGCTTGGGTATCCCATGTGGAGAGGGCTGCATGCCGGGTGGGGCACGCGTGATGCAGGCTTGGGTATCCCATGTGGAAAGGGCTGCCTGCAGGGTGGGGCACAGGTGATGGGGGCAGAGGTGGGGGTATCCCATGTGGAGAGGTCTGCCTGCAGGGTGGCGGCACGGGTGATGGGGGCAGGGGAATCTCATGTGGAGAAGACTGCCTGCAGGGTGGGGGCATGGGTGATGGGGTGGGGTTATCCCATATGGAAAGGGCTGCCTGCAGGGTGGGGGCACGGGAAATGGGATGGGGTTATCCCCTCTGGACAGGGCTGCCTGCAGGGTGGGGCACGGGTGATGGGGGATGGGGCATCCCATGTGGAGATGCCTGCCTGCAGGGTGGTGGCACGGATGATGGTGTCTGGGGTATCCCATGTGGTGAAGGCTGCCTGCAGGGTCGGGGCATGTGAGATGGGTCCTGGGGTATCCCATGTAGAGAGGGAGAGAGGGCTTTGTGCAGGGTGGGGGCACGGGTGATGGGGTGGCAGTATCCCATGTGGAGAGGTCTGCCTGCAGGGTGGGGGCACTGATGATGGGGGCTGAGGTGGGGGTATCCCATCAGGAGGGCTGCCTGCAGGGAGTGGGCATGGGTGATGGGGATGGGGTATCCCATGTGCAGAGGGCTGCCTGCAGGTTGGTGGCATTGGTGATGGGGGCAGGGTTGGGGTATCCCATGTGGAGAGGGCTGCCTGCAAGGAGTGGGCATGGGTGATGGGGTATCCCATGTGGAGAGGGCTGCCTGCAGGGTGGTGGCATGGGTGATGGGGGCTGGGGTGGGCGTATTCCATGTGGATGGGGTTGCCTTCAGGATGGTGGCATGGGTGATGGGGGCAGGCGTGGGGCTATCCTATGTGAAAAGGGCTGCCTGAGGAGTGGGGGCAGGGGTGATGGGGGCTGGGGTATCCCACGTGGAGGGGGCTGCCTGAAGGGTGGGGGCAGGGGTGATGTGGTCTGGGGTATCCCTTGTGGAGAGGGCTGCCTGCATGGGTGATGGGGTATCCCAAGTAGAGGGGGCTGCCTGCAGGGTGAGGGCACAGGTGATGGGGTATCCCATGTGGAGAGATGGTCCAGAGGTGGGACCTGCTGCATGTCTATCACAAAAGGGCGGTGGTCTGTTGACGACAGCCATTAGGGGGCTTGGTACATTTCTGTACTGCACCATTATGTCACAAGATATATTGATTTCTAGCACAATCTCCCCGTCATTGTCATCGTCAGCGAACAAGTCCTCGTCAGTCAATTCACACAAGGGTATATTGGGGCAATGCACAGCACTGTGCAGCATTCGCATCCATGAATGTAGTTCCAATTACAACAATTCTTTTAGGAGACACTTCACCCATTCCAAATCTAGGGACAGGATGGTACCAGCAACTATTTCTGGGATGGCCACGGGGCGGAATACAAAATCAGAGGGTACCCTCCATTCTTTTCTAGTCAGTTCAGGTACTGCTCTTGCTAACACTCGAATCCCGTACACAAACATGTTGGGGTTCACTGGTATCCCTCTCACCTTTATTTCATTAGCCACGGTATGAATTAACAGCATTGCTCTGAGGGAGCACATGCCAGGGGTGGAGCAAACAATCCCTCTTTCGGTGAATTATATGGTCACGTTTAATTTGCTGAGCAAGTCTCTTCCCAAATTGACAGGGGGACTTTCGTAATACGATAAGGGTGCTCACACTACTTTCCCCCATCTTAACAATCAAATCTTCCGTGTATGGAACCGTGACTGCAGCCCCAGAGAATCCTTGTGTATCGAGAGTTTGGCCAGTTTACGGAAAATCACCTTTGCAGATGCATGACTTCTCCGTCCCAGAGTCCACCATGAAGATGAACAGTTTGTTCCCTATCTCTGCCCCCACCAGTGACTGCTCTTCTGGATGCAAGGTAGTGGATAATACTGGACACGCAAGTGCTCTCTGTGGGCTGTCCTAGTCCGGATAGGTGTCTGTTCCTGGTCAAGAGAAGGGATCCCCTCCGAGCACGCACGCTCCGTGATATGGTGCGGGGGGGGGGGGGGTTCGGGGCGGTAGTGAAAGGGTTATTTCGTGCTGCCTGTTGGTTGGGGCGGTTTTGGTGTGCCTACATCGCATGCAGGGTTGACGAGAAGTACTGGGGCCACACATTTGGGGCAATAATTGGGGGTAGGGGAGTGTCTCATATGACCCTTCCCTTGTGTTGGCCCATGTGGGTTTTCAGGGTGGGGGTTCACGTAAAGTTGCTAGTTGTAGTAGGGTTGGTTGTATTGGTAGTTCCCTCCCCGTCTGATGCAGCATTCCCGCGCATAGTGTCCCTACCTCTGGCAGGACCAACATTGTCCCTGGCTCCCTTCCCTGGGGCCCTGTCCTCCAAACCCTCCTCCCCTCTGCCGCCGGGACCCTTCTCGTCCTCTTGCGGGTCTTCGTTGCCACTGGGGTCCAATGTATTGTTGCTCTTCTCCCCACTGTTCTTGCCCATTGTCTGCCCACACTGCTGCCCTTCTTGTCTGTGTGGCCACAGAGACACCCCCTCCTCTCCCATCTGTTCTGGGGGCGGTACTGCTGTTACAGCCGCGACCTTCCCTAATTTTTCCCTGTGGACAGGGCTGCCTGCAGGGTGTGGGCACGGGAAATGGGATGGGGTTATCCCCTGTGGACAGGGCTGCCTGCAGGGTGGGGGCACGGGAAATGGGATGGGGTTATCCCCTGTGGACAGGGCTGCCGGCAGGGTGGGGGCACGGATGGTGTCTGGGGTATCCCATGTGGTGAAGGATGCCTGCAGGGTGGGGGCACAGGTGATGGGGTGGCAGTATCCCATGTGGACAAGGCTGTCTGCAGGGTAGGGGCATGGGTGATGGGGTCTGGGGTATCCCATGTGGAGCGGGCTGCCTGCAGGGTAGGGGGCACGGGTGATGGGGGGGCTAGGGTATCCCATGTTGAGATGGCTGCCTGCAGGGAGGCGTCTCGTGTGATGGGGCAGGGGTATCCAATGTGGAGAGGACTGCCTGCAGGGTGGGGGCACAGGTGATGGTGTCTGGGGTATCCCATGTGGAGAGGGCTGCCGGCAGGGTGGGTGCACGGGTGATGCAGGCTTGGGTATCCCATGTGGAGAGGGCTGCATGCAGGGTGGGGGCACGGGTGATGCAGGCTTGGGTATCCCATGTGGAAAGGGCTGCCTGCAGGGTGGGGCACAGGTGATGGGGGCAGAGGTGGGGGTATCCCATGTGGAGAGGTCTGCCTGCATGGTGGGGGCACGGGAAATGGGATGGGGTTATCCCCTCTGGACAGGGCTGCCTGCAGGGTGGGGCATGGGTGATGGGGGATGGGGTATCCCATGTGGAGAGGCCTGCCTGCAGGGTGGTGGCACGGATGATGGTGTCTGGGGTATCCCATGTGGTGAAGGCTGCCTGCAGGGTCGGGGCATGTGAGATGGGTCCTGGGGTATCCCATGTAGAGAGGGAGAGAGGGCTTTGTGCAGGATGGGGGCACGGGTGATGGGGTGGCAGTATCCCATGTGGAGAGGTCTGCCTGCAGGGTGGGGGCACTGATGATGGGGGCTGAGGTGGGGGTATCCCATGTGGAGAGGGCTGCCTGCAGGGAGTGGGCATGGGGATGGGGTATCCCATGTGCAGAGGGCTGCCTTCAGGGTGGTGGCATTGGTGATGGGGGCAGGGTTGGGGGTATCCCATGTGGAGAGGGCTGCCTGCAAGGAGTGGGCATGGGTGATGGGGTATCCCATGTGGAGAGGGCTGCCTGCAGGGTGGTGGCATGGGTGATGGGGGCTGGGGTGGGCGTATTCCATGTGGATGGGGTTGCTTTCAGGATGGTGGCATGGGTGATGGGGGCAGGCGTGGGGCTATCCCATGTGAAAAGGGCTGCCTGAGGAGTGGGGGCAGGGGTGATGGGGGCTGGGGTATCCCACGTGGAGGGGGCTGCCTGAAGGGTGGGGGCAGGGGTGATGTGGTCTGGGGTATCCCTTGTGGAGAGGGCTGCCTGCAGGGTGGTGGCATGGGTGATGGGGGCTGGGGTGGGCGTATTCCATGTGGATGGGGTTGCTTTCAGGATGGTGGCATGGGTGATGGGGGCAGGCGTGGGGCTATCCCATGTGAAAAGGGCTGCCTGAGGAGTGGGGGCAGGGGTGATGGGTGATGGGGTATCCCAAGTAGAGGGGGCTGCCTGCAGGGTGGGGGCACAGGTGATGGGGTATCCCATGTGGAGAGATGGTCCAGAGGTGGGGTGGGACCTGCTGCATGTCTGTATCACAAAAGGGCGGTGGTCTGTTGACGACAGCCATTAGGGGGCTTGGTACATTTCTGTACTGCACCATTATGTCACAAGATACATTGATTTCTAGCACAACGTCCCCGTCATTGTCATCGTCAGCGAACAAGTCCTCGTCAGTCAATTCACGCAAGGGTATATTGGGGCAATGCACAGCACTGTGCGGCATTCGCATCCATGAATGTAGTTCCAATTACAACAATTCTTTTAGGAGACACTTGCACCCATTCCAAATCTAGGGACAAGATGGTACCAACAACTATTTCTGGGATGGCCACGGGGCGGAAGACAAAATCAGAGGGTACCCTCCATTCTTTTCTAGTCAGTTCAGGTACTGCTCTTGCTAACACTCGAATCCCGTACACAAACATGTTGGGGTTCACTGGTATCCCTCTCACCTTTATTTCATTAGCCACGGTATGAATTAACAGCATTGCTCTGAGGGAGCACATGCCAGGGGTGGAGCAAACAATCCCTCTTTCGGTGAATTATATGGTCACGTTTAATTTGCTGAGTAAGTCTCTTCCCAAATTGACAGGGGGACTTTCGTAATAGAATAAGGGTGCTCACACTACTTTCCCCCATCTTAACAATCAAATCTTCTGTGTATGGAACTGTGACTGCAGCCCCAGAGAATCCTTGTGTATCGAGAGTTTGGCCAGTTTACGGAAAATCACCTTTGCAGATGCATGACTTCTCCGTCCTAGAGTCCACCATGAAGATGAACAGTTTGTTCCCTATCTCTGCCCCCACCAGTGACTGCTCTTCTGGATGCAAGGTAGTGGATAATACTGGACACGCAAGTGCTCTCTGTGGGCTGTCCTAGTCCGGATAGGTGTCTGTTCCTGGTCAAGAGAAGGGATCCCCTCCGAGCATGCACGCTCCGTGATAGGGTGCTGGGGGGGGGGGCGTTCGGGGCGGTAGTGAAAGGGTTATTTTGTGCTGCCTGTTGGGGCGGTTTTGGTGTGCCTACATCGCATGCAGGGTTGACGGTAAGTACTGGGGCCACACATTTGGGACAGTAATTGGGGGTAGGGTAGGGGAGTGTCTCATATGACCCTTCTAAACAAGGTACAGGGAGGAATACATTATAGTCCAAAGCGAGGGTGGAAACCTGCAGATAGTGCAATACAGAATGAGCGAAGAATGTGTGGGTCAGCCTGACCTCAAGACTCCCCCTCGGTCAGTCCCAGAGTCTCCCAGGTGCACGGCCTAATGATAAAGTAGCATTGTCTTAAAAAGTAACTAATTGCTAGCTCGACCTTGGTTACCTTGAGATGATGAGCCCAGCAGTCCCAGGTGACGAAAGACAGCGGACTGGGCTAATGGCCTGGCATCTCCTATAGAGCAGGCTGACCATGTACAAGATCTCACTAACCAGCCCCACAGGATTTTACTGTATATGTTTACATCACTAATGATTATTTCTTTCCTTATAACATCCTGTTTGTGTCATTTTACAAGAGAAAGTTATTATGAAGCAGAGATCTTTGCTGGCATACCTATTTTTTGTGCAATTAAAACTGGTTATCCTTGCAAGAATCTCTTGGCCTTTTGCATTTTTCCTGGCGTGAGCGTTTTGGGGCATGCCTTCAAAGTCTAAGAGCATTGTCCAAATAATGTATAACTTAATTAAGGAGGGTTTTTACAATTCCCAATGTCTACAATAATGTTCTTATATGAAAGCAGCCAAACTCTGAGCTCCCCTAGAGCACTCCCTACACCGGAGTGATATCGGCGCACTTGTGGGCTTTCATGCAAATTAAACCTGCAATCCCCTATCAGTTGCTTCAATTTTGGTTGGGATCACTTGCATCAGGCTGGAATTAACTGTGCATGCCAAAATCGAAATCCATCATGTTAGCAAGTGTATGGATTTCTAACTATACCAGGATGCTGAAAGGATAAGGCCAAGCTTTCTTAAAATCTGGCCCGAATTTCCTTTTTTTCTGATTAGTTTTCATTGCAACTTAACATCGCTCCACCCCAGCTATTATTCCCTCACATTTTTTTAAATCATAGATGAAGGTACCAAGGTATCAAGGTTTATCCTCAATAAATCAAAATTGGTACTCCAGCCCTTGAACACATTTTTCTTGAAATAACTTCTCCATCGGATGAAAAAGTTCCATCACTGCATACCATTTCCAATATAAGGTATCAAAACATTTTTTTTAGTGTTCATATCCATTTATGCAAGTATTGCTGGGTATGTGAGCACTACTGTACAACTAGGTTCCCAGCCATAGATGCTTACTTACAGGTTTGTGGTTGCGCTCCGACAGGCAATCTGACTTCCTCCAACTCCATGGTCCAGCTGTCAGAATCTGTGCACGTTGGTGGCTATGTGAGGAAGGGACAAGATTCGAAGCGTGGTCTGGGAAGAGGTGCGGGTGGCATGGAAAACAACAACAAAGGTGCTCAGGTTCAGGATGCTCAGCGCTTTGTCCACAACCACAGATACACACCCGCAGTCTAGCAGTGTTTTGAGATACTTGTGGAACGAGTATGGCTATACGAAGGAGTGTGTGGGAAAGCAGGCAAAGCACCCATATCCCACTGCAAAGCCATCCGTCTTTACTTCATAGCAATAACGCTAGCTTTCTAAATGTCACCTTTATGCCATAATCGAACACAGAGGAAAAGGTATGTATTGATATTCACAGTATGCAATAGAGTAACTTAAAAATCTCCAGGTAAACAAGAACATTTTATAAATAAAGGTTTAATAGCCAAACAGTATTTTGTATTACAAAACTAGAGAATCCAATCAAATCCTGGCACACTTATAGACTAAAAGGCAACAAAGAAAAGAAACTTGCCATAGACATCCAAAGGTACAGACACATTGCCCTGTGCTGCACTTACTCAGACCTTGCTACCCAGGTTTCAAACTCCTTTCCCCTTGCACTTCTCGTTCTCGCACGATCTTAATGACACAAGACCTAGTAAGATCGTTTGTCTTGTGCTCGGTCTTCCCTCCCTTGTCTTGTCGCAACCAGAAACACTTGTGTACAGGCGCGTTATAAATATATCATACTAAAAAAGTAAAATCAGTCATTGTAGTTGGGATAGTCTTACTTGCCCCACTTTAAACTGTTCAACAAACAGTGATATAAAGAAATGCTTTTCGTACTTGTATAATTGCCAGATACATAAACTTCCCAAACAACATTTAACATGTCTATTCCTGCAGGTTGCTAAACTTGTGCAGCTTCTCGGTTCAAAAGTGCTCTCTGCATCCGACATGGAAGGCATAAAACATGGCAGCATGAATCCCCTAACCAAAATTATCAGGTTTAGTGCTTTGCAAACATTCTGCTATCAAAGCAGCCTGTGTCCGTTTCTCCCAACATCAGATAAAAGGCTCCAGCACCTTTACCTGAGGATTCCTTGGAACGATAACATGACAAAAACCAAGCCGACATCTGCGACTCACACAGTGTCCACCAATGGTCTTCATGTCCATAGTTCTTACAGCATCATTTGCTGCATCATTGTAAAGCTCCAGGGCAGCGCATTTCACAGGATTGTGCAACAAATTCTGCATGTACCCAACCTGTTGAAAAATACTGCTCTAGGACTCTAGTAAAGGGGAAATGTATAGCCACAAACAATTTGCAGCCTGAGCCTTAAAGGCAGCAAGGAGCTCAGCCCTAGAATGGCTTCCTCTAGGTTGGTAATCCAAAAGGATCAATGATGATTTCTGAAGAGATGATGCTCATAGCCCAGGCCCACTCTTCCACTCTCTCAGAAGTTGACTCTGTGCAGCCACCTTTTCATTCATATGCCAATGTTCTGAGTATAGCTGGTGGGAACTGGGTGATCGACTTCTGCTGTAGCTGGTTCCGTTATAGGGAGAATGGCTCCTACTGTTCCTGGTCCTAGTACGGAGAAGATACGTTCTTGGGCACATAAGAAAAGGGTGATTTCAGCTCTACAGATAAGGGGTGTATTGGACACTTTTACTCCCTAAAACCTGGAAAAAACTCCCAAAAAATACAAACCAGGAGTAAAAATGCTCCCCCAAAAAAACAGAAAAAAACATGTAGAATCTTGTGCCCCTGTGTTCACCCTCACAGCTGCATGGATTTCTTTGGACCAGTAGTGCACGTAGTTTCACAGGAAGAAGCTATTTTAACTGCCCGATTGGAAGAAGTAAATATGCATCTTTTAATATGCATAAATAATTAGGTGCAAAGAAATAATTAGAAAACAAATTCTATTTTCAGTTTAAAAATATTTTTGCTTGCTTATAAAATACTCGAATTGGACTTACGTTATTACTCCCCAAAAAATCATTTTACTCACAACTTTAAAAAATAGAGAGTAAAATACTCTCACTGCCAATCTAGAGTTCTGGGTGACCTGCTCCTACTGTGTGTCATTTTTATATGTGCTGATGTGGACAAAGGTGACAGACTTCTGTTGCCTCTACTTAAAGCATGGGGAGAGTGGGATCCGACAAAGAGGAATATTATTTTAGTATTTCGTCTCAATACCAGGACAATATACACCTGGGTTGGATGACTAATGACTGCCCATGCCACACACGGGTTGGAACAGCCTCTGGTGGCTCAATCCACTCACTAGCAGGTTGATGCCAGGACGATATATGCCTGCGTTGGATGGTTAATGCCTGCTCATGCCACACACGGGTGGAATAACTTCTGATGGCTCATTCACTCACTAGCAACTAGTTGATGCGAAATGTCTTTCTGCTGGGACGCCAACATGGCTACATCAGGAGAATCCCCTACCGCAATGAGGATATCGTCATTCGACATTTAGCGTTTGGATGGTGGAGGTCTATTCCATGCATGCAAGGCAACTTCCCCAAGTGAGGTTTTGAAAGGGTTCTGTACAGCAAGAGCCTTCTCCTGTCCCTTTCTATCTTTGTAGAACACCAGGGCAAATCGTTCAAAAACTAAACCGCGTATCAAAACTAAGGCAATAGCCCCAAATATACTAAACTCAGATCGGACTCCGTCGAGAAGGTCTAAACAATTGTCATTAATATCTGTAACCACAATACCAAAAATACACTGTGCCGCGCCATTCCAAGGTGTAATACAAAGCTCCTTTTCAAGAGGGCCTTTTGTATCTGCTTTCAGGGCTTTCTCTCGTTCATGCTTTTGTTTGTAGAAAAGCAGGCCATAACGATCCTTGAAGGAACACAGACTACATTTCCATAAGGCATGAAGTGTTTAGTGAGATACGATTTTATGTTTATAAAGTCGATTTCGAAATTCGTTACCTTCACTCCATACAACTTTTCATGAGGTTCATAGCGGTCTACATCGACCCCATTTGTAGAGGCTCCATCTTCGTTCTCAATACTTTGGTTAGAAGTCATCAATTGAGATATTCGATTGTCGTCCTTTTTTGGATATCTTCCCGCATGATCTGCTCTTACTGTATGCCCCCTGGGGAGACAGGCTCTTGCTGCTCGAGGCACCGCCAGGAGACAGGCTCCGGTCACTCTAGGCCCCCTCGGGAGACGGGCTCCTCCTGCTGGATGCCCCCCAGTAAGACAGGCTCCTCCTGCTGGATGCCCCCAAGCGAGAGCGGATGCTATGCGTTTCAGCACAGGTTGGTGGGGGTTTATTCCAAGCTGTCACTGTAACCTTCCCGAATGACGTTTTGATCGGGCTGGGTGCAGCAAGAGCCTTCCGCTGTCCCTTTAAATCTTTGAAGAACACCAGAGCATACCGCTCGCAAATTAAATCGTGGATCTGTACTTTGGTTACTTCCCCAAATATACCAAACTCAGATTCAATTCTGGAGAGAGGGTATAAATCATTGTCTTCAATGTTTGTAACCCTGATCCCAAAAATAGATGGTGGAGGGCCACTCCAAAGGTCAACACTAAACTTAACTCCAAAGGGACCCGTTGTATCCGCAGTCAGGGCCTTCTCTTGCTCATGCTTATGTTTGTAGAACACCAGGCCAAAACGATCCTTGTGAGAGCCATGCATAGTAACACAGACCACATTTCCATAAGGCATGAAGTGTTTAGTGAGATACTTTTTTACGTTTATACTTTTTAACTGAATGTAGAAATTAGTAACCTTCACGCCATACAACCGATCAGGATTTTCATGCAGTGAAAGTGCTGTGGGGTCTGCATCGGCCCCAAGAGACGTTGCAGAGACTCCATCTTCGTCCTCACTATTTTGGTTGATAGACACAAAAGGAGATATTTGGTCGCCGTTGTTGCTGGAGACCACCTGGGGAGACTGGCAGCTCCTACTGATGGCCCCCCGGCAAGACTGGCTCCTGCTGGAGGCACCCTGGGGAGGCAGGCCCCTGCTTGATGCCCCCCAGGGAGACTGGATGCCGTACATTTCAGCACAAGTTGGTGGGGGTTTATTCCAAGCAGTCACTGTAACCTTCCCGAATGAAGTTTTGATTGGGCTGGGTGAATCAAGAGCCTTCTCCAGTCCCTTTCGATCTTTGAACACCACCAGAGCAGACCGCTCGCGAGTGAAATCGAGCATCTGTACTTTGGTGATTTCCCCAAATATACCAAACTCAGATTCAATTCTGGAGCGAAGGGATAAATCATTGTCTTCAATGTTTGTAACCCTGATCCAAAAAATAGATGGCGGAGGGCCACTCCAAAGTTCAACAATAAACTTAATTCCAAGGGGGTCCTTTGTATCCGCCGTCAGGGCTTTCTTTTGCTCGTGCTTTTGTGTGTAGAAAACCAGGCCAAAACTATCCTTGTGAGAGCCATGCAATGTAACACAGAACACTTTTCCATAAGGCATGAAGTGTTTAGTGAGATACTTTTTTACGCGCTTTTTGTTGTTCTGATGCAAAAATAAATTAGAAACCTTCACGCCATACAACTGATCAGGGTTTCTATGCGATGAAAGTGCTGTGGGGTCTGCATCGGCCCCAGGAGACGTTGCAGAGACTCCATCTTCATCCTCACTATTTTGGTTGATAGACACAGGAGATATTCGGTCGCCGCTGTTGCTGATGGCCCCCCGGGGAGACGGGCTCCTGCTGATGGCCCCCCGGGGAGACGGGCTCCTGCTGATGGCCCCCCGGGGAGAAGGGCTCCTGCTGACGGCCCCCTGGGGAGAAGGGCTCCTGCTGACGGCACCCTGGGTTCTTTTGGGTGGCTGCCCTCTGCTGCCAGCCCCATTGCAGGGCTTGTTCCTGCTGGATGATGTCAGGGGTGACCTCCCTCTGCCGGTGGGCCTGCTCCTGGTGGTGGCCCCCTGGGGAGATGGGCTCCCTTTGGGTGGCTGCCCTCTGCTTCCAGCCCCATTGTGGGTCTTGTACCTGCTGGATGATGTCAGGGGAGAGCTCTCTCTGTCGGCGGGCCAGCTCCAGCTGAATGCCCAGTGGGGTGAATGGCTCCTGCTGAAGGCGCCCTGGGGGGACGGGCTCCTGCTGGTGGCCCCCTGGGGAGACATGCTCCTGTCGCTGCAAGCCCCCTGGGGGGATGGGCTCCTTTTGGGTGGCTGCCCTCTGCTGCCAGCCCCATTGCGGGGCTTGTTCCTGCTGGATGATGTCTGGGACCGCTTCCCTCTGTCGGCAGGACGGCTCCTGCTGGGGGCCCTCAGGGGAGATCGGCTCCTGCTGGAGACACCATGTGGAGACGGGCTTCTTTTGGGTGGCTGCCCTCTGCTCCCAGCCCCGTTGCAGGGCTTGTTGCTGCTGGATGACGTTAGGGGAGATCTCCCTCTGTCGGAGGGTCGTCTCCTGCTGGATGCCCCGTGGGGTGATCGGCTCCTGCTGGAAGATGTCAGGGGAGACCTCCCTCTGTGGGCAGGACGGCTCCTGCTGGATGCCCCGTGGGGTGACCGGCTCCTGGCCGAGGCCCCCCGGGGTGCCAGGCTCATGCTGAGGTTCTCATACGGGCAGCGGGGCCTTTGCTGGAGGCCCCGATTCTCAGGCTTTTGCTGAATGCCTCGTGAGCTCTCCGGAAGCCGCCACACACAGCCCAGGGTGCCAGGGCTCGAGAACAACAACGGCCACCGTAGAAAACACCCGCTTGCCAACCAATGCCTCCGTCGCATTAGAAGAAAGGACATTGCTAACGTGTGGCGTGCGCGCATTTACGTCACTTCCATAAACTAGAACTAGAGGGCGGGCACACGTTCCACTGGTGTCAGCACTGGCCGCCATGCTGGGCGGAGAAAGCAGCCTTGGATTGGAATGCCTCACTCTGCCATGCCGCCAACAGCATTTGGAAACCCAAAATGGGTTGGCCTGGCACAAATTAGATTCTGAATGGTAAGTTAACACCAAGTTCAGTTACCTAACTTCACAGAAGGTCATCACACAGAGCTGGTAGGCAACTTTTGCGAGTAGAGAAGAATGTTATGGTTGTCAGCTGTGTTCATCCGACTTCTGAGTAAGTAGAGCAGTATTGTTTAACTTCAGGTATTTAAATTACATTCTTCTTGTGTCATTGCTCTCAACTCACCCGCTTTTGGCACGTGTCACCCGCACTCCCGCCAGCTCCTTTGGTTCACCCGCCTCCCTCACCTCATGAGAGTCACATTTACTGTGCAGGCGCCAGTGCCGCGGGAAAGTGAGTTTCTCTGCCATTCCACGCAAGCGTGCGGTGCTGCATCTGCTGCAAGCATTTTGCCCGACGCCTGGCTTCGTGCGCACTGCTGAGAGTGCCGCAGATCTGCCCAACTATGGCTGTTCCAAGACTCTGTAGCTTTGAGGCTGCTGCTGCCTTTGAATTCTGGCTTCCGCGCTTCTTGTGTGGACAGTCGTGCCATGCCCATGTAGGCCCTGCTGAAGTAGACATGGAGCGCTGATTACTTCAGGAAACGGTAATACTCTCCCTCTTCTGGTCTATGGTTTGAGCATGCTTGCAGTTTCTAGCAAATAGATGCGAAGCACAATGCTAGTCAGATATTTCGCAAATGTATTTTAAATTTGAAAAAGTGGGCAGAGAGAGTGACTGTCTGGCCACTTTTTCAAGTTTAAAATACATTTCTGATTTTTGGTAACATTAGTGGCAGATGGCATTTTAACACATAACAAAAAAAATAAAACTGCAAATCATTACAGATGCAGGGGATTCATCTATTAGAGCTCTGTCCAGGCGCTCTGGGGCAAAATACATATAAACCTCCTAATTTGCATATGCATTGCAGCAACAGAAGTGACTTCACAGAAAAAGACTTTGCATCAGTCTTTGATATTTGGAGGCACCATGGAAATAGACTTTATAATAATGTGCCATAAGTAAGCTAAGTGGCAAATAACTTTGTGGTTCAAAATACCTAAATTGCACGATTGTTATATATGGAACCAGTCTATAGTATAGTCAGGCCTTTTTTAAAATAACAGCATGATATATTAACATATGCTCTGCAGTAAAACACTTGCAGAGTAAAACACAGAGCTGTAGATCTGCCCAGGATCACACAATTTGGTTAAATGGTGGAACTGGGATGTTGACAATTTAAGCAACTGACCACTTCTTCACAGGTTTAGTTGATATAGATATTTATTAAGGTTTCCCTTTGCATTTCATGTGCTTAAATAATACTAAATGTGTAAACATGCCTTTCATAATTAGCTTTACATTATATACATCATTGTAGAAATATGTTCAGCAATAAAAGTATGGCTTTAGTTTTATTCTCCCGATTCTGCATGCAAAGTCACAATAGCATCATGCAGGTTAATGTGTGCCTAACAAATCCCCCTTGGGTAAAGCCATAGTAATTATTTCAGACAGGTATTAAACACGCTGTTAAAAAAAAAAAATGAATAACGCATGCATCATTATGCACCCTTTCCTTCTCACTGCTGACCACTCCCTCCCATGCACATTTCTAAAGGGACAAACGTCCCCGCTAATAGTCCCCCCTCCCTCCCATCAGTGCCCAATGGCTCACATTGAAATGCTCTGTTGACACAGAGCAACATGAGAGCTCTTCTGCAGCCCGGAGCGCCCTTGGAAATTGTCCTGGCAGCAGGACACCTCTCCAGTTCAGAAAGGGTAAGGTATCCTTCTGCCAGGACAATGACTGTGCTGAGCACAAATTGTTCAGCACACATTGTCCTCCCAGTGGGACACCTTTACCATTGGGCACCCTCATTGAGGTGATGAACGGTAGAAATGACCTGCTGACAAAAATCCTGGTCAGGCTCTCAAAAGAGCTGGTACGGGGAGCTTGCCACCTCGCTCGGTACGCCACTGGTGACAACGCACTATCCAACACCTGCCACAGGCCTCCTGTTCAGTGTTGGCCATACAGAACCTGATTATTCCATAGATCCCAAGTGCTGCTTGTATAACATTACAATTTCCATCCCTATTGCTATTAGTGGCAAAAATGCCCTATGTCCATTGCTTCAGCACCGTCTTACAGGTGCTCTTCTGGGGAAAAAAACATAAACTGTACAGAATGAACATGTGTTTGAACTTTTTAAGTGCATTTACTTGGTACAATGGCTGCATGCAAAAGGGCCTACTGTTGCAGAACCCTACTTAGTTAATATTGGGATTTTTTTGTGCACACCTTCCTGTGATGTCACTTCCTGTAACGCTGGACGCCACCTCCGGTGTCCAACCCAGGTTCTCACCCTCCAAGCAGTTGTGAAAGGTTGAGAGCTATGTCTTGTGTCCCTGCAAAAAGGCAAGAACTTTGACAAATGTGTAGTCCCCCCACCACCATCATTGAGTCCACCACCGCAACCCTGTCCTGTACTGGAATTCAGTGGCCCTCAAGTCCCACATGGATCTTGTTGGGACTGATTTTCTAAACTATAGAAGGCCAACCTATATTGTGACAGGGACAACTCTGTGGAGCTGTAGCCAAACTAGTTCAAGGTAGCTAGGCGAGCGTTCTAGGCCAAGTCTCGAGGTGGTGAGCTTGTTAGGGGTCCACAATGAGTACACACAGTGCAGCAGTCAAGGATTACACTTAGACAATCGGATATAATAATACTTCGAATGGATTGTGTCCTCCCATGTATTCCTCATCTTTGATATTTGTATTAGCTTTGCAGCTTTGTAAAAAAAAAAAAATATTCCACACCAGAGAGCGCTGTGCTCTGTCATGGCGTCTATGTCCCTCGAGGGCTGCCGTAGAGCATCGACGTCACATGCAGTACAAATAGCTCGAGCCGTGCCCGCTGGCTTCAGTTCCGTTTTTCCGTGTATTTGAAACGGCGCTTCAGTTTTTCATCAAGATTTGTTCATCTTCTAATGCTTCGACCCAAAATCCAGGTTTCAAAAAATGCCAGAATTGTGGGAAGAAAATGTCCATTACTGATCCCCATCGCGTCTGCCTGTGGTGCCTGGGTCCTGACCATCGGATTGATGAATGTGGGTCCTGTCTGGCTATGACTAGAAAAGCTCTAAAGGAACGACAAGGTAAATTGGCGATGGGGAGGAAACTTCGAAGGCTTCTTCGAAGAGAAATAAAGACTCTGGGGAGTTTAGGGACTCGTCCCGGTGTAAGTCAAAGAAGTCTTGATCGAGGAGTCGGTCGAGCAAATCTTCGAAGAAGAGATGTCACTGATCTCCTTCTGACTCTACAGGGGTTATCACCTGTCCAACTAAGCATGATACCCCATGAAAATGGGAGGCATTTAGAGCCTCAATGATGTGAATCTTTGAGAATGCAGCCCGACCCCCTCAAAATCGTGCAAAGGCCATGCCTCAGCTAATTTTTTGGATGACAGAGGAAGGTCTGAGACTACTAAACGCTCTAAATCCGGGGAGAAATCAAGGATACCGTCGAGAGAACCTTCTCCGATACCTCAGAAAAAGATCAAGTCGACAGGTCTGTCAGTGCATAAATTGAAGGCAACTCCGGACAAAATGGCGGCAGGTTCCAAACCTTCCACGCCTGTCTCGTAGGTTTCGTCAACACCAGTCTCGAAGGGTTCGTCAACACCATTCGCAACAACACCTTTGTCTAAGGCAACTTTGACAACTTTGTCGAAGCCAGCGTCAACAACTTCGCCATTGAAGACTCTGTCGAAGACGACTTCGATTCCTGTAGAGTCATCAATGCCATTGCCGAAATCAATGCAGATGCCTTCATGGCCTCAACCCACGGGTAATATTTACACCCATTTGCCAAAGAGACTTTCAAGTGCATGACTTCTATTTATGAGGAGGAGCAATCCTCTGAGGATTCTACCCCTTTTGGGCTGAAATATGGAACAAAGAACGCTCCTGAGGAGCTGGTTGACCCAGAATCGGAGATGTCTGATCTTTATGATTGCCTTCAGTCAGTTAGTGGCATAGACACTTCGCCTGAGCTGGAGTTTGACGAACCTGACCCAGCTGATCATGCTGATTCAGCATACAGGAATATTATGAAAAGGGTTGTGGAGTTCATGGGCTGGAACAGGAATTCTCCCACCTACGAACAAGATGACATGACAGATATTCCACACCAGGGTCCTCAGAAGGATCCAGTACTGCCTTTTCATGCAGCCCTTCAAAGAAAGGTCATGTTAAATTGGGAGACTTCAGAGTCTGGACCAGCGGTAAACAAGAATTTTACCAGAAAATATATACCTTCATCCATTGTTCCAGACTATTTGACTAAGCACCCTACATCTGAAAGCTTAGTGGTCCAAGCAGCTACATCCACCAGACAGTCTGCATATCCCTCTATTCCCCTGTATAGGGATGACAAGCGACTTTGATGATCTCCTTGCTGGCAACACTGAAATATGCTCCCCCCTCTGTAACCTGTATATGCTTCATGCGTGCATTCCAACATAATCTGCCATCCAGTACCGCTCACCAAAACCAGTCCATGAATTATCGTTCTCTCCCGACTCCCTTCTCCAATCGCTATTAAGCCCACAATCTAAGAGTTCCTCAACTTGTATTACCCCAGCCTGCTTGTCTTGTCCACCTTTTAACTGCCCTACATTGTTCATTAATCCAAACTTCGCCTTCAGCAAAGACCTTTGCCCACTCTCTCCCCCATGGCAATTTAAACTTTTAAAGCTGATTCCTTGGTCTTCATCACAACTCTTATTAACCTTCCCTGATTCACCTACATTTCCACTACAGACACAAAGGAGACCTTTTAAAATCCATCCATTATCTCATTTGCTTCCCCTTCTGGCTGTCCTTCGACCCTTGAGCAGGCTGTATTTCCCTCTTACACCCTGCAGATGCCTTGCGCTCAGAAACCCAACACACCCATACCACATTACAAATTTCCCTATGGCTCGTCATAACTCATGTCTTTTTTTCTTATGCACCGAGACCACTTCGATCTAAGATTGCCCAAAAAATACCTTCTGCAACTCCTGATCCTTCATTGTAACCACCCCCACCTCACCTTTCCCCAATCTCCCGAAATGCTCTTTGTAACTGATGTCCTTTCCACTGTCTCAGGATCCACCCTCTTTTCTACACCCTGGCTTAGGTATTGTATTGCATTATTCATTTATATAGCTCCTTTTCCCCTGTTTGTATGGCCTCAATGCGCTTTGTGGTTGGAACGCCCTCTAGGTCCAAAGTCCGTTTGTGGGAGATTCTAGCAGTTCATTTATGCTTGTGCACTTTTTTCCAGGTTAGGACTTAGGTGGGCTGGCTAGTCTCCTGTAAGCAGCTCTCAGGTCAGGCACATGGGCGGCTTCTGTTGGTGGTTGAGCATAGAATGCTAGTGCCGGAGACTCGATGTGTACCCAGCTAAACCAACGTTTTTCATAGGTTGTTGCTGCATACTAATGGCAGAGGTGTTGAGGTATGTCAGGGGTTTCAGTGTGGACGGCTATGCGAGCTGCCAGACCGATTTGCAGATGTGGTGCAAGGTATACATACCTTAAACTCGGATGGAGTTAATCTCCAATGTCGTTTTATTAGGTCCAGGGTGATTGACTGGTTTCGCCATCTGTGGTCTCCCTAGATTGAGAGCCTGAGCAGTGGGAGAGGGGCCAGGAGGGACAGGGGAGCGATCTATGATCGTCTGGGTGTGAGGGCCGGCGGGGGCGAGTGTATAATGGTATGCGGCTGCAAACGCTGCCAGCATTCGTGGAAGTTTGGGTCGATAGGTGTGTTGTCGGGTTTGGGCCAGTGTTTCTGTGCGCGTATTAACATTATAGAGTGCGAGAAGGTTTCAAGAGGAAGAAGGAAAGAGACAGGTTTTGAGGGCCTTTCTGAATGTTTAGCGATTATCAATGTTGCAGATGTGGAGGGGCAGAGAATTCCAGGTGATCAGGGCTTGGACAGAGGAGGATCTGCTCAGTCTGGTGCAGCTGTAACGTGTGACAAATAGGAGTGATGATGTGCCGGATCTCAGTGTCCTCAAGGGGTGGTAGAGAATGAGCTTGTCTTGTAGGAATTCCAGGCCGGTCTTGTCAATGGCATGGTGAGTAATGCACATGGCTTTAAAGGGAGTGCGTTGACCAATAGGGAGCCAGTGGAGAACTCTTAGTGTGGTGCTGATGTGTTCTCTAGGAGGGAGGCTAATGAGCAGGCGGCCCAAAGCGTTTTGGATTCTTTGCAGTTTCCTTAGCTGAAACGCTGGTGTACCTAGATAAAGGCAGCCCAAAGGTAAGAAGTATCTTGACCCCCACCTCCCCAAACCATGCAATGTTATTTTTGCAAAGGTGCTTAAAAGCACCATAGCGCACTCGGCGCGTGGTCCCTCTCCCCCAGCCCACCGGCTTCCTGGTTTCCCTCTGCCCGCCTCCCCCTCGCACCGATTGGTCCTTTAAAACAAAAAAAAAAGAACAGAGGCTGTGGCGAGGGTCTGCAGTAAGCGCTCCCCACCATTTGCAGTGAGCCCAGCCCGAAGGTAAGGAGTCTCCTGACCCCCATCTCCCCAAACCATGCAATGTTATTTTTGCAAAGGTGCGTGGTCCCTCTCCCCCAGCCCACCGGCTTCCTGGTTTCCCTCTGCCCGCCTCCCAACACGCCCACTCCATCCGGATTGGTCCCCACAACCCACATCAAGGACATCCAAGGGCAGCCCTCTGCCCGGCAGCCCTGCGGCAAAGGACGGCCCCAATATGTGTCTGCAGGTGTCCGCAGGGGAAGCCAGTGAAGCCAGCAGTCAACAGACACCAATAAAAACTGTGAGTGTGGCATGGGTGGGGAGTGGAGCAATCACTCTACTCCAGAAAACCCCTACCACTCTCTTACCTCCAAATAACATAGACTGCCATAGACTCACACCAGGTACACTCAGATAGATTTGTGACCACCAGACTGAACTTATTCATGACAGGATTGTCGAAGTTTCCTTGCATTACATACTAACATACTTGTCAAGGTCAACAAGCGCCGCACTTAGATGGAACTTGAATACTAGCATATGCCACACTTAGAATTGTGAATGTTAGCCTACGTCACATCTAGATAGGATTTTGAATGTTAGCATGTCCACACTTAGATAGTATTGAGAATATTAGCATGTCCACACTTAGATAGAATCGTGCATATCAGCATGTCCATACCTATATAGAAGTGTGAATATTGGCATGTCCCCACCTATATAGAATTGTGAATATTGGCATGTCCCCACCTATATAGAATTGTGAATATTGGCATGTCCACACTTGGATAGTGTTGAGAATGTTAGCATGTCCACACTTAGATAGAATTGTGAGTGTTGGCTTGTCCACACTTGGATAGAATTGTGAATATTGGCATGTCCACACCTATATAGAATTGTGAATATTGGCATGTCCACACTTGGATAGTGTTGCGAATGTTAGCATGTCCACACTTAGATAGAATTGTGAGTGTTGGCATGTCCACACTTGGATATAGTTGTGAATGTTGGCCTGCGTCGCTTCTGGATAGGACTTTGAATGTTAGCATGTCCACACTTAGATAGAATTGAGAATATTAGCATGTCCACACCCACATAGAATTGTGAATATTAGCATGCCCACACTTAGATAGAATTGAGAATATTAGCATTCCCACACTTATATAGAATTGTGATTATTAGCATGTCCACACTTAGATAGAATTATGATTATTAGCATGTCCACACTTAGAAAGAATTGAGAATATTAGCATGTCCACACCTACATAGAATTGTGAATATTGGCATGTCGACACTTGAATAGTGTTGAGAATGTTAGCATGTCCACACTTAGATAGAATTGTGAGTGTTGGCATGTCCACACTTGAATAGAATTGTGAATATTGGCATGTCCACACTTGGATAGAGTTGGGAATGTTGGCCTGCGTCGCATCTGGATAGGTCTTTGAATAGTGGCATGCCCGCACTTGGATATAATTGTGAATATTAGCCTGCGTCACATCTAGATGGGACTTTGAATGTCAGCATGCCCGCACTTAGACAGAATTGTGAATATTAGCACGTCCGCACTTAGATAGAATTGTGAACGTCAGCCTGCTGCCGGTACTAGCATCTAGCAAGGACTTTGAATGTTGGCATGTCCACAGTTGGATAGAATTGTGGATATTAGCATGTTCCACACTTGGATGGAATTGTGAATATTAGCATGGCCACACCTAGATAGAATTGTGAATATTAGCATGTGCACACTTAGATAGAATTTTGAATATTGGCCTGCGTTGCATCTAGACAGGTGCCACAATTAGACAAATCTGTGAATGTTAGCATGCTAAAGGTCAGGTAACCCACTAACCAATATAAGCTCAAACTCTGCATACTTATCTCACTCAAAAACTCACACAACCATCTCTCGCACAACAAGCCGCACGCACTTCACAACACTGCAACAACACATAAGCCGGAGCAACAGCACACGCGGACTGACACTGATCCAATACCCGCACCAAAGCTCAGCATCTGGTGTATACCGAGTTGAAGCTGCCAACAGAACACCACTCCTCTCACTATCCTACTCCCTCTTCACCTTACTAACCCACCCCTCCTTATCATTTACAGATCCGCCAGAGCGCCTGGGGACCAATTCCGTTGGTGACGGTGCGCGGTACAAATACCTTTAACATTTAACTTCTCTGTAGCAGCAGCCTCGACAATACATTTGTAGTCCTGCAGTGCAAGTTGAACACTAAATGACATGGAGACTGATACCCTCTCAGTCTGATAGGCACATGCAGTGTGATGGTGTTACGCTCTGCCCCATGTCTTCACTGGTGGTTCACCTAAGGGTTGTACCGGCAACAGTGCAGCACAGAGTCACGTAGGTGTCAGGTCAGTGGATTGGTCTGAGCCCAATCAAAGTAAGCACCTACGAGCCCACAGAAGAGACAGACTAATTAATGTGTTGCAGGCTTTGTCCTGCAGCCTGCCTTAGAGTCACATAAATAACCTGCCACTGTAAAAAGCAGTAGGATCTGTCACCCAAATCTGTCGGCGGTAGAACTGCTTAAAAAGCAGTAGCCTACTTCCTAAATCTGTAGGGTTGGCAAGTAGGCGTCTTTATTATTCATACTCCAACTGTCCGTCCCTGTCCTTTGCGTCACTTCCAGCCCCGCTCCCCGGTTCCCGCCCACCCCTGGAACTACAATACCCAACAGGACACCCCCACCAAATTAAACATTTGCATGGTGCAGTTACTTGATTGCTTCAATGAGTCATTGTGGTTTTATTCTTGCCCATTGAGGTCGTTAGAACCTTCCTTCTGATAGCTCAGGCAGCGCCTCACACATCAGACCTCTTTGCTCGTCCACGTCTGAGTCTTCGCCGTCACCCTGATAGGATTCATCTGACGAATAACTGTCTCCTCTTTCACGAGATCTGCTTCTCCTCTGCAGATCAGCCAGTGTCAATCCTTTGAAGTATGATGAGTTTCTAGTTACATGTTGTGGTATCCTTCAGCAATGACCATCGATCCTTTCTGGGCGGTTATGATGAACCGTCTCCCGTGAAATGCGGCCATGTGCTTGCTGGTTCGGGCTGTTTGACCACCACTGTCTCCCTCACATCTGGTGACGCACCCTTGGCCCGTCTTCTGGTGTCCGCGTAATGTTTCATCTTGCTTTTAGCGTTTTCATCTCTTTCTCGCAAGTCCTCATCACCTGTGTATTTGCTGTCCTCAGTCTGATGTTGTGCTAGTCGCGTGCAAATGTTTCTTCCTAACACCACTTCTGTGGGGCATTTTCCTGTGCAGCTATGCAGGGTTCTCCGATAGTCGCGCAGAAATTGATGGAGTACTTGTTCATATGGTTATCTGGTAATTTGTGATACTTGCAGTCCCCGATTTAGATTGGCCATAAAAAGTTTGATCATTGCGTTAGCCTGTGGCCATAGTAGAGTTATCTTTCAATGTTGGAACCCCATGTACTCGCCAAACATCTTAAAGTCCTGGCTTATAAATGGGGGCCCATTGCTGTGGTATGTCATAGGCCATGAAAATCCGGTCTAGTTTGTGGATGATGTGGTGTGCCGCTGTGGATTATACCAACTATGCTTCCGGAAATCGCAAATACTCGTCCATGAATGCAAGCACATATTTCCCACCTTCAACAGGACCAAAGAAGTCAGCCGCTACCACCTCCCACACTCCCCCTGGAAGTTCTGACATGTTTAGTGGCTCTGGGTGTCTGTTGGGTGTGATGAGGCATCACGTGGGGCATGACCGCAGTAGCTCCTCCACCATTGAGTCCAGTTTTGGGAACCACAATCAATGTCTCAGGATCTTCTTGGTGGAGACCATTCCTCTGTGTCCTTTGTGTGCTATATCTATCACCTTCATCATAAGGAACCCAGACAGAGTGGCACCACTTTGGGGGCTTCTGTGGAGAAGCCCACCAAAATAGTGGAACAAACGGCACGACCTTTGTTGGAGTCACAGAAGCGAACACACAAACCATTTTGGAACCGAGTTCTGGCAAAAAATACCAACCGGTAAATTAATATTAAATAAATAAACTGGCGGTATGTTCGAGGCTATAAGAAATAAATATTTCAAGTTGGTAGCCTCGAACAATGGGAAATCCCATAGAGAAATATTTGCGGTCGAATATAAAAAGTAGTATCCACTGCCACCAGCCAAAACTCGATCAGGGTGGACGGAGACGTGCCCTCTCGACTGACAGACCCAGGGCAATCGAATTGCCCCGACCAGTACGTCCACAATATGATGGTTTGTACTGGTTTCTGTTCAGAATTTAAGACTAGTAAAGTCAATGGTGACTTTACATGCCCCGGGAGACAGTAGTCAGTCCCAGGGTATGGAGTCTATGTTGGGGGGTCACTATGACACCCTTGTGTTACTGCACTGAGGGTGCTGTGTAACACACATCACCAAAACACATGAAGCCCTATGGAGTCAAAGACCCCAAAGCCCATAAAACACATCTAGAGTCAAAGGAACACACTCAAATCATGTCCAAGAGTGAGGGTAAGAGAGTCTCACTCTTGGCAGGAGAAAAAAACAAACCCCAAAAATCCAGCAAAGCTGCTGGGGGACTCACTAGGTTAGGGACATTAGCCTTTACAGAAAATTCTCCCTAACACTGGTGATGGGACAGGGGTGGGGCAATTCCATGTGGAAATGGCTGCCTGCAGGGTGGGGGCATGGATGCTGGGGTATCCCATGTGGAGAGTGCTGCCTGCAGGGTGGGGTCACAGATGATGGGCTCTGGGGTATCCCATGTGGAGAGGGCTGCCTGCAGTGTGGTGGAACAGGTGATGCAGGCTTGGCTATCCCATGTGGACAGGATTGCCTGCAGGGTGGTGGCATGGCTGATGGGGGCTGGGGTATCCCATGTGGAGAGGGCTGCCTGCAGGGTGGGGCACAGGTGATGGCGGCTGGGGTATCCCATGTGGAGTGGGTTGACTGCAGGGTGGGGGCAGGAATAATGGGGGCTGGGGTATACCATGTGGAGAGGATTGCTTGCAGGGTGGTGGCATGGCTGATGGGGCTGGGGTGGGGGTATCCCATGTGGAAGGGGTTGCCTGAGGGGTGGGGGCACTGGTGATGGGGGCAGGGTTGGGACTTTCCCATGAGGAAAGGGCTGCCTACAGATTGAGGGCACAGGTGATGTCGGCTGGGGTATCCCATGTGGAGTGGGTTGCCTGCAGGGTGGGGGCAGGGTTGATGGGGCTGGGGTATCCCATGTGGAGAGGATTGGCTGCAGTGTGGTGGCATGGTTGATGGGGGTTGGGGTGGGGGTATCCCATGTGGAGGTGGCTGCCAGCAGGGTGGGGGCACAGGTGATGGGGGCTGGGGTATCCCATGTGGAGAGGGCTGCCTGCAGGGTGGGGGCACAGGTGATGGGGGCTGCGGTATCCCATGTGGAGATGGCTACCTACAGGGAGGGGGCATTGGGTGATGGGGGCTGGGGTATACCATGTGGAGAGGATTGCCTGCAGGGTGGTGGCATGGCTGATGGGGCTGGGGTGGGGATATCCCATGTGGAGGGGGTTGCCTACAGGATGGGGGCACAGGTGATGGGGTATCCCATGTGGAGGGGGCTGCCTGCAGGGTGGGGGCACGGGTGATAGGGTCTGGGGTTTCCCATGTGGGGAGGGATGCCTGCAGGGTGGGGCCACGGGTGATGGGGGTTGGGGTATCCCATGTGGAGAGGGCTGCATGCAGGATGGGGGCTCGGGTGATGGGGCAAAGGTGGGGCTATCTCATGTGGAAAGGGCTGCCTGCAGGGTGGGGGCATGGATGCTGGGGTATCCCATGTGCAGGGGGCTGCCTGCAGGGTGGGGGCATGGCTGATGGGGGCTGGGGTATCCCATGTGGAGAGGGCTGCCTTCAGGGTGGGGCACAGGTGTTGGGGGCTGGGGTATCCCATGTGGAAAGGGCTGCCTACAGGAAGGGGGCCACAAGTGATGGGGGCTGGGGTATCCCATGTGGAGTGGGTTGACTGCAGGGTGGGGGCAGGGGTAATGGGGGCTGGGGTATACCATGTGGAGAGGATTGCTTGCAGGGTGGTGGCATGGCTGATGGGGCTGGGGTGGGGGTATCCCATGTGGAGGGGGTTGCCTGCGGGGTGGGGGCACGGGCGATGGGGGCAGGGGAGGGGCTATCCCATGTGGAAAGGGCTGCCTGCAGGGTGGGGGCATGGGTAATGGGGCTGGGGTATCTCATGTGGAAGGGGCTGCCTGCAGGGTGGGGGCACGGGTGATGGGGTCTGGGGTATCCCATGTGGAGAGGGATGCCTGCAGGGTGGGGGCACGGGTGATGGGGCGGGGGTATCCCATGTGGAGAGGGCTGCCTGCAGGGTGTGGGCTCAGGTGATGGAGCAGGGGTGTACAATGTGGAGAGGACTGCCTGCAGGGTGGGGTCACAGATGATGGGCTCTGGGATATCCCATGTGGAGAGGGCTGCCTGCAGGGTGGTGGAACGGGTGAAGCAGGCTTGGGTATCCCATGTGGAGAGGATTGCCTGCAGGGTGGTGGCATGGCTGATGGGGGTTGGGGTATCCCATGTGGAGAGGGCTGTCTCCAGGGTGGGGGCACAGGTGATAGGGCTGGGGTATCCCATGTGGATGGGGTTGCCTGCGGGGTGGGAGCATGGGTGATGGGGGCATGGGTGATGGGGCAGGGGTGGGGCTATCCCATGTAGAAAGGGCTGCCAGCAGGGTGGGAGTTCGGATGATGGGGTGGGGTATCCCATGTGGAGGGGCCTGCCTGCAGTGTGGGGGCACGGGTGATGGGGTCTCGGGTATCCCATGTTGAGAGGGCTTCCTGCTGGGTGGGGGCATGGGTGATGGTGGCTGGGGTATCCCATGTGGAGAGGGCGGCCTGCAGGGTGGGGGCTCAGGTGATGGGGCGGGGGTTTCCCATGTGGAGAGGGCTGCATGCAGGGTGGGTGCATAGGTGATGGAGTCTGGGGTATCCCATGTGGAGAGGGCTGCCTGCAGGGTGGGGAATGGTTGATTCAGGCTTGGGTATCCCATGTGGAGAGGGCTGCCTTCAGGGAGGGGGCATGGGTGATGGGGTATGGGCTACCTGCAGGGAGGGGCATGGGTGATGGGGGCAGGGTTGGGGGTATCCCATGTGGAGAGGGTTGCCAGCAGGGTGGTGGCATGGCTGATGGGGGTTGGGGTGGGGGTATCCCATGAGGAGGGGGTACCTGCAGGGTGGGGGCATGGGTGATGGGGTCAGGGATGGGTCTATCCCATGTGGAAAGGGCTGCCTGCAGGGTGGGGCGCGGATGATGGAGCTGGGGTATCCCATGTGGAGGGGGCTGCCTGTAGGGTGGGGGCAAGGTTGATGGGGTCTGGGGTATCCCATGTGGAGAGGGCTGCCAGCAGTGTGGGGGCACAGGTGATGGGGGCTAGGGTATTCCATGTTGAGATGGCTGCCTGCAGGGTGGGGTCTTGTGTGATGGGACAGGGGTATCCAATGTGGAGAGAACTGCCTGCAGGGTGGGGGCACAGGTGATGGGGTCTGGGGTATCCCATGTGGAGAGGGATGCATGCAGGGTGGGAACAAGGGTGATGCAGGATTGGGTATCCCATGTGGAGAGGGCTGCATGCAGGGTGGGGGCATAGGTGCTGGGGTACCCCTTGTGGAAAGGGCTGCCTGCAGGGTGGGGCACAGGTGTTGAGGGCAGGGGTGGGGGTATCCCATGTGGAGAGGGCTACCTGCAGGGTGGGGGCATGGGTGATCGGGGCAGGGGAATCTCACGTGGAGAGGGCTGCCTGCAGGGTGGAGGCACAGGCGATGAGGCCTGGGGTATCCCATGTGGAGAAGGCTGCCTGCAGGGTGGGGGCATGGTGATGGGGTGGGGGTATCCCATATGGAAAGGGCTGCCTGCAGGGTGGGGGCACGGGAAACGGGATGGGGTTATCCCCTGTGGACAGGGTTGCCTGCAGGGTGGGGCACGGGTGATGGGGCACGGGGTATCCCATGTGGAGAGGGTGCCTGCAGGGTGGTGGCACGGATGATGGGGTCTGGGGTATCACATGTGGAGAGGGCTGCATGCAGGGTGGTGGCACGGGTGAAAGGGGCTGGGGTATCCAATGTGGAGAGGGCTGCCTGTAGGGTGGGGGCATGGGTGATGGGCCTGGAGTATCCCTGGTGGAGAGGGCTGCCTGCAGGGTGGGGGCACGTGAGATGGGTCCTGGGGTATCCCATGTTGAGAGGGCTTCCTGCTGGGTGGGGGCATGGGTGATGGTGGCAGGGGTATCCCATGTGGAGAGGGCGGCCTGCATGGTGGGGGCTCAGGTGATGGGGCGGGGGTTTCCCATGTGGAGAGGGCTGCATGCAGGGTGGGTGCATAGGTGATGGAGTCTGGGGTATCCCATGTGGAGAGGGCTGCCTGCAGGGTGGGGAATGGTTGATTCAGGCTTGGGTATCCCATGTGGAGAGGGCTGCCTTCAGGGAGGGGGCATGGGTGATGGGGTATGGGCTACCTGCAGGGAGGGGCATGGGTGATGGGGGCAGGGTTGGGGGTATCCCATGTGGAGAGGGTTGCCAGCAGGGTGGTGGCATGGCTGATGGGGGTTGGGGTGGGGGTATCCCATGAGGAGGGGGTACCTGCAGGGTGGGGGCATGGGTGATGGGGGCAGGGATGGGTCTATCCCATGTGGAAAGGGCTGCCTGCAGGGTGGGGCGCGGATGATGGAGCTGGGAAATCCCATGTGGAGGGGGCTGCCTGCAGGGTGGGGGCAAGGTTGATGGGGTCTGGGGTATCCCATGTGGAGAGGGCTGCCAGCAGTGTGGGGGCACAGGTGATGGGGGCTAGGGTATTCCATGTTGAGATGGCTGCCTGCAGGGTGGGGTCTTGTGTGATGGGACAGGGGTATCCAATGTGGAGAGAACTGCCTGCAGGGTGGGGGCACAGGTGATGGGGTCTGGGGTATCCCATGTGGAGAGGGATGCATGCAGGGTGGGAACAAGGGTGATGCAGGATTGGGTATCCCATGTGGAGAGGGCTGCATGCAGGGTGGGGGCATAGGTGCTGGGGTACCCCTTGTGGAAAGGGCTGCCTGCAGGGTGGGGCACAGGTGTTGAGGGCAGGGGTGGGGGTATCCCATGTGGAGAGGGCTACCTGCAGGGTGGGGGCATGGGTGATCGGGGCAGGGGAATCTCACGTGGAGAGGGCTGCCTGCAGGGTGGAGGCACAGGCGATGAGGCCTGGGGTATCCCATGTGGAGAAGGCTGCCTGCAGGGTGGGGGCATGGTGATGGGGTGGGGGTATCCCATATGGAAAGGGCTGCCTGCAGGGTGGGGGCACGGGAAACGGGATGGGGTTATCCCCTGTGGACAGGGTTGCCTGCAGGGTGGGGCACGGGTGATGGGGCACGGGGTATCCCATGTGGAGAGGGTGCCTGCAGGGTGGTGGCACGGATGATGGGGTCTGGGGTATCACATGTGGAGAGGGCTGCATGCAGGGTGGTGACACGGGTGAAAGGGGCTGGGGTATCCAATGTGGAGAGGGCTGCCTGTAGGGTGGGGGCATGGGTGATGGGCCTGGAGTATCCCTGGTGGAGAGGGCTGCCTGCAGGGTGGGGGCACGTGAGATGGGTCCTGGGGTATCCCATGTAGAGAGGGCTTCCTGCAGGGTGGGGGAACGGGTGATGGGGTGGCAGTATCCCATGTGGAGAGGGCTGCCTGCAGGGTGGGGGCACTGATGATGGGGGCTGAGGTGGAGGTATCCCATGTGGAGAGGGCTGCCTGCAGGGAGTGCGCATGGGTGATGAGGATGGGGTATCCCATGTGCAGAGGGCTGCCTGCAGGTGGTGGCATTGGTGGTGGGGGCAGGGTTGGGGGTATCCCATGTAGAGAGGGCTGCCCGCAGAGAGAGTGGGCATGGGTGATGGGGTATCCCATGTGGAGAGGGCTGCCTGCGGGGTGGGGGCACAGGTGATGGGGGCTGGTGTATCCCATCTGGAGGGGGCTGTCTGCAGGGTGGAGGCATGGGTGATGGGGGCAGGGGTATCCCATGTGGAGAGGGCTGGGATGGGGGTATTCCATGAGGAGGGGGCTGCCTGCAGGGTGTGGGCATGGATTGATGGGGGCTGGGTTATCCCATAAGGAGAGGCCTGCCTGCAGGGTGGGGGCATGGGTGATGGGGGCTGGGGTATCCCATGTGGCAAGGGCTGCATGCAGGGTGGTGGCATGGGTGATGGGGGCTGGGGTGGGCGTATCCCATGTGGAGGGGGTTTCTGCAGGGTGGGGGCACGGGTGATGGGGCAGGGGTAGGGCTATCCCATGTGGAAAGGACTGCCTGCAGAGTGGGGGCATCGGTGATGGGGGCTGGAGTATCCCATGTGGAGGGGTCTGCCTGCAGGGTGGGGGCACGGGGGATGGAGGCTGGGCTATCCCATGTGGAGAGAGCTACCTCCAGGGTGGGGGCATGTGTGATGGGGCTGGGGTATCCCAAGTGGAGAGGGCTGCCTGCAGGGTGGGGGCATGGGTGATCGGGTATACCATGTGGAAAGGGCTGCCTGCAGGGTGGGGCACGGGTGATGGGGCAGTGATGGGGGTATCCCATGTGGTGAGGGCTGCCTGCAGGGTGGGGGCACAGGTGATGGGGCCTGCAGTATACCATGTGGAGAGGGCTGCCTGCAGGGTGGGGGCACGGGTGATGGGGGCTGGCGTCTCCCATGTGGAGAGGGCTGCCTGCAGGGTGCATGGGTGATGGGGTCTGGGGTATCCCATGTGGAGAGGGCTGCCTGCAGGGTGGGGGCACAGGTGATGGGGTCTGGGTATCTGTTATAAAGCAGCATCTGTAGTCTTCTTGAGTTTATTTGTAAGTGCTTTATTATAAGTTACATAAGCTGTTATCTAGGAGAGACCACCGGGCCCCATCACCCAGGCTCAACTGACCAGGCTGGAACCTTGGGACATGATTCATTACCAAACATTCCGCAGGCTCACTTAGCATTCCAAGATATGACACATCAAACTCCTGCAGTCATGGACTGGCAATAAGCACATCATAACACATCTCCTTTCCTTCGAATAACAATCCAACAAAGGGAAGCCACATACACACGCATTAAGTTATAATCCCAAACACCTTTTTGGAGGGAAGTTCACAAAAGAACAGGCATCACTGCATCTACATTAAACTTCAGTTTTCATAACATCAGAAACTTGAGATGCTTCGCTACCAATTGACAGCTTCAGACATCTTGCTCACTAAGGTGGGATGTGGTCCCAATTCCTTCACCACTACTCTATCTTCAAACTTCACTCTTTATTAATTTGGGACGAAATCCCTACACATGCTTCAGACTTCAAACTATGCTGCTGGTTACAATGGGACGCTGTCCCTTCTCCAACGGGACGCCATCCCTTCAGACAGTGGGACGCTATCCCTACTCATAATGTGGACGCTATCCCTATTCACAGCGGGGCGCTATCCCTACTAAAATTGGGACGCTATCCCTATTCACAGTGGGACGCTAACCCTACATACAACGGGACGCTATCCCTTCTCCAACGGGACGCTATCCCCACAATGGGGCGGTATCCCTTCAGAAAGTGGGATGCTATCCCTACTTATAACGGGACGCTATCCCCATTCTCAATGGGACGTTATCCCCAATTAAGTGGGACGCTATCCCTTCTTCACTTGGAGGGTATCCACACCTATCCGCACTGCTCAACAATGGAGGTCCACTCCTACATATTGCGAATTATTCGACATATAGATATATAGATATAGGAAGGCGCTACACTCCCACTATGCCGGGACGGGATCCCTACACTTTCTTCACTCTTATTAGATATGGGGGGGGCGCTACCCAACCACTATACTGGGATAGAATCTCAACGCCATCCCCCCATACACTGGAAGAAATACTTACACCGCTTCACATTAAGTGAACTATGGGAAGGCGCTACCCTCCACTACTTGTCTCACCCTCCGACTACCTCATTAGGAGGCTAGCTCTACTCACTCAACTTCTTTGAGCGCACCGAGGACATAGGGAAGACGCTATCTCCCCTTTAGAACATCAACAACCTCTTACCACATCCATAGGACATTTTGCATTTACATATTCTTATAACTGTAAAACTGCCAACACATGGAGCACTAAAAGTCCATATTTTCCTGAACATCCTCACTATTTTACAACTTTGAACTTCAATGTATACTATCCATAACTGGCTTTCATGCTCACATGTCCCTCGGTGCATTCATACTCGATACACACACATGTTATGTTAACCTCAGACATCTCTTGTAGCATCATAACATTTGCTTATTTCTGGGTTCCTCTACATTGGCTCCAATTAATACCAACGGTGCTTTCCCTTCTACACGGAAAGCAGTACATCTGAAAAAGGCTATGTTCATTTTCCATGGCTTAGACAAAAGAAAACTGTACCCCCTGCCAACGGGATCTTTACAACTGGGCATTTTTACTTCTTACATCAACGGAGGCAAAATTAGGTTATTTCCCCTGTCAACTGACACCTCCTTGTACCCGCAAGAATCAATCCCAAATGAGCGCAGCTCTTCCCGCTCAATAGGTGGATTATTTTTCTCATTACAATCTCATTTGCTCCTACAGAACGTACTTCGCGCTGCAGCACTGTATGAACAACATTATTTCTTTAAACGCTATATTTCCTTTAGGCTCCCTACTGCTTTTACAGAACTCTTCTCGACATCTATAATCGGCATAGCTTCCCTTTTCTCCGCTTACACTGATGTACTCACTACTTCTTGCCCACATGTATCTACGCTGTAGGGTACTTGCTCTGGCTGTCCTCAGTGTCGTCATGCACCGAACTAACGTAACGGCGGCAGGCATGAAAGCTTCCACAACGTTCTGTTCTGTCACTAACACGCCGCTCAACACAGTGACATCATCATTTTCTATCTTACTTGGGAACACACTGTGTCTCCTGATCGCCAACCGTCCTTCTTCCTCAATACCTCTTGCCACCAATAGCCTCTACCTTTAGCGCATACACATTATGGGCACCTGCATCCTTGATCGCTCGATGTCGGGACCACCTTCTCTACATATACACTGTCTCTTTTATTGAAAAGCATCACTTAAACACAGATCTTTGCCTCCGCCTTTAGTGGAAATTCTTCCTGGCATTGCCTCAGCAAGGATCACACTTTGTACATGCTTCTAATCCCTACTTCTTCTCATACAAAGCCCTCACAGCTTCACCAATAATGCTATAGCTCTAGCTCTCGTGGAAAGCTACCTCAGGCGTAACCCCCACCCATACTTCAGACTCAATACTTTACTAAAATGGGACATAATCCCCACACCATCTTCATCTTCGCAACCTCAATAATAATAAGGGAGAAGTCCCTACATATACTTCAGACTTCTGCTCTAACCCTGTGGGACGTAATTCCTCAAAGTTCAGATTTCATGCTCAACTACTCCAGGACGTCATCTCTACACACAATGGTTCTCTGTACCCGCTTCAACTTCAGACTCACTTCACTCAAGGAGCACTACATCCTCTATTGAAGGCGCTGCCTTCGTCTAACTTGGAACTTCTTGCACACTTCAACAATGGCAACTTACTACCTTCCCACCTTTCTTAAACGCTTTGTAATCTCAAACACACTTCCACACTTCTTAAACTTGAAGAACTTTAAGCATTATCCACATTACTTCAACCTTATACTAGTTTTGCTACAAGTCCGTGGCCACATGGTGACCCTAAGCCTCACTCTGGTGCGTGAGCCTAAAAGTCCACGCCGCGTTAATGCAGCCTACTTCGCCTCTATGCGTATATTTTTACAATTTTACAATTCCTTGTTGCCTCAGACAACGTTATCCTGCAATTCCTTAAGAGGTTAATTCTATCTCAATCAGAACTTCTTTGTTGCACACCCAGGCATACCTAACACATAAAGTATTCATACTTAAGTCACATTAAATACTTAATGAAGTCCATTTGTGGCTGAAAATCCTCAAAAGGTTACTCTTCATCCAGTGACCCTTAAACTTCCATACCAGTATACTACATGTGCATACTCACACTACCACGTGCATTGCACTCAGATTCGTACTTCAGATTATCAACTTACCCCGTCGCATGGTATTCTCATTTCTACTGGCATTACCCACATATTTATAAATCACTATTAATATCTTTACAGTGAAAGAGTATGAGTCATCATCGGCAGCCTCTTCCTCCTACTGCTTACTCCTCAATGCGTGCCACCTTCCTTCTGACTCAGAGTCACTCCATGTTCAATGGACCTTGCGGTTACGCTCTGTAATTTCCGACTGGTGCCATTCTTCCGACGCGACACAGGGTTGTTCCATGTTCATGGACCTTGCTGTTACGCTCCGTCATTTCCAACGCCCTCTCTCTCCTGCGTACCGCGCGGTGTCCTAGCAACGCTGTCCTCATCTTTCCGAAAACGAGTTTGCAGCTAGATACTTCCTTGTTTACGTGTGCGTGACTAGTCATAAGCACACACGCAGGGTCCTTTCCTCATATCTTAAGCGATCCTGCGTGACGCTCACATACCCACTTCAAACACAAAGGACGGCGAGAGTGTGGCGTTCCATTGCTTCGCTATTCCTCTCGGCAGCACGGCTACGTCATCACTTGCCACGGTGGTTCAGAGCTGAGTGGAGCTCCCGTCTGGCTAACACACCAACGGTCATCCTCACCTCCGAGACACTTCCATCGGCATGGTGAGGGTCGCAAAGTCCATAACGTCCCACGTTGTGCCTCCTTGATATAGGTGACCCATAGACACTTCCTCACGCCGAATCCACCACATCAAACAGTCAACTCCTCTCATTCTTTGTCCCCCATGTGTGACTTATTTTTTTTTCTAGGGGCATGCTGCACTGTTTGGGCGCCGCTTCATCTTTTGTGGCTTTACTTCTTCAACCACAGCAGCTCATCTTCACCTTCCCATCTGCCACTGACACTACTTCAAACTTTTGGGACCTGCTTCACATCTGGAGCTTTTCTTCATAATGTGGGACTTACTTCACTTCACTCTCAACCTTTTTAGGGCGAGCATCACTCTAGGAGCCTGCTTCATAACTCCACTCTTGGTGTCTGCCTCAACAAGGGCATTATCTCCAGTTCTCGGCTTCACTTCGCTCATGCACAGAGCTTCTCCCCTCCTTGTAATTCAGGGGCTTCCTTTCACAGCCTACGCAGGGCCTGCGTGCTTTAAACTTTAAACTGCACCCCCAACATGCGGGCCAGCGCTTAACACTTGGGGTTTTCTATTATTTCTTCAGACCCATCTCATGCTTGTGAGTCTTGCGCTTTGCTCTTGGGGTTTTGCTTATGTTCCGTGGCTTAGCTTCTCTAGTTCTTCAAATACCCCATATCTTCTCTTCCTAACCCCCTGCGCTCTGCGCCCCTGGGTGATGGGACTTACTTCTGGATGACTGGGGGCAGTGGTCTGCTTCTTCTGCTGCTCCCCCACCACAGCTCAGCTTTCTTCCTCTCTGCATGGGTTCTTGAAAATCCTCGTCGCCAATGTTATAAAGCAGCATCTGTAGTCTTCTTGAGTTTATTTGTAAGTGCTTTATTATAAGTTACATAAGCTATTATCTAGGAGAGACCACCGGGCCCCATCACCCAGGCTCAACTGACCAGGCTGGAACCTTGGGACATGATTCATTACCAAACATTCCGCAGGCTCACTTAGCATTCCAAGATATGACACATCAAACTCCTGCAGTCATGCACTGGCAATAAGCACATCATAACACAATCCCATGTGGAGAGGGTTGCCTGCAGGGTGGGGGCAGAAGTGATGGGGCTGGGGTGGGGGTATCCCATGTGAAGGGGGCTTCCTGCAGGGTGGGGACACGGGTGATGGGGGCTGGGTTATCCCATGTGGAGAGGACTGCCTGCAGGGAGGGAGCACGGGTGATGGGGGCTGGGGTGGGAGTATCCCATGTGGAGGGGGTTGCCTACATGGTGGGGGCACGGGTGATGTGGGCAGAGGTGGTGGTATCCCATGTGGAAATGGCTGCCTGCAGGGTGGTGGCACGGGTGATGGGGTGGAAGTATCCCATGTGGAGAGGGCTGCCTGCAGGGTGGGGGCACTGATGATGGGGGCTGAGGTGGGGGTATCCCATGTGGAGAGGGCTGCCTGCAGGGAGTGGGCATGGGTGATGGGGATGGGGTATCCCATGTGTAGAGGGCTGCCTGCAGGGTGGTGGCATTGGTGGTGGCATTGGTGGTGGGGGCAGGGTTGGAGGTATCCCATGTAGAGAGGGCTGTCTGCAGAGAGAGTGGGCATGGGTGATGGGGTATCCCATGTGGAGAGGGCTGCCTGTAGGGTGGGGACACAGGTGATGGGGCTGGTGTATCCCATTTGGAGGGGGCTGTCTGTAGGGTGGGGGCACGGGTGATGGGGCAGGGGTATCCCATGTGGAGAGGGCTGGGGTGGGGGTATTCCATGTGGAGGGGGCTGCCTGCAGGATGTGGGCATGATTTGATGGTGGCTGGATTATCCCATAAGGAGAGGTCTGCCTGCAGGGTGGGGGCATGCGTGATGGGGCTGGGGTATCCCATGTGGCGAGGGCTGCCTGCACGGTGGTGGCATGGGTGATGGGGGCTGGGGTGGGCGTATCCCATGTGGAGGGGGTTTCTGCAGGGTGGGGGCACGGGTGATGGGGGCAGTGGTGGGGCTATACCATGTGGAAAGGACTGCGTGCAGAGTGGGGGCATCGGTGATGGGGGCTGGAGTATCCCATGTGGAGGGGGCTGCCTGCAGGGTGGGGGCACGGGTGATGGGGCAGGGCTATCCCATGTGGAGAGAGCTGCCTGCAGGGTGGGGGCATGTGTGATGGGGCTGGGGTATCCCAAGTAGAGAGGGCTGCCTGCAGGGTGGGAGCATGGGTGATGAGGCAGTGATGGGGCTATCCCATGTGGAGAGGGCTGCCTGCAGGGTGGGGGCACAGGTGATGGGGCAGTGATGGGGCTATCCCATGTGGAGAGGGCTGCCTGTAGGGTGGGGGCACAGGTGATGGGGCAGTGATGGGGCTATCCCATGTGGAGAGGGCTGCCTGCAGGGTGGGGGCACAGGTGATGGGGCCTGCGGTATACCATGTGGAGAGGGCTGCCTGCAGCGTGGGGGCACGGGTGATGGGGCTGGCGTCTCCCATGTGGAGAGGGCTGCCTGCAGGGTGGGGGCATGGGTGATGGGGTCTGGGGTATCCCATGTGGAGAGGGCTGCCTGCAGGGTGGGGGCACAGGTGATGGGGTCTGGGTATCCCATGTGGAGAGGGTTGCCTGCAGGGTGGGGGCAGAGGTGATGGGGTTGGGGTGGGGGTATCCCATGTGAAGGGGGCTTCCTGCAGGGTGGGGGCATGGGTGATGGGTTATCCCATGTGGAGAGGACTGCCTGCAGGGAGGGAGCACGGGTGATGGGGGCTGGGTTGGGAGTTTCCCATGTGGAGGGGGTTGCCTACAGGGTGGGGGCACGGGTGATGGGGGCAGGGGTGGTGGTATCCCATGTGGAAATGGCTGCCTGCAGGGTGGTGGCACGGGTGATGGGGGTAGGGGTGGGGGTTTCCCATATGGAAAGGGCTGCCTGCAGGGTGGGGACATGGGTGATGGGGCTGGGGTATTATATGTGGAGGGGGCTGCCTGCAGGGTGGGGGCACGGGTAATAGGGGCAGGGGTGGGGCTATCCCATGTGGAGAGGACTGCCTGCAGGGTAGATGCACAGGTGATGGGACTGGGGTATCCCATGTGGAGAGGGCTGTCTGCAGGGTAGGGGCACAGGGGATGGGTGTAGGGGTATCCCATGTGGAGATGGCAGCCTGCAGGGGGGGCACAGGTGATGGGAGCTGGGGTATCACAAGTGGAGATGGCAGCCTGCAGGAAGGAAGCATGGAAAATGGGGTGGGGGTATCCCATGTGGAGAGGGCTGCCTGCAGGGTGGGGGCATGGGTGATGGGGTATCACATGTGGAGAGGGCTGCCTGCAGGGTGGCGGCACAGGTGCTGGGGTCTGGGGTATCCCATGTGGAGAGGGCTGCCCGCAGGGTGGGGGCACAGGTGATGGGGCTGGGGTATCCCATGTGGAGAGGGCTGACTGCAGGGTGGGGGCATGGGTGATAGGGTATCCCAATTGGAGAGGGATGCCTGCAGGGTGGGGGCCTGGGTGATGGGGTGGGAGTATCCCATGTGGAGAGAGCTGCCTGCAGGGTGGGGGCATGTGTGATGGGGCTGGGGTATCCCAAGTAGAGAGGGCTGCCTGCAGGGTGGGGGCATGGGTGATCGGGTATGCCATGTGGAAAGGGCTGCCTGCAGGGTGGGGCACAGGTGATGGGGCAGTGATGGGGCTATCCCATTTGGAGAGGGCTGCTTGCAGGGTGGGGGCACAGGTGATGGGGCCTGCGGTATACCATGTGGAGAGGGATGCCTGCAGGGTGGGGGCACGGGTGATGGGGGCTGGCTTCTCCCATGTGGAGAGGGCTGCCTGCAGGGTGGGGGCATAGGGGATGGGGTCTGGGGTATCCCATGTGGAGAGGGCTGCCTGCAGGGTGGGGGCACAGGTGATGGGGTCTGGGTATCCCATGTGGAGAGGGTTGCCTGCAGGGTGGGGGCAGAGGTGATGGGGCTGGGGTGGGGGTATCCCATGTGAAGGGGGCTTCCTGCAGGGTGGGGGCATGGGTGATGGGGGCTGGGTTATCCCATGTGGAGAGAACTGCCTGCAGGGAGGGAGCACGGGTGATAGGGGCTGGGGTGGGAGTATCCCATGTGGAGGGGGTTGCCTACAGGGAGGGGGCACGGGTGATGGGGGCAGGGGTGGTGGTATCCCATGTGGAAATGGCTGCCTGCAGGGTGGTGGCATGGGTGATGGGGGTAGGGGTGGGGGTTTCCCATAGGGAAAGTGCTGCCTGCAGGGTGGGGACATGGGTGATGGGGCTGGGGTATCCCATGTGGAGGGGGCTGCCTGCAGGGTGGGGGCACGGGTGATAGGGGCAGGGGTGGGGCTATCCCATGTGGAGAGGGCTGCCTGCAGGGGGGACACAGGTGATGGGAGCTGAGGTATCACAAGTGGAGATGGCAACCTGCAGGAAGGAAGCATGGATAATGGGGTGGGGGTATCCCATGTGGAGAGGGCTGTCTGCAGGGTGGGGGCATGGGTGATGGGGTATCCCATGTGGAGAGGGCTGCCTGCAGGGTGGGGGCACGGGTGCTGGGGTCTGGGGTATCCCATGTGGAGAGGGCTGCCCGCAGGGTGGGGGCACAGGTGATGGGGCTGGGGTATCCCATGTGGAGAGGACTGCCTGCAGGGTGGGGGCATGGGTGATAGGGTATCCCAATTGGAGAGGGTTGCCTGCAGGGTGGGGGCATGGGTGATGGGGCGGGAGTATCCCATGTGGCGAGGCCTGCCTGCAGGGTGAGGGCATGGGTGATGGGTGTTAGGGAGAATGCTCAAATGTGCGTATTTCCCTTACCTTTTGAGACCCCCCAGCAACTTTGCTGGATTTCTAGGATTTGATTTTTCTACCTGGGAAGAGTGTGAGCCTTTTTTCCCCACTCTACAATGAATTTGGATATGTGTTTTACTTTTGTGTACTTTGGTTATGGTGTTTTAAACAAACTCCATGGCATCATTTTTTTATGTGTGTCACACAGCACCTTCAGTGCAGTGGCACAGGGGTGTCTTTCAGACTCCCCAAGGTTTAAACACCTTCTCTGGGTGTAACGCTCACCTGATTCCCGTAGAGGCGCCGGTCTTGACTGGGCGTATACCGTATCTTCAAAGGTGATGTGTAACACACGGCTGGCTCTTTGGGCTGGACCTCTGTGCACTGTATGTCTGGCTCGAAGGGTAAGATGTCTGCAGATAGAAAATGTGGGATTAATGAACTGGGTTATTGAATGTCTCTCTCTTCTTCCCTTTCTCTTCTCCTGTAGAACCCCAAAGGTTAACGCTCTCACCTTAGGTAAGTGAACGCCGTGCTCTCCATCTGCCTCGAGGCAGGGTGCTGTAACCAGTTTCTTCACTGGATAAGGGGAGCAGGCCTCTTGACTTCAGAGGACTGCTGTCCGTCGTTTACAGCACGAACGGTAAGTTTCGAGTAATTCTAATGTCTTTAAAGTCTTTAGTAATGATGTCTCTTGTTTTGCAGGGTTCCGGCGATGGCGGATGGCGGGCTGAAGTGAGTTGAAGATGGAGCCCGTGTGATGAATAGAAGCGCCTGGAAGCACGTAAGTAAGCGCTTGTTGCCTGCTTCACGATGCGCTCTAACTGTCTTTTTATTTTGCAGGTACAAGTTCGGGGCGGCTGCAGGGTGCCGGAATACCCACTGGGTTAGATGTGGAAAGGAGTAATGGCATGTGAGTATTAAAGTTCCCCAATGTCTTTAAACGCACCTTGTTTTGTCTTTCAGATGCGGGACGCAGCGCCGAAGGCCTCTGGAGCGTGCGAAGAGTTGGTAAGCTTTTGTCTTTCAGATGCCGGAATGCAGTGTGAAGACCTCCGGAGCGCACGAAGAGTAGGTAAGCCTTTGTCTTTCATATGCCGGAATGCAGCGCGAGGCGTTGGTGACAGCCGATGAACCAGGTAAGTGAAGAGCTGTCACTGAAGACCGTAATGCTAACCTGTTCTTTCTTGTCTTTATAGGTGTTGCTGAAGACTGGATTCAGAATGGTAAGCCTTTTTCCTTAGGCCCAGGATCAGATGCAGAAGACACGATGAGCGTTCTGCTGCTGAGGATGCAGAATAACGCAAAGCAAGATTCATCCATCGGGTGTGGTTTAAATAGCCTCCTGTAGTGCTTAGGTAAGAAAAGAGTTCCTGCTTTCCAGAAGAGTTCCAGTGTTCTGAATCTAGGGAGTGGCTCCTGCCCCACCCAACAGGAAAAGTAGTTCCAAACAGAAGAGGATCAGAGACTCAACTGGCAGGCAAGTAAGCAGCATGGTCTGCTGCAGGTAAGTCCACCCAAGCATTATGAGCCCGGCGCTTCCAGCGCTGGGACTGGGCATATTTATGAGCCTGGTGCCACTGGCGCCAGGACTGGGTCCAAAAGGTCCCAATTGGGACTGGTTGGCACTCGGAACCTGGGTTATGGATCTGCTTCCAAGGGAGTTGGGAAGACCTTGACCTTTTGGAAGCAGAGATCATGACAGTACCCCCCCTCAAGGCCCCTCCCAAACCGGGCTTCTCCGGGGGTTTTGGCTTGTCAGGAAATGTTCGGTGAAATCTTTTGATTAGGCGAGGAGCGTGGACATATTCAGCAGGTTCCCAGGATCTCTCTTGGGGGCCGTAGCCTTTCCAGTCAATTAGGTAGAATAGTTTAGATTTGGAGATCTTGGAGTCCAGAATGCTTTTGACTTCAAACTCGAGTTCTCAATCAACTAGGATAGGTTTTGGAGATTTGGTTAGTCGGGTTTGAGGTTGCACGGGTTTTAATAGAGAGACGTGGAAGACCGGATGTATCTTCATGTGCGGGGGCAAGTCCAACTTGACCGCTACTGGGTTTACTATGGTAGTGATGGAATAGGGACCAAGGTATCTTGGGTTGAATGTGCGTGGCCCTTTTAGAGGTAGATATTTGGTGGATAACCAGACTTGATCCCCTACTTGATATTGAGGGGCTTCCTTCCGATGTTGATCTGCTCCTTTCTTGTATTGTTCTTTAGCCCTTTGAAGGTGAGACACAGCTTCCTTAAAGGCTTGGGTGATTGTAGAATGCAGGTAGTCTACTGCTGGTGTTTCAAGATCTTGGAGGGGATCCAACTCTGAGGTTCGAGGGTGACTGCCGTACAAAAGAAAAAACGGGGTTTTCCCAGTTCCCGAATGGACAGAGTTATTGTAGGCATATTCGGCTATCCAAAGGATGTCTTTCCAAGTTTTTTCAGTTTGTTGCAGCATGCAGCGTAAATACTGTTCCAGAGTTTGATTGGTCCTCTCGGTTTGTCCGTCGGTCTGAGGGTGGTGACTGGTCGATAGTCGCACATCAATTTGAGCCGACCGACAGCAACTTCGCCAAAAATGATAAATAAATTGACTACCTCGATCCGAAATTAGAACCGAAGGAAAACCGTGCAGTCGGACGATGTTTTCGAGAAATTCTCGGGCCAGAGTTGCTGCTGTTGGCAAGCCTTTGAGCGGAATGAAATGCGCCATCTTGGAGAATAAGTCCACGATTACTAGAATCGTATTGTATGCGGAGCATGGAGGTAGATCGGTGATGAAGTCCATAGAAAGCGTATGCCAAGGGCGAGGTGGGATGTCAATAGGGCGTAAGAGGCCTGCTGGTCTTTCCTTTTGACTCTTGTTTTGGGCGCATACTCCACAGGACATTATAAAGTCTCTGATATCTTTTTTCCAAGACGGCCACCAGAAGTAGCGCTTGATCTTTTCTGAGGTCTTGGCCATACCGGGATGTCCTTCCATTAAAGAATCGTGATAACAAGAGATTACTTTTTTCTGTAAATATGTGCTGGGTAGGTATAATCGTTCTTGGAAATACAATAAGTTGTCCTTTACTGCAAAGTCCTTTCCCTACAGATGCCAATTCTGTATGTCTGCTGGAGTTACAAGTTGCCTGGCTTTATCCTTAACTTCCTCCATGGATTCTGTGGCGATTACACCCAGAATTCTTTGTTCGGGAATGATTGGTACAGGTTTAGGGTTGATCATGTGTTCTTCCACTCCCATCCGAGAAAGGGCATCAGCTTTACCGTTTTTTGTACCAGGTCGATAGGTAATTATGAAGTCAAACTCGGCAAAGAGTAATGCCCAACGGAGTTGTCTAGAGGATTGGGCTTTTGCGGTTTTCAAATATTGCAGGTTTCGGTGATCCGTAATCACAGTAACGGTGTGTCGGGCCCCCAGCAGATAATGCCGCCAAGCCTTAAAGGCAGACTTGATAGCCAGAAGTTCCTTGTCAGTAATCGTGTAATTGATTTCAGGAGGCGAGAATTTGCGGGACCAAAATGCCACGGTATGCAACTGACTGGTTACCGGGTCCTTTTGTGATAGAACTGCCCCCATGGCAAGGCTTGAAGCATCAGTTTCCACGATGTAGGGGAGTTCGGGGCGAGGGTGTTTTAAGATTGGTGCAGAGATAAATTTAGTCTTCAAATCCTGGAAAGCTTGTTCCGCCTCGGTAGACCATTCAAAACGTTTGTTTTTCTTTAACAAGGCAGTGATGGGCTGGACTATTCAAGAGAATTCGGGGATAAACCTGCGGTAAAAGTTAGCGAAGCCTAACATGCTTTGCACACCTTTTACGGAGGATGGTGATGGCCATTTGAGAACTGCATCGACCTTCTTTGAATCCATACGCACTCCGCCAGGTGATAATATGAATCCCAAGAATTCAACTTCAGTCACGTTGAAAACACATTTTTCCAACTTAGCGAAAAGTTTGTGTTGACGCAATCTTTCGAGGACCATTTTCACGTGTTTCCGATGTTCAGATTCCGATGAAGAATAAACGAGGATGTCGTCAATGTAAATAACAACACACACATCTATGAGCTCTCTGAGGACATCGTTCATAAAATATTGAAAGGCGGCCGGGGCATTACAAAGTCCGAAGGGCATGACCTGATATTCAAATAGCCCATACTTGGTGCGGAAGGCCGTCTTCCATTCATCGCCCTCTTTTACTCGTACCAAGTGGTAGGCTCCTCTAAGATCCAGCTTTGTATATATGCATGCTTTTCTGACTTGGTCCAGGAGTTCAGGGATCAAAGGTAATGGATATCTATTCTTAACGGTGATCTGGTTCAGGGAGCGATAATCTATACAAGTTCTAAGGTCTCCTTCCTTTTTTGGAACGAAGAACAAAGCTGAAGAAGCAGGGGACTTGGAAGGACGAATAAACCCATTTGCCAGGTATTGATCCAGGTATTGTCGAAGGTGAAGGTTCTCAGGCTCGGTGAGGGCATAAATTCTACTACAAGGAGGAGTAGATCCAGGTATCAGGTCGATCTGGCACTCATAAGACCTATGAGGAGGTAGAGAGTTAGCCTGATCCTTCCGGAAAACATCTTGGTATTCTAGGTATTCGGGAGGTAACTGGGGAGTCTCTGAAGAAATTGCTGCCCGTGCAACACCAGGTAGAGGGTGACAAGTAGAGACACATTCTGGAAACTGGACCGTTCTTGCTCGCCAATCGATCAGAGGATTGTGTTTCTCTAACCAAGGTATTCCTAGAATAATCTGAAACTGAGGGGCCTTGATCACATCGAACACGATCTTCTCATGGTGTCCATCTTGGCTGACTAGCGTCACTTCTTGAGTGGTATGCGTTACTGGCCCGGAGGCTATCTCCGTACCATCCACCGTAGTAATGACGTCCTTTACAGCCTTGGGACAATGAGTTAGATTCATCCTCAAAACCATTTCATGATCCACATAATTGCCGATGGCACCGCTGTCGACGTAAGCTTCAATTGCATATAATCGATCCGGATTATCAGGGCTAATGAGGACCATAAGTATCACGAAATGCGAGGTCACGGAACTGGTTTTCACGCTCGGCAAGAGGACCTCTATTCTTGTCGGGCGAGGTCGTTTCCCTGCTCAGAGTTTGTAACTTTGGTAACTGCAGCTCCTACTGCCTTCTTGGCAGGTTTCACCGGACAGTCTCGAAGAAAGTGCCCTGAGTTTCCGCAATAGAGGCATAATTGCAACTGTTTTCTCCTTTCCCGCTCCTTTTGTGTTAGAGGACCTTTCAGACCCCCTATTTGCATGGGTTCCCCGGAGTCTACTCCTTTGGAAGGAGTTGGCGGTTTGGAAAATACTCGAGCATCAAACTTGGAACAATCGGCCTTCCTGTTCTGCAGTCTGTGATCTATTTGAACGACTAAGTCTATATAGTCCGAACAATCTTGTGGGGGATTCACTACTTGGGCTAACACATCTTTGAGCTCTCCGCATAGACCTCTATAAAACAGCGTAATCCTTTTGTCCTCAGGCCAGTGAGTTTCCACTATCAGTCTGTTGAAAGACGCAAAATAAGCCAAAAGGTCTTGATTACCTTGTCGCAACGAAAGAAGCTCATTGTCCAAGGCCTGCCCCTGTGAATGTCTTGCGAACAGTTTTTCCATACTGAGCTGAAAAGCTTGAAAATCATGGAGGACCGGATCATCTTGATTTACTAGAGGGATCGACCAGTCTGCCGCATTGCCACTAAGGTACGAAAGCACGAAAGCTACTTTAGCTTGATCAGTTGGAAAGGCTGCTGGCCGGCATAAGAAATGCAACCGGCACTGATTGATAAATACTGCAAACCTCTTTGGGTCACCAGAAAATCGTTCGGGCGGAGCCAGAGGTACATTCCCAGGTAGGTTGATCTGCACTGGATTCATAGAGGATGTAGAAGGAAGATTTCCCCCAGATGCGGGTAACGGGGTCTGTCCGGCTTGTGACTGTAGCAATTGTCTAGCGAGATCATCTGTTTGCTCCTTGGAAATAATCATTTCCCTTCTTAGAGCGTTCGTTTCCTGACGGGCTGCATGCACTTCTGCCCTTAGTTTCCCAAGTAACTGGGCTAGCTGGTCGGTATCCGCGGTTTCCATAGCGCCTGGACGGGAGTTTTGTGGTAGGCTTTGCATTCTGTAACGCTCACCTGATTCCCGTAGAGGCGCCGGTCTTGACTGGGCGTATACCGTATCTTCAAAGGTGATGTGTAACACACGGCTGGCTCTTTGGGCTGGACCTCTGTGCACTGTATGTCTGGCTCGAAGGGTAAGATGTCTGCAGATAGAAAATGTGGGATTAATGAACTGGGTTATTGAATGTCTCTCTCTTCTTCCCTTTCTCTTCTCCTGTAGAACCCCAAAGGTTAACGCTCTCACCTTAGGTAAGTGAACGCCGTGCTCTCCATCTGCCTCGAGGCAGGGTGCTGTAACCAGTTTCTTCACTGGATAAGGGGAGCAGGCCTCTTGACTTCAGAGGACTGCTGTCCGTCGTTTACAGCACGAACGGTAAGTTTCGAGTAATTCTAATGTCTTTAAAGTCTTTAGTAATGATGTCTCTTGTTTTGCAGGGTTGAAGTGAGTTGAAGATGGAGCCCGTGTGATGAATAGAAGCGCCTGGAAGCACGTAAGTAAGCGCTTGTTGCCTGCTTCACGATGCGCTCAAACTGTCTTTTTATTTTGCAGGTACAAGTTCGGGGCGGCTGCAGGGTGCCGGAATACCCACTGGGTTAGATGTGGAAAGGAGTAATGGCACGTGAGTATTAAAGTTCCCCAATGTCTTTAAACGCACCTTGTTTTGTCTTTCAGATGCGGGATGCAGCGCCGAAGGCCTCCGGAGCGTGCGAAGAGTTGGTAAGCTTTTGTCTTTCAGATGCCGGAATGCAGTGTGAAGACCTCCGGAGCGCACGAAGAGTAGGTAAGCCTTTGTCTTTCAGATGCCGGAATGCAGCGCGAGGCGTTGGTGACAGCCGATGAACCAGGTAAGTGAAGAGCTGTCACTGAAGACCGTAATGCTAACCTGTTCTTTCTTGTCTTTATAGGTGTTGCTGAAGACTGGATTCAGAATGGTAAGCCTTTTTCCTTAGGCCCAGGATCAGATGCAGAAGACACGATGAGCGTTCTGCTGCTGAGGATGCAGAATAACGCAAAGCAAGATTCATCCATCGGGTGTGGTTTAAATAGCCTCCTGTAGTGCTTAGGTGTCTCCTTCCACAGCCACGCCTAGGTAAGAAAAGAGTTCCTGCTTTCCAGAAGAGTTCCAGTGTTCTGAATCTAGGGAGTGGCTCCTGCCCCACCCAACAGGAAAAGTAGTTCCAAACAGAAGAGGATCAGAGACTCAACTGGCAGGCAAGTAAGCAGCATGGTCTGCTGCAGGTAAGTCCACCCAAGCATTATGAGCCCGGCGCTTCCAGCGCTGGGACTGGGCATATTTATGAGCCTGGTGCCACTGGCGCCAGGACTGGGTCCAAAAGGTCCCAATTGGGACTGATTGGCACTCGGAACCTGGGTTATGGATCTGCTTCCAAGGGAGTTGGGAAAACCTTGACCTTTTGGAAGCAGAGATCATGACACTGGGACTGACTACTGTCTCCCAGAGCATGTAAAGTTAAATTGACTTTACTAGTCACTTTAAATTTATAACCCAGCACACACTATCTTCCTATAGAGTGCTGGAGGGGTTACCTAGCTTCCCCTTTGTGAAAACATTCATGTAACAGTCAAATGTTACCCTTTCCTACTTTAAATGGCTGGTGGCAGTGGTTTAGATCAAACTACCACGATTTTTCCCGACCGCAAACCGCGGTAGCTAAGAATCGGGTCAGACAGGTCTTGGGCGCCATATTGAAAAACATATCTGTAAAAACAGACTCCGGTCAACTTTGTTTGCCATTTCTGTTACGAAAGGTCCTTCTTGTGCTTGTCTCTGCGCGTCAAACCAGGTTTGGTCCCTTTATTCGTTGGCCTTTGGCGGGCTTCAGTGCTGAAGTCCTCCTCTGGCGCCAGGGTGTCTGGGGTGGACAGGATGTGAGGGAGGTGCCCGAAACTCCCTGTGCTTAGTCTCCTTGGAGACCTGAATGCACTCTGGCATGATTGGCTGGCTGGCTGTCCGGCAAGGACAGCCACCCTGCTGTGTGAGTGACAGCCAGGCTGGAATGAATGGGGGAAAACTCTTTAAGAGCAGGTCTCTTGGACTTGGAAAGCAGAGTTGACCACTGGAACGAAAGACCCGAAGACGAGCTGAAGGAAGAGGACTGCTGCAACTCCTGGACGACCGGTGAAGCCCTGCTGCAGGTCCGAATTGCCTGAAACTCCATCGACAGAGAAGCCCTTCAAGGTTAACTTCTTCCCTTGAATTTGGTCGGACCAACCAACTCACAAGCCACCTGGACACTGTCCCCAGGTGGTTGAATTTTCATCAGAGTGCTGATGAAAATTGGATTGCCAGAGGGAAGGAAACCAGCGTGTGGTCCTTAAGTCACTCACACCTTAAACCGACGTCTTGCTACAGCTTTTTGCCTCATTCCTGGGCAGTGCAGGAACCTCCCAACATCCTCCTTCTTGTCCCCACGACTGAAGCTCAGGAACAGCGAGGTATGCAGGAACTGCCAGGAACAACTGCCTCAGCAACAGCTCTTCTTCATTGAAAAGGTACTGTGCAAACGCGGTCCGGAAATCTTTTCTGCAATTGCAAAGGTTCGTGGAACTTTCCTCAAACTCTGACGCTTGTCCTTCCCTAAACATTTGTCAAACTTTTCACCCAGCCAAATTCTTTAAAAATCTGTGGCAAAGACTTAACCGTTATCTACCAGAACTGTGCTATCCTATACAAAGTCCATGAACTATTGACTTTGGCTCAGGCCTACTGAGAAGTATTGCTGGTTGTAGTTAACTAAAACCCTTTTGCCCCGCCTATGAATGTATTTGGGCTGCCTTTCTTATAACCTTGTCTTTATACCCCCTTTATAAGTACTGAAGTGCCATTTTGCTCCTACTTCAGGGGTGCTGAACTTGTTCAGTATCATATTGGTGGTGGGTATTGTAGTATATTAGTGTGTGATATTGAGCTGCTCTTACTAGTGGAATGTTTTCCAACTGACTGTGTAAATAAATATATATTCTTCTACCAAGACAACTTGAATCTGTGTGTATTTGAATCACTGTATTAGTTGGTCCTTGCACTAGGATGCTCTGAATCTCAGGCCATCCTTTTGCCTCTATCCCTGCAATCTTGTGAAGGGCCTTCTGTACTTCCTTTGGGAGACCTGGATTTACAATGAAATAAAATAGGGAGGTGGACTGGTCCCACACAGTGCCCATCTTTGCACGCCACATCTCTTGGCCCGAAGAATGAACTCTGCAGCATCTTCCTCATCCCCCATGGTGCATTGCATTATAGAGAGTAAGTCGAGGGTATCTGGTAAGTCCCTCCGCAGTGCATCCCACACTTGCACTTCAACATTATTGAATGACGCCCCATCATGCATATCGTTACTTATAGTCACACCCGGGTATCCCGCTTTTACCCATACAGCCTCTGCTTGATCTCCTACTGCAGAAACTAATAAACTTTTTATATCCCCTATGGTGAGAGGCACTCCCGTCTGTTTTTCAGAGGCATAGATCAATTTTCCCAACACCCGCCGTTAGCGGGGGGAGGGATTTGAGGAGGTTGTTTTTGTCCATCTGTGCCCTGGGGACATAATGGGGCCGCCCCGCTCCCTTGTGGATCAGGGGCATCTGTAGTTTCGATTTCACTTTTCCACCTTTTATTTCTGTTCATTTTTTCTTTGCCAAAGCCATCCTCCCGAGCCTATTTCTCAATCTCCCCTCCCATGTGCCCTCCACTCGGGGGGTGGCCCACTGTACCAGCGGTATTCCTCCTACTGCGCCTCGTCAAAATCACTCCAATACTCTCCGTCCCTTACCGATCCTACATTCTCGTATCCCAAGCTATCAGTTTCCCCTTCTCTTTCTACCTGTATGGCTCGTATGGGCATACTGTCAATTATAAAAAATCTCCTGACTTCCATTCATCTTCCGGCAGGGGTGGGGTGGCACTTGGGGGTCGGGGCCCACTTCCTGATCCTCTCGCTGCTTCACATGCTGCTCGTAATCAAGCTAATGTGGTACAGGTGGACGTCAATGCCACCTCAATATCCCTGGCACTCACTATTGTTTGGGCAGGGGTGGTGGTCCATGAGTCATAGAGCGGTGGTGGGGCTGTACTCTGTCGTTGGAGCACTTCCTCCCGACACATAGGTTGGAGTTGAATACCCTTCGGCTGATCGTGTGAGCAATGGGTACATTTTCTTGGGTTCCCCTTCCCCCTTGTCTTTCTCTCCCACATCACCCCGCGTCATTATCAACGTTTCTGATGCTTTTTCCCTTTTGTCTGTGGTGGGGGTTTCTTCCAACATCTGCCATAAGTCTAATATCTCCCTTCTGTTTTGTAATTGTTTCCCTTATACTTGACTGTCAAACAGGTGGACAGGTGGTCCAACGTCCTCTTATCAAAAGACCCATCCTCTGGCCAGGCGTGAGACAGACCCTCCCCCTTTGTCTCTCTCTCCCATGGTATTTTTTGATTTTGTCAATATACAGGGGGAGGTGTTTACAAATATGGGAAAGCGGGGTATCTATCCCCATAACTTGTCATCCTTTGACCTGTAGCCCTCAGCAAATAATTGTGTAAAAGTCCCCTCCCCTGTCCCACTGTGTCTAGCCCGGTTTGTCTTTACGTCCTGCTACTGTCAGTCAAGGAATAGTTGGTACATATATCTGTTGTCCCGTTTGTCAAACAATCAAACATAAATAGACACAGACAATGTTTAACCATGGACCAAAGGACACATAAAAAGGAACCATTTGAACCATTGACACCCCCCTTCCTCTCTTCTAGAGCATTTATATAAATCTCATCCACTCACTCCTTTCTCACATCACTCCCGCCCCTCCTCCATACATATTAAAAAAACACTTAAAATAACGAGCCAAAATAAAAAATATAACAACCACTACTGATTTCCGAGCCCACTAATTATATGGGGCTCCTACTTTTGTCATCTTATCTATTTTCCCGCACTGGTCAAGACGATGCAATGTGGCTGCCACCTTCTGCCTCCTTTCGGAGGCAGGTGCCCGTTTCTCCTTTTTTATAATCTCATTTCTTTCGTCAAAAAAATGATAAATGGCCATAGAAACTATTCACTTCAAATAGGCAATACTGCTCTATATCCCACAAACCCTACAGTTTGTATTTCCTTGCAATCTATACTCATGTGTCCGTGTTCTTCCGAAAGCCTCAGTTTGCGGTTAATCCACAACACGTTTGGGCCTTTCCTTTGGGCCGCACCTGGCTCCAACGAGCAGTGGGGTATTTGCAAAGCGGAACACACAAGAACCGATTCGTCCGCGTACGCATTTTGGGGGACTGGTCAGCAGTAGGTGGGCACGGGCTTTCTGGAGAGGCCCTCGATCTCGCAGCAAGTACAGGGGCTAGGGAAATCACGCACAGGGGATCACCAAATGAAGGCACCAACCTCTAAACACGTGTCCCAATAATCACACACCCTGTCAGGGAACAAGAACACAGGCGGCCATATCAGACGGTGCGGCCTGACGTGGTTTGTGCATTCGTAGAGTGATTTACTCTCACTGCAGAAGGGGGAAGCTTTCATGGCGGCGAGGACCGCAGCGAGGACTACAGCTACGGGTTGATTCCAACTACGGGGACCGCAGTGATGCGCATAACGCCTCATAACGACTTTGCGCTCACCTTACCTCTCCACTGCCCTCAGACCTACTTCTAGACCACAGGCTGTGAACCCTTTGGGTCTGCAGGATTTTCCCACACTGCCGGATTGATTAGGCCGTCAGTGACCCGAGGCGTGTTTAGGAGGGCGGAGCAAAGTGGATAGAGTTTCCCTGAGAACCTCTCTGGGAAATTCCTGGGATGGCCGTTGGTCGTCCGCAACGGGAGACCGGAGTGTAGACGCCTTTCTTCGAGTTCCATCTAGCCCGTGTTTGGAGTGCCACATATGGCACAGGGCCACACTCACTGGTAAACGGTTACGCTGGATGGTGCTATTCTACCATTTTTAGGGGTTTACCATGATAGGCTGCTGTGTTTGGCAGCTGTGTAATACTCCCTGCGACCATGCCAGTTACAAAGCTGCAGTCGATTGCAGGCGTAAGTAAAAGAATGAACCCAGCCACTGAAATGGAAACAGACCTCATTCAAGGGTTGGTTTCTGTATCTCCCCTCCCCAGTGCTATGAGTAAGGAGAAACTCTCCTCACATTTAACGCCATTGACACCCTCCAGAACAGGAACTGCCTATCAGACATTCTAGCTCTTAGTGCTAGAAGAATGAAGCTCCAACAAGAACAACTTGCCTGTTCTAAACTGTTGCTCTGCAGTAAGAGTTTAAGAGGGGTCTGAATTCTATAGACATTATATCAGGCTCTATGCCATTAACCCACACGCCGTTGGAACCAATAGCAGTTAAACCCCAGGCTGACAAAGGAGGGATAAATGGGTGCATCAATGAGATCATGGAAGCAGATAATGCAGAAATCCTCACATTGAAGGAGACCCATTTGATGCCTATGCAGTAAAATCGAAGGCTGCCAGAGCTGTGGAGACCCCTCAAAGCGCAGTTGTTGCGAGACCTTGCGGCCTGTATCTACGTAGGAGATTTCCAGAATTGGTTGGAGTCCGTAAGATCCTATATGCTTACTACATCCTCGGTTAATCTGAAGAAGCTAGATCTCACGAAACTGAAAAAGATTAAAAAGCTGTTCACAAACTTGCCCCTCAAAGAATGGGCTTCATAAGTACAGCCAAACATACTTGACAGTGCCTCTGCACGTAAGCTTGACCTCCCAGGAGTCGGTTGTTACTCCTGTTCTTGGGTCGGGGGATTATGCCCCAAGCGAGACCCATAGGTTGCCTCGAAGTTAGTTCACTCCGCGGCTTATCCACCTCACAAGGATATCCGGCAAAGAAAAGTAGAAAAAGCTAATATTGTGAACTCCAGGTTAAGTAGCTTTGCTCCGGACCCTAGACATTTTATCATTAATGTTGATAAGCCAAGCCATTTCGAATCCAGCGAGGCCTTGAAGAATAAAATCTTAGCTTGGCTTAATTCTAAATTAGGCCTTAACTGTGTACGGACATAAGATCTAAAGGTTCTGCGTAGAACTCAGATTGACAAGTGGTGCTACAATGATAATACCGATTGCATTATTGTGGAATGTGGGTCCTGTAGCTTACCTCAGTATTTCAATAGAATTTTGTTTTCACAGCATATGTCCCTTTCCACCAACCTGGGTATTGTATTGAATTGAATCTCACTTTTTTTTTCTTCCTTTCTTTGGGCCATCTGACTTTGTGATGTAATTGTGATTTTAGTTATTCAGTTTTGTGCTTTGTGTACATCATTGTCTGTTTTCGTTATTGTATATGTTTTATTTGTGTTGTCGCCCTGATGCCTGCAGACTTTCAGCGCGGTATAAACATACAAAAAGATAGAGATATTTTGCAAGGAAAACAAAGTTTATATATTATCAATATGTCAGTAAAGAACTCCGCTGCCCGAGAGCGCTCTGCCAAAGATTACACGGGCAGCACATTAAAAGGGGCGAACACATCATCAGTGACATTTATACAAGGGAAAAATTAATGTTGCTGGGAACCTATAGCTGAGCCTACTCCATAGGGGATACCAGGCGCTGATTGGCTGCCACTTCCCCGTCAATCTTGGTGCACGTAGGTCAGCTGGACTCATCTTCGCAGTGAAGACCGAATTATCCATCAATAACATTCCAGCCATCGAAACTAAACTAAACCACTGGGCCCAATTATTCACAAGTCATGGCAGGCATCTAAGCCTCACATAAAAAGGGGTACATAGAAATAAAGACCATAATATACAGACGTGCTGATCCCCACATTCCATGGCTTCATTGATACCGCAGCTCCCTTACCCAAGTTTCTCCCCCTGGGGTTTGATCTACCGTCTACCTTCCCTGTTGCCTCATGATACAAACAGACATGTGTTGCTATTGGGAAAATATACTGCTGTGCACACTTAGATCTGTGGTGGGCAATCTGGAATGGTCAAGACCAGGGGGTTAGGTGTTTATCAACATGAAATGAGTTGGGGGGTCAGGACAGAGAGGCAATGGTGGGCTCTGACCTGGCAGGGTGTGGTACAAGGGGACACGGACAGTTTGGTGGAGACGGAGGGACAGAACGCAGGAACCTTTTTCTATCCCACGCTCTTCGCAGAGCACATTCTTAGGAAAACGAGACCAGGCATTTGCAACATTGAGGACAGGGAACGGATGGACTTCTGTGGGAACAAGGCTCATGCAGAGCTGGCCTGGTGTACCGATATATTGGTCTACTTGTGTGCAAGACTGGGGGTGTGAGTACTGCAGCCTCAGAGTGGCGGTTTTCAGGCCTAGTAAAAAAATAGCATCTAGGCCGAATACAAAATGGAGTCTTAGTGCTGAGACATGGGTAATGTTAGTCACCTATTTTTTTATAAGGCTCTTACACATATCTTAGCGGAGGGTGTCCCCCCCCCCCCCTAGGCCTTGATGAGTTTGTTTTCGGCTGGGGGAAGACTATTTCCTTATTAACAAGGTACAGGGATGAATACATTATAGTCCAAAGCAAGGGTGGAAACCTTGGGTGCAGATAGTGCGATACAGAATGAGTGAAGAATGTGTGGGTCAGCCTGACCTCAAGACTCCCCCTGGGTCAGTCCCCGAGTCTCCCAAGTGCACGGCCTAATGATAAAGTAGCATTGTCTTAAATAGTAACTAATTGCTAGCTCGACCTTGGTTACCTGGAGATGAGCCCAGCAGTCCCCAAGTGATGAAAGACAGACGGACTGGGCTAATGGCCTGGCATCTCCTATAGAGGAGGCTGACCATGTATAAGGTCTCACTAAGTGTTAGGGAGAATTCTCTGTTTAGGCTGAATTTCCTAACCTAGTGAGTCCCCCAGCAGCTTTGCTGGATTTTTGGGGTTTATTTTTTCCTCCTGCTAAGAGTGAGACTCTTTTACCCTCACTCTTGGACATGATTTGAGTGTGTTTCTTTGGATCTAGATGTGTTTAATGGGCTATGGGGTCTTTTACTCCATAGGGTTTCATGTGTTTTTGTGATGTGCGTTACACAGCACCCTCCGTGCAGTAACACAGGGGTGTCATAGTGACCCCCCAGTAGACTCCATACCCTGGGACTGACTGTCTCCCAGGGCATGTAAAGTCACCATTGACTTTACTAGTCTTAAATTCTGAACAGAACCAGTACAAACCATCATATTGTGGACGTACTGGCTGGGGCAATTCGATTGCCCCAGGGTCTGTTAGTCGAGGGGGCACGTCTCCGTCCCCCCTGATCGAGTTTTGGCTGGTGGCAGTGGATACTACTTTTTATATTCAACTGCAAATATTTTCCTATGGGATTTCCCATTGTTTTAGGCTATCTTTATTTAAGGTAGCCTCGAACATACCGACAGTTTATTTAATTAATATTAATTCTCCGGTTGTTTTTTTTGCCAAAACTTGATTCTAAAGTGGCGTTTGTGTTCTCTTCTGTGACTCCAACCCAAGTCGAGCCCTTTGTTCCACTTTTTGGCGGACTTCTCCACAGAAGCCCTCCCAAGTGGTGCCACTATGTCTGGGGTACTTAGGCGGGGTGGAGGGGAATTTAGGCACCCTGCACTGAGTTGCCGAGGCAACTCAAGTCGCACTCCGTCCTGATTGGCCCTTAGCATGTTTGAGTGACAGCTAGGCTGAGTGAATGGGGGTTTGCTGCATAAAAGCAGGGCTTTGGGGACTGGAACTTCAGAAGTCGCCACAGGACCCAAGAATCCGACGAGGGAGAAGCTAGGCCGACCTGCCACGACACCACGACCGGTGGAGCCCTGCTGGACCGTCTCACCACTTTTCCCAACGACAGAGGAGATCTCCCGCCGGAGAGTCTTCTTCCTTTGACTGGTGGGGATAACCAGTTTCACTGTCTTTTCGCTTTCCCGACGTATCTTGTGGCCGCCTTGCCCGTGCTAAGCACCCCGGCAACCGGGATACCACGTTTTACCACGACGGCGAGATAAAGGTACCACCTTTTACCGGAAAACTCCGCGGCTGGTTTCTGCCCTGGTAGTGGAATGACCTGCATCTTTCCTCCACGTCGAGATCTTCCCCTGGACGATGACGCAACTTGCAACCACTACCAGGAACAACTGCCACCGCTGGAGGATCCTTCCCACTTAAGGTACCGTGTCCCGCCTGGCTTCCCTTGCAACCGACTGTACGGGGTAGATTTAGCCCCGGCTTTCGAACCTGGGTTAGCCTGGGACACCTTGGCTAAACTTTTACAAGCCTCTCTAAACTCTTTTCTGAACCCTCTGCTAAACTTTCTAAGCTTAGTGTAACTGTGTGATCTTGGGCGCATTTGTGCTCTGCTCTCTCTAAGAGTGGGCCCAGCCTTTGGACTTTGGCTCACCAGTGACTTTTTGCTCTCTGCCTCGCTAATAGTGTTCCTGAATCGTAGAGTGGTGTAACCCTGCATATTCTGTCTTTTTCCCTCCCTTTTTCACAACCTTAGTAGAGTGCAATCTAGTTAAGCGCTCACCTCTGTATGAAAATAAGTGGTGTCTTACTGTGATTTTCTAATAAGGGAAAAAGAGGTGTATATCTCATAATAGTAACTGTGTTTAGAATATTTTACAATAAGAGTGCTGGAGTGTTTCAACTGTGTGTTTATAAATAAATAATTATATACTTTGATACCAAAGCTCTGGTCAGTGTTTGCTTGTATTATTGTATCTGAGTGCCTATTGAGTATACTTTGCATACTGCCTAACTCTTCTTGAGGGAAGTCTGACTGCTCAGCCACAGCTACCAGGTAGATCTGGGTGGTAGACTGCTACCAAGTGGGTTTACTGCTAACACCTGTAGTCTTAAATCTTTTGCAGTGGTCCCTAAGGGAACTGCACAGGTTTCTGCCTAACACTAACCAGCCCCGCAGGATTTTACTGTATATGTTTACATCACTGATGATTATTTATTTCCTTATAACATTCTGTTTGTATCATTTTACGGGAGAAAGCTATTATGAAGCAGAGATCTTTGCTGGCATACCTATTTTTTGTTCAATTAAAACTGGTTATCCTTGCAAGAATCTCTTGGCCTTTTGCATTTTTGGGGAATGCCTTCAAAGTCTAAGAGCATTGTCCAAATAATGTATAACTTAATTAAGGAGGGTTTTTACAACTCCCAATGTCTACACCGGGGCGATATCGGCGCACTTGTGGGCTTTCATGCAAATTAAACCTGCAATCCCCTATCAGTTGCTTCAATTTAGGTTAGGCTCACTTGCATCAGGCTGGAATTATCTGTGTTTGCAGAATTAAAGAAACACGTGTGCTGCCGATGCAGGCATGTGATATATTCTCGCTTCTGCATGCCAAAATCGAAATCCATCATGTTAGCAAGTGTATGGATTTCTAACTATACCAGGCTGCTGAAAGGATAAGGCCAAGCTTTCTTAAAATCTGGGCCGAATTTTCACCATTTCCTTTTTTCTGATTAGTTTTCATTGCAACATTCTCTTTCGCTCCACCCCAGCTGTTATTCCCTCACATTTTTTAAATCATAGATGAAGGTACCAAGGTATCAGGGTTTACCCTCAATAAATCAAAATTGGTACTCCAGCCCCTGAACACATTTTTCTTGAAATAACTTCTCCATCGGATGAAAAAGTTCCATCACTGCATACTATTTCCAATATAATTCAATAAAAGGTATCAAAACATTTTTTTTAGTGTTCATATCCATTTATGCAAGTATTACTGGGTATGTGAGCACTACTGTACAACTAGGTTCCCAGCCATAGATGCTTACTTCCAGGTTTGTGGTTGTGCTTGTGCTCCGACAGGCTATCTGACTTCCTCCAACTCCATGGTCCAGCTGTCAGAATCTGTGCACGTTGGTGGCTATGTGAGGAAGGCGCAGGATTCGAAGCGTGGTCTGGGAAGAGGTGCGGGTGGCATGGAAAACAACAACAAAGGTGCTCAGGTTCAGGATGCTCAGAGCCTTGTCCACAATCACAGATACACACCCGCAGTCTAGCAGTGTTTTGAGATACTTGTGGGACGAGTATGGCTATACGAAGGAGTGGGTGGGAAGGCAGGCAGGAACACCCATATCCCACTGCAATGCCATCCGTCTTTACTTCATAGCAATAACGCTAACTTTCTAAATGTCACCTTTATGCCATAATGGAACACAGAGGAAAAGGTATGTATTGATATTCATAGTATGCAATAGAGTAACTTAAAAATCTCCAGGTAAACAAGAACATTTAATAAATAAAGGTTTAATAGCCAGGCAGTATTTTGTCTTACAAAACTAGAGAATCCAATCAAATCCTGGCACACTTCTAGACTAAAAGGCAACAAAGAAAAGAAACTTGCCATAGACATCCAAAAGTACAGACACATTGCCCTGTGCTGCACTTTCTCAGAGCCTTGCTACCCAGGTTTCCCCCTGCTTTCCCCTTGCACTTCTCTTTCTCGCACGATCTTAATGACACAAGACCTAGTAAGATCGTTTGTCTTGTGCTCTGGCTATCCTTCCTTGTCTTGTCGCAACCAGAAACACTTGTGTACAGGGGCGTTATAAATATCATATCATACTAAAAAAGTAAAATCAGTCATTGTAGTTGGGATAGTCTTACTTGCCCTACTTTAAACTGTTCAACAAACAGTGATATAAAGAAATGCTTTTCGTACTTGTATAATTGCCAGATACATAAACTTCCCAAACAACATTTAACATGTCTATTTCTGCAGGTTGCTAAACTTGTGCAGCTTCTGGGTTCAAAAGTGTTCTCTGCATCCGACATGGAAGGCATAAAATATGGCAGCATGAATCCCCTAACCAAAATTATCTGGTTTTGTGCTTTGCAAACATTCTGCTATCAAAGCAGCCTATGTCCGTTTCTCCCAACATCAGATAAAAGCCTCCAGCACCTTTACCTGAGGATTCCATGGAATGATAACATGACAAAAACCAAGCCGACATCTGCGACTCACACAGAGCGTCCACAAATGGTCTTCATGTCCATAGTTCTTACAGCATCATTTGCTGCATCATTGTAAAGCACCAGGGCAGCACATTTCACAGGATTGTGCAGCAATTTCTGCATGTACCCGACCTGTTGAAAAATACTGCTCTAGGACTCTAGTAAAGGGGAGATGTATAGCCACAAACAATTTGCAGCCTGAGCCTTAAAGGCAGCAAGGAGCTCAGCCCTAGAATGGCTTCCTCTAGGTTGGTAATCCAAAAGGATCAATGATGATTTCTGAAGAGATGATGCTCATAGCCCAGGCCCACTCTTCCACTCTCTCAGAAGTTGACTCTGTGCAGCCACCTTTTCATTCATATGCCAATGTTCTGAGTATAGCTGGTGGAAACAGGGTGATCGATTTCTGCTGCAGCCGGATCCTACTGTTCCTGGTCTTAGTACGACGAGATACGTTCTTGGGCACATAAGAAAAGGGTGATTTCAGCTCTACAGATAAGGGGTGTATTGGACACTTTTACTCCCTACAACCTGGAAAAAACTCCCAAAAAATACAAACCAGGAGTAAAAATGCTCCCCCAAAAAAACCAGGAAAAAGACATGTAGAATCTTGTGCCCCTGTGTTCACCCTCAAAGCTGCATGGATTTCTTTGGACCAGTACTGCACGTAGTTTCACAGGAAGAAGCTACCATTTTAACTGCCCGATTGGAAGAAGTAAATATGCATCTTTTAATATGCATAAATAACTAGGTGCAAAGAAATAATTGGAAAACAAATTCTATTTTCAGTTTAAAAACACTTTTACTTGCTTATAAAATACTCTCATTGGGAATTGGACTTACGTTTTTAAACGTTTTACTCACAACTTTAAAAAATAGAGAGTAAAATACTCTCACTGCCAAATTTTATCTGGAGTTCTGGGTGACCTGCTCCTACTGTGTGTCATTTTTATATGTGCTGATGTGGACAAAGGTGACAGACTTTCTGTTGCCTCTACTTAAAGCATGGGGAGAGTGGGATCCGACAAAGAGGAATATTATTGTCGTATTTCGTCTCAATACCAGGAAAATATACGCCTGGGTTGGATGGCTAATGACTGCCCATGCCACACACGGGGTGGGACAGCCTCTGGTGGCTCAATCCACTCACTAGCAGGTTGATGCCAGGACGATATAGGCCTGCGTTGGATGGTTAATGCCTGCTCATGCCACACACACGGGTGGGATAACTTCGGGTGGCTCATTCACTCACTAGCTAGTTGATGAGGACTGTCTTTCTGCTGGGAGGCCAACATGGCTACATCAGGAGAATAATCTACCGCCATGAGGATGTCGTCATTTGACATTTCCCTTTTGGATGGTGGTGGTCTATTCCATGCATGTAAGGTAACTTCCCCAAGAGAGGTTTTGAAAGGGTTCTGTGTAGCAAGAGCCTTCTCCTGTCCCTTTCTATCTTTGTAGAACACCAGGGCAAATCGTTCAAAAACTAAACCGCGTATCAAAACTAAGGCAATAGCCCCAAATATACTAAACTCAGATCGGACTCTGTCGAGAAGGTCTAAACAATTGTCATTACTATCTGTAACCACAATACCAAAAATACATGGTGCCGCGCCATTCCAGGGTGTAATACAAAGCTCCTTTTCAAGAGGGCCATTTGTATCTGCTTTCAGGGCTTTCTCTCGTTCATGCTTTTGCTTGTAGAAAACCAGGCCATAACGATCCTTGAAAGTCCCATGCATATTAACACAGACCACATTTCCATAAGGCATGAAGTGTTTAGTGAGATACGATTTTATGTTTATTAAGTCGATTTCGAAATTCGTCACCTTCACGCCATACAACTTGTCATGAGGTTCATGGAGGTCTACATCGACCTCATTCAACTTTGTAGAGGCTCTATCTTCGTTCTCAATTGGTTAGAAGTCATCAATTGAGATATTCGATTGTCGTCCTTTTTGGACATCTTCCCGCATGATCTGCTCTTACTGGATGCCCCCTGGGGAGACGGGCTCTTGCTGCTTGAGGGAACCGTCGGGAGACGGACTCCGGTCACTCAAGGCCCCCTCGGGAGACGGGCTCCTCCTGCTGGATGCCCTCCAGCAAGACAGGCTCCTCCTGCTGGATGCCCCCAAGCGAGAGCGGATGCTATGCGTTTCAGCATAGGTTGGGGGCGGTTTATTCCAAGCAGTCACTATAACCTTCCCGAATGAGGTTTTGATCGGGCTGGGTGAAGCAAGAGCCTTCTGCTGTCCCTTTAAATCTTTGAAGACCACCAGAGCATACCGCTCGCGAATGAAATCGTCGATCTGTACTTTGGTTATTTCCCCAAATATACCAAACTCAGATTTAATTCTGGAGAGAGGGTATAAATTATTGTCTTCAATGTTTGTAACTCTGATCCCAAAAATAGATGGTGGAGGGCCACTCCAAAGTTCAACACTAAACTTAATTCCAAAGGGGCCCGTTGTATCTGCAGTCAGGGCCTTCTCTTGCTCATGCTTATGGTTGTAGAAAACCAGGCCAAAACGATCCTTTTGAGAGCCATGCATAGTAACACAGACCACATTTCCATAAGGCATGAAGTGTTTAGTGAGATAATTTTTTACGTTTATACTTTTTAACTGAATGTAGAAATTAGTAACCTTCACGCCATACAAGCGATCAGGATTTTCATGCAGTGAAAGTGCTGTGGGGTCTGCATCGGCCCCAAGAGACATTGCAGAGACTCCATCTTCGTCCTCACTATTTTGGTTGATAGACACAAAAGGAGATATTTGGTCGCCGCTGCTGCTGGAGACCACCTGGGGAGACTGGCAGTTCCTGCTGATGGCCCCCCGGCAAGATTGGCTCCTGCTGGAGGCACCCTGGGGAGGCAGGCCCCTGCTTGATGCCCCACAGGGAGACTGGATGCCGTACATTTCGGCACAGGTTGGTGGGGGTTTATTCCAAGCAGTCACTGTAACCTTCCCGAATGACGTTTTGATCGGGCTGGGTGAATCAAGAGCCTTGTCCAGTCCCTTTCGATCTTTGAACACCACCAGAGCAGACCGCTCGCGAGTGAAATCGAGCATCTGTACTTTGGTTATTTCCCCGAATATACCAAACTCAGATTCAATTCTGGAGCGAAGGGATAAATCATTGTCTTCAATGTTTGAAACCCTGATCCAAAAAATAGATGGTGGAGGGCCACTCCAAAGTTCAACACTAAACTTAATTCCAAGGGAGTCCGTTGTATCCACAGTCAGGGCTTTCTTTTGCTCGTGCTTTTGTGTGTAGAAAACCAGGCCAAAACTATCCTTGTGAGAGCCATGCAATGTAACACAGAACACTTTTCCATAAGGCATGAAGTGTTTAGTGAGATACTTTTTTACGCGTTTTTTGTTGTTCCGAATGAATATTAAATTAGAAACCTTCACGCCATACAACTGATCAGGGTTTCTATGCGATGAAAGTGCTGTGGGGTCTGCATCGGCTCCAGGAGACGTTGCAGAGACTCCATCTTCATCCTCACTATTTTGGTTTATAGACACAGAAGGAGATATTCGGTCGCCCCTGTTGCTGGAGGCCCCCTGGGGAGACGGGCTCCTGCTGACGGCACCCTGGGGAGAAGGGCTCCTGCTGACGGCACCCTGGGGAGAAGGGCTCCTGCTGACGGCACCCTGGGTTCTTTTGGGTGGCTGCCCTCTGCTGCCAGCCCCATTGCAGGGCTTGTTCCTGCTGGATGATGTCAGGGGTGACCTCCCTCTGCCGGTGGGCCTGCTCCTGGTGGTGGCCCCCTGGGGAGATGGGCTCCCTTTGGGTGGCTGCCCTCTGCTTCCAGCCCCATTGTGGGTCTTGTACCTGCTGGATGATGTCAGGGGAGAGCTCTCTCTGTCGGCGGGCCAGCTCCAGCTGAATGCCCAGTGGGGTGAATGGCTCCTGCTGAAGGCGCCCTGGGGGGACGGGCTCCTGCTGGTGGCCCCCTGGGGAGACATGCTCCTGTCGCTGCAAGCCCCCTGGGGGGATGGGCTCCTTTTGGGTGGCTGCCCTCTGCTGCCAGCCCCATTGCGGGGCTTGTTCCTGCTGGATGATGTCTGGGACCGCTTCCCTCTGTCGGCAGGACGGCTCCTGCTGGGGGCCCTCAGGGGAGATCGGCTCCTGCTGGAGACACCATGTGGAGACGGGCTTCTTTTGGGTGGCTGCCCTCTGCTCCCAGCCCCGTTGCAGGGCTTGTTGCTGCTGGATGACGTTAGGGGAGATCTCCCTCTGTCGGAGGGTCGTCTCCTGCTGGATGCCCCGTGGGGTGATCGGCTCCTGCTGGAAGATGTCAGGGGAGACCTCCCTCTGTGGGCAGGACGGCTCCTGCTGGATGCCCCGTGGGGTGACCGGCTCCTGGCCGAGGCCCCCCGGGGTGCCAGGCTCATGCTGAGGTTCTCATACGGGCAGCGGGGCCTTTGCTGGAGGCCCCGATTCTCAGGCTTTTGCTGAATGCCTCGTGAGCTCTCCGGAAGCCGCCACACACAGCCCAGGGTGCCAGGGCTCGAGAACAACAACGGCCACCGTAGAAAACACCCGCTTGCCAACCAATGCCTCCGTCGCATTAGAAGAAAGGACATTGCTAACGTGTGGCGTGCGTGCATTTACGTCACTTCCATAAACTAGAACTAGAGGGCGGGCACACGTTCCACTGGTGTCAGCACTGGCCGCCATGCTGGGCGGAGAAAGCAGCCTTGGATTGGAATGCCTCACTCTGCCATGCCGCCAACAGCATTTGGAAACCCAAAATGGGTTGGCCTGGCACAAATTAGATTCTGAATGGTAAGTTAACACCAAGTTCAGTTACCTAACTTCACAGAAGGTCATCACACAGAGCTGGTAGGCAACTTTTGCGAGTAGAGAAGAATGTTATGGTTGTCAGCTGTGTTCATCCGACTTCTGAGTAAGTAGAGCAGTATTGTTTAACTTCAGGTATTTAAATTACATTCTTCTTGTGTCATTGCTCTCAACTCACCCGCTTTTGGCACGTGTCACCCGCACTCCCGCCAGCTCCTTTGGTTCACCCGCCTCCCTCACCTCATGAGAGTCACATTTACTGTGCAGGCGCCAGTGCCGCGGGAAAGTGAGTTTCTCTGCCATTCCACGCAAGCGTGCAGTGCTGCATCTGCTGCAAGCATTTTGCCCGACGCCTGGCTTCGTGCGCACTGCTGAGAGTGCCGCAGATCTGCCCAACTATGGCTGTTCCAAGACTCTGTAGCTTTGAGGCTGCTGCTGCCTTTGAATTCTGGCTTCCGCGCTTCTTGTGTGGACAGTCGTGCCATGCCCATGTAGGCCCTGCTGAAGTAGACATGGAGCGCTGATTACTTCAGGAAACGGTAATACTCTCCCTCTTCTGGTCTATGGTTTGAGCATGCTTGCAGTTTCTAGCAAATAGATGCGAAGCACAATGCTAGTCAGATATTTCGCAAATGTATTTTAAATTTGAAAAAGTGGGCAGAGAGAGTGACTGTCTGGCCACTTTTTCAAGTTTAAAATACATTTCTGATTTTTGGTAACATTAGTGGCATATGGCATTTTAACACATAACAAAAAAAATAAAACTGCAAATCATTACAGATGCAGGGGATTCATCTATTAGAGCTCTGTCCAGGCGCTCTGGGGCAAAATACATATAAACCTCCTAATTTGCATATGCATTGCAGCAACAGAAGTGACTTCACAGAAAAAGACTTTGCATCAGTCTTTGATATTTGGAGGCACCATGGAAATAGACTTTAGAATAATGTGCCATAAGTAAGCTAAGTGGCAAATAACTTTGTGGTTCAAAATACCTAAATTGCACGATTGTTATATATGGAACCAGTCTATAGTATAGTCAGGCCTTTTTTAAAATAACAGCATGATATATTAACATATGCTCTGCAGTAAAACACTTGCAGAGTAAAACACAGAGCTGTAGATCTGCCCAGGATCACACAATTTGGTTAAATGGTGGAACTGGGATGTTGACAATTTAAGCAACTGACCACTTCTTCACAGGTTTAGTTGATATAGATATTTATTAAGGTTTCCCTTTGCATTTCATGTGCTTAAATAATACTAAATGTGTAAACATGCCTTTCATAATTAGCTTTACATTATATACATCATTGTAGAAATATGTTCAGCAATAAAAGTATGGCTTTAGTTTTATTCTCCCGATTCTGCATGCAAAGTCACAATAGCATCATGCAGGTTAATGTGTGCCTAACAAATCCCCCTTGGGTAAAGCCATAGTAATTATTTCAGACAGGTATTAAACACGCTGTTAAAAAAAAAAATGAATAACGCATGCATCATTATGCACCCTTTCCTTCTCACTGCTGACCACTCCCTCCCATGCACATTTCTAAAGGGACAAACGTCCCCGCTAATAGTCCCCCCTCCCTCCCATCAGTGCCCAATGGCTCACATTGAAATGCTCTGTTGACACAGAGCAACATGAGAGCTCTTCTGCAGCCCGGAGCGCCCTTGGAAATTGTCCTGGCAGCAGGACACCTCTCCAGTTCAGAAAGGGTAAGGTATCCTTCTGCCAGGACAATGACTGTGCTGAGCACAAATTGTTCAGCACACATTGTCCTCCCAGTGGGACACCTTTACCATTGGGCACCCTCATTGAGGTGATGAACGGTAGAAATGACCTGCTGACAAAAATCCTGGTCAGGCTCTCAAAAGAGCTGGTACGGGGAGCTTGCCACCTCGCTCGGTACGCCACTGGTGACAACGCACTATCCAACACCTGCCACAGGCCTCCTGTTCAGTGTTGGCCATACAGAACCTGATTATTCCATAGATCCCAAGTGCTGCTTGTATAACATTACAATTTCCATCCCTATTGCTATTAGTGGCAAAAATGCCCTATGTCCATTGCTTCAGCACCGTCTTACAGGTGCTCTTCTGGGGAAAAAAATATAAACTGTACAGAATGAACATGTGTTTGAACTTTTTAAGTGCATTTACTTGGTACAATGGCTGCATGCAAAAGGGCCTACTGTTGCAGAACCCTACTTAGTTAATATTGGGATTTTTTTGTGCACACCTTCCTGTGATGTCACTTCCTGTAACGCTGGACGCCACCTCCGGTGTCCAACCCAGGTTCTCACCCTCCAAGCAGTTGTGAAAGGTTGAGAGCTATGTCTTGTGTCCCTGCAAAAAGGCAAGAACTTTGACAAATGTGTAGTCCCCCCACCACCATCATTGAGTCCACCACCGCAACCCTGTCCTGTACTGGAATTCAGTGGCCCTCAAGTCCCACATGGATCTTGTTGGGACTGATTTTCTAAACTATAGAAGGCCAACCTATATTGTGACAGGGACAACTCTGTGGAGCTGTAGCCAAACTAGTTCAAGGTAGCTAGGCGAGCGTTCTAGGCCAAGTCTCGAGGTGGTGAGCTTGTTAGGGGTCCACAATGAGTACACACAGTGCAGCAGTCAAGGATTACACTTAGACAATCGGATATAATAATACTTCGAATGGATTGTGTCCTCCCATGTATTCCTCATCTTTGATATTTGTATTAGCTTTGCAGCTTTGTAAAAAAAAAAAAATATTCCACACCAGAGAGCGCTGTGCTCTGTCATGGCGTCTATGTCCCTCGAGGGCTGCCGTAGAGCATCGACGTCACATGCAGTACAAATAGCTCGAGCCGTGCCCGCTGGTGTCAGGATTAGTCAGGCGAGTACAAAGGCAGCGAATATGGCAAGGGAAATGTGCACCCAGGAACTACGACTCAGGTATGCTAGAACCCAGGAGTGCAAATAGAGTGTGACATCAAAACCAATATACGAAAAGGGATGTGGGGTAAGCACCTGACCGTGAGGAAAGTCGGCAAGCGCCTTACCCCCAATTGCTGTTACAGGTACTGACAGCGCTAAACCCACGTGGAGGGCAAGCAATGACAGGATCTGTGTACTAACACTCTTGATGGTATTACATAAGGGAACTTAAGAACTGTACTCACGAGGACGAGATAAACCTCTTGAATGTCAGCTAGCCCACGAATCCTGTTGAAGAAACTGGGACCCCGAAAGGCTAGAACAGCAATGGAAGGAAAACTAAATACCTAAGTGGGAATAGTGTTTACAAAATAGTGAGGAAAACATAAGCATTCACACAGGAGCTAGCTACTACCGCACACCACACCTAATTCAAAGGGAAAATAAATGCAGAAGTGCAGTGGAAAACATGGAATGGATCCTCTAGAAAGTAAGGATCAGGAGCAGGGAAAAACGAAATAACCTATGCAAACTTCTCCCTACCCCTCCATGGAAAAGACAGGAAACTAAACTAAGAGGAAGGCTAAGGCAAATGGGTAACAGCAGCAAAGGACAGAGTCAAAGAAATATAGAACACAGAAAAACTGGGCTGCATCTAAAAGGGGAAAGCACTGAGAATTGCTGCCTGCAAACAGAGGAAGACAAAAAGGGAAATCAAGGGAGCAGAAATCAATTAGCGCATGAATCCGAAATTCAGGGCAGAGGAAACAAGAAAACAGGAACAAGGAAGTAGGTACAAAGGCAAGGAACCAGGAACCAGGGACTAGTCAAAAACAGGAACACTGCGATCGATGACCAGCGCTGGACTGAAGTAAGACTGAGGCTTTTAAAGCTGCTTAACGAGCACACGCCTTGGGTGTGCTGATTGCTGCACCTGCCGCCACAGCTGTTACCTATCCTCCACCCAACCTTGTGTTGCAAGGGTGGAGGTGGAGCAGTGGGCCAGGCATTCTGGGAAGCATAGTCATTTGGTTAAAGAAGCATGCTGGCTGCCATAAACCTGGAATGGATCCGGAAGGGAAGTAGCTGGGAAAATAGGGATTTAGCGCTCCCAAATCATCACAGCACTGGAGCATAAAGTTCGGAGGAAAAGTCCAGTAGGGAATAAACCCCAAATCATGCCCCCAAATGGTGGGAACGGGAGCGAAGGGAGCGAGTCGTGACAGTATACCCCCTCCTACGGCCGGCTTCGGGTGCCCGCCACCCGCACCAGACATCTTCTTTCCATGATGGGAGTGCTTTTTCTTTGGAGGTGGCACTGATGGAAACGGTGGCTTCTGGTGAGGAAGAGACTCATGGTTCGAAGAAAGGCATGAAGGACTTGCAGGACCAGAAGCAGAGTTGGAAGGTCCAGGAAGCTCAGTCACTGGGAGTGGACCCTTATAAGTCTTTGAGGAGGGAGGCAGGCTGGTGCAACATGCCTTAGGCAATGGTAGAAGCTCTGTTAGCCTTTCTGCCGAGAGTGGACATGCGGGAGGTGAGGAAAATGCTGGCTTCAGGAAAGGTTTATGCTCAGCCATTAGAGAAGGTGGTGGCTGAGGTAGAGGTTCAGATTTCCTTCTGTCATCCATCTGGGAAAAGGCTTTTGGTTGAAAGTGACTTAGGTTTGACTGCACATGTTCTACGCCTTGGAGACCTGAAAGTCCAATGGGTTGTACAAGGCTAGTACTCCTGGTGACAGTCGTGTAGCCACTTTGTTTCACGTGGGATACCACAGCAGGGATGTTTGGCATCCTGATAGGAGTGATAGACGCAGTACTTGGTATTTCAGGCAGACTCGCAGAAGGAGCAATAACAGACACATCTTGAACTGCAGCAGTCATTCCCTTCCTTTGGCTACTAGCACCCGACTGGTGCTTCTTGGCGGAATTCTGTTGCACAAGTCCTGTAGATAATACGCCGGTCTGCACCACCCCTTGTGCACACCCAAGTGAGTGGTTCTGACTCACCACTTGGTCCAGCTTGATGACTCTGAAGCGGGAGCTGGCAAAAGTCTCAAACTCTGATGCTGCATCTTTAGGAGGCTCTGATGCTAAAGTGAAGCAGTTGGGAGAATCGTCTTTTGGAAAAGGCAGGCATTCTGGTGCTCCTCCTGAAGCAAAAGAAAGGCAGGCTAGACGTTCATCGACTGTAAATGGTTGGGATTCAGCAGGAATCGCTGGAGCAGAAGAAAATACAGCAGAATCTGATGGTGTAGACAGGTATACCTCTGATATTGGCAGCGAGGCTATGCAGGATACAGGCGTCTCATGAACTGAAGGCAAATACTCAGTATACTCCGGGACTGAAGACATGCTCTTTTGATGGACTACCGGAGGCTCTAAAGCTGAAGGATGATCTGCAGGATGAGTCACTGTAGCTGAAGACAGGCAGGTCAGGGGAAACCTTGAGGCTGAAGGCATGCAAGCTGGAGCAATCTCGGTTGCTGGATACAAGCATGTCCAGGTCTTTGGGACTGGCTCTTGAGTAAATGGCAGACATGGCAGCGGTTCATTGGTTGAAGACAGGTGTGCCAAAGATGACTGCAGGGCTGTGGATTGAATCATAGAAGAGTCAATGGTTGTAGGAGGACAGACAGAAGTCTCAGAAGTTGACAGACCCATCGGTGGCTCAGGAATGAAGGGCACCTTTAGGGCAGTAGACTCCTTGGCACCAGTAACCAAAGACTGAGCTGTACCCTTGCAGTCCCTTTCTTTAGTGGGTGACACAGAGTCTTTTTCTTTGTAGAAGTCAAAGTCAATCAGTGGAATCACCATAGTAAAGTCTCTGTTAATCAGGATTTCGTCTATTGTCCATTCCTCTGTTTTAGCTTCTGAAAGAGGCAGATTATCAATCAACCGTTCAGGAACCGCCTGACGGTTCTTTGGTTCGGTATACTGTGGAATGAGTCCATCAGAACATGAAATCTGTACTGTCTCTGACTGTTCGTATTGATCAGAAGTGGCAGAAGGAAGAGTGAACCCAGAGGTAACATTGTTTTCCACATCAGCTTTAACATCTACTTCAGTCTCAGCAGCTGTATCAAGAGCAGGGCCTAAGCCTACGGTAGTGACTGAATCTGTGTATGCCACCATTGTGGATTGTGTTTGGAAATCAGAAGCTTGTATGTGTGCTAGCTCAGAATTATGGCAAACTGCTACACAGGGTATTTTTGGTAAAGGAGTGGCTTGTAACTCTTCAGCTAACTGCAATCCCTGATAAACAGCAGAACAATTGTTAGAACCTGTGCCTAGATTAAGCGCTGTGCTAGACGAAAGACCTTCACTCCCAATAGATCTAACATATCGACAAATATCATGGTTTACCAAAGTCTCTGCACTCAGGGGCTGAACAGTGTTCACTTCCTCCACATCAACAGATAAAGTCTGAGGTGTATTCAGTAAAGAGTGTAAGGTTTTATTTTCCTCTTGTGCAGAAATGAGTTCTTGTCTTAACTCCTCAAGTTTAGCTCTTAGCATGCCCTGCATTAACTGTACATCACTATTAGTAGGCACAGGGGGAAGCATAGTGGCATCAGGGCTGGATTCTGCACTAGCAATCTGGATGTGCATCGATTGTACATTGTCCTCTACTGCTTGCAGGTTCTGTGATTTATAGTTTCTCTTACCAACTTGGTCTGTGTTTCCCTTAAACAAACTATTGACATTAGACCTCTTGGCATTAGGGACTACAGTATGTACCTGTGCAATGGAGTATGCGTTAGACTGAGGGTAGAAAACAGAAGTTATGCAAGAAACCCCTCTATTCTTTATGTTGGTATCATGAAACTGTTCCATCTGAGGTGAAGCACAACTGGAATCATGGGGTTCAACAACAGAGGTACTCTCGTATAATAAGTCTAACAGTGTGTTGTTTTCTGCGGCTAAGGCTTGTGCTGACATAGAATCGGGATCAAAACCAAAGATAGAACTAGGATCAGGCCATGTAGGATGTGCCATCCTATGGGAAAAATACTTTGCACGTAAATGCCCATTCGTGACAAGGAATTCATTGGAGTCAGGACTAGTGATTTGATTGTCACAGGTAAATGTAGGGGAAGCTTTCTGTACAAACTTGTTAGAGGCCTTGCTGCCTTTCTTTCTTAAACTTGCCATATTCAATGGGAATTTTAGGCTGGTCATACTGTCAGGATTAGTCAGGCGAGTACAAAGGCAGCGAATATGGCAAGGGAAATGTGCACCCAGGAACTACGACTCAGGTATGCTAGAACCCAGGAGTGCAAATAGAGTGTGACATCAAAACCAATATACGAAAAGGGATGTGGGGTAAGCACCTGACCGTGAGGAAAGTCGGCAAGCGCCTTACCCCCAATTGCTGTTACAGGTACTGACAGCGCTAAACCCACGTGGAGGGCAAGCAATGACAGGATCTGTGTACTAACACTCTTGATGGTATTACATAAGGGAACTTAAGAACTGTACTCACGAGGACGAGATAAACCTCTTGAATGTCAGCTAGCCCACGAATCCTGTTGAAGAAACTGGGACCCCGAAAGGCTAGAACAGCAATGGAAGGAAAACTAAATACCTAAGTGGGAATAGTGTTTACAAAATAGTGAGGAAAACATAAGCATTCACACAGGAGCTAGCTACTACCGCACACCACACTTAATTCAAAGGGAAAATAAATTCAGAAGTGCAGTGGAAAACATGGAATGGATCCTCTAGAAAGTAAGGATCAGGAGCAGGGAAAAACGTAATAACCTATGCAAACTTCTCCCTACCCCTCCATGGAAAAGACAGGAAACTAAACTAAGAGGAAGGCTAAGGCAAATGGGTAACAGCAGCAAAGGACAGAGTCAAAGAAATATAGAACACAGAAAAACTGGGCTGCATCTAAAAGGGGAAAGCACTGAGAATTGCTGCCTGCAAACAGAGGAAGACAAAAAGGGAAATCAAGGGAGCAGAAATCAATTAGCGCATGAATCCGAAATTCAGGGCGGAGGAAACAAGAAAACAGGAACAAGGAAGTAGGTACAAAGGCAAGGAACCAGGAACCAGGGACTAGTCAAAAACAGGAACACTGCGATCGATGACCAGCGCTGGACTGAAGTAAGACTGAGGCTTTTAAAGCTGCTTAACGAGCACACGCCTCGGGTGTGCTGATTGCTGCACCTGCCGCCACAGCTGTTACCTATCCTCCACCCAACCTTGTGTTGCAAGGGTGGAGGTGGAGCAGTGGGCCAGGCATTCTGGGAAGCATAGTCATTTGGTTAAAGAAGCATGCTGGCTGCCATAAACCTGGAATGGATCCGGAAGGGAAGTAGCTGGGAAAATAGGGATTTAGCGCTCCCAAATCATCACAGCACTAGAGCATAAAGTTCGGAGGAAAAGTCCAGTAGGGAATAAACCCCAAATCATGCCCCAAATGGTGGGAACGGGAGCGAAGGGAGCGAGTCGTGACAGCTGGCTTCAGTTCAGTTTTTCCGTGTATTTGAAACGGCGCTTCAGTTTTTCATCAAGATTTGTTCATCTTCTAATGCTTCGACCCAAAAACCAGGTTTCAAAAAAATGCCAGAATTGTGGGAAGAAAATGTCCATTACTGATCCCCATCGCGTCTGCCTGTGGTGCCTGGGTCCTGACCATCGGATTGATGAATGTGGGTCCTGTCTGGCTATGACTAGAAAAGCTCTCAAGGAACGACAAGGTAAATTGGCGGTGGGGAGGAAACTTCGAAGGCTTCTTCGAAGAGAAATAAAGACTCTGGGGAGTCTAGGGACTCGTCCCGGTGTAAGTCAAAGAAGTCTTGATCGAGGAGTCGGTCGAGCAAATCTTCTTCGAAGAAGAGATGTCACTGATCTCCTTCTGACTCTACAGGGGTTATCACTTGTCCAAATAAGCATGATACCCCTAGAAAATGGGAGGCTTTTAGAGCCTCAATGATGTGAATCTTTGAGAATGCAGCCCGACCCCCTCAAAATCGTGCAAAGGCCATGCCTCAGCTAATTTTTTGGATGACAGAGGAAGGTCTGAGACTACTAAACGCTCTAAATCCGGGGAGAAATCAAGGATACCGTCGAGAGAACCTTCTCCGATACCTCAGAAAAAGATCAAGTCGACAGGTCTGTCGATGCATAAATTGAAGGCAACTCCGGACAAAATGGCGGCAGGTTCCAAACCTTCCACGCCTGTCTCGTAAGTTTCGTCAACACCAGTCTCGAAGGGTTCGTCGACACCATTCTCAACAACACCTTTGTCTAAGGCAACTCGTCGCCATTGAAGACTCTGTCGAAGACGACTTCGATTCCTGTAGAGTCATCAATGCCATTGCCGAAATCAATGCCGATGCCTTCATGGCCTCAACCCACGGGTAATATTTACACCCATTTGCCAAAGAGACTTTCAAGTGCATGACTTCTATTTATGAGGAGGAGCAATCCTCTGAGCATTCTAACCCTTTTGGGCTGAAATATGGAACAAAGAACGCTCCTGAGGAGCTGGTTGACCCAGAATCGGAGATGTCTGATCTTTATGAATGCCTTCAGTCAGTTAGTGGCATAGACACTTCGCCTGAGCTGGAGTTTGACGAACCTGACCCAGCTGATCATGCTGATTCAGCATACAGGAATATTATGAAAAGGGTTGTAGAGTTCATGGGCTGGAACAGGAATTCTCCCACCTACGAACAAGATGACATGACAGATATTCCACACCAGGGTCCTCAGAAGGATCCAGTACTGCCTTTTCATGCAGCCCTTCAAAGAAAGGTCATGTTAAATTGGGAGACTTCAGAGTCTGGACCAGCGGTAAACAAGAATTTTACCAGAAAATATAGACCTTCATCCATTGTTCCAGACTATTTGACTAAGCACCCTACATCTGAAAGCTTAGTGGTCCAAGCAGCTACATCCACCAGACAGTCTGCGTATCCCTCTATTCCCCTGTATAGGGATGACAAGCGACTTTGATGATCTCCTTGCTGGCAACACTGAAATATGCTCCCCCCTCTGTAACCTGTATATGCTTCATGCCTGCATTCCAACAAAATCTGCCATCCAGTACCGCTCACCAAAACCAGTCCATGAATTATCGTTCTCTCCCGACTCCCTTCTCCAATCGCTATTAAGCCCACAATCGAAGAGTTCCTCAACTTGTATTACCCCAGCCTGCTTGTCTTGTCCACCTTTTAACTGCCCTACATTCTTCATTAATCCCAACTTCGCCTACAGCAAAGACATTTGCCCACTCTCTCACCCATGGCAATTTAAACTTTTAAAGCTGATTCCTTGGTCTTCATCACAACTCTTATTAACCTTCCCTGATTCACCTACATTTCCACTACAGACACAAAGGAGACCTTTAAAATCCATCCATTATCTCATTTGCTTCCCCTTCTGGCTGTCCTTCGACCCTTGAGCAGGCTGTATTTCCCTCTTACACCCTGCAGATGCCTTGCGCTCAGAAACCCAACACACCCATACCACATTTCAAATTTCCCTATGGCTCGTCATAACTCATGTCTTTTTTTCTTATGCACGAGACCACTTCGATCTAAGATTGCCCAAAAAATACCTTCTGCAACTCCTGATCCTTCATTGTAACCATCCCCACCTCACCTTTCCCCAATCTCCCGAAATGCTCTTTGTAACTGATGTCCTTTCCACTGTCTCAGGATCCACCCTCTTTTCTACACCCTGGCTTAGGTATTGTATTGCATTAGTCATTTATATAGCTCCTTTTCCCCTGTTTGTATGGCCTCAATGCGCTTTGTGGTTGGAACGCCCTCTAGGTCCAAAGTCCGTTTGTGGGAGATTCTAGCAGTTCATTTATGCTTGTGCACTTTTTTCCAGGTTAGGACTTAGGTGGGCTGGCTAGTCTCCTGTAAGAAGCTCTCAGGTCAGGCACATGGGCGGCTTCTGTTGGTGGTTGAGTATAGAATGCTAGTGCCGGAGACTCGATGTGTACCCAGCTAAACCAACGTTTTTCATAGGTTGTTGCTGCATACTAATGGCAGAGGTGTTGAGGTATGTAAGGGGTTTCAGTGTGGACGGCTATGCAGCTGCCAGACCAATTTGCAGATGTGGTGCAAGGTATACATACCTTAAACTCGGATGGAGTTAATCTTCAATGTCGTTTTATTAGGTCCAGGGTGATTGACTGGTTTCGCCATCTGTGGTCTCCCTAGATTGAGAGCCTGAGCAGTGGGAGAGTGGCCAGGAAGGACAGGGGAGCGATCTATGATCGTCTGGGTGTGAGGGCCGGCGGGGGCGAGTGTATAATGGTATGCTGCTGCAAACGCTGCCAGCATTCGTGGAGGTTTGGGTGGATAGGTGTGTTGTCGGGTTTGGGACAGTGTTTCTGTGCGCGTATTAACATTATAGAGTGCGAGAAGGTTTCAAGAGGAAGAAGGAAAGAGACAGGTTTTGAGGGCCTTTCTGAATGTTTAGCGATTATCACTGTTGCGGATGTGGAGGGGCAGAGAGTTCCAGGTGATCAGGGCTTGGACAGAGGAGGATCTGCTCAGTCTGGTGCAGCTGTAACGTGTGACAACTAGGAGCGATGATGTGCCGGATCTCAGTGTCCTCAAGGGGTTGTAGAGAGTGAGTTTGTCTTGTAGGAATTCCAGGCCGGTCTTGTCAATGGCCTGGTGAGTAATGCACATGGCTTTAAAGGGAGTGCGTTGACCAATAGGGAGCCAGTGGAGAACTCTTAGTGTGGTGCTGATGTGTTCTCTGGGAGGGAGGCTAATGAGCAGGCGGCCCAAAGCGTTTTGGATTCTTTGCAGTTTCCTTAGCTGCAACGCTGGTGTACCTAGATAAAGGCAGCCCGAAGGTAAGAAGTATCTTGACCCCCACCTCCCCAAACCATGCAATGTTATTTTTGCAAAGGTGCTTAAAAGCACCATAGCGCACTCGGCGCGTGGTCCCTCTCCCCCAGCCCACCGGCTTCCTGGTTTCCCTCTGCCCGCCTCCCCCTCGCACCGATTGGTCCTTTAAAAAAAAAAAAAAGAACAGAGGCTGTGGCGAGGGTCTGCAGTAAGCGCTCCCCACCATTTGCAGTGAGCCCAGCCCGAAGGTAAGGAGTCTCCTGACCCCCATCTCCCCAAACCATGCAATGTTATATTTGCAAAGGTGCGTGGTCCCTCTCCCCCAGCCCACCGGCTTCCTGGTTTCCCTCTGCCCGCCTCCCAACACGCCCACTCCATCCGGATTGGTCCCCACAACCCACATCAAGGATATCCAAGGGCAGCCCTCTGCCCGGCAGCCCTGCGGCAAAGGACGGCCCCAATATGTGTCTGCAGGTGTCCGCAGGGGAAGCCAGTGAAGCCAGCAGTCAACAGACACCAATAAAAACTGTGAGTGTGGCATGGGTGGGGAGTGGAGCAATCACTCTACTCCAGAAAACCCCTACCACTCTCTTACCTCCAAATAACATAGACTGCCATAGACTCACACCAGGTACACTCAGATAGATTTTTGACCACCAGACTGAACTTATTCATGACAGGATTGTCGAAGTTGCCTTGCATTACATACTAACATACTTGTCAAGGTCAACAAGCGCCGCACTTAGATGGAACTTGAATACTAGCATATGCCACACTTAGAATTCTGAATGTTAGCCTACGTCAAATCTAGATAGGATTTTGAATGTTAGCATGTCCACACTTAGATAGTATTGAGAATATTAGCATGTCCACACTTAGATAGTATTGAGAATATTAGCAAGTCCACACTTAGATAGTATTGAGAATATTAGCAAGTCCACACTTAGATAGAATCGTGCATATCAGCATGTCCACACCTATATAGAATTGTGAATATTGGCATGTCCCCACCTATATAGAATTGTGAATATTGGCATGTCCACACTTGGATAGTGTTGAGAATGTTAGCACGTCCACACTTAGATAGAATTGTGAGTGTTGGCTTGTCCACACTTGGATAGAATTGTGAATATTGGCATGTCCACACCTATATAGAATTGTGAATATTGGCATGTCCACACTTGGATAGTGTTGCGAATGTTAGCATGTCCACACTTAGATAGAATTGTGAGTGTTGGCATGTCCACACTTGGATATAGTTGTGAATGTTGGCCTGCGTCGCTTCTGGATAGGACTTTGAATGTTAGCATGTCCACACTTAGATAGAATTGAGAATATTAGCATGTCCACACCCACATAGAATTGTGAATATTAGCATGCCCACACTTAGATAGAATTGAGAATATTAGCATGTCCACACCCACATAGAATTGTGATTATTAGCATGTCCACACTTAGATAGAATTATGATTATTAGCATGTCCACACTTAGAAAGAATTGAGAATATTAGCATGTCCACACCTACATAGAATTGTGAATATTGGCATGTCGACACTTGAATAGTGTTGAGAATGTTAGCATGTCCACACTTAGATAGAATTGTGAGTGTTGGCATGTCCACACTTGAATAGAATTGTGAATATTGGCATGTCCACACTTGGATAGAGTTGTGAATGTTGGCCTGCGTCGCATCTGGATAGGTCTTTGAATAGTGGCATGCCCGCACTTGGATATAATTGTGAATATTAGCCTGCGTCACATCTAGATGGGACTTTGAATGTCAGCATGCCTGCACTTAGACAGAATTGTGAATATTAGCACGTCCGCACTTAGATAGAATTGTGAACGTCAGCCTGCTGCCGGTACTAGCATCTAGCAAGGACTTTGAATGTTGGCATGTCCACAATTGGATAGAATTGTGGATATTAGCATGTTCCACACTTGGATGGAATTGTGAATATTAGCATGGCCACACTTAGATAGAATTGTGAATATTAGCATGTGCACACTTAGATAGAATTTTGAATATTGGCCTGCATTGCATCTAGACAGGTGCCACAATTAGACAAATCTGTGAATGTTAGCATGCTAAAGGTCAGGTAACCCACTAACCATTATAAGCTCAAACTCTGCATACTTATCTCACCCAAAAACTCACACAACCATCTCTCGCACAACAAGCCGCACACACTTCACAACACTGCAACAACACATAAGCCGGAGCAACAGCACACGCGGACTGACACTGATCCAATACCCGCACCAAAGCTCAGCATCTGGTGTATACCGAGTTGAAGCTGCCAACAGAACACCACTCCTCTCACTATCCTACTCCCTCTTCACCTTACTAACCCACCCCTCCTTATCATTTACAGATCCGCCAGAGCGCCTGGGGACCAATTCCGTTGGTGACGGTGCGCGGTACAAATACCTTTAACATTTAAAATTTAACTTCTCTGTAGCAGCAGCCTCGACAATACATTTGTAGTCCTGCAGTGCAAGTTGAACACTGAATGACATGGAGACCGATACCCTCTCAGTCTGATAGGCACATGCTGTGTGATGGTGTTACGCTCTGCCCCATGTCTTCACTGGTGGTTCACCTAAGGGTTGTACCGGCAACAGTGCAGCGCAGAGTCACGTAGGTGTCAGGTCAGTGGATTGGTCTGAGCCCAATCAAAGTAAGCACCTACGAGCCCACAGAAGAGACAGACTAATTAATGTGTTGCAGGCTTTGTCCTGCAGCCTGCCTTAGAGTCACATAAATAACCTGCCACTGTAAAAAGCAGTAGGATCTGTCACCCAAATCTGTCGGCGGTAGAACTGCTTAAAAAGCAGTAGCCTACTTCCTACATCTGTAGGGTTGGCAAGTAGGCGTCTTTATTATTCATACTCCAACTGCCCGTCCCTGTCCCTTGCGTCACTTCCAGCCCCGGTCCCCGGTTCCCGCCCACCCCTGGAACTACAATACCCAACAGGACACCCCCACCAAATTAAACATTTGCATGGTGCAGTTACTTGATTGCTTCAATGAGTCATTGTGGTTTTATTCTTGCCCATTGAGGTCGTTAGAAACTTCCTTCTGATAGCTCAGGCAGCGCCTCACACATCAGGCCTCTTTGCTCGTCTACGTCTGAGTCTTCGCCGTCACCCTGATAGGATTCATCTGACGAATAACTGTCTCCTCTTTCACGAGATCTGCTTCTCCTCTGCAGATCAGCCAGTGTCCATCCTTTGAAGTATGATGAGTTTCTAGTTACATGTTGTGGTATCCTTCAGCAATGACCATCGATCCTTTCTGGGCGGTTATGATGAACCGCCTCCCGTGGAATGCGGCCATGTGCTTGCTGGTTCGGGCTGTTTGACCACCACTGTCTCCCTCACATCTGGTGACGCACCCTTGGCCCGTCTTCTGGTGTCCGCGTAATGTTTCATCTTGCTTTTAGCGTTTTCATCTCTTTCTCGCAAGTCCTCATCACCTGTGTATTTGCTGTCCTCAGTCTGATGTTGTGCTAGTCGCGTGCAAATGTTTCTTCCTAACACCACTTCTGTGGGGCATTCTCCTGTGCAGCTATGCAGGGTTCTCCGGTAGTCGCGCAGAAATTGATGGAGTACTTGTTCATATGGTTATCTGGTAATTTGTGATACTTGCAGTCCCCGATTTAGATTGGCCATAAAAAGTTTGATCATTGCGTTAGCCTGTGGCCATAGTAGAGTTATCTTTCAATGTTGGAACCCCATGTACTCGCCAAACATCTTAAAGTCCTGGCTTATAAATGGGGGCCCATTGTCCATCTTGACCTGCTGTGGTATGTCATAGGCCATGAAAATTCGGTCTAGTTTGTGGATGATGTGGTGTGCCGCTGTGGATTATCCAACTAAGCTTCCGGAAATCGCAAATACTCGTCCATGAATGCAAGCACATATTTCCCACCTTCAACAGGACCAAAGAAGTCAGCCGCTACCACCTCCCACACTCCCCCTGGAAGTTCTGACATGTTTAGTGGCTCTGGGTGTCTGTTGGGTGTGATGAGGCATCACGTGGGGCATGACCGCAGTAGCTCCTCCACCATTGAGTCCAGTTTTGCGAACCACAATCAATGTCTCAGGATCCTCTTGGTGGAGACCATTCCTCTGTGTCCTTTGTGTGCTATGTCTATCACCTTCCTTCGCAACAGAGCAGGGACTATGATTTTGTTGCCTTTTACCAACAGATTTTCTTCTGACACGGCCAGTTCTTCCTTCAATTGTAGAAAACTATTAACATCTTTCCTCATCTCTTCAACCTCAAGGCAACCCCTTTCTTTTGCTCTCCTCCATTTTCCCGACTTGAGTCCTTCAATGATAATTTGACACACAGTGTCACTGCCAACGTCTTGCGTGAGCTTTGTTGCCTCAATGCCCTGCGGGATTGCCTGCTGCACCAGGTATCCAATAGACCTGTCTCCTACTGAGGGCTCTGGGGTGTCCCCCAGCGTTGTTTGACTTGACAGAAAGTCTGCTGGGTTTTCCTCCTTTCCCAGCCGGTGGATGAAATCGAACGCATAGTCCTGCAGCCTTAAGCCCCACCTAGGGAAGCAGGGCGGCATCTTAGCCTGGGGATTGCCATAAAGGAACATCAGGGCCTGGTGGTCTGTTATTATCTTGAATGGTTTCCCATACAAAAATAAATGAAAATGTTCACAGGCCCAGACGACCGCTAGGCTCTCCTTCTCAGCCTGCGAGGAGGCCTGCTCTGTCCTAGATAGACTCCTGCTGCGTACGATACGACTTGCCTCTGGGTAGAGTTGTCTTTGTCTTTTTGGGTTGAGATCGCCCCTAGACACACCAGGCTAGCATCCACAATCGGCTCCGATTCCCGTTCCGTGTGGAAATACGTCATGTTCTCCGCTGGGGCTATGCGACTTCGGATAAAGTTGATGCCTGCTGACACTCCGTCGACCATTTGAACATTGTGTGTTGTTTAGTAAGGTCTCGAAGTGGCTCAATGATGATGGCTAAGTATTTTATGTAACATGTACAGTATCCTGAGAGCCCCAGGAATGATCTGAGTCCTGAGACGTTCAATGAAGGGGTTTTTTTTGAGTGCTGTTACTTTGTACGGGTCTGGAGTCATGCCATTCTCAGAAAAGATGTGTCCAAAGAATCAGAGTGTTCCCTTCTGGAACTCGCACTTTTCTTTGTTCAGTGTGAGATTAGGTGCTTCTAGCGCCATATATACTCTGGACAGAGTGTCATCGTGTTTTTCCACATCCATGCCAAATACTAGAATGTCATCACTGTAGTTTATACAGTTTGAGATGTGTTTTATGATGTTATGAATTTCCACTTGGAATATCTACGCCGCTGATGACACTCCGAAACGTAGTATCTATATAGACATAAGTGAGTTACAAAGGTCGTGGTGTATCTGCTCACCAGGCTTAAGACCAGTTGGTGTTACCCTTTCTTTAAGTCAAGGTTTTAGAACACCTTCAGCAGGTGTAGCATATTTGTAATGCAGGGAGCCAGGTGTCTTTCCCTTTTGATGGCCTGATTGGGCCTCCGCATGTCCACCCACAAATGAATGGCATCTGAATACTATTTCTGAACAGGTACCAGGGGGGATACCCATGATGTAGGGCTTGCCGCTGGCTCTATGATATCTTGTTCCAGTAATTTGTGGAGCTCTTCCTCTACTTGCCGTTGAATTTTGATGGGAATGCCCCTGTAAATGAAAGTGGTCATCCCCCACAATTATAATAAAAACAACAGAATAAATGAACACCAGCGGACACACCCCAGTAGGAAATGAGACCAGGAGAGTAAAGGATATTCTTTATATAAAGATGGAAATGGGCACAAAGAGGACTCTGCTACTCTGAGAGCACTCTGCCTACAGTACAGAAACTTCACATTATATGTCAAAAACACGTCATCTATGACGTATGCTACATGGGTTATATAAAAATATTTCATTGGTTTGGCTGAACAAGACATTATACATTGTGTAGTGGTGCTGCTGCTGGATTGGCTGGAGCTAAACTTGTTGCTTCTTGAGGCATGCAGGTCAGCTGGGCTCATCAGGGAGATGTGAGGGGCCAAGCCACGTCCACGCAGTTATTACTCTAACTAAGGTAAGCTTCACAAGAATCATGGGCATGCAAGATTTAATACAAAACATAAAACCCAACATAATAAACTGCCATCAGTGAATTGTATCTAGGGCGCAAATTCTTGGCCTGTACCATGGGGGGAGCAGAGGTGCATTTGTCCAGGTGCATTATCTTTATGTGTTGTTTCAGGGCACATTTATCAAACACCTTTTGGATCAAACAAGGGTGTTCAAGTTTGTTTAGTACATGGAGAATATATGGTTGCACAAGATTAGTTATATGGGGGCAATCCAGGATGGCCCATGAGTAGGGGTCCCGCCACTGTTACATCAAAGAGCCAAGGGGCTTGAGGTTCATTCAGACAGTGGTCCTCATTATAAGTATGGCGTTAGCCGTGCCCGTAAAACCGACAGGCTACCACCAAACTTGTGAATAAATCCGGCACCCGGTAATGAGGAATTACCGGGTAATTTTGACTTTGCTGGACCGAGTAATTCCTACATTGCTGGGTGCCGGTGCCTGTCAGTTCCCGTTCCCATTTGAGCCCCATAGGGCTCAATGGGAATAGGAAGCACGGTAGCACTGGCACCATTCTGAGTGGTGCCGGTGCTACCGTTAGAGTCTGTAGGCGGGTGCCGTTCCGCACGCCAGATCAGACCTGGTGGGGGCCCGCCCGCAGACCTTGTAGTTTTCCAGTCGATAGCAACGGAGCTGGTAGCTTACCAGCACTGTTACTACCACACCGGCTGTTAGGCAGAATCACATGCAGTACCCTTGGGGAACACTACATGCAATGAAGACTACAAGTGTCAGTACAAATTCACCTTTGGTACAAGCCCGTACTACACAGTTATGTGGTAGCAGTGGCTGAGCAGCCAGACTTATCTCAAGAGTTGAGTGAGCAGTAGGACAAGTTACACAAAGGACCAACTAATACAGTGATTGAAATACACACAGATTCAAGGTTTCTTGGTAAAAGAATATACATTTATGTACACAGTCAGTTGGAAAACATTCCATTAGTAAGAGCAGCTGAATATCACACATTAATACACTACAATACACACCACCAATATGTTACTGAACAAGTTCAGCTCCCCTGAAGTGGGAGCAAAATGGCACTTCAGTTATTTAAAAGAGGGGTATAAAGACAAGGTTCTAAGAAAGGCAGCCCAAATACATTCATAGGCATGGCAAAGGGTGTCAGTTAACTACAATCAGCAATACTTCTCACTAGGCCTGAGCCAAAGTCAATAGTTCAGGATCTTTGTATATGATAGAACAGTGGCTAAATAGAAGGAGTTAATCTCTCTTCTAATTTGACACCTGAACAACAGGTGGATTGCAAGTTTCTGTTAAATCAGTTTGCCTCCCTGTTTTCACTATCACCAGGCTTGACCCCTTAAGACTTAACCGTTATCTACCAGATAATGGTTAAGTCTTTGCCACAGATTTTGAAAGAATTTGGCTTGGCGAAAAGTTTGATGAATGTTTAGGGAAGGACAAGTCCTCGAGTTTGAGGAAAGTTCCACGAACTTTCGCGATGGCCCAAAAGAGTTCCGGACTGCGTTTGCACAGTACCTTTTCAATGAAGAAGAGCTGTAACTGAGGCAGTTGTTCCTCACAGTTCCTGCAGACCTTGCTGTTCCTGAGCTTCAGTCGTGGGGACAAGAAGGAGAATGTCAGGAGGTTCCTGCACTGCCCAGGGATGAGGCCAAAAGCTGTAGCAAGACGTTGGTTTAAGGTGTGAGTGCCTTAAAGACCACGAGCAGGTTTCCTTCCCTCTGGCTATCCGGTTTTTAACAGCACTCTGATGAAAATTCGACCAGATGGGGACGGTGTCCTGGTGGCTTGTGAGTTGGTTGGTCACACCACACTCAAGGGAAGAAGTTAACCTTGAAGGGCTTCTCTGTCGATGGAGCTTCAGGCAATTCGGACCTGCAGCAGGGCTTCACCGGTTGTCCAGGAGTTGCAGCAGTCCTCTTTCTTCAGCTCGTCTTCGATTCTTTTGTTCCAGTGGTCGACTCTGCTTTCCAAGTCCCAGAGACCTGCTTTTAAACAGTTTTCCCCCATTCATTCCAGCCTTGCTGTCACTCACACAACAGGGTGGCTGTCCTTGCTGGACAGCCAGCCAGCTAATCACACCAGAGTGCATTCATGTCCCCTAGGAGACTAAGCACAGATAGTTTCGGGCTCCTCCCTCACATCCTGTTCACCCCAGACATCCTGGCACCAGAGGAGGGCTTCAGCACTGAAGCCTGCCAAAGGTCAACGAACAAAGGGACCAAACCTGGTTTGGCACGCAGAGACAAACAAAAGAAGGACCTTTCCTAAAAGAAATGGCGAAAAAAGTCGACCGAAGTCTGTTTTTACAGATAGGTCTTGGGAGCCATATTGAAAAACAAGGCTGAACCGATTTTTTTCTACCGTTGTTCGCGGTCGGAAAAAATCATGGTAGTTTGATCTAAACCATTGCCACCAGCCATTTAACGTAGGAAAGGTTAACATTTGACTGTTACATGAGTGTTTTGACTCAGGGGAGGCTAGGTAACACCTCCAGCACGCTATAGGAAGATAGTGTGTGCTGGGTTATAAATTTAAAGTGACTAGTAAAGTCAATTTAACTTTACATGCCCTGGGAGACAGTAGTCAGTCCCAGAGAAGGTGTTTAAACCTTGGGGAGTCTGAAAGACACCCCTGTGCCACTGCACTGAAGTTGCTGTGTGACACACAGAAAAAGATGATGCCTATGGAGTTTGTTTAAAACACCATAACCAAAGAACACAAAAGTAAAACACAAATCAAAATAAACGGAAGAGTGGGAAAAAAGGCTCACACCCTTCCCATGTAAAAAAATAAAATCCTAGAAATCCAGCAAATTTGTTGGGGGTCTCAAAAGGTAAGGCAAATAAGCACATTTTGAGAATTCTCCCTAACACTCGTCCCCCCCAGACTAAGGGACAGGAGGATTTAATCCACTCCTGGATGAATCTCCTTGCTCAAGTCGGTCAATCGACCATCAGCATTTTGGTGGTGACACCCAGACCTGTGTTCAATGGTAAAATCAAACCCTTGAACCCTTGATCGCGGATTGACCTTCTCAGTAGTTTAGGATTTCCCCCTTTCATTTGCATCCACCATCTTTGGTGGTCAGTCTGAATCACAAAAGTAGATTCATACAAGTTTAGTTTAGTTTAGTTTATTATTTGCTAATGTGCTCCAAACCCAGGGGTAGCCGTGCGCAGCAGTTACAAGAATACTTAAGCTTAGGTTACAGTTACAGGATACATACAAGGATATAGTAGATACATTACATGTGTCATTAAAGTATTAGCAGTGCAGGTATACAAAATATACTAGCTATAAATACAGTATAGAATATACAGGTCCACGTAAACTATAAACAGTATACAGTATACAGCATAGAATATGTCGTCACACGTCAAGTTTCAGAGGTATCAAGGTTATTAGACGAGATAATAGATCTGAGCCTATCACAACGGCACGGAATGTGGGTCATCGTTAGTCCAGAGCCAACTTTTCACGTTGCTTCTAAATCTCGTGTAGGGTAGGTTGGCTCTTAGTGTGATGGGGAGTGTGTTGCAGGCACGGGCAGCTCTGACAGGGAAACTTGCTCCACCCGCTTTAGTTAGTCTAAATCTGGGTATTTCAAGTAAGAAGTGGTTAGAAGCTCTGGTGTGGTGAGCAGATGATTTTCTTGTCAGTCTGGCCGAGATATAAGGGGGTGCAGTGTTGTTCAGACCTTTATGGGTGAGGGATAACGTCTTGAGGAGAATTCTATCACTGATTTTTAACCAGTGCTGGTCTTTCCTAATGTTGGAGATGTGAGCTCTACAGGGTATGTCCAGGGCTGCTCTAAGAGCATTGTTCTGCAGTATTTGCAATTTATTTATGACAGTTTTGCTAGCGCCTGCATAAAGGGCGTTACAATAGTCCAATTTGGACATTACTAAGGTATTGGCTAGAGTAATACAATTAGTTTTGGAAAGGTAAGGTCTGCAAGCCCTGATTAATTTGCAGGTGTAAGCTGTGGAGGAGGCTAGGGAATTAACTTGTTTTTTGAGAGATAATGTAGAGTCGAGGTAGAAGCCTAATGTTTTTGCCTCGGTTGCCACTTTGATTATATTGCCATCTATGTTTAAGGCAAGATAATTATGGCTAAGTTTTTTAAGGTTAGCGTCGGAGCTCAGGATCAGTATCTCTGTTTTGTCCTCATTCAGGCAGAGGCCGTGGGTGGCCATCCATGCCTGAATGAGGAGGTATATCTTGTTTACTAGAGCTGTGTCTTCGACAAAATTGCCAGATAGTGGTATGAGGATCTGCGTATCATCCGCATAATTGGTGTAAGTTACCCCAAGTCAGACAAATTTGTCGAAGAGTGGATTAGTGAAGATGTTGTTAATTGTAGGGGAGAAACATGAGCCTTGTGGGACGCCACAAGTGATTTGTATTGGGTCCGCTGAAGCTAAAGGGGAAAACACTCTCATTGTACAGTTGGCAAGGAAGGATTGTACCCAGGCTACAGCTTCACTTGAGAAATAGGCGGCAGACGCTAGATGGTTGCATAACACTGCATGGTCCACCAGGTCAAAGGCAGCCGGTAAATCAAGGAGGAAGAGCATAGCTGTTTTACCTTTATCCTTCAACTCGTCGATTTGTGTCTTAAGGTCAATAAGGGCTGTTTCAGTACCATGAAGTGGTCTGAAACCGGATTGGCGTGATCCTAGTAGTTGGTTCGTCTCCAGATTTTTGGATCTGGAGGTAGGCTACTCTGTCAATGACTTTGAGGAGAAAAGGGACCGTGGTGATAGGCCTGTAATTTGTGGGGATAGCTGGGTCAAGTGTCTGTGTTTTTAAGGAGGGGCAGTACCCATGATTCTTTAAGGTTAGTGGGTACAGTACTGGATCTAAAGGAGGCATTAATTAGTTTTGAAATGAAGGGTGCTAAATCCCTTGCTGCGTCCTTAATGACTTGTGCAGGGCAATTGTCACCTTGACAGTTAGAGGGTTTCAATGATAGGATCACCTTTTCAGTTTCCAAAATGGATATGTTGGTAAAACTGAAAGGTTTACCATTACTTTGGGTGACTGTTCTAGGTGAATCAGTCATGTGGGTGGTGTGGGTTCTTGTGGGGCTCAAGGATGCTTTCTTCTTTGCAATTTTAGTTTGTAGGGTTGTAATTTTATTAGCTAAGGCATTGTGGATCCTAGTACACCATTGTTTGTCCTTGGAGTTATCTGTGGGCGCAATAGGGTTTTCCATTTCCCGGAGGATGGAGAAGAGTTCTTTAGAATTAGGGTTGGCTTTGCTAATTCTCTCATTGAATGTGTCTTTTCTGGTTTGGATTATAGCCTTCTTGTATTTTTTAGCAAGGTTGTCAAGTAGGGTTTTGTTCTCCATGGAAAGTGTATGCCTCCAGATAGCTTGGAGTTTACGTTTTTGGGTTCGTAATTCTTTAAAATGCGGGGTGAACCATGAGTTGAGATGAGATTATCGTTTACCTTTACGTAGTTTGATCGGGGCAATTATATCAAAGGCGATGTTGAACGTCTCAACTAGCGTATTAGGGTCAAGGTTATTATCGCTAGGAGTGAGAGCTGATAGGAGAAGTGGGAGGAGTTTTTCAGGCGTGATTTCTTGTTTACTTCTAGTTGGCATGGGTGGTACTATTTCCGGATTATTTGGTTTAGGAGGCTCTATCGTAGCAGAGAAGCAGATGAGGTGGTGGTCAGTCCAGGTTTGTGGTAGGATATTAGAAATAGTAGTAGCAAAGTTTCGGTTGGCTATCCAATCTAATGTCCGTCCTTTTATGTGTGTCGGGGCAAGAACTTTCTGGGTAAGGCAATGATTGACTAAAATGGATTGAATGGAGTAGGCTTGTTTGTCCTCAGAGTCATTAAATCCCAAGTTAAAGTCACCTAAAAGGAGGAGCTGTGTGGAATCTTTAATGTTATTGGTAAGGATGCTGGATAGGTCGTCCTCGAAGTTACCTAAAGGGCCTGGTGGTCTATACACTAGTAAAACAGCTACTGTACTATTATTGGAGATAGGTATTTTGGCAGAGAGCAGTTCGCAGGATGTTATTTCCAAGTGAGGGGTAAGTCTTACAGCTAGATTAGTTTTAGCGATAATAGCCAGACCGCCTCCCCTAAAATTGGGCCGATCGACTCTTTGTAAATTATAATTGTCTGGTATGGCAATCATGAGTGCGGGTCCTGCGGCATCATGGAGCCAGGTCTCAGTGATAGCAAGGAAATCTAGGTTATCTATGGCTAGTATGTCAGCAATTTCCGTATTGTGTGCTATGAGGGACCTTGCATTGATGAGGGCTCCTGATAAGGTTGGAGTTGTAATTTTTTCTTGAGTAAGTCTGGACTTAGAAGTGTTGGATCTCTTCTGATTATAGTGGGGGTCCGTTTGTGTTTTAGGGCGCCTTTCTGCCACTGCGGCAGGCGGGATAGGATTGGGAGCAATAAGGGTGAGCATGGAGCCTAAAGATCTAGCCCCTTTGTTTTTAAGGTCATAAAGGCGGGGGAGTCTCGCTCTAAGTCGGGTATTCCTCTCTTGCAGGTTGCAAGGTGTGGAGCTGGTGTGGGCCATTGTTATGGTAATGGTTAGACAGGTCCAGAGTAAGGTACAGAGTATGTATATGTGGTATGTTTTAGTAGTGCACATGATGAGGGACAGGTAGCAAGGGGGCATCTATATTTGACAATTCCCATCAGCGACTAAAATGCATACAGCAGTGGGCGCCTGGATTTGACAATTCCCATCAGTGACTAAAATACATACAACAGCGAGCACCTAGTTTAGACATTTCCCATCAGTGACTAAAATGCATACAACAGCGAGCACCTAGGTTAGACAATTCCCATCAGCGACTAAAATGCATACATCAGTGGGCACCTGGATTTGACAATTCCCATCAGTGATTGAAATGCATACAACAGCGAGCACCTAGTTTTGACAATTCCCATCAATGACTGAGATGCATACCGCAGCGAGCACCTAGTTTTGACATTTCCCATCAGTGACTAAAATGCATACAACAGTGAGCACCTAGGTTTGACAATTCCCATCAGTAACTAAGATGCATACAACAGCGAGTACCTAGTTTAGACATTTCCCATCAGTGACTGAAATGCATACAACAATGAACACCTAGATTGGACAATACCCATCAGTGACTAAAATACATACAGCGGCGAACGCCTTGATTTGACAATTCCCATCAGCGACTAAGATGCAAACATCAGGGGGCAGATATATATGGCAAATCACGTCAGTTAGTGTTGGTATGTTGGCTCAGGGCATGCGGATAGGGCAGTGCTGGCAGGTATAGTCAGTCTCTTCTCAGTTAGATGAAGAGGCGAAGTCTGATAGTTACACATAGTTAATGGCAGCGCTATAGTGCAGCAGCCGATAGAGAGGTACACTTAGTTCAGACAATACGCATAGCAACAGGTGGGCACAGTACCAAGCTATTTTACCAGAGCATTATCAGAGTAGTGAAATACTAAGTTGGATAGATTGAATCTAGTGCTACGGAGCAATATTGAGCAAATAATAATTGGTAGCACAATGTAGTTCAGTTAGTTCAGACAGTTCATATAGCAGCAAGCAGAGATAGTTACGTGTTGACTCGTCAGTATATTATCAGACTGGCAATGCAAATCGTCTCAGGAGATTCAGCAAGATACCAGTGTCTAGTAAACTCAAGAGTGTGCACACATGTGACAAGACCAAGCTATGGCAACCTACATCAGGCATATTCGCCGTGGGCAAGGCAGGCACAAGACGGTCTTAGAGGCATTTAGATTTGTGAGCCGACTTTCAGTCATGGATAATCATGCAGGCATGCACAGTGGCAGTGGCTGGCTGTATAGTGCAAGGGCAAGTTATGGCGTTTAATGCACGGGCGGTTTATAGGCCAGTGACGTTATCAAGCGCATTATGTTTAGTCTGAAAAATGCAGTGGTGTCAGTAGACAATGCTTACCTTCAATAGTGTTTGATCAGCTGTGAGGCAGCATTGCTGAGAGACGTTAAAGGGCCATGATTCAAACTATGAAAGGATGGGGTGAAACACGAAACCGGCAGGATTTCTGGCTTGGGCGTCTGGCAGTTCTGGGCAGGCTCAGGGCAGGTGGAGCCTTGTTCGTCGTGCCTTAGTAGGCGTGCCGGCTCCTCGCCAGCCGGCGAATCGGAAAGCAGTAAAGTAGGCTGCCTGGGCCAATCTGGAGTGGCCTTGCAGGGGTAAGCTTCACACACAGGAGAAGGGCACTTTACCATGGCAGAGCGGCCATTTTGGAATGGAGGCCCTCGTGGTTATATGGTGCAAATCGTGCACAAAGTGGGCAGAGGGCATTAAAGAAGCCCGATTTCCTTCATTGGGTGCAAAGAATATGAAGCAGATGCACAGGCTGGAAATTAGGTGGCTGGAAACAAGATTATTTTCAATTTTCCGAGCTAGATTGTAAAAAGATGTCGGAAGCCCACAGGCTTACCATAATGCAGGGACTTCTTCAGTGACCACACAATAGCAAAACATTCTCTTTCAATGGTTGCCCACCTTGCGTCCTGCTGATGAAGCAAATGGGGTGCTCCCTACCCTTTTCATCCAGCTGACTCAGAATTGCACCTATACCTGTATTAGAAGCATCTGTCTGCACAATGAAGGTTTGGTTGTAGTCAGGAGCTCTTAGGACTGGAGCTTGACAAAGGGCTTTCTTTAGGCCTTCAAATGCTTGGGTGCACTCCTCATTCCACCTGACATTTTTAGGGCACTTGGGAGAGGAGATTACATTCAAGGGAGAAGCTATGGTCCCATAGTTCTCTATGAAATTCCTATAGTAACCAGCGAGGCCTAGGAAGGCTCTCACTTGGGTTTGAGTAGTAGGGGTGGCCCCGTTTTGTACAGCTTGTACATTGCTAGGCAATGGCCTGATTTCACCTCCTCCTACCTCATGTCCAAGGTAGACCACTTTACTCTGACCAATTTGACGTTTACTTGCCTTTATGGTCAGATGGGCCTGCTCAAGAGCCTGCAAAACATATCCTAAGTGGTCAACAGGTTCTTTCCAAGTAGAGATGAACACTGCAATGTCATCCAAGTATGCCATGCAGAAGTCCTCATCCCATTCAGAACTTGATTAACCATCCTTTGGAATGTAGCAAGTGCATTCTTTAGTCCGCAAGGCATTACCTTAAACTGGTAGAGGCCTGCTGGGGTTGAGAATTCATTTTTCTCATTGGCAAGGTCTGTCAGTGCTATTTGCCAATAGCCTGAAGTGAGATCAAATGTAATTAGGTACTTGACTGACCCAAGTTTGTCCACCAGTTCTTCTGTCCTTGGTAAAGGGTGGGCATCGGTCTTTGTGACTGCATTAAGAGCTCTGTAGTCCACACAGGATCACAACTCCTTGGATCCTGCCTTTGGTACTAGAACCACTGGACTTAACCATGTACGGGCAGAAGGCTCTATTACCCCAGGATCGAGCATCTTGTTGATCTCCTATTTTATGTGGGATCTTACATGATCTGATATCCTGTAACCTCTGCTTTTTACAGGTAAACAGTCACTAGTGAGAATATCATGCTGGCCCCAACGGGTCAAGCCCGCTGATAGTGAAAACAGGGTGGCAAACTGATTTAACAAAACTTCCACTCCTCCTGTTGTTCAGGTGTCAAATTAGAAGAGAGATTAACTCCTTCTATTTTCTCATCTAAAGGCTGGCCTCTGATTAGGTCAGGTAGAGGTACACTCTCCTCCTCCTCTTGAGCTGAAGCTAGAAGCAAAGCTCCCACTTCTGGTCTTGAGACATAAGCTTTTAGACGGTTGGTGTGAAAGACTCTAGGAGCCTCCATAGGATTGCCTAAATCCACCAGATAGTTGACCCCTCCAAGTTTACCCACAACTTTGAAGGGTCCTATCCACTTGTCCTGTAAGGCACTCTGCCTTGTAGGTTCCATAACTAGAACTAGCTGGTCTTGAGTAAACTCAACAATGTTGGCCTTCTGGTCATGCCAATGCTTCACTAGAGCATGACCTGCTTTCAAGTTATCTGATGCTTCTGCCATCATGTGTGACATTCTCCTCTGGAGACCTATCACATGTTCATTGACTCTCACTGGCTTGGGGGAAGGAGCACTCTCCAACCCATCCTTAATTAGCACCAAGGGGCCTCTCACTGGATTGCCATAAAGAAGTTCAAAGGGACTAAAGCCTGCTTCCTCCTGAGGGACTTCTCTATATGCAAAGAGAAGGCATGGCAGTAGAAGGTCCCACTTTCCACTAAGGGGTTGCTCTAAAGCACCTATCATGCTCTTCATTGTACGGTTGAACCTCTCTACCAATCCATTTTTCTGAGGATGGTAGGCAGTTGAGAACTTGTAAGTTACTCCACAGTTTTTCCACATGGCCTGCATGTAGTGGGAATAAAATTGAATCCCCTGTCAGAGATAACCTCCTTACTCTCTGTCTTCCACTCATCTTCTGTTGCACTTACTGGGGTAGTTCGGGCTGGGGGTGGCAGTGTCTGTCCAACCCCCGGCAGGAGCTGGCTTCTCTCACATATTGATCTTAACCATGTTAATTCAGCTTGTGTCATAGTTATCTGTGTTTCTAAATCTTGGGTTAGGCGGCCTAAGTTCTCTGGGGTTGTGCTTGTTGGCAGGATCCTTTGGGGTCATAAGGGGGAGGACGTGCTGCTGGTGTGAGGGGAGCACTTGGTCTAGGCACATACACAGGCTTACTATATCCCTCAGCCGGTTTTGTTAGTAACGGGTATATTTTTTTGAGTTCCTCCCCCTTCTCCTTTTCTTCCCCTTACTCCTCTTTTCTCTCTCTTTCTTGGGGCTGCTGTTCTCTATCTCTGTTGTTTATAGGCGGTACTTCCTCAAAAGTCCGCCAAAGATCTAACACGTCTCTCCTGTTTTGGAGCTGCTTACCTTTGTACTTAATTGACAGATATGTCACTACAAGGTTCAATACTGTCTTATCGAACAACCCTCCTTCTGGCCATATTTGAGACGTTCTGTCTCCCTTTATTTCCGCTAACCATTGCTCATGATAGTTTTTGATTTTCTCGCTATCCAATGGGAGGTGTTGGCATATGTATTTGTATTTGTATTTTATTTATTTGTAAAGCGCTCCTGGCCCTGGGGCATCTAGGAGCATGTCTTGCAGAAAAACGCATTCCGTAAAAGTAAACAAACTTGTTCATAGGTTACAGTATGCAATCAGGACAATACACAATAAAGCCAGGTTAACATACATCAGGTACATTAGGTTATACAGTAGGTGCAAGGAGATAATTCAGGTATAGCTAAACTGATGACTGCTGCACAGCAAGATCCTGTTCATGGACCCATTGTTTAGTATTACTCTTAAATAGTTGGAAGGAGGATTCGGATCTGAGGGAGGACAGAAGTGTGTTCCAGAGCGTGGCGCCAGCACAGGGAAGCTGGAGCCTCCAGCTTTTTGGAGCTTAAATCTGGGGATGGACAAGGTGTATACTTGTGCAGCTCTTAAGTGTCTAGTGGAGGTGTGTGCAGAAAGTCTGTTGGTAAGGTATACTGGGGCGAGATTCGCCCTTGCTTTGTGCGTTAATGCCAGAGTTTTTAGGGAGATTCTATGCTCAACACACAGCCAATGAAGGTTGCGTCTTGTGTCTGATATGTGGAGCTTCTTTGTAATGTTGAGGGCAGCCCTGGTGGCATTATTCTGTGTTACTTGGAGCTTATTGATATTTCTATGGCTGGTCCCTAAATAGATGCCGTTGCTGTAATAAATTTTGGCCATGACTAGGGTTCTAGCAAGAGTAATACTGTTGGAAGTCGTAAGGAAGGGCCTGAACGTGGTAATTAGTTTGCACGTGTACGCTGACGCTGCTACCATGGCGTTAGTTTGTCTAGTGAAAGATAGTGTAGCATCAAGGTAAATACCCAGTGTTTTCATATTATTGGAGACCTTGATAGTGTTGCCGTCAATAGTGAAGGATTTGAATGCAGAGTCCAGTTTATTAAGTCTAATGTGAGAACTGAGCATTAGTAACTCAGTTTTCTCATCATTTAGGCAGAGGCCATGATGCGCTATCCAAGCTTGGATGATTGAGTAGATATCATTAAGGGCTTTTGTGTCTGTTGCCTGGTCACCAGTGATGGGGATGAGTATCTCGGTGTCATCCGCATAATTTGTATACGTGACACATTGATGATCGAGAATGTCGAAGAGATGCTTAGTGAACACGTTGTACAGAGTGGGGGAGACACATGAGCCTTGCAGGACCCCACAGAGTACTGGAGAAGGTTCAGCGGAGGCAGATGGAAAGAAGCTACGCATAGTTCTATTTGCAAGGAAGGATTTAATCCAAGATGTAGCTGTATCTGAGAAATGGGAAGCTGTTTTCAGGTGGTGGCAGAGTGTTCAGTGGTTGCCCAAATTAAAAGCTGCCGATAGGTCAAGCAGTAGTAAGAGGGCTAATTTACCTTTGTCTTTTATGTCTTGAATTTGTGTAGGTCACCTTGACAGTTGGACGGTTTGAGCTTCCTGATAATGTTTTCCACTTACCACGTGGACAACGGTGAGAAACGTAATCTAGGCAGTACTGAGACTGTCGCTACGGCCTTGCCTATCCCCAATTGTACGTGGGAATGCAAGGCCTCAATATTAGACATTATTGCCATTATTGAAAATTTAAAATCATCCTGTGCTGCTGGCCCTGATGGGATATCCAACCTGGTATGAAAAAGTGATCCACCATTATGGGGCGCTGCATTGCACATATTATTTGGCCACATTGGTATTCACGGAAATCTACCAAAATCTTGGAAAGCTAGCAATATACTAACGGTACACAAAAAGGGAGCATGGGATGTCCCAGCTAGCTTTAGAATGCTGGCTATGTTAGATTCAACATCTAAAGTCTTCACCAAAGTGTTACTCCACGAATTAAACGCTTGGATCGACAAACACAAGATCCTTCCTCCCAATCTGATTGGTTTTAGATCCAAATCTAGCACCTTACATAATCTGCGTATATTAAGCTCAGCAATTGAACATTCTTGGGCGCGGCCGAATTTGGTTGTTTATTGTGCTTTTATTGATTTTCCCGCCGCGTTCGACACGGTATGCAGGAATCAGTTATGGCGCAAATTGGATGATTGGTGGATTCCAAGTGGATTGCTCCGTATGTTGATGCTTCTTCATGCAGATACTTCAGTTTGTGTTCATCTAAATGCTTTAGGGAAACTATCCAAATCTATGCCCACTAATTGCGACATAAAACAGGGTTGTATGGTAGCTGCGACACTTTTTAACCTCTACTTGGCTGATATGATTGCTTCTTTTAATATCCATGCTGCTAACCCTATCCAAATGAAAAATGTAGCCCTGGGATGACTCGCGTATGCCGACGACCTTTTATTACTTGATTATACACCATCTGGTCTGCAACATATGCTGAACGCACTTGCCAAATATGCATCCAACAATGGCCTAATTATCAACAATTCTAAAAGCAAATTATGGTCTTCACACAGAAACTAAGCCCTAAGCGTCTACATTGGTTTCTAGCTGACGTCCGATTGGAGCAAGTCTCCTCTTACAATTATTAGGGCGTCATAGTAGATGATAAGCTCAATTGGAATTCTCATTGGGCTGAGTCAAAATTGAAGTGTGAGGGCTCGGTCGAATTCACTAAGTGTATTAATTGGTCGCAATAATGGCTTTAGTGCATCGGCTGTTCTATCTATAAATTTAAAAAAGTTCTCATCAGATTTGAAGCCTAACCTTTGAGGCATTTGTTTCGTTTACCCAAATGTATAAGTATTGAATATCTATACCTGGAGTTTAATATAAAAGGAATTTGGAATCTCTACGTATCTCAATGTGTAATGCTCTTCCAACAGGTGACTACTGTGGCTATCGATACGATAATTACTCCATACATGCAGGCTTTCCCAAGTTTGGATTCTACCACACCGTTGGGTACAATTGGTATCTTGAAATGTATTCATTATCAGTGGCTATATGAAGGAAGCAGTACATACGTCTCAGGCAACATCAAATATTGGCTTAAACGCAAACTAAACATCTGCCACCGAATATTGTAATTATAGAAGGGATTGTAAACTTATTCCACAATACATTTTAGCATATCCGAATCCTTATATAGTTCGGGTTTACCTCCTCTTCAAATTTAATGTATCGGTAGCGCTATCATCAACAAGTTGGATGAACAAGTCAGTCTACAATCACAAATATTGTAGACTATGTGGTAACCTGCTGGAAGAAACTTTGTACCATTTGATTGCTCATGTGAAAGTTTGAACTGTCTCCGAATTAAATATTTTCAATCATATAATAATGCTGTTACGATGCTAGAGATTCCTTGTTTATGGTTGAAATTCATACAAGGCAATGACATTAATTTAATTTATTTCACTGTTCGATTTTATCTGCATCTTGTGGAGATTTTGGATTGTTTAATATAACTCTATTGTGTAAACCGTGGAAAAGTTTTAAGTTGTTTGAAAAGTATATGTTTTATCTTATGTAGTTTGTACTATGGATGAATTTTAATTGTTCTATATGAAATGTTATACAAAGATTTTGCTGTACGTATATCAAATAAACTTACCAAACTAAACTAATGGTTTAAATGAAGGCTAAGAAGGGGTGGTGTTTGTGAAGCTGGAAATGCATCGGAGGGACAGGGCCACCGTATCCTTTTCTTTTACTGCTTTTTTTTGTGTGTTCTGTCGTGTTTTCCACGCAGGAGTTCCGGTGGGACTCCTGGCGGTGCAGCTCTTTCCTTTTGGTTTGGTGAACAGACCCATGGGATACCCTTATGGCACCCATGGGTAGGGGTACAACCCTGTGCCCCTAGTGTATGTTTTTGGGCACCTGTGTGTGACCCACAGTGCAGGGTACGGCCTGGAGGCAGCTCTGTGCTGAATTGGCCGGTGCCCTGAACGTCCTCCATTTTGGGATGCCCAGGCCCTTTTATTGGAATCGGTAGATTCCTGATGGAGACAAAATGGCCCCCATGGCCTCTTGTCTTCCATCGCCTGTTACCTTGATCTTCCCGAAGTCCAGGGAAGCCCTGACTCTGTCCCTTCCCCCTGACTGGCTGTTGGGTGGAAGTTCCTTATATGGTAGTGTGGGGAAGTGCTGACAAGACTGGCTGGAGCCTTCTCAACGATCGTATGTTGTGGGTACGCCTGTGGGTGAGACCTGGGTGAATAGAGTGTGTGACGAATATGCGCTCTACGTGATGGGTGTCTAGTATCTAGTGGTTGACACAATGGTTGAGATAGCCCTGCCCGAAACCGGTTTGAATGTAGTATGGAGTGTTCAATGGCTCGGTACTTGTCCCAATACACATAACTTGTTTTGAGTGTATGGAGAGAAGTGAATGGCCTGAATGCACCGTTTGCCTGATTGGCTGCCTGACTGCATGAATGCCTTTAGTCGTGATTGGATGTTTGAGTGTGACCCAGCGGAATGAATGGGAGATCAACAGTATATCTGGGGACCTCTCTCTGCTAGGAATCGTGTTCAGAAGCTGAAGTCCACTACGACGAGTAACTGGAATAACTGAATTTTGACCCTGAAGCCCTGCTGGATGAGAAGAATTGCTGTTGCTCTCCTTCGCAATCTGAAAGCTGCTGTGCCTTCACAGACTGACCCAGAGAGGACCTGGTATGGCGCCCTCTTCCCGAGCTACGAGTGACCATCGTGCACAGCTAATCTTTGCCAAGGCTCCTTGGTAGACAAACCTTCGAAAGGCTGCCGACCCGATACGGGGATTGCTGCGGAACTCCAAGGAGAAGCGCCCAGACTGTTGTCCACCACTGTCGCCGACCGCCGTCGCCGACTGGAGCCGCTGTGCTCCCGTTGCCTAAAAACGTAATTGATCCAAGGAAGTTCTCGTCCGCATCGTCGCCGCTGTATCCTGCTGGAGAAGACCTGACCGTCGACGTGCCGAGGAGCATGCACTGGTGGGTTTCCCACTACCCAAAGGACCACAGAGACGCCGATGACTCGACGCCCTTGCTGGGCCACAGTTCTTCAACTCTTTGCGGTCCAGAACTATCGACGCCGAGGTGCCCCGCACGCTTCCTCTTTGCAGGACGTTTGCACTTCTCACCAACGAGCACCGCTAGGAACGACGCGGCCACTTCACCGTCGTAGCTCGACCTGTTCTCCGTCGGACGTTCGACGACCCGTGACTCCTGCCTTAAAGGGTGGGCACTCAAGAAGGGATGTCGATTTCCCCGACGAGGAACGCTACAACGCCAGGTACTTTGAGGTTGCAGAACTATTGGAAAGTATAGGGTGAACAATATATGGACTGGGCTTGTATCTTTATCCTACAGGTTGCCCGGGTGGGGGGATCTACACACAGAACTGTGTTTAACGGTAGTGACCAGTATTCTGCCAATTGTTCTACCATCTTGCTTTCCTTCCTCTTTCTACTGTTGGTTTCTTTTATTTGATCTGTGTGTCATTCTGACCGTATGCACTTTAACGAGGTCTAATAATTGCTGATTTTCCGAGTACGAAGTGAGTTATCATGATACTGTACATAACTTTGAATATTGATTATATAAAGACTGTGTTTTAACCAATTCAGTGTGCGGACATTCCTGTGTGGGTGCTTGGGGACTACACTGTACTTAAGAACCAGCCCAAATCACCTCCCGAGAAGCTAGGCCTTGATTGCTCGACCACAATACCATATAGAGAATCTTGGCAGGGGTCTTTTGTGCCTCTCCTCTACCATATAGAGAGCGGAAGTACAGATGACCCCCCCTCTGGCGTCTTTACAGTGTTGTACATATCTGGTTTGGAATCTGGATCTGCAAGTAGACTACATTTTCTCAAGTTAATTTTACTTTGTAACATAGATATTTTGGCAAGGAGAGCCTTTTAGATGTTTGCACACCACGAAGAATCTGTGATGCATTTATCAATGGGGACAATAGGAGATTCAAGTTATTTAAAGATCTCGAACAACTCTTTTGTATTGGATTCAGCTTGTATGATTTGTTTATTGAATGTGTCTTGTTTGGCTAGAATGATAGCTTCTTTGTAGTTGGAGGAGGCTGTGGTCAGGATGCTTTTAATGGCTTCCAAAGGGCAGTTTTTCCAGTGTGCTTCAGCATTTCTCTTTGCTTTGTGCAGATCTCGTAGGTGTGGTGTAAACCAGGAGTTGAGGTTCGATTGTGGTTTGGGTTTGCACAGTTTTAAGGGGGCTATAGTGTTTAGTGCTTTTAGAATGGCGTGATTGTATATATCCACTAGAACTGTAGGGTCTGAGTGGGAGGTTGAGGTGTTGTTGAGGAGGGGAAGAATAAGTGGGAGGAGTTTTTCTGTGTAATGTCCTTCTTATTCCGGGTAAGAATAGCCAGGGCAATGTTCGGATTAGGGCTGCGTAGTATAGCTGTTTTAATACAGAAGGTTATTTTATGGTGATCAGACCAGATGCATGGTGTGATGGACAACAGGTTAGTTGTGCGATTGAGTTCCGTGAGCGAATCCAGGGTTCTTTCTTTGATATGTGTAGGCTCGTGAATGTGGTGGGTGTATCCGAGATCCGATAGTGTACTAGCTAAGTCAAGGGCATTAGTGTTCTTGGGGTCTTTGAAGCCAGGATTGTGCTGGAACGGTGTGTCTGTCCCCATTGTGTGATTCGTCTTTCCTACTGAGTGTTTGCGTGGATGTATGCACAATCTTCTAAGGACACCTTTAATCCTTTTTTATCTAGAATCACCAGACAAAATTCTTACAACAAATCAATAAAACATTTTGAATGTACTTTTCATCAATTTTTCAAAGCATTGATATCACATTTTGACCCAATGCACTTGCAATAACAAAACATAAAACATGAAACATAAAACGTGACGTACTGGTGGACTCTACTAACAACTAATAATGTAGAACGTATACCCTACCTTCCTGCCCACTTACTCCCCCCTTGCCCTTAACCCAGGTTCCACTCTTACAGACACTCCCCTCACTTACCTTTCCTTGGCCCCTTCTGGGCCTGCCTCTAGAGGGTTGCTATCAGACAAAGACAAGAAACAGAGAATAACTAATGTTTACCGAGTCGTCCCCTTTCATAAGACTCCCACTTGTTTATTATTGAACTTATTTATACTCCTGTACTAGTCAAGATAGTCATATGCGGTGCCGCCCTCCACCCCCTTTCGGAGCTAGGTTCCCGTACCTCCTTTCACCTTGTCACCTCTTACAAATTCCTAATGGTCATATGCAGGATAGAACAGTCAACAAAGACTTCACCAAGCTTTATATCCACCAAATATCCCTTAACTACCTCAGTCTGACTCCAGTTCCCCCCTTCCCTTAACCTTCCTGTTTAATCTCTTGCAATCGATATGCACGTGTCCGTATTGATCCGGGAGCCTCCGTGCCCGGTCTATCCACAATCAGGGTGCCGCCCCACAATCAAGAGCTAGACCCGGCGAGTGGTATGGCCAGGTATTCCCAAAGCCGGGACTCGTGGAACCTTCTCAGTAGCGTACACATTTTAAGGGGTACCAGTTGATGTAGGTGGGAAGCCTTGATGGGGGCGCCCCGGATCACGCCGCTGTGACCGGGGGACGTCTTGTATCAAAAGAACAATGGAACGCTATTGCATCTGGGTCACCAAATGAAAATGATCATGCGCCACAATTATAATAAAAATAACAGAATAAATGAACACCAGTGGAAACACCCCAGTAGAGAATAAGATCAGGATAGATCACGAGTGAGTAAAGGATATTCTTAATATAAAGATAGAAATGGGGCACGCAGAAGACTCTTCTACTCCGAGAGCGCTCTGCCCACAATACAGAAACTTCACATTATATGTCAAAACGCGTCATCTATGACGTATGTTCTCTGACGTCTATGACGTGGAACCTTCTCAGTAGCGTACACGTTTTAAGGGGTACCAGTTGATGTAGGTGGGAAGCCTTGATGGGGGCGCCCCGGATCACGCCGCTGTGACCGGGGGACGTCTTGTATCAAAAGAACAATGGAACGCTATTGCATCTGGGTCACCAAATGAAAATGATCATGCGCCACAATTATAATAAAAATAACAGAATAAATGAACACCAGTGGAAACACCCCAGTAGAGAATAAGATCAGGATAGATCACGAGTGAGTAAAGGATATTCTTAATATAAAGATAGAAATGGGGCACGCAGAAGACTCTTCTACTCCGAGAGCGCTCTGCCCACAATACAGAAACTTCACATTATATGTCAAAACGTGTCATCTATGACGTATGTTATATGGGTTATACAAAAACATTTCATTGGTTTGGCTGAACAAGACATTATACATTTTGTGGTCGTGCTGCTTCTGGATTGGCTGAAGCTGAACTTATTGCTTCTTGAGGCATGCAGGTCAGCCGGCTCATCAGGGAGGGGTGAGGGGTCAAGCCATGTCCACGCAGTTATTACTCTAACTAAGGTAAGCTTCACAAGAATCATGGGCATGCAAGATTTAATACAAAACATAAAACTCACCATAATAAACTGCCATCAGTGAATTGTATCTAGGGGGCAAATTATTGGCCTGGACCACGGGGGGAGCAGAGGTGCATTTGTCCAGGAGCCTTATCTTTATGTTTTGTTTCAGGGCACATTTGTCAAACGTCTTTTGGATCAAACGAGGGTTTTCAAGTTTGTTTAGTACATGTAGAATATATGGTTGCACAAGAATAGTTATATGGGCAATCCAGGATGGCCCATGAGCAGGGGCCCCGCCACTGTTACATCAAAGAGCCAAGGGGCTTGAGGTTCATTCAGACAGTAACTCTTAATGGTGGGGGCTGTTATAGCTGGGGCAGGTTTGTGAAAACTAATGGTTTGAAAGAGCCAGGTTCTGGCCGGGTCACACACAGGGCAGTGATCTCAGAGGATGCGGAGAGATACAGTGTTAGTTTGCAACAATTCGCGCCCAAATCATCGTGAGAACAGGACAGCCGCATCGCGGGCGGGGAGGAGTAGGTGGGGGGTTATTGGGTGAGCCGTGCGCGGTGCTTGAGGGGAGAGATGCAAACTTGCCTCTGAGAGATTTTCATGCGGCCTAGTAAAAGATGGAGTTGTGATCTATACAAAATGGAGTCCCTGGGGTCCTGCGAGATGCATTGGTTACATGTCATTCAATGGTTACTTCACACCTGTCAGTGGGGCTCGGCCTAAGTTACGTTGCCAACAATTGAATGAGCATAATTATACATATCACCAGAAATGAAGGGGAGTCCAAATGACCCTTCCTCCCTTACCTAATGCTGCGCCACTGGCTGGACATCCTCATCAATGTGTAGCTTGACTTGTTGGTTGCGCAGTTTCCCTATGCCTTTGATCAGAGTTGGATATAATTGACTAATCTTGTCTAGCGTGTCGACATATATGTGGACTATTACCTTACATAGAAAATGTATGAGACCCATGTCCACAGCGGTCCTGAAGCTTAGAATGCACCCGCATTCCATTGTAGTGGAAATCACGTGGACGGGAATCGCCTTTTTCTGTGTCTTGTACCTGCATTTCGCTTCAAAGTGTCCTAGGCGTTTTAGTGGAGTTTTGGCTCTGTATGGGTATATTTCCACACCTGCCGAGCGAAGCCTGGGCATCTGCGATAGCGTCTTGTACACTTGTTTGCTGATAACATTCACTGTGGCACCTGTGTCTATGAGAAATTCCGTCGGCCTCTCATTTAGGTTCTTCAGCAACGTAGGACAATGTTCAGTCACAGTTTTACTGTCCAAAGCATACAAATATCAATTTTTCCTCTGTTCCCCAACGGAGGAGCTCAGTACCGTCTCAGAATGGGATTGATCTACCAGATATTGAACATGTTGTCTTGTGCAATTTTTCTGCCTTTGGTGGGGCGAGCTGGTATTGCCTCTCTCTTCCCTCTCTTCTTGGGGTTTCAACGCCTGACTCTTGGTTACACCTCCTTACTTCCTTCTGCTTCTCATGTATCTGATCTGTGATTTGGGACGCTTGTGTTGCTTTTGTGCTGTTCTTCATCCTGGGTCTGCTGGATGCCCTTTTCCTCTGTTCTTCCCCATCTCTCTGGCTGTGCGGCATACCGACTTTAAGTGGCCTTCTTCCCCACAGGCACAGCACTGCTGCCCAAATGCTGGACATACCCCTTTGTCGGGAAACTCGTAGCCACACCTGTAACAGAATTGTTCACCCTGGGCCCTTTGTGCCCCTTGCAGCCTGTGAACCGCTTCCGGGTGGGCCTGTGATATTTTCGGCTTATTGAATGTTTGAACCTGAGAGTCGATGGGCAGTTCCGCTCTTGCCAACATCAGAATTTCATCTAGCGTCCTGGATTTTTTGCAGTAGTTTCCTCCGAAAGGACGCCAGACCCGAAGGAGTCCACTGCACTCTGAAATGCCACCTCCAGACAGCAAAAAGTCCCGCAAGTAGTGTGGGCGGACAATGGGAGTGGGACACCTGGTTAGGGGTGAAGGGGAGCATTTTGTGGAGTATATTGGGGGGGGGTTGTAGTTTGTTGGGTGGGTTTGGGAGTTCACTGGGGTTTTTTGGAGTTTGTTGGGTGGGTTTGGGAGTTCACTGAGGGCTGGGGGGGAGTGGTCACATTTCTGTTGTTTGAACTAATACACCCGTTGTGTGAAAAAACATTCAATGGCTGGACATTGTTCATTTTGTGTGTATCCATTTAATGTGTGACGGTGTTCAGTGGCCAACTCCCAACAATCCCTGTGTGCATGTCCACATGGACCCAGTGTGTCACTGACACATGTCTATCATAGTCCCTGTTGTTCAGAAGTATTCGTGAATCAGTGCTTGGCATACTGCATGGCCATCCCGTGCATCACGTACTGGCAGGGGGGCTACTTCACCTCCGTCTCCATCCTCATCATCCTCACCCGGTGCATGCATGTCAATGTCAGGTGACAGTGGTACATTTCTCTGGACGTACATGTTGTGCAGCATCACACGGGCCATGGTGATCTTTGCCACCTTCTCAGGCCTATAAATGAGTGCCCCACCAGACCTGCTTAGGCAGCAGAAACTCACCTTCAACAGACCAAAGATCTGCTCAATCACAACACGGGTACGGGTGTGAACACGATTGTACTCCTCTTCCTGGCTGTTCTGCGGGTTCCGCACAGGGGTAAGTAGCCATGGCCTCAAGGGATATCCTCCATCACCTGCAAGCGAATACAAATAGGTGTGTGTCACTCTGAGCTGCCACCTTCAGGAGGCACAGTCTTGGCCGCAGCTATTTGGTGTGGACATGCACATGTCCCTGTACGTATACATGAATGTTAACTAGATGCATACTATACTGCTATGAGGTCTGTTAGTCTGGATGGCGTTCAATAGATGATGCAGGGTGAAATAATGCATGCTGAGGCGGATGTACTGTGGTTGTACGACAATGTTTAGCCTACAATTTATGGTGTGTTTTATACGCTGTGCATGGTCACACCAGCCACATTGCCACAGTTGCAATCCTGTTCAATCATGCATTGCTTGACATACCCATGGTGGCGTGGTTGTGCCTCTTACTTGTTGTCATCGATATGCATAATTGGTAAAAGGTTTGCCAGTGATGTGTCATTTTGGGTTTGAGAGATTCAGGTCAGGAGTGTTTAGCTCTGCATGCATTCTCCAATCACCGTAAATTGCCACCCAGGTGGAGTATGCATCCCCCCCCTTTCCCACCCAGGTGGAGTATGCATCCCCCCCTTTCCCACCCAGTTGGAGTATGCACCCCCCCTTTCCCACCCAGGTGGAGTATGCATCCCTACACATCAGTAGCCCATTGCACTGCCATGGCCCACTCAGGCAACTCACCAAGCAGCCAGGCAGTGGTCCAGCATGTCGCTCCATGTTACGGGGTAGCGTGGAGTTACGCAGCACCATGGCATCATGTGTTGATCCGGGAAAACGGGCGCAGCAATGTGTGATGATCTTGCCGGAGTCACATACCATTTTCACATTGATGGAATGGTATTGCTTGCGATTGCGGTACACAGCCTCTATGGCATGGGGGACTACCAATTCCACATGGGTGCAGTCCAGGGCACCAACACAATTGGGCATGCCTGCCAGTGCATTGAAAGCTACTTTGGTGTCTTCTATCTCCTGGGCAGTCCGTGGTAGGGATATGTGGGTGCTTGGGTGCTTCAGGAGGGCATCCAGCACTTGGTTCAGCATTTGTGAAAATAGTGGTTGTGAAATGCCATGCAGCTGCCCCACTGTGTATTGATAGGTGCCTGTGGCCAGGAAGTGGAGCGCAGACACCACCTTTAGTAGCGGGGGGATGGCAGTGCGTATTTCTATGAGGCTGGCAATGTCGTTGTGTATCATGTCCACTATGGTGGTGATGGTGTCCCGGTCCAACCGGTACAGGGTGTGGGTCTGCTCAGGGGTTAGCTTGAATGGCCTGGGTCTGATGCGAGGGATTGGTGGCTGCCTACGAGGCACTGCTGGCTGCGCTGTTGGTAATTGCTGGCCCTGTCTCGCCCTCCTTCTCTTCCTGCGTCTCCTCTGTGCTGCCTGTTGTTGCTGCTGGAGTTGTTGTTGTAGTTGATGTTGTTGCTGTAGTTGTAGCAGTATAGGCATGTCCTCCAGCGCCATGATTGCAACAGCTAGTGGTAGCATTTTGGTGTTGGAAGGGGTGTGGTGTGTGGGTGTACTCATTTTATACTGGCCCAGCCTCCATTGACTCCACCTGTGGTGATTGTGTGCACCTGTGGCAGTTGGCTTGATTTCTGATTGCTGTTTGTGGGTGGTCCGCGATGCCTGTATGGCTGGCATCGTGCAGCCCCTGATTACCACCTTCGGGATGCCGGTATTTGCATGTCCACGTGGGTTGTGATGTCCTCCTACTACCGGCATGCCGGTATTTGCTTCCCGAAGGGGCGCGTGTACGCGCCCATATCGGTATGAGGGGGCATGGTACGGGCGGTGCCGGTATTGGCGGGTTGTCGTCTCGGAATGCCCCAGACCCGTTAACGATGCCGCTACTACTATTCCGCCTTCATTTTTCCATTATCTCCATTTTCGTAATGAGGCCCATTGACTATTATCTGTTTTATTTTAAAATATGCCATTCTGCAGGTAAATGTGATAGAAATATAAGTGCTATTTGTGGTGTTCTGGCCTGCTCACATGGCCAGAGTAATGGGGTGACACCCAGAGTGAATAAGGACAAAAGGCACATGGGTTCTGACAGGTCTTTTCTTTATTGTGTTACCTTTCACACTGTCCTTCTCCCCTTACTGTCAAGTGTATCATTTTGTTGGCAATAAACAGAGAAACAGGAGCGGATGCTACATCTCCCCCATGCATAAGTGAATACATACAGAGGTTACTCCATCTGTTCATTCCACCTTGACCGCTCAGAAGGGCTTCTGCTGGCAACAGACTCGACCACTTAACTGCAACTACTGTCTCCAGTGCCCACATCCCCGTCCATGTAGTCAGAACCACATTCTTGCAAACATGAGTACTTTGTCTCTTCATCCGCTATGACCACATCATTTGTTTTTTTCCTGAAAAGGAAAGAATTCCTGGTGATGGCATGACCCTGACGTTCAGCTGAGATCATTGATAGTCTGACATCTATGTCTGTTAATGGACGGGGAGTTTTGTGCCTGCGTTTGACCCACCATTACGCTGTCCCCAACCTGGAGCTCTGACACTTTGGCACTTCTCCTGTCATCAGCATATGCCTTCATCTTTCACTAATTTCTCTCATCAGCTGGTCTTGGTCGCTGGGATGCTTCCTTTTCCTCCTGATCAATATACGCTTGTGGCAGTCGGGTTAAGATTTTTCTGTTAATCATCAGTCCCGACGGACATATCCCGGTAGTGCTGTGTGGGGTGTTCCGGTAATCTCTTAATAAAGTACAGATAGACTGCTTGAAGGACCCTCTCGTGATGCTACAAATCTGTACTGTTCTTTTCATGCTGACCATGGCTCTGTGACTGTGCCATTAGCTTGTGGCCACAGTGTGATAGTCTTTCTGTGTTGAAATCCCAAATAGTCAGAAAACATGGCGAACTTGTGTCCACTAAACAGAGGACCATTGTCAGACTACAACCGTTCCAATTCCGTAGTACGCAAACATTTTGTCTAGGGCTAGGACGACCGACTGAGCTGCAGTGGAAGATACCTTCTGTAGGTCTGGATATCATGACATCTCGTCAATGGTCACAAGTACATATTTGCAATTTGAGAGTGGTCCCAATATGTTGACAGCTACTTCATCCCACACTCTCAATGGCAGAGAAGTCATCCGCCATTGACTTACAAATGACACACTTCTCAAGCACCATCTGTATTTTGGTATCCATTTTGAGAAACCACACCTTCGCCCTGAGCAGTCATTTTGTGGACAGTATGCTTCTATGGCCCACATGTGTGAGGTCTATGACTTGATCTTGTAATGCTAGTGGGATGGCAATCATGTCTTCCTTAATGAGAAGACCTTGTGGAGATATGGACAGTCTATCTGTCATTAGTGCAAACGTTTGCACTGCTTTCTGTTCTTGGCTTGGTTTGGGGTGCACATGTCCACTGTAGGGGAAACATGGCATCACAAGTATGACACTGACACAATAGGTAACATTTGTAAAACCTTTATTGAAGTGTCTGGGGTTGGAAAAACGCCTACTTTGCCCTATAACAGATGGGAGTAGTCTCGACCATCAAAGGATAAACAAAAACAGTCCTAGTGGAGTCCGTCAAATCAAAATGGCATATCCTAACAAAACCTAATGCCTGCCCTATATCTCTTTACTAAAAGTGTGTAAAGGAGAAAACAGTGTTCAAAAGAATAAATGTGGCTGAATCAGCTCCCCCCCCCACGTTAGAACACATGGAGTAAGGTGGTCCCTGTAGGCAGCATGACACACTCTGGCTCAGGGTTTTTAACACAATAAACAGTTCCAAAACATAGATCAAAGCCCGCCTGGCCTTCCACATTAAAGTCTCTCTTTACAGACTTCCAAATAATGTTTCAACAAAATGTTCACCGAGGCGCCTCTGTCGTGCTCAGACCTCTTCAAAACACAGTTCATGTGGCTACCCCTCAGTCTGGCTCAGGCCGCTTTCAGGATGTTGAAGAATTTCAAATGTGCGTGGCTGTCTTTACCGACCTCTGCAGGACCACTTTGACTAAAAGTTCAAGTCTCAACTTTCACCGTCCTCTTCTCTAGGAGTTAATTTTGCTTACTTTTGCAGTTCCTTCGCTTTATCATGTCAAACAGTGCACCTTTCACTGAGACTTTCGAGTGGGCTACTTCCTTTCGCCAGACAACTCCGTTACTCGATATTGCAGATTTCACAGCTGTCCTTATTTCAAAGTTCATTCACTGGTCTGCCTTTCTTCGCATCTAATTCATACGTGTGCAGCCTTCAACGATGATATAATGTTACCACTTCAAACGTTCTTTAACACACACCAGTCTCTCTGGTTGCGCACCCTGAGGCCTCTGGGTTAGTGGCGCAATACAAGAACTTAGATAGATAGATAGTTGCTTGCCAACTCACCGGCTTTGTGTGTTTCTTTCTTGGTTTTACGATTTCCAATTCACAAGTCAAGGTTAGTACCACAAGCTTGGCCTCGCCTCCCCAACTCTGCCTTTCACCCGGTAGGGTCGCTGGCGTCCTTGAAACACAATGCAGCCTTCTGATTTGTGATTGGGCCTTCTCCATGTGTCTTTCGCGGCCCGTCGGAGGCAACGACCTTCAGTAGGAACCTCTTGGGGTTTTCGACCCGCTGACTCGTCCCTTGGTCCATCGCCTTGCTCCAATAGGTTTGCCTTTGGCCCAAAAGTTCTGTTTGTGCTCGTGTTCTGCCTTGTTTAGAGTGTGTCTCTAGGTTCTGTGTGAAGAGAGGTAATTGGTATCAGGTGTATGCACTTAAGTCAAGTGCCTGGCTTTGCCTGACCCAATTAACGGGACATTTCCAGTACGATCTATGAGATTTAGTCTTGTTACTTTCAGTCACCATCTTCCACAGCCCAGTTTTTGTGTGAAAAGGGGCGTAGGGGGAGTTGGGACCTCGAAGGATCCTAAAAAATAGGATGGTTTAGATAAACAAAAGAGGGGGGAATACCGCATTTCACCATCGGCTGCCTCGCCTCCACTCCCCAAAGACCCCTCACTGAGGTGATCCTCCCGCACTGGCCCACCCCCAGGGTCTGTAATCAAAGGCGATGGGCGTGCTCTGGCCACCTGAGATAGAGATCCCCAGGGACTAGCGGGTGAGACACCCTCTGGTTTCTCACACCACACATAGCCGAATCTTTCCACTTTTCTTTATTGGGTACTGGTACACTCCGGGGTACCAGTACAATCGGGGATAACCAGGGCGTGGGCACTTTTACAGGCTCTATTTTGTGCTGCTTTAGCAGTGAATCAATTCCATCTTCCACTTTTTACTGGATGTTCTTTGGGATGCCCCTGTAATGTTGTGTGGCTGCTTTGACGGTTTCATTTCTATGCAGCTTGATCTGACTAACCTTTCATTTTCCAAGACCCAGGAATAATGAGGGATATAATCTCATGCCGATGTCCTTTGAACCTGATGTATATGCGGACATAATGTGATACATGATGTGCACTAGTCCCATCTGCCCCATGTCTATTAAGAACTCCCCACACTGCTGTTTACCTGCAGTAAAAGTGTGGGGCTCTATTTTATTTCTGTTGCGTGTCCTCTTGCATACACGTATCCTCCCTTTCTGTCTCCGCTAAATGATTATCCCAAGTTCTCTTGGCTTTCCGGGTGATGATTCCAGGTATCTTATTTTCTGACGCATTGACTTCTTGTTATTTTCTTCTGAGGTAGACATTTGTCTTGATTCTTGACGTCTTCCTGTCGACCTTTGCGGTGTCTGCAAGGATATTTGATGTCTTTATGCTGACCTTCTTTGCCTGGGTGCCAGTGATCTTCTGCTTTCTTGGTGTGAAGGACCTGGATTCCTCCAGGACCTTTTTGTGTCGCTTGCATGCTGTCCATATTTAACGTTTTTACACATTGCCTGGAAATAGTTTTTTCCACCACACACATCCCACATGTCACCTCTGGCTGGACATGTCCCTTCATGAGGGAACTCATATCCTGAACTAGAGCATTTTCGTGGTTCCACGTTTGTCTGTTTTCCAGACGCATGTATTTGACATGGTTTGTCTGCAATATTTTTATTTTATCCATGACAACCGACGGCCATGTCTGTACGAGCCAGCATTAGCATTTCTTCTTGCAACCTTGTTTTTTGTAATAGCGTTTTACGGAATACTGACGTTTCACAGCCTGCAATTATCTGCGACAGAAGGGCCTCTCCCGTGGAGTAGTTGTTGAAATCGCAGTATATATACTTTTTTCACAGCCTCATGACAAAGGCATCCTGTGTCTCGCCCTTCCTTTGCATGGTCGTGGTAAAGGTACCCCTTCCATAATCAATGTTCCTGTGTGGTGCAACGTTAGGCAGTCAACCACCCCTGTAAATGTGTTTGTGGTTTCTTCCGGCATTTCATACACATTGGGCCTCATTATGGTTTTGCCGGTCTGGAAAAAATGCTGGTAATTCCGGCACCAGCATTTTTTTCAGACTGGCAACACACAAGTTTGCTGGTGGGGGCAGTGATCTACCAGCAAGCCTGATGTGCCTGTAGGTTAGGCACCTATTGGCAAATAATTGCCAAAAGCACCGCATACTACCAGTGCCGGTAATTCCAGCAATCCCATCCCATGAAGTCCTATCGGACTCCATGGAATGGGGACTTACCGGTGTCTCTGCTGCCTTCGGTATCAGGCTGCAGGTATGGTAAGGCAGGTTTTACCGCCAATTACCAGCGGGATAGCAGCAAACCTATAATGAGGGCCATTGTCTCGTACGTTAGAGCCTATGGAGTGCATCAGGATACCCTTTATTCATCTTTCTACTTGAACACCCATCGCGTCCATGTAAATAAAGAAAGTCTTTTGGAGCCACCGTACCCATCTTGGCCCCAGGCTGCTTAAATCAGTTATGCCAAATGTCTGCAGCGCTTCCAATTGTAAGGCATCACGGCGGGCATCTCTTCTGCCTTATTATTCTGCTGGGCATTGCAGGCGAGAATACTGACGAGGTAGTTATGGACGACTCACCTTCAGACATGTTGGGGCATTCTTATGAGTGGTGGACCATGTTGGTGGTGCTCTTCATGTGCTACTGGCATCCATTTCCTATTGTTGTGAGGATTGTCCTCATTCACACAATCCTATTGCTTGTTTATAACTTCCTTTATGTTCAGTGCAGGTTATGGGCTCCCCTATGCTTGGGCTCTGTGGACTCTTCACCCGTTGCCATAAAATTATTTAAATTATGTTTATTTATTTCAAATGTTACTTTTTGACCACCAGCGGTGCTAGCAGGCCGTAGCACACCGAACGCGGCTTGTGCTCAATCGTTCTGATGTGCTTGCGACATGACTGTGCTGCATTGTCGATCCACTTCATGGAGAATAAGCACCTTTGAAGTAGCGCAGCCTGAGCGGGCACATGTCTTCACTGTCCACCTCGTCACCAATGTAGTGTTTGTTAGGAAAGATTTAATCTATGTATAATTTTCCCTCCATTTGTGGACCCCCCCCACACTTTTTGCTTTTGTATGGCTATCCTATCCTGACTTTTGCCAGTGGAGCACAGCCTTCAACTGTTTCACTTAGTCTTCGACTATGTTGCCATTCCTTGGTAACTTTTTAACAATGCACAATGTACCTTTCAGTACCATGAGCTGGGGTCCTTTTTGTTTTATGGCCCAGGACAACCTCGAAGGATTTTCTGGTGAGTGTACGAGTGTGCCTGGGACGAACTGATGGTAGCAGTGACTTTTTATAAGTGTTTTACTTCTTTTTACTGAATCACATTGCGTTTACCGCATTTGGTTCAAGACTGTGGCCAGATCTGAAAATGTCTGAGCCACAAAGTCTTTTGTTCCGTCCCATGGCCATTTTGTCCCCTGCATTCACCCAGGTCGAGTAACCTGGGTATGCCTTATTTGGGCATGCAGCCTACCGCAAAAACCAATCTCTTTCGCAGGCTTCTGCATGTCACGTGTGTGTGCCAGGAAGCGGGTTGGGGCTGTTTGCTCCCAATCCACACGATTGGTGCCAGGATGTCTGGAGTGAATGAATGGGACCACCGTGCGCCACGATTGGTCCATGACTGGCATGCCTGAATCAGAGCAGATCTTCGATTGGAAGTCCTCAATTTTGGCGCAAAGCAAATCTTGAATAAGAGAAGGGGCTCTGCATCCATTCTATGTCAATCACCTGAGTTCTCCCCAAACTTCAGAAGGAGCCATGTATCCTGTACGTAGAAACAGACTTGTGGAACCACCGGAGACACACTAGAAGGTTTTTGCTCCCTTCACCCTCTGCTGTCCGGTCAGACCCCTGGTTCTTCATCAATCAAGAAAGCCTGCCTGGGTGCTTCACCCCTTTTAAGTAGTGGGAACAACTACTTTCGCGCCCCATGCTTACGCGCATAACAAGCCCCTTCGGAAGTGTTCCTTGGCCATCCAGTGAACTGTCCAGCTCCAGCTCTACCTCAGGGTCTCGAGTTGAAACCTGAGACTTGGGACACCACTTGCTTGTGGTACCGTGCCCTATCCCACATCCGCTGAGAGCCGGAGCACCAGGAAACTGCAGGACTCGGACCTACTAGCGACCTCGACTAAACTGGAAAGGTTTGGTCCGGACTGTACTGAAGGTCGGTGAGTACTTGCATCACTTACCGGTGGCCCACTGGCACAACCCATCTCTTTTACGCATGAATATCCCTATAGTGGCGCTTCTCTATGAATTGGGTCTCTTGTCTCTGAAGGCTACTCTGGTGTGGAGACTTCTACATTTGTAGAGGCTTATTAAGTCACTGAGGGAAGGATCATTGTTTGTACACCTCCTTAAGGAAGATCAAGACTATTCCAACCCCCTCATGGGTCTGAGGAAAATTGTCACTGCATCCTAACAAATCTTGGCAGAATAGTTTTGGAATTAGTACTGTTCCCATTAAAGATAAAGAGAACTCTAAATGAGTTTGACTGGATAAAAACAGTCGATTCCATGCGTTTACTATCATTGCATGGGAGTCTATCCTATTTAGATAAACCAAGAGGGGTGTGTGAGAAACCTGAAGGTGTCTCACCCGCTAGTCCCCGTGGATCTATCATCCAGATGGCCAGTTCAGAACCATTGCTTTTGGATCCAGTTCCTGAGGGTGGACCAGTGCGGGAGGATCACCTAGATGAGGGGTCTTTGAAAGTGGGACACCGGATGGTGAGATGCGGTATACCCTTCCCTTTAACACCATTCCTCCATCCTACCAGGTAGCATACTTTGGAACTGAACTCCCCCCCTTTCCCGACACAAACACTTTCTCACGGACAGCTCACTGTGATCGTAAACGGACTAACACCAGAGCCGTATACCTGACATGTCCCAATACAATGGTCAGGCGAAGTCAGGCAATTACTGATCATTACACACACCTGATTTGTTTAGTTTTAGTTCTTGTAGAGCGCTACCCGCCCATAGGCCTCAGGGAATACACATAAGGACAAACAAAGTGGTCAAACATGAAGGACCACAAAAAAAGGGTTCTAATCCAAGGAATTAAAAAGAAGTGTCTCAATCGCTTTCTTGAAAAACGGTCAGTGAAGGAGACAACTTAATAATGAGGGGTAAGGAGTTCCATTCTAGGGGGGCCCTGACTTCGAAACAAGTACCTCCAAATTTCTCCGGGGTGTAAAGAGGTTGGGTTAGGAGATATAAGTAGCTGGAGTGCAGTGTTCTCGAAGGCTTAACACAAGAGATTCTTTTTTCCAAGTAGCACGGTGCAACTGAGTGTAAACATTTAAAAACAAGGGACAGAGTCTTATATCTAACTCTCTTTGATCGGCAGCCAGTGACGTTTTCTCCTAGGATCGGAGACATGGTCACCCTTAGCGAGACAAAAGATCGCCCTAACTGCACCATTCTGTGTCGTCTGTAAATGCTTAAAATTAGCTTTAGCGGTGCCAATATGTAGGCTGTTAAAATAATCCAGGCGGAAATTGATTAGCGCTGTAGCAAGAAGGGAGTGGTTTTTAATGTTAAGATAGGGACGCATCTGATGGAGAAGTTTGATAACAAGACCATAAGAGGAGCGAACGTTGGAGACATGCTTTTTCATAGATAACCCAGAGTCAAGAGTGACACCCAAGGTTTTTACACTTTTGGAGACAGGAATAATATTGTCACAATGATAAACTGAGAATTCCGCATCAGTTCTCTTAAGACACGGTCCTGAGTCAAATGTGATCAGCTCAGTTTTACTATGATTTAGGGCCAAGGAATTGTAGGCCATCCAGTTCTGCATTTCTAGGTAGAGATTGTTCACAGTGTAAGTATCATTGTCATAGGTACCAGACAGTTTGAAAAGGACATTTCATCGGCATAATTAGCAGACTGGAAACCCAGGCTGCCTAGGGGATCCAGAAGTGGTCTGATAAAAACGTTGAACAGAATGGGAGACAAGCATGACCCGTGCTGCACACCGCAGGAGGAAAGAAATGGAAGGGCTTCAAACTTTGCAGCTGTCACTCTGGATGTTCTTGGACCTGGGAAAGATGTGATCCACTTAGCTGCCCTCTCTGAGCAGTTGACGATGTTAAGTAGTCTCTCATGTAACAGATCATGGTCGATCAAGTCAAAAGCTGCAGAGAGGTCCAGCAACATAAGTAATGCAGGATGGCCTCCTTCAAAGATCGCGGAAATGTTAGACTTAAGGTTCAAGAGGGTGGTTTCAGTACCATGACGAAACCACCATGACCTGAAGCCAGACTGGTGAGTGCTCAGAAGTGTATTAGCCTCTACAAATGTTTGCAATTTTAAGTATGTGGCTCTATCAAGAATTTTTGTCAGAAAGGGAACATTAGTAATGGGCCGATAGTTTTTTGCATCAGCAGGGTCCAAGGATGTTTTTTTCAGTTAAGGAGTAATCCATGCGTTCTTAATTGAAGCTGGCACCCTACATTCGGAGAAAGACATATTGATCACCCTGGTGATCCATGGAGTGATAGTACCCAGGGCGTCTCGCAAGATGTTGGTAGGGCAGGCATCCCTTTCACAAGTAGTGGGCTGAAGGCCCCAAATAATGTTATGGATCTCAGATGCCGAACAATCTTGGAAGTCGAAGGTCAGAATAGACGGCAGAAAAGAGGTTTTAAAGCAGGTATTAAGTGTGGGTGTTTTTATACTGTTAGCTAAACAATGACTTTGGTTCACAATATTAGCCTGGTTGCTGGATATTTTAGCCTGAAATTCCTCTTGAATATTTTGATACCAAGTGGAGTCTTTAAGAATCGGCTTAAAAGGTGAGGTATTATTTTCAAATTCCTTAAGTATTTTGAACAATTAATTAGGAGAGGTTTTGGCTTCGTCGAACGCAGATTATCCTTTGGCTTTAATAATAGTTTTCTTATAGGCATGAGCAGCAGCTTTATATTTATTCAAGGTGAGAATGTTGGGATTCTTGCTTCACTCACGTTCCAAGGCCCTTTTAGTTTTCCTGGCTTGTGTGATATTATCATTAAACCAGGATTTTCTTAAGGTTTCTAATTTCACAGTTTTAACTTTTTCTGGGGCCAAAATATCAATGGAGGCCTTGATAGAGCTGGTGATGTGATCTACTAAATCTGAAGTATTGTCAAAGATTCCCTTAGTCTTGAGTTTGTCCGACACCAGAGCAGAGAAATCTTCAGGCAAAATATTTTTCACATCCCAGCAAGGTATCTTGCTCCTGGGATTGCTGTTCACCTTCAGTGGAGCAGAGGGTAGTGTGAACTCAGAGTTCACAAAGATATTATCCGACCACAGAGAGGGGTGGGAATAGGTATAGATATTATGAAAGTTACGGGTAAATCCAGTCTAGGGTCCGTCCACCCAGATGTGTAGGGGTTTTGACCAGCTGGGAAAACCCAAGGACTTCCAAAGCCGATAACAATGAACCCGCCATGGCATCAGTGGGATCGCAATCCCACAGGATAAAAACGCCCAATAATATGATTAGGGAATTGCGTTTCTTCAATCACACTTCCCCAAATGGATAAAAGGCGGAGCATGAAAGCACACTCTGAGCAAGGCAAAGCCCACGATGAAGCAGCAGTTCCAAGATTAATACGAGGAGAAAGACAGCGAGACCAGAGAGGGTTGCAAGGAGGGAAGTGCCCTTGACCTTTTCAGACCGTTACTTTTGTGAGCCTTGGAAAATAAGAAACATAAGACCTGGAATTAAAGCTGAAGAAACCTGTGTTGTGTGTCAGAGGTACCTGTGGCTCTCCCGTGTCGATAACCAAGGCGGGGGGGATTGTTTGCCGCCATGGTACTGTCATTGGCTCCTACAACAAAGCAGCGGCAGTAAAGTCAGCAAAACCGGTAAGTCAGGGAGACTGATACCAGACCGGTCTGTGTTAGAACCAAGGTTGCAAGCAGTAACATTGTATGAAGAAATCTGAAGAACCCTGTGTGTGAAGCATATGTGATGAGTGACGTGAATATCATTGAAAAACAGAGGAGTAACTGAACTTTTGAAACCAAGAAAGATACCATAAACAGAGTGGTCTGGCACCACGTGAGTGCTCATTCGAAGGTCTCTGTTAGGTATCCAACTGGTTGGCAATTGTGAAAGGGAATTGAGATCGAAGTTGTCCTGCAATGGGTCAAGCTATACCCTGCGCACATTTGAAAATCTTCGACAGTTTAATGCGAACTGAAATTGATCCGAACCCGGCTGAGGGAGACTAATTGTGTAAGAGGAAGGATCTGAGCCCGGCTGAGGGGTATCCCGGGTGAACCGTGAGTACCCTGAGAAAGAATATTCTCTGAACATTGTAAAAGGGATATGAGCCCAGAAGAGGGAGATCCAAAGTAACGATCATTGTAAGAAAAGGCATCTGAGCTGGCTGAGGGGGATCCAGGATGAAGAGTGAATCACCTGAATTGAGTACTTGTGAGAGGAAAATAACATTTTGTTTTTTTGTATATCAGGCCCTCTGAGTCAGGAGACTTTGGTAAGTAAAGAGACTTGGGCACAGAAGGCCCTAAATTGAACTGTGTCCTCGTGCCAAAGAAGCCAGAGAGTGTGCTACGCTCGAGTGAACCGCCTTGTCCCATGCTGAAAACATCTGGAAGGGATGCCAACGGCCTGAACATCCTGACATGTCATTTTGAACACTTCTTTCTTTTCATAACATTATTCCCCACACTATTTGTATTTAGAGGTAAGTAATGGCAATAGGCTTTTTAGTATAGGCCCTTTTATTTTGACAAGATCCCACTAGGACTGCGTTATTATTATTTGATGGGTGTAGCTTACTCCCATCTGTAGATTTAGGATTAGACAGGCAGTTATCATACCCTTGTTGATGTTCAATAAACACCCTTGAGCTGTGGTCACTTGTGTCTGTCTTACTGTGATAGCATGCCTTCCTTATAGGTGCTACCTGATTCCCCGTCCAGATTTCTGGATGGTAAAAGTCGAGACAGAATGCTAATATTTAGGCTAAATTTACTCTGCACAGGAGATGTAATATCCATTAGGGTGAGAGACAGAGTGGGTCAGGATGTCTGCTCTTCTTGCAATTTGGAGTTGCAAGAGACGCTGTATCATATTTTTTACATCTTATTTTTTAATTTATTTGTATATAATCGCATTTACAATTTTTACAGGAATGTTACTGATCATGTTAAAAGAGCCACGAAGGGAAGGAAAAAAAACGAAAAGAAGAAGAAGAAGTAAAAGATACGTTCAGACCAGATGTTGTCATATTTTAATCGAATGTCATGGGACTAGATTAAAAGTAACACAGTCATTGCCATGTTTTATTGATGATTCTAGATGGCTGGACTATGGACTTTTGGTACCGGATGTCCTAAGGGCATGAAACATTCTTGACAATAGACCTGATAAGACTGCTAAAAATGTTAGGTTTGAGGAATGAATTTCCCTGAGGACCGGGTGGGATGGGTGAATTTTCCTTAATTCTGTTTTATTTTTGTTTGTATTGCTTGAAGTTGTTTGTATTTTGTATTATGTGAAAATTCAAATGTTTGGCTAAGACATTAAATATAAATTATATTCTTGTTGTATTTCTTTACCTTTCTTACTTGAGCCTCCGAGCACTACTGATGAACTCTCTGCAATAATGTCCACTGACTTTGAAGAGGAGCGGCACTTTATTGTGTCACTCACCTTGCATATTCACTTTGTTTTTGTTGACACTGAACCCCCTTCTTGAGTCTCGATTGCGGGGAGACTTCTCTTTGTTTGGGCATGCCAATTTCAGCACAAGCTATCTATAGAGGGCTGTAGGGACATTTGACTTCTGTCCTGTTCAAGACAGCCTGGCCTTTACTGGCTAACGTTCTGCTTTACCAAGTGGGGGTGTGTCCTCTCCATGCACCTGGGCAGGCTCCTGCAAAAAGCCCATAAAAATTCTTCGGTATTGCAAGAAGCAGGGAGGGGGAATGTCTGCCCCAATCCACAATTCTTCAGGGGCACGGCTATTGCTGGATAGATTCTGGCAGGCTGCCTGTCCAAATATGGACAGCCTTCTACAAGTTTGAATGTTGCAAGCTCTCTTATTGGAAGGCTGGGGCTACCCCCAACTCAAATTCCAGATAAAGGGGGGAGCTGGACCCAGAAAGCAATTCGACTACTGAAGAGGAGCCTGTTGGGAGCCCAAAGTCCAACTACTGAGCAGCTGAGTGCCTCTTGACCCTGCCCAGGGCAATGCAAGATGTGTATCGGTCATCCATGAAGACCACTTCCATAGATTCACACGCTGTACATTCCCTATCATTAGGTAACATACAGCAGTTTATTTTTAAAACTGAAACTACATTCACTTTAGTGCTCTAGCCTAGTCATTTTGGCTCATGTTGTCGACCGCCAATAGAAAGGGCTCCCTTAGCTCCCCCCCCCTGGAGACCATCTTCAAATTTGTACAGCACTATGTGTTGGGAGTCCCCAGAAACCTCTCTCAGATAAAAGTTGACATTTTCTTCTGTTTTGATACAAGTTCTTCTTGTTTTTTTGACGTTCATTGGCTCCTATTCCAGTGGCCTTGCCCCGTTATAGCGGATTCTTGTTTCCAACTGTGAAGCCTATATTCAGCATGGAGGAAGCCAAGAAGTAGAGCCTCGTCAAGGCCGGGGGCAGATGTGGCTTGAAAAATGTGTACTTGGAAGACCTCCATGAGGATCGCCTTTACTGTCTTTGTCTGGCCCTCATCATCCAAGACTGCTCCATCTGCCAATCATTTGCGAATAAAGCACTTTGAGACCGCCACTGCAGATTAGTGGTGTGGCTCAAAGCTGCTGGGGGGGTCTCTGACTCAGCCTCGGTCTGGTGTCATTCCTCATTCAGGCAGAGCAGGCCTGCCCAGCGTAATCCCCCTAGCAAGAGGTTGAGGTCACAGAACGATACTTCTTGGATTAGGAAGTCTCAAAAGACCAAGTCAAAGAAAGCCTTGACATCGTCTTCATCTGTTGCATCTTAATCCTTCTCTGTGTCCTCAGTAAACAAATACTCCTCATCGACAGCATCATCATTGAAGCAAAGCAAGGTGGCTTCCTCATCCGCGGTTGCACCATAACTTCATACAAAATCATTGCTGATGAGCCAGGGAGTCAACTCTTCATCTACAACTCTGTCTATTTGTCATACCAAGTCTCAGTTGATGACGACAGAGTTCCATCCACGACCCTGTCGGTGACCTCAGTTGATGACGACAGAGTTCCATCCACGACCCTGTCGGTGACCGTGCACAGGACATCGACCACTACCCTGTTGTCGACACTATCAACGATCTTGCCAATGACCAGACATAAGTCTTCGATCATGACACCATTTACTGGCTGGAAGACTACGCCTGTGACACCGTCCTCAGAGCCGTCAGCCTTGGCTGCCTTTCTCAGGTCTTCACGGCCTTATCCATTGATCCTAAGGGTCACTCTGGCTATTCTAAGCCCATCGGATATTCCACCTGATGAAGTTCTACAACATGCCCTTAATTCTGACCTGAATGGCCCTGTGGGTCTCTGATAACAAGATCATAGAGGTACATTCAAGCCCCAAGTTACCCATGCCGCCACCAAGAGCAATCCTGGCACCATTGGCAGTACATTCCAGCGTTCCTGCAATGGAGCCTCAGATGGACGTCCTCTTGGAAATTCTCACCACCCTGCAGTCCTTGTTGTCCGAGTTGCAACACAGGCTGCCTGGCCCATCCGCACGACCACAAGAAAAGAGTGGATTAACTGTACCACAACAAGGCCAAAGTGGATCTGTTTCTGCTCCTCCTCCCCACCGACCAGGACTGGCCACTGCCCACCCTTACAGACACGGAATTCGCTGACTGCATGTCACAAGGAGATGCTCAAGCACACCGGGGGCACAGATGAGTTTGATGATCTGATGCTGGGAGACGGCGAACCAGATGACGCTCCTCTTCGTGATTCCCACCAGATTACATCGGGTTCTTCCATGCTCTAATGTTAAAGGCCATGAAGATGTTTTGAGGAACAAAGGAAGGAAGGTTTAACTCTACCAGCGTCGAGAACAGCCCAGAAAATGGATGGTTGCTATTCCTGTGTAGAAAGACATTTGGAGAACGGTATGCTAACCATTACCAACACATCCACTGTACCCCCTAAGAAGTAGAGGTTTGATAAACAGTTTAGGGTCCCGGACTCTGCGCTTACATGCCTCAGGACTCAGCCTTGTCCTGAATCTGAGGATTCTGCATCAGTTTGCAAACCTTCTTCCAATCCCTCTTCACTTTGCTCTGTTCCACCTGATAAAGAAGGCAAACACTGCAATGCCTTTGGGAAATGCATTATTTGACCACTGCTACCACCATCAAAATGCAATTGTCATTCTGTTCAAGATGGTACCTATTTTTTTATTCCTTCCAGACGCCAAGAGGAAGGAGGCATTTGCATTTCTTTGCCAGGAATAAGCGGCTTCAGGCTATGCAAGTTCCATCTCTGTGGACATAGTGGACATCGGTTTCTGACAACCGGGAAACAGGGGTGTCTGGCGCATGCAAGGCTGGCTAAAAGCCACCAATTGCCAGCTAGAATTCCAGGCGAAGGTGTTGGACATGCATTTTAATGGAATTGACCTCTTCGCAAAGAAAATGGATAAGACTTTACAGACCATCAAGACCGGCACAGAGACTGCCCATTCTCTTGGCATGCGGCAAGAATGCTGCCAGTCCATTCAGTCTGAGAAGTCCTGCTTCTCCTGGTCATCAAAGGGACTGACGGCCCCCATACCACTCCCCATCATACCAGTCCCCTTAGTAATCAGCGATGAACACCTACACATCGAAGTCCCATACCGAAGTAACCAGTGATGACTTGGCTCCTCACACACAAGGAGTCTGAAGAGCATGTCCCAAAGATGCCCCTCCTCACCCCCAAATTTCTGTCACGACGACGAGCCAGAAATGTTCACAGCCATCCATCTTATTTCGGACGAATCCTGAGGGCACTACTGATTGACAAGTACACAGAATGGTATCCTCTCAGCCAGCCATACAGACCGAACCCTGTACACAGTTTCACAGGTATAGGAGAAGAAACAGAGATCATGCACGGAAACGCCTATATGGACAGGCTGGACTAAGCACCAAGAAGCAACAATGCTGACATCATTAGTGACACCATGACACTGCAGCATTATACATGAAGCACATTTGCAACCCTGCACCGCATTACACAAACATACATTCGCGAAAACGAAGAAGATGATTACACAGTCCTATATCTAAAGGACAGATACATATACATACTGTACATATATATACTGTCAATGCTTTTATTTTTTTCGCATTAGCCAAATGCAGTAATGCAGAACCACAAAGCACAAGATATCCTGAGCAAGCTTGCAGATGCTTAACACAGACAACCCTATGGGACTGCAGGGATGTATATAGAACCTGATAGGACCATGTGTGACTAACGTATAGAGTATTTAGAATAACATGAACATGTAGAATTTATATTATATGTCTAGGGAAAATTACAGAAGGCCCAAAAGCCGCAGAGCCTGAGACGAGGAGAGCTGATTCAGGCAGCACAGAGCACAAAGCAGGCTCACAGCCAAGGTCACAGATACACGGACACATTCCAAACTCCAGACGATAAGGGGACCAGCTGCAGAGAAACGGAATAAATCCTCATGAATGCAAGCTGAGGGGCTTGATTTTGTGGTCCCTAAACAAAACAAGACAATGGACAGTCACCCGTGGTGGGAAAGGGGAGCTGATCCCATCAATTCAGACGCAGACGGCAACAAGTGTTGCAACTTGAAGAGCGCATTCTCATAGGTAAAGGTGGTACACACAAGTTACAATGCAGACACATAATTATTCACATCACCTTGAAGAGGTGCACAGAGGGCTGAGAACCAAATCGAGTCCCAGGCCTGGGGAGATCAGCTCTAACCAGTCACAGCTTAGAAAGCCAGGGGTGGATGGCAAAGGGTACTAACCAATAGTAAGCCCATTACTCTGCAACAATGTAATAGATTGTTTCTTGGGGGCGGGATGGGCCAGCCACCTGACATGCAAGGGCCAGTAGAATAACCTCTATATGGGACGGATATAGGTGTTATTACTCTCTATACCCAATCCTCTGTGATGATAGGTTTTCGGAGAAGGGCCCAGGTGATGACACCACACTTGTACAAAGCCGTGCTGCAAGCCATGGAGAGCTGAGATGTATGGGAGAATTCTTATGGTCTTGTATTGATCCCTGTTGGTATTATTTGCAATAAACTGCAGTTCTAACTTGCCATTGACTGAGTCCTCCGTTTATTCTGGGGAAGGGTGTTGGGGCCTTGAGAGTCAGGCGGACCCCCAGACCTCTGGTATACCACGGGAGAGAACTCCCCCAACAAGCCCAACCACCAAATAAACCTGACCTGGTTCGGGACCAGTCCCCCCACACCCCTCTTTCAAATCCCGGTAAGAGGGAGGCTTTCTCAATTCGTCCACCAGTGAAAGTCCATCACCACAGATGGATGGCTGCTATCCTTTATGCAGCAGGGTCACAAGCGGGAGATTGTCAGACGTCATCCATGATCCCTCCCATACGAAAGGTAGAGAAACGCCTGCCTCGATTGCTACAGGAGTTCCAGCCGCTCCTCTCAAAAGGAGCCATCGAACCAGCTCCAACCAATCAGCAAGGGTGGGGAGAGTACTCCAGGTACTTCTAGTGAAAAAGAAGCAAGGAGGTTGGAGACCCATCCTACACCTTCGGTTAAAATGTTCATTAATGCTCAAACTTTTATGATGATAACCCTGCAGCAGGCTTTGTCTCAGATGCAAGAGATTTTCTTGTATCCCAGTATCTAGAGTATGCATATTTCCACATCTCTATTAATCGAAAACACTGTCGCTACCTGCATTTCATGGTGGCAGGGCACCACTACCAGTTCACGACTCTGCCCTTCGGACTCCGATCAGGCCCAAGGTTCTTCACCAAATGCCGGGCCCCGGTGGTGGCACTGCTGATTTATTCCCTCATAGAGGCTTAATTAATCTTGTACAAGATTAAGAGTTGCACGAGGACACAATTCATTGTTGCACTGAGGAGAGCTCTTAATTTCCTTTGGGGCAGAAAGGACACAGTTATGGTCCACCCGATTTCCAAGAGCACGTATATGTAGCTAGGGGTAATATCCCTACTCTGAGCTTAAACAGCAGGATGCGTACATGTGGTTCTTTAATGTAGTCTGCCATATATGTGAACACTACTTCATAATTGGTAACCCTTTAGGAGAATGTTGTGGAAGAATTTTAGTGGTTGAAACAACAGAATGTGGGAGATGGATCTAAATGAGAAGCTGTGGTCGCTAGAGGGCTGCACTAGAGAGGAGGATGATGTTCTGCAGTCATTGTATATGACTTAACTATTAAACAAGAGTTGATTAATTCACAAAGCAAGATGCGTTTTGTTAGGCGGAAACCTGTGCAGTTCTCTCTGGGACCACTGCAAAAGATTTAGGACTACAGGTGTTTGGCAGTAAACCCACTTGGTAGCAGTCTGCACCACACAGATTCACTTGGTAGCTGTGGCTGAGCAGTCAGACTTCCCTCAAGAAGAGTTAGGCAGCATGTGGAGTATACAAAATAGGGCAATCTACACAGTAGAACAAGCAAACATGGAACAGAGCTTCGGTGTAAAGATATATAGTAATTTATTTATAAAAACACATCTATAAAAACACACTGGCACTAATATGGTAAACAACTTCAATCACAATTACTATCAGTAAATAAATCCCCCTAACAATAGTTCGACAAGTCTAGGTTCAACGGCACCCCTTATTTGCAGACAGAGGTGAATGCTTTAACCTAGATGGCACTCTAGGATTCGTTAGGACGGGAGAGAAAAGGCAGGGTATGAAATCAACTCGGTACCAACACTTTTACGAACAAATGCAAGGCAAGTAAGGCAGGGTCTACTGTAGATTGCAAAGTTCAGAGGCCAGGCCCACTCGGAGAGAGGCAAGGCGAAATGTTCCAAAAAGTATCACAGTGGAAATGCACTTCGAGTCTTTGGCGCAAATTGTCACAGAAAGATTGGACCAGTTCAGAACAGAAAGTTAAGAAAGCTTGGAGGCGACTCAATGGAGAGGCGAGGATTAAGACACCTCACGCTAACCGACACAAGGGAAGCCAGGCGGACACGGTACCTTGTATGTGGAGAGACAGCTCCGGCGGGGGCAGTTGTTCCTGGTGGTGGATGCAAGTCGGGGCTTTGCCAAGAGAAGAGATGATCTCGTCATCGAAGGAAAGTTGAAGATCGTTGCACCACCAGGGAAGAGACCAGCCGCGGAGTGCTCCGTCACAAGGCACCACCTTTTGGTCTCGGTACAGTGGGTAGTGGCTATCCGGTTTCCGGGGTGCTCAGCACGGGCAATTCGACCACTACGTCCTGGAACGAAGAAAAAGCCAAGGGGACTGGTTGTTCCCACCAGTCAGGGGAAGAGACTCTCCAGCCGGGAGATCTCCTCTGTCGTTGGGAAGTGGTGAGTCGGTTCAGCAGGGCTCCACCAGAGGTGTCGTCGTTGCAGGTCGGCTCAACTTTACCCTCGTCGGATTCTTAGGTCCTGTGGCGACTTCTGAAGATCCAGTCCCAAAAGCCCTGCTTTTATGCAGAAAACCCCCATTCATTCAGCCTAGCTGTCAATCAAACACGCTAAGTTGTGAGCGGGGTGGCTCACCAATTGGGCCAATCACACCAGAGTGTGACTTGAGTTGGCAAGGCAACTCAGTCCAGGGTGCCTAACCTCCCCCCCCCCCCAAGCCCCCTGTGGTACCCAGACAGAATGGCACCACTTTGGAGGGCCTCTGTACAGAAGTCCGCCAAAAGTGGAACAAAGGGCTCAACCTTTGGTTTAGGAGTCACAGAGACGAACACAGACACCATTTTAAAAACCGAGTTCTGGCAGAAAATACCAACCGATAGATTTATTTAAGATAAATAAACCGGTGTTATGTTAGAGATTAACGAGAAAAAGTATTAACCTCCAACAATATGAAGAATCCCATAGAGTTATATTCGGGGTCGAATAGAACAAGTAGTTTCCACTGCCACCAGCCAAAACTCGACGAGGGGGGACGGGACAGTGCCCCCTCGAATAACAGACCCAGGAGTAATCGAATTACCCCTACTAGTACGTCCACAATAGGATGGTTTGTACTAGTTCTGTTAATAAATTTTGGTCTAGTAAAGCCAATGGTAACTTTACATTCCCGGAGAGACAGTAGTCAGTCCCCGGGTATGGAGTCTATGGTGGGGATCCTCTAGGACGCCCCAGTGTTACGGCACGGAGGGTGCAGTGTAACACACATAGAAAAACATATGAGACCCTATGGAGTAAAAGACCCCATAGAACACATTGACATTCAAAGGAATTACACACATTCATGTCCAAGAGTGGGAGAAAAAGAGTCTCACTCTTGGCAGGATGGAAAAAAACAAACTCCAGAAATCCAGCAGAGAGTTCTCCCTAACACCTTTATACTATAGTTCAGGTATTTTTCAAACTGGATTACATTTTTTATGTGCACGTATGATGCTAACAAACAGCTATTGCAGGTATTCTTTTTATATTATTTGTTTGTATTTATATACACATTTGATCACAAAAGAACGTGCAATAGACAAAAAAATCTAATTTAACCCTTTAACTGCCATGGGTATTTCCCCCCAGTTCCAGGTCCTTTTTTGGTGATTTCGGTATGTGGCCATTCAATGACTTGTAACTTTTTTGTTACATGAGATATCTCTGACAAATTTGGCTCCTTGTTTTCCCACATGTAGGCGGTCGTAACACCACCCAGGAATCCTAGGTTGCTGTATGGGGGTGAGAGAAAATAAGCAAAAAGGGCGAACATTTTGGGTTTTTTCAAAAAATGCCAATAAAATGATGTACAAAGAAGCCTGTGGTCTTTTCCTTGTAAGAGCTAGGAACAAATTGTTTGCTGTGCTGGGTTCCCCAATTTCCTGGCTTTCAAGAACAGGTTGAGTGGAAACGAAAAAAAAATATTTTAATGTGGTTAACGGTTTTGTGAGAGGTAGGCGATTTTGCCCATTTTTGCCAATTGGACATGCATGGACGGAATGGAAGAAAAGGGTAGGAAAGCCGAATTGGAGGACAGAAAAGCATATATATCTGAAAAGTAGACAAAATACCAAGTTTAGGAAGGGGTGATTTGCGTAGGTCAGGCAACAACTACGTAGGTGAAAATGCCATAGATTGGAGGAAAAGCGGGGAAAATGACTGAAAAAAAATATAATGTGTTGGACATGGTTGGCTTGGTACGGCACTGGCTTCTATGAATTTTGAGAAAAGCAATGCTCCGTTACATTCCCCCCGACTCTAGCAGTTAGGAAAGCACACATTTTTTCTAGTGTTTTACAAAACAAGCAATACCACAAGCTAAACACTGAGCCATGGTACACAGGAGTTTTATGCTCACGGCCTGAACAGACGCCATTAGCATGTGTAAATCAGGAAAACCAATGTGGTGAGGACCGGCAAGGATCCATTTTTTGAAAGAGCACGGGCAGACCTTTTCAAGGGTAGGTGACTTGTGCAGGTTACAAAAGTGTATGCTGCCTAAAGCAGCGACTAGATGTAGGTCACATTTGGGAAATGAAAGGGTTGTGTGACAAAGGGCACCAGTAAATAGGTCAAAACGTTATGAAAAGCACACAAACAACAATTGTTATACCTTCCTGCCTTCCCACAGGTGTCCGAATGAAAACGGTACCTCACATGTGTGGGTGCACCTACCTGGGCGCCAAGGGGAAAGCCTAAAACACAAGTAACCCCAAGTCTTGTTTTCAGAGGGAAATCTCAGACATTCTGCCGACCGGCACAACGTACAGATATGGGCCTCGGGTGTCCAAGCCACCAAGGAAAACAGGGAACCCCATGCATTTCCGAAAAGAGGACACCCGTGGGAATCCGCAGAGGTATGATTTGCGCACATCACCCCAGAATTTATTACCCAGACAGCCCCGCAAAGTCCGAAAAGTCGGGGAAAAAACGCTTTTTCCGCACATTTCGCTCGACGCACCCATCGAAACATGCCCCCAACAACACATGGCCTACCGTCCAACGTTCCCAGAGGTGTCCCGATGAAAACGGTATCTCACATGCGTGGGTGCACCTACCTGGCTGGCAAGGGGCAAGCCGAAAACGCAAGCAACCCCCAGCCTGTTTGCAGAGGGGAATCTCAGCCATTCTGCCGACCGGCACAACGTACAGATATGGGCCTCGGGTGTCCAAGCCACTGAGGAAAACAGGGAACCCCATGCATTTCCGAAAAGAGGACACCCGTGGGAATCCGCAGAGGTATGATTTGCGCACATCGCCCCAGAATTTATTACCCAGACAGCCCCGCAAAGTCCGAAATGTGGGGAAAAAAATGCATTTTCCAGACATTTCGCTTGGCGCACCCATCGAAACACGCCCCCAACAACACACGCTTTCCCACAGGTGTCCCGATGAAAACGGTACCTCACATGTGTGGGTGCACCTACCTGGCTGCCAAGGGGAAAGCCTAAAACACAGGTAACCCTAGGTCTGTTATGACAGCTGGATTTCACACTTTGTCCAGACGGGCACACCATACAGATGTGGGCCTCGGGTGTCCAAGCCACCAAGGGAAACAGGGAACCCCACGCATTTCCGAAAAGAGGACACCTGTGGAAATCCACAGAGGAATGAGTTGCGCGAAGCGGCCCAGGATTTATTACCCAGAACCCCAGAAAAAGTGAACATTGTGTTTTTTCCCCCACCAAATATCACACTTTGTAGGGGATTCAGGCTAATAAAAACTATTTCCAATATAAGGTATCAAGTCAGACCTCTGCGCATTCCCACGGGTGTCCTCTTTTGGGAAATGCATGAGGTTCCCTCTTTTCCTTGCTGGCTTCGACAACCGAGGCCCATATCTGTAGGTTGCCCACATGAACAAATTGTGCTGTGGCGAAAGGCTTGGGGTTACCAGCGGGTTACCCTTTTCCTTTTGCGCCCCCGGTAGGTGCACCCACACATGTGAGGTACCTTTTCGTCGGGACACCTGTGGGAACGCGAGAATGTATGATATCTGTTGTTGGCGACCTGTTTCGGTGAGTGGACACAGGGAAATGTCTCTGAAATTGGCTGGAAATGAAGCCAATTCTCAGACATTTCGCTCTGGCCACCCACCGAAACACACCGCCAACAACACATGGCCTATCTTCCCGATGAAAACAGTACCTCACATGTGTGGGTGCACCTACCGGGGGCGCAAAAGGAAAAAGGGTAACCCGCTGGTAACCCCAAGCCTTTCGCCACAGCACAATTTGTTCTTGTGGGGTACCGTTTTCATCTGGACACATGTGGGGACGCAGGAAGGAAGGCCATGTGTTGCTATTGGGAAAATATACTGCTGTGCACGCTTAGATCTGTGGTGGGCAATCTGGAATGGTCAAGACCAGGGGGTTAGGTGTTATCGACATAAAAGAAGTTGGGGGGGGTCAAGACTGAGAGGCAATGGTGGGCTCTGACCTGGCAGGGTGTGTGTCAAGGGGACATGGACAGTTTGGTGGAGACAGATGGAAAGAACACAGGAACCTTTTTCTATCCCATGCTCTTTGCAGAGCACATTCTTAGGGAAACGAGACTAGGCATTTGCAACATTGAGGACAGGGAACGGATGGACTTCAGTGGGAACAAGGCTCATGCAGAGATGGCCTGGTGTACTGATAGCTTGGTCTACTTGTGTGCGAGACCGGGGGTGAGAGTACTGCAGCCTCAGAGTGGTGGTTTTCAGGCCTAGTAAAAAAATTACATCTAGGCCGAATACAAAAGGAGTCTTAGCGCTGAGACATGGGTAATGTTAGTCATCTAATTTTTTATAAGGCTCTTACACGTATCGTAGCGGAGGGGGTCCTTCCCCCCTAGGCCTTGATGAGTTTGTTTCGGCTGGAGGAAGACTATTTCCTTCTAAACAAGGTACAGGGAGGAATACATTATAGCCCAAAGCGAGGGTGGAAACTTTGGGTGCAGATAGTGCGATACAGAATGAGCAAAGAATGTGTGGGTCAGCCTGACCTGAAGACTCCCCGTGGGTCAGTCCCCGAGTCTCCCAAGTGCACAGCATAATGATAAAGTAGCATTGTCTTAAAAAGTAACTAATTGCTAGCTCGACCTTGGTTACCTGGAGATGATGAGCCCAGCAGCCCCGGGTGATGAAAGACAGACAGACTGGGCTAATGGTCTGGCATCTCCTATAGAACAGGCTGACCATGTACAAGGTATCACTAACCAGCCCCGCAGGATTTTACTGTATATGTTTACATCACTGATCATTATTTCTTTCCTTATAACATTCTATTTGTATCATTTTATGCAAGAAAGATATTATGAAGGAGAGATCTTTGCTGGCATACCTATTTTTTGTGCAATTAAAACTGGTTATCCTTGCAAGAATCTCTTGGCCTTTTGCATTTTTCCTGGCGTGAGCGTTTTGGGGCATGCCTTCAAAGTATAAAAGTATTGTCCAAACAATGTATAACTTAATTAAGGAGGGTTTTTACAATTCCCAATGTCTACAATAATGTTCTTCTATGAGCCAAACTCTGAGCTCCCCAAGGGCACTTCCTACACCGGAGTGATATCGGCGCACTTGCGGGCTTTCATGCAAATTAAACCTGCAATCCCCTATCAGTTGCTTCAATTTAGGTTAGGCTCACTTGCATCAGGCTGGAATTAACTGTGTTTGCAGAATTAAAGAAACGTGTGTGCGGCTGATGCAGGCATGTGATATATTCTCGCTTCTGCATGCCAAAAATCGAAATCCATCATCTTAGCAAGTGTATGGATTTCTAACTATAACAGGCTGCTGAAAGGATAAGGCCAAGCTTTCTTAAAATCTTGGCGAAAATTTCACCATTTCCTTTTTTCTGATTAGTTTTCATTGCAACTTAACATCGCTCCACCCCAGCTGTTATTCCCTCAAATTTTTTAAATCATAGAGGAAGGTACCAAGGTATCAGGGTTTACCCTCAATAAATCAAAATTGGTACTCCAGCCACTGAACACATTTTTCTTGAAATAACTTCTCCATTGGATGGAAAAGTTCCATCAATGCATACTATTTCCAATATAAGGTATCAAAACATGTTCTTTAGTGTTTATATCCATTTATGCAAGTATTACTGGGTATGTGAGCACTACTGTACAACTAGGTTCCCTGCAATAGATGCTTACTTACAGGTTTGTGGTTGTGCTTGTGCTCCGACAGGCAATCTGACTTCCTCCAACTCCATGGTCCAGCTGTCAGAATCTGTGCACGTTGGTGGCTATGTGAGGAAGGCGCAGGATTCGAAGCGTGGTCTGGGAAGAGGTGCGGGTGGCATGGAAAACAACAACAAAGGTGCTCAGGTTCAGGATGCTCAGAGCCTTGTCCACAACCACAGATACACACCCGCAGTCTAGCAGTGTTTTGAGATACTTGTGGGACGAGTATGGCTGAACGAAGGAGTGGGTGTGAAGGCAGGCAAAGCACCCATATCCCACTGCATTGCCAATTACTTCATAACAATAACGCTAGCTTTCTAAATGTCACCTTTATGCCATAATCGAACACAGAGGAAAAGGTATGCATTGATATTCATAGTATGCAATAGAGTAACTTAAAAATCTCCATGTAAACAAAAACATTTTATTAATAAAGGTTTAATAGCCAAACAGTATTTTGTATTACAAAACTAGAGAATCCAATCAAATCCTGGCACACTTAAAGACTAAAAGGCAACTAAGAAAAGAAACTTGCCATAGACATCCAAAGGTACAGACACATTGCCCTGTGCTGCACTTACTCAGACCTTGCTACCCAGTTTTCCCCCCTGCTTTCCCCTTGCACTTACCCAGTTTTCCCCCTGCTTTCCCCTTGCACTTCGCGTTCTCGCACGATCTTAATGACAAGACCTAGTAAAATCGTTTGTCTTATGATCTGTATTCCCGCCCTTGTCTTGTCGCAACTTGAAACACTTGTTTTCAGCACGTTATAAAATATCCTATCATACTAAAAACGTAAAATCAGTCGTAGTTTGGATCGTCTTAATTGCCCTACTTTAAATTGTTCAACAAACAGTGATATAAAGAAATGCTTTTCGTACTTGTATAATTGCCAGATACATAAACTTCCCAAACAACATTTAACATGTCATTCCTGCAGGTTGCTAAACTTGTGCAGCTTCTGGGTTCAAAAGTGCTCTCTGCATCCGACATGGAAGGCATAAAATATGGCAGCATGAATCCCCTAACCAAAATTATCTGGTTTAGTGCTTTGCAAACATTCCTCTATCAAAGCAGCCTATGTCCGTTTCTCCCAACATCAGATAAAAGCCTCCAGCACCTTTACCGGAGGATTCCATGGAATGATAACATGACAAAAACCAAGCCGACATCTGCGACTCACACAGAGCGTCCACCAATGGTCTTCATGTCCATAGTTCTTACAGCATCATTTGCTGCATCATTGTAAAGCACCAGGGCAGCGCATTTCACAGGATTGTGCAACAATTTCTGCATGTACCCGACCTGTTGAAAAATACTGCTCTAGGACTCCAGTAAAGGGGAGATGTATAGCCACAAACAATTTGTAGCCTGAGCCTTAAAGGCAGCAAGGTGCTCAGCCCTAGAATTGCTTCTTCTAGGTTGTTAATCCAAAAGGATCAATGAGGAGTTCTGAAGAGATGATGCTCATAGCCCAGGCCCACTCTTCCACACCCTTCAGAAGTTGACTTTGTGCTGCTAATTTTTCATCCTTATGCCAATGATCCGAGTATAGCTGTTGGGAACTGGGTGATCGACTTCTGCTGTAGCTGGTTCTGTTATAGAGAAACTGGCTCCTGCTGGTCCTAGTATGAGGAGATACGTGCTTGGGCACATAAGAAAGAAAAGGGTGACTTCAGCCCTACAGATAACGGGTGTACTGGACAATTTTACTCCCTAAAACCTGGAAAAAAAACTCCACAAACCAGGAGTAAAAATGCTCCCCAAAGAAAACAGGAAAAAAAACATGTAGAATCTTGTGCCCGTGTTCACCCTCGTGCACGTAGTTTCACAGGAAGAAGCTACTATTTTAACTGCCCGGTTGGAAGAAGTAAATATGCATCTTTTAATATGCATGAATAACTAGGTGCAAAGAAATAATTAGAAAATAAAATAATCTATTTTCAGTTTTAAAACATTTTTACTTGCTTATGAAATACTCTCATTGGGAATTGGGCTTACGTTTTTACTCCCTAAAAAATAATTTTACTTACAACTTTATAGTGAGTAAAATACTCTCACTGCCAAATCTTATCTGGAGTTCTGGGTGACCTGCTCCTACTGCGTCTCATTTTTAAATGTGCTGATGTGGACAAAGGTGACCGACTTCTGTTCCCTCTACTTAAAGCATGGGGAAAGTGGGATCCGACAAAGAGGAATATTATTTTCGTATTTCGTCTCAATACAAGGATAATATACACCTGGGTTGGATGGCTAATGACTGCTCATGCCACACGGGGTGGGACAGCCTCTGGTGGCTCATTCCACTCACTAGCAGGTTGATGCGGACAGTCTTTCTTTTGGGATACATCAGGAGAATAACCTACCGCGATGAGGATGTCGTCATTTGACATTTCACTTTTGGATGGTGGTGGTCTATTCCATGCATGCAAGGTAACTTCCCCAAGTGAGGTTTTGAAAGGGTTCTGTGTAGCAAGAGCCTTCTCCTGTCCCTTTCTATCTTTGTAGAACACCATGGCAAATCGTTCAAAAACTAAACCGCGTATCAAAACGAAGGCAATAGCCCCAAATATACTAAACTCAGATCGGACTCGGTCGACAAGGTCTAAACAATTGTCATTAATATCTGTAACCACAATACCAAAAATACACGGTGCCGCGCCATTCCAAGGTGTAATACAAAGCTTTATTTCATGGGGGCCATTTGTATCAGCTTTCAGGGCTTTCTCTCGTTCATGCTTTTGTTTGTAAAAAACCAGGCCATAACGTTTCTTGAAAGTGCCATGTATATTAACACAGACCACATTTCCATAAGGCATGAAGTGTTTAGTGAGATACGATTTTATGTTTATACTTTTCAAGTAGGGGGCGAAATTCATCACCTTCACTCCATACAACTTGTCATGAGGTTCATGGAGGTCTACACTGACCCCATTCAACTTTGTAGAGGCTCCATCTTCGTTCTCAATACTTTGGTTAGAAGTCACCGATTGAGATATTCGATTGTCGTCCTTTTTGGATATCTTCCCGCATGATCTGCTCTTACTGGATGCCCCCTGGGATGATGGGCTCCTGCTGCTCGAGGCACCGTCGGGAGATGGGCTACGGTCACTCGAGGCCCCCTCGGGACACACGCTCCTCCTACTGGATACCCCCCAGCGAGACTGGATGCTGTATGTTTCAGCACAGGTTGGTGGGGGTTTATTCCAAACAGTCACTGTAACCTTCCCGAATGAGGTTTTGATCGGGCTGGGTGAAGCAAGAGCATTCTGCTGTCCCTTTAGATCTTTGAAGAACACCAAAGCAGACCGCTCACGAATGAAATCGTGGATCTGTACTTTGGTTATTTCCCCAAATATACCAAACTCATATTGAATTCTGGAGCGAAGGTATAAATCATTGTCTTCAATGTTTGTAACCCTGATCCCAAAAATAGATGGAGTGCCACTCCAAAGTTCAACACTAAACTTAATTCCAAAGGGACCCGTTGTATCCGCAGTCAGGGCCTTCTCTTGCTCATGCTTATGTTTGTAGAACACCAGGGCAAAACGATCCTTGTGAGAGCGATGCATAGTAACATAGACCACATTTCCATAAGGCATGAAGTGTTTAGTGAGATACATTTTTACGTTTATACTTTTTAACAGAATGTAGAAATTAGTAACCTTCACGCCATACAAGCGATCAGGATTTTCATGCAATGAAAGTGCTTTGGTGTCTGCATCGGCCCCAGGATACGTTGCAGAGACTCCATCTTCGTCCTCACTATTTTGGTTGATAGACACAAAAGGAGATATTCGGTCGCCGCTGTTGCTGGAGACCACCTGGGGAGACTGGCGTCTCCTGCTGATGCCCCCCTGGCAAGACTGACTCCTGCTGGAGGCACCCTGGGGAGGCAGGCCCCTGCTTGATGCCCCCGAGGGAGACTGGATGCCGTACATTTCAGCACAGGTTGGTGGGGGTTTATTCCAAGCAGTCACTGTAACCTTCCCGAATGACGTTTTGATCGGGCTGGGTGAAGCAAGAGCCTTGTCCAGTCCCTTTCGATCTTTGAACACCACCAGAGCAGACCGCTCACGAATGAAGTCGACCATCTGTACTTTGGTTATTTCCCCAAATATACCAAACTCAGATTCAATTCTGGAGCGAAGGGATAAATCATTGTCTTCAATGTTTGAAACCCTGATCCAAAAAATAGATGGTGGAGGGCCACTCCAAAGTTCAACAATAAACTTAATTCCAAGGGGGTCCGTTGTATCCGCAGTCAGGGCTTTCTTTTGCTCGTGCTTTTCTGTGTAGAAAACCAGGCCAAAACTATCCTTGTGAGAGCCATGCAATGTAACACAGAAAACGTTTCCATAAGGCATGAAGTGTTTAGTGAGATACTTTTGTACGCGCTTTTTGTTGTTCGGATGCAATAATAAATTAGAAACCTTCACGCCATACAACTGATCAGGGTTTCTATGCGATGAAAGTGCTGTGGGGTCTGCATCGGCCCCAGGAGACGTTGCAGAGACTCCATCCTCACTATTTTGGTTGATAGACACAGGAGATATTCGGTCGCCGCTGTTGCTGGAGGCCCCCTGGGGAGACGCGCTCCTGCTGATGGCCCCCCAGGGAGACGGGCTTCTGCTGATTGCCCCCCGGGGAGACGGGCTCCTGCTGACGGCACCCTGGGGAGAAGGGCTCCTGCTGACGGCACCCTGGGGAGAAGGGCTCCTGCTGACGGCACCCTGGGTTCTTTTGGGTGGCTGCCCTCTGCTGCCAGCCCCATTGCAGGGCTTGTTCCTGCTGGATGATGTCAGGGGTGACCTCCCTCTGCCGGTGGGCCTGCTCCTGGTGGTGGCCCCCTGGGGAGATGGGCTCCCTTTGGGTGGCTGCCCTCTGCTGCCAGCCCCATTGTGGGTCTTGTACCTGCTGGATGATGTCAGGGGAGAGCTCTCTCTGTCGGCGGGCCAGCTCCAGCTGAATGCCCAGTGGGGTGAATGGCTCCTGCTGAAGGCGCCCTGGGGGGACGGGCTCCTGCTGGTGGCCCCCTGGGGAGACATGCTCCTGTCGCTGCAAGCCCCCTGGGGGGATGGGCTCCTTTTGGGTGGCTGCCCTCTGCTGCCAGCCCCATTGCGGGGCTTGTTCCTGCTGGATGATGTCTGGGACCGCTTCCCTCTGTCGGCAGGACGGCTCCTGCTGGGGGCCCTCAGGGGAGATCGGCTCCTGCTGGAGACACCATGTGGAGACGGGCTTCTTTTGGGTGGCTGCCCTCTGCTCCCAGCCCCGTTGCAGGGCTTGTTGCTGCTGGATGACGTTAGGGGAGATCTCCCTCTGTCGGAGGGTCGTCTCCTGCTGGATGCCCCGTGGGGTGATCGGCTCCTGCTGGAAGATGTCAGGGGAGACCTCCCTCTGTGGGCAGGACGGCTCCTGCTGGATGCCCCGTGGGGTGACCGGCTCCTGGCCGAGGCCCCCCGGGGTGCCAGGCTCATGCTGAGGTTCTCATACGGGCAGCGGGGCCTTTGCTGGAGGCCCCGATTCTCAGGCTTTTGCTGAATGCCTCGTGAGCTCTCCGGAAGCCGCCACACACAGCCCAGGGTGCCAGGGCTCGAGAACAACAACGGCCACCGTAGAAAACACCCGCTTGCCAACCAATGCCTCCGTCGCATTAGAAGAAAGGACATTGCTAACGTGTGGCGTGCGTGCATTTACGTCACTTCCATAAACTAGAACTAGAGGGCGGGCACACGTTCCACTGGTGTCAGCACTGGCCGCCATGCTGGGCGGAGAAAGCAGCCTTGGATTGGAATGCCTCACTCTGCCATGCCGCCAACAGCATTTGGAAACCCAAAATGGGTTGGCCTGGCACAAATTAGATTCTGAATGGTAAGTTAACACCAAGTTCAGTTACCTAACTTCACAGAAGGTCATCACACAGAGCTGGTAGGCAACTTTTGCGAGTAGAGAAGAATGTTATGGTTGTCAGCTGTGTTCATCCGACTTCTAAGTAAGTAGAGCAGTATTGTTTAACTTCAGGTATTTAAATTACATTCTTCTTACTTGTGTACCTGCAAAAAGGCAAGAACTTTGACAAATGTGTAGTCCCCCACCACCATCATTGAGTCCTCCACCGCAACCCTGTCCTGTACTGGAATTCAGTGGCCCTCAAGTCCCACATGGATCTTGTTGGGACTGATTTTCTAAACTATAGAAAGCCAACCTATATTGTGACAGGGACAACTCTGTGGAGCTGTAGCCAAACTAGTTCAAGGTAGCTAGACGAACGTTCTAGGCCAAGTCTCAAGAGGTGGTGAGCTTGTAAGGGGTCCACAATGAGTACACAGTGCAGCAGTCAAGGATTACACCTAGACAATCAGATAATACTTCGAATGGATTGTGTCCTCCCATATATGCCTCATCTTTGATATTTGTACCAGCTTTGTGGCTTTATAAAAAAAAAAAAATCCACACCAGAGAGCGCTGTGCTCTGTCGTTGCGTCTATGTCCCTCGAGGGCTGCCGTAGAGCATCGACGTCACATGCAGTACAAATAGCTCGAGCCGTGCCCGTTGGCTTCAGTTCCGTTTTTCTGTGTATTTGAAACGGCGCTTCAGTTTTTCATCAAGATTTGTTCATCTTCTAATGCTTCGACCCAAAAAACAGGTTTTAAAAAAATGCCAGAATTGTGGGAAGAAAATGTCCATCACTGATCCCCATCGCGTCTGCCTGTGGTGCCTGGGTCCTGACCATCGGATTGATGAATGTGGGTCCTGTCTGGCTATGACTAGAAAAGCTCTCAAGGAACGATGAGGTAAATTGGTGGTGGGGAGGAAACTTCGAAGGCTTCTTCGAAGAGAAATAAAGACTCTGGGGAGTCTAGGGACTCGTCCCGGTGTAAGTCAAAGAAGTCTTGATCGAGGAGTCGGTTGAGAAAATCTTCTTCGAAGAAGAGATGTCACTGATCTCCTTCTGACTCTACAGGGGTTATCACTTGTCCAACTAAGCATGATACCCCTAGAAAATGGGAGGCTTTTAGAGCCTCAATGATGCGATCTTTGAGAATGCAGCCCGACCACCTCGAAATCGCACGAAGGCCATGCCTCAGCTAATTCTTTGGATGACAGAGGAAGGTCTGAGACTAAACGCTCTAAATCCGGCGAGAAATCAAGGATACCGTCGAGAGAACCTTCTCCAATACCTCAGAAAAAGATCAAGTCGACAGGCCTGTCGGTGCATAAATCGAAGGCAACGCCGGACAAAATTGCGGCAGGTTCCAAACCTTCGACGCTTGTCTCGTAGGTTTTGTCAACACCAGTCCCGAAGGGTTCGTCGACACCATTCTCAACAACACCTTTGTCTAAGGCACTTTTGACAACTTTGTCGAAGCCAGCGTCAACAACTTCGCCATTGAAGCCTCTGTAGAAGACGACTTCGATTCCTGTAGAGTCATCGACGCCATTGCCGAAATCAGTGCCGATGCCTTCCTGGCCTCAACCCACAGGTAATATTTAAACCCATTTGCCAAAGAGACTTTCAAGTCCATGACTTCTATTTATGAGGAGGAGCAATCCTCGCAGGATTCTACCCCTTTTGGGCTGAACTATGGAACAAAGAATGCTCCTGAGGAGCTGGTTGACCCATCTGATCTTTATGAATGCCTTCAGTCAGTTAGTGGCATAGACACTTCGCCTGAACTGGAGTTTGACGAACCTGACCCAGCTGATCATACTGATTCACCATACAGGAATATTATGAAAAGGGTTGTGGAGTTCATGGGCTGGAACAGGAATTCTACCACCTACGAACAAGATGACATGACAGATATTCCGCGCCAGGGTCCTCAGAAGGATCCAGTACTGCCTTTTCATGCAGCCCTTTAAAGAAAGGTCATGTTAAATTGGGAGACTTCAGAGTCTGGACCAGCGGTAAAGAAACATTTTACCAGAAAATATAGACCTTCATCCATTGATCCAGACTATTTGACTAAGCACCCTACACCTGAAAGCTTAGGGGTCCAAGCAGCTACATCCACCAGACAGTCTTTGTATCCCTCTATTCCCCTGTATAGGGATGACAAGCGACTTTGATGATCTCCTTGCTGGCAACACTGAAATATGCTCCCCCCTCTGTAACCTGTATATGCTTCATGCCTGCATGCCAACAAAATCTGCCATCCAGTACCGCTCACCAAAACCAGTCCATGAATTATCGTTCTCTCCCGACTCCCTTCTCCCATCGCTATTAAGCCCACAATCTAAGAGTTCCTCAACTTGTATTACCCCAGCCTGCTTGTCTTGTCCACCTTTTAACTGCCCAACATTCTTCATTAATCCCAACTTCGCCTTCAGCGAAAACCTTTTCCCACTCTCTCACCCATGGCAATTTAAACGTTTAAAGCTGATTCCTTGGTCTTCATCACAACTCTTATTAACCTTCCCTGATTCACCTACATTTCCACTACAGACACAAAGGAGACCTTTTAAAATCCATCCATTATCTCATTTGCTTCCCCTTCTGGCTGTCCTTCGATCCTTGAGCAGGCTGCATTTCCCTCTTACACCCTGCAGATACCTTGCGCTCAGAAACCCAACACACCCATACCACATTACAAATTTCCCTATGGCTCGTCAAAACTCATGTCTTTTTTTCTTATGCACCGAGACCACTTCGATCTAAGATTGCCCAAAAAATACCTTCTGCAACTCCTGATCCTTCATTGTAACCACCCCCACCTCACCTTTCCCCAATCTCCCGAAATGCTCTTTGTAACTGTTGTCCTTTCCCCTGTCTCAGGATCCACCCTCTTTTCTACACCCTGGCTTAGGTATTGTATTGTATTAGTCATTTATCTAGCTCCTTTTCCTCCGTTTGTATGGCCTCAATGCGCCTTTTGGTTGGAACGCCCTTTGTGGGAGATTTTAGGAGTTCATTTTATGATGCTTGTGCACTTTTTGCCAGGTTAGGATTTAGGTGGGCTGGCTAGTCTCCTGTAAGCAACTCTGAGGTCAGGCACATGGGCAGCTTCTGCTGGTGGTTGAGCATAGAATGCTAGTGCCAGAGACTCGATGTGTGTCCAGCTAGACCAATGTTTTCATAGGTTGTCGCTGCATACTAATGGCAGAGGTGTTGAGTTATGTCAGGGGTTTCAGTGTGGACGGCTATGCGAGCTGCCAGACCGATTTGCAGATGTGGTGCAAGGTATACATACCTTAAACTCGGAGGGAGTTCCTCTTCAATGTCATTTTATTAGGTCCAGGGCGATTGACTGGTCTCGCCATCTGTGGTCTCCCTAGATTGAGATCCTGAGCAGTGGGAGAGGGACCAGGAGGGACGGGGGAGTGATATATAATCGTCTGGGTGTGAGGGCCGGCGGGGGCGAGTGTATAATGGTATGCTGCTGCAAACGCTGCCAGCATTCGTGGAGGTTTGGGTGCATAGGTGTGTTGTGGAGTTTGGGCCAGTGTTTCTCTGCGCGTATCTACATTATAGAGTGCGAGAAGGTTTCAAGAGGAAGAAGGAAAGAGACCGGTTTTGAGGGCCTTTCTGAATGTTTAGTGATTATCAATGTTGCGGATGTGGAGGGGCAGAGAGTTCCAGGTGATCAGGGCTTGGACAGAGGAGGCTCTGCCCAGTCTGGTGCAGCTGTAACGTGGGACAACTAGGAGCGATGCTGTGCCGGATCTCAGTGTCCTCAAGGGGTGGTAGAGAGTGAGTTTGTCTTGTAGGAATTCCAGGCCGGTCTTGTCAATGGCAATGTGAGTGATGCACATGGCTTTAAAGGGAGTGCGTCGACCAATAGGGAGCCAGTGGAGCACTCTTAGTGTGGGGCTGATGTGTTCTCTGGGAGGGAGGCTAATGAGCAAGGGGCCCGCAGCGTTTTGGATTCTTTGCAGTTTCCTTAGCTGAAACGCTGGTGCACCTAGATAAAGGCAGCCCGAAGGTAAGAAATCTCCTGACCCCCACCTCCCCAAATCATGCAGTGTTATTTTTGCAAAGGTGCTTTAAAGCACCATAGCACACTCGGCGTATGGTCCCTCTCCCCCCACGTGGTCCCTCTCCCCCAGCCCACCGGCTTCCTGGTTTCCCTCTGCCCGCCTCCCCATCGCCCCGATTGGTCCTTTAAAAAAAAAAAAAACAGAGGCCCTGGCGAAGGTCTCCAGTAGGCGCTCCCCGCCATTTGCAGTGAGCCCAGCCCGAAGGTAAGAAGTCTCCTGACCCCCACATCCCAAAACCATGCAATGTTATTTTTGCAAAGGTGCTTAAAAGCACCATAGCGCACTCGGCGTGTGGTCCCTCTCCCCCAGCCCACTGGCTTTCTGGTTTCCCTCTGCCCGTCTCCCAACATGTCCACTCCATCCGGATTGGTCCCCACACCCCACTTCAAGGACATCCAAGGGCAGCCCTCTGCCCGGCAGCCCTGCGGCGAAGGACCCCGAGGCAAAGGACGGCCCCAAGATGTGTCTGCAGGTGTCCGCAGGGGAAGCCAGTGAAGCCAGCAGTCAACAGACAACAACAAAAACTGTGAGTGTGGCATGGGTGGGGAGTGGAGCAATCACTCTACTCCAGAAAACCTCTACCACTCTATCTTACCTCCAAATAACATAGACTGCCATAGACTCACACCAGGTACACTCAAATAGATTTGTGACCACCAGACTGAACTTATTCATGACAGGATTGTCGAAGTTGCCTATCATTACATACTAACATACTTGTCAAGGTCAAAAAGCGCCACACTTAGATGGAACTTGAATACTAGCATATGCCACACTTAGAATTGTGAATGTTAGCCTGGGTCACATCTAGATAGGACTTTGAATGTTAGCATCTCCACACTTAGATAGTATTGAGAATATTAGCATGTCCACACTTAGATAGAATTGAGAATATTAGCATGTCCACACCTGCATAGAATTGTGAATATTAGCATGCCCACACTTAGATAGAATTGAGAATATTAGCATTCCCACACTTATATAGAATTGTGATTATTAGCTTGTTCACAATTAGATAGAATTGTGATTATTAGCATGTCCACACTAAGAAAGAATTGAGAATATTAGCATGTCCACACCTATATAGAATTGTGAATATTGGCATGTCGACACTTGGATAGTGTTGGGAATGTTAGCATGTCCACACTTAGATAGAATTGTGAGTGTTGGCATGTCCACACTTGGATAGAATTGTGAATATTGGCATGTCCACACTTGGATAGAGTTGTGAATGTTGGCCTGCGTCGCATCTGGATAAGACTTTGAATAGTGGCATGCCCGCACTTGGATAGAATTGTGAATATCAGCCTGCGTCACATCTAGATGGGACTTTGAATGTCAGCATGCCCACGCTTGGATAGAATTGTGGATATTAGCATGTTCCACACTTGGATGGAATTGTGAATATTAGCATGGCCACACTTAGATAGAATTGTGAATATTAGCATGTCCACACTTAGATAGAATTGTGAATATTGGCCTGCGTTGCATCTAGACAGGACTTTGAATGTTAGCATGCCCGCGCCTAGGTGAAACCTGAATGTTAGCGTATGCCACACTTAGAATTGTGGATATTGGACTGCGCCGCATCTAGATGGGACTCTGAATGTTGGCATGCCCACACCTAGATGGAATCCTAAACATCGGCCTGCGCCGCATCTAGGTAGAATTGTGAGGGTCAACAGGTCCCACACTTAGAAATCTGTGAATGTTAGCATGCTAAAGGTCAGGTAACCCACTAACCAATATAAGCTCAAACTCTGCATACTTATCTCACTCAAAAACTCACACAACCATCTCTCGCACAACAAGCTGCACGCACTTCACAACACTGCAACAACACATATGCCGGAGCAAAAGCACACGCGGACTGACACCGATCCAATACCCTCACCAAAGCTCAGCATCTGGTGTATACCGAGTTGAAGCTGCCAACAGAACACCACTCCTCTCACTATCCTACTCCCTCTTCACCTTACTAACCCACCCCTCCTTATCATTTACAGATCTGCCAGAGCGCCTGGGGACCAATTCCGTTGGTGACGGTGCGCGGTACAAATACCTTTAACATTTAACATTTAACTTCTCTGTAGCAGCAGCCTCCACAATACATTTGTATTCCTGCAGTGCAAGTTGAACACTGAATGACATGGAGACTGATACCCTCTCAGTCTGATAGGCACATGCTGTGTGATGGTGTTACGCTCTGCCACATGCCTTCACTGGTGGTTCACCTAAGGGTTGTAACGGCAACAGTGCAGCACAGAGTCATGTAGGTGTCAGGTCAGTGGATTGGTCTGAGCCCAATCAAAGTATGCACCTACGAGCCCATGGAAGAGACAGACTAATTAATGTGTCGCATGCTTTGTCCTGCAGCCTGCCTTAGAGTCACATAAATTACCTGCCACTGTAAAAAGCAGTAGGACCTGTCACCCAAATCTGTAGGCGGTAGAACTGCTTAAAAAGCAGTAGCCTACTTCCTAAATCTGTAGGGGTGGCAAGTAGGTGTCTTTATTATTCATACTCCAACTGCCCGTCCCTGTCCCTTGCAACACTTCCAGCCCCGATCCCCGGTTCCTGCCCACCCCTGGAACTACAATACCCAACAGGACACCCCCACCGAATTAAACATTTGCATGGTGCAGTTACTTGATTGCTTCAATGAGTCATTGTGGTTTTATTCTTGCCCATTGAGGTCGTTAGAACCTTTCTTCTGATAGCTCGGGCAGCGCCTCACACATCAGGCCTCTTTGCTCGTCCACGTCTGAGTCTTCGCCGTCACCCTGATAGGATTCATTTGACGAATAACTGTCTCCTCTTTCACGAGATCTGTTTCTCCTCTGCAGATCAGCCAGTGTCCATCTTTTGAAGTGTGATGAGTTTCTAGTTACATGTCGTGGTCTCCTTCAGCAATGACCATCGATCCTTTCTGGGGGGTTATGATGAACAGTCTACTGTGGAATGCGTCCATGTGCTTGCTGGTTCAGGCTGTTTGACCACCACGGTCTCCCTCACTTCTGGAGACAAACCCTTGGCCCGTGTTCTGGTGTCCGCGTAATGTTTCATCTTGCTTTTAGCGTTTTCATCTCTTTCTCGCAAGTCCTCATCACCTGTGTATTTGCTGTGCTCAGTCTGATGTTGTGCTAGTCACGTGCAAATGTTTCTTCCTAACACCACTTCTGTGGGGAATTTTCCTGTGCAGCTATGCAGGGTGCTCCGGTAGTCTCCCAGAAATTGATGGAGTACTTGTTCATATGGTTATCTGGTAAGTTGTGATACTTGCAGTTCCCGTTTTAGATTGGCCATAAAACGTTTGATCATTGCGTTAGCCTGTGGCCATAGTAGAGTTATCTTTCGATGTTGGAACCCCATGTACTCGCCAAACGTCTTAAAGTCGTGGCTTGAAAATAGGGGTCATTGTCCATCTTGACCTGCTGTGGTATGTCATAGGCCGTGAAAATCCGGTCTAGTTTGTGGATGATGTGGTGTGCCGCTGTGGATTATACCAACTGTGCTTCCGGAAATCGCGAATACTCGTCCATGAATTCAAGCACATATTTCCCATGGTGTCCGGACATTTCATCGAAAAAAATTCGTCGACAGGACATTTGGTCGACGTAATTTCGTCGAAAACCAAATGGTCGAATTTTTTATTTTATTTATATATATATTTTTAAGGTTGTAGTTTAGGGAAAAAAAGGGTTTTTTAGAAAAAAAGGGGTTGGGGGGAACCCCCCCTCAAAAATAAAAGGGGGTAAAAATAAAAAAATAAAAAATTTAACCATTTGGCTTTCGACCAAATTGGTTCGACCATTTGTCCAGTCGACCAATTTTCTTCGATCAAATGTCTGGTAACCATTTCCCACCTTCAACAGGACCAAAGAAGTCACCCGCTACCACCTCCCACACTCCCCCTGGAAGTTCTGACATGTTTAGTGGCTCTGTGTGTCGGTTGGGTGTGATGAGGCAGCACGTGGTGCATGCCCGCAGTAGCTCCTCCACCGTTGAATCCAGTTTTGGGAACCACACCCATTGTCTCAGTATCCTCTTGGTGGCGACCATTCCTCTGTGTCCTTCGTGTGCTATGTCTATCACCTTCTTTCGCAACAGAGCAGGCACTACGATTTTGTTGCCTTTTACCAACAGATTTTCTTCTGACACAGCCAGTTCTTCTTGCAATTGTAGAAAGCTATTAACATCTTTCCTCATCTCTTTAACCTCAAGGCGACCCCTTTCCTTTGCTCTCCTCCCTTTTCCCGACTTGAGTCCTTAAACGATAATATGACACACAGTGTCACTGCCAACTTCTTGCATGAGCTTTGTTGCTTCAATGACCTGCGGGATTGCCTGCTGCACCGGGTATCCGAAAGACCTGTCTGCTACTGAGGACTCTGGGGTGTCCCCCAGCATTGTTTGACTAGACAGAAAGTCTGCTGGGTTTTCCTCATTTCCCAGCCGGTGGATGAAATCGAACGCATAGTCCTGCAGCCTTAGGCCCCACCTATGGAAGCAGGGCGGCATCTTAGCCTGGCGATTGCCATAAAGGAACATCAGGGCCTGGTGGTCTGTTATTATCTTGAATGGTTTCCCGTACAAAAATAAATGAAAATGTTCACAGGCCCAGACGACCACTAGGCTCTCCTTCTCAGCCTGGTGTCTTTCCCTTTTGATGGCCTGATTGGGCCTCTGCATGTCCACCCACAAATGAAGGACATCTGAACCCTTTTTCTGAACAGGTACCAGGGGGGATACCCATGATGTAGGGCTTGCCACTGGCTCTATGATATCTTGTTCCAGTGGAGCTCTTCCTCTACTTGCCGTTGAATGTTGATGGGAATGCCTCTGTAAATGAAAGTGGTCATCCCCCACAGTTATAATAAAAACAACAGAATAAATTAACACCAGTGGACACACCTCAGTAGGGAATAAGACCAGGAGAGAACGTGAGTGAGTAAAGGATATTCTTTATATAAAAATAGAAATGGGCACACAGAGGACTCTGCTACTCCGAGAGCGCTCTGCCCATAATACAGAAACTTCACATTATATGTCAAAAACGCATCATCTATGACGTATGTTATATGGGTTATATAAAATATTTCATTGGTTTGGCTGAACAAGACATTATACATTGTGTAGTGGTGCTGCTGCTGGATTGGCTGGAGCTGAATTTGTTGCTTCTTGAGGCATGCAGGTCATCTGGGTTCATCAGGGAGGGGTGAGGGGTCAAGCCACGTCCACACAGTTATTACTCAAATTAAGCTAAGCTTCACAAGAATCATGGGTATGCAAGATTTAATACAAAACATAAAACCCAACATAATAAACTGCCATCAGTGAATTGTATCTAGGGCGCACATTCTTGGCCTGGACCACTGGAGGAGCAGAGGTGCATTTGTCCAGGGGCATTATCTTTATGTGTTGTTTCAGGGCACATTTGTCAAACACCTTTTGGATCAAACAAGGGTGTTCAAGTTTGTTTAGTACATGGAGAATATATGGGTGCACAAGATTAGTTATATGGGGGCAATCCAGGATGGCCCATGAGCAGGGGTCCCACCACTGTTACATCAAAGAGCCAAGGGGCTTGAGGTTCATTCAGACAGTGGTCCTCATTATAAGTATGGCGGCAGCCGTGCCTGTAAAACTGACAGGCTACCGCCAGACTTGTGAATAAATCCAGCACACGGTAATGAGGAATTACCGAGTAATTTTGACTTTGCTGGACGGAGTAATTCCTACTATGCCGGGTGCCGGTGCCTGTCAGTCCCCATTCCCATTTGAGCCCCATGGGGCTTAATGGGAATAGGAAGCACTGTAGCACTGGCACCATTCTGAGTGGTGCCGGTGCTACCGTTAGTGTCTGTAGGCGTGTGCCGTTCTGCCCGCCAGATCAGACCTGGTGGGGGCCCGCCCACAGACCTCATAGTTTGCCAGTCGATAGCAACGGCGCTGGTAGTTTACCAGCACTGTCACTACCAGACCGGCTGTTAGGCAGAATCACATGCAGTACCCTTGGGGAACACTACATGCAATTAAGACTACAAGTGTCAGTACAAATTCACCTTTGGTACAAGCCCGTACTACACAGTTATGTGGTAGCACTGGCTGAGCAGCCAGACTTATCTCAAGAGTTGAGTGAGCAGTAGAACAAGTTACACAAAGGACCAACTAATACAGTGCTTCAAATAAACACAGATTCAAGGTTTCTTGGTAAAAGAATATACATTTATTTACACAGTCAGTTGGAAAACATTCCATTTGTAAGAGCCGCTCAATATCACACACTAATACACTACAACACACACCACCAATATGTTACTGAACAAGTTCAGCTCCCCTGAAGTGGGAGCAAAATGGCACTTCGGTTATTTAAAAGGGGGGTAAAAAGACAAGGTTATAAGAAAGGCAGCCCAAATACATTCATAGGCAGGGCAAAGGGTGTCAGTTAACTACAACCAGCAATACTTCTCAATAGGCCTGAGCCAAAGTCAATAGTTCAGGGTCTTTGTATATGATAGCACAGTGGCTAAATAGAAGGAATTAATCTCTCTTCTAATTTGACACCTGATCAACAGGAGGAGGGCAAGTTTCTGTTAAATCAGTTTGCCTTCCTGTCTTCACTATCACCAGGCTTGACCCCTTAAGACTTAACCGTTATCTATCAGATAACGGTTAAGTCTTTGCCACAGATTTTAAAATGATTTGGCTTGGCAAAAAGTTTGATGAATGTTTAGGGAAGGATAAGCCTTCGAGTTTGAGGAAAGTTCCACGAACTTTCGCGATGGCCAAAAAGAGTTCCGGACTGTGTTTGCACAGTACCTTTTCAATGAAGAAGAGCTGTAGCTGAGGCAGTTGTTCCTGACAGTTCCTGCAGACCTCGCTGTTCCTGAGCTTCAGTCGTGGGGACAAGAAGGAGGATGTCAGGAGGTTCCTGCACTGCCCAGGGATGAGGCCAAAAGCTGTAGCAAGATGTTGGTTTAAGGTGTCAGTGCCTTAAAGACCACGAGCTGGTTTCTTTCCCTCTGGCTATCTGGTTTTCAACAGCACTCTGATGAAAATTCGACCAGATGGGGACGGTGTCCAGGTGGCTTGTGAGTTGGTTGGTCCCACCAAACTCAAGGGAAGAAGTTAACCTTGAAGGGCTTCTCTGTCGATGGAGTTTCAGGCAATTCGAACCTTAAGCAGGGCTTCACCGGTCTTCCAGGAGTTGCAGCAGTCCTCTTCCTTCAGCTCGTCTTCGATTCTTTTGTTCAAGTGGTCGGCTCTGCTTTCCAAGTCCCAGAGACCTGCTTTTAAACAGTTTTCCCCCATTCATTCCAGCCTTGCTGTCACTCACACAGCAGGGTGGCTGTCCTTGCTGGACAGCCAGCCAGCTAATCACACCAGAGTGCATTCATTTCCTCTAGGAGACTAAGCACAGATAGTTTTTGGCTCCTCCCTCACATCCTATCCACCCCAGACATCCTGGCGCCAGAGGGGGGCTTCAGCACTGAAGACTGCCAAAGGCCAACAAACAAAGGGACCAAACCTGGTTTGGCACGCAGAGACAAACAAAAGAAGGACCTTTCCTAAAAGAAATGACGAAAAAAGTCGACCGGAGTCTGTTTTTACAGATAGGTCTTGGGCGCCATATTGAAAAACATGGCTGACCCGAATTTTAGCTGCCGTTGTTCGCAGTCGGAAAAAATCATGGTAGTTTGATCTAAACCATTGCCACCAGCCATTTAACGTAGGAAAGGGTAACATATGATTGTTACATGAGTGTTTTGACTCAGGGGAGGCTAGGCAACCCCTCCAGCACGCTATAGGAAGATATTGTGTGCTGGGTCATAAATTTAAAGTGACTAGTAAAGTCAATTTAACTTTACATGCTCTGGGAGACAGTAGTCAGTCCCAGAGAAGGTGTTTAATCCTTGGGGAGTCTGAAAGACACCCCTGTGCCACTGCACCGAAGTTGCTGTGTGACACACAGAAAAAGATGATGCCCATGGAGTTTGTTTAAAACACCATAACCAAAGAACACAAAAGTAAAACACAAATCAAAATACACGGAAGAGTGGGGAAAAAGGCCCACACTCTTCCCAGGTAAAAAAATCAAATCCTAGAAATCCAGCAAAGTTGTTGGGGGTCTCAAAAGGTAAGGGAAATAAGCACATTTTGAGAATTCTCCCAAACATCGTCCCCCCCAGACTAAGGGACAGGAGTATTTAATCCACTCCTGGATGAATCACCTTACTCCAGTCGGTCAAACATCCTGGAGAGACCATCAGCATTTTGGTGGTGACACCCAGACCTGTGTTCAATGGTAAAATCAAACCCTTGAACGCGGATTGACCATATCAGTAGTTTAGGGATTCCCCCTTTCATTTGCATCAACCATCTTTGGTTGTCAGTCTGAATCACAAAAGTAGATTCATACAAGTATCGTCTAAACTTCTTCAGTGACCAGACAATAGCAAAACATTCTCTTTCAATGGTTGCCCACCTTGTCTCAGGTTCCTTCAGCCTCCTGCTGATGAAGCAAATGGGGTGCTCCCTACCATTTTCATCCAGCTGACTCAGAATTGCACCTATACCTGTATTGGGAGCATCTGTCTGCACAGTGAAGGTTTGGTTGTAGTCAGGAGCTCTTAGGACTGGAGCTTGACAAAGGGCTTTCTTTAGGCCTTCAAATGCTCGGGTGCACTCCTCATTCCACCTGACATTTTTAGGGCACTTGGGAGAGGAGATTACATTCAAGGGAGAAGCTATGGTCCCATAGTTCTCTATGAAGTTCCTATAGTAACCAGCGAGTCCTAGTAAGGCTCTCACCTGGGTTTAAGTAGTAGGGGTGGCCCCTTTTGTACAGTTTCTATATTGCTAGGCAATGGCCTGATTTCACCTCCTCCTTCTTCATGTCCAAGGTAGACAACTTTACTCTGACCAATTTGACATTTACTTGCGTTTATAGTCAGATGGGCCTGCTCAAGAGCCTGCAAAACATATCCTAAGTGGTCAATATGTTATTTCCAAGTAGGGTTGAACACTACAATGTCATCCAAGTATGCCATGCATAAGTCCTCATCCCATTCAGAACTTGATTAACCATCGTTTGGAATGTAGCAAGTGCATTCTTTAGTCCAAAAGACATTACCTTAAACTAGTAGAGGCCTGCTGGGGTTGAGAATTCAGTTTTCTCATTGGCAAGGTCTGTCAGTGCTATTTGCCAATAGCCTCAAGTGAGATCAAATGTACTTAAGTACTTGGCTGACCAAAGTTTGTCCACCAGTTCATCTGTCCTTGGTACAGGGTGGGCATCAGTCTTTGTGACTGCATTAAGAGCTCTATAGTCCACACAGAATCTCAACTCCTTGGATCCTGACGTTGGTACTAGAACCACTGGACTTAACCATGTACTGGCAGAAGGCTCTACTACCCCTAGATCAAGCATCTTGTTGATCTCCTGTTTTACGTGGGATCTTACATGATCTGACATCCTGTAACCTCTGCTTTTTACAGGTAAACAGTCACTAGTGAGAATATCATGCTGGCCCCAAGGGGCCAAGCCTGCTGATAGTGAAAACAGGGTGGCAAACTGATTTAACGAAACTTGCACTCCTCCTTTTGTTCAAGTGTCAAATTAGAAGAGAGATTAACTCCTTCTATTTTCTCATTTAAAGGCTGGCCTCTGATTAGGTCAGGCTGAGGTTCACTCTCCTCCTCTTGAGCTGAAGCTAGAAGCAAAGCTTCCACTTCTGGTCTTGAGACATAAGCTTTTAGACGGTTGGTGTGAAAGACTCTAGGAGTCTTCTTAGATTGCCTAAGTCCACCAGATAGTTGACCTCTCCAGGTTTACCCACAACCTTGAAGGGACCTATCCACTTGTCCTGTAAGGCCCTCTGCCTTGTAGGTTCCATAACTAGAACTAGCTGGTCTTGAGTAAACTCAACCATGTTGGCCTTCTGGTCATGCCAATGCTTCACCACAGCCTGACCTGCTTTCAAGTTATCTGATGCTTCTGCCATCACGTGTGACATTCTCTTCTGGAGACCTATCACATGTTCAGTGACTCTCACTGGCTTGGGGGAAGGAGCACTCTCCAACCCCTCCTTAATTAGCGCCAAGGGGCCTCTAACTGGATTGCCATAAAGAAGTTCAAAAGTACTAAAGCCTGCTCCCTCCTGAGGGACTTCTCTATATGCAAAGAGAAGGCATGGCTGTAGAAGGTCCCACTTTCCTCTAAGGGGTTGCTCTAAAGCACCTATCATGCTCTTCATTGTACGGTTGAACCTCTCTACCAATCCATTTGTCTGACGATGGTAGGCAGTTGAGAACTTGTAAGTTACTCCACAGTTTTTCCACATGGCCTGCATGTAGTGGGACATCAAATTGGATCCCCTGTCAGAGATAACATCCTTAGGAAAACCTACTCTGGTAAAAATACCAAGTAGTGCCTTAGCCACAGCCTGAGCTGTCACAGTTCTCATACGTATTGCTTCAGGATACCTAATAGCATGGTCTATTACAACCAGGATAAACCTGTTTCCTGAAGATGTTGGAGGGTCTAAGGGACCAACAATGGTGATTTGTACCCTCTCAAAAGGGACTCCCACCACTGGGAGAGGCACCAAGGGTGCCACATTCTTGGCTCCACTCTTGCCAGAGGTTTGGCAAGTGTTACAGCTCCTACAGTACCTATCTACATCAGACCCCAACTTAGGCCAGTAGAAGTATAAAGAGAGCCTTTCCTTGGTCCTCTTGAAACTCAAGTGACCAGCCAAAGGTATCTCATGGACTAACTGTAGGAACTGGAGTCTGCTTTCCAAGAGGCACTACAAGTCTTCTGTAGTCCCCTGGGATAGACTCAGTCGGTTCACCGTAGAAGAGGCCATCTTCCCAGTACAACCTATGCTTTCCTGGCTCTTGCCCATCTAGCTGGGAAGCTGCCTGTTGGTGAAGACCTTCAAGAGTAGGACACTCTCTTTAACCTCTGCTGAAGTCTGCCCTACAGGGTCCACCTTCTGCCAGTAAAGTCTGCAGCTCAGGATGGTCGGCAGGATCCAGATCTCCAACAGGAGCAAGGTCCTTTTCCAGCTCTGATTCTTCAGCAGCTGATTCAACCACAACCACACAAGGTTGTTCCACACACTCAGCCTCAGCTGGTGGAGGGATCAAAGGTGTGATCTTGGGCAGTCCCCTAGGGGATGTCCTGGTTGGTAGCACATTAGTGCTGGCTGGTTTCTTCCTGGTGGTTGGAGGGTTCCCCTTTTCCTCCTTCTTCTTAGAAAGTGCAGTCAGTAAATCCTGTGGACTGGGAGTTATAGTTTCCTCCTCTTAAGAGCCCCTTAAGGTACTCTCTCTGGCCTTCCTAGTCTTCTCCTGTTTCCTTTTGCTGGGAGGCCTGGGGGGCGCTTGATACAACTCCAAGAGTATTTAAGCCATTCTCCAACAGGACTCTCCCAGGTGCTTCACTCTGCACACTTACAGGTATTCTGACAGTCATGTAATTGCACTGGATCAGAGCTGGTAACTGAGGAAGCATTTGGACAGGGCCTCCAGCACGCTTAGTTAGGTACTTAGGTGCCTTAGCAACATCCTCAACCTTGAAAAATGATTCATCAGCTACAGTAATGCTGGCCCCAGTGTCTCTGATGGCAGGAGTCTCCTGACCATTCACAAGAACACTATCTCTGTATTACTCTTTAGTATTATCTGGGATTGAGTTATAGACATCTAAGTTCTGTTGTTCCCACAGACCCAGGGATACTAAAGAAACACTGGCTGAGATTTTCATGGGTTCCTCAGCCAGTAAGTGAAGGTTTCCACTTGCCATTGGTACTTCATCCACTGGGGAGAAGGCTAAGGAGACAGTGAGGACCCCTGAAGGTTTACCCTTATGTTAGGTAAGATTTGGACAGAACGGGTAAATCTTCCTTTCCTGGTTCAACCCTAGAACCTTTTGCTTTATTAGTGGGATATTTTTCATTAATACCTCAGTGAGTGGGAACCTTTTTCCACACTCACATAATCTTTAACTCTTTTTATGGGTGTCATTTTTAAGACTCTCCATAGTGTCTTTTTAAAGTTATCATCTTTTGCAACTTATTGGCAATAAGTGCCTGTTGTTGCTGGGTTGCCCTAGGGGCACCCCTTCTAACTTTCTTGTGCTAACCTTGAGTGAACTACAGTTCCCAAGGGTAGAAAGGATTTTTGGATTCCTTTTACATTTTGTTAAGTAAAACCAGCACACGCCACCTTATGTGGAGTGCTGGGGAGATACAATGTATCCCCTTTCACACTAAAACTGTAACAATTATGTTGCAGTGACAAGTTTAGCTTCAATGGCTGGTGGCAGTGATACGTTGTATTAATATGGTGCACCTTTACTACGGGCTGTGTTCACAGCTGCAGTAAAGGGACGTAAGGGTGTCCATTTTACCAAAATGGCCCCTGTCTTCTTTCTTTTTTTGCCATTTTAGTGTTTCTTGTCGTTTCCTGTTCTTTCTCCTGACATCCAGGTGCGGAAATTCCTTTGTGTGATTTTTGTCTTCGGTGGGAGTCCCCTGTCCCAGTTGCAGCATCCTCGTCCTCCCCCATTGTACACTGCATTACTGACTGCAAATCAGGTGTGTCCGGGAAGGTACTCCGCAATGCATCCCACACATGTGCCATTACATTGTTGAATGACGCTCCATCATGGCGATCACAATACAATACAATGTCACCCCTTGGAACCCGGCCTTCACCCATACCCCATTAGCCTGGTCGCCCACCGCAGATACTAACAAACTTTTGACGTCACCAATTACCAGTGGAACCCCTGCTGTATTTTTCTCAAATGCGTATATCCATTTACTAGCCCCCCCTGAGAGTGGGTACAAGGTTTTCAGTAAGTTAGCCTTATCCATCTGCACCCAGGGAACATAGTCAGGTCTTCCTCCCCCTTTGTGTATCAGTGGCATTTGTAAATTTGACTTCCCTTTTCCTTTACTTATCCATGTCCCTCTCTTTTTTCCCACAGCCATTCTTCCGATTCTGATCCTTAACCTCCCCAGATGCCACCCTTCCTCGTCCCCTTCGTCACCCAATAGTGTTCTCCCCTGTAAACCTAAGCCACCTGCTCTTGCCCCTTCCCCGTACTCATCTATGTCACTTCAGCATTCCTCCTCCCTCTCAGACGTCACACTCGTCTTATCTATGCGGAATAGGAAGTCCCCTGTCTTCCACTCATCTTCCGTTGCACTTAGTGGGGTAGTTGGGGCTGGGGGTGGCAGTGTCTGTCCAACCCCCGGCAGGAGCTGGCTTCTCTCACATATTGATCTTAACCATGTTAATTCAGCTTGTGTCATAGTTATCTGTGTTTCTAAATCTTGCGTTAGGCGGCCTAAGTTCTCTGGGGGTGTGCTTGTTGGCCCGTAGGATCCTTTGGTGTCATAAGGGGGAGCACTTGGTCTAGGCACATATAAGGGCTGACTATATCCCTCAGCCGGTTTTGTTAGCAACGGGTATATATTTTTGATTTCCTCCCCCTTTTCTACCCCTTCCTCCTCTTTTCTCTCTCTTTCTTGGGGCTGCTGTTCTCTATCTCTGTTTTCTATAGGCGGTACTTCTTCAAACATCCGCCAAAGATCTAACACTTCTCTCCTGTTTTGGAGCTGCCTACCTTTGTACTTAATTGACACATAGGTCACTACAAGGTTCAATACTGTCTTATCGAACGACCCTCCTTCTGGCTATATTTGAGACGTTCCGTCTCCCATTATTTCCGCTAACCATTGCTCATGATAGTATTTGATTTTCTTGCTATACAATGGGAGGTGTTGGCATATGTATTTGTATTAGTATTTTATTTATTTGTAAAGCGCTCCTGGCCTTGGGGAATCTTGGTGCATGCTTTACAGAAAAAAGCATTATGTAAAAGTAAACAAACTTGTTCATAGGTTACAATATGCAATCAGGACAATACACAGTATTGGATTAAAGCCAGGTTAACGTACATCAGGTAATACAGTAGGTGCAAGGAGATAATTCAGGTATAGCTAAACTGATGACTGCTGCGCAGCAAGATCCTGTTCATGGAGCCAGTGTTTAGTATTACTCTTAAATAGTTCGAAGGAGGGTTCGGATCTGAGGGAGGACAGAAGCATGTTCCAGAGCTTGGCTGTCAGCACAGGAAAGCTGGAGTCTCCAGCTTTTTGGAGCTTAAATCTGGGGATGCACAAGGTGTGAACTTGAGCAGCTCTTAAGGGTCTCGTGGAGGTGTGTGCAGAAAGTCTGTTCATAAGGTATACTGGGGCGAGATTCGCCCTAGCTTTGTGCGTTAATGCCAGAGTTTTTAGGGAGATTCTATGCTCAACAGACATCCAATGAAGGTTGCGTCTTGTGTCTGATATGTGGAGCTTTTTTGTAATGTTGAGGGCAGCCCTGGTGGCATTATTCTGTGTTACTTGGAGCTTATTGATATTTCTATGGCTGGTCCCTAAATAGAGGCCGTTGCTGTAATAAATTTTGGCCATGACTAGGGTTCTAGCAAGAGTAATACTGTTGGAAGTCGTAAGGAAGGGCCTGCACGCGGTAATTAGTTTGCACGTGTAAGCTGATGCTGCTACCACAGCGTTAGTTTGTCTAGTGAAAGATAGTGTAGCATCAAGGTAAATACCCAGTGTTTTCGTATAATTGGAGACCTTGATAGTGTTGCCGTCAATAGTGGAGGATATAATGCCGAGTCCAGTTTATTAAGTCTAATGTGAGAGCCGAGCATTAGTAACTCAGTTTTCTAATCATTTAGGCAGAGACCATAATGCGCTATCCAAACTTGGATGATTGAGTAGGTATCATTAAGGGCTTTTGTGTCTGTTGCCTGGTCACCAGTGATGGGGATGGGTATCTGGGTGTCATCCGCATAATTTGTATACGTGACACCCAGATGATCGAGAATGTCGAAGAGATGCTTAGTGTACACGTTGTACAGAGTGGGAGAGAAACATGAGCCTTGCGGGACCCCACAGAGTACTGGAGAAGGTTCAGCCGTGGCACATGGAGAGAAGACAGAGACAGTTCTATTTGCAAGGAAGGATTTAATCCAAGATGTAGCTGTATCTGAGAAATGGGCAGTTGTTTTCAGGTGGTGGCAGAGAGTTCAGTGGTTGCTCAAATCAAAAGCTGCCGATAGGTCAAGCAGTAGTAATAGGGCTAATTTACCCTTGTCTTTTATGTCTTGAATTTCTGTAGGTCACCTTGACAGTTGGACGTTTTGAGCTTCCTGATAATGTTTTCCACTTCCCACGTGGACAACAGTGAGAAACTTAATGGTTTAAATGAAGGCTCAGAATGGGTGGTGTTGTACATATCTGGTTTGGAATCTGGATCTGCAAGTAGACTACATTTTCTGGAGTTCATTTTAGTTTGTAACATAGATATTTTGTCAAGGAAAGCCTTTTGGATGTTGGCCCACCACGAAGAATCTGTGATGCATTTATCAATGGGGACAATAGGAGATTCAAGTTCTTTAAAGATCTTGAACAACTCTTTTGTATTGGATTCAGCTTGTATGATTTGTTTATTGAATGTGTCTTGTTTGGTTAGATAGATAGCTTCTTTGTAGTTGCAGGAGGCTGTGGTCAGGATGCTGTTATTGGCTTCCGAAGGGCAGTTTTTCCACTGTGCTTCAGTATTTCTCTTGGCTTTGCGCAGATCTCGTAGGTGTGGTGTAAACCAGGTGTTGAGGCTTGATCGGGTTTGGGTTTGCACAGTTTTAAGGGAGCTATAGTGTTTAGTGCTTTTAGAATGGCGTGATTGTATATATCCACTAGAACTGTAGGGTCTGAGTGGGAGGTTGAGGTGTTGTTGAGGAGGGGAAGAATAAGTGGGAGGATTCTTTCTGTTGTAATGTCCTTCTTATTCCGGGTAAGAATAGCCAGGGCAATGTTTGGATTAGGGCTGTGTAGTATAGCTGTTTTAATAGAGAAGGTTATTTTGTGGTGATCAGACCAGATGCATGGTGTGATGAACAACAGATTAGTTGTGCAATTGAGGTCCGCAAGCTAATCCAGGGTTCTTCCTTTGATATGTGTAGGCTCATGAATGTGGTGGGTGTATCCGAGATCCGATAGTGTACTAGCTAAGTCAAGGGCATTAGTGTTCTTGGGGTCTTTGAAGCCAAGATTGTGCTGGAACGGTGTGTCTGTCCCCATTGTGTGATTCGTCTTCCCTACTGAGTGCGTGCGTGGATGTATGCACAATCTTCTAAGGACACATTTAATCCTTTTTTATCTACAATCACCAGACACAATTCTTACAACAAATCAATACAACATTTAGAATGTACTTTTCATCAATTTTTCAAAGCATTGATTTTTTTTTTTTTTTTTTATTTTTTTAAAAATGTATTTATTGGTTTTAACAGAATAACAAAAACAAGTATACATCACTTGAATATCAGACGAATAATCAAAAAGTAACGTAACCCTCCCACCCCCACCCCCCCAACACAAGACCAAGTAAACATTATTGTCCCATTACGAAAGGCCAGATTGATGGCTAGGGAAGTCCGATCCATCCGAGGCATCGTCAGAGTTATTAGGATGCAGAAGTGGCTCAGTCAAGGCCACCCAGCGTTGTAGTTCTCCGCTGGAGTCTAGCCTTTGTTCAAGGATTGCCGTTTCCCACGCGCCAGTCTCCGCCGTTATCCATTTAGTCAGGTCCCCCCACCACAATGCCTCATGCGGGGCCCTAGGGCTCTTCCATCCCATGGCTATGCGCCTCTTCGCAGTTATGTAGATCAAGTCTTTGAGCTTGTTCAGAGGTTTGTTTTTGTGGTTGCGTTTGTATCTGCCCAGGATGCATACTGCGGGGCAGTTCACCTCTAGCTCGATGTCTGCGTCCGCCACCCTCCCCTGAACCTGTGTCCAGAAGTGGCGTATCTCCGGGCAGCCCCAGAACATATGCGTCATACCCGCCTTCGGCTCCCTACATTTGGGGCATAGCTGGACCTCGGCTCCCCTGAAATTAGATATAGCCTCTGGTGTTAGGTAGGCTCTGTTAGTGATGTACAGTTGAATGAGCTGCAGTCGGGCATTCCTGGAGACTTTTTTATGGTAGTGGGTTATTTTCTCCCATTCGGCGTCCGTGAAGTCTAAGCCAAATTCGATTTCCCATTTTGCTCTACATTTAAGCACGGTGTTAGTCGTGCCCTGGAGCAGGGTTTCATACAATCGCGAGGTTTCATGGCCGCCCTCGGCTGTATTCAATAATGCTTCTATGACCGTATTTTCCGTCATGGGGGTGGTAGCCTCCGGCCATCTGACCCTAATGGCGTGTGTCACTGCCCCGTGGAGCAAAAATTGGCCAGCGGGTAATCCCGTAGTTTCAGCAAGATCAGGAAATGGCATGATCTCTTCATCCCGCATTAAATCTCCCAGGGTGGCCACTCCGTAAGGTTCCCATTGGGTGCGTGATTCGTGAAAGCCCCATGGCTGATGAGCCATAATTGCTGCTATAGGGATTTGAGGTGAGAAAGGATCAGCTGGCCCCACAGTTTTGCACGCTCTGTTCCAGAGCTTTATTCCAAGTCTAATTAAGTATGGAAGGGGCTGCGTGAATCTGCCCTGTGCCCACAATAGGTCCCTCAGGAGGAGGTTGGGTAATGCAGGTTGGAGGAGCCTAGTGTCCGAGGAGGTCTCATCGGCCATCCATCGCATCACATGCCTTAGCTGGCTCGCCAGGTAGTACAATTCAAAATTAGGGACCTTAACTCCTCCCCTCTCGTAAGGTCTTTGGAGTGTGTCCAGCGCCACCCTGTGTCTGCCCTCCTGCCAAAGGAACCGTCTGCATAGTTTGTTTATGTTTTTAAAGAAGGAGGGGGGGATATTGTAGGGACGTTTGTAAAGTTATACAGTAGGCGGGGGAGGGCAACCATTTTGAGTAGACCGGCCCTACCGGCCATCGAGAGCGGAAGCTTACCCCAGAATTCCATAGATTTTTCTAGAGCGTCTTTGGCTCTCACCGTATTAAGTGTATGTTCCGTGAATGGGTCCCGGCGTATGGTGATTCCCAGGTATTTAAAGGAGGTCGATTGCCACTCCAGATCTAGGGAGGGGAGGGAAGGGCCATTTTTATATAGGGCGGCAAGAGGGTAGAGGCAGGACTTCTCTTTGTTAATACGAATACCCGTGTATCTACTGAATCCGTCCAGTGTTTCTAGGATGTAGGGCAGGAGGTGTTCGGGGTTATGTAAGAACAATAGCGTATCATCCGCATACATAGAGACGAGGTGGGTCTCTCCGTCAATTACAATACCCCCATCTCCGTATTCCTGCCTGAGGTACGTGGCTACGGGTTCGGTGGCGATGATGTATAGCATCGGGGAGAGTGGGCAGCCCTGGCGAGTGCCTCTATGTAACGCCCATTTGTTTGAGAAGGTCCTGTTCGTGCGCACCCTAGCGGTGGGGTTGGTGTAGACTAGCCGGGTCCATTTCAGGAAAGCAGGTCCTATCCCCATTTTAGCCATAGTGGCATAAAGCCATTCCCAACGCACTGAATCAAAGGCCTTGGTGGCGTCTAGTGACGCCACCGCGTATTTCTGAGGCCTCTGCTCCGTGCTGTATATAATATGGTGCAACCTACGCAGGTTCTCTGTTTTTCAAAGCATTGATATCACATTTTGACCCAATGCACTTGCAATAACAAAACATAAAACATGAAACATAAAACGTGACATACTGGTGGACTCTACTTACAACAAATAATGTAGAACATATACCCTACCTTCCTGCCCATGTACTCCCATCTTGCCCTTAACCCAGGTACCCCCCTTACAGACACTCCCCTCGCTTAACTTTCCCTGGCCCTTTCTGGGCCCCCCTCTAAAGGGCTGCTATCAGAAATAGATAAGAAACAGAGAATAACTAATGTTTACAGAGTCTTCTCCTTTCATAAGACTCCCCACCTTCCACCCCCCTTTCGGAGCTAGGTTCCCATACCTCCTTTCACCTTGTCACCTCTTACAAATTCCTAATGGCCAGATGCAGGATAGAACAGTCAAGAGAGAGTCCACCAAGCTTTATATCAACCAAATATTCCTTAACTACCTCAGTCTGACTCCAGTTCCCCCTTCCCTTACCCTTCCTTTATAATCTCTTGCAATCAATACGCATGTGTCCGTATTGATCCGAGAGCCTGCATGCCCGGTCTATCCACAATCAGGGTGCCACCCCACAATCAAGAGCCAGATCCGGCGAGCGGTATGGCCGGTTATTCCCAAAGCCGGGACCCGCGGAACCTTCTTAGTAGCGTACACGTTTTAAGGGGTACCAGTTGACGTATGTGGGCAGCCTTGATGGGGGCGCCCTGGATCACGCCGCTGTGGCCGGGGGATGTCTTGAATCAAAAGGACAATGGAACGCTATTGCATCTGGGTCACCAAATGAAAATGATCATGTCCCACAATTATAATAAAAACAACAGAATAAATTAACACCAGTGGACACACCTCAGTAGGGAATAAGACCAGGAGAGATCGTGAGTGAGTAAAGGATATTCTTAATATAAAGATAGAAATGGGGCACACAGAGGACTCTGCTACTCCGAGGGCCCTCTGCCCACAATACAGAAACTTCACATTATATGTTAAAACGCGTCATCTATGACGTATTCTATATGGGTTATACAAAAACATTTAATTGGTTTGGCTGAACAAGACATTATACATTATGTAGTCGTGCTGCTGCTGGATTGGCTGGAGCTGAACCCGTTGCTTCTTGAGGCATGCAGGTCAGCCGGCTCATCAGGGAGGGGTAAGGGGTCAAGCCATGTCCACGCAGTTATTACTCTAACTAAGCTAAGCTTCACAAGAATCATGGGCATGCAAGATTTAATACATAACATAAAACATAACATAATACACTGCCATCAGTGAATTGTATCTAGGAGGCAAATTCTTGGCCTCGACCATGGGGGGAGCAGTGGTGCATTTGTCCAGGTGCATTATCTTTATGTGTTGTTTCAGGGCACGTTTGTCAAACGTCTTTTGGATCAAACGAGGGTGTTCAAGTTTATTTAGTACATGTAGAATATATGGGTGCAAAAGATTAGCTACATGGGCAATCCAGGCCCAACATCAGCATTGAAGCAAAGCAAGGTGGCTTCTTCATCCGCGGTTGCGCCATCACTTCATACAAAACCATCGTTGATGAGCCAGGGAGTCAACTCTTCATCTATAACTCTGTCTATATGTCATGCCAAGTCTCAGTTGACGCCGACAGTCAGCTCCCTCCACGAACCTGTCAATGGCTGTGCACAGGACATCAACCACTACCCTGTCGACAACACCATCAATGATCTCATTGACGACCAGACATAAGTCTTTGATCATGGCACCATTGATTGACTGGAAGACTACGTCTGTGACACCGTCCTCACAGCCATCAGCCTTGACTGCCTTTCCCAGGTCTCTACTGCCTTTTCCATTAATCCTAAGGGTCACTCCGGCTATTCCAAGCCCATCAGCTATTCCACCTGAGGAAGTTCTACAACCTGCCCTTGATTCTGACCTGAACCTCACTGTGGGTCTGTGATGACAATATCATAGAGGGACATTCAAGCCCCAAGTTGCCCAGGCCGCCACCCAGGGCAATCCTGGGACCATTGGCAGTACATTCCAGCGTTCCTGCAATGGAGCCTCCGATGGACATCCTCTTGGACATTCTCACCACCTTGTTGTCCGAGTTGTAAGACAGGCTGCCTGGCTAATCCGCACCACCACAAGAAACAAGTGGATTATCTGTACCACAACAAGGCCCAAGTGGATCTGTTTCTGCTCCTCCTCCCCACCCACTGGGACCGGCCCCTGCCCACCCTAACAGACACGGAATTCGCTGACTGCATGTCACAAGGAGATGCTCAAGCACACCCGGTGCACAGATGAGTTTGATGATCTGATGCCAGGAGACGGCGAACCAGATGACGCTTCTATTCGTGATTCCCCCCCAGATTACATTGGGTTCTTCCATGCCCAAATGTTAAGGGCCACAAACCTGTTTTGTTTGACTCTCGAGGAACAAAGGAAGGAATGTTTCCTCTAACAGCGTCAAAGGCAGTCCAGAAAATGGATGGTTGTTATTTCTGTGTTGCAAGACATTTGGGAGAACGGTATGCTAACCATCACCAACACATCCACTGTACCCCCTAAGAAGTAGAGGTTTGATAAAAAGTATAGGGTCCCGGACTCTGCGCTTAAATGCCTCAGGACTCTGAGGATTCTGCCTCAGTCTGCAAGCCTTCATCCAATCCCTCTTCACTTTGCTCTGTTTCACCTGATAAAGAAGGCAAACACTGCAATGCCTTTGGGAAATGCATCATTTGACCACTTCTACAACTATTAAAATGCAATTGTCATTGTGTTCAAGGTGCGACCTATTTTTTTATTCCTCCCAGACAACAAAAGGAAGGAGGCATTTGCATTTCTTTGCCAGGGAGAAGCGGCTTCGGGCTATGCAAGTTCCATCTCTGTGAACATAGTGGACATTGGTTTCTGACAACTGAGAAACAGGGCTGTTTGATGCATGCAAGGCTGGTTAAAAGCCACCAATTTCCAGCCAGAAGTCCAGGCGTAGGCAGAGGACATGCCCTTTAATGGAATTAACCTCTTCGGCAAGAAAATGGAAGAGACTTTACAGACCATCAAGGCCGACACAGAGACTGCCCGTTCTCTTGGCATGCTGCAACAATGCTGCCAGTACTTTCAGTCTGAGAAGTCCATTTCTCCTGGTCATCAAAGGGACTGACACCTCTCATACTGCTACACAGCGATGAACACCTACATATCGAAGTCCCATACCAAAGTAACCAGTGATGACGTGGCTCCTCACACACAAGGAGCCTAAAGAGCGGGTCTCAAAGATGCCCTTCCTCACCCCCAGATTGCTGTCACGACGACGAGCCAGAAACACGCTCGCAGCCACCCATCTTATTTCGGACGAATCCCGAGTGCACTACTGATTGACAAGTACACAGAAAGGTATCCTTGCGGCGAGCCATACAGACTGAACCCCGTTCACATTTTCACAGGTATAGGCGAAGAAACAGAGATCGGGGATGGAAACACCTATATGGTCAGTCTCGACTAAGCACTAAGAAGCAACGATGCTGACGTCATTAGTGACACCACGATGTTGTAGCATTAGACATGAAGCACATTCGCAATCTTGCACCGCATTACACAAACACATTCGCGTACACGAAGAACATGATTACACAGTTCTATAGCTGAAGGACAGATACATATACATACTGTCAATGCCATTATTATTTTCGCCTTAGCCAAATGCAGTAATGCAGAACCGCAAGGCACAAGAAATCCTGATTTACTAAGGAGATTAATCCGCAGGAGATTACTTTTCTAGATATTACCATCTTTCATAATTTGTGAAATCTAAAAGTGAAACCATACAACAAGAAAACGGATAAGAATGCCCTTCTTCATTTTTCTAGTCACCATGCCAACCACATCAAAACCAATTTGCCCTTTGGGCAATTCCTCAGACTCAAGAGAAACAGCAGTCTGAAGCAGGACTATAGTGACAGCGCCAACATTCTGTCTAAAAAACGACGCAGCAAGGGCTATCTGGCCAAACTGGTCAAATGTTCCTCCAAAAGAGCATACAATAACAACCGTGATGCTTTATTAGAAAAAAAGAAAAGAGATGATAAGGAAAACCAGATTGTGTTTGTAAACACCTTTTCGAATTTCTCATATAAAATTAAGGGTATTATCAACAAGAAGTGGAAAAAAATCTATAATGACAAATCCACTCCACCTCCATTGGTAGCTTTCAGGAAAAGCCAAAACATTAGAGAGATGTTAATCAGGAATGACATATCTGTTAAGCGTACCGCAGAACCTAGACAAACTACCCTATGGGGCCATACAGATGTTAAGGGACATTGCCCTTGTGGGTAGTGTGTTAAGTGTGCCTTTACCAAAGAGACCAAGCAGATTGCGCTTAATATGACCACCACATGGGTACTAAATGAGATGACTAACTGTAATACTGAGAATGTGGTATATTTAAGCAAATGTCGTTGTGGACTACAATACATCGGCAAGACTAATAGGAAATGCTGCATATGCATATGCATGGTGGAACACTGCAGTTGTATCAAGAATCAAACATTGACGGCACCAATGGTTAAACACTTTGTACAAATGAAACATTCCCATGAAGACTTTAGATGGGTAATATTGAAGAAAGTCTGTGGCAATGGAAAGGCAGAAGTAGATCGTAAACTGGTGATGTTTGAGCAAAGAATGATTTTTAAATGTCAAAGTCATATCATTGGTTTAAATGAGGAAATGGATTGGAAACATACATATGCTTGATCATGGGGTTTATATATTTATGTCATTTTGACCTTAAGTCCCTGTGTCTAACCTTAGCTATATATCGGGATGGACTCCCTTCATGCAGATATGTCATTCATTTACATCTGGACAGTGCTGTCGGATATGGTTTTACATGTTTTACTTACAGCAATATGTTTGATTATCAAATAAGACATTGTAACAACTGGTTGTTTCCTGTGAAAAAACGGTTACATTCTTAGTGTACTAGGACATCTGTTATTATGGTCACGGGTATCACTATATATGTAAAAAATATGTCTGTATAAAACACGTCTTAAACGGTCTTTGAAATTCCCTCATCACAGCATTCCCTATGCAACTGTGATAATTGGTGTTTGTGATGTAAAGCATATATGCATATTCCATCCTGCCACGTTTGGGTCGTAAACTGAGAGGCATTGTTTCCAAATGGACTTGTGTTCATACACCTACATGCAATCCACCTACATGCAATCCAGCACCCGTTTCAAAATTCAGTAAATTGGGTCAACTCTAAAATATATTTCAAACTATCGTTTGTCAATAAGGGTGAGCCCTCATTGGACAGGTCTTTTGTCTATGTCCATTGCTAATTATATATTTCAGTTACAGTCCTGGCGTTTCATCTAATGTGTGACCCGGGATTTATTTATTATTTGTTTGGACGTGTCCTACACACTCTAGATTGGATCATTGTGGTCTGGTAAGGTGGCATGTCGACATTACATGGATTCATATTTACGATCACCCACGAGTGTAATGTTACTGTGTAGTCCCCATTCTATACCAACTAATGTTGAAGCTGTGGATGTGAATCTTCTAGTCCTCTTTCTATACTTACCTAAGTTGAAGCCGTATATACGACTTGAGTAGAACACGCCAGGTTTAATCGAGAGTTCAACACGGAGTGTCTATGGTCTCTGGTATTGCCTGTGCAGACATTGACGACTGCATTCTAGAAGGTATGTAGCGGTAAAGCAGGCATTTTTCTACACTTTTGTGTGACACGTTACTGTGTTATCAGCAACAAAGGTGCGTACGTTGCATAATGGTTTATATATCTTTCGACCCATAGTGGGACCCTACATTGGCGGTGCACTATCTTTGTGAGACCGCAATTCCGGCGGATAGGACTACGGTGGATGAGTCCAGAGGGCATTATTAGCAGAATACGAGGTACAATGGCGGTACTAGTGGCTAATCTTGGTGACGGTGTGCAGTATAAATCCACAGTATTTGGTGTCATCCATGGTGATGGGATATATTATGTCCGGTTCATATTCACAGATATCTTGGTGATGGTTGGGAGCATAAATTCTTGACAAGTGGTGTTTTTCCATGGTGATGGGATATGATCCGCTATTCATGTGGCTTCATTTTGACAGACAACTTTGATATGTTGTCTTGTGTTTGTTTGCATTTACTGATTAGGACCGACAGCTACTTATAAGCAGTGAACAAACCTAATAAGAGCCTTGATACATGAAGTCTGCAGCTATTGAGGGGTGTATTGAGACACCAGCACTACGAATTTTACATTAAGAGGTACGTAGTTGTTTTTGAGAATCTTGAGGCAGGGTTGATAGCAACCTGTGGACCTTACCCAGTATATTACGATTATGGAGTATATGCACGGGAATGTTGAGCTATGTTTTAAGCTTATGCTGACTATACAAGGTAGTTGATGGTGGTATATGGTGACGGCCCCCTCTTTTTGTATTTTTAGGAGTAATCTTCTGTTTAAATTTGGAATCTTTTATGTGGCCCTGGATTGAATGGTGGCAACCAGGAAAATCGTGTTTTTGCCCTGAAGAAAGTTCATGCAGTTATTGGTAAGAAGAACTGAAACATGTCAGGATCTGTTTATGTTTGAGTTATAACACCTAGAAAGTGTATGAGGTGTCAAAGCCATTTGTATGTTTTTTTCTACAACTGTTAAATGTGGTTATAAGTATGTGAGTTTGGTGACATAGTTGTATTTTATATCTACCATGTGTTGTTTGTTGGGTCATGTTCATGTACAACATTTTTTTAATCTTTTTGTAAACTTTATTAAAAATGTTAAGAACTGTGTATAAATGCTACATACTTGGTCTATTTTTTAAAGACTATAGGTACGGGGAGGTCTTTCCACCAGGCTATTTGTATAGATCAGTGAATCTGAAAAAATCTAAACTGTCTCCTTTATATATAAATATTTATGGTCAACCTCTGACCGTGTGAGAGAGGGAGTATCCAAAGGGGCATTTTGCCTTTATTAAGGTTGACAAGAAATCCTGAGCAAGCTTGCAGCTACTTATCACGAACAACCCTATGGGACTGCAGGGATATATATAGAGCCTGATAGGACCACGTGTGACTAACATGTAGAATTTATATTATATGTCTAAGAAAAATTACAGAAGGCCCAAAAGCCACAGAGCCTGAGACAAGGAGAGTTGATTCAGGTGGCACAGAGCACGAAGCAGGCTCACATCCAAGGTCAGTGATACGTGGACACATTCCAATCTCCAGACAACAAGGGGACCAGCTGCAGAGAAACTGAATAAATCCTCACAAATGTAAGTGGAGGGGCTCAATTTTGTGGTCCATAAGCACGTGATACAGCCAAACGAGACAATGGACAGTCACCCGTGGTGGGAAAGAGGAGCCGATCCCATCAATTCAGACGCAGATGGCAACAAGTGTTGCGACGTGAGGAGCGCATTCTCATAGGCAAAGGTGGTACACACAAGTTACAATGGAGACACATAATCATTCACATCACCTTGAATAGGTGCACAGAAGGCTGAGAACCAAATCGAGTCCCAGGCCTGGGGAGATCAGCTCTAACCAATCACAGCTTAGAGATAGCTCTAACCAATCACAGCTTAGAAAGCCAGGGGTGGATGGCAAAGGGTACTAACCAATAGTAAGGCCATTACTCTGCAACAATGTAATAGATAGTTTCTTGGCGACGGGACGGCCCAGCCACCTGACATGCAAGGGCCAGTAGAATAACCTCTATAGGGGACAGATATAGGTGTTATTACTCTCGATACCCAATCCTCTGTGATGATAGGTTTTCGGAGAAGGGCCCAGGTGATGACTCCACACTTGTACACAACTGTACTGCAAGCCATGGAGAGCTGAGATGTATGGGAGAATTCTCATGGTCTTGTATTGATCCCTGTTGGTTTTGTTTGCAATAAACTGCAGTTCTAACTTGCCATTGACTGAGTCCTCTGTTTATTCTGGGGAAGGGTTTTGGGGCCCTTTAGAGTTAGGTGGACACCCAGACCTCTGGTATACCACGGGAGAGAACTCCTCCAACAAGCCAAACCACCAAACAAACCTGACCTGGTCCGGGACCAGACCTCCCACCCCACTTTCATACCCCGGTGGGAGGGAGGCTTTCTCAATTCGTCAACCAGTGGAAGTCCAACACCACGGATGGATGAGTGCTATCCTTTATGCAGCAGGGTCAAACGCGGAAGATTGTCAAACGTCACCCATGATCCCTCCCATACGAAAGGTAGAGAAACACCTGCCTCGATTGCTACAGGAGTTCCAGCCGCTCCTCTCAACAGGAGCCATCGAACGAGCTCCAACCAATCAGCAAGGGTGGGGAGAGTATTCCAGGTACTTTTAGTGAAAAAGAAGCATGGAGGTTGGAGACCCATCCTACACCTTCGGTTCCTCAAAATGTTCATTAAAGCCCAAACTTTCAGGATGGTAACCCTGCAGCAGGCTTTGTCTCAGATGCAAGAGATTTTCTTGCATTCCAGTATCTAGAGTATGCACATTTCCACATCTCTATTCATCGATAACACTGTCACTTCCTGCATTTCATGGTGGCAGGGACCACTACCAGTTCACGACTCTGCCCTTCGGACTGAGATCAGGCCCAAGGTTCTTCACCAAATGCCGGGCCCCGGTGGTGGCACTGCTAATTTATTTCCTCATAGAGGCCTAATTAATCTTGTAGAAGATTAAGAGTTGCACGAGGACACAATTCATTGTTGCACTGAGGAGAGCTCTTAATTTCCTTTGGGGCAGAAAGGACACAGTTATGGTCCACCCGATTTCCAAGAGCACGTATATGTAGCTAGGGGTAATATCCCTACTCTGAGCTTAAACAGCAGGATGCGTACATGTGGTTCTTTAATGTAGTCTGCCATAATTGGTAACCCTTTAGAAGAATGTTGTGGTAGAATGTTACTGGCTGAAACAACAGAATGTGGGAGATGGATCTAAATGAGAAGCTGTGGTCGCTAGAGGGCTGCACTAGAGAGGAGGAAGATGTGCTGCAGTCATTGTATATGACTTACCTATTAAACAAGAGTTGATTATTTCACGAGGCGAGATGCCTTTATTCTATAGTTCAGGTATTTTTCAAACTGGATTACATTTTTTATGTGCACGTATGATGCTAACAAACAGCTATTGCAGGTATTCTTTTTATATTATTTGCTTGTATGTATATACACATTTGATCACAAAAGAACGTGCAATAGACAAGAAATCAGATTTGACGGGGAGCAGTGAGGCTCTTACAATGGGCTGCGTTTGAGGGGCCTTCTGACCAGATTGTGGAGGAGACTAAGCCACAGCCACCGGGGACAACACATAAGTGGACTTACATAGATTAGGGGCAACCAACACCAGACAGTTTTGCGTGCTGGTTGGTGGTATGGCCAGCTGTGCTTGTGATGTGACCATGCCAGTAAAGCATCCAATACTGCATAGATTATTATAATTTAATTTTGCATTTATATGGCTTTACAAACCCTCTGGTATGTGAGCGCTGCTTATTATTACCCACGCTGTTTTATCGACCTCATAGGGATAAAAGGCTGAGTTTGGCCCTGCCAGGATTCGAACCTGCATCAGCAGGCTCTGCACAGATATCAAAGCGAACGCTCTACTCGCCGTGCTATCGAACCGGCACTTGAAATATTTGAGCAACCTCCTTTAAGCATAACTCTAACATAAGTCTAAGGCATATTGTACTTTTTTTAAAAAAATAGGCATATCAATACACAATGTGGCATAAAGGGCGTGTCCCTTGAGCAAGTCGCCAACCAATTCCTTAAATTACGACAAAATTAACAAACCAAATAAAATAAAATCTCTAATCTGAAGCTACCAATAGCAAGAGGCTTCCAGGTCCCTGTCTGTTTTTCCGGTTATTAGACTTGTATAAATTCCTCTGAGAGGTTCAGGGAGACTAATCCGTAGTGTGTCCAGGGGATGCCACCAGGTAAGTCCAAACTCTCACTAGTAAACCTGATGGTGCTGTTTGAGTTCCAGCTTGGAAGTTGGTGCTGGTATTAATGTACAGATCAGGTACAGACACACACATTAAGATAGTCCATGCATTGTTTACTGAAATAAATACACTATTCTAGTTTGTGTATACACAGTAAAATCAGAGGTAAGTAATACACATAATCAACACAGGCATTAGAGCAGTGCTCCCCCAAGTGGACAACAAAGAACACAACAATATTAAGCACAAGTTGGTGTGAAAGTGAGGAGGAATGTTTGGTAATGTGACGATTCACTAGGTGTCGTCCTTCTCCCCAGGGGGAGAAGCCCCATCTCATGAGGCTAGAGAGGCGAGGCCGCCACTTAATAGTGCCCCTGGGAATGGTTTAATGCGGGAATACCTCATGGGGAATGACTCCCCTACTGGGGATAAGGACTACCACCTGCGTGATAGACGGCACAACACCTGAACCCAAACCTGCACGAAACCTCTTGCACCCGTTCATACATCCCCCTCTGACGCAACCATGCGGTCTTGCAACATGTCATTTTCATCAACTGAGACAGACGACTGTCTGAAGAGCAAAGGTTAATCCCAATGCAAGTACTGAGAAGAGGTGGCCCCAAGGAGCCATGAACAGTGACTCATGGAACGCGCAAAAATGTTCTAGTGTTCCGCAGGGGACTAGTCACCAAAAACACTGTAAAAAGCGACAAGAGACTGGGAGAATCCTCATGGATGCAGGGCAGCCAAGAAGGAAAGCAGCACGAGACAGTCCAGCCCGAGAAAACCAGAGGCGTTGCAGAGAACGCTCTGGGGAAGCCGAAAGCAGTCATTCGCTGGAGGCGAGAAGCAGGGGCGAGTCCTTTGCCTGGTGATGTGGAGCTGGTCCGGAACACGGCTGGAGGCCTGGAGGCTGAGGAGGGGGGGGCACGACCTTGAGGGTGGATATTTTACAATCTGCACCTGTACTTTTACGAAGTACCTTGCGATGGTGCTGGATGCATCCCATCAGGTACTTCCAGAGTACACATTTAAATCGAGATACTAGATTACTGCCTCATACCAGGCAAAACCACAGTTCCATCTTAGAATAATTAGAGGGTTGATATGGTCACCTGCTTAGAATACTGTAACGTGTTAGTAAAGGCACTGCTGAGCCGGTATTTCTAGTCATTCAACCAGTTTAGCTGTAAAACATTGAGGATCAAAGATACATGTATTGGCACTCTGCAATACCAGCATAATCTAGAAATGGGAATATTTATCCCCACACCAACGTTTTTCCAGCAGACCTTTCTGTCCAGTTTACCCACAGAACATAGTTCGTTCCTCAGGTGTGTGCTATATGCAAGTCTAGAGTGTGCAGTAATTATTTATTTATTTATTTATTTATTTATTTATTTAGAGGAATTTACAATATAAACAGAATACCAAATTCATAACAACATATATAAAAATTAATGCATTGAGAAAAAGAAAAGAAAAGGCAAAAAAAAATAACCTTTAAAAAATATCATTACATTTCCCCCATATTTTATCATAAAAAGACAATTTGCATTTCAGTTTATAAATCAATTTTTCAGTCCTTGAGAGTTTGTGCATTTCCTCTATCCAATCATCAAATCAAGGAGAAATCCTGCTTTTCCAGCCCCGAAGCATCAAGCGTTTGGCCACGATAGCACCCTTAAAAAGAATTTTTTATGGGACGAGCAGAGATCACACATCTCAGAGTCATCACCTAATACCATTGTCCTGAAATCTAAATTTGGATCCCCACCGGAAATTTGAATACAATGCAAGTTGGTCCTATACTGCAGAAAGGATTATACACATTGAGGGGACCTTTGGACGTAGCTCTCATCAGGAGCTCCTAACATTGAGGAAGGGACGAGATTAAATTATATTTGTCAATTTGCTAATAGCCATCAACTTGTTTCATTTAATAAAAGATATACCTGTCCTCTTGGCTATGACTTGCTTAATGGTAGCGTCCCAACTAACAAATGATGAAAATGGTTGCTCTTACACGAGAATGTTAGTCGCATACCTTGTCCAGTGGTAGGCTAAGAAAGGCTAAGATGTGTTTACCTTTCACAAGTGTTGACAATCCCATTGAGCATTGTTCTCTTGGATATAGCCTTTGTTAGAGTTTTATGAAGTATTGCTTGCTTGCTTTAAAACTGGCATTTTTTTACAATGGGATCTCTAACAAGTGTAACCTTGTAGTTCCTCTAAGCTATTACAGCCATTCTAGCCAGGGGTGGGTGGGTGAGCAAGATGGCCTCGGGCATCTCAGATATGTGGCTGGCTGTTGCGTAGCGTAGTAAATAGTAAAGCGCCACATACGCCGCAGAATTGTAGGCCCTTTTTCTGTTTTGAAAAAGCATCATAATCCTCACTGGTGTTTCCCTGCTTCTATCTATAGAACATATACAAAGCCATCCAAATACGAAGGGCGTCATCACGAGTTGGGCTGTAGCCCTTAAATGCGGGGGTAACGGTATTACTGCCACATTTAAAGGCTGGCCCTATCGCGAGTTGGGCGCTAAATCGGCTGTTTTACTGCCAGCTTTTTTTGGAGGTGAGAATCCCTGTTTTTGGCTGTATTACAGCCGGCTGTATTAGCCTGCAGTATTAGCACTGAACATTCCCCATTGGATCCAATGGACCCAATCAGGAATGGGGATTTACCGTTAAGGCCCAACCCGTGATCCGGTGGTAATACCACCGTGCTGGAAGGTGCTAGGGCTATTACAGTCGGTGGTATTACAGCTGGGAATACAGCCCAACTCGTGATGAGGCCCTTTAAAGCATTATATACTCTAAATACAGGTAAACGGCTTTAGAGTAAGGAACCTATGGAACTCCATATCCAGGTGAAACTGCATGCTGGGTGATCCCTGTAACTCCTAAAAATATTCCTGTTCAGCAGTCTGCCTGGCTTAGGCCTTGATCCGTTTCTACCAGACCCATTTGTCGTACAAGGACGCCTGGCCTTGCATTTAGCCGCACTGGGGACCTTTTGCATCTCCACATGTGGATCCGACTTGCTCACTTATCCATCACCAAAGATAGGATGGGGTGTTAGCTTGCAATCAGGATTCAGGTCTTGTCCCCAATGTATTTTGGAAGTGACTCGACTTAGCATAGTCGGGGTCCTCCTGCCTAGTAAGTCCTCTCATTCTGGAACCGATCTTAGACCATCCCACCCCTCACTAATCTTTCTATCATTCTTTTCCCACCTTGCATCACATGCCGCTACCAATCCCACATTGCAGCTGAGCACCCGTTAGAACTCCCCAGTCTGTTCATGAAAACAATCCAAATCTGAAGTTCTCATTCAGACTATTAACACTTTGAATCTGTTTCCCTTTTTACCTTTTTGGTTTCTCCAGCATGGGGTCCGGCATGGATTCACATGCTCATGAATATTCCCCGTTGTCGGGCTGGGAATAGTCAGTAAAAGAAAGTTTCACTTTCACTTACAACCTGTATTTCTCTTTTAAACCAATCACTGTCCTCTGGGTCATACTGTCCCATCCAATGACTGTCCTCTCCCTAAGCACCTTCTCTGGCAGCAATCTTCAGATTTTTACCACACGCTTCAGTGTTGGGAGTCCTCGAGTTTGCTCTGCAAGCTATTTCTACATGTTTTCGATGGAAAAAGTTTCTATTCTTGTTCGAAAAGAGCCTGTGTGCTCTTTTCTCCATCTGCCGACAGCGGTTATCCGTTGTTGAAATTTCAGTGACTCCCAAGGTCGAAGATCGTCAAAGATTCCCGAAGGCCATCGGACCTACTTCGCGCCCTCTGACCATGATGGAGGAGAAGGAAGATCCCTTAAGTCCTGCAGGAAGTGTGGGCTGTAGAATGTGTTTGTTAAGGACAAGCACCTGCAATGCATCTAAGGCCTGCATACAGACCACAAGTAAGAAGAATGCGAGATATGCCTCAGTTTCTGCAAGAAGATGACGGATAGGCACCGTCGACTGGCAGCATGGCTGAACGCCAAGGCCTCTGCCCTGTTCTCGGAGCAGGGTCATGCCTCACCCAGGACCGGCTGGTCCGAGGAGCGGTCTTTTAAGTCCATTGAGGGTGCATCATCCATGGGGGCACAAGACCAGGCCAAGAACCGCAAGTCCGGGTCCACCAGGGTCGCTGCGGAAGCATGTCCCGCATTGGACAGGGCCCAATCTACTTCACACTCTGCCTCCATTGCCAGCTGTCATTCGAGCTGCGGGAGAAGCCAGAGAAGCTGTGGACAGAGGAGATAAAGGTCGAACTGCCCAAGAAGGCCTAAACAGCACAAGGTAAATCTTCCTCGACGATAGACTTAGTGGGGGCTGCTCTCACGAAAGCTAAGGAGGCTGACCCTGGGAGGGTAGCCCCTGCAGTGCATAAGGTATCCCTGCCTCTGAGGCGCGAAACTGCTGCAATGACTTTGAAGACTGCTGGCACGCCGGAGAAGTTGACAGTCTCGGAACCCTGTTCCAGCCCCTCGGGGTGGAAAAAAATGGGTTGGGGGCAAGGAGGCCCCGGATCAGTCTCAGGCGGTGGCCCAAGCGATGGAAATTTTTGTCCATGGACGAGGACCTGGAGTCCGTATAAACGGTCTGCGAGGACATGGATGATTACGACGATGGCAACGACAGCGCGGGACCTAGTTCTCCAATCACGCCAGCTCAGCCGAGGGATGTGTCTATGGACATCCTGTCGACCCTCCACACCTTGGTGCTGAAAGTCCAGAAGAGGATGCCACAGAGCCTTGTTCCAATGGTCCCCCATCCCTCCGTTCAACCGCCTGCGAAGAAGAGGAAGCGTCATCAGATGCCCCCATTTCTGCCTCCATATCTGTGTTGGCCCCCCTCTTCCCCAGTGGACCCAGACACTGGTACGGGGGCAGATACAGAGGTCCTGCGCACCAAAGTCAGCAGCTGGAAGCAGCTCTTTGCCCAGTGGCGCTTCACCCAGAGCAAGGTGTCAGCAGAGCTTTATCAAGAGGAAGGCGGCAAGCACAGGTGGGAGCAGAGAGTTTCACCAGAGGATGGAGTCAAACAGCAGGTGCAAGTAGCACCTACCCAGAGGACGGGCACGCAGCAGGTAAGGAACGCTATCAGCCTGCAGGGAATGGGGCAGAAATGCCCACTCGACCCCTAAAACCGATGTAATGCGCCATCTCCGCAGGGCATTCCCGTCCCTCAGAACCCTTGCAGTAAGGCACCCAGAGGGCCCGATCCCTCTCTTCATAGAGCACCCCATGTGCACAGCAGCTACCCATACTCTCATTGCATCCCCGTGTGCCCAATACCCTCGCCAGGACATCCCGCGCTTCTGTGGCAGAGTGCCGAATCACTGCTATTTATGCCCCAGATATTCAGCCCTTGGTAACGCGCCACTGCATGTACAGCGGCAGCTACTTGCCAAGTACTTGCCCGCCCGTCACAGCGCAAGGATTCCGCTGTTCAGTGCGTGACTGGCGGAGCAGCAGAAAGCTGTAGTGTAGCAGTCCTTATTACAGTAAAGTAACGGTGACCGGGATGGGGCTCCCAGGCCAGCCTTTGCTATCTGATCTTCCAGGCGAATAGGCAGTGACCGACCCCACCCACACGAGCCAACAACACGACTGTGACAGCCAGAGGGGGACTGTACGTGTGCCGATCACGTAGCTTTAGGGTTTTTAAACAGCGCCTGCGACAGTACAATGTGCTTTGTCATAGCCCTGTGCATAAACGGTGTTGCTATTGCACAAGTTAACAGCGCTTGTTTTATCCATTCTTGAAGGATGAAAGGCCCAGCACCCTCTCTGCATGCATTCCCTGTGTGCCCAGGGCCCTCCTGTGTGCCCAGGGTCCTCCTGTGTGCCCAGGGTCCTCCATGTGTGCCAGACAGCACCCTCTCTGCACGCATTCCCTGTGTGCCCAGGGCCCTCCATGTAGAGAATCACTGTGTGCCCAAGGTCCTCCATGTGTGCCAGACAGCACCCTCTCCGCACGCATTCCCTGTGTGCCCAGGGTCCTCCATGTAGAGAATCCCTGTGTGCCCAGGGTCCTCCATGTGTGCCAGACAGCACCCTCTCTGCACGCATTTCCTGTGTGCCCAGGGCCCTCCATGTGTGCCAGACAGCACCCTCTCTGCACGCATTCCCTGTGTGCCCAGGGTCCTCCATGTGTGCCAGACAGCACCCTCTCCGCACGCATTCCCGGTGTGCCCAGGGTCCTCCATGTAGAGAAACCATGTGTGCCCAGGGTCCGCCATGTGTGCCAGACAGCACCCTCTCTGCACGCATTCCCTGTGTGCCCAGTGCCCTCCATGTGTTCCAGACAGCTCCCTCTCTGCACGCATTCCCTGTGTGCCCAGTGTCCTCCATGTGTGCCAGACAGCACCCTCTCTGCACGCATTCCCTGTGTGCCCAGGGCCCTCCATGTAGAGAATCATTGTGTGCCCAAGGTCCTCCATGTGTGCCAGACAGCACCCTCCGCACGCATTCCCTGTGTGCCCAGGGTCCTCCATGTGTGCCAGACAGCACCCTCTCTGCACGCATTTCCTGTGTGCCCAGGGCCCTCCATGTGTGCCAGACAGCACCCTCTCTGCACGCATTCCCTGTGTGCCCAGGGTCCTCCATGTGTGCCAGACAGCACCCTCTCCGCACGCATTCCCGGTGTGCCCAGGGTCCTCCATGTAGAGAAACCACGTGTGCCCAGGGTCCGCCATGTGTGCCAGACAGCACCCTCTCTGCACGCATTCCCTGTGTACCCAGTGCCCTCCATGTGTTCCAGACAGCTCCCTCTCTGCACGCATTCCCTGTGTGCCCAGGGTCCTCCATGTGTGCCAGACAGCACCCTCTCTGCACGCATTCCCTGTGTGCCCAGGGTCCTCCATGTAGAGAATCCCTGTGTGCCCAGGGTCCTCCATGTGGGCCAGACAACACCCTCTCCGCACACATTCCCTGTGTGCCAAGGATCCTCCCTGTATAGAATCACTCTCTGCCCAGGGTTTGCCATCTGCGCCAGACTGCACCCTTTCTGCACGCATTCCCTGTGTGCCCAGTGCCCTCCATGTGTGCCAGACAGCACCCTCTCTGCACGCATTCTCCGTGTGCCCAGTGCACTCCATGTGTGCCAGACAGCACCCTCTCTGCACGCATTCCCTGTGTGCCCAGGGTCCTCATGTGTGCCAGACAGCACCCTCTCTGCACACATTCTCTGTGTGCCCATGGCCTGCCATGTAGAGAATTCCTGTGTGTCCAGGGTCCTCCATGTGTGCCAGACAACAACCTCTCTGCACGCATTCCCTGTGTGCCCAGGGTCCTCCATGTGTTCCAGACAGCACCCTCTCTGCAAGCATTCCCTGTGTGCCCAGGGTCCTCCATCTGTGCCAGACTGCACCCTCTCCGCATGCATTCCCTGTGTGCCCAGGGTCCTCCATGTGTGCCAGACAGCACCCTCTCTGCACGCATTCCCTGTGTGCCCAGTGCCCTCCATGTGTTCCAGACAGCTCCCTCTCTGCACACATTCCCTGTGTGCCCAGTGTCCTCCATCTGTGCCAGACTACACCCTCTCTGCACGCATTCCCTGTGTGCCCAGGGTCCTCGATGTGTTCCAGACAGCACCCTCTCAGCACGCATTACCCATGTGCCCAGGGTCCTCCATCTGTGCCAGACTGCACCCTCTCTGCACGCATTCCCTGTGTGCCCGGTTTCCTCCATGTGTGCCAGACAGCACCCTCTCCGCATGCATTTCCTGTGTGCCCAGGGCCCTCCATGTAGAGAATCCCTGTGTGCCCAGGGTCCTCCATGTGTGCCAGACAGCACCCTCTCTGCAAGCATTCCCTGTGTGCCCAGGGTCCTCCATCTGTGCCAGACAGCACCCTCTCCGTACGCATTCCCTGTGTGCCCAGGGTCCTCCATGTATGCCAGACAGCACCCAATCCGCATGCATTTCCTGTGTGCCCATTGCCCTCCATGTGTGCTAGACAGCACCCTCTCTGCACGCATTCGCTGTGTGCCCAGGGTCCTCCATCTGTGCCAGACTGCACCCTCTCTGCACGCATTCCCTGTGTGCCCAGGGTCCTCCAGGTGTGCCAGACAGCACCCTCTCCGCATGCATTTCCTGTGTGCCCAGGGCCCTGCATGTGTGCCAGAGAGCACCCTCTCTGGACGCATTCCCTGTGTGCCCAGAGCCCTCCATGTATAGAATCCGTGTGTGCCCAGGGTCCTCTATGTGTGCCAGACAGCACCCTCTCTGCACGCATTCCCTGTGTGCCCAGGGTCCTCCAGGTGTGCCAGACAGCACCCTCTCCGCATGCATTTCCTGTGTGCCCAGGGCCCTCCATGTATGCCAGACTGCACCCTCTCTGCACACATTCCATGTGTGCCCAGAGCCCTCCATGCATAGAATCCCTGTGTGCCCAGGGTCCTCCATGTGTGCCAGACAGCACCCTCTCTGCACGCATTCCCTGTGTGCCCAGGGTCCTCCATGTGTGCCAGACTGCACCCTCTGCGCACGCATTCCCTGTGTGCCCAGTGCCCTCCATGTATATAATTCCTGTGTGCCCAGGGTCCTCCATGTCTGCCAGACAGCACCCACTCTGCACTCATTCCCTGTGTGCCCAGGGTCCTCCATGTGTGCCGGACAGCACCTTCTCCACACGCATTCCCTGTGTGCACAGGGTCCTCCATGTATGCCAGACAGCACCCTCTCCGCATGCATTCCCTGTGTGCCAGACAGTACCCTTTCTGCAGCATTCCCCGTGTGCCAATGGCCCAGCCTATACAGAATCCCTGTGTGCCAGGCAGTGCCCTTTCTGCACGTATTCCTCAGGTGCCCAAGGCCCTTCCTGTTTAGAATCCTTGCGTGCCATGCAGTGCTCTCTCTGCACACTTTTCCCCATGTGCCCACCCTGCGTGCCAGGCAGTGCCTTTTCTGCACACATTTCAATTTCTGGAAGCACGGTGAGTGTGTTGGTAGTATTTTGAGGTCTGCAGCCCATCCTGGCCCTTTGTTGAAAATTTGTGTTGGCCCCAAGTCATTTTCATGCCCCGGTGCTGCTCCCGCTCCCTCCCCGCAGCCTCTTCCGCACCCCATCCTCTCCCGCATCCTGACCCACCCATGCCCGCTTTGATTGGTCCTGGGGACCTGTGTTTATTAGTCTAACGCCTCATGTGTCTGCACCGGCTCCATTTGAATTTCTGCAACCACGGTGAGTGTATTGGTAGTATTTTGAGGTCTGCAGCCCATCCGGCCTTTTGTGAAAAATCTGTGTTGGCCCCAAGTCCTTTTCATGCCCCGGTGCCGCTCCCGCTCCCTCCCCGCACCATACATGCCAACATTCTGTGACCAAAAATCTGTAGGAATCTTAAAGTTTCAAAAATAGTAACTGTCAGGCTCCTGTTGACTGGCGCAGAGGCAGCACAAACACCTGCCTCCCCGTTGGGTCTTAGCACCTGGGAATGCAAATCACAGGCCACCGTGACCCGCCCGGGAAAGAGGGTTAGGGTCTATTGGTTTGGACGGGTTGAGGGTGTTCAGGTAAACCGGAAAGATGGTTAGGTGGAGGTTATGGATAAGTAAGGGGATTTAGGGAAACATGCTCCTCGGCTTCTGTGCGCTGCTCCGATGGACGTACTCCGCCCATGCATCCAATGCACCTCACTCACAGTGTGTGCCCTTCAAAAGGGGAGCCTTTGTACTGGAGCTCCAGAACCAGGACACTACGAAATGGAAGTGCTGACTAACTCAGCTGCTCCGCTACAAACCATAGTATTGCCACAGCAACAACTCCTGCATTGACTTTCGCCGCACATAATCCCAAATTGCATGCGTGATCACCAAACCCCCTTGCATTATATTCATACAGGGTACAAACAAGTAACAGCACTTAGCTCTGATTGCTGGCTGGTGCCTCAGATTCTCCTAGCTTGTTCACGTTGCTCAGCCAAAGGACACTCAAGATTTCTCTGCAAAATACCAAAACACATTGTCAGTGCGGGCGAAAACAACCCAGGTGCCTAGCACACGGATAGAGAAAAACTCATAGTTAACTTCACTCCGAGCAGCTTAATTAGTTTTTTCCCCGCATTAAGTGCGTGGACAGTTAGTCACAGTATTTGATCATGCAGGGTCTATGCGCTGGTTCCCAGACTGGCAGGGTTCGTGCGTGATGCTTCTCGTGCCTCCGCCCCTGTCTGCAGTACGGTGCCTAAAACTGTAATCCAGCCGAAAGTATAGCCGGAATCGTCGCAACCTCCCAACTGCGTTCGCGTTTCCAACAAGTAGTTTTAAATGGTACACTTATCTCTTGATTGTGCGCGGGGCCTGGAGTGTTCAGGCGGGAGCTTGTGCCCCGCGTAGGCGTGCCTGCCGGAGCTCGGTGGGAACACGTCTTCTCTCTTCTGCATCCGGAATTGCGAGCGTCTCTCCGATGGCGCGGCTCGTGCAATAGCGCGGGTTTGGCATTTCCTGACAGCAGGCTTGTGCAAGGCACAGCCTGCTGGGAAATGTAGTTCCAAGGCGGTTCTCCATCCCAGAGTCTTCTTTCTGCAAAAGGGATGGAGAACCCGCCTTGAATACTGGGTAGGGCGTTTCAGGTAGGTCCTCACCCCCTCTGAAGCCCCCACAGTGGCTGCTACCTGTCTCCTAGCCCCAATACGTGGCTCGGCCCTGACAGTAACTAGCATAATGATGATGTCCCATGAAATGATGTCAAATGAACTTTGGCCTTCAGTCACCACAGAAAATGACCTGAAGTGACATATGGCCTTGAAGAGATCACAGGGAAAGACTGCCTGGTGTGGCCTATCCAAAAGCACATATTTTCCTCTTCAAACATACCTGCTGATAATCACAAGATGGCCAGCCAGCAGGGAACTGAAACACAAAATACCCACTGAAAAGCTGTAAATCTTTCTAGTTGAACACGTGCCTGCTATGGAGGATACGGTGTGAAAAGACAACAAGTTGATAACACTTCTGTATACCCGAAGGGAAGTGATGGCCGCAAGGACTCCCACAAATGCAGCTTGTAAGGCATGCCCCAGAACAAAAGTAATAGAGAAAAATATATTGATGTGTTATACAACTGCTGATAGGCAACATACAGCAGTTGCTGGGGGTCTCCCTCAGGCTCATGGCCACTTTCAACTAAAAGGTTGAAGGGCCCTGATGCCTTTGATGCCCCTGACACATCAAATATTTCAAAAAGTTACTAATTAAACGTGCCTCACCCCAATGGAAGTAACAGCCGCAAGGGCTCCCACAAATACAGCTTGGAAGGCAAGCCCCACCTGAACAAAAGTAATGTAGAGATAAATATATTGTCAGGTTATGAGACTGCTAAATGGCAACATGGGGCAGTTGCTGGGGGGGCTCCCTTAATCGCTGCTTGGCTTTTTAACAGTTGTTCTTATGTCCCCTCAGTGCCTCCTGCCCTCCTTTCATCTTTCTCACCCATCTGCCTGTTTTTTCTCATGTCCCCTCGGTGCCTCCTGCCTTTCTCTCATCTTTCTCATCCATCTGCCTGTTTTTTCTCATGTCCCCTCAGTGCCTCCTGCCCGCCTTTCATCGTTCTCATCCATCTGCCTGTTATTTCTTCTGTTCCCTCGTTACCTCCTGCCTTTCTCTCATCTTTCTCATTCACCTGCCTGTTTCCTCTCCCCCCCACAGCCTCCTTGATCCTTTCATTTTTCCCATCACTTTGCTTAACTTCTGGATTTCTTCTCATCCCCCTCTCTTGAGGCTTCTCTTGTACAAGCACTCGCTCATTGCCTTCCTATTGACCCCCTGCTTACCTCTCTCACCCCTCCCCACTCTCCCTCTCCCCCATTTCTCCTTACCTGCCGCCCCAGATTGCGTTGCCCTGCTCTTTCAGTCAAGCTTTTCCTTCTAAGTTTCAATCTACGTCATGGAGCTAATGGGTCTGGCCAGGGCCCCGGAGGGAAGGCAGCACTGACATTATTCTACCCCTTCCCCAAAGATGACAGGAAACTGGGCTTTCAGACATGGCCCCCTACCCAAAAGCCTTGCTATTCAAGTGTCCAGGCGCCTCCATTCATGAGTTTAGTTCTGCACAAGTGTGGGGCATTCTTGCACTAACCCAAGTCCTTTTTCCAACTCTAGGTCAGGAGCCAAATCACATTATTGAGAGCCTGTTACGAGAGGCTGTTGGCTCGAAAACATCAATAGGGAAAAGCAGCCTAACGTGTGTGTGTGTGTGCGTGTGTGCGTGCGTGCGTGCGTGTGTGTGTTTTTTTTTTTTTTTTTTTTTTTTTGCGGGTGTGTGGCTTTTTTCTTTTTTCAGTGCTTCCAGAGCCTGACTGCACATGGTCATTTTCGCAGTGCTATCCTTTGATCTGCCGCCCTCATTTCTGCCTGAACACTTACAAAGTAATAATTCAAAAATGTTACCTGCAGAAATTTGTGAGAAGACGGGTTTGTAACTAGCAGCTGTATATTTGCAGCTCAGCTGAGCAGAGACCGGGACCAGCGAAGAATTTTTAGTGAGAGAAGCCAGCTCGAAGCTCACAGCACGACGATGAGGCAGAGAGAGAGCAGCCTCTGCCCAGAGAATGTCACGGGATACCAATGGCAGGCGTCTCACGCTGACAGTGAATGCCTGGACTACGGGGTGCACAGGGCAGTGTAGAGTGTCTCTTTCACGCTGGCCAGGCACGCAATGATCAATAAAAATGATGGGCCATTAACACGCCCACCAGAGGATACTGATCATGCTGTGCTGGGCCTCACATGCCAATACTTACTGCTAGCTCTATGGCCTCTGTAATAAGTTTGTTGAGCCATTCCACCATCCCATTGCTTTGTCTGGGTAACCCTGCCTCCTGAAGGCTGCATCCAGAAATGCAATCACTGGTTTCCCTTATCAATAGTGTAGAATCATTATCTCTTGCCATGGGAAATGGTCTACTACGCTTATAATGAACATCCCCCATGTTCCTCTACCGTTCTAAAATATTCATTCCTAACCTCTGCTCTGGGATGGATAGTGGGCTAAGGGGGTTTAATTGCATTTGACACTTTTTTCTGAATTTAGATCAGGCCAACTCTTTCCTCTAACTGCACTTTCGATCTAAATATCCATTGCTAATATTTCTCCGGCTCCCAGTGCTTTGTACCAGTTATCCTCGGATGTCCATCATGAGCATACTTATTATCTGATCTCTCAAAATATGTGGTATAACACGTCTTTGGGCCTCATTACACGGAAGGCGGTAAACCATGGTGCTATTAGCACCATGGTTGCCGCTGGTACCATACCGGTACCACCATGGCGGAATTGGGAATTATCACCCCATTCCGAGGTTGGCGGGGCGGTAATTCCCCATGTCGCCATGGCCCTTCCCCATTCCCATTTTTGCCCCATAGGGCATAATGGGAATGGGGAAGGCGGTAATTAAGGTGCCGCAAATTGCGGTACCGTAATTAGCACCAAGGTCCCTTTGCGGGTCCCAAATTTAACAGCTAGTCTACACCAGCCGTTAAGGTTGGGACCCGCAAAGGAACCTCGTAGTAAGGCGGTAAGGGTTAACGGTCACCGGTACCCTTACCGGTGACCGTTAACCCTTACCGCCTTCCGTGTAATGAGGCCCTATATCTCCTCAATACAAACCTCTCCACAATGCAAGTTTTACTCTTTTCACCCATCATCCCAAAATGTCTCCTTTTTCATTTATTTCTGGCCGTGCAGCCAGGCCCAAAAAGAAAAAAAAAAAAAATATATATATATATATATATATATATATATATATATATATATTTTTTTTTTTTTTAATTGGTATTTGTTGCCACTATATCGGTAGGCGGTAGGACTGCTTAAAAAGCAGTATCCTGCCGCCTAAATCAGTAGGGTTGGCAAGTATGCCACACCCTCTTCCGCATCCCATCCCCTCCCGCCTCCCGACCCGCCCATCCCCGCTCTGATTGGTCCTGAGGACCTGTGTTTGTTGGCCTCGTGTGTCTGCACCGGCTCCATTTCAATTTCTGGAAGCATGTATTGTTAGTATTTTGAGGTCTGCAGCCCATCCAGGCCTTTTGTGAAAATCTGTGTTGGCCCCAAGTCCTTTTCGTGCCGCAGGGCCCCCCCGCTCCCTCCCCACACTCTCTTCCGCATCCCATCCTCTCCTGCCTCCAGTGCCCGCCCTGCGACCCGATTGGCCCTGCAAAGAGGACATTACTGATCACTCCAGGGCAGCCTTCTGCCCGTGCAGCCCTGCGGCTAAGGGCCCTAAGGCCAAGGGCGGCTCCAACAGAGGCGGCTCCAGATCGTATCAGCAGGTATCCGCAGGAGAAGCAAGAACCCAGTAACCTGCCGTCAACCAGCACCAACCAAAAAGTGAGTGTGGCAAGGGTGGGGACTGAAGCAATTACTTCACGCCAGAAAGCCCTACCACTCTTACTTAAAAATCTTAAAAGTCTCACTGTTTTACACTGTACAGCCAGGTATTAAGGCCAAACGTTTATTTGTACTCTAATAGCATCACAATACTGAACCTTGCATGCAGACTGTGCTCCCAACATCATTGAGTGTGCCTAATAGCATCACTGTGTTAAAGTTGAATTTGCAAGGTATTCCCAACATCATTGAGTGTGCCTAATAGCGTTAAAGTGGAACTTAGAAAGTGTGCCTAATAGCATAACTGTTTTAAAGTTGAATTTAGAAAGTGTGCCTAATAGCGTCACTGTGTTAAAGTTGAATTACAAAGGGCCTCATTACACGGTAGGCGGTGAGCCATGGCGCTATTAACGCCATGGCTCATGCCGGTAAAATACCGGCACCGCCTTGGCGGAAAGGGGATTTACCGCCCCATTCCAAGGTTGGAGGGGCGGTAAATCCCCTTTCCGCCATTGCCCTTCCCCATTCCCATTTCTGCCCCATAGGGCTCTATGGGACTAGGGAAGGCGCTAATTACGGCACCGCAATTTTGCGGTGCCGTAATTAGCTCCGAGGTCCTTTAGCGGGTTGGATTTTAACGCCTGCAAGAAGCAGGCGTTAAATCCTCCAACCCGCAAAGGGACCTCGTAGTACGGCGGTAAGGGTTAACGGTCACCGTTGCCATTAACGGTGACCGTTAACCCTTACCGCCGTCCGTGTAATGAGGCCCAATGTGTGTCTAATAGTGTCAGTGTGTCAAAGTTGAATTTAGAAGGTATTCCCACCATCATTGAGTGTGCCTAACAGCGTTAAAGTTGAACTTAGAAAGGGTGCCTAATAGTGTCACTGTGTTAAAGTTGAATTTAGAAAGCGTGCCTAAAAGCGTCACTGTGTTAAAGTTTTAGGTTTGAAGTTAGAAAGTGTTCACAACAACATCGAGTGTTCCTGTATAGCATCACTGTGTTAAAGTTGAAGTTAGAAGGTATTCCCAACATAATTGAGTGTGCCCTAATAGCGTCACTGTGTTAAAGTTGAATTAGAAAGTGTGCCTAATAGCGTCACTGTGTCAAGTTGAATCACTGTATTGAATCTTGCATTGAAAATTCTTACATCTAGACTGTGTTACAATTGAACTTAGAAAGTGCACCCAAGATCATTGAGTGTGCCCAAATTGTTTCACTGTGGTGAAGTTTCTCATCCAGATAGTGTGCCCAAGTATCATTGAGTGTGTCGAACAGCCTCACCTTGTAGAATCTTACATCTAGACTATGTTACAATTGAATTTAGAAAGTTTTCCCAACAACATTGAGTGTGCCTTATTAGCGTCACTGCGTTAAAGTTGAACTTAGAAAGTGTGACAAATAAACTGCGTTAAAAGTTTGAATTTAGAAACTTTCAGAAACACATCATTGAGTGTGTCCTAACAGGGTCGCTGTATTGAATCTTGCATCTAAACTGTGTTACAATTGAACTAAGAAAGTTCACTCAAGATCATTGAGTGTGCCCAAATTGTTTCACTGTGATGAGCTCCACTCCTAGATAGTGTGCCCAAATTGTCTCACTGTGTTGAGTTTCTCATCTAGATAGTGTGCCCAAGTATCATTGAGTGTGTCGAACAGCCTCACCTTGTCGAATCTTACATCTAGACTGTGTTACAATTGAATTTAGAAAGTGCGCCCAACATTATTGAGAGTGCCCTATTAGCATCACTGTTTTGAATCTTGCATCTAGATTGTGTTAAAAGTTTCAATTTAGAAAGTGCACCCAACAACACTGGCAATGCTACGATGATGCGGATGCCACGGACGGTACGGATGCTGCGACAGATGGTACATATCTGTATCTCCTATATATGCTAACTACCTGTATCCCTATGTTATCTATATCACATGTTTACGCTAACCATCCTGTCGCTTTATATACGTATGCCGCTATGTACGCCCCTCTGTCCTGTTCTCGTACTTGGTCGCAGGCGTTTTACTGATAACCACCATTTCACACTACTACGCTTACTCTCTCCTATACACCATCACTCAACTAGAACACAGCTAAACCATGGTAAATTCGGGATAGCTGTTCTCATACTAACATGACCCCACAAACACCTCATCATCCTAATAAAACACAGCTAGCTGAGCACATTCCGGCTAGCTAAGGCGTCCCCTCAGGCCTAACCCAGCCAGAACTCAGTCTAGGTGTCCACCCTTCAGACTGAACACATCCAACTGATTTCCTCAGTACCACACCTATCGCTATGAAGCAGCTATCATGCAACAATCACACCAGCTGCACACATATCCGGTGCACCCATGCACCATACGACACTCTCTCTCTCTACTGACTTGAACTATGGTTCCCAAGGGCGTTCAACCTACCAGCGCTTTGAGGTCATACCAATGATATATAAGGCGCTATATAAATGCCTAGTAACATAGCATAACATAACAGAAGCAGAGAAAGTGAGGGACAGAAGCAGATTAGAGATGAGGGAAACATTTTAGCTAGAAGGAAGATGAGAGGTAGATGAAGAGGGTAACTCCAAGGTGAGGAAGTTGGCTTTTAGTTTGGTTTTGAAAAAAATCAATATGGACTGTTTCTTGGATGTCTGGGGGAAGAGAATTACATGCAAGTGCAGCAAGAAGAGAGAAAGAGTTGAAGCGATAGGAAGCACAGAGAGGGGGAGGTGCCACAAGGGTAGTCAAGGAGGCAGAGCAGAGATTACGAGAAGGCGTGTAGAGTTAGAGAGAGGAGGATAGATTTGGTGGGCCTTACCTTGGATGGATTTGTGAACCAGGAAAATAATTAAGTCTGGCTCTGTTTTGCACCATCAGCCATCCAGCCTGGTGACGGTACGAGGAAATAGGTGTGAAGTCAGGCAGTTTAAATAAAGTCCTGGCAGCAAAGTTAATCATCTTGTCGAGAGGACAGAAAGCATAATTTGCGGGTCCAAAGAGGATGCTCGCACAGTAGTCCAGTTTAGACAAGACAAGAGTGGTTAAGCGATGCTTGGTGGTGTTGAAAGGAAGGAGGTGCCTGATTTTCCTACTATTTAGGCCAGTTGAGGCAAACTTCTGTTGCAGTTTTGGAGATGAAATTAGAGAAGGTGTGAGAAGGGTCATAGATGACACAGAGGTTTCTAACTGCAGAAGAGTAGGTAAGATTCTCAGGCGGGAACTGGATGGGCAGTGGGAGAGATGAGAAAGAGCGTTTGGCAGGGAAAAAGAGAACCTCTGTTTTTGTAGAGTGTAACATCAGAGAGTGTGAAGCCATCCAATATTTAATGGCAGAGAGACAGTTTGAAATGTTGATAGAGAGATCAGTGTGTTTTGCTTTCATTCCTATAGCATATAAACTTGAATTCAATTCATACAATACATAAAAGTCATTGGATACCTAAAAACGCTCAGATGTCTGGACACTACATGCATATTCCTCTAAAGGCAATATACTGGTCGTAATCCTGTATTCATGCCGATTACTTAATAAAAGTGTGATGTAGAGTACCTAAGCATTCCCATGCGTCGGCGCAAGTGAGTCAAATGCTACCCCATTCTCCCTTCCCGGGAGAAGTGTTGCACTCACAGCAGCAGGTGCTAGACCTGGTGCTGACAAATACAAAATCCCTACCTAAGTGCTATGTGCCAATGGGAAAGTGCTGAGTGACACAAACAGCCAAGGTGGCACTACTCTCCTCTTGGTTCTTTCCACAATGTTCATCAAGACCAAGGGGTATGTCTCCATTTGCCTGGTTTCTCCCAAATCTCCTCAGGATGCCAAGAGAATGTCTCCCTTCTCTTCGTTGGTTTAACAATGTTCATAAAACCAAGGGGGTTGTTTCCTTTCCCCTGGCCTTCTCAAGCTTCCCAGGATGCCAAGAGAAACACGTTCTTCTCTTGGCTGGTTTACCAATGTTCATAAAACCAAGGGGTATGTCTCCCTTCCCGTGGCCTCTCTAAAAGTGCTTTTCAGGATCTTCAGTGTTTACTGTGTTCACAATCTACCTCGTCCACCACCCTGCCAGGTACTGTGACTATGATGGTGATCCTGGAGGTAATTTGTCAACGACTCTGGGTCCCAGACCATCTTCCGTTCCATTTGTTCCTCAAGAGCTGCGCATGGTTCACAATCCTTCCAGACATTCCCCCTTGTCAGGTCCCAAACTCCCCTTATTAGTTTCTTTCTTTGTCGCGGGCCCCAGACCCCTTTTTGTATTGTTGCCATTCTCTCGTTTGGATCCCAGACTCCTTTGGCATAGGCTTCTCCCTCTCTCCTGGGTCCCAGACCCTTTTTGTATTTGCCCTTTTTGGGTCCCAGATGCTTTTGGCAAAGGTTTCTCTCTTTTTTGGGGGCTTCCACAACTGTCACGGTCTCCCTACCCTCTTCTGGTTGCTTATTGGCGTCTCGCTGTTGCATATGGGCTTTGAATCCCCTCTCCAGCATCTCCTGATCCTTCCAGGGACTGGACCAGTTCTACAGTGGCTCCCTGTGGCCTCTGGGCCTTCTCCAATCTTTCCAGGGACTGAGGTGTCTCTGCAGCGGATTCCTGCTGCTAGGCTGCACAGCCCAGGAGGTTCATTAGCTCCAACCTTCGGCTCAGTACTCCACCTCCTGTCTCCCGCTCCTGCCTTTCCACAACAGACCTTCTGGCGATGTAACTGCAGGTGGGTATCTTTTTCTTCCCCTGCTGTTCCATCCTTCGTACAGGGATCGAATCCCCTGGTTCCTCGAGTGAGGGCCTCCCTGATTTTGGAATTCCGTCTTCTGTTTTAATCGTAGCTAGGCCAATAGGAATCCTCTGGCAACTAGACCATTCAGTAGAGTAAGTCCCTTGAGGAGTCCACACTCTTCCTCGTCTGAGTACTTCCTACCTGGCTGGCTGGTATGGCAAAGGTACATGGGTACACTAGGGAAGGTACTGGTGGGAGGAGGGTAGGAAGGTGTGTCAGGGTTAGCTTGGCTATGGGGATACCGTGTTCTCCCCAGGTCATCAATAATTCCATAGGGGACTCCCTTCTTCATGAGATTCACCCACTGAGTACCACCACCGGGGGTACTATTGTGTAGCAGCCTCACCTCCGTGGCCTTATGGGAAGGAGCTCCCGAAAGGGTAGAAGTGATGACATCCGTGGATTCGTCACAGGGTCTACAAGAAATTAGTAAGACAGTTGAACTGAACCCTTTCAAGCACTTTAGAGTAATGCAGAAGGAGAGACACAGGGTGAAAGTTAGACAGTAGGAATGGGTCAGCCCCTTGCTGTTTTAGGAGGGAGAGGATTGTGACCGTTTAAAAAATAGAGTAATCGCAAGCGTAGTTGAAGGGCAGGTTGAAGAGTTCAATGAGGTAAGAGGCCACAAAAGGGGCAATAGGCTTGACTAGCTACGGAGCAAGAGGGTCTGATGGGGCACACAAGGGGTTAGCCTTCATCAGTAGAGATAGGACTTCTTCAGTATAAGTGTGAAATAGAGGCAGACGATGATAGTAGATTAGGCGGAGTGCAAAATGTAGGTGGAGGGAGTGTGAGGAAGCTCAGGAGAGAGTCTCTAATTTTGGAAATGTTTGCAGTGAAGTGTTCAGCTAGGTCATTAGCTATGAGAGTTGAGTTGATAGTCATAGATTTAGGATGAGCGAGGAGTGAGTGTAGTGTGCCCTGTACCAGGTGAGAATGGCTGGAGTGAGAGTCAAAGAGGGTAAGGTAGTATTCCCACTTTGCTCTGTCAGGACTTGAGAAAGTTCAGGGCAGAGAGGTAGAGTTGCAGGCCCTCATACGAGTGGGTACGCCTCAATTTGCGCAGCAGCTGATGCTTGTTTGTGTGAGAGAGCGTATGTGTGGGGAATGCCATGATTGAGGATGCTGAGACTTAGTGGCGAAAGTAAGCAGTGGGAAGTGAGAGGAGAATGAGTCATATAGTGGGGATTGGAAGCTGGTGAAGGCAGTGTTGGTGGAAGAGGCATCAGGTGTGAAGGAGGAGAGTGGGAACTGTAGCTCAGAGAGAAAGGGGAGAATGGCAGAAGGTTTACATTTCCTTTTAGTAATAGGTGCAGCAAGTGGTGAGGAAATGTCAGAGGGTGGAGAGATGGTGGTGGAAACAATTGAGTGATAAGATATGTATGGCTTAACGGTCGTATAAGTGGCTGTGAAAGAGGTTGAGACAAATAAGAGATCCAAAGAATTAGCCCCGGTGTGGGTAGGTAGGTTATGGACAGAGTGGAGCGCATGGGCCTTAAGAAAAGACTTAACTTAAGATTTCTGAGAAGTGGTTGCAGAGGCTAGGTTAAAGTCACCTTCAAGAATGATGTGAAGTTAAGTGGAAAGAGAATCAAGGAGTTGTCCAAGGTCATCAAAAAATGGTCCAGTGGGACCAGGAGGGCTCTAGATGGAGATGATGTGAACCGAGTGAGGCAGAGCAATAGCAGAGATGGTGAATTCAAAAGGGGTAGGAGAGGACGTGGCATTGAGGATTTGTGCGGCATTGAGCTGGGATGAAAGCAGGTGTCAGACACCTCCATCTCTGAAAGTCATTCCAGGAAGGGGAATGAAGGATAGATTGGATTCATCTTTGGCCACCAGAGTGGCAGTGCCAAATGGAGAAATCATGGTATCAGTGATAGCAGGAAGGTCTAGGGAAGGAGAGCTGGAGTGAAAGTAGTCAATGATAAAGGAGGTATTGTATACAGACTGAGCATTCCAGGGTGCATTGTTTTGTTGATGCATTAATGAGGAATAGAGAAGGTGAGTCTCGTAGGAAGAGAGATGAGGTGGATAGGTGCTATGGTTAGCTCGCCATCTTTGTTTGTTGGAAGAAGTTGGAAGAGAAATGGAATAGTGTGAGGTTTGGGATGTGAGGTTTATAATAGGGATAGGAAAGGAGGAGGTTGTAGCATGATTGGAGGAAGCATAGGCAGAGGTAAGAGCAGCAGCAAGAGGAGCAGGAGTGATTGCATTATAGGGGAGTACCACAGTGTGGAGAGACAGCACAGTAAATAGGAAGCTACGGGTACACACAGGTGCAGCAGGGAGGAAGGCAAAAGCAAAGACTCATAGGCTAAAAGGCAAAGACGCTGGTCAATGGCTGGTTTTCACCCTTCACTGTACCACCCTTAACTGTGAAGCACCTGGGTGGTTGCCGCTAGGGAGTACATAAGGGACGACACATGCTCTTGTCACCCAATCACCTATCAGTATTACTCAACAATAGGGAGATGGCCAACTCCGGTAAACAGCTGTTCAGGATTTCCCTTGAAGTCCCATGAATCGTACTCATTGGGCCAGGGTTAAGCCAATTGCGTCACATAGTGACTTGATGTGGCTAAACCATGGGAGAGAATTGCCATTTGAGAAATTCAGTATATCTGCCATATCTGCCATTGCTTCTCTATATTTGACAAGTCTGGGAGATAAACAGAGGCACAGCCGATAACATAGTGGGTTTGCTTTCAAAATAATTACCCTTCATTGACAATATAACTCAAGATGGAGAATTAAGTTGGATACTGTCATGTTGACACATCAGTTCCGGTTCAGTTGGGAGACAGGAGGCAGGGAGGGATGTGACGCGGGAGGGCGGGGTAAGTTAGTTGCAGCCAGAACGAGAATAAAGGAAGACGTTCTGTGAACGGCTCCATGCGCGTGAATTATTACTGCGCAGCAAGGTGATTGCGCGATTGTTTCACCCAACTCCTGGGCCGCTTCCGATGCTCCCAGAGATTTACCTTTCCCTGTCGCTAATCTGGGCTAAACCAGAGTAGGACAGCTGCAAAAAAGTGAGCGCATCATTTTAGCACATACCTGTGGAAATCAGAGATGCACAAAGGAATGCTCTAGGATCACCCCCAGATATGCCCCAAAATTAAACATTTTGTGTTGGAGTAAAGTGCATGTGCAAAGGTATGTGTCTATGCAGTGTGTCTGCTTCAAATTAATCCCCAGCACAAAGGCCGTCCTGTCAAATGAAGAGCAAATTGGACAGAGAGGACAACTTCAACTAACACTGTATGTAAGCAGCCATTTTGATGCAATATTTGTTGGTTTAAGGGAGGGGTCTACTTAACGAATGTAAATCCAGACAGCCATAGGTTGGGGAACCACTCCTAAAACAATCGTAAATATTGCTAGCCGTTTGTCCAAAGATGGCAGATGGCATTCACATTATTTCATACAGTTTCTGTGTGATCTTTGCAGGTGCAAAAACCAAGCTGAAAACGAAATGGAATCCAGCATCTCTGCATGAAAATTCAGTGCAAGGGGAAATGAGGATGGATTTGATGTACCGAGCAGCTGGGGAGCCAGAAGCGATGTTGGGGTCCATCCAACAGAACCAAGTTCATTTCAGTGGGAGGATTTAACCAGTCAGGTAAGGAAGTTTGCTAGAAGTGCAAATTAGGCCTCAAGCAGGGAGGGGTTCCTTGAGGCAAGTCATGGGTGCAGATGAGTTAGTAACCTGAGACAGGGTGGTGAGCAGACACCGCGAGGGCAGTTCATGCAAACTGTGAGACACTCTCTGGGGTAGCAACACCTCACACTTTAGCTGACATATACACAATAGCTTAAATATACCAAAATGACCTAGAGAGAAAGACCTCAAAGGACAGCCATAGAAAGCGAAAGAACAAAAACAAAGACTGTCGAGAGAAGGGACCCTGCAGGCCATAAAAGGGGGTCTTGAAAATGCTTTGCTTTCTAAAGGGAGTTTTTTTGCTTCAGAACGGCCATTTTGCTTTGGACCAAGACTTCCTTTTTGCTTTTTGCTCTCCATTGAGATCTATGGCCCAGAAGAAGAGACCCAAGAGACTCTGCCATATAACTCTCAATGGCCCTGTGAACGGAACATAGGAATACCAACAGTAGCAAGCCGAAGGGGAGGAACAAAGCAAAGCCCAGAGAAGAAGGTTGAACGAAACGGGCAGGCGCTAACATGGTCACAGGCGACCGAGGGCCGCGAGTCAGAAGACCTGAATGGAAGCATCCCGGCCGTACCCGCTCCCCTCTACCCAAGGAATATAATGGCATGTAAGCAAGGTGACTTCAAACAGGCCGTTAATATTTCCCAGCAGCCGCTAGAATACCTTTGAGCAGTTCCGTTCCCAGGACAGGGGAAAGAGACGACAGGTACAAGCGTGGGGATATCGGGGTACGGAGCTACCCACCAACACTCACCTTCCATAGCTCGTTTCAGCTGCCCCACAGCTGCGGCAATGCCGACCCACGTGGAGACCGGCGTTCCTCTCTGCTACCCGGGCTTGGCAAGCGAGGCACGGAGGCAACCTTCGTTAGGAAAGGAAGGGGGCAGGGCTTATGGGAACCTTTATAGACAATCTAAAGAAAACATCCCTGATTGGTTCACAACTTTCCAGCCCCTATATAAGGTGGACACAAATAACGGACTGGGTGTGTCTTCTCCATTCCCTTGCAGGTATCCGAGAGGGAAGAAGCAACAGAGGCGCTGTGGGCTTACGAGGACTAGCTATACGTGCAGAAAGCCTCACCCTTACTACAGAAGGAAGAAAGAATCCTTGTTTGAACTTTTTATTTGATGAAGCAGAAACCTTTTGTATCCTGAATAAAGGTATTTGTGTTCAACCATCCTTGCTGCCAGGTCTCTCCTAACAACATAGCACAACACCTGCTGATTGAGTTCATAAAACAGTGTAATGAACCACTACTCAATGAAAAAAAGCAGGAATTATAGAAAGATGTGCTGACTTAATGCGCAAAATTGGTGAAGAATGTGGGACCCCAAGACAATATAAAACTCCCTATGAAAGATCAAACATCACGATAAATAAAAGAATGAACTTTGATAAAAACATAGCAGCAGCAAAAAATAATATGCAACTAAAAATTGCAGAAAACATTTAGCCTGCTATCGGTTTACCCGCCCCCCCAATCCACAGGCGATTGTAAATATAAAACTAGCTAAAGTAAATTATTGTAGCTGGTTAAAGGCTTATAAGAATGTATGTGGAAGAGACCACTGGAAAAAATAGCATGGCTAGCCGCGCAGCGAAACACTACTGAAATATGGCGTGTGATCCGTGGCACATTCATTACCAACTTGAAAAACTCACGTGCTGCAGGCCCAGAGATGGGGTCTCCAATATACCACTAAAAGCATCCCCAGTGAACTGGGCTAACGCCTTACTAATCCTGAGAAGGAAATTGATGAAAGTGGTAAACTACCCATGAGGCGGAAGATGAGCACTAAATTGCCTGTGTACAAGAAAGGGCCAAGGGAAAAAAACAGAAAACTACTGATTATTAGCTATGCTGGAAATACCGTCGAAAATCTTTGCACAAGTACTTCTAGCCAAGCTGAATGAGTGGATTAGTGAGTTTAAAATGTTTCCCCTGAATCAGCCTGGCTTCAGACCCAAAGCAAACACTGCACATAGCATAACCATACTAGTATCCGCTGTTGAATACGCAAGGAAGCGGCGCAACTTAAACATTTATTGCGCCTATATAGACTTGAGTGCTGCATTCAACACTGTCCAAAGGGACCTTCTATGGAATAAACTAGTGAAGAGGAAGATCCCTTCAGGATTGTTAACCATGCTCCTTGCATTGTACACTGAGACAACAGTAAAGGTGCGTTTGGATGGAACTGGCAAACTATCCAAATTGTACCCCACGCATCAGGGCGTCAAGCAGGGATGCATGATAGCAGCCGCTTTCTTCAACCTTCACTTAGCAGACCTCCAATAAGATATGGTTAGCTCTAAAGCATTGGTTAGCGTATGCCGACGACTTCCTGCTACTTGATCATACTCCCCATGGCCTCCAGAACAGTTTAAACAGTTAAATAGTTTAAACGCTCTGTGTGACTTCGCTAAAACAAATAACCTTAAAGTATACATAGGAAAAAGCAAAGTTATGGTTTTTTAAAAAAAACTAACCTAACAGAAAAAAATTACTTGGACATTTGATGGCGAATCATTAGAGCAAGTTGACACATACTCGAGGCTGAATTGGAAGTCTCGCTGGGATGAAGTCAAACGGAAATGTACTACAACCGTAAACACGATAAGCTGTTTCATTGGCAAGAATATGGGCACGTCGGTAAAGCCCATCTTGCTGATATATACGGCAAGAGCGAAATCCATACTGTTGTTGGTGCAGCGATATGGGGTATGAACTTAGCGAATGAAATGCAAAGGTTTGAAGCTAAAATGTTATGAAAACGTCTACGACTACCAAATAGAGTGTCAGTAGAATACATCTTACTGGAGTTTGATTTAAACAACACTATCACTGACCTAACAGTCAGGAGTATGATGTTTGTTGAAAAACTTCTAAGATTAGAAAACAATACCATTGCAGTACAGTTCAACACAGCGTTCCCAAAAAATTGATAACTGCTTAACAATGGGTTTTTTAGGTAAAATGATGACAGAATATAATTTATGGCGAGATCTATATGAAGCTGCCTCCTCAGAGTTAAGAAACATGAGTTTTAAAGGATGGTTGAAAAAAACATGTTAAGAGCGTAATACTGAAATAAACATTGTGCAATTGGCAACGTTAAACAACAGTAGAAAATATGTAAAACATTACATGAGGCGTAACATAACTCCTGCCTATGTCACGGTATATCCATAACCCGGAAATAATACGACAATACGTGATGATGAAATTCAACTGTTGTGATACGCTTGAGATAAAGGGCATTCCACGTCCTGAGCATTGGTGCCGCCTATGCGGTGAAAATAGGGTGGAAACGCTAAAACAACTACTTGTTAACTGTACGAGTCTACATACTATAAGAAATAGCTCCTTGAAAGCTCATGATAAGCACTTTCAGGAGCATTCAAAGATATGGTCGATCTTCATGGATGGAAATTACATGAATTTTATATTTTTTATGACAAAATTTTATTGGAAGTGTATTCAGATTTTAAACCAACTATCTGAAGGTATATTTTAATGTAAGGAAATGTCTGTGACTTTTTGGATTGGTAAAACATGCGATCACGGAGGTACATGTAACTTGAACTGAACTAGGCAAAAAGACAGTTTTATATAGGTGATTTTAATGCATTTGTTGTCTGTTAAATGTTGTTTACCTTTGTATTATTGCACGGTGGGCGAAATTGTTTAATGTCTGTATATACAAAACCATGTGGTTGAATGTATATTAAATAAATAAATTAATTATGACTGTTGATTAACCCTGTGAGAGTGAAAGTATTCAGGGAACCGAAATATCCCCATTGAGGTCATTCTTGCTCAACCAATGGATTGACCTACTGGAGGGTAACAGTTCTGTGGAAGGGAACATCCTGTTTAATGTTTGGTCTACATGGTTATACTTCAAGTATATACTTATACTTTATACCTTGCATTGATGGACCATCAGAATTGGAGAACACACCAAGAATCAAAAAAAGAAAATTAAATCTTTAGCAAGATTAACAGTCATTGTCAACCGTAAATGAGGGTCTCGGCGGGTGCCAATGTTACTGAAAACCTATGCCAGCCTCGTGGAGTAAGGGTCCTCTTGAGGTTGCAGACAGGAAATGGTCTTTCCAGGAAGCACAGTATGCATCAAATTGGAGGGGGTTTCCAGGCATTTTATTCACACTTGTTTGGCTCAAACCAGCCACTCATTGCTGGACCTCGTCTCGAACTGCTGGAAACATTGTGTCGCGCATTGACCGGAAATACAAACAAACACCTATGGGGTGGTAATAGGATTATGAGCCCTCTTTTTGGCACATCCTCTGCACTTTTAGGCAAGGCCTAGAACAACAAACAAAACAGTGCCAAGCCACTTGATTTGGTCCTTTTTCAATTAGTGTCCCAATGCAGCATTAATCACTAGTTATTAATTAAATTCCAAACAAGTTTACAAAAAATATATGTCATTTATTAGTTATCATCATCATTAAAAAACTTTGAGTTAATGAACCTTGTGAAAACCAGGAGTGAATAAAGATTGCGATCACTCCAGGGTAGTGTTGTGCAAATGTCACCAGAATCAACCTAATCACTCACTACATTCGTTCTAATTCAAATTCAGACATACTCATTCATACATTCATCACTTTCTCAACATGTTTCTTTCTGAACGGGTGTGTAAACAAAGTAAACAGAAATTCTTCAGGGGTAGTCTGCTGTCTACAAAAACCAAAAATAACCCACTAATGATATTGGTGAGGGTACATATCATATAGTAACAACTACAATCAGATTATTGCAGATTCAAACAGGTAAAAAAACACAATGACAAAATGCAATAGCTTTAAGCACATGTTCATGTCAATTAATATTTCAAACTCTTCTCGTCCTGTGAATGGTCCATGAATTGTTTGAGACTAAACAGCAAGAGAGGGACTCCATATCTGAAAAGGGAACAGATCAGGGTTAAAAATAAGTAATACCCTGTTTATTCATTCTCTAGTGAATAAAAAGAAATAAACATTAAAGGTTGACCTAATTTATGAACAATGGTCAACAAATGATATAACTGCCTAAACTGGTAAGTATATCACTTTAAGTGGTCTAAAAAGAAAAGGAAACGGTGACACTCAGTATGGATGGAAATACTCATGAGAGTAAAGATTGAGGCCCCAACAAATACAAAGTAGTGGCACTGTAGAGAATAGATGTAATACACTGCTCAAAGTGCTGCCTCGAACAGGAACAAGTGAATAGGAAACTCTTTAGGATACATTTGTGCATCACGGTACTAGAGCTCGAAGTCAGAATCATCACTTACATCAAAAATGGAGGTTCACGAGGGAATACAAGAAAGATCATCCGAGTTGGTCGGTCTTTAATTCCATGTTGGTGCAGTCTGGGGTTACACAGAGCACCGTTGGTTATTCTGCATCTGAGAGACAAGGGAGAACAAAAAACGAGTTGCATCTCTGTCAGTATGTTCTGCAGGCATTATAGATGTAAGCATTTAGTGGTGGAGTATGCTGCTTACCATTCCTTATAACTCAAAGTTGCACAATGGAAGACATCGTATAATTTCCTTTTCTGTCGTGTTTGAAATGTTGAAGCTTCTATACGTGTTTCATAGACCGGACTCAGGGTAAATATCCATTGACATTCCTTTGTTCACAAATAGCTGCTAATGTGCTACGGGTGCCGATTAATGGCCTGTAAACAATAATGGCATAAGATGCGTTTATGTGACCACGAGGCGTGAAGGGAAGCATAATCTCACAACTGCCTACGCTAATTGAAACTTAACGAGGCTCAAGTTACAGGGAAAGAGGGCCAGGTTAAATTCGCTGTGCACGAACGAGCAAAAGGGAATGAGCAGCTATTATAGCTCATTAGATACGGCACTCCATTTAGCATGAATGGAAGTCCGTATTCAACTAGCTTAAAGGGCTACAGGCTTAATATGTAGCAAAATCCCATGCCAAAGGTTCTGAGTCTTACCGCGTAGTATGTTTCCTCCAGTGGGTCTCCGTCCGTGCTCACAGTGCCGTTGCTGGAGTGTTCAGTAGATCACATGATTTATATACCTGAAAAGACGTGTCTCCAAACGTCTCGCATATCATGTGATTTGTGGGCTCACGTGTCGTGTGGTTTGAGCATACATCAAGCTAGTACCTTTAGCTAGTGGTGCATAGATATAGCAAGTCCCTCCTTTGTTTCCTTAAACAATGTTCGTCAGTGTTGCACACGCAACTAAGGGGCGACCCCCATTGGAAAGAGAACTGTCAACCACACGCGGTGTTGGTAAGTCAAACTATGTTTGTGATATTCGGTTACATTTCGTTTTTAGTGTTTGAATAACAATTTACAGATTCCAATCCACTTTCTCATTGAGCCCAGTCCTGGAGCTGTTGGTTAAAAAAATAACTTGTTCTTTTTTTAGAAGGATCGTTTTATCCCTGTTGGAGTCCATACTGGGAGTCAGTTTATAGAGCACTGTCCATTTCAGGTCTTCCACTGTGTGTTGATGATCTATCCAGTGTTCGACCATGGGTGCGTTTTTAGTTCGATTTTTTAGGCAGCTTTTGTGTTCGCCAATGCAGAGTTTCACCTTCCGGTCCGTTTTGCCAATGTAGATTTTTTCACATGGGCACCAGATGGCATAAACTACCAAGGTGGAGTTGCAATTGGTATGTGATTTTTGTTGCCATTTAGAATTCAGCCCTATGTCTACTTCTGTACTCTTTTTTGTTTACTTGCAATATACACTGCAATATACACACTGTCCACATGGATAATGGCCCACAATTTTCGGAAGACCCCATAACTGAGACAGGCTCGTTGTGAATCTAGGTCTGAGCAGCACATCATTCCTGGTCACCTGTTCTTTCAAGTTTTTGCTGCGTTTAAAACCGACAACAGGTCTAGGTACCGGTATCTCTCCTTTTTCGAGGATTGGCCAATTTCTCAAGATTATCTTCTTAATATCATTTGACATGTTGCTGAAGGTGTTTACAAAAATTATTTTGGGATCTTTCTTGGTTTCAGAATGCTCTTTGTATTCAAATAGGGACTTCCGATTGTTGTTATTAGCTCTTTTGAGAGCTTTCCTAACTATCTTATGCGGATAGCCTCTTTGGAGTAGCTTGTTCTGCTTCTTGACAGCTTCTTCGTTAAAATCATCCTTCTTGGAACTATTACTTTTGATCCTCAAAAAATGGCCCAAAGGGAGGTTGTCCCTTACATGTCTAGGATGTGAGCTACTGTAATGCAGCAGCGAATTTCTGTCTGTCGGCCTATTGTAGGGTTTGACAAAGATGTAGTTCTTCATGGGGTTGCAGCTTGACCCTAGCAAAGAGTTCCTCGTGGCAACCGGTAATATTCAGGGTAGGATTTGTATTATCCAACACAGTTCGATAAAATAATGTCAATATGTAACCTGTTGCTTTCTCCCTTATTCAGGCGCTGAGAGAAAATATGAAGTCTCGGGGAATAATGCCTCCAGCGGTAAAATCAGGTAAGTCTATTGTGGTGAGGAGGTTTCCCCTTGTTTGTCCCTTTGTGTCACCTTGCGGTCCTTTTGTTTCCCCTTAGGGGCCGGGGTTTGGCGAGGATGCAGTGGAAGCTGCGCCGACCCGTGAAGAGGAATAGTACCCCCAGTGGTAAATCAGGTAAGTCTATGGGGGGTAACTAATATTGCCTCTGTGCATTCCCTTGGCTCACCTTGCTGTTCTTGTCTTCCCCTTAGGTGCCTTAGCGCAGCAGGAGCATGCAGAAGGATGCGTGGAATGTGAAGATGTTGTGAAGGCCGGTGAGTTCAGCGCGGCGCTGCTGCAGGCGAGGCGACGTGCATAAAATAACTTCTTTCTTCCAGCTCGAAGGCGCGATGGATCAGGAATTCAGGTAAGGATCAAAGGTATTGCTCTTGCTCTAACCTCCGGCCTTGAGGCGGGCGTGGCAGAAGACTGGATGCAGACTTGTAGGCACGGTGAGCGTTACGCTGCTGGATGCAGAATAACGCGAAGCGTGTGCTGCTCTTCGGGCGTGGTTTAAATAGCCCCCAAAGTAGTCCCAGGTAAGTATTCCTCCCCAGCCCCACCCGAGTAGAAAATAGTCCCTTAGGTAAAGTAGTCCCTTCCAAGCCTCCTCTGGCTTGGAGCTCTTGCAGTATGGTCTGCATCAGGTGAGTTTGCAGCATGGTCTGCATCAGGTAAGTTTTAATCTATGAGCCTGGCGCCTATGGCACCAGGACTGACTCTCCATATGAGCCTGGCGCCATAGGCGCCAGGACTGCACCCATAGCCCCTAGCAGGAGTTGTTGGGTTTGCTTAGCATAACTTGATGCCTGCTTCCGGGGTTGCTGGACTTGGTCTGGGTCCCCGGGGGTAGGCATCATGACAGCACTCCCCACCCAAGGCCCCTCCTAAAGTCATTCTTCCCTGTGGTTTCGGTTTGTCTGGGAAATTTCGGTGGAATTATTTCACCAATCGGGGTGCATGAACGTGGTCACTAGGTTCCCATGATCTTTCCTGTGGTCCGTAACCTTTCCAGTCGATTAAATAAAAAAGTTTTGACTTGGAGTCCAGGATGTTCTTAACTTCAAATTCAGGTTCCCCGTCTACAAGGATGGGGTCTGGTGGCTTTGTTAGTCTTGTCCCTGGTTGCACTGGCTTCAAAAGTGACACATGAAAGACGGGGTGAATTTGCATATTAGCAGGTAAGTCCAACTTGACAGCCACTGGGTTGATGATGGCCTTAATAGAGTAAGGTCCCAAATATCTGGGGTTAAAGGTCCGTGTTCCCTTTAGAGGTATATGTTTTGTGGCTAACCATACTTGGTCCCCTATCTGGTATAGTGGAGTATCACTTCTATGCCGATCAGCATCTTTCTTGTATTTTTCTTTCGCCTTTTTTAAATGTTCAGTTGCTTCCTTAAAGGCTTGTGTAATCGTAGCGTGCAGATAGTCCACTGCGGGCATTTCTAAGTGTTGGGGTGAGTCAAGGTCTGAGGTTTGAGGATGGTGCCCATATAAGGTATAAAAGGGGCTTTGTCCAGTTCCAGAATGTACTGAATTATTGTATGCATATTCGGCGATCCAAAGAATGTCTTTCCAATTACTCTCAGTGTGATGTAACATACAACGCAGGTATGGTTCGAGAGTCTGGTTGGTCCTCTCCGTTCGACCATCGGTTTGGGGGTGGTGACTGGTCGATAACCTCACATCGATTTGCGCCAATTGACAACATTTTTTCCAAAAATGTGAAATGAATTGACTGCCCTGGTCAGAGACCAATACGGACGGAAATCCATGTATGCGAACAATGTTTTCGAGGAACTCTTTGGCCAGGATTGAAGCTGAAGGTAATCCCTTTAAAGGAATAAAGTGGGCCATATTGGAAAAAAGATACACAATAACTAGAATGGTGTTAAATCCATTGCATGGGGGTAGGTCAGTAATAAAGTCCAATGATAAGGTGTGCCATGGTGTAGGCGGAATGTCTAAAGGTTGTAAGAGTCCAGCTGGTTTTTCCTTTTGACTTTTGTTTTGGGCAAATGCCACAAGACATCACAAATGATTTAATATCCTTTCGCAAGGTGGGCCACCAGAATTGTCTCTTAATCTTAGCTTCAGTTTTTGCAATACCTGGGTGCCCCTCCATTAGGGTATCATGATAACGGGAAATGACTAGCTCTTGTAGTTCCTTATGTGGCAGAAATAGCTGCCCTTCGTAATAAGGCAGGTCATTGGAGACAGAGTATTCCGGGCCTTTCTTTACCCAGTCCTGCAGGGCTTTAGGATCAAAGAGTTGTTAGATCTTTACCTGAATGTCCTCTAGTGTCTGTAGAGTTGTCATGCCAAGAATCCTTTGTTCGGAAATTATAGGTACTGGTTCTGGGTTCACTTCTGCCTCTCCCATCCCTATTCGGGATAAGGCGTCTGCTTTACCATTCTTACAACCTGGTCGATAGGTTATCACGAAATCGAACTCGGCAAAGAACAATGCCCACCGGAGTTGGCGTGACGATTGGGCCTTGGCTGTCTTTAAATACTGTAAGTTCCGGTGATCGGTGATCACAGTAATGGTATGCCTGGAACCAAGAAGATAGTGCCGCCAAGCCTTGAAGGCGGATTTAATGGCTAATAACTCCTTATCGGTAACTGCATAGTTTAACTCGGGTGCCGAGAACTTTCTGGACCAAAATGCTACTGGGTGAAGCTGGCCAGTTTCAGAGTCCTTTTGAGACAGGACAGCTCCCATGGCTAGACTGGATGCATCAGTTTCCACTATGTATGGAAGTTCAGGGCGCGGGTGCTTTAATACAGGTGCATACGTGAATTTCGCTTTCAGCTCTTGGAAGGCATTTTCAGCTTCTTCAGTCCACATAAAGCGTTTATTTTTTCGCAAGAGTGCTGTGATGGGATGTACAACATGTGAAAAATCTGGGATAAATCTGCAGTAGAAATTGGCAAAGCCAAGCATGCTTTGTACTCCTTTGACTGAACTTGGTGATGGCCACTTAAGAATTGCGTCCACCTTTCGTGAGTCCATTCGGACTCCTCTTGGGGTCAGGATAAACCCAAGGAATTCAACTTCTGCGGCATGAAAAACGCATTTTTCCAGTTTTTCATATAGTTTGTGCTGGCGCAATTTCTGAAGGACTGCTTGGACATGCTTCACATGGTCAGATTCTGAAGAGGAGTATACTAGAATATCATCGATATATACGACAACACAAACGTCAATGAGTTCACGAAGGACATCATTCATGAAGTATTGGAAGGCTGCTAGTGCATTTCACCACCCGAAAGGCATCACCTGGTATTCGAATAACCCATACTTCGTGCGAAAAGCAGTCTTCCATTCATCGCCCTCTTTTACACGTACCAGATGGTATGCCCCCCAGAGATCTAGCTTAGTGTATATGCAAGCGTCCTTCACTTGGTCTAGTAATTCAGGGTTCAGAGGCAATGGGTATCGGTTCTTAACAGTTATCTGTTTCAATGTGCGGTAGTCTATGCACGTTCTGAGGTCACCTTCCTTTTTGGGCACGAAGAACAAAGCTGAAGATGCAGGGGACTTGGATGGGCGAATGAAGCCATTAGCAAGGTACTTGTCTAGGTATTGTTTTAGGTGAAGGTTCTCAGGTTCCATAAGGGCGTAGATCCTGCTACAAGGGGGTTGTGCACCGGGTATGAGATCGATTTGACAATCGTACGATCTGTGAGGTGGTAAGGTGTTTGCCTGTTCTTTTTGGAAGACATCCTGGAATTCTTGGTATTCTGGAGGTAGTTGCACGACTGCTGTGGTTACTGGTGCCAGGCCTGCGTTCAGATTTTTCTTTGGGTAACAGGTTTGTGCACAATCCGGGAAGGCTATTCTCTTCTCTCACCAATCAATACAAGGATTATGTGTTTCCAACCAAGGTATCCCCAGTATTATTTGGAACTGTGGGGCTTTGATTAGATCAAACACCATAGTCTCTCGATGCCCATCCTGACCCAATAGTGTCATCTCTGCGGTGGAATAAGTTACAGACCCAGAGGCAATTTCAGTTCCATCGACTGTGGTGATGACATCTGAGGTGGTTTTTCATCAGAGAGGTAGGTTCATCCTGGAAGCCAATTCGTAGTCCACATAGTTTCCTATGGCCCCACTATCAATGTATGCCCTTACTGTGTGCATACGCGATGGCTGCCTTGGATATACGAGGACCATTGGTATGATGAAATGCGAGGTCTGAGTATCCTTCTTCAAGCTCGGCAAGCGGACCTCTACGCTTGTCAGGCGTGGTCGTTTCCCGAGTCTGACTCCATATGGGTTTTATCAGAAGCTCCTACCAGCTTCTTGGGTGGTTTTACAGGGCAATCCCATAGAAAATGCCCAGAAGTTCCACAATATAGACACAATTGCGTTTGCCATCTCCTTTCTATTTCCTTCTGGGTTAAGGGTCTTTTAACCCCTCCGATTTGCATGGGTTCTGAAGCATCTGCTCCTTTGGGGTTAGCGTGGGTCTTGACCAACACCCGATTCTCAAACTTGGCTCGATCAGCCTTTCTGTTCTGGAGTCTGTAATCTAACTGGACCACTAAGTCTATATATTCAGCGCAGTCTTGAGGTGGGTTCACGACTTGAGCCAAGACATCCTTGAGTTCTCCTCGAAGCCCTCGATGAAATAACGTGATTCGTTTTACCTCAGGCCATCCAGTTTCCACTATCAACCTGTTAAAGGTCACAATGTAGGATAGAAGGTCCTGGTTACCTTGTCGTAGGGACAAAAGTTTGTTATCCAGGGCCTGTCCTTGGGAGTGCTGGGCAAATAGTCTTTCCATGCTCATTGGAAAGCCCTGAAAATCCCGAAGAATTGGGCCATTCTGAGTAACTAGTGGAATTGACCAATCAGCTGCACTGCCGCTGAGAGATGACAATACGAAGGCTACCTTGGCTTGATAGTTTGGGAAGGCTCCGGGTCTGCATAAAAAGTGCAAGCGGCATTGGTTCATAAACACGGCAAACCTTTTGGGATCTCCGGCAAAGCGTTTGGGCGGAGCTAATGGAATACTTCCTGGTATGTTTATTTGCACAGGGTTACTCAATGACACAGGAGCTGGATTCCCCCCGGGGCCTGATAGGGGTGCTTGTCCAGCCTGGCTTTGCAGTAGTTGCCTAGCAAGATCATCAGTTCGCTCCTTTGACAAAATCAGTTCTCTCCTAAGAGTATTGGTTTCTTGACGGGCGGAATGCACTTCAGTCCTCAGTTCCCCTAGTAATTGGGCCAATTGGTCAGTTTCTGAGGTATCCATAACGCCCGGGTGGGAATTTGTGGGTAGGCTTTGCGTTCTGTTAGGCTCACCTGGCTCCCACAGGGGCGTCGATCTGAACTGGACAGCTGCCGGCTCCACCAATGTGACGCGTAGTGCCGAGATGACGGACTGGACTGGCCCACCTAGCTTCGTTTGCTTGGCACGTAGGAATATTCTTCTGCAAATGGAGAAAGGGAATTAACCACCCGTGGAATTGAGCGTTAACCCTCCCCCACTCCCGCTGTTCTCCCCATTGATCATCTTTGATGTCCCCTCTTATAGTCTCACCTGATGGTTTGGAAAGATGAGGTCTCCATCCTGCATTGAGCGCAGGGGCGCGTTGATAACCAGTTGCTTCACTGGCTCGAACGAATTGGTGAGTTCCAGAACAATATTGACTCTGAGATTTCCAGCAAGACGCCGTAAGTATGTAGTTCGTAAGAGTTCAAATGTCTGACTTTCACTCTTGTCTGATTCCTTGCAGGTTGCAGCTTGACCCTAACGAAGAGTTCCTCGTGGCAACCGTTAATATTCAGGGTAGGATTTGTATTATCCAACACAGTTCGATAAAATAATGTCAATATGTAACCTGTTGCTTTCTCCCTTATTCAGGCGCTGAGAGAAAATATGAAGTCTCGGGGAATAATGCCTCCAGCGGTAAAATCAGGTAAGTCTATTGTGGTGAGGAGGTTTCCCCTTGTTTGTCCCTTTGTTTCACCTTGCGGTCCTTTTGTTTCCCCTTAGGGGCCGGGGTTCGGTGAGGATGCATTGGAAGCTGCGCCGACCCGTGAAGAGGAATAGTACCCCCAGTGGTAAATCAGGTAAGTCTATGGGGGGTAACTAATATTGCCTCTGTGCATTCCCTTGGCTCACCTTGCTGTTCTTGTCTTCCCCTTAGGTGCCGGAGCGCAGCAGGAGCATGCAGAAGGATGCGGTGTAATGTGAAGATGTTGTGAAGGCCGGTGAGTTCAGCGCGGCGCTGCTGCAGGCGAGGCGACGTGCATAAAATAACTTCTTTCTTCCAGCTCGAAGGCGCGATGGATCGGGAATTCAGGTAAGGATCAAAGGTATTGCTCTTGTTCTAACATTTTCTCCTTCTCTCCCCTTTTTCTAGGAGCTCCGGCCTCGAGGCGGGCGTGGCAGAAGACTGGATGCAGACTTGTAGGCACAGTGAGTGTTACGCTGCTGGATGCAGAATAACGTGAAGCGTGTGCTGCTCTTCGGACGTGGTTTAAATAGCCTCCAAAGTAGTCCCAGGTAAGTTTTCCTCCCCAGCCCCACCCGAGTAGAAAATAGTCACTTAGGTCTGACTCCCCATATGAGCCTGGTGCCATAGGCGCCAGGACTGCACCCAAATAGCCCCTAGCAGGGGTTGTTGGGTTTGCTTAGCATAACTTGATGCCTGCTTCCGGGGTTGCTGGACTTGGTCTGGGTCCCCGGGGGTAGGCATCATGACACCTAGGTTGATACAAGCATGGGGAAAAATATATCGCAAGGGGTGAACTCACCCGTCCATGCGTGAGACAATTATAACTGTACTATAGAAACCCCACAGACCCTCCAATGATGTGGCCTCTTACAGACTGCTGTCTTTAGTTAAAACAGACACAAAGGTTTTCCCAAAAACTTTGGCTACACGTCTGCTCCCATCCATGCCTCAGCTTATACAACCGGATCAATCTGGCTTCATTCCCACCAGGTCTACAGCATTGAATCTAAGGCAGCTGTTTTGTATGATGTCACTTATTATTATTATTATTATTATTATTATTATTATTATTATTATTATTATTATTATTATTATTATTATTATTATTATGGTATTTATTGAGCATGGATGTAGAAAAACAAGGGAGCGCTTTACAGAGGTATACAGAGGTATATAACAATACTGATGCATAACAGAGCGCTTTTCAGAGGTAACAACAGAACAGATATACAGCACATTTGAAAGTCTTCGATTCTGGTATGAAAAAGGGATCTGAGCCCGAACAAAGGGGATCCATAGTCAAACCCAAATGAGGGAGAACAAGTTGTGAATATTGTGGAAAAGGGGATCTGAGCCCAGACGAGGGGAATCCATGGTCCGTTCCCGAACGAGGGAGACCAAGTTGTGAACATTGTAGAAAAGGGGTGTGAGCCCGGACGAAGGGGCCCCATGATCCGAGCCTGAAGGAGGGAGACCAGTCTTGAACTTGTGAAAGTGAAACCCTGACAGAGTAAAGTGTTTTGTTTGCTGCATCAGGCCCTCTGCAATACGAGACTGTCATTGCGAGAGAGACTTTGGCGGAAATCCCTGAAGCATATGTGTTGAACTTTTACCTTGTGACCAAGAAGCCAGAGTGTGTACGAAGCCTGTACGTGCCGCCTTGCCCCATGCTGAAAACGTGGGGCAGGAAAGCAAACTGCTCAACTATCCTGACATATCATTTCTTGAACACTCTTCCTTTGCATACATTGTTATCCCATACCATTTTGGATTTAGAAGTAAGGATTGGCAATAGGTTTATTAGTATAGGCCCTTGTATTTTGGCAGGCTCCACTAGGACTGCATTATTATTATTTGATGTTCGTAGCTTGCGCCCATCCTTAGATTTAGGTTTAGATAGGCATTCAACCAACCCATTTATAGCTAAATAAACACCCTTGAGCTGTGATCACTTGTGTCTGTCTTCACTGTTTGATACCATGCCTTCCTTACATGTGGTGTCATGACTGGGATATGACTCAATTGAGACAAATTGGGGGACCCAAAATCTCAGAAACTTAGTCACAGAGCCTCAAATCCCTCCACCGCCATGAAACAATCCATAGGCTTTGACATTTGTAGCAGCAGAGATACTATTATGCCTCCAGTGAAAAGAGAATGGTTCGCACAGACTTAGTCCTTATACCCCCTAAGGGTTGTTATATAAGACTGGTCCCAAATTCTGGCCTAGCCTGGAAGTTTGGTCTGGATGTTTTAGAAGGCTTCATAGATCCTGACTTCCGGGTAGACGTAAAGGTTCTCCAATAGAATCATGGCGAAACTCCATTTGAAATACGTTGAGGGGACATTGCACATGGAATTCTTGAGAAGGCTCTATTTCCCCATTTTAAGGAAGAAAGTAAACCAGAAGAAACTGAGAGTGGTAGCTTAGTCCTTAGAGAGGCTGATGAACAATCCACCATTGAGGCAAAGAGGGAAGAAGAACCTACTATCCTTCTTGATTTAGCCTTCGCCAGAGAAATGATCCAGCACTCACAGAGGCTTTTGTACAAATGATTCCTGAGGGAGAAGGACAAGAAAGGGGAAGACCCTTTTTCTTTCTGAAACAGGGATTACTATATAGAAATGAAACCTCCACAGAAGTCCTAAGTAAAGTGCAATTAGTAATCCCCAAGACCCATCGTAAGATTGTGTTAGAGTTTGCACATTCTCATATGACAGGCTTATGCGGATGACCTGGTGATACTAGACCACACTTTTAGTGGAATACTTAGGTCAACAAACCAGCTATGGCGATATGCAGAATCCAATGAACTTATCATTAACCACAGCAAAACCAAATTAGTATTATATACAGCAGGAAGGGTTGCCAGGCCTCGTATGATGGTGGGCCCAATTGAAATTGAATACGCTTTCTCATATAAATATCTAGGTGTAGAGTTTGACAATAAAGGAAACTACCACATGTGTATTCAGGAACGTAGAACAAAAGCCGCCCAACTCACAGCACTAATATATACATAGGGGCCAGGCATTGCAAATATAGCTGGCGTGCAGCCCAAATAGAAAAGCCAGAGTCCTTGATTAACATGAACCTAGGATGGCTACAACTCGTGGAGGGGAAGTTCTGGAGAAAAGTTCTCGGTCTTCCCCAATGTATTCCTATGGCCATGATTAGGCTAGAGTTAGGTATTCTTTCCCTCAAGGCTATGGTTCTGAGGAAAAGGATGGAATTCTACATCAGGTTTAACAACAGACCTACAAATAAGCGCCTCATGACCATCAAAGAGGACACTATTGCAGGCAGACAGGTAAAACTAGAAACCCAGACCAACATTCTGATTGAAGAAATTAGTTGGTCCCCGGAGTGGGGTAGGAAAAATGAACACCTGATTACCCGCATGCGTAGTCGCTTAAATTTGTGGGATTGGCAGAGTAACTTCACCCACCTCAGATGCCTGAAAAGCTATAGTTTCATCACGTTTATACTCTATACCTATATGAAGCCACAGCCATACCTAAATCTTTGCCCGTCGGAACAATTGAGGCGTTTTATACTACTCTTACGCTTCAATTATTTACCAGTTTTGACAGCCCAAGGTTCAGCGATGGGCTTGGCCACAACAGCAAGGTATTGTAGAATATGTGAACTTTCGACGGTGCCGGAGACGGCATTTCATGTATTAACGAAATGTAGCAGGCTGAAAACAAAGTATACGAAATATCTGAAGGAGTTCGTTCATGACATTGATCATATCGAACACTCAGATTTTTGGAATCAGTGTGTTAATTCCCTATACCCCAAATTGCACCTAGCACTTTTCCAGGTGTGGCGTGAGGCCACCATATATCTGAAAGCAAGCACAAGGGTGGTCACCTATATGCAAAAAGGATCTTACCTTTAGTAAATGGCTCCATAATGCTAATATGGAAGACAATTAGCCACACGGATAGGAGTAAAAGGATAGCCCTATGTCTTGTATCAGGTCCTATTAAGGATCTGATTTGTTTAACCTTCCCTGCCTTGATCGATTGATTTGTGATGAATCTTATTGTGTTTATAATGATTTTATATAATCTGTATATTGAACACTTTTCTACATGTTAATTGTCTAATGTAATTATGTGTAAAGTGTTTTACATTTTGTACAAAACTGTATCACATTAATAAATAATAATAATAATAATAATAATAATAATAATAATAACATATGACAGGGGGACATTTAGGACAATCCAAGAACCAGACTCACATCAGTGGGAAGTTTTACTGGCCTGGTATCCATGTGGACATAAAGAACATCATCCAGACATGTGAGATATGTTAGAAAACCAGTGCACATATCCCCTTACTTGCCCCTCTGAATCCTTACCCATCATCGAAGTCCCTTTCTCCCACAAAAGGATGAACATCACTGGGCCATTGGAAACCTCGAGACTGGATAGTAAATATGTCCTCATAATCGTTGATTATGCTACCGGTACCCAAAGGCGTTCCCTATGTGGAACAACACAACCGAACAAATCTTAAAACACCTTTTAACATTCTTTTCTAGGGTTGATATCCCCAAGGAAATTCGAACGGGTCAGGGATCTAATTTTATGAGCAGACTGATGAGTGAAGTCAATGAATCACTACATATCTCCACATTAAGAACCTCAGTTTACCAAACGGACCGGTTGGTCGAGTGATTCAATAAAACCCTTAAGGCAATTTTGAGAAAATTGGTAGATCAGGATGGAAAAGACTGGGATAGCATTATCCCCTGGGTCCTATTTGCAGCGAGGAAAACCCCTCAGGCATCCACCGGTTTCTCTCCTTTTGAACTACATTACGGTAGAGAACCAAGAGATGTCTTCAACATGCTGCCAGAGACCTGGGAAGAAAGGGAAGAGGCACCTATTCCCTTTTCACAAACAGCGACCTGATTACGAGAGCATATGAACTTTGTTCGACATCTAGTGTACACTCACATGGAAAAAGCTGAGGACCAACAAAAATCCACCTATGATAAGAAAGTAAATTTAACAATGTTTTCAGTAGGACAAAAGGTATTAGTCCTCTTACCGACCTCTGAAAATAAACTTGTCTCAAAGTGGCATGGGTCAAGAGCAAACAGGGACCTGTACCTATAAAATAGCCCAACCTAATAAAAAGCAAAATGCCCACCTTTGCCATTTAAATCTCTTAAAGGAGTGGAAAGAAAATCCTTCCACTTCCTCCACCTTGATATTGTCTTGTTTACTATCGGAGGATATAGACAACTCAGAGCGTATTCCCCAAAACAGAAGCAAGAAGACTTAAATGACCTGTTCATGACATTCCCCAATGCATTCTGTGAAAAACCAGGGAGAATACATGGTACTTGTCATAATATCAGAACTCCAAAGGGGACAGTGGTCCATTTAAAACCCTACAGACTCCCAGAAGTCCCACAAATATTGGTAGAGGAAGTAGTTAAAAAGATGCTGAGGGCAAACATTATCAAACCTTCTTCCAGCCCATGGTCCTCCCCTATTATATTGGTAACCAAGCCGGATCATTCTTGGCAGTTTTGCATAGACATATTCAAGCAGGTTAACGCTCTCTCCACCTTCGATGCCTATCCTATGCCATTCATCAATGAATTCATTGATATACTAGGAAGTGCCATCTTTTTATTGACCCTAGAATTGACCAAGGGATATTGGCAGGTCCACGTACATGGACCTGAAAATGAAAAGACAGCCTTCTCAAGCCCCTAGGACTATTCCAGTTTAAAGTCTTCCCTTTTGGATGGGGCCCCAGCCACTTTCCAACAGTTTATCGACAGGAAATTACAGCCCTATTTCTATTTCTGTGGGGCTTATATTGACGACATAGTCATTTGCAGCAAGACTTGGGAAGACCATCTCTTCCACCTGTATACCATCATGGGAACCCTCAGAGAGGCTGGCTTAGCTGCCAATCAATCTAAATGTAAGCTGGACCAACAGCCGTGAGATACCTCGGCTTCTTTGTAGGGAATGGCAGTGTCCGGTCCCAATGAGAAAAAGTAAAAGCCGTCCTAGAGACCCCCACACCTAAGACTAAGAGAGACCTCAGGGCGTTCCTAGGATTAATTGGTTATAACCGTAGGTACATTCCTAATCTTTTGGATAAAACAGCTAGATTAACTGACAAATTAAAGAACGCTGAACCCCAGAAGCTTAAATGGACTGATGAGGATGACATATGCTACAACTACTTAAAACAAACCTTGTGCCAGAGCCCACTTCTAAAGGTGGTGGATTTTTCTAAGGAGTTTGTGTTACAAACTGATGCCTCTCTCACAGGGTTATGAGCAGTTTTATCACAAATGTGTGATGGAATAGAACATCCTATCCTATTCACTAGTCGAAAACTCTTCCCTCATGAAAAGAACTACTCCATAATGGAGTAAGAGGCCCTTGCCATCAAATGGGAAACTACCCATCTAAGATACTAACTTTTGGGGAGCATGTTCCCCCTTGTCACAGACCATTCACCTTCAGTATGAATAAGCCAACAAAAGGACTCTAACCCGTGAGTCATGCAATGGTTCTTAGACCTGCAACCCTATTGTTTCACTGTGGAACACTTAAAAGATAAAGACCAAGGGACCGTCGATTTCCTTTCCCGGTTTACTTGTGAAACAGATGAGGCTACATCGCATAGGGGAGTGGTGTGTGAGAAACCAGAAGGTGTCTCACCCGCTAGTTCCCCCGGTTCTCTCTCTCAGGTAGCCCGGGCACGGCCAACACCTTGGGATCCAGACACAGGGGGTGGACCAGTGCGGGAGGATCAAACGGGTGAGGGGACCTCAGTGAGTGGGTGTAGGACGTTGAACTGAACTCCCCCCCCCCTTTTCCTGCACAAACACATTTACACAGACAGCCTGCTCTGGGAGAAAACAGACTCACACCTGAACCGTGTACATGACATGTCCCAATACAATGGTTAGGTGAGGCCAGGCAATTATCGACACTCACTCACACTTGACTTCCATTACACTTCCCCACACGGATAAAAGGCTGAGCATGGGAGCACACTCTGAGGAAGTCAAAACACACGAAGGTACAGCAGTTTTGAGTTGGCTACTGAATGAGGGGAGAAATACGGCAAGGCACGAGACGTTCGTGAGAGGGGCAACACCCGTGACCTTTTTGACAGGAAGCCATTACTTTCAAGAAACCTTCAAGGAAGAAAATGTAAGATCAGGAAACAAGGCTGAAGAATCCTGCACTGTGTGTCAGAGATATCGAGGGTCATCCCGCGTAACTGACAAAGGCGGGGAGGAGCAGCATACACTGTGGTATTGTCCTTGGCTCCAAGAACAAAGAAGCGACAGAGAACAACACAGCCGGTGAGTTGGGGAGACCGATGCCAGACCAGTCTGTGTTGAAGTCAAGGTTGCAAGCGGCAACATTGTAAAGTTAGCGCTGGGAGGAGCATTATTAAAGATATGTGATAAATTGCTGGTGAATATTAAACATTAGAAGAAAAGATACAATACTGTTGACAGAGTGGTCCGGCACTGTGAATGTGCTCAGTCGAAGGTCTCTGTACGATATCCTGACAAAAGCAGGAGATCGATGTGAAGTGTAAATTGTGTGAAGTAAATCGAAGTGTTCCTGCAATGGTTTAAGCAAAACACATTGCACATTCAAAAGTCTTCAATTCTGGTATCAAAGAGGAATCTGAGCCCGAACGAGGGGGATCCATGGTGCGAGGCCGAGTTGTGAATATTATGGAAAAGGGGATCTGAGCCCGGACGAGGGGGGTCCATGGTGCAAGCCTGAACGAGAGAGACCAAATTGTGAACATTGTAGAAAAGGGGTCTGAGCCCGGGTGAGGGGGACCCATATTACGAGCCCGAAGGAGGGAGACCAGTCTTGAACTTGGAAAGTGAATCCCTGACAAAGGAAAGGAACTTTTGTGTTTTGTTTGCTGCATCAGGCCCTCTGCAATAAGAGACTGTCATTGTGAGAGAGACTTTGGCGGAAGGCCCTGATGCCTATGTGTTGAACTGTTACCTCATGGCCAAGAAGCCAGAGTGTGGGTGCAGCCCACGCGAGCCGCCTTGCCCCGTGCTGAAAACATGGGGAAGATAAGACCACTGCTCAACTATCCTGACATATTATTTCTTGAACACTCTTCTTTTGAATGCATTGTTATCAACACCATTTTGGATTTAGAAGTAAGGCTTGGCATTAGGTTTATTAGTATTTGCCCTTTTATTTTGTCAGACTCCACTATGACTGCATTATTATTATTTGATGGTCGTAGTTTGCTCCCATCTTTAGATTTAGGTTTAGATAGGCATTTTACCAACGCATTGAAGTTCAATAAACACCCTTGAACTGTGATCACTTGTGTCTGTCTTCCCTGTTTGATACCATACCTTCCTTATACTGTCCAGTGGGTGGATGAGGGTGAAGAGGTGTACACAGATAATTACGTGCAACTTGACAGGAGGAAAGAAAAAAGAGAAACCAAAAAGATGATCATAGAATATATAACAGAAGGCTCTAAAGGAGGGAGAAAATAATGAGTGAAGCCAAACAACTGCTGTGTGTAGATGAAGAAGGGTGCAGCATTCCCTGGTGTCGTACAAGACCAATAATCAGAGTAAAAGGAGCAGTGTGTTATGGTGTCCAATGGGTGGGGCGAATAATGCAATGTTGATGCTGAAGTTTTGGTGAGATTCGAACAAAACGTAGTGTCCAAAATAAACAGTAGCTGCAAAGCGGTTTGGGGGCAAATATGTACCTGCATTGACTTGGATAGGTGAAACTCATCAACCAGTTTACATCAAGAGCTTTACACGATTCCCTTTGTGTTTCAGAGTCCATCCATTTGGGAACAAACACCAGCAGTGCCAAGTTGATGAGGAGTGCGACGCTCACGCAGGGGACAGCTGACATAATGGACCTATAGTGGGCATGTGGATTGAAGGCCTACGACCAGCTTCCTCCTGATTGTGTGGAGTTTGTGCAATTGTTACACTGCACAGCCCTGCCCTGGTGGTGCCCCAACCAGCAGCAACTGGGGCTATCACTAAAGGAGCAGTCAACCATGCTGAAGTAAAAAGTGGTGCAGCAAGATAAGATGCAAGGTGTGCTAAGTTGACAAAGAAGAGCAAGCAACTATTGTTCAGAGTAGAGTGCAGAAAATGTAGCCACAATTCCTATTGAGTTTCGACTGTTTTCCAAATCCACAACTTTTTTTGTTTCTTTACTGCTACCTGAAGTGCAAACTGCGGCTAATGCTAAGTGGCTGCAGATAACCAGGAACGAGTTACTGCAACTGGCCAATTCAGCATCAAAGGGCCTAAACGCGCTAAAGGAAGAGCTGAGGGCACTACGTTTGCTGGCATTCCAGAAGTGGTATGTGTAGGATCTTCTCACTGCTATAGAGGGAGGAGTTTGTACCAAGATCGGGAGAAGCTGTTGCATGGTAGTGCCTGATGGAGAAGCTCAAATGGAACATTCAAAGCAGCTATCAATGAAATACAGACACTCCATGATAAGATGACAAATGAAGCTAATGGAGTGCAGTCGAACACTTGGCTGGACACTTTTTTCACCTGGGTGCCCACTTGGCTCTCTGGAGTATTTAAAGTGACTGTTCCCACGTTGGTCCTCACCTTCTAAATTGGCAACATTATTTTGACACTCTATACTAAAAAAAAAGAGAGGAAAATCCATGCTGCCCCTGAATGTTGATGGGGTAAATGGTAAAAATGAGCACATTAACAAACTAACCAAGAATGAAAAAAAGATGATGAAGTTGACTAGTCTACAACACAACCCAGAGATATAGACTATGATGCTTATTGGATTTCCTGTGATAAGGATGGTCCATGGTGTATACTGATAGATGGACCATTGGAAAATTGTGAGGAAGATGGAGGTGATATGAGTGCATTAAAAAGAGCATGGATAACAAAAAAGAAAGAAGCAGAGTGGGGGTTTGAGGGAAGGAGAAGAATTAGTTATTGATGGATTAATAAAAGGGGAGAATATTGTGGTAAAAATTCTAGTTCAGCGCGGTAAAGAGGAGCAAACTTATCAGTTGCAGGATTATGCCACAAAAAGGGGAGGGGGCTTTGTTGATAGCTACACAGTTCTATGCACTAGGCTGCTGAATGCCTCAAATAATTGTGTTGTAGGTAAATAACTTATAGTAATAAAGTTTAAATTATAGGTGAGTATATGAGGCTAAACATTAGACCAAAGGACTATAAACAGGCCTCGGAGCTTGCTTTCACTCGAATTAATTTGCATTTTATTAATTTGCCTAGCAGCCTCAGAGGCTTGCAGCACATGGCAAACAACACATTCCCAGGATCATACGGTAAGAAATGAGCAGCCATTGATACTTTCGAGGTCAGGAAGCAAAACTCATGGGTGTGGGGGAAAGGTAGTGACTGTAAAATAATTTTGTAATACGGCATATTAGTTTATGAAACTGGTCTCCTGACGGTTTCAAAATGCCCCATGGAGGTTCCAAATTGCCCCTTTGTACAGGTGAGCCTGGGAAATGGTTTGAAGAGTTTCTAAGATACAGCATTAAAACACGCAATGGTTGAAGGCTCTTTCAGTGTCGTGATCAGTTGCATGCTCATGAGAAATGATGGGTATGACCGGTGGCAGATGAATAAAGATCCGCTGGTCATCTCAAATGTCATGATGTTTCAGCAAAGTGATATGGGAATTGTGGGTTGAACTGTGATGTCACAGAGGTGGTCAAGGGTAGTGTGGCAAGGTGTGCAGGACGCCATCATTTTAGGATAATGTATGTCTCACTATAGGGGAATTACATAGCTCTACCATTTAGCTTCACTTGGAGCACTAACCCAATGTTGTAATGTGATTTGATGCTAATTAGTATGAATGACTATAAAAGATTATAAAAGATTATAAACGCTTTCATTTTAGGGGTGTGTTTTCGACAGTGCTTTTCATGCCTTCGCATTCTGCTTGGAATTTGCTTTCCCAGCTGTGCCTGGGCCCATAATAAATTGCGTTGCTTCTTGCTGGGTGTACCCTCCTTTTTTGGATTACTTTTGTAATTTCTATTGGTGAGTTCCGAGGCAACCTGCAGTACAAAGATGAACCTCCATTCAAAGCACCATTAATTCCTACAATATAAAATTTGATGTGGGAGGTGTTGGCCTCGGTGGGCCGTATAAAAAGGAGGACGCTCACCAGCAGGATGAATCAACATATTCTTTATTCCTCTAACAAAACAAAAGTGAGCTTTCTCCTTCCCTCCACCGGCTCACGTCACAAACCACGTGACTTATCCTCCAGGGTTCTGTCTTAAAGGGACAGTGAGCCTAGCAACAACACCCCCGGGCAAATGTCCTTACGTGTGCTTAACATTCTTCAACCAGTCTTGGTGGTTTCTGGATGGTCCTTTTCGGATGTCTTGGTGGCTCTTGTGAAGAGTCACCATCGAAAGTGTCTAGCAGTTCTTCCTGGTGTCGAGCCATATGCTCTGGGGGAATCCATGCTTCGTTCCTAGCGTCATGGTACTCCGGATCTGTTTCAGGAGTTGGAGGCCTCTCCTCTTCTCCTCTGCTGGCCAGTTTAAACCGTGAACTGTTTCTGGTTATCTCTTTTTCAGCATTTGCAGCGGTTATCATTGTCCCTTTTATGGCCGTAACCTGCAGGGGCTTTGGCGCAAACTGCAAGTCAATTTTCTTGCTTGTCTTTTGTTGAACCCAGACTTCATCTCCTACGCGGAACTCATTCGGCTGATCTTGCCTTCTTTCATCTGTCTCTAGTCGTGTCTTTTCCTTCTGTTCAGCATCCCTCCTTATGATTTCTGGGTCTGCTTTGGGCTGGCTCGCTGGGTTGCTGGCAATCCGGGTGCAGACCTGGTATTTCATCATTAGTTCAGCAGGGGTCCTGTTTGCGACCTCATGAGGCATATTGCGAAAGTCTCTAGCATTCGGCAGAGTGCCTGGTGCGGGTCAGTGCCTTCAAGGCGAGCCCTTTGGAGCATCTTCTTGATTGAGGCCATGAATCTTTCTGCCATCCCTTGGCTTGGGGCCCAGCGTGGTGTGGCTTTTTGGTGTCTAAATCCCATGTGTTTTTCGAATATCGCAAACTCATGGCCGCTGAAGGGTGGTCCATTGTCCGATTTGATTGTCTCTGGGATTCCCCATTCGCTGATGACCTCATTGAAGATGGCGGCTACCTGGGCAAATGATGTGGATTTCGCCTTCTTCATGATAGGGATCTGGAATGCTCGTCTATGAACAGTAGCAGGTACTCACCCTTCTCAAAGGGCCCATAGAAATCTACAGCGACTCTCTCCCAGGGGTGATCTGGAATCTGTGTCGGTCAGAGCGGGACCAGGGGTTCAGCTCTGGCAGTGTATTGGCAAGCTACACAGTTCTTTACCCACCGATCCACCATACCATCCAAGAACGGGAACCAGACGTGGAATCTGAGTTCCCTTTTGGTATTGTCTGCCCCCCTGTGGCCTTCATGGGCTGTCTTGATGATCTCCAATCAGAGGGTTGCCGGGATGACCAGTCAGCATCCTCCTAGGAGGATAGTCTTGTCCTGTACGGCTAGCTCTGTGTGCTCCTTGGCTAGCCTTTCAAGTTCATCCTTGCAAACCCCTGAGTGTCTAAGCACAGCACGTCGAAAGTCTTTCCATCGGTTGTTTTCAGTAAGGCTAATTGCCAAGGCAATCGAGGGGTCCGCCCCCGAGGCTGATGCCACCGACTCGAGCGAGGTCGCTGGAGGTAGCGCATTGGACGTGATATACCTGATGTATTCAGTTTCTCCCAGGCGGGGTATAGGCTTGCCTGTTGGGTGTCTTGATAAATAGTCCACTGGGTTATTCTCACCTCCAAGCCGATGAAGGATCTGGAAATCATACTCTTGGAGTCTGATGCCCCATCGCTCAATCCTTGGGGGCATTTTGGTCCTCGGGTTACCAAAGAGAGACAGCAGAGCCTGGTGGTCCATGATGAGGGTGAACCTCTCCCATATCACAAAGTTGTGGAAGTGCTCACATGCCCGCACGGCTGCCAGGCTCTCCTTTTCGGCCTGTGAGTATGCCGATTCCGGAGGGGCCAGCGCCCTGCTGGTATATGCCACTATGTGTCTCGGGTGGGCATCTCTTCCGCTGGTCTGGGCAAGGATGGCTCCCAGTCCCACTGGGCTTGCGTCCACTTCAGTTTCAGGGTGCCATTCTGGGTAGTAGAAGGCAAGTCTTCTGGCTTCCGCCAGCGCGTGTTTGATCGTATCAAATGTTGATTGGCATGCATTGGACCATGAGAACGGGACCTCCTTCTGCAGCAACCGCCGTAGCGGTTCGGTGATGGCGGCATAGTGGGGGATATATCTGGCACGGTAGCCTGGCATCCCTAGGAACGATCTGACACTAGCCACTTGGCACAGTTCTTTCAGGCTGAAGATGGTGGAGACTTTGTTAGAGTCCGGGGTCATGGCGTCGGCTGAAAAGATGTGGCCAAAACATTTTTGCTTGTACTTGCTGAATTAGCATTTTTTTAGGTTTAGCATCAGTTCCGCCTCCTGAACGGCGGTTCAGGTAGCCCGTAGGGTTGCATCATGGTCTTCACGTGACCTCCCAAATACGAGAATGTAATCGCTTTAGTTGAGTGTCCTCTTGATCAGTCTGATGATCTGCCGGACAGCTTCATGGAAAATTTCGGCCGCTGATGAAATGCCAAAATGTAGGCGTTTGTAGCGGAAAAGCCCGTCATGAGTGGCAAAGGTGGTGATGCCCCTGGATTCTGGGTGAAGTTCCATCTGATGGTAGCCTTGGTTGAGGTCGAGTTTGGAAAAGAGGGTGGCTGTGTTAAGTTGAACTATCATGTCCTTTATTCTTGGGGTGGGATGTTGCTCCTGCTGGTTGGCAGTGTTGGCCATTCTCATGTCCACGCAGAGTCTGAGGCGACCACCTTCTTTTGGTATGATGCCAAGTGGTGAAACTCACAGGGTTGGGCCTGTGGCAGGTTCAATGATGTCGTCCTTTAGAAGTTGGCTGAGTTCATTGGATATGGCTGTTTGGAGGTGAAAGCAGACGCTGCACGGGGGGCGGACCGACAGATCAATGGCCCTCATTAGGACCCTGGTGTTAACCAATGGCACTATTAGCGCCATGGTTAACGCCGGTAACTTACCGACTCTGCCATGGTGAAATGGGGAATTACCACCACATTCCAAGGTTGGCGGGGCGGTAATTCCCCATTCTCCATTGGCCCTTCCCCATTACCATTTTTGCCCCATAGGGCTCAATGGGAATGGGGAAGGTGGTAAGTACGGTACCGCAAATTGCGGTACCGTAATTACCTTTAAGGTCCTTTTGCGGGTCCCTATTTTAACGGCTGGTCCAGACCAGCAATTAAGGTCGGGAGCCACAAAGGGAACTCGTAGGAAGGCGTTAAGGGGTTAACGGCGCCGCAACCTTTTACAGCGCCGTTAACCCCTTAACGCCAGGGTCCTAATGAGGGCCAATGTGTAGTTTTACTGGAGGGCATTTAATTTTGCCTAACCCGCTGCATATGCACGGGAATTCCTCCAGGATTGTCTCTTTCGTGATGGAAGGTGTTGTTGACGGGCTGTCCTCCATGTAGCAGATCTGTTCTTTCATTCCAGGCATCAGGGCTGTTGAGAGGATGGTGTCACCTTCCTGGACATGGATATCAATTAGCCCTAGACACGAGGCCGTCCTGTAGCTCAGGAGGCAACTCCCTTTGGTTGGACTCCAGATCACGTGGATGACCATAGTCGTGACCCGCCATCTGTAGATGAGCCGGCGCTTGAAGGATCCAATGGAATGAAGTGGGACGTCAGCGCCCCATTGAAAGATTTTGGACGTTGTTTGTGTTAGTATTGGTCTGTCCTGGATGTGTTGGAATTCTTTCTCCCCTATGATATTCACAGTGGCTCCTGAGTCGATGAGAAAATAGAACTGTTTTCTGCATATCACCATTGGTATGTATGTACATGGTACAGAGCTTCCATGGCTTCCCTGTCATCCATAATGAGGTTCACATATTCGTCTTGTGAGTACAGGTCATATTGTTCGCTCTCATGTTCCTGGCCATAGGGTGTCATGGTGTACTGTCCCTGGCGTGGAGGTGGTGGTCCGTCATACTCATCACGCAGTCGTGGGTTCGGGTCTTGAGCTTCAAGCTCTTGTGGTTCGTCATCTGTGTAGAGTTCTTCAACCACTCTTACATATCTCCTCGGCCCATGTTGGTATGGGCGCATCTGGCAGGGCAGGTTCTGCGGTGCCTTTTGGTGTGGCTTGTATTCGGGCATCGTGGGCGGTCATGGAGTGGGGAATGGCTTGCCTTCTCGGCAAACTGACTGGAAGTGTCCTTCTCTTCCACAATTTCCACATTTCTGAGTGAGTGCAGTACATGTCCCTGCGTGAGGAAAGGCCATCCCACAGCGGTAGCACTGCCGCTGCATCTGCGGTGTCGTCTGGTACTGGGTCCATTGCCTCTGTCTCCTCCTCGTGCAGTGTTCGTGTGGATTGCCACTTCTACATCACCAGTGTCTTGCTTGCACGTGGCACTGCTGAACATTTGAGTCACTTGGATGTCGACCCTTTCGAGGATCCTGGACATCTAGCTGACTTCTTCGATGGTGAGAGGTTTTTTGAGTAGCTACTTCTTGAGTGCCGGAGAGGTACACACTTCAATCACTCGTAGAAGGATGGCTTCATCTAAGGAGAACACGTGGAACTGGCAGTGTGCTTGATTCGTAGTTCGGTGATGAACTCATCTACGGTTTCATCTGCCCTTTGGGTACATTGATTAAACATGTATCTTTCATAATCCCTGTCGGGCTCTATGACAAGTCTTCTGTTAAGGGCTGTGAGCAGTGATGTGAAATCAGGGTGTTCAGCCTCTGGATTGGTTTTAATCAATGTCTTGACTTAATTGCCAACTGTGTTAAGAAACATGCTGCATAGTCTTGGTGATGTTTCTTCGCCTGCTGCTGTGATGAAATTATTGAAGTCCTCAAGCCATTCTACCCACCGGGGCCCTTTGTCAGCTTGCAGCGTCATGGAGAATGGCAGAGGCATACGCCATGCGGTGGCAGTTGATTTTGTTGCAAGTTCTGGTGGCGCTGGTGCTTTTCCAGCTTGATCGGGAGGTGTACTCATGGTGGTGGCAGGTTGGGTCAATCAGGCGTCACTCAACTGAAGGCTGTGCAGAGGGACAGGGGTTTCAGTGCACATGTGGCACCCTGTATTGTGTCTTGCAGTGAGTCTTAGGAGGAAATGGGCTTGTTCTCCTCTCAGACAGTGTTGGCTCCTCTTTCTGCTGCTGTCCTTTTACTGGAGTCCCAGGTCTTGGCACAGCCTTTCTGTGTTCGTTTTTTCCTTGGCTGTTAATAAGTCTGTCCTTGCCAAGTGAGGGAGGGTAGACTGCATGTCTGTCTGTCCTTGCCACGGGAGGTAGAGTAGAGTTATTGTGGGTTTCCCCGGGCCAGACGTCTGCAGGGAGTAGGCTAGAAGGAGCAGCACGATGTGGGGGAGGAGCAAGACCCACCTGAGCTCATTGCTTGTGGAGCAGGGAGGAGCAGGAAACTTCACCGCTGTCGGACTGCTGCGTGGCTGTGGGATGGCATGTGTCTTCCTGTGCACTGTCCGTGGCAGGGGACAACTTCTGGGAGGCGGGCAGGGCCTAGGATCAGGTCCGCATCGGAGCTGCGCGCATCAGGCGGACTGTCTGACGTACTATAGGCAGGCGGGGCCCGGGATCGGGTACACCGCAGGATTCCTGGATGGCGGCAGGGCCAGGGATCGGGTCTGCTATGGGACGGCAGGCGTCGGGTGGACTGCCAGTGTGTTGGAGGAAGGCAGGGGCCCGGGATTGGGTGCACCGCAGGACGCCTTGCCTGGCCACAGAGCGGCGGGATCACCCGCGCTTGAAAGGAGGATGCTGGAGTACGAAGAGTAGCCTCGTTGCCAGTTGTTGGCCTCGGTGGGCCATATAGAAAGGAGGACGTACACAAGCAGGATGAATCAACGTATTCATTATTCCTCTAACAAAACGAAAGGGAGCTTTCTCCTCCCCTCCTCCGGCTCACGTCACAAACCACGTGACCTATCCTCCAGGGTCCTGTCTTAAAGAGACAGGGAGCCTGGCAACAGAAATAAAATCTAATAAATCCTATTTTTTCCTGCTCACATTCACATGACATTTAGCGGGTAGGAATAAACCTCACATATTAGAACAGCTTGGGTAATCAGGTACCATGAAGAAGCTAACGTTTCTTCTATCAGTAGATCCATCTAAAGCAATACAGTCCTGCGACAGGCAGACTAAGTGGCATGTGGCGCATATGTGGATAAGATAAGTAAAACGGGAGTAATGGCAATGCATACAAAGTTTGCACTTAGCTTACCAGGTGAAATGCTCGAGACCTCCTAGATAAATGGCCATTGTGCTGTAAGCAAATCCTAGTGGAGGAATACCCTGTTGTTGAATATGGCAAGTGTATTTGAGACTGAGGTATTTGGTATTTGAAAAGATCTACAGCGAGAACTAGGTTCTGAGACTCATGCTTGATAGGTTGTGATACATGATAGGGAGGGACACAGCTAGGCTATATAATCCCTCTTGTGAAATATTACACAAGGCAACTAGTCAAGATCTGCTAAGTCTAATTGAGTAGGTGGACACAGACTAGAATGGGCTCATTTCTGTTTGAAGTTCCCAGGCCTTTCAGTATTCAGTGATTGATTAAGGTATACTTGTGAATAAGGGTGTGACTGTCAGAATGGATTTCTGAACCCTGCTCTGGTGAACATATTTTCAAACGGCCACCCTTGTTTAGTGAAACCGGGAACACTTCTACGAAGTTAGCCAGGACAATTCAAGGTAGCTTGGAGAGCAGTCAAGGCTAAATCTCAGGAGTAGTAGGGTGTTGTAGGGATGAGCACACTGGGATGAGTAGTAGGGTGAGGTCCTGTATGAGCACACACAGCAGGACAGCAAGAATTACTCTTAGACAGTAGTATATACAAAATATACAATTTATTAGGCCGAGCACAAACACAAGTGATTAGTGGAAACACAGTAATACTACTACTTAAACACATATTAGGTTAAATACAGTCACGTTTCGATCAAATCGGTAAAGTGCGGATTCCCGCCAAACCCTGTGAGGTGGGAAAGCAGACAAAACAAACTTTAACACAATGGCCAACTCCAGAAATGGATATCCCTAATTGAAGAAGGCCAGCCCTACGAAGATTGGAGCCTTATGCTAAATGTTATGTTTGTGCTTATAAATGCTCGTCGATGCGTAAAGCTCACAAGGTACAAACTCCAATGAGAAGGAAAAGTTAGAAGAGGACACTGGAGTGTGAGGAATTCAGTTCCAAGAGTCAGAGGTTGGTCTGCTATAGGGAACAAAGATGTCACCGAATTTCAGACGACTATAGGAAGCAAGAGCCACCCAAGTCAAGGAAAGGACTACAAGGGGTGCGTAAAAACCGAATGGATGAACAAGGGGCCACTGGTAACTGGTATGATTACTCAACGCCCTTAGCTCACTCCAGGTCCAAACTTAGCAAGTTTCAAGAAGGTTGCCTGGACTAGGAAATATTCTCCTTTGTTACACTTCAAAGTGCACAGGGTACGGATGCGGATCCGATTTATATCACAAGCTGAATCTCTCATCACAAATGCAGGACAAAGAAAGCACTGATGCAGCTGGTCTCAGGACATAGCACCTTGGTGTAAAGCGCTCTATAAATAAATCAATCAATCAATTTGAAGAAAGGTGGGAAAGGTGTTAGCAGTGACCACCACTGTCGCACAGTAACGTGGGAGATCCCAAGTTTCATAAACTGATGCACGCTTCTCTCTTGCATCCCAAAGGAGATTTTGCAAGAAGAGGCTTTGCAGTGCCGAAACTAGATGGAGCAATGGTCCAGCACGTGTGCCAAGGTACAAGCTGGTCAGTCCACTGGAGGGCCCAGGGACACTTCTGAGAAGGCTCATTTTCAGGGCACCTAGGAGGCTTTGAGATTGTTTGGTCCCATCACTTAAAAGGGTTGAAGCACCTTTGCAGGTCTTCAGAAATCGAGCACAAAGCAGAGCTCTACTGGGACAACAATGGGCTCAGGGTGCTAAACCTTCTCTGCGTGGTTCCGGACGGTCCTTAGATCTGCTTTGCTTCTCAGGATGCTTGGCTCCATGTATAGGATGATTTGAACCTAAGTGTGATCTGCGTGTCTGCAATCAGGGTCCCTCCTCAAATCCTTAAAGTCGAGGGCAGGCTTGCACCTGGCTGGCCAATGAGGAGTTCTGCCTACTCATGCCCACCCACAGTAGTCCAAACAGGAACTACTGTGGCTCTCACGTACACAGGCACACCAGACATTCTGGCACCAGTGGTGTGGATTGGGACCAGACAGTCCCGGCCCACTTCCTGGGTACCCATCCATGTGACATGCATTAGCCCGCGAAAAGCATTGACTTTTGCAGGAGAATGCAATGCTAAATAAAGACTCCCTGGGTCACAAAGAGCAAGGGGAAGGACAACAAACAAAATGGCCAAAGGAGAAGACAAAGGACCTCATGGCGCAGCCATGACGGACACTGGTGTAGAGGAGCAGGCAGACGCTATCGTGCCAGTTCCCGCCCCTCACCACCGTCATATTGGAACAGTCGGAGAAGAGCTGTAGATGGGACCAATGTTCCCTCTAATTATTTTTCCCTAAGTGTGGAAATAGTTAGCTTTCGTGCATACATTATTTTTCCATGTGCCCAACTGAATAACGAGGTAAGCCACTTTATGAGTGTGCATAGTTAGTGAGCTGCTACCTGCAAAGAGTTTGGATGGACATTTTCCCTTCCCAACGACAGCATTTTATTTACAAATCAGTGTAAAAGGTGCGTCTTATAACACTTTTCTAAACATCTAGGCAATTTTTATTTTATTGTATATGTGATTTTATGGAGAGCTCATCACCCAGTCCAGGACTTCAAGATATGCCATAGTATCTACAATAAATACTCATGTACAGAGAAAACAAATGTATGTGCAAAACAGGTTTTGTATGCTCAGGATCAAAAATAGGTTTAGTTCTGGTTATTAATTTGCCGACACTGCTCAGAGACATTGCAGAAAGTGCTTAATGCCACTAGAAAAGAACATTTGTTTTTATTACAAAAACACATATTGCTTATCTCTGATGTGGCTGACAAAAAATGTAGGCAGGATACAATTTTTGCTAATGAAATAATGGCAACTAAAAGGAATGTGTCAGAAAAAATGGTTTATGTGGCACTTTAATGAAGTAGTTCAAGGACCAGGAGAACATGACAATGTGTGTACTGACAATTGCATCAGAATAACTGCACCACAGAATATGATGATCAGAATTCCTAGGCCTTTGCTTACTATCCACGTTACGCTGTCATGTGAGTTATGAGATTTACTCAAAACACGCCTTAAAGCTAAGAGGCATATACAGCGTCCATTTTTTCTTCTGAAGAACAAGAAAATGTGCCCAACAAAAATGGGAAACCATGAACATATAGGAGCCCACCTCCTGCTTCTACCCACAAAGGAGAGCTGTGGCATTGGTAATAACCGAATAATATTACTGTCCGATCTCAATAGGGATTTTAAGGGAAAGAACATATTTTAATAATCATGAAATATTCACACTTACATAGCTAATTATTTTCTTACTCCCTGAAAAATAATTTGATTCCAAGTAGGGAGCAAAATCGTATCAGAGCCATGCTTGGAACCCTGACATATGAAATGAAATGACAAGGCATGTAATAAAGTCTATAGTTTTCCCCACCCTTCTTCACCACAGCCTAGACAAAATTCAACAAGAGCCTTTCTGAGGTTTCTTCAGGAGCACCGTTGAAGAACATTACATATATTTGTCCATTAAGTCAATAGCAGCAACAGATTATGTTTATGTTTATTAAGTTTATATATTTGAGAGCCTCCATCTTTAACTAGGGCCCTCTCTTCTGAAATTCAAGGGCTATTAGTTGAACAAGATGCATTTGGGTTGCTAGAGGCATTAAATGCAAACAAATTATTATATTGAATAGCCCCAGTAGCTGAGCACAGAAAGAGAGAAAAGGTGCAGTTTAAGAAAATGTCATGAATCTGTATGTGCACAATTACTATGAAGTGCATACAAGCATGTTTGCAACATACACCATCTTTAAATTGTTGGGTAGGATTCTACAAGTGCTCAGTGTGAGAAACCATAAGGTGTCTCACCTGATAGTCCCCAGGGATCTGTCATCCAGGTGGCCAGGACACAGCCACCGTTTTGGATTTAGTCACTCGGGGTCGACCAATGCGGGACGATCAATTGGGTGAGGGGTCTTCGGGTAGTGGGAGTAGGACATTGGATGGTGAGACGCGGTATCCCCTTCCCTGTAACACTTTCACCTCATCCTACTCGGAAGGATATTTATGAACTTTACCCCCCCGTCTCTTTTTAATGCATGGACACTTTCTCAATGACAGCCAGCTCTAAGGGAAAACAGACTAACACCTGAGCCGTATACCTGACATGTCACAATATTATGGTCAGACAATTATCTCCAATCACTCACACCTGACTTCCATTACACTTCCTAACACAGATAAAAGGCGGAGCACAAGAGCACTCTCTGAGCGAGACAAAGCACACGAGGAAACATCAGTTCCAAGATAGCAGTTTAACGAGAGGAGAAAGATGACAAAAAAGAAGGGGGTCACAAGGAGGGAAGTTCCCATGACCTCTTGGAAAAGGAACTGTTACTTCCACAAACCCTTGCGGTGAAAGCATAAAATTTGGAAACCAGGCTGAAGAATCCTGCATTGTGTGTTAGAGGTACCCGGGGCCCTCCCGCGTCATTAGCGAAGGTGGAGAGAATCTCCAGCCGCTTCAGTGAAAGCAACACAGCCGGTGAGTTGGGGAGACCAATACAAGCCTGGTCTGTTTTGAAGCCAAGGTTGCAATCAGCAACATTGTATGGCGAGCGCTGGAATGAACATTGTTAAAGAAACGGGAACGAACATTGTTAAAACGCAGGTGATAAGAGAAGTGAATTAAGTGAAACTGCTGATGAGTGATTGAACTTTGAAGCAAGCTACAATACCTTTGACAGAGTGGACCGGCACCGCGTGGGTGCTCAATCGAGTTCTCTGTAAGGTACCCAGCTGAGAAGAGATAAAAGTAGATGGATTTTTTTCCGAGCCCGACAGAGGGAGATCAAACGAATAAATGTGAATCGAAGTGGTCCTGCGACAGGTCAAGTCAAACCTAGCCCACAGTCGAAAGTCTTTGATTTCAATGAAGTAGAGAACGTTTAGAAAAGTACAAGAATCTGGTCCGCGTCAGACAGAGGGAGATCTATTTAAAGCTTTGTGTTAAAGTGGGTCTGGGCCCGGCGGAAGGGGGTCTGGCGTGAATCGATAAAAACCCAACAAGTTATACATGAGAATCCTGGGCAGAAAGGAACGTTTGAGTGTTTGTTTGTCGCATCTGGCCCTCTGAAGTAAGAGACTTTAAACAGCAAAGAGACTTTGACATAGAAGGCACTGATACTGATATTTGAACTGTATCATCGTACTACAGAAGCCAGAGACTGTGCTAAGATCGAGTGTGCCGCCTTGTCCCATGCTGAAAACGTGGGAAAAGGAGGCTTGAATATCCTGACATATAATTTCTTGAACGCTTTACTTTTGCATAACATTGTTTCCCACACTATTTGTAATTAGAAGTAAGGATTGGCAATGGGTTTATTAGTAGATGCCCTTTTATTTTGACCAGACATCACTAGGACAGCGCTATTATTATTTGATGATCATAGCTTGCTCCCATCTTTAGATTTAGGATTAGTGAGGCAGTTTTCAAACCTGATTGAAGTTCAATAAACACCCTTGAAGTGTGATCACTTGTGTCCGTCTTACTGCCTGATACCATGCCTTCCTTACATCAGTGGAACCATTTCTTTATTTGCAGCAAGTTACCATATAATTTGTTTAGGGCTATGCCCCATGGAACTCTGAAAACTTTGAAAGGCTGCGGATTGTGAGATAAGCATCCTAGTTATCTGAATACCCGTTGCCCTAATACTATAGACGAATAATGCCAGGCAAAGTCCATACCGATTATCACTTGCAGGCCAAGTAAATGATGTTGCAATGTTGCTCTCCACTTGTAGAATAATTTTAGCAATGCTGAAGTAGGAGACGTGGAGCATGGCATTTGCCTACTCAAAATCCTTAGAGGGGAAAATTAATATTTGAGTTTTATAATGTATTAAGGGGGCCAATTCAGAGTGCTTGTGAAACATATGTACAAACAATAGGAAGCATGGGATGAGGTTACACATCCAAGTAGCCTGCTTACTTACAATCACTATCTGATATTGGAGCTGACAGTTAAGTTAATAGTCTGGGTGATGCTTTTGCTAAGGTAGCATGAGTAAAGAAAACATTCATGTGCTTAAACATCATTCATTTTATAACAAACAGAAAACAAGTGGATATAGGTCAAAGTCTGGTAACCTTTTACAGAGCCATGGTAGACAGTCAGGGATGTCTGGTAATATCTGAATGTGCCCTAGGGCAGAAGTTCGAGTCATATGATGAAGAGATAGAGTCCTGATGGGAAAGAAGACAGAGAGAACGGATGGAAGAATGGTAGATTGATTTAAGAGGGGCTAGACATGAGGAAGAAAGGCCAAAGAAGGGAAAAGGAGCAATAGAAAAGTCTAGAGAAGATTAAGGACGATATTAGAAGTTTAGTGGCGTGGATAGTAAGGAATAGACGAATTTTGCGTATGTTGTATAGACGGAAGCGACAGGCCCTGGAAGTAAGAGAGATGTGGTGAGGTGTACATGGGGTAGAGTCAAGTATAGGAGTCGGTGGGGAGTGAGGATAATTTGGTTAATGTGTGCAGGGATGTCTTAGTTATACCTTCTGTTCAAGGAGACACTTTTTCATATTAGTTTTTAACCTCTTGTGGGTGTATTCTTTTTATTGGATGTTTCAGGTCAAGATTGCGTAGTACTGCAAAGTAAGTAGGCTAGACCGGAATATCAAGACTAGTTATTATAATTTAGCTTAATTTGAGAGAAAACAAATATTAGGTTGACATAGAAGGCCCTGATACTGAGGCTTGTGCCTTATTAAATCTTTTTGAATAGGTGGGAATTGGATATGTGCTCCGTTAAAATTCTTGTGAGCGGCACCCAGAAGGAAGCTGGGCAAGCGCACATGCACACAGCTTAAAGGGAACATTGGATGGCCCCCCCTGCTTTGTTCCCATACCGCATTGAGTGTATGACGCTTCTCCTAGCAAAGAGTTGGGGGCAGATCTATCTCCTCAGCTGGGGCCTCCCTCTGGAACAGCCTCTCTGCCTCTCTCAAACTTGAGTAGGACCACCTCCAGTTCAGGAAGTAACTCAAGACCTTCCTTTTCGCTTCTGCTTTCTCTCGTCCTCTCCCCTGCTGATGCATCCGACTGTTCCATGCACAGGTCACTTAGTCACCCTCTGTACCCTGGCATGTCCAGTTGCCCTTGCACTGCCTCCGGGCTGCCCAGCACTTAAGAGTCTGTAAATGCAACCCTACAGTCCCTTCTCTCTGCACTTATGAGCTACCCGCTGGACGCACTTGTGAGTTAACTGCACTTCCCGCTTCCTCCTCTCACTGGCACTTCTCCCCTTCCCTCGTCCACGCACTTGTGCCATCTAAATGGCACAAGGCCTAGAAAGATCGTTATTTTGTCCTCCCTTGATTGCCCCTCCTTGTCTTGTCGCGCCTATAAACACTTGTGTAAAGGCGCGTTATAAATGCCACATCACATCATATATGAGAGACGTTATGCACTCAGACAACCATACAGAATGTACCCTCGCACTGAAAGTGTGGAAGGATGTCACATGGGGGAATGCTACATGGAAGGATATCAAATGTCAGAATGCATCAATAAATATCCTTGCCGGAGATAGAGCGAAATCTGATGAGGACAAAGTAATGTCATAAAGAAGATATAAGAACCTATGCTGAAACAATATGAAAATACTAAGTAATGATGTAATTTCAGCACTAAGCTAAAGTAATCATATATCTAAAGAAGATGAAGTAACTTACTGACCAATAACTATAAATACGCTGTAACGCATGGTAGAAAGAAAACGTATAGAAGCTTGCTATAAAAGAATATATAATGTGGCGAGGACGGCCATAGTAGGAAAATGGATTCTGGCTCACTTTGAACATAACCAAGCTACCTCAGAGACAGGCTCAGGCTGTAAGAATCAGGAGATGCAGAAAAACAGCTCTGTGTGCAGCGCTGACGATGAGTAAAGGTTGTCTCAAAGCGAAAATGCTGTTTTGAGGGATAAGCACAGAGATCAAAGGCAGTACATGGATAAGTTTTGAATGTGAGATATTCTTCATAGATGAAGGAAGACGAAAACATCTGGGAGAGCCAAACAGCTGGTCAATTAAAAGCATACAAAGTTCATGTGAGAGAGAGTGAGCAAGTCTCTAGAGGCCAAGAAGAGCAACAGCACCCCTGCATAATTAAATCAAATATCAGTAAATAGAAGGCTGAAATGGACAAATTCGTGGTCTCATCACATGTGACTCAGAAGCCGAAAACAAAGACTATTCATTAGAGCCTTAAGCTAAAATAGTGGTTTGCTCACACTCCCTTGAATGTTCCAGGACAGTGAGAAAGCACAAGGTCAACTACAAACGGAACACTTTGGCTTGTGGCCTACTGATGAGAGAGGATGGACTAATTGGGAAAATGGGGAGTAGTCAGATGGGATTCAAATACCTAGGTTTTGTTTCAGGTACGTGCTGCTAAAGAGCCAAAAGTCCAAGGATGGGATAGTATGCCAACCAATCAGTGGGTGGGTGACAACCTAACATACAATGTTGCAGAAGTCAATCTTCTGTTGTTTTGTCCCCTATAATCAGGACTATACATATTTTGAGGTGGTTCAAGGCATGCCCTAAAGATAAGAGTTACCCAATGATGCACTAGTCCTTATATGTTCTAGAAGTAGATATGTTCCCTTCACCAATCCCTTCCCTTGATAGGTTTTTATATTTTGCCATGTAGAATGACGTCATAGATGACGCATATTGGGGTATAAGACCTCCATGCAATCAAGTTTGTTAGTGAGTGTGCCAGCGTCAGTCTAATGTCTGACAGTTTACCATTCTTTATTAAACTGAAAATAAAGTAGTACTTTGCAATATTCCTTGAATCCGTCCTATTATTTGGTCTTGGATCATTATTATAATTCCATCTCACACAAAGAAGACGCTTCAAAGTGCTAAAGCACACCAGCCACAGTCATGAGCCACACGCAGCAAGTACGGTATGGTTTGGTAAAAGTTAATAAAAGTACATGAAAAAGCTTCTGCTGCCACAAGTCTACTCCTAGGCACATTGTACAGTTACCAAAAAATCCTTAAGGCATGTCCAAAGCCCGGAAACGCAATGAACCCAGTGTGTGGTATTGTAATGTACTTTGCGCACTGAATTGAAGTCATAAGACTAAGGGAGTCAATGTTTCCCAGTATTGACTGTCAGAAGAACAAGTCAGTTTCCCCATAAGGATGAGCGAAAGCCCAGTGTAGAGCAGCTGATGGCTGTGCTTCATTGGCAGAAAGTCAGGACAGGAGGCTGAAACAAAAGTAAAACGTTGGGGGGGTCCACAAATATAGAGGTAAAATAGCAGTAACTGAAATTCTACCTAGCACCCGCCCCTCCCAAAATAAGACGATGGGGAACTAATCCACCCCTGGATAGGCCTCATGTTCAGGTTGGTTAAACATTCTGGACAACCCATCAGCATTGCTGTGTTGGACGCCTGTCCTATGCTTATTAGTGAAGCCAAAGCCTTGGAGGCTAATGGACCACCTGAGCAACTTAGAATTCTGTCCCTTCAAGGTCATCAGCAACTTTAAGGGCTTATGGTCAGTCTGCACAGTGAAGTGGGTCCCAGAGAGGTAGGGCCTCATCTTCCTTACGCCCACACCATAGAAAAACATTATTTTTCTACAGTAGACCACCTGAGCTCTCTGTCCTTAAGCTGGCAACTGATGAATCCAATAGGGTGTCCCATGACTTTCTCATCTAGCTCTGATAAAACTGCACCTATCCCAGTGTCAGAGGCATCTATCTGCACAATAAAATATTTCTGCTAGTCAGGAGCCCTGAGAATAGGGGCCTGGAACAAGGAGTCCTTTAAGCCTTGAAAGGCCTTCTCACACTCCTCAGACCAAGAGACCTTCTTGGCTTTCTTCTGAGTAGTGAGGACAGTCAATGGGGCAGCTATGGTATCATAGTCTCCCATTACATTCCTGTAGTACCCAGTGAGGGCCAGGAAAGCTCTCACTTGGGTTTGGGTTGTGGGGGTAGAACAGGCTTGTACTGCTTGTGCTTTACTGGGAAGTGACTGAACAGGGAGCAGGGTGGATCCTGCCGTGATTCACACTAAGAGCAATCACCAGGGAGGCCGCCCATTTAGTATCTTAAAGAATGCCTGGAACAGTGATATGGGCGTGAAGGGGGCATTCTTTAGGGGGGGAGTAACCGAGTCAAAACATACTAAACAGCGGATAACGCAGCGTAAAGCAAAGTTGAGTTTAAACTTTCCCTAAATAATACCCTGAGGCCTGATATGCTTGTATGTTTAAACCGATTAAATGTGCTGGCGGTCTTCAATTAGGTGACAAGTTTGGTGGGCATATCATTGAGGGACATCGACAGGGTGTCATTCCCGGATAGGTCAACCAATGGCTCATGCATGCTACATTCCTGATTGGTAAGAGACCTTTTACTGACTGAAGCGAGAGACCTGAACAGGATGGGGTTCCGAGTAGAGAGAGTGGAGAACCGGGAGGAAAAGAAGGAGATGGGAGCGCTGGGGAATTCAAGAGTTGTGATTAGGACTGTGGAAGGAGTGGCCAGAGAAGTCAATGAATAGGGAGGTGTGGAAAGGGGGTTGGCTAAGCACTGGTCAGAAGTGATGTCAGTCCTACAAAGTACATTTTTTTGTTTTTTAAGGAAGTCGAAAAGCCTGGTTCCCCTAACAAAATGATTGACCTGAGCTTGACCTCATGGCATTCTAGAGGAAACTCCCAACTATTTAATAACCAGAGGACATTAGAAAAACTGAGACAGAGTTGCTTTATTTTACTCCAGGAAACCTAGCTGACACCTGCCCGCGTAATGGATGGCTACAAGGTGTTCCAGCAAAAAGCAATGATGAGTAAGGGGGGGCCGCAATATGGGGGACCTGTTACTGGAAATTAAATCGGGACAGGGCCTGGCTTCAAAAGAAGTGCCCACCCTCCCGTTTTGAGCGATGGGAGTGGAAGTGAGGTGTAGGGAGGTAAAACAATCCTAGGCTTATAATTAACGTGTACTGGCAGAGGGGAATGGCAGCCTTACATAACTTTTTGAAGATGCTAATTGTTATAAGGCAAAACTTGATCCCTAGAGGGAATATAATTTTGGCAGGGGACCTAAATGCTAATTGTCAAGTGATGGAGCTAGAGGGTGAAGAATGGGAAGTGACCCTGAACATGATTGGCAGTGATCACAAAAGCCAGGCAGGAAGGGAATGAATGGTCGCTCTGGCGGCGGTGGGTCTGAGCAAATTGAGTGGCAACGTACAACGAGAATAATGGGGTGAGGTACACCTGGTATAGGGGATCAAGTGAAGCAACACTAGATTATGTTTTCGTGGACGCCCATCTGCTTGTGTTATGTGAAGGCATGGAAATATGTGCAAACACGTGGAGCGACCACTCTATGTTGCGGGTGAAAATGTACACGCTGCCATGTGTAATGTTGAGGGAAGTGCATGTGTGAATGTGGTCACAAACGTGGCGGGAAATAGACTAAGGTGGATGCCGCCCGCCTCTGTTGTCCAAACTAAATTATAAGGTAACAGCCCTGATCAATAAGACATCGTATGATTGGAACCTGAAGGTGTTTAATATTGAAAACCTCGATCAAACTATTGAAGACTTGCTGGTTAAAAGCCAAGGAAGTGTAGGAAAAGGCGGGGGGACAAGAACGAAAAAGACCCATAAACACCAATATAAAGAGGGGTTAGAGCTCAAAAAGCCAGAAATGAGACGTCAGATGAGAGAAATAAAACACTCAAATAACACATGGGCCTGGAAAGAAGAGAGGGGTAAAGTGGTGAAACAGGCCTACAAAGGTTTCTGTAACGGTAACAGGGTGAATCTGTTACAGAAGGATGCAGACCTAATGTTGAGTATTCTGATTGGGAAGGACTCAAGGGCCTTTATGACAGTAGCCAACGTGAAAGAGGGAGCCAAATGTGTGGCACAATTAAAAGATGTGCCCGAGGAAGCTTGGTGGGAGCACTTCGGTACCTTATATAAGCGGTTGGGGGAACAGGTAATCGAACACAATCAGATAAAAGATCTGACCTTAAAGCGCAAACCATCAAGGTCTCCTGGCCCCAATGGATTGACAAATATGATACTGAAACCCAATCCACAACACTGGGCAGTGATGTCACCTTGCCTTTTTTAAGGACGTGTTAGAGACAGGCCCGTACACAGTAAGATTTTCGCGGCACTCGTCTGGAAACATCTTCAGGATTGGGCACAATCGGTGGGAAGGCAATCTAAGCTAAAAACAGGCTTTACAAAAGGCTGCTCAACGAGCCTGAATGGTCTGGTGGTGAGGCTAATACAGGAGGAGGCATGGTCGGGGAAAGCAGATTGTACGTGTATGAGCTTGGTGGACCTCTCAGCGGCCTTTGACCCTGTGGACCGAAGGAAGCTTTGGAGAAAGTTAAAGGGATGGGGCTTGCTGGTGGGCCTACTGAAACTCGCACTGCAAGTTCTTGAGAACTTTGGGATAAAAGTCAGATTGAATCAGGGAGGGAATCTCTCTAGGAGGATAAAAATGTAAGCTGGATTAAGACGGATGCATCTTGGTCCCCAGGCTTTATAATATGTACGTGGCAGATGTAGGCAAGTTCATGGCAGGTAGAGGGTTGGTACCTCCGAGTCTGGGTAAACTAAAAATACCACACATAATATATGCCGATGATTTCTTGTTTTGTGATAAGACCATGATTGGCCTTCAGCGCCTTATGGGTGCATTTGAGGAGTGCTCTAGAGAAGGGACTGGTGATAAACCCGGAAAAAACAAAGATCCTACAAAAGAGAAGTGCATGCTCCTTCAAATGGAGAGTGGGGAAATCACAAATTCCAAGCGCCAAGAGTGTCACGTATCTGGGTTTGCCAATAGCAGCAAACAAAGGTAATGGTAACTTAAGCATTGTAATAAAGCAAAAGGCTGCTGCCCTATTAAATAAATTGCGAAGAGTGGATAGCAAGTTTGGGTGATTCTCTATAAAACCAGCGATCATTTTCTACGACGGAACGATAGTACCTAATTTATCCTATGGCCTAGAACTGTGGGGCACTGAATCATTTCGGCAACTTGACGAAATTGAAGCATTGCTGTGGAGAAGCATATTGAAGGTTCCAAACTGTGTACCATTGACTGCAATTCGATTTGAGCTGGGCCTTTAGTCCTTAAATGTAAGAGTACAATGGAAAATACTAATGTTGCTTTTCAGTGTGTAAACAGGACTCGAGGGATCCCATTATAGTGACCTCGATGAATACAGGAAGGGATGACTCAGTCTAATAATTGTTAGGCAGAATTATATGCAGTACCCTTTGGGAAACCCACACACAATTAGGACTACAAGTGACAGTACAAATTCACCTTTGGTACAAGCCTGTACTACACAGATAAAGTGGTAGCGATGGCTGAGCATCTAGACTTATCTCAAGAGCAAGTGAGTAGTATCAAATAGTTACACAAAGGACAGCAATTACTATGATTCGAACAAACACTGACTCAAGGTTTCTGAGTAAAAGAATAGACATTTATTTACACATCAGTTGTATAGTATTTCACTAAAGTAAAGCAGTTGAAAAAGCATGTTACTAATGCACCACACCACTCCCAATAGTTTCCAGACAAGTTAAGCTCACAAAATGAAGTGGGAGCAAAATGGCACGCTAGTAATTAAAAGGGAGGGAAAGACAAAGTTAGGCAGAAATTGAGCAGCACCAACAGGTAAGTAAACAGGGCAATCTAGAAAGAGGAACTACAGTGATGGAATCAAATCAAATAGGCTTAGGGCCAAAGTCAATAGGAAAAAAGTATTTTGCTCAAGATCACACACTTCAGGGTAGTTCGCGGGTAAGCCTTTGCCAAGAGTTCCAGACGAAGTTGGTCCACAGAAAAGTTAGTTTAAAGAGAATTGGCGAGAGGCTTCAAACACCTTCACCGCAGCTGAACGAAACACACAACCGGATTTGCACAGTACCTTTAAATGGAGAAGAAGCTATAGCTGAGGCGGACGTTCCTGGTAGTTCCTGCAGGCTCACGGTTCCTGAAGCAATTGTTGGACTGACACGAAGTAGGAAGACTGGAGGGTCCTGCACTACCCAGGGAAGAAACCAGCAGCAGAGCAAAGCAACAAATAAAAGGTGCACCCCAAAACAGGACCTTCCTGGCTATCCGGCCCACTGTAGCTCTATACAGTGAATTCGACCAGAGGAGGGAGTCCTGGCTTGCAGTTTGGGCAAACTGGTTCGTCCCACCAGCTGTCGTTGGAGTTCGAGGATTCGGACCTGCAGCAGGGCTTCATCGGACGGTTCAGTTGTGGTAGGGGTCCTCTTCCATCAGCTCCTCATCGGTTCTTTAGTTCCAGTGGCGACTCTGCCTTTCCAGACACAGAGACCTGTTTTTTATGCAGTTTTCCCCCATTCATACAGCCTGCCTGTCAATCACACAGCAGGGTGGCTGTCCCGCCGGGACAGTACCACAGCCAATAATTTCAGAGTGCGACATGGGTCTCCAAGGAGAACCTGTGCAGGGAGTCCTCAACCCCTCCCTCACATCCTGTCCCCCCCAGACATACAAGCGCCTAAGGAGGGCTTCTGAGTAGAAGACGGTGAACAAAGGAATTAAACCTGGTTTGGCACGCAGAGTAAAACACGAGAAAGACTTTTACAAAAAGAAATGATGAATGAACCCAGCCGGAACCGTAATAAAACATATATGGTCTAGCGGGTTTAAGTTCGAGGCTACCAAGATAGCCTAAAACAATACCAGGGTAATTTAAGATAACCGCAGTATCAAAATTAGGGTAGTTACTACTGCCACCAGCCAAGTCTTGATGAAAAGGGAGCGAAACAATGCTCCAACAGAAAAAGACAAAAAGGGATAAGTATTAACCCTTTCCAGTACTCCATGTAAGATGGTTTGTACTGGTCTGTGGTTTTACAGAGGCTAATAAAGTTAATGGCAACTTTATGTGTTCTGGGAGACAGTAGTCAGTCCCAGAAAATGGAGTCTGAGTTGGGAAGTCTAAAAGACTACCCTGTGTCAATGCACTGAAGGTGCTGTGTAACACACAATACAAAGATGATGCCTGTGGACTAGGTAGGCTCCACAGTCTATGAACACAAAAATATTAAACACACACAGAAAAAACACATGTAAGAGTGGGGAAAAAAGGGCTCACACTCTTACCAGGTGAAAGAAATAAATCCTAGAAATCCAGGATTTTATTGTACCCAATACTTTTTTCTCTGTGAATTTAATCACAAATTAATCTGCACTGTAGCAATTTTTATTTTACATAGCAGGAATATTTTAAAAGCATCACAATTTGATAAAAATCATCCTATTAAATCATTCAAACATTTAACTGCATCCATACAACATCCATCCAAATTCTCATATAACTCATACAACTCATCAATAAGTACAAGAAAAAAACATATAACAAATATAACAATTCATCCACAATTTTATAGTTATACAAAAAGTTTTTTGTGCAAAACAATGCATAGTGCAAGGCCTCAATAGGTTTTTTAAGTGGTCAGCAGCAACAACACACAATGCAGGGCCACAGTAGATTTTAGAAGAGGTGGTCAGCAATCGGGATAGGCCAAAAAGAGACTTCACAAGTGGCCTTATCCTAGGTTTCTCTCAACCGGTTTCGACGTGTAAACGATGGTTTGGTGTTCGTGATTAAATTCACAGAGAAAAAAGTATTGGGTTCAATAAAATCCTTAATACGCTTTTTTGTAAATTGCTTCCTCTGGATTTTCTTTCTGAGATGAAATGTTTGACCAAAGCCTGATCAGCTTTTAAGTTATCACAGTTATCACTAGCTTCTGCCATCATGTGTGACATTCTCCTCCGGAGACCTATCACATAGTCAGTCACTCTGACTGGCTTTGGGGAAGGCGCACTCTCCAACCCCTCCTTAATCAGGGCCAATGGACCTCTGACTGGATGGCCATAGAGAAGTTCAAAGGGACTGTATCCATTCCCTCCTGAGGGACTTCTCTATATGCAAAGAGAGGGCATGGCAGTAGAAGGTCCCACTTTCTCTTAAGGGGTTCTTCTAAAGCACCTATCATGTTCTTCATAGTACTATAAAGCCTCCCTACCTGTCACGACCCTCGCCCAAAACCCACTCTGGCAAACCCATTGGCCAGGTGGAGTCAGGACTCGGGCCTCTAGAGCCTGGCATTCTTTTCAAAAGCCCTCATGGGGCCAGTCCTGGCGCCTATGGCGCCAGGCTAATACACGATGAAAAACAATGTGTTTGGGAACTACTTCATTGTATTGTCAGCAAACATGGAGGCATTCACATAGCTTAGATCCTAAGAACCAAGCTATGCGGTCTAGTGTTTTGGGTGTGGTAGCCTAGGGACTACTTTACCTGGACTATTTTGTTGGGGTTATTTAAACCACGACCAACCAAGGAGACAAAAGGAACATCGTTAGCAGCAGCATCTTACCTGCAGTCTTCATCTTTGAACACTCGCAGCTACTGAGCACAGCTTCCTCGAATCTGCACGCCTCCTGGACAGAACGACCTGAAAGAGGAAGATAGAGGCAACATTAAAGAAAGCAGCAGAGACATTTACAAATTACGAACTGCTCAAAAGGCTTACCTGGCTGGTCGCCTCTCGGCTGACACCACTCTGGACATTCCACTTGCGCTGAAGAACACCGCGACCTACAAAGAAGGAAAACACAGGTTAGCAAAGGCAAGACTTTGCAGCGCTGCACATAGCGCTTACTTACCGCATCATAGCGCTCTTAATGCGCCATCATTTACCAGCGGGGCTTAACCAAGCCAGTTCGCCGCGCTGAAGCTCTGCATACCTAAGGGAGAAAAAAGAGACATTTTAAACAAAGAAAGGCATGCAGGATAGCAACAAAACTAAAGAACATTAATAAGACCTACCTCAACAATATCAAATGGGCCGGCGTCAGCGTAGTAACTGGACCGCACTCGCCCGTGAAAGACAGCGTGCCCCTGCAAAGAAGGCAGGACGGAGAGCACGCCTAATTCTACCACAAGGCAGAACCTTCCCCGCATACCACATCAGGGCAAAGCTGAGAAGCATACCAGCGAGTAACCCGGCTGGGTGGCGTCCCTGTGGATACCAGGTGAGCGTAACACTACCAGTGCATTTGTCTATGGATGGTAGGCTGTAGAGCACTTGTAAGTGACACCACAGTTTTTCCACATGGCTTGCATGTAGTGGGACATAAAATTGGATCGCCTGTCGGATATCACTTCCTTAGGAAACCCTACTCTGGTAAAAATACCAAGTAGAGCCTTAGCCACAGCCTGAGCCGTAACAGTTCTCATAGGTATGGCTTCTGGGTATCTTGTAGCATGGTCTACTACAACCAGTATAAACCTGTTCCCTGAAGACGTGGGAGGGTCAAGGGGACCAACAATGTCAATGCCCACCCTCTCAAACAGAACTCCCACCACTGGGAGAGGCACCAGGGGTGCCACATTCTTGGCTCCACTCATGCCAGATGTTTGGCAAGTGTGACAGTTCCTACAGAACTTGTCAACTTCTGAACCCATCTTAGGCCAGCAGAAGTATAAAGAGATCCATTCCTTGGTCTTTTTGAAACTCAAATGACCAGCCAAAGGTATCTCATGGGCCAGCTGTAGGAGCTGGAGTCTGTTGGCAAGGGGCACTACAATTCTTTTGCCGTTCTCAGGGATAGACTCAGTCGGTTCACTGTAGAAGAGGCCATCTTCCCAGCTTAACCTGTGCTTTCCAACTTCTTGCCCATTAAGTTGGTTAGCAGCCTGTTATCGAAGGCCTTCGAGAGTAGGGCACTCTCTTTGTCCTCTGCTGAAGTCTGCCCTGTTGGTTCCACCTTCTGCCAGTAAAGACTGCAGCTCTGGATAGTCAACAGGGTCAAGATCTCCAACCAAAACAGTGTCTTCTTCCAGATCTGATTCTTCAGAAACTGGCTCAACCACACAAGGTTGCACCTCACACTCTGCCTCAGCAGGTGGAGGGATCACAGGTGTGATCTTGGACAATCTTGGGGATGTCCTTGTTGGTAGCACAGGGGTGCTGTCTGACTTTTTCCTTGAGGTCTTGGGTTTCCCCTTTGCCCCTTTCTTCCTAGAAATAACAGTGAGCAACTCCTGTGGAGTGTGAGTGATAGTTTCCTCTATAAACTCCTCTGGAGAGCCTCTCAAGGTCCTCTCCCTTGCAGGCCTAGTGAGCTCCCGTCTCCTCTTACTGGGAGGTCTGGGGGTGCTGGACACAACTTCAAGAGTTTTCAGGTCATTTCCCAACAGGACTCTCCCAGGCACTTCACTCTACAAACTAACAGGTATTTTGACAGTCATATCATTACACTGGATGAGAGGTGGTAACTGGGGAAGCATTTGCACAGGGCCCCCAGCTAACTTGGTGAGGCATTTGGGTGCCTTAGCAACATCCTCCACCTTGGAAAATGATTCATCCACCACAGTTATGCTGGCTCCAGTGTCTCTGATGGCAGGGGTCTCCTGGCCATTCACAAGAACGCTATCTTTATAATACTCTTTAGTATTATCTGGGATGGAATGAAAGACATCTAAATTATGTTGTTCCCACAGGCCCAGGGACACTAAAGAAACACTGGATGAGACTCTCATGGGTTCATCAGCCAGTAGGTGAAAGTTTCCACTTGCCATATGTACTTCTTCCTCTGGGGAGAAGGCTAAGGAGACAGTGTGGATCCCTAAAGGTTTACCCTTATATCTGGGATCCCCTTGAACATGGTCAGGTGACCCACAACATAACATTTCCCAAATGTCTTGATGAATGGGGGGTTGTTCTGACCTCCATTTGGTTTGGGTCCAGATGGTGCACTAGCCTGATTTGGTTTTCCCTGTGGTTTACCCTTATGTTGCTGTTTGTGGCCCTCTTTGGATTGGAGGTATTAGAATTCTCCTTGTTTTCTTTCTTTGGCTGCTTTCCCTCATCCTTCTTCTGAGTGCCCCAGAATCCTTGTGAATAGCCCCGTTGGCAACCCACAAGTCAGCAGTCTTAGCTAACTTCTTTGGATCTATCTCCTTAGAATCGGCCAAGTGCTGTCTGAGCTCAGGTGAGCAGGCATCATAAAATGACTCCAACATAACAAGATTTCTCATACCTTCATAAGTGTTCACTCTGTAACCCTTAACCCAACTATCTAAGTTTTTCCAACATTCACATACCCAGATAGCGTGCCCAAGGGGTACCATCATGCTTTTTGTGGGTCCTAAACCTCTTAAGGTACTGGGAAGGGGTCGTCCCAAATCTAGCAATTAAAGCAAGCTTCACACACTCATAATCCATCCTATCCACCTCCCCCAACTCCATCACAACATCAGTTGCAACAGTGGGTAGCCTAGAGGAGAACCAGGGAAGCAACTGATTCCCTGTAAGACCTTGAATACCATGGTTATATTCAAACATTGCCAACCTATCCAAAATATCAAGCTTAACCTCATACATACCCACGGTTTCTTTAGGCATACAGGGTCTCTTAGGACTGGAAGACCTAGAAGACTCTGGGAGAGAAGCATTTTCAAGAGATAACCTTTTCATTTCTAGTTCATGATTCAACACCATTTCTCTGAGTTCAAGTTCTCTGTGTTTTTGTTCAGTTTGAGCATTTAAACGTTTGAATTCCAATTCAAGCCTCATCTTTTCTAGAGCAATGAATTCAGGACTGAGTGTAAGACCTGGTGGGGTCCCAGTGGACAAAGGTTGAGGTTGTTGAGCAGGTAAGGGGGCAGTGAGGCCTACATTAGGAGACACATCTACCTCCTCTAACTCATCAATAATAGACACATTATCATCCTCATTATTTTCCACATTTGCTGAGGAGTCAGGTATTTCAGACCCACCCTCCAGACTTTGTTTCTCTAACAACCTTTCAATCAATTCAGACTTTTTGCCTTTAACAGAGAGATTCCTTTCTCTACATATATTTTTTAAATAATCCAAAGTGTAGCTTTCCATATCAGACATGATTAATATTGCTTTTTAGGGATGTTAGCCTGTGGTTAGTTGATCCAAGGTAATAGCAGCACTCGAAGTGTAATTACTATACTTCATCCTTACTGCTGTACACCAGTGTTAGCCAGAATTATATGCAGTACCCTTTGGGAACACTACACACAATTAGGACTACAAGTGACAGTACAAATTCACCTTTGGTACAAGCCTGTAATACACAGTAAAAGTGGTAGCGATGGCTGAGCAGCCAGACATATGTCAAGAGCAAGTGAGCAGTATCAAATAGTTACACAATGGACAGCAATTACTATGATTCAAACAAACACTGACTCAAGATTTCTGAGTAAATGAATATACATTTATTTACACATCAGTTGTATAACATTTCACTATTTTTTTTTTTTTTATTTACTTGTGTGTAATCAAAGAAAATGATTTTTACAAGAAGTTGACAGTTGCAGTGAATGAAAATCAAAAGAAATCAAAAGAATAAAGGTTCGCCAATTTAAGACCCAGTGACTCAGCTACACAGTAGATTTTAGAGGTAGCAGAAAACCGTCAGTTAAGCATCCACGGTCTGCAGGCCACTAGTTTTGCCACCAATTTTGGAGAAGGCTGCTTCTAATATTTTGGCCGTGGCAACCGCCCAACGAGACTTCTCGCCAGATATTAAACGGCACCACCATGTGTGCTCCTCGATCAAGACCGAGTCTGGCCGAAGCGAAGACAGAAATGGGGCCCGAATGTCGTCCAAAGCCGGGCAGATTAGGAGCAGGTGGCGAATGTTCTCCACAGAGTCAGGGTCTTCACACAGTCTACAAGTAGTTGAGGTGGTCTGCAGTCTTCTTCTCAAGGTTTCGCGGGTGTGGAGCAGGTTTAAACGAGCCCTTAGAAAAGTTGAGCGTAGTTTTTTATCTGGAAATCGCAGACAGTACGTAATAGGAGATTTCAGTTTATTGTAGGTTGGAGGAAGATGGTTTAGACACTTGATGGAAGCTGCTTTGTCCACAGTGTTGATCCAGTCCTGTAGTTTTAGTTTTTCACTTACTCTTTGTGGGTTCGTTATCAGGTCGTTAAGTGAACATTGCAGGCCTTCCAGTTTGGTTTTTTGAAGATCCACCCACTTTTGGACCGACTTGGTAGTGGTTGATTCAAGTTCCTGCCCAATTGTTGTGAAAATTGGGAGACTGTCTTTAATTAAAGTTTTCCTGAATAGGGCAAGAGCAGCCCCACTTACAGTGGCGCCTAGAGACAAAAGGCCCAGATCACGTCTGATTGCTTCTATAGGAATGGCGTTTGGCAGACCTAAAAGGGACTTCCATATGTAGGCCTCTAGTTTACGCCATAGTTGGGGCGGTATGGTGAACATGGCGTCCATGCCGTAGGTCAGAGAGGGTACCATTTTGCCCTTGTAAAAATTGATGGCCGGGATTAGTGAAAATTTGCCAAACTTCCTGTCGAGTGCTCGTAATTGGGAAGTCAGTTGCCTTGTTTTGGTCCAGAGGTGTTGCTGCATTTTGCTTTCATGTGGCGACCCATCTAAGAGTACACCTAGATATTTGAATTGTTGAACCACTTCGATTCTGGTTTTGCAAACTGACCAAGACCCGGTGGTTTTAGGCGGGTGGCGTGAAGAGGACAAGATCATGATTTTAGTTTTGGTCTGGTTTATTTGAAGATTGTTGGTGGTCATGTAGGTTGCCAGATTGTCCAGCTGCCTTTGGAGGCCGATCGGCGTTTGGTCAAACAGGATCATATCGTCGGCGTATAGGAGGCGAGACAGGGGGAGATTGCCAAACTTTGGGGGGAAGCAGCGCACCAACGCTTCCGAATCTTTGAAGTCCCCCAAAAAAGCCACAAAAAGTGCCGGAGCTAGAGGACAGCCTTGTTTGACACCTCTGAACGTCTGGATGTTTCTAGACAGGGCCCCCTGTTTGTTTAGACGGACGTTAAGAGAAGTATTGGTGTGGAGGGCTATTATAGGGTGTAATATGGCCGGTGGGCAGTTCCAGTTTGCCAGCTTTCTCCATAGTCTAGGTCGGTCCACTTTGTCGAACGCCTGAGAGAGGTCGATAAAAGCCACGTACACCGCAGGAGAACCTTGTTTTATTTTGGCTTTTAGAAGTGAAAGTATGAAGATGTTCAGTGTGGTGCTGCCGTTTTTCTTGAAGCCTAGTTGGTAGGGATCGCTGCAGGGAGCTGTTCTCTCCCAGCGGTGGAAATGGTCTAAAAGAAGGGAGGCAAATATTTTTCCCATTATGTCCAATAGGGCAATCGGACGGTAGTTTTCCGGTGCTTCTCTGGATCCACGTTTGAAAATAGGGATGATGATTGCTTTGCACCATGATGATGGGATCTGTCTGGTAGATCTGCAATGATCGAACAGAATGCTCATAAAGGCAGCCCATTCCACGTGGTGCTTTTTTAAATCTATGTTCGACAAGCCGTCCGGGCCTGGGGCTCTGGAAGATTTTAACTTTTGGATGGCAGTACTTATGGTTGATGTTAGGGAGAGGTCGATCCAGGGTGCACCGGTGGTGGCAAAGGACGGATTCGTCTCTCGCGCTAAGCTGGCAAAAAGATCAGTGTAGAACGTGGCCCAAACTTGTTCTGGGACAGAATTGCTCATGTTATAGGTTGTAGATCCTTGCGAGGCGTTTACCAAGTCCCAGAAATCTGCCGTTTTTTTTGCGTGTAGTACTTTCATCATAGCTTCTGCGTCCTGTTGGTATAAAACAGCACGACGTGCCCTGATCCATGATTTATAGGCTTTTTTTTCAGTTCTCCAACGGTCCCATGCCTCTTCGGTATTGGTGGTCTTTGCACGTCTTCTGAGATTTCTCAGGCTATTTTTTTTCCCCGCAGTTTCCCGGTCAAACTTGTGGGTACAAGATTTGGGGGTGGTTAGGCCCACTGCCGGGTGGCTCGTATATTTTAAGAGCAGGGGATAGTAGTCCGGCCTGGACGATGGCACGGAAGGTTGGTCGATCTCAAATTCAGCCACGTACTGATCGGTGATAGCTCTGATGTTGGTCCGGGTCAATCGCAGGCGTGATTGTTTGGGAGTTGTTTCAATCGTTGGTAAATAGGAAGTTGAATTCCTCGCTAGGGAGCTCCAAGACGTGATGAGCATGTTATGGTCACTGGCGGTCGTTTTAACCACCTTAAAGTCTTGAATTGCAGCACACAGGGCTTGAGACGCAAAAATATAGTCCAATGTGGCTGTCAGTCGGCCCCTCTCCCAGGTCGGGAGGAGCGTCTGTCCTTCACGGATCCAGGCAACGTTGTGTAGGTTCCGGGATGCCATGAGGGTCATCCATGCTTGTCCTCTATGCTCTGCTTCAGTTACGTCGGATGGTTTTTTTCGGTCTGTCTTCTGCTGGCTGCACTTCGCATTGAGATCACCGCATACCAGTATGAAGGGAGTGTTCCATTCAATAAGAATCTCATCCAGGACCTCTGCCATATTTTGGCAGAAAAGTTGCGTTGTGGTTCTTTGCGGGTTCCAGTAGGTAGTGATTACAGCGAGTGGTGGGGATGAGGGTTGCTTTGGCCGGCGATTTGGTGGTCCCGAAGCAGGGTTCCAGTCAATTAGGACTGCCAGTATCCCGTATGAACTAGCTGTGGTCCTGAGTATTTTTAGATTTTGGTCTGATCGTACACCGATGAGCAGACCCGCTGAGGGACGGCCTAGTAGCCCTTTTGTCGCCGGCGAAATCACAATGTCATACCCATCCATGGAGGGTGTTTCTTGGAGCCAGGTTTCTTGTAGACAAAAGATGTCAAAATGGCCCAGGTCAGAGGTGTTAGGGTCAGTCAGGTGGACGTGCCCTCTGGTATTCCAGGAGGCCAGTGACAAGAGTTTGTCGCATAGGTGGTCATCGGCTTCCTTGGGTAATTGCTATCTGAGGCGGTAGGATGATAGAGCCCCTTTTATCCAGTCCCACGGGCCAGGCTGGGGGAGAGACTTTTTTGGAACTGGCGACGATGGTGGTTTGGGTTGCCCACCCGATCTGTGGGGTGCGCGAGCTCTTCGTGGAGATTGCTCTCTCCAGCTTAGTTTCCTTTGCGCCCTGCGTGGTCGCTGGTAAGGGGAGTGCTGCAGACGTTGTCTGGCTTGGTCCTGAGTGTCGATAGACCGCTTGGAAAGCTGTGATGGCCGAAGAGGTGGATCCGGAGATCCCCCGGCGGGTCTTATGGGGCGTTCAGGTGAGTCTTGTCTTGGCTTCCGGGTTGTTGATGGATAAAAAAAGTGCGACTTCAGTGTCTCTCTTCGATCGGTATGCCGTTGGGAAGGACTAGGGGCATCAGGTCTTTCGTATGGGGGTTGCTGGTCCTGTGTGATGGTCTTGAGGACAGGAGACTTTAGTTCTGACAGTAGAAGACCTTGTGCTTTGAGTTCATCGCTAGCAAGGGGGCCTATATCTTGAGTTGCAGACGAGAAGATGTGTAGGTAGGCTTTCGCTTTATTACCTCTGTGATAAGGCTCCACCCTTTTGAAATCATCCGAAGTTAATTTGCGTAGCGAGGGTGTATTCGATGTGATTTTTAACACCGTTTTTCTATTCAAGATGATGTACTTATCTTTGTCAGAGAGTTGCTCTATTTTAAAAACGCGAGTAGACTTGTCCCTTGGGCGGAGAGTGTAGTTGTCTATTGCACTTCTGGATGTCCGCAGCTTCTGCGGGGACGATCTGACTGAGTGGGTTCTCGTCCTGGGTCTGCTTTGGGCATCTGACAAGTATCTTGATGGAGCATCAGTATGTCGGGTCTTCGTCGTTCTGTTCAGCTCGGGGGTCTCCCTCCGGCTGGAATGGTGAGGCGCTCTGCAATTCAGGTTAGTCTCACAGGGAATAGGGTCGTTCGCAGGGGCAGAATGCCCCTTGTCAGGCGGTGTGGATGGTTGTATGTCTGAGGTCACACATTCTGTTGTCGGTCTAGGGGAATGGGTGAGATCCATCACGGAGCCTGCACGTGTAATATTTACAGCCGTACTTCCAGGATCTCTTGAGGTGGAGGGGAGGTCCTCTCGTGGGGGGGTACAATCGTTTAGTTTGTCGACTAGTGGGATTGGAATATCGATCCCGCTTAATTTCAGGATGTTCTTTCCTTTAGGCAGGGGTTGAATCGGACATAGGCAGGTTCCCAAAGCCAGGTTTGGGATCAGTGTAGGCAGGTTGGATGTTTGTGACACTTTTGCTTTGTGTAGGAACACTGGAGCATTTTCGTTTGAAAATTTTGCCTGGGACGTCTGTGTAGATTTGTGCTTTAACGTTGGAGGCAAAGGGCCGTGTGTTGATGATGATGCCACGGACCGCTCCAGATCTGAGGCTATCGCCTCTTTTGTTAGGGCCTGGGATTCGTACTTTAAGTCAATAGCTGTTATGTAGCCTTCTAAGAAGGTTAGCTTCGACTGTATACTTGCTAAGATGGCTGTGTTATCTTTTGAAACATCACTTAGCGTTTCGTATAATTTGCAGAACGGGGCCATGGAGATGGTAATTGCCGACATTATTGTTGTCAGATCTTTTCTGGTGTTGGGTGAGTCTTTGTGCGATGATGAGGACAGATCAAGTCTGCCGTTTGCTGACGAGGCCTTTGGTCCTGGAGCCGTCGGGTTTGCCAGTGAGTGCCTGCGCCTGGTATTGGGCTCTCCAGGGTCAGACGTATTAGAAGGCCTCAGATTTAGGTCCATTGTTTGAGGAATCTGAGTCAAGGCGTCTTGGTGACTGGCAGCGGGGAGCGCGGTGAACAGGTGATTCGTTGTCCAGGGTTGAGGCGACGTTTCTCTTTGTGGCCCCCCTTTGGGGTGCTGTAAGTCAAAGATTTCTAAAAGGGGCTGATAGGAGGTCCTTTTGTTGGATAGTGGATCGGTTGTTGTGGTGACCGCCGGGTTTGGAAGCGGTGGTAATGGAGCCTTCGCCTGACCAAGCTCTGGTGGACTTGAAGCTGAGACCTGCCATCTTGGCGTGTCTGGCGCTGGTACAGTTGGTCGAACAGCTTCGGATGTGGTTTGAGTCAGGGTGACCAAATGGTCGGATCCTAGATCAGACTGCGGGAAAGGCTTTTCTAATGGCCTGCAGGATAATGGCGTTGGAGCCGGGACTTGCCCGGGAAACGTGCCCTGGGGATTGGCAAAAGTGGAGATTTTCCTTGACTTAGACGTCTGAGGCGTCTCATCCAGGGCTTGAAGGATTTCTGCATCTGAAAGTTCTGAGTCATTGGACAGTTTCCGTTTGCCTTGCGTCTGGAAGAAATTCAGCAAAGCATTTGACAAAAGTGGAATAGGTAGAGTAGTTTTTGTGTGGGGCTTCTTCTTCTGGCCTTGTTGCGAAACAGCCTTTTTAGGCTGTCTGGAGGCGAGTGCAGGTTTGGCTGTAAACATTGGGACGGTGGACTTAGAAGCCGTGTTGCCTTTTTTTTTGAAGATAGGTCTTTTTTTCTTTTGATGGGTTGTCAGTTTACGGCTGCCCCTTTCTGAAGTTTCAGAACAGGGATCGGAGTCTGCCTCACTAGGATCCTCCGAAAGGGGATTCGAGGAAGTTGGGAGGTTATGCAAAACTGGGGACAGGATATCAGACGTCCTTGATGCCCCGGTGCCGGGGATGTTGCCGGGCGAGGCTGGCGCTATGCCCGTCTCTGGTGGTTTAAACGCATCCGATGCGGGGTGCTGGGCTATCTTAGCTGGGGTGGGAGAGGCCGTTGGATTCTCTAGACGTCCTCCACCGCCGCAGTAGGAAGGGACCCGGCTGCCCGGTGTAGCAGGATGAATTAGGGCCGTGGTGGTAGTTTGAGCAGCCGGAATGACATGTGAAATGAAGAGCAGGTCCTGATCGGGAAGGTTGGTGGTCAAGTGGAGTGACCGCTGGGCGTCTTGAGGCTGTTGAGACGAGTCGGAAACACTTGAACTATCTTGGAGGTTGGTGGCCAGCCGAGCAGGCGGATTTAGAGGAAGTTGTGTTTCGCATGTCGCTTCACTTAAAACTGGGCCCGCCCCCAGACCCCCTGACAGGGGCCCTCCGGTCCCCGCACAGGGGTGGTCTCTCGCCAAAGCGGTGCGGGGGGGGCCGTAAAGGGTTCGAAGTCCCATGACTGCCGCTGGCCCAAGCGGCCTCCAAGTGCTCTGTCTTTGTGAACCTGAGAAGACAGAGAGGATCGTGGTTCAAAAGGCGGGCAAAGTGTAGGTAATGCAGATGCGTTGCTTGGTCCCACCATATGGAAGGGTGGGTTCAGTCCGTGCTCGTTGTCTCTACCAGGGAGAGAAAGTTCTTTGGTGGACCCAGGGTGAGCGTGATCCAGGTTTTCTAGCGAAAGCGGGTTGCTGGCCGCTAACGCTCTTGACGAATGCAGAGACGGGACAGAGCCTGCGGCGCTGCTGGGCGCTAACGTTAGGGTTTTCTTTGTGCGGCTCCTTAGGAGACGCTGGTCCGGGTCTTCCTCCATCACGGGTAAGAGAGGGGAAGGGAAAAGGGGGGAAAGGGGAGGGGAAGAGAGGGAAGAGGAGCGACAGTGGGGAAAAAAGGGGGGAAGAGAGAAGGGCGGAAGAGGAGGAGGCGGGGGGGGCAAAAGAAACTTGCCAGAGATAGGGGAGGGATAAGGACAGAGAGGGAGCGAGAGACGGACAGGAGAAAAAGGGGGGGAGGGGAAGGGTGAAAAGAGAAAATGGATGGGTGGGGGGGAGGGAGGGAGCAAGTCAGTAGCTTGCCGCCAAGTATGAACCGGCGGTAGCGGTAACTCTTGGGAGGCAGCCGGGCGTTGAGCTTAAGCCGCTTAGGGTTCGTGGAGTCGGAGCCAGCGCCAACAGACACAAGAAAACAGGAGGGATCCTACCTCTTTATCCTTGTAGCACTGCAGCACGTCAGTTCCTCAGGTCGTGAGTCCTTGGAGTCCTTGGAGAGCGTCCAGCTGCCAGCCCGCCAGCCCGCTACTCCCGGGGCGGACTGGGGCAGACTGGAACTCTGCTCGGAACTCCGCGCGCGCTCCGCGCGGCCACGGGGTTTTTGAAGGTAGGTTGGGCTGGTTTTTTTTTTTTTTTCCTTTCCCTTAAAGGTGAAACGCGATGCGATGTATCGCAGCAAAAGTGGAGCACTGGAGCAGAAGCACGTCCTCTCACAGCAAGATTCTGGGGCAGACTGGAACTCTGCTCGGAACTCCGCGCGCGCTCCGCGCGGCCACAGGGTTTTTGAAGGTAGGTTGGGCTGGTTTTTTTTTTTTTTTCCTTTCCCTTAAAGGTGAAACGCGATGCGATGTATCGCAGCAAAAGTGGAGCACTGGAGCAGAAGCACGTCCTCTCACAGCAAGATTCTGGGGCAGACTGGAACTCTGCTCGGAACTCACTATAGTAAAGCAGTTGAAAAGGCACGTTACTAATACACCACACTACTCCCAATAGTTTCCAGACAAGTTAAGCTCACAGAATGAAGTGGGAGCAAAATGGCACTCTAGTAATTAAAAAGGGAGGGAAAGACAAAGTTAGGCAGAAATTGAGCAGCACCAACAGGTAAGTAAACAGGGCAATCTAGAAAGAGGAACTACCGTGATGGAAACAAATCAAATAGGCTTAGGGCGAAAGTCAATATGAAAAAAGTATTTTGCTCAAGATCACACACTTCAGGGTAGTTCACGGTTAAGTCTTTGCCAAGAGTTCCAGACGAAGTTGGTCGGCAGAAAAGTTAGTTTAAAGAGAAGAGAAGGACAAGCCCTCGAAATGGCGAAAGGCTTCACACACCTTCACCGCGGCTGAACGAAACGCAAACCGGATTTGGACAGTACCTTTCAATAGAGAAGAAGCTGTAGCTGAGGCGGACGTTGCTGGTAGTTCATGCTGGCTCACGGTTCCTGAAGCGACTGTCGGACTGACACGAAGTAGGAAGACTGGAGGGTCCTGCACTACCCAGGGAAGAAACCAGCAGCAGAGCAAAGCAACAAATAAAAGGTGCGCTCCTTAAAACGCAAGCAGGGTCCAACCTTCCTGGCTATCCGGCCCACTGTAGCTCTGTACAGCGAATTCGACCAGAGGAGGGAGTCCTGGCTTTCAGTTTGGGCTAACTGGTTCATCCCACCAGCTCAGGGGAATAAATTCCTGGAGGATCTTCTATGTCGTTGGAGTTCGAGGATTCGGAACTGCAGCAGGGCTTCACTTGGCGGTTCAGTCTTTGTAGGGGTCCTCTTCCGTCAGCTCCTTATCAGTTCTTTCATTCCAGTGGCGACTCTGCCTTTCCAGACCCAGAGACCTGCTTTTTATGCAGTTTTCCCCCATTCACACAGCCTGGCTGTCATTCACACAGCAGGGTGGCTGACCCGCTGGGACAGTCACCACAGCCAATCATTTCAGAGTGCGACATGCGTCTCCAAGGAGACTCTGTGCAGGGAGTCATAAACCCCTCCCTCACATCCTGTCCACCCCAGACATACATGCGCTTAAGGATTTCTTCTGAGTAGAAGCCTGCGAAAAGACGGTGAACAAAGGAATCAAACCTGGTTTGGCGAGCAGAGTAAAACACGAGAAAGACTTTTACAAAAAGAAATAGCGAATAAACCCAGCCGAAACCGTAATAAAACATATATGGTCTAGCGGGTTTAAGTTCGAGGCTACCAAGATAGCCTAAAACAATACCAAGGTTATTTAAGATAGCCACGGTAGGAAAAATAGGGTAGTTACCACTGCCACCAGCCAAGACTTGCTGAAAAGGGAGCTAAACAATGCTGCAAGAGAAACAGACAAAATTGGATAAGTATTAACCCTTTCCAGTACTCCATGGTTTGTATTGGGTCTGTGGTTTTACAGAGGCTAATAAAGTTAATGGCAACTTTATGTGTTCTGGGAGACAGTAGTCAATCACAGAAAATGGAGTCTGAGTTGGGAAGTCTAAAAGACAACCCTGTATCACTGCACTGAAGGTGCTGTGTAACACACAGTAAAAAGATGATGCCTGTGGAGTAGGTGAGGCTCCACAGTCTACGAACACAAAAATGTTAAACACACACAGCAAAAACACATGTAAGCGTGGGAAAAAATGGCTCACACTCTTACCAGGTGAAAGAAATAAATCCTAGAAATCCAGCAAAGCTCCTGAGGGACTCAGCAGGTAAGGGAAATTAGCCATTCCTGATAATTCCCCCTAACACTAATAAAACAAGTCTATTGGGCAAACTATTTGAATACAGAAAAAAAGCTTTTGGGACAAGTAGCCTAGACTTGGAGATACTGAAAATAGACTCTATAAAATTTTAAAAAAGTCTTGTGCAGTCTTGATTGGATAACTACATCGGAGCAATTTCATACCTACAAGTCACTATCACATTTGTCACATGAACACAAACGTAGAGGAGAAACGGACCCTTATATGCTGCAATTTCCAAATAAAGCATACAGACATGTAGTGATGTGCTTCAGATGGAACCTGCTTCCTACAAGGGAGGTTTTGAATAGAAGGGGACTGGTGGCAGCTGATGAATCAGGCTGTAGGTTCTGAAAAAAGGCAGAGGGTTGTGAAAACACCAAGCAAGTACTAACGGGATGCCAAGCGTTGTGAAGAATAAGAGCAAGGTATTTTGACAAGTGGCAGAAAACAGGTTGGTTAAACGGTGATGACCTTTGGAAAAGATGTTTGTCCCCACATTCAACCCCAATTGGTATTGCGGTCTGTTAAGATGGATTTCTGAAATCTGACCTGGTGGGCAGGGGTTTAGAAGGCCAGCCTGGTGTCTTGGAACAGGGTAACCTTCTGGACAAGCCAGACCAATCAAGGTTGCGTTGGCAGCAGTCAAGACTAGGTCTCAGGAGGGGTGAGAGTGTTCGAAAGCCCACAATGAGCACACACAGTAAACAACACTACCCATTACTCTCAGCTATATCATACATTCATATAACTTTATTAAAGGCCCTTCAAATCCAACACAAAGCAAATATCAGCAGTAATAACTAAACCAACACAACACTACTATGAAACATATATACAGTTACCAATGGCCTAAAGAAATAGTGCAGAATAAGGGTCCACAACCTGTGAAGAAAGGAAGCAAGCAGTGCAAATAACATTCAGGCAGTCCTTCACTTATCAAACCCTAACTGAGAGGCAGTCCAGTCCCTGCGATGAGTGGAGCCTTGCGCTCAAAAGTGCTTTTGGTGCAGATGCATGTGATCATGCGGTTGGGTAAAAACGGGGTCTCTTGCAGGGGCTGTAGAAGCTCAGGAAGGCAGGTGAGGTAGTGAAGAATAAGCTCCCACTATTCGAGGAGGTTCTCCACAAGAGGGCAGTGTTAAGACGGATTTCTGAACTCTAACCTGGTGGGCAGATGTTCAGAAGGCCAGCCTATTTTCTTGGAACAGGGTAACCTCTGGACAAGCCAGACCAATCAAGGTAGCTATGGCAGGCGGTCAAGACTAAGTCTCAAGAGGGGTGAGGGTGACTGAAAGACCTCAATGAGCACACGAAGCAAGGACACTTACAAATTACTCCCAGACAGATGTATATATCAAAAATATAAACACATTTATTACAAGGCCTTTGTAACTCAACACACAGTAAAAGAATCACAGCAATCCTACTAAACCAACACAACACAATCAATACAAAATATATACAAGACCAATTGGGTCTAAAGGGTTAAAGGCACAAAATATATTCCCAACCTAGAAGGGAAGGAAAATAGGCAATGCAGATAGTCTTTAGTCCCCTTCAACATCAAACACACACCTAACTAAGAGGCAGTCCAAACCCTAAGAAGAGAGGAGACTTTTGCTCAATAGTACATATAGTGCAGGCGCACGCGGTTGTTCCAATGGGCAAACGGGGTCTCTTCAGGGGTCTCTAGCAGCTCAGGAAGGTGGGTGAGGCGATGAAGAATAGATTCCCACTATTTCGAGGAGGGCCTCCACTAGAAGGCAGAGGTGATTCCAAGGTTCTGGAATAGGTCGCTAGTTCGCACTAGCAGGGGACGTGAGAGGGACCCCAGGGCCACTCGTGCGTAAAAACAGATGTAGGTGCTAGGGGCCACCAGTTAAGGTTAGGGTTACTCACCGGCCCCAGGCGCACTCCGGACCAAAGTTTGCCAGTTGGATCCACTGCGGCTGCAGGTTCAAATGCTACAAAAAAGAAGTCTCTGCGGCTTTCAGTTCCGGCGATACAGTGATGATTCCCAAATGGTACAGTGGCAATTTCTCCGCTCCTGATGGATGGATCAGGCCAGTTTCACTGCAGCAGGCTTCCGGGGCAAGAGGGTCACAAATGCAGCTCACTTGCAAAGATCATTGCTGCGACTGGGCAACATGGTAACCGCTTTTACTCCGGTCCTGGCGCACTCGTCTCACTTCAGACCTGGGAATGCCAAGTGTTCAAAATTCAGTGTGAGGGTGCCGGGGACAGGGAGCTAGCAGTATACAAAGTTTCGAGGGCCTCATCAAAATGACAGCGGAGACAGGGCAAAACCCAATGCGTAAGGTGGTCAGCCCACTGGTTGGCCCAGGGACACCTCCGATAAAGGCTTACTTGCAGGTTTGAAAGTGTTGAGATTTGTTGGTCCCACTATTCTAATGGGTCGAAGCGTCTTCGCAGACCTTCTAGGACGACCAGATGCAGAGGGGTCCCATGGGACGACAGTGGGCCCAGGGTGCCAAACCTTTCAGTGGTTCACCAGTGGTTCCTCGACTCGGCTTCTTAGTTTCAGGATAGTTGGATCCTATCCTTCGTTCAGTGAGAACTCCAGAGATCGACATGGTATGGGTGTATTTGGCCTCCTCTTATCCAAAGTTCCCTTCGTGCCAAAACGGAGAGGATCCAACGGTAGGTCTGCTCACAAACACACACTCCATACGTGGACCAATTACGGACCGCAGTGGTCCCAGACATTCACAGCACTCCAGACTCTCTGGCACTCAGGATGTGTATTGGAGACAGACACCCCAGCCCACATCCTGGAGGCACACACACAACACATGCAGAAGCCCGCAAAAGCTTAGTGTTTCACGGGAAACTGCATGACCAAATAAGAGCTGACCCGGGTCGGCTCGACCTGGGGAAGGCAAAGGGGCAAGATGGCGAAAGGACAGGAAAAAGAACCTCGTAGCATGGCCATTTTGGAGCCAGACCACCTATTCATGCCAAACGCAGTAAAATGGCAGGAAAGGGTTAAAATTACATGAAAAGATAAGCTGCCACCAGCACTGTTCATGACACATATGCACATCTCCCAAAAACTCCTACGAGAGTATCTAGGGTCTTTGGAAATGACTAGGAGACCCAAGTGCACTGTACTGTAAGCTACATTGTGCACTTGTTACATGCCGCAGAAAAGTTGCAACATTGGAAAAGGACAAATGGAAACCAAGTCTCCCAGTACTGACTGTATTAAGGGCATTTCAGTTTCCCCATAAAAAGTGACCGATAGCCCAGAGGAGTGTAGCAGAAGGCTGTGCTCCCCTGGCAAAGTCAGACTAAGGTGTTTAAACAAGCAAAATGTTTGGGGGGTGTACATCTGGAGGGAACATTACATATAATATGAAATCTTTCCTAACACTCGCCCCTCCCAGACTAAGGACAGGGGGGACTAATCTACCCCTGGATTAGTCTCATGTTCAGGTCGATTAAACATTCTGGACAACACAACAACATTGCTATGTTAGACACCTGGCCTATACTCAATAGTGAAGTCAAAGCCTTGCAGATTTATGGATCACCTGAGCAACTTTGGATTCTCTCCCTTCATGTTCATTAGCCTCTTTAATTAAGGGCTTATGGTCAGTTTGCACAGTGAAGTGGGTCCCATAGAGGTAGTGCCTCAGCCTCCTTATGGCCCACACAACAGAGAAACATTCTTTCTCTACTGTGGACTATCAGAGCTCTCTGTTTTTAAGCTGGAGACTTATGACGCCAATAGGTGTTACGTTTATCATCTACTTGTGATAGTACAGCTCCTATTCCAGTGTCAGAGGCATCTGTCTGCACAATAAAAGGTCTAAGGTAATCAGGGGCCCTGAGAACTGGGGCCTGGCACAAGGAGTCTTTTAAGCCATTGAAGGCCGTCTCACAATCCTCAGACCAAGAGACCTTCTTGGGTATCTTTCGAGTTAAGAGAGCAGTCAGAGGGGCAGCTATGGTGCCATAGTCTGCCATAAAGATTGTTTAGTACCCTGTGGGACCGAAAAGGCTCTCACCTGGGTTTGTCTAGTGGGGGTAGGCAAGTCTTTTACTGTGTGTACCTTACTGGTTAGAGGCTGTATCCTCCGTCCACTTACTTCAAGGTAGACCACTGAGCCATGACCAGTTGGGCACTTCTGGCCTTTACAGTCGAGTGGCGCTTTTGAAGAGCCTTCAACACAATTCTAAGGTGTTTCACATGACCCTATCAGGGGGCATTGAAAACTGCTCTATCAACTAGATATGCAAGACAGAATTCATCCAACCCATTAAGGACATGGTTCACATGCCTCTGAAAAGTTGGCAGGTGCATTATTCAATCCAAAAGGGTTTAACCTGAAATGGTTATGAATGCTGTCTTCTCCTTGGCATGTTCTGCTAGCGCTATTTGCCAATACCGTTCCGTGATGTCAAATGTGGTGAGGTATTTGGAGGTACCTAAAGTATCCAGCAGCTCATCAGTTCCAGGCAAGGGGTGTGCATCTGTCTTAGAGACAGCATTCAGAGCCCTGCAATCCACAAAGAACCTCAGTCCAAAGGAACCTGCTTTTGGAACCAAAACCACAGTGCTGGACCATGGACTACTGCAGGGCTCAATCACCCCAATATTTAACATCTTGTTGACCTCTGTCTTGATGTAAGTTCTCACCTTAATCGACATCCTGTATCCCCTGCCTTTGGTAGGTACACTATCTCCTGTGTCAATGTCATCTTGTTCAACAGAAATCAGGTGAGGGGCCATATGGACACCCTTAATGGAGCTGTCTGAAGGGCTGCCCTGGAACAGATCAGGAAGAGGTTCTGACTCTTCCTCTTCTACATCTGAAGCCAACAGCAGTGCAGCTATTTCAACTCTTGGGGTGAAAGCCTTCAACCTATTTACATGGAACACTTTTGAAGCCTGTCCAGCTCTTCCAACGTACACAAAATAGTTAACCTCACCCAGTAACTCCACCACTGTGTAAGGGCCTGACAAAATTTTCCTGTAAGCTCGAGGCCTTATAGTGTTCATGATCAGGACTTGCTGACCTGGTGTAATGTTGATTAGGGAAGCCATCTGGTCATACCAATTGTTCACCAGAGCTTGCCCAGCCTTCACCTTCTCAGTAGCCAGATCCATCAGGAGCACCACCCTCTTCCTTAGACCTAGCACATTGTCTACTACATTTGCAGTGACAGGTGGAGTAGGCATCTCCCACCCCTCCTTGACTATATCTAAGGGTCCCCTTACAGGGTGACCAAAAAGAAGCTCGGAGGGGCTGAAGCCAACCCCCTCGTGTGGTACCTCTCTGTAGGCAAACAACAAGCATGGTAAAAGGATAACCCATTTTCTCCTCTGGGGCTCTCCCAGAGCCACAATCATGCTTTTTAGAGTTCTATCGAACCTATCAACCAAGCCATTGGTTTGGGGGTGATATGCTGAGGGAAACTTATAAGTAACCCCACACTCCTTCCACAAGGCTTGCATATACTTGGACATAATGTTGCTGCCCCCTATCAGACACAATTTCGTTAGGGAAGCCAACCCTAGTAAATATGCCAATTAATGCTTTTGCAACTGACTTGGCAGTTACAGTCTACAATGGGATGGCCTGATGGCATGGTCGACCAGGATAAACCTATTGCCTGAAGATGTTTGTGGGTCAAGGGAACCAACAATGTCAATCCCTACCCTTTTAAATGGTACCCCCACAACTGGGAGTGGTACCAAAGGAGCTTGGATTGTTGTGTCACTTTACCAGATAACTGGCATGTGGCACAACTGCTGCAGTGACTTTCTACTTGCACCCCTATCTTGGGCCAGTAGAAGTACATGGCTAACCTTTGTTTGGTTTTCTTGATGCCAGGGTTAGCAGGAAGGGGGAATTCGTGCATCTGCTGCAAGAGGAAGGATCTTACATGAAGGGGAACCACCAACCTCCTATGGTCTCCTTCTGTAGACTCTATGGGCTCACTGTAGAGGAACCCATCTTCCCAATACATCCTGTGCTTCCCAGGAGGTTCACCCTCAACCTTTGAGCAGGCCTATCTCCTTAGGCCTTCCAAACATGGGCGCTCATGTTGGCCCTTACTAAACTCAACTCTATTAGGACCACCTTCAACCAATAAACTTTGGAGTTCAGGATGGTCATGTGGATTAGGAATTTCAGGAAACACCTCTTCATCGTCATCAGGTGTTTGGCCATGTGTGTATGTGTGTGTAAGACCCTGGGAGACTGAGGATCTGGGCATCACTAGAGCCTTTTTGACACATCCTTTATTGACTTGGCATGTTTTACTGGTATTTTCGGGCAAAGCCAAGTTCATGTTTGTCATTACCTCGCTAGATTGGCATTTTTGTGAAGCCAGTCTAGCCATTGCTTACTGCGGCATGACATGTATTACTCAACATCTTTGATAAAGCAAGCATGAAAAGTAGTATCACCTCGCTAGACTGACATTTTGGTGTAGCGGCATATCTATTTCTTACTGTAGCATGACTTTTTATTAACTGAACATCTATGATGAAGCAAGCATGATAATTGTTCTAATGGGTCTATACTGGCTTACATTAGAACCAGTTTGGACATGTTTTCTTATTGTGACATGTCACTTTTAATGGACAAACCAATGGGAGTATATTCTTACATAAGGGTAGTGCATATATTGGCAAAGCAAGCTTTGTGCATAGTGCCAGTCATGCTACTATAAAAAAAACATCTCAAAACGAACACGAGAATGTTCTTTTATGGGAATACTAGCCTATGTTGATGGAGCCAGCATGGAAATGTATGGGCACAGCCAGCATGAAAATGTTTTTTATACTGGCCTATATTGCAGCGACCGGCATGAAAACGCATTGGGAAATGCACCTGTGCACTTGTGGTGACTTGCATCTGTTGTATTTTTTTCATGAGTTACCCCATTTTTCACAGAAAGTGTGCTGTGCAATGCACCATTTGAACCCATTATTCAAAACATTTTCTCAGGGGAGGGAGAGGAATCCCCTCGACACCGTGCCCCAAACCCATTTTCGTTAGTTCGCAAACACATACTTGTTGCAAATATTTACGCCTGCCAATAAAAGGCTGGTACATCTGGGGACCAGGCACTGCCCCCTTCTTTCTACGCTAGGTGAAACATTTAATCTTTGATTTAAAAACATATTTACTTCTTTCACCTGGAGTACTGCATGTCCCTGCAGGGGCATAATCATCATATGGTGGTCCTGGCCAGCCGGGGTGTGGCGTGCCCTGTGCTTTGTGCTCTAGGACCTTGAAGCATCTCTTGTGCAAGATAGAATTACAAATAAAGATCACAGACCAAATAACCGGAAAGACTCAAAGAATATGACAAAACACTACTTTATTCTCGTTTCTCAAAGCAGTGAGACCTGAAAAATATAAAACCTATCGAGGAGAGGGATTGGTTAAGGGAACATATCTGCTTATCGAACATATAAGGATTAGTGCATCATTGGCTACCACTTATCTATAGGACATGCCTTGAACTACATCTAAATACGTACAGTACTGATTATAATGGGCAAAATATCATTGGATTGGTCCATGCAACATTGTATGTTAGGTTGAGTTTAGGGCCCTTTAGGTACGTTCATATGTAATGGATGGATCACACAGATACATTCTGACTCCAAATAATTGAACCAACTCAGGAAGATGGCAAAGTACTGATGTATTAACAATTATCTAAAACAGAGTTACAACGAACATCAACGGACGCATGCTCAATTTATCTCAGCGATCTTCACACAAAACATAGACGTTACACCAGAAATACATCAGAGGTGACGTCATACTATGTGGCAATAATGAAAAACCTACTAAGGGTCGGGATTGGCTTAAGGGGAACATCTAAGTATACTTTCTGTAGGAACTAGGATTGTGATTGGCTGCCCATTATCAGGCAGACAAGATATGCCTACCTCTAAAACATGTTATCTTCAGAAACATTAGATACACACTTTCTCATTGATTTCCAACCTACAAGGTCCTTTGTTATATGGACTACTATAATTGGTTGGCACACTTGTGCCAGGTCTGGAACATTCGGTTCACTTAGCAGCACGTAAGCGCACACCCAGGTGCAAGGAGATGGGGCATGACACTACCTCCCCACCCAATTAGCCCAGCATCTCTCATCGCCCGTGCCTTCTGTCATGAAGATTGTCTTTGAACTTGGCCTTGCAAAGTATCCTTGTCTCTCAGAATACATGGGAGTGAGGGCACTCACTATCGTGTTCTAGTACTCAAATTTTCATCCTTGGCTCATGTGACAGGAGACCACGGTTTGGTTCATTTTGCAGGTTTTAAATGCTTTAAGAGAATTCAACTTGGCATTCTTAGTGTTCTTTCTTTACGCCTTAACAAGGGATGATTTGTCCTTCGAATGTTCACCCATTTACAGAATAGATAGCTGACCATGGCTTTTTCAGTCTTGACTCCAGGCCAGACAATCTCGCCTTGCAGCTCCACGATTCCACTTATTCTTGCTGCTACACAGCTTTCCTTTCCCGCTTCATGGGTCCTGGTTTACTAAATTTATGATACCGGTGTCCAGCTTCTATACAATGGTGGCTTTGCCTGCGTTCTAATCACTACATTTAGCCAGCATATATAATGACTTGGTCAACCTTGCATTTTAGCATCTGTACATTTATTGAACGGTTGATTTTCTACTGCACTTCGTACATGTGTTATTGTATTCCTTTATATTTGAGAGTTCACTCGATTCTTTACTTCGTCATTACTTTCTTTAGGATCCATACATTCTCTTCAGTCAGTATCCCGAGACGTTGTGCATACTTTTTGTATGCCACTGGCTTATTTTCTCTGCTCCTTCTCATATTCCTTTAGGGAGTTCCTCCCTCAAGTTGAAATCCCTTCGGGGATACATTCAGTAGGGTTGTCTCTTTCGAACACACATTACAGTATTAGCACAACTGTTGGTGTCAAACACTGCACAATTTCAGGTCTACAACATATGGAAGGTAGGGGGGCAGGGTTTCCTGCAGAGGCATGCAGCTGCTCCTCTACAAGGTTGTCCCTCAAACCCACTGATTGGCCAGCATGCTATCCCAACCTTGAAGACCATCAACGCTTTAGCCGCACGTCAGTGAAATGAAACAAAGATTCTTTTTAAAAATGATTGTTACTAATTTTCAACAATAAGAGACAATGGGCCTCATTACAAGTACTCCGGTCCGGAATTAACACTGCCGGTAAAACCATACCGGCACCGTTTGCATGTCCGCGCAATCATGACCCGCGGCCCCGGTAATAGCACCACCCTAAACCGCCACCGCGGAAATAGGGTTCCCCTTAATTCCGCCTGCACGGAAACCCCTCTGTTACCGGCAACACGAAACACCGTGAGCATCACAACTAGCGCGGACACGGAAATACCAGGAAAAAAATGGCGGAAATACCGTGATCACGGTGGCGGAACCGCCGCCACCGCGAACATGGCGTTATACACTGCCGGCTGAACTGAATCAGGGCACAGGTGCACCAAATCAGCCCAGCTGGACCTAGCAGGCCACTGGGAGCCTACAAAAGGGCCACACCCAGCCCAACACAACACAGAACCATGCAGGCAGCAGGGCTAGTAGCACTGGGACTGGGCCTACTCAGCCAACAGGCAGTACTGCACATGGTGGCAGCAATGGCGCAGAGAAGGAGGCGTAGGCGGAGGAGGCGCAGGCGGCAACCAGCCAACCCTGCAGCTATGGCAAACCCCATTGCCCAGCCAGCCCGACCCCGCCGCCAGCCACCAATACCACGCATCAGGGCCTCACCCTGGAACCTCACCCCAGGACAGATCCACACCCTATACCGGCTGGACCGTGCAACAATCATGCACATCACCGCCATGATTGAGGACAACATCAGCAGCCTAATTGACACCCCCACCGCCATCCCCCCCCTCTTGAAGGTTGTCTCAGTTCTGCATTTCCTTGGCACTGGCACCTATCAACACACGGTTGGTGAGCTGCACGGCATATCACAACCGTGTTTCTCAAAAGTCCTGGTACAGGTACTGGATGCCCTGTTGCGCCATGTGTCGGAACACATAGCCCTACCCCGCACCCTCCCCGAGGTCATTGCCACCAAGTTGGCCTTCCATGCCATAGCAGGCATGCCAAATTGCATAGGCGCAGTTGACTGCACCCACGTCGAGCTGACAGTACCACATGCAATTGAGGCGGTGTTCCGCAATAGGAAACAGTATCACTCTTTGAATGTCCAGATGGTTTGTGATGCCATGCAACTGATTACACACTGCTGCGCACGTTTCCCAGGCTCATCACATGACTCAATGGTACTGCGGAATTCCACGTTGCCACGGTACATGGAACGCTATGCCGGACAAAGCACATGGCTATTGGGTGAGTACAGCTGACGATGCTACAACCCTGTCGGAGTGGTGTGTGTGTGTCCAGGCCAATGAGCATTGTGAGTGTGCCGCTGTGACCGCACATGCATCACCCCCCTTCCATCTACCAAATACACAGCGGTTGCCAAACATCATGAAGGAAGACATGACAGGGCACCACAATGTGCCTGTGCACACGCTGCCACAGCCAATCCCGTCACTGTCCCATGAACCCTGTGCCACTGCAGACACCCACCCTCAATTGAAACACTGCCCCAAAAAGCACGAGAGGCGTGTAAATGATACGACGTGTATTTACTACTTCCGTACAGTGGAGTCACTCTGCCATGTGTGGACAGCACTGCACCATGACATGCACACAATCAAATGTCACCCGCAGGGCACAGCAAACATGCAAGTTAATGTGTAGGCCCATATGCAGTCAGCGACATTCCTCGTGATGGCCAAAACATACCTCCAGACACTGCATGGTTCATATGCATGAATGAATGATGATACAAGAATGCACAGCAGCAGATGAGGACATGATGCCACAAACACTGACATGTTCCCCCATCTACATCCCATGTAGGTGATGCGGGATATGCACTCACGCCATGGATGATGACACCTGTACGGAGACCAAGGAACAGGCATGAAGAGGCATACAATAGGGCACATATCCGCACACGTGGAATGATTGAGAGGACATTTGGACTGCTGAAGGCCCGTTTCCGCTGTCTGAGCAGATCTGGCGGATCACTGCTGTACAGCCCAGTGAAGACGGGCAAAATCACGCTGGTATGTGCCATGCTGCACAATATATGCCTGCGCAGGAACATCCCAATGCCACCAGACGCAGATGAGGAAGATGGGGATGGGGATGGGGATGGAGATGGGGATGGGGATGGAGATGGGGATGGGGATGGAGATGGAGATGGGGATGGGATGGCACCGCCTCCCCCTGGGGGTGCACATGATGGCCAGAGAGCACGGGATGCCCTGATTCGCATTTACTTTTGAGTCGCAGCACATTCACAGTAATGCACAAACATGGTGACGACAATGAATTAATAGTTGCACTGCAAAATAAATGATCAATGTCCACACATGTATGTCTTGATTTGAAATGGTGATGTATTGATGTAATAACAACAGGGAAGAAGGTGCATTGGTTAGGGAAGCTGTACACCCGGGGCCACCCACCACCCAAACGTGCCCACCCCCACCCAGAGCCCATTGTCCAAACCCCCAAAACTACCTACCCCACCACCCAAACGTGACCACCCCTCTCACACCCTTGTAGTCCACATGTGTCCTGCACTGCCCCACACACATGCCATCACTTCCGTGTGCGCTTCTGTGCAACCTTGCCCAAGGGACCCGTTAGCCTACTCGAGCGCCTCCTTGGACTGGCAGTAGTGGAGCTGGATGGGGTGGTAGTGTTTGATTGGCCAGAATCAGGGATTGAGGGCATCCGTGCCAGATTTGCCTGTTGGCCAACCAACATGGCCTCCACAAGCCTGGAGGTGTGGTCATTGCCCTCCCGCACATGGCGTGCAAGGGTCACTATGGTGCTCGCAAAGCGTCCAATGGACCTCGACAGGCGACGCACTGAGGCGCTGTAGCTCTCCCTCTGCAGCCTGGATTCCTCTAGCTGCCTCTCCACCAGCTGGGTGAGGGTAGCCTGCTGGTCCTCCATCCGCTGCATGCGGGCATTCAGTTTGGCCATGGATGGGGTGGGCGACCTCATGGGACTCCCCAGTGAAGTGGGGCTGAACCCCAGCTCATGGAAGGAGCCCAGGTCTTCCAATGTGGGCATCTCCCCCTGTGGCCCCGTTTCCGAGTGCTCTTGCGGGGCACTGTTATCACTGCAGGCCGCCCCCTCTGCAGTGCTGCTGCCTTCGGTGTTGTGTTGGGTGGCCATGATAGGTTCCTGTGGCACCTGTCTGGACTCAGCCAGTGTGGAGATGGTGGGGATGTTGGTGGTGGTGGTGGTGTGCTGCACATCTGTAGTGGCTGGTAATGTGGCCAGAGGTGCAGAACTGCCGGCAGCATCCTCCTGTGTGGTGGCGGTGGCTAGTGTACTTGCCAATGCTGATTGGCTGGCCTGTTGTGCAGTATCACTGTCACTTGAAACGGCTGTGGGGACACAAAGGGCATGCAATTAGTGTTGTTGTGGTGGCAGATGGGTGCATCACATGCGTCATTAAGATTGTACATTGAATAGTGTTAGTCACATGCATCTGATTGCTGGTGTCTGCATTCAGTGATATTGGTTGGGAGGGATTGTTAATGGGTCCTTTGGCCCACACATGCACTGCCTGGGGGGGGGGGATTGTTAATGGGTCCTTTGGCCCACACATGCACTGCCTGGGGGGGGGGATTGTTAATGGGTCCTTTGGCCCACACATGCACTGCCTGGGGGGGTGGGATTGTTAATGGGTCCTTTGGCCCACACATGCACTGCCTGGGGGGGGTTGTTAATGGGTCCTTTGGCCCAGTACTCACAACTGCATATTTACACGTGGCATTCATGTTTGGGCACTTACCGGCATCTGCAGGTGGGCTCACTCCTGCCTCAGCCTGCCCAATCCCATGGATTCCCTCTAGGTGGAGGACGCTGCTGCAACGCTCCTCCCATGCTTGCAGCCTCAGTGGGGAAGGGGGTCCTCCGCCTGTCCCACTGCTGCGTTGGCGGTGCGTGGAAATGAGGTTGCGTACCCTCAGCCTCAGGTCGTCCCAACGCTTGTGGCAGTCCTTCACGCTCCTCACTGCCACGCCCACAGCGGTGCACTTGCGTGCAGCTTCGGCCCACACCTCCTTCCTCCGCTGCTGTGTGGCACGCCGTTGGTCGGCGCTGAACAGCATCTCAGCATTGTCCACAATGTGCTCCACCAAGACGGTTAGCTCCGCCTCGCTGAAGCGCTGTTTGCGCTGCCTCTGAGCAGGAATCCTGGCAGACATGCTGGTGGTCCCTTTTGGCTTCTCAGAGTCAGGATTGTGCTTGTGCTGGCTCTGGATGGCAATGGATTGTGCTTTTATATGATGGCCGCCTCTCTGTTTCCTGTTTTGGCGATCATGGTATTTCCGGTTCCGTGTCCGTGGCGGCGGAGGCGGAAACGGGTTTTGCGCCACTTGTGGCTTCGTTATTTCCATTTCCGTGGGGTATTCCGTGACGGTGGTAACAACGTTTCCGAGTCCGTGTGGTGCGCGCGACCGACAGCGTGTAATCGGGCGGTTTTTCCGCACCCTTGCGGACACGGAAACGTTTTTACCGCCATCACGGATTTTGCACGGTCCCGGACTGGCAGGTTGTAATGAGGCCCAATATCCCCCAACAATCTCACCCACATACCCTCCTCCCTCCAACCTCTGACCGCCTGCCCGACACCCTCCCACACCTTCCCTTCTTTCCCATGGGGAAAGGGTAGCCACTTATTCCATACCGGTCTCGACCGTAGCATTCCAATTAATGCAAGACGAAGACTGTTAAGGGCTGCTGTCACCATTGGGCTTTGTAGTCTTCCTGTAATAAGGCTAGGACCTCACTACTGTCCCTAGCAAATTGTGGAAAGTTATTGTTCATTGCATATGTCCCTGACCTCACAAAGCCATTCTTGGAAGGTGGGGATTGCCTCTCTCTTCCACCGCTGGGCAAAGAACAGCATCGCTGCTAGTGTAAGCATCTTCCTGGCCTTTATTCATCCTCTGCATTCACCCTTCTCTACCCCTCTGCCCAGCCCCAATAGGGTCTCCTCCAGAAAGCCCCTTGACCTTCCCCAAAGGCCTGGATTTGTGACTCCTGCACCTCCCCCAAAATGACTTGAGCTTGGGACATCTCCACCAAATATGGGACCAGGTACCCACCTCCCCACATCCCCTCCAGCAGTCCTGCGTGACTTCAGGATACATTTATGGAGGTGTGCTGGGGTATAGTACCATCTGAATAGAATCGTGTACCAACATTTTTGTAATCGGGAGGCCCTGGCCACCCGTGGTATCAGGTTCCACATTTCTCCCAATCATGTCTGCTAATTTCCCTCCCAATCACCCTCATTCAGAATTTTATAGAGGTTTGAGACCATGCCTCTAGCCCCACCTTTCGCAAGTGTCTGCCATCAACTTCGTAATTGCGCTCAAGTACATATGCTTTGGTCTGTGCTGGCATGGGAGCCACAGCGCCTCCCTCAGATCGTGCTCACTACCGCCCGATCCATGGCCACCCACTGTTTCCCATTATCTCCCGTATTATTTGCATATGTGCTGCCTCATAATTCAGCTGAAAGGGGATGCCAATAGGAATCGGTTTAGCCGCTGCCTCTTCCCCTCCCATATGAAGTTGACTGTCATCTTTCCCGATTCCCTGAAGAAACTGTTTGGAACCACCAGCTTGGATCAAATAGAGCAGCCTTTGGAGCATCACAATCTTAACTGCTATGATTCTTCCACTTTTGTAAGTCCGTCTTTATGGCTGATAGCATGGGAGGGTAATTAGCTGCATACTAGCCAAAGACTGATGGCATGATTCAAACTCCAAGGAATTTAATTCCCCCCTGGATTCCATATAAAAGGCGAGGACGCCTTGAACTCAGCCACGTCTTTGCCCCTCACTGTGAGAATGAGCATCTCTGACTTGCTGATGTTAATCTTGAGGCCTGACACTGCCCCAAAGCCAATATGTATCTCCCTGCATGCTCTCAATTACTCTCCTGGTCTTGAAAGTGAGAGGAGCATGTCATCCGTGAAAGCAGCGACTTTATGCTGGGCGCCACCAAAGGGTATACCATTTACCTCCCTAGCCTCCCACAGAGACTGCAGTAGTGGCTCCAGATAAATTGCATAAAGCAAGGGGTAGAAGGGGCACCCTCTGCTCCGGGACACAAATCCATTAATAAGAAATCCCCATCCCTTCCCCATCCTTTCCATTACTTTGAACAGGAATTCCCACATCACTCGGTCGAATGCCTTCTCGCCATCGAGAGAGAGCAGGACCGAGGGAGTAGCTGTCTTGTGGGCCTTCTCTATCAGATGTGCTACGCGCCTGATATTATCAAACTTCTGCCGCCGTGTACGAAACCTAACTGGTCTGGATGGATCAGGCCCAGGAGAAGTTTCTCCAGACTATTGGTCAAGATTTTAGTATATATTTTGGCATAAATGTTTATCAATGCTATAGGCCTGTAGGATGTGCACCTATTACGGTCTTTTTTGGGCTTTGGGATTCAAGTAATTTCAGCTTCCTCCATGGTAGCCGAGATTCTGCCCCACTCCCGAGAGTGGTTAAATAGGCTGTTGAGATGTGGGACTAACACTCCTGTGTAGGTTTTATAAAAGGATGCTGTGAAGCTGTCTGGACCAGGTGCTTTATTTAGGGGAAGGCCTGCATAGACCTTTCAAACCTCCTCTTTTGTGACCTCATGTCTCAATGCCTCCCACCACCTCCCCCACTGAGGCCAATTGAATCCCCTCCAGAAAGTCTGTTTGCTGTAACTCGATGGGTTCTGGGGCGCATATTGTTCCTCAAAATAAGTAGCAAAGCATTCCGGAATTTCCTCCGTACGGGAGAGGCGGATCCCCTGGTCATCCATTATAGCTGTAATAGTGTTGTGCCCTGCAGCCCCCCTCAGTAGCCGCGTGCAGGGATCTGTCTTTCTCCTGAATCCTTGTAGAATCTAGAGACGGTGGGCTTGACTGACATGGAATGCTACCTGGTGGAATGTTGTAATATGACTGGGGTTCTAGGAGAGTCAGTTGAGATGTAGCCCAGAGAGAGAGAGGATTCCGGTGTTTTCCATTGTGACCTGGAAGTTACCATCTGATAAATATGACTTAAAGAAGTTGATGTAATACTCTGGAACTTAATAAAGAAGTTACTTATTTATCCCATGATGTGAGAGTCATCTTGCCAGAACCCAGAACTTTACATTGGCGATGAGGATGCTGGCTGTACTGGGGGGACAGCACAGAACAAGGGACAAACACTGCCCCCAACCCCAAAGAAGACCCTCTCTCTCAGGTAGGGGCTAAGATAATTGTTGTCTGCGCAGAGGGGCCCAGCGCTGGGGCTAGAGGTGCAGGGAGTAAGGAGCAGCACTAAGGCCTGGGGCCAGTGGGCTTGTCATCAAGGGGCAAGCTAAGGACAGTGAGCTGGCAGTTTTAGAAGTGAACCTTGTGGGGGTTAGCGGCCCATTGGAGTGTTTGAAGGGGCTTGGAGTCCATGACTGCACCTGTAAGGGCTTGGAGCCTGTTGTGGAGTTGCTGAAGGGCTTGGAGCCCGGTGTGGAGTTGCTGAAGGGCTTGGAGCTGTTTCTGAGGGACCTGAAGCCCATGACTGAGTAGCTGAGGTGCTTGGAGCCCATGGCTAGGCAAAGAAGGGGCTTATATCCCATAACTGCTTCTGAAGGGATCCGAACCTGTGGCTGTGCCTAAGAGGGGCTGGAGACCATCAGGAGCCCTTCAGCTGAATATCAGTTGAAGAAGTGGCTGACGCAAGAAGCACTGAAGGGGGCAATTAGAGCAGTAGCAGAGCTGTGGAGAGGCCAGCCAAAAGAGCAGATGCGTTGTTTTGGATTTACTGTGTTGTGGGCTGGTCTGTCATACCGTCCTCAAGTGTGTGGGCTGAGTGGAGCTGAGCAGCGTGATTTCCAGGGAGCGGCGATGAGCACAGAAAGGGCTCTGTGCTTTAAAGGAGAGCTGGCGGGCACCCGTTCTGAGAGTGTGTGCGGCGCTGGAGATAGTGCAGCGAGGGCTATCACGGCGGGTGGTGCAGCGACGGTTGGGGAAGCGGAGATCTGCTCTCTCCGGCAGCATGGTTGAACTGGTGACGTCACACAAGGCGAATGAGTATTCAGCGATTTAGTGGAATGTTGGAGTCTCAATGCCGTGACGTTCCCTGCAGTTGTTTGGAGTAAAGAGTAAAGGACTGTGTATGTTGCAGACGTTAGAAAGCAATGTCACATTTGCAAGGTTCTTTACTCACACAGTGATTTGGCTCGTAACGGGTATGACACTGTTTTTTGGTGTGAACAGTCACTGTGAGGAGCTGCACGACGTGTTCAGTCCTCTTTCTACCTCCATTGGCTATCTGTTTAAAACACCTACCAGTGCGCGGAGCGCGGCGCGGAGTCGGGAGCAGAGTCCAGTCTGCCTCCAGTCCTTGCTGTTTTTTGATGTGAACAGTCACTGTGGGGAGCTGCATGACGTGTTCAGTCCTCTTTCTACCTCCATTGGCTATCTGTTTAAAACACCTACCAGTGCGCGGAGCGCAGTCCGCCTTCATCGCCGAAGAAGAGGCCATCTACAACGCGAGGTACAGCAAACTGCAATCCTTCTGACCTCTGATCACTGGTAAGAAGAAAGCATGGTAACTGATGTTCGGCCGCAGATGCAGCAAACAACCTTAAAAGCCTGAAATCGTGGCGAGTTTTCGTTCACAGCCGACGCCGCGATACCAACATTTTGTGCTAGTACTATTACTCCCCCTCCTCCTCCTCCTCTCCCCCTTTCCACATTCCCTCTGCTCCCTCCCCTGCCCTCCCCGTCCCTTTCCGTGGGTACATCTTGCTCTCCTCCCCTTCCCTCCACTTCCACTTCTCCTCACCCGATCCAGCTTACTGCCGCAAGTCCGCTTCGCAGTCTTTTACGACCCTCAACGGCGGGCATCAGCGGTACTGAATCGAACGCTGCTTCAGTTGCTTTTGATCCTGTTGCGGTGCCGCCGGCTGATGTGCCGGTTGAAGTCCAAGCGATGCAGTTGCAGAATGCTCAACCTCAAGTCCTCCCCTTGTCTGAAATATCCGGAAGTGTCGCTGCCAGCAAAACGACCACCATTCAGACTGAAAGACCCATGACATCTGTTGTGATTGAAAATCAGACTCAATTGCCGCTCCAGGCACATAGAGATGAAACTGACAAAGTCAAACAGGTTGTGATGTCCGGCTACTCGCCCCAAGTTCCCCACACTAGTATGTTGGTTGATGTGGGCAGTGAGACTGTGGGATTTGTGACCTCACATACAGCCCTCCCTGATTTTGATCAAAATATAGTGGCACCCATGGCAATTGGTCTCCATTTACCTGAGTCAACCGTGATGGTTGAAATCAACACCGCCTCTTTCTTATCCCCGTCTGATGTAACAGACACGGAACTCTTGGCCCTAAAACTACCAAATGGATCAGGGAACCAAACAAACTTTTCCTTTGTCCCGCCTCTAAACAGTGATATTTTACACAATCTTTCTGACAGCAGAGTTGCTGCTGGGATCACGGTGTCCGAAATCGAGTCAGACTCGCGTGGAAGAGACGCATCACGTCAGTTAGACTCTTTTCCATCATTGCCCCCACTGCCATTCCTCCCTACGTCAAACTATAAAAAAAGTCTTGGAGTAGATCTAGTGGGGCGTGAGGCTTGGCTGACAGAGAGGCTGACCGCGGACTTTCAAGCAGTAAAAAAAACTAATACACAGCTTTTCTACGGCACCACAGAGAACATTACTCCCAAAAGAAAAGCTGCTAACAAATAGTGAGAAAGGAGTGAAGTTTGTTCAAAATTCAAATGACGTGCTTAAATCTTGGACAAGCACACCCCACCAAAAAGATCCACAGAACACCCAAAGTACGGGTAAATCATAATCGAGTGCTGCAAAGGAATCGACTGAAAATCTGTGATTTAGCTGCAGCACTAAAGCACCTCATCAAGCTTTAAGAAATGAATGGTGCTCTAGCAGACATGATGAACCGTCGACTCTAGAATTTGAGCCTACCACTCACTCCAAAGAAAACCTATCGGTCGCAGCTGGAATTCAAATCCATAATAATGTTCTGGCGGCAACATCATTAACTTTGATCCCTTTCATCAAACTACTTGAACAAGTCAACAAGACTGTTAAAGATCAAAATGCCTTGTTGCATAACCTGACAAACAAAGTCTCATCACTGGAACAAAATAATACTCATCTAGTGTCCAGAGTTGAACGTGAAGCGGAGATCTCATTCCAATGGCAAAACCGACTTAGAGACATTGCTATGAAGGATCACACAGATAAAAACGATCAAATGGATCCGATTTTAGAAATTATGAAGTGGTGTCGCCACTCATTTTCCCGAAGTAAGGTAGACATGGAATGTCCCCCTAAGGAGAGACTCCCACATCGTCCAGAGAGAACAAATGCAAAAACCAGGCCAAATGTAACCCAATGTGGTGCAAATAACATCTCTACGCACAGTATTGCCCCCGTCAAGAGCTCTGACACACCTCAACTCGAAAAGACAAATAGTGAAACTACTGTGTTCACTGAACCACAACTGATCTCTACATCGGAAGTCCAGCTTAACGATACTTCTTCAAACAAATCACATGAAGGGTCAGGAGAGGTCCCACGTCATATTAACTTACTTGAGCCGGTTGCGGTGGAAGCTCAATCTTTAAACCATGCTCCTGTACCGCCTTCCAAAGGAATTGTTACTTCTTTCGACATTTTCACTGGAACCGCAAAACTGTTTGTTCCCTCGATCACAACTAAACTATGTGAAAAATCCACAAAAGCTCCAGCCAAAAAACAAACAGCAAACAAGCGGCAAATTAAAACGAGCAATGTTAGAAATAAAACAAAACAGTTTGTGAGGAATCTTTCTACTCCTCTAAAGTTAGGTCTTTTTTCACGCAATCCATCAAATGCCCAACAGGACGACTTTGAGTTTGTTCCTGCCGGAAATTCAGTGCCGAAAGAAACATCAAAAAGAAGCGTGGTAGATCCTCCAAATCCGAATAAAAGACAAAGATTAGAATCCGACTTTGATACAAAGACAACCGATGTAAGTGTTACCGATTTATGTGACCTGTCCACATATTCAGTTGAATCTGATGAATTGCAGCAGTCTGCACAGGAAGACGAACGTTGCTGTCCGGTCCCGAAACTTCCTCAATGCCCGAGAAAAGTCCATCAAGTTGAAAGACCTAAGGAAGGTGAAAGAAAGAAGATCTGCGTGAATGCAAATCACAAGTTCTCTAATGAGACCTCACAAATCCACAATCAAAAGGATGACAATGTTGCTGCACAACAAAAGAAATGGACTCCCTCAAAACTAAATCCGAAGATGACGGCAGCTCAATGGCAAAAGCAAAAGCAAATGAATGCTAAAGAAACTGTGTCTGTGAAACCTGCACTGGAACAAAAACTCTGGAGAATAAGACTCGAGAATATTTTTTCTGACGCAAATGAAGTCAACTTAAATCGCAAAAATGTAATGCGATTGGTACACAACTTTCCATCATTAAGAACGATAACATCTAACGACATAGCTATCGTAGAATACATCAATGAGGACTCTCTCGATATGGTTTATCTGCACATCACTTCCCATGCAGTGGAAAATACTCTGCTCGCTGCAAAAGACAAGCTGTTGTCATATGGATTCGACCTGACAATAGAAGCAAAACAGCGAAGAGAAGGAAACGGAAAAAGATGTGCCAGTCGATCCAGAGCAAACCCATGAACAACGTTGTGAAGCGTTAAGAAAACAATTCAACATCAAAGAAAGACGAGTCGGAAACCAAAATGTCTTCTCTCAACCTGCCACACAGAATCGCTCAAACAGAACTTAGCCATTGCAAATCAATCAGGAGGATGGAAATGGCCTCTTATCATGGAACACTAGAGGTTTCCGGCACCTGTTCCAGGGTTTTGATATCTCTATGAAAAAGAACTTTGCAGTTTGTCTCCAGGAAACATGGTTGCGGGAGGCGCCTCACAGAGAAGGATACTCAATCATATTAAACCCGGCTGGAAAAAATCAGTTAGCTCGACCATTCTCTGGTCTCTTGACTATGATAAACAACGCTTCAGGATGGGAGATTATTAAATTGTTTTCTCCAAATTTGTTTGTGCAAGGAACAATCCTTGAAAATAGTCAGAGACCGAACGTATCATTCAAACATCTATTACTTCTCAACACCTACTGGAATTCAGCTATGATCTCTTCATCCCATTTCATTCAATCGATAACAAAACTGATTGATGATAACATGGAGTTGTTGTCCGACCTACAAGTGATTCTATGTGGAGACCTGAATTTCTCGTGGTTTGATGATGACCTAACAATGAAAAAATTCAAGCATCAAGCCTACTCTACTTGTAGAGGCTATCAATTTCACTCAGCTATGATTGCCAGAAACTGCCACATCTTAACGGTCAAACCAAAGGGGATTGCCCCCCGAATATCACATGGCAGCGTGATGGCACAAAAGAAATCATTGACTATATTTGGGCATCAAACACCATGTTAAACGAGATCCTACAGCTGAAGGTCTTGAAATCACTAAGCAGTGACCATAATCCGCTCAAACTAACACTAAAAGCATATCCGCCTAGAAATGCTGAGTTTTTCAATCAGCAAATTGAGGTGAATCAAAGAGGCAATAGACTAAAAATAAACATCAAGCAATTGCGGAATCTAAATTAAATGATAATCTCAGAAGAGATAGCCCCATGTGACAAACTAAACTACACTGCTCTGTTGGTAGATTTTCAAATCAAATTCAAACATTCAAACAGCTGCTCCTACTTAAAGAAATATGAATTCAGTCCAATGGTGTCTCTAAAAAAAAACAACTTCAACGTGAGGAAACTAAAAAAAGAGTCAGAGCCAAATAAATTGTTGCAAATGAAACATCTAAAGGCGCAGTACCGAAATTGGCTGAAATGCTTCACAACGATGAGAGACCAAGGACAAGGAGAACTAATTCTGAAGCTCATTATTCGTCATCAAACGAAAGACTTATGGAACATTATAAATAACAAAACAATATTCCAGCAGGCAAAGACCCATCATGGTATCTCTAAGGCCATCTGGGAACATCATTTTGCTAAGGTCTTTGGGAGCAATGCAAACCGGCTGAGAGATGAAAGATTCGAAGCAGCCCAGTCTTGGAACGTAATTGAATCAAGAGAAGATATATCAACAGCAATTCGACATCTAAAAAACTCTCGAGCGGCCGGACCTGATGGCCTTTCCAATGTCACATTAAAAGCAAACAACGAACATTGGACAACCTTTATTTACCATCTATTCCAAATAATTGCCACAACAAAGATGTAGAACTCAGCCATCATAGTTCCTATTTTTAAAAAGGGTAGCCGCGACGATCCGGCTAATTACCGACCAATTGCCCTTTTGGACATCTTGGATAAAATATTCGCGTCTTTCTTACAACAGAAGCTGTCAAAGTGGGCTATGTGTTCCGGTCACTTCGATATACGTCAGACAGGTTTCACCAAAGGCGTAGGAACAGAAGTGAACCTGACGATACTAAATCTGCTGAAATTAAACGCTTTACAGCAAGGCAAAAATCTCTTCATTGCTTTCATCGATATGAAACAAGCCTTTCACTCCTTAGATCGAACAAAATCGTGGAATAAATTGACGACCTGGTCGTGTCCGCCTGAATTATTGCAGCCTATAATGGCTATAATGGCTCTCCACAAAGAAACCTCGGTCAGAGTGCGAATCAATGAAGCTGGTGAGCTGACTGATAAAATAAGTACAAATAATGGAGTCAAACAGGGATGCCCCCTGGCTGCCCTGTTATTCAAACTATTCATATCTGATATATCCGAAGCTTTTACACAGACACATTGTTTTCCCCCAAGGATAGATAACAACAGCATTAGTTGGACAATATATGCGGATGACATTTTCCTAATGGACGCAACACCAATTGGTCTTCAGAGACTCTTATTTGCATTGGAAAACTACTTATGCGACAATTCGCTGCAAATTAATGTGGGGAAAACAAAGATCATGTCGATCGGAAATGCTTCCAAAAGACTAACCAAGAACTTTAGATGGAATCTTGATGCACTACAGATTCAACTTGCACCATCCATTCGATACTTGGGCATTGTTTATAACACCTCAATCAGAGAACATGATTGGATCTGTGATCTCAAACAACGCATGCTGACCTTCACACTGCAAGGGGCTAAGCTTCACGCTGAATATGGGAAATTCACCTTAAAACCTGTATTAACCTTTTATATACAAAAGGTTATCCCTTCAATCACTTTTGGAGCTGTGGCCGGGTGGAACCTAGATTATCATCTGTGGCCAACCCTTGAAGGTCTATTCTGGAGACGTATCCTTAAGTTACCACAGGGCGTCTCAATGAATTCTATAAGATACGAACTTGGACTTGAATCAATGTACAACACAGTTGTCTGGAAATCGTTGGCCATGTTACGGAAGATGTCAATAAAGGATCAGGCTCTGGCCTATAAAATCTTTGCAAATATAGCTCAACAACAACATTGTAGTATAATGCTAAATTGGTCCAGCAGCCTAAAAATTATTTTGGATACTGCAGACATAACGTGGGAAACTCTGATAGCTACGCCCCAAATTGCGAAACAGAAACTAAGAAAGTGGAATTGGATACAGAACTTAGAACAAAGAAATCTGTTACCTTCGTTGATCGACTTAGGTCCTCTAACAAATTGTCTAGACCGCTTACCCAGATATCTACAAAAATTTCCCTCAAGAAAACACTGCAATCAATTTATGAGACTGCGTTTGAACGCATACACAACTAAGGAGATCCTATGGAGACGAAGAGTCACCAACATTGAGAACAATCTATGTAGGTTCTGTGAAAATACAGTTGAATCTATAAAACACCTGATCACTGAGTGTTCTAAAATCACACAACAACGAACTGGCTATCTTGGCTCTTTTGCTCCAGTTGACGAGGATATGGATAAATGGTGGTATTGCATACTATCTGGAACAAACGTGTCACTTACATGTGCAGTCTGTGAATTCGTGGAAAATATTCTGAGCGAGGATCAGCCTTAATGAGAAAGACTGCCTCCATTGAAAGAATGTATTTGTATTTGTTGTTGTGCTGTTTGCTTATTTTCTTGTGGATGTATGTGTACTTTTGTGAAAGTTGGATTATGTGGATCATGTGTATTTATGTGAAAGTTGGATTGTTTATTGTAATTGAAGTTTATTTATAAACTAATTGGTACAATTAAAATAAAAAAATAAAAAATAAAAAAAAAGTATGACACAAAGCAAAGGGATTTTCGAAATGGCTCTGGAAGTGATGTGCGAGGGGGCCATAATCAAAGGTGGAGCCTTGGGGGACGCAAGTGTTTCTCAGGCCAATGCAATATTGAAGAGGCTGGTCAAGAGAAGGGAGTCAAAGGACTTTGATTGTGATGTTAGGAGGTCCAGAAAGACTGGCCTGGCCTGGAACATTCAAGGGAGTGTGAGCACACTGCTATCTTCGTCTGAGGCTCAATAATAGCCCTTGTTCTCTTCTTTGAAATCATGTCTTAGCAGACCACAAATGTGTCCATTTCGACATACTATTTTCTGCTATTTGATTTAATTATGCTGCTTGCATTTGCTCTTCTTGGCCTTTAGAGACTTGCTCACTCTATCTCATATGCCCTTTGTACACGGTTAATTGACCAACAGTTGGCTCTTGCAGATGTTTTCCTCTTCAATCTATGAGGAATGTCCCACATTCAGAGCTTATCCATGTAGCTCCCTTTGCGCTCTGTACTTATTTCTTAAAATAGCATCCTTAATTTTGGGCCATCCTTGTCTCATTGTTGGTTCTGCACACAGAACTATTCTTCTGTCTTTCCTGATTCTACAACCTTGTCTGTTTCTGAGGTAGCTTGATTAAATCTGACATGAATCGTTGTCCATTTTCCTATCATGGCCGTCCTAGCCACGTTACATATACATTTGTAGCAAGCTTCTATATGCCTCTTCTATCTTGCGTTACTGTGCATTTACAGTTATTGACTAGTACGTAACTTCATGTTCTTTGTAGTCATGATTACTTTAGCTTTTAGGGTCATGTTTCGCTTAGTGCTTCAGTTACGTTGTTACTCTTAAGTCTTCTCATATTGTTTTAACATAGGTTCATATATCTTCTTAATGACATAACTTTTTATGGTTGTCAGCCTCACTTAATGCTCCATGATGTCCTTTGGTGCATGCTGACCTCCTTCCATGCGGCATCCTTCCACTGGCTCAACGTGAGGGTACATTCTGTATGGCTGTCTGAGTACATAACGTCTCTCATACACTCAATGTGGTATGGGAACAACACAGGGGGTCCCATTTACATCTTTTCTCCAACTGTTCCAGTATGACGGTGGTGAGGGGGTGGGAACTAGTGAGAAAGTGTCTACCTGCTCCTCTACAGCTATGTTTAGGAGCTTGGGGAGGTGGCCCTGACCATGGCTTGCAAGGGGGCCCCCACATTTTGTGCTGTTCCACTGTTTTTTGGGTGTATTTCTACAGCCTTCAAGTGGGCTTAATACATGAATATAGAGAGGAGCCTAGAGAATGGCTTTTTTTGGCCGCTTATGTACCCTGCACAATGAATGGTAGTTCTAGGTTGACTTTCCAACATTTGTTTTGTTAGCAATAATAATATAACTTTAAAAAATACTGTTTAGAGGTGTCATGTAGAGGAGGCCTATAAACATCTAACAAGTTATAAACACTAGCATGTACTAATGTGTAGACCTCATGTTTGACATATCAGAGAGAAAAGGTAACACAGTACAGTACAACACGCAAGCAAATCTCATAATTCTGTATACAGGAGTCCTCTGATCACACCATATACAAAATTGTAGTGAAAAAGAGCACACACCGGGCAAGAAGTAACATTACAGATGGGTAAGCACAAAGCAAACAGGACAGTGTACAACGATCATTCATTTTATAGGATGGGTAAAATAGTCAAGCATTTGAAACTGTTACGGCTAGAATGTACATAATTTCCATCGTTCCCAGGACAGTCATTGGCTGCGTTATGTCATATCCTTAGTGCTTTGCGTATGGTAGTGAAACGTGAGAGGAGCAGCCAGATCAACAATATCCCAAGACATCCCTCCTGTGTGGTGCCACACTGATTCTCACCCATCCCTGAACAATGTATCGGGACGATAGCTCTGGGGCAATGTGCTCGTCTTGGAAGCAAGGCGACGCAGAGCACCAAAGGTTCGATCCCCGGGTCTGCTGCGACTGAGACACGAGACACCCTGCTTCTGGTGGGAAGGGAGAGAGTCACACTGTGCCTTCTGAATATTGCCCTTCACAGTGTGTGTAGTTGATATTCTGAAGGCTGGCCAGCTCCCTGTGACACAAAACCTACCAGTGATTATTTCCTCCAGAAACGCCACTCAGCTCAGCTTCCGTTCACATTACCACCTGCCGATTGGCATTCATAGCCCTGCGAACAGATCGCTAGATCAGGTCCACCTCCCCTCCATCCCTGAGTGCCCGCTTGATTGGCTTCCTGCCCTGTGTTGACATCACCCAGTGAGGTTGCAGCTGACTCAGTCTGCCAGTGATGTGCTGCATGAGCTCTGCTCCCCCACCGCCCTGGCCTGTGGAAGGTTGAGCATGTGCTTGGAATGGGATCTGCCAGACATGGGGATATTTGCTGTTGAGTTTGTTCTATTTAGAATAGGCCATCCCTATCTAGTGCTAATTATACGTGGGCCCTTTGGATTGTAAATATACAAAGGACATCCCCACTCCCGTAATTCCACACGCAGTCTCTTCCCATGCTATGGCAGTATTTTGTTTGTCCTGTGTATGCCCCACCCCTCATTTTGGGTGCCCCATCCCCCTTACTCATTCCCGCAAGTTATAGTGCTGACCACCTATATGGCACTGGTTCAACACATTCATTACAATTCATTGGAGCTATGGGGTGTGTTATTAGGGTAATCCTATTCTTTTGTGTCTAGTAATAAGATACTAATGCTGTACCAAAATTAGTTTATTATACTTGACTTATACTTTCCATTTTTGGATCGCTTTTAGAAGCACTGCATCCTGTAAGGGTGCAGAAGTAAGGCTCGGACACAATGGTGGCGTGTTTTTGGGTATAGACCTTTATTTATTAATAAAGGGTTGGGAAAATGCCTCTCTATCCTTAAAGCTAAGAGGGGGTTCTCTACCTCAAGGAAAGCTCGTGAAATTGTCAGAAAGTCTCAAACTGAAAAGTATGTCACTGCCGTGTCTCAAAGCCTACCTCTGTCCCCAACACTAATAATCTAGAGTAACTGTGCATGGATGATCTCTCCTCAAAGTAAAACATTTCATTGGTTAATTCGCAAGGTAGTGCATCTTGTGTTTGTGCCCCTTTATCCTAGCACTTGGCACAGTTCGCTATCAAGAGTAGGTTTCTTTGATCAGATCCAGGGTTCTTTATCCTCTTGCTCTCAATCGCTCATGTGGATGCAAGTCCCAGCAGACTCGCAATACTTTACACGGCTTGGTTCACTCTCCTGCCAGGCCAGTGTTTTCTCTTGGACTGTTTCTCTCTCTTTCATAGGGTCCCAGACCCTCTTTTCCTCATGTGGTGGCAGGTCCCAGACTCACACTGGTGTGTTGTACCTGCTTGGTTCACTCTCCTGCCAAAATATATCACTCTTTCTGCTTTGTTTCATTTGTATTCAGGTTCCCAGACCCTCTTATTCTTGACCTCTTATTTGGGTGCGTGCCCTAGACTCACACTGCTGCATCGTATCTCCTGCCTTGTTCAGTGTCCCAGACCCTCTTGTTCTCTTACTTGGGTGCAGGTTCCAGACTTGCATGGCTGCGTTGTATCTCCTTGGTTCACTCTCCTGCCAAGTATACAACTCATTCAGAGTCCCAGACCCTCTGCTTCTTAATTTGAATTCACATGGTTGCTTCCCCTGACCTCTAGAACCTCCCGGGCACCCTGCATACCGGATATTCATTCCTTCTCGCAGGTATCAGCAGATCCCGGGCAGCTGTATCCCTCTGCCAGGCTCCAGTACCGTTCGAGCTTCAAGCAGGGTCTGCAGCGGCTCTCCAGTCTTACAACGCCTTTCGGCTCCGTGTTCTCTTTCTCCTGCACTTCATCGGAGACTAGGATGCCTAGAGGATTCACTCAGTGGCAACCCGAGTAGTACTCTCCTGGTGGGCCATGTTCGGATTCTCTCTTTTCTCTCGGTAAAGCTTCCCTTGTAGCTCATGTCTGATGCTTCTCTACACGACTACCATTGTTCCTCGTCGGAGAACCGCTCTCTCCTGTCCATATTCAAGCTGAGCTACTTTCAAACTCCTGCGTGGAATAGTTTTACACTTTGGGCCAGTCACTGGTTTTGAGAAACTAGACCGCTCATTTTGCTTCTCTATAGTGATCCTTGGGCTCCTGGTGATCTTCTTCTTCACAGTGCTGGTCTCCAATCCATATGTACAATCATTTGCCCTTTCTGGTCTTTCAGACTTGTTATGTATATTGGATTGACTGACTTGGCAAGACAATACATTAACTATCTATAGAGAGGTTGAAGGAGGATTTAGGATTGGACAAGTGGTTAAGTGTATTGAAGCTGCGTCATACTGCATTCTCTGGTGATGATCGTTCCCAACCAATAGGGGGATTCCTTCCCCATGTGATCCTCCCTCTGTGCACCACCCCCAGGGGGACTATTGTACTCTGGACGCACCACCCTGGCACCATGGGAAAGGTCTCCCCATATTGGAGAAGGGATGACAAACCTTGGATTCGTCAGAATCCTGCACATCTCTATGTTCAGCATCCAACCGTTCTACTCGTCCGAACTCCAAGGCATCTCCAGTGTATCTGCAGCCACCAACAAAGTGAGCATCCCCAGATGAGATTGTGATGGCTGCAGCGACTATGTCATAGAAACCGTGCACAGCGCCAGTCTCAGTCAGCATCTCATGGTCCAAAAGACACTGTGATCTGCAGCCAAGCCAAGCATCTTCGTGCATCGTGGAAGGACAGTCCCACGTTATCTGCAGCTGTGAATACTTTTGCCTTCCAGTGAAGGGCAGAGAATCCATTATCAACGTTGTGTTCCAAAGCAGCGAGTAATCTGAAAATCTCTCCTTTTTTTTGTATATGGTTAAAAGTTATGAACAAATTGATCAAATTCATGTGATCCAAGGTGTCCAGTCAAAGGATCGAAAATAAAGGATCGAATGACCTTTTGCTCGAATACAAAAGGATTGAAAAAAAAGGATCGAATGACCTTTTGCTCGAATACAAAAGGATCGAAAAAAAAGGATCAAATTTTTTTTAATTTATTTATTTATATATATTTTTAGTTTGGGTTGGTAAAAAAGTGTTTTTAATAAAGAAAACAGGGGGCTCGAGGGGATCCCCCCCATAAAATAAAAAAATAAAAAATGTGATCCTTTTTTTCGGTCCTTTGACTGCCGAACAAAAGGCATTCGATCCTTTTGTTTTCGAAACTTTGACCTACAACCGTGATCCAATACATTAACTAACATACTACAAAACGTTAAAATCACTGTTACAAAATTGTCCTACAATTTACTTAAGACAAACATTCAAAATAACATAATTGCATAGATCATAAAATGAAATACCTGTTCTGACTTGAGTGTCGTGTAGACCGTTGAAACCTCCGTCCCCAAGTGACGCACAGGGGAACTAAAAGAAACCCGCTGTGCGACCTTTGGGGCCACAGGTGGGAGATGTGAGTTCCCGGATCCTCGGAACCTCTGGAACACCGATGCTGCTGTCAAAAAGGAATGAGGTTAAGTACCAGGCAATTACAATATATATCACGTTAACCAAAGGATCTGAATAGTCTTACCTATCTGGTGTTAGGAAAACCCAGGAAACCTAGGAGAGAGGTTCGAGACTCAGGTGAGGCGGTCCCTAGAACAGTAGAACCGCAGATTAGCGTGGATGCAGGATAAGCCACCTGTAGGGCTGAAGGCGTGACTTGAATCCCAAGAGGGAAATGGCGTAGGAGTTCAGCAAGGTACCAAGGGATGATCCAAAGGCAAGTCAGGGTCATGTCCAAAATCCAGCAACAGGTAAACAGTTCCAAGCAAAGGTACAAAGGAGTATCCGAAGGAGTCCGAGATAGAGTTCCGAGATCAAGGTAAACAGTAGAGCAAAACGTAACGCCAAACAGGGTCTGAAGACAGCTGAGAAGCAATGAGTGTTCCGTGTCTCAAGCCTTATATACTGTGCGTTTCTGGGTCATGTGACGTTTCTGGGTCATGTGACGTCCACCAAGGTCACGTGAGGAACGCCACTCTGGATCACGTGATCGACGTGGAGATGTAAGGCCGCCCCTTCTGCTGTATGTTCTCCAGGGCAACTGCCAGTGCAGGAAGGGTTGCAATCGAGCCCGTACACCATACCTGGTACGGAGCTTTCGGTCCTTTGGGTTAACCGAATCACATGAGCCTCGAACCCTGGAAGGAGGTGTTGGGGAAATGTGAGCAGTGTTCTGGTGTGCAGTGGATTGGTGTGCAGAGGACCGCCTAACAATACCACAATATCTCACATATCAATGTTTAGAATTCCCTTAAAATTTCCAGAATACTATAAAAACGAAGTTAATGGAAAGCCCCCCAAGATCTTTCCATTTTTCATTCACTTATATTGATAGTTTCATTCCTCTGAAAAAAAATGTTTTATGCAAGCTCAACAGAAGTAGGGAATCCCCCTAGACATCTTTGCCACAAAGATTTGCTGTCAACACGAGAGGGGTCTGAAACAAAGTTCTTAAACTATAACATTTTCTGAGATAACAGGGCATCGCAGTAAAGCAGGAGGTGTTTCAAGGTTTCAGGTTCCACATTCCAAAATTGACAAAAAGACTCCTCCTCTGAAATTAGTCAATGCCTTAACAGTATTTCCCACTCAACACTACCTTGTTCCCACCGGAATATGTCCTTCGCCAATAAGGTGCTGAGCCAATGTGCATAACACAAACTGTTATAATGTCCCTTATTGGAACCCTGAGATACTCTGGAAGAGGAAAGGCAGCGTTGTGTAGACTAAAGTAGGGGTCATGTAGCGGAGAGGACCGGGGATACCTCCACCCTAAAATGAAGGAGGCAAGAGGAGGAAAAATAAATCATTGTGTAAATAAGTGTTTAGTTGATTTTGTTGTACAAATTGTAAAGAGGAGTGTTTGGAGTGAGGCGTTGGTAGACCGATGTGTGTGTGAAAAGTGTTGGGGATGGGGATTTCTGGGGCAATTGTACTGAGGGAAAATAGTTTTTAGAGGGGGTTTTTAGTGGGTTTTGTGCAGAGATACACTGGGTTTTTGTTGTGTTGGAGATTTGGAGAAGGGGGTGCCGCAAGATCGACCAATGGAAGTTTTGTTGGTATTGGTTTTTTGGGAGTCTTGTTGTAAGGTTTGTTGTTGTTGTTCAGGAGTAAGGTTGGAATAGGAAAGATAGATGAGTAATCTCTTAGAGCTCATGTGCAAAATGTTCCTGCAATATAGGGACATGAAATTGAAGTACCACCATGAATGGGGACAGGGGACAGAGGACAGAGGGTAAGATGTTTACTGTGTGGCTCGTGGAGGACATGCATGATAAAAAATACCCTCAAGTTCATGTGTACACATTTATTGTCAACTTATAAAGGCAAGTATTTCAAGAAAAGACAGAGTATACTTGAATTATGGAAAATGTTTGAAGAGTTAGAAGACGCGCCTGATGGTAGTATGGAGAGAGGGAGTAAGACACTGGCACAGGATACCGGGCAACTCCTTGCCACAGAGGGGACAAATCAGACACAGGCTCAGACACAGGTGCAGCCCAAAGCCCCCCTTCCCAAAACGTATCCTTTGCATCCTGCCGTGGGATATACAAATCCCTGCTGATTGCCCCACACCAAACCCAAACAGGGGAGACAAGAGGGGACTACAGATAAGATACGAAACCCACTCATAATGGAGATAGGAAACAAAGCACTCAGCGACCTTGAAGCAGGGCTAAAGAAGACAGAGGAGGAGCTAGCAAGGGTGACACAGAGAAGTGAAAGGGGGAAGGTCAATGCCCGGCGATAGGTACCGATACATGGAAGGCAGGACAGATACTTGTAAACATGGACAGCACAGTTATTAAGGATGATAAGATAGAGATAGACGAGGGGGTCCTCATTACAGGGAGGGGTCAAGAGAGCAGACCGCATAGGGAAGGGCACCCCCAGAGTGTGGACAATGATTCAGTATTTTCCGAGGTGGAAGCAGAACCGGCAGGATAGGAATGGGAGACAGATGAGGAGCAGGGGGAAGTAACACCAAGGGGCGTCAGGCTCCGAATGCATCTCAGGCAAATGGCGGTAGCAAAAGGCAAGAAAGGGAGGAGAATGCCCCAAAGCACAAAGAAAGGAACACAGTTCACCTTGTTGCAGAAGGGAGCAGGGAGAGTGCATTGTGGGCCCTGGCCACACAGGACAGCAACAACCTGATGAAGGTGTTGCCCTCCCTTACAGCGGGAACAGGTAAATGGATATATGCCCTGGAAAAGCAGACAGCAGGGATTACGTTAGCAGTGGGGGGCAAAGTTGGCTTGACACGATAATACAGGAGCAGATGAATACCATTTGGGAGAAAGTAAGGTATCCACGGGTACAACTAGAAAGTGACACACAATATGGCACACCATTTAACAACTGCTGAGGACATGTATGGAAAGCTGTAAAGACTGGAGATGGTATCTGTATTTCTGCCCCCTATACAGTTGGGGACGAGGCACAGAACACTCCAGTCAAGGATCTCTATATAGTAGTATGGATGAGCAACCAAAGGATGAGACTCTCAGGAGGTGATGCCGGCTGGTTCTTAAGTACAGTGATATCACAGGCCCCTACAAAGGAATGTCCACACACTTTGTCATGTTCTACCTCAGATGTTTTATATAAAATAAGCTTCAAGTAAATATATAAATCAATAAATAACACAATTTGTACTCAGTCAACACTATACTAATAATGATAATTATATTCACATCCATGTGGTTCCACCATATACTTTAGATTCAATTTAGAATGCACCAACTGCTGGTAGTTATTAAAAAGCATGGGAATCATAAAGCATTGGGTAATGGCATAGCCATTACTGTAGAAAGGCAGGTTAGATTAGGAACATTGGCAGAATGTGTTCTTTAAAGTAGATAGCCGGTCCGATAGCACAGCGAGTAGAGCGCTCGCTTTGACATCTGTACAGAGCCTGCTGGTGCAGGTTTGAATCCTGGCAGGGCCAAACTCAGCCTTTCATCCTTCTGAGGTCAATAAATGAGCACCACACACCGCGGGTAGTAATAAGCAGCACTCAGATGCCTGAGGGTTCGAAGCGCTATATAAATGCTAATTTATTATTATTATTATTATTATTATTATTACTGTGTGAGGTTCTCCCCACCTGGGCACCCTGTAAGTTAAGGTGTACTTAATATTGTATATTACAGCCCAGTCCACATATGTTCCATAATACTCTGCTTCTTTCTCTACAGGAACCACTACCCCAATGTACCTGGGTAGCGACAGGAGAACACGATCCCAGACAAATCTGGGACCCCTGGATGATTCCTAAGGATGGAAGATGCTGTTACTCATCATAGTACCTTCGGAGTCTTGGCAGGCGAAGTAGTGGAGTTTCTTGGCTTTGGAAGCAGGAGTCACTGGGATGTCGATGTTGTGGAACCAAGCAGTGTCGGAAAGGCAGCACTTTCAGTCTTCTCTGTGGTCTCCGTTGGCGGGTCGTTACTCTGGCTGTGGATGTCCCACGAATGTGAAAATTGTTGTGGACCTCGACAATGCCTGGCTGAAGATGATATGAGCCTTGGTGGTATTGGATGACTTTCGGTGGAAACCGGTGCAGTGGCAGAAATAGGTGTTGGGTTTTGGGATTTTGCGGTTTACTGTCTTTCGTACCTTTGGTGCTACAGCCACAACACAGCAGTCAGGATGGCTTCTGATGACCTGACACGACCAATGAACAGGAATGTGGACCCTCACCAATTCTGGATCCTCGGGACACCTTATTCGGATTTTGGTGATGGGAAACCCACCAGCGGTCACTGCAGTCAACGACTCTAGTCCTTCTCCGGCATGGACAAGTAGACAGATGTTGTGTCAAGGATGCCCCTTGAAGGATTCTTCAAAGATTTGGAACTTTTTCAGCTCCGGGTGTCAAGCAGCTCTATGCCAGGGTATCCCCTCTTCGGGGTGATACTCAGCAACCTGGCTTCCAGCGGTCACAAACACTCCTCCAGACTCTAGGGGAAACAGATGAACTTCTTGGCTTCAAGAGGTTTAGGCACTCCGCTTCTGGACCCATGAAGAACCCTTCTCTCGATGGCAGGCACACAGGACTGGCATCCAGGACACATCGGGTGAAGAGCAGCAGTTGCATGATGTTCCTCGTAGCTTGGGAAGAGGTTGCCTATCCAGGTCCTCTCTGGTTCAGTCCTTGAGTCAGCACAACAGCTTTCGTATTGCTTGAAGATTTGCAGCCACAGACTTCTTCCTCCAGCTGGACTCCAGGATGCAAGCTTAAGATGACTTCAGCTTCAGGTTGCTTTTTATAGTTTCTGACCAGGAGGTGAGTGTGAGGCCCCCTGTTATATTAAACACTCCCCATTCACACAGGTTGAGCCAGGCTCAGCCAGCCAATCACACACAACTGAATTCATGCAGGCCTCACCCAATCAGGCTCGCAGGCATTCAGGCTATTCACCGGAAACCAGACACCCACAACACATAATATTTATTGGGTGCTACTCCTCTGCCTTTCAGTGCACCACACTGCATGCATTCCAATTTCTGTCAAGGCTGCTCAGGCATTGTGTCACACAACCAAAACCAGACACTCACAGCACAGAATGCATATTGACTACTCACTCCATTCACACAGGTTGAGCGAGGCTCAGCCAGCCAATCGTACACAAATGCATTCATGCAGGCAGCACCCAATCAGGTTCAGAGGCATTCAGGCTTTTCACCAGAAACCTACAACTCAGGATATGGATTGGGAGCTACTCGCCTGCCATTCAGTGGACCACACTGAATGCATTCCATTTTCAGTCAGGGCTGGCTCAGGCATTGTGTCTCACAACCAAAACCAGACAAAACAGAATGCATATTTTTTTTTTATTTTTTCTTTTATTTATTTGTTTCAATCAAATAAATGATTTTTACAAAGTTTTCCATTCGCGTTTCAATTTCTCTTTTTAGTTAACCTCTTCAGCCGGCCTCCGGCCCTTTGATTTGGTTCTTATTCCTGACTGGTTTCAAGTTTACTCAGGGCATATTGGAGTAGTTTCGTTGTCGCCATTAGCCAGGTTGGTCTATCGCCACTGATCAGCCTTGACCACCAGCATGCTTCTGGTTCCAGCGATAGGTCAGATGCGAAATGTCTCATAAAACTGTACCTCACTTTCCCAATTTCCGTGCATCTAAGAAGTAGATGCCGTATCGTTTCCTTTTCATTCTGGTTATGGCAAAGTCTGCAGTTACTGGTGTCAGAGAGGCCTCTTATGAATTTGATTTCATTCGTTGGCAACAAATTCAATCTTGCTCTTAGCAGGCAATTTCTCGCTTGTTTATTCGGGAATTGTTTTATATATCCCTGTAGTTCGTTCAGCCCTTTTGTGTTCGGTGGTAAGTGGGACGTCAATTTATTTTTGGATGCTTTATCCAACGTCTGTATCCAGTCTAGGTCTTTTATTTTTCTTTGGATCTTTGATGAATTAAGTAACAATTCTTCTTCGTTACTCTCGATGGAACTAAGCAATAACAGCATGTTTTCCTTCCAAGTCTGTAACGTCTTGTTGGAGCCAGTATCCAACTCCAATTTGATTAATTTAAACAGGATAGGGCTATCTGGAGCGAGACATTTCCTGTATAAATTTAGAGAGTGGCAGTTTACTGACCCTTGAAGTGACAGCAAGCTCAATTCTCTACGAATAGAGGCGATCGGTGTAGAAGAAGGTAGGCAAAGGACATTTCTCCAATAATATGCTTCCAATTTAGGCCAAATGGAGGAGGGTAGCTGTAGCATGCCGTCTGCTCCGTACGTTATTGAGGGAACCACTTTTAATTTATAAAAGTTTAAGGCTGGAATCATTGAAAACCGGCCAAATTTCTGGTCGATTGCTTTGCCTTTAGTAGTTAGTGACCTGCTTTTTGTATGGAGTACTTCCTGCATGGCCAGGTCTTTTCGGGAACTGTCCAGTGTTACGCCTAGGTATTTGAAAGTTAACACCTTTTCAATCGGAGACGAATGGTAGTACCATTTGTTGCTGTCTACTTTTTTTATTGTTCTTTCTAGTATCAGGATTTTTGTCTTTGCCTTGTTCACTTCCAGATTATTTGCTGTCACATAGGAGAAGAGATTGTCCAACTGACGTTGTAGGCCCACAGGGGTCTGATCAATCAAGATTAGGTCGTCAGCGTAAAGGAGTCTGCTTATTCTTAGCGCCCCCAGTTTAGGTGGAAACGATCTTACTGTTGCTTCCGTTTGCTGATAGTCTCTGATATATGATAAGAAAATTGAGGGAGCTAGAGGGCAGCCTTGCTTTACACCTCTGCTTGTCTTGATAGCTGATGAGAGTGTTCCTTTGCCATTTAGTCGCACTCTAACTGTGGTGTTTGCATGGAGGGCTTTAATGGGCTCCAGGATTTCTTTTGGGCACGCCCAAGATTCAAGTTTGTTCCATAGAAGTGTTCTATCAACCCTATCAAAAGCCTGGGTAAAATCTATAAACGCCAGGTATAGCCCGGGTCCTCCTTCCATCGTTCTACTTTTAAGCAGGCTCAGCGTCAGGATGTTAACGCTAGTTCCTGCGTTCTTTTTGAAGCCGGATTGAAAATGGTCATTGCAAGGTGCCTCTTTGGCCCAGGCTTGAAATCGTCTCAATAGCAGTGAGGTGTATACCTTACCAATTGGATCCAGTAGGGCTATTGGCTGGTAGTTTAGAGGATTGTTAGGGTCTCCCTTTTTGTATATAGGCATTATAATGGCCGTCGTCCATGATGCTGGTATTGATCTGAACTCTGAACATCTTGAGAAGACTTTACACATGAAGGTGGCCCGGGCGACCGGATGCGCTTTTAAGTCGATATTGGTGATGCCCTCCGGTCCCGGGGCTCTGGAATTTTTCAGTAACGTTATTAGCTTGAGGATTTTTTCTTTGTCCTCTAAAGTAATTCAGGTGCTGATTTAATCAACGGTTTTGGTTCTCTGATTCACGTCTGGAAGTTTAAAGGTTTCCTCTATATGTTTGCTCCAAGTCCTCTCTCCAATAGTGTTTTGGATGATGCTTTTTTTAGTCGAAGATGTAGAGTTTAGCAGTGACCAAAATTCTTTTGAGTTTTTTTAGCAAATCGATTTTATAATTGCCTCAGCGTCCTGTTGGTGCATATTCAATCGGTGGCTACGCAGCCAAGAGCTGTATATGTTTTTAGCATTTCGCTTTGCATCTTCAGCTTCCTCGCTGGTCAGTTTTGCTGCATTTCTCAGTGCTTTCCGATAAATCCGTCGCTTTTCAACCACCAACGTATCATAAGTATGGTTTTTAGCCTTAAATTGTGAGTGAGTCTTTAAGCCAGGTTTTTTGTACGTCGTTAGTAGTGGACCATAATCTGTCTTGTTCATCCGGTTCTCTGATTCGAGATTTTTATAGTTGTTCGTCAACTCCTTAATATCTTCGGCTGAAAGACGAAGTCTATTACCCTGACTATTCACTTCCAGTTCAAAGTCTAGGGTCTCCACCGGTTCACTCACGGTTTTCCAAGAGACGGCCAACAGATTGTGGTCACTGGTCTTTGTTTCGATTACTTCGAACGATGAAATCAAGTCCAAAAAGGCTCTTGTAGTGTAAATATGGTCAATGGTAGATTTTATCGTTCCATTCGACCATGTTGCTTTGCGGTCTGGATTAGGAAAGACCAACCCAAGATTTTGCAATTTTCTAGAGTTCGTTAGCTGCTCCCACCGTGCCCCTCTCTGATCTGCTGGAGTCATATTTCTTTTGAGTTTTTGTGAGGGGGTTGTTGAGTTAAGATCTCCGCAGATGAGCACAGTTGAAATTTGGTGAACCGCCAAAATTTCATCGATAGCCGCTTCTAGTTCCTTCATAAATGTTTCAGTTTCGATTTTGGCCGGGTTCCAGTAAGTGTTTAAAATTGCCATGGTCAAAGTTTGCTTTTCTGAGTTGCTGTCCAGTTTGTGTGACCATGTTAGTAGCACTGTTAGCAAGGACTGGTTTGCCGTCAGAACTTCCTTCAGCTTTAAACCATGGCCTATGCGAATAGCCGTTAAGAGGCCCGACGATGGACGCCCTCTTATACTCTTTTTTGCTGGAGCTAGTATAATTTCATAGCCATCAAGTCTCGGTTGTTTCGTGAGCCATGTTTCTTGTAAACACAAGATATCGAAATCGCCCAAATTCACATCACCTCCTACTGTCAAATGTTGAAAGCCTCTTGTATTCCATGAGCCAAGTCTTATATTGGACACTGTAGTTTGACGGCGCTCCTCGTCATGTAGAGGTGTCTTGTATTGCTATGAGGCTTTTTTTGCTGTCAAGACCTTCGGTAACCAGGCCCAAAGGTTTGACACAGGCGCAGCTTTTGTATTAGACTTTTCTCCTCGAGGAGCAGGTTGGACCTCTTGCCTGATGGTTTTTTTCAGACCAGGCGGTGGTGTTAGTGTTTCATCTGTCTGTTGCGTGGTTCCGTTATTTAGCTTTACGTAGGACGTGTCGGGTTTATTTACATAGTTTTTTTGGGTCATTTCCACTTCGCCTTGTCTTTGACGTACTCGTAAGGGCTCAATGGAGGAGGATCCTCTCTCCTTCTGCGTTGTAAGGTCGTATCCCAATCTAAGTAGTTCCACTGCTTCTTTGATCAATAAGTTTTTTATGTCTTTAGATGAGATGTGCAGGTATGTCAATGCTCTGCCATTTTTGTGACTTGGATCAACAATCTTCAAGTCGTCGGTTGTTATTGTCCTCAAATTGCGTACATAGTGGAACAAAGTTAACACCGATCTTCTATTTAAAACTACTTCATCGTAGTTTCCTTTGATTTGTTCCAACTTTAGTCGCCATCTCCATTCCGGTTTTGGTCATTGCCCTCTGTTATATTTTTCTGTTTGCGAGCGATATCTATGTTCCGGGGCGTGAGCCTTATGGGAGTGTGAATTGGTTGACAAGTACTTTGTTTCGTTCCCATTTTTCGATGATTCTCTATACGACCTTGTACTCTATGTGGCAAACTGGATTTCTTATTTGAGCTTGTTTGAGTGGGCAGTTGAGAGAACCTTTTTTCAGATGATTGTTGAGGTTTATCAAACGATTTTTCTATTTTTTTCTCTCTCTCTCTTTTTTTTCTTTTTCCCCGTTTGTTTTTTCCGCCGCCTCTTTTCTTATGACAATTTTGCGGCGATCTTCAAGCTTCAGGAACACATCCGGGCTTTGGACTTTGCTGGTGTTTAATACGTTCGTTATAGGACACTCCGGAAGGGCTCCAAATGACACTTTGTGCGCCGGCGAGGATCTTGTCTTGCTTGTGACCGGCTGGACCGATTCTTCCAAATACTGGCTCAGGTTCATTAGGCTTTCGTCTTCCATCAGCTCTTCCTTTGAGTTTGGTGTGTATGCAACTGTGTTTTTGTCCTCGTCTGTATGGGGTTTAGTTAAGTCGGTTATTAACCCATCTGTAGCGAAAGACTGAACTTCTGTCGCTTTTTTATTTAGCGAAGCTGTCGCTGTTTGAAATTTCTTTGCTCCGGGTGGCTTCTTCCCTATTGTTACTACTTTGTCTAAATCCAGAGCCTTTTTGGTGAAGATCTTAAAAGACTGGCCCGCGTTCTCCGGCTGCAGAGTTGCAGTCTCATCAATGATTAGGAGTACCTCCGTACTTTTACAATTTTCTGCCGCAGTTGTAAATTTTTTAGGTGGCAGTAGGTCCGTTGTTTTGGGCAGTGTGGCCTGAAGGTTTAATGAAGTTAAATCGATTTGTATTATCTTCTCGTTTGTCTTACCATTCACAGATTTTGTCAGCCGCAGCCCCTCGTCCCCAGGAGTCACTGAGTCAGGTAGGATCTGTGTTGGTGACTTTTGAGGAAAGTTTTCCTCAGGTTGTGTTTGTCGATTCTTCTGGGCCATTATATATCCTTCCAGGTAGGTCAATTTTGTATGAATCGTTGCTTGGAGTGACGTATGGTCCTTCAAAGTCTCGTTCATCGCCTCATAAAGTTTCATAAAGGGGGCTAATGCAATTGTGATAGCCGACATGATGGTAATGAGGTCCTGCTTTTTCGTGGGGGTCTCTTTCGTCAGGGGTGGCCCTTGAGCAGTTACCTTTCTTGGAGTTAAAAAAAGTGGATTTGTGGTACTTGTTGGTTTTTGCTGAAGGGTACTCGTTGGATTGCCCAGGGAGAGACCCCTGTGTGCAGGTCGCTGGTAGGTGCTAGGCAAGTTTTCTTCCAAACCAGCACGTCTAGTGACACCTGGGCAGCAGATGATTGGTACCATAATAGGTGTAGAGTCTAGTATAGGAGAGAGCACGTTGGTCTCTTTTGTAGTAGCTCCCACCTGGCTCGTTTCCACCGGCTTTGGTAAAGCCGTGATCACACTAGGTGGGGTAGCTGGAGTGGGCATCGTTGGCGATTGGGCTCCTAATGATCTTTCCACAGGTGGTGTGGGTACAGGCCCTGTTAGTTGTCTCTCCTTATTTACGAGATTACTTTTCTCGTTCAACCGATCACAAACGGGATCAGGGCTTTGAGCAGCGTGCTGCATTGTAGATTTCATTTCTTTTCGAAGTTCTTGGATATGTTCCAAGTTTTGAATTCTGTCTGCCTCTACGGGTGCTGCTTCAATTTCCGGATCTTGTGTGGAAGAGACCTTGTCCCTTCTGTCTTGTAGGTCGTTCGTGCTCTGAGGTGGCTGTTGGTCCTTAGCCCCCGAGTTATTCAATTCTTTAGGAGAAGTTTCCAAGGAAGTAGGGCAAGAAGGCATTTTTGGTGGATTAAATGCCGCTTGTCTGTCGAGCCTTCGGTGTTTCGACAGGGGGGGATAGTCATTAATAGCTTCTAGTATTTCCATATCGCTTAACTCTGCGCTGCTAGTGTAGCGTCCCCTGCTGATGCCCTTAAAGAAGCTCATTAGCGAGGGCTGAGAAGGTGGTTGATTATTCTCTGCCCCTTTGATCTTGGACTGGGGTCCTCTCCCCCCTCCCGTAAGTTCCATGCTGTTCTGGTTTCCGGGAGGACAGCTCTTTTTTACCAGAACTTTCTTGCCTCGAAAAATGTTTATCCTAGCCTGCGGTGCACGGGCAATTGGCCTTAGTCTTTTCTTTGAGTTGTTACTACACAGGGTTGCCAGGCCCGTTTCCTTTAGCTCAGCTGAAATCGGCTGTCCAGCGTCCACGCCAACTCCTTTGCCCACCTCTCTCAGCTGGCTCTCCACCTCCGTTTCCCTAGGCAGGGTCAATGGCGTCCCCGGAGGCTCCCTCCGATCGTCTTCCGTGCTGCTGTCTATCTGGGCCTGCACTGCGAGGAGCGGACCCGGAGCCACTCCTCCTAGTCCCGCCCCCGCCTCCTCGGCCCCACTCTCCGGGGGCAGCCCCACACCATCCCCAGCTACTGCGCTGGGGGGTCCGAGGCTCCCGGGTCCCACAAGGGCTCCAAACCCCTCCAAGGCCAGGCCCGGAACCACCCCCCCAGACAACGCCTTACCGGTCTCCCCTCCGGGAGTATCAGGTAAGCGGTCCAAAAGGGGGGTGAGTCCAGGGTTTGCCATAATTGATATTACATCTTCGGTGTGAGCCACACCCCCGGGGATCATTATGAGGTCTCTCTGGGGGTTGGCCAGTTGTGTGGTAAGAGTCACTTGGCTTTTTCCGGATAGTATCAGTTTGGGCAGGCTTTGGGGACTTGCCTGAATCTTGTTTTTTTCGGTTTTCATCTTTTTCCTCTGGGACTCTTCATCACTGGACACCTTTTGTTGTTAAGAATGTCCGTAGCCAGCGTTTCTTCGAGGTCACTGTGAGAGTGTGTGCTACGCAGCCTGCGCCTATCTTCGTTCGATTGGGAGATGACGGCGAGGGCAGCCCCAGCAGCCTCTGCTGCCATGACTGCAGGACTGCCAACAGCCGCACAACAGCCAGTGGGCTTGACTCCACCGGGCTTAACGCCACGAGGGTGGATGGGTCTGCCTTTTCCAGGTGACGTGTGCAGCCCAAGCCCCGCCTCCTCCAGGAAGCACACGGGCACAAGCACAAGCCCCTTGTCAGCTCTGAATGCTGGTCGTTGGAAATGAAGAAGCGTTCGTTTCTTTCAGCAAAAAGAGAATGCTACTAGCAGCAGTGCAGCAACGAGCCGAATTCCTGCAAGCCAAGATCATCCACTACCAGCCAAGATCAAGCAACGACCGTTTACAAACGAGTTCCTCTTGCTCCCTGTCTGCTGGGACACTAAACATTGTGTAAAACAAGATGAAAGTCGTGCAAGAGACTACCATCAGAGCCAGAATGCATATTAACTACTCACTCCATTCAGGTAGACTCCACACCAAGGGTGTACTCAAAACAAGCAGCCCATGGCAAGGCTCCAACCGATCTGGTAGGGGCAGCCCCAGAGCCATATATGGTCCTCCCACCCAACATCAATTCAGGGCAAGGGAACAGAGCCAGAGCTTCTCAGGACTTTGTGACACAAGGGGGTAACACAAAGGAAACCAAGTGGCCACCAGTGTCCATCTTGCCTTTGTGCAAGAATCCATTGATTCCTATGGCAGGGGCTAGGTATCCCATAAATGGAGGATAGCCAGAACCACTGTCACATCAGCATGTAGCTGCTACAACCCAAAATCATGTTCTGTGGGCAACACACAGGTGCCCCAAAGCACACACAATGGGTACAAGGGTGTACCCCCACCCATGGGTGCCAGAAGGGTGTCCCCTAGTGTTGTTCACCAAAAGGGAAGAGGATTGGCATGTGCCCAAACTGGACTCCTGTGCAGAAAATAAGCAGAATACACAGTTTAAGGAGTTATAGGACAAAGACAAGGAGGCCCTGTCACCCCAATACATTTCCAATAAATGTCCAGCATCTCACCCTCCTCCCCCCAGATTGAGGTTAGGGTGAACTAAGCTCCCACAAGGTCATCATACCTTTTGAAAAGGCCATCTGCATTATCATTATTCTTCCCTGGCCTATGCTCAATAGTGAAGTCTAGCCTTTGCAGGCTAATGTACCACCTGAGCAGTTTGGGGTTTTCACCCTTCATTTGCATTAGTCGCTTTAAAGGAGTGTGGTCAGTTTGATCAGTTTGGACCTTGAAGGCAGACCCAAATTATGCTAAAACATTCCTTTTCAACAGTGGCCCACCTTAGATTGCTACCTTTCAGTTGTCTACTGAAAATGATGGGATGTTCTCTCCTTTGTCTTCCAACTGGGACAAGACAGCTCTAATTTCTGTGTCACTGACATTGGTTTGTACAATAAAATGTCAGGAGCACACAACACAGATGCTCTGCACAGACTTTAGTTCAAGCCATCAAAGGTCCTCTGACAGTCTTCAGTCCAATGAACCTTCCTAAGCTGCTTGGGTGATCTCAGAGCTGTCAGAGGGGCCGCTATGGTGCCGTGGCATTTCTGTAATACCCAGTGAGGCCCAAAAGAATTCTTATCTGGGTTTGAGCAGAGGGAGTTTCCCAGTCCTGTACAGCTTGTACTTTACTAGGGAGAGGATGGATTTGACCCCCTCCTATCTCATGACCAAGGTAAATGACCTCCCTTGGGATATCTGGGACTTTGTGGCCTGGATAGTGAGGTTGGCCTTTTTCATGGTCTGCAACACATTATCCAAATGAGTCAAATGCTCTTCTCAAGTGGAACTGTAGACGTCAATGTCGTCTAGATAGGCCTCACAGAAAGCCTCTAGTCCTCTGACTAATCTTTGGAAGATGGCAGGAGCATTCTTCAACCCAAAAGGCATGCCTGTAAACTAGTAGAGCTCCTCATGGGTTACGAAAGCTGTTTTCTCCTTGGACTGGTTCAGTCAGAGCTATTTGCCAATAGTCTGATGTGAGGTCAAAGGTACTCACAAACTTGGCAGCACCTATCCTGTCCACAAGCTCATCAGCCCTGGGCAATGGGTGTGCATCAGTCCTGGTGACTGCATTGACTCCTCTGTAGTCCACGCAGAACCTCCAGTTCATGTTACCTGCTTGGGAACTTGCCTTGGGGACAAGGACCACTGGGCTGGACCATGGACTAGTTGAGGGTTCAATTACACCTAAGTCCAACATCTTAGCGACCTCTGCTTGGATGTGGTTTTTAACAGTGTCTGACATCCTGTAGCATCTGCTTGTGACAGGTACACTGTCACCAGTGTCAATATCATGTCTACACCTTGGGGTGAGGCCTGGTGTCAGTGAGAATAGATGGGCATACTGCCAGAGCAAAGCCCTGCAGGTCCTCTGCTGCTCTGATACGGTCGCCGTCTATCTGCCTACTCCACACTACCGTATTACCATATCGGACAAATTACTAGTGTAGAGATATAACTACCGTACCAATCCCTCCAGTCAAGCTTATGCACAATGTTACACCCTTGCTTAACAAGCCTATTCAAATAATTGCAACATTGGCTACACTAACTACTATACTCCTACTCGTATTAGCCATGCCTGGTATAAATAAGAATTGGACAACCATGCAACCTACCTTCGACCATGCCTGCTTATCTAGTAAGAATAACCTATCTATCTCCTTGTCTACTTCACTACCTCTTCACAACTCTGTAGCACCTACCTACTTCCTACCATCCTGCTGTTACGTTCACCTGGCTCCCACAGAGGCTCGATCTGAACTGGATAGCTGCGGTCTCCACCAATGTGCCGCGTAGGGCCGAGATGACGGACTGGACTGGCCCACCTAGCTTCGTTTGCTTGGCCCGTAGGAATATTCTTCTGTAAATGGAGAAAGGGAATTAACCACCCGTGGGGTTGAGCGTAAATCTCCCCACCCCCCCTGTTTTCCCCACAGATCACCTTTGATGTCCCCTCTTATAGTCTCACCTGATGGTTTGAAAAGCGGAGCTCTCCATCCTGCATTGAGCGCAGGGGCGCGTTGATAACGAGTTGCTTCACTGGCTCGAAGGAATTGGTGAGTTCCAGAACAATATTGACTCCGAAAAGTATGTAGTTCGTAAGAGGTCACATGTCTGACTTTCACTCTTGTCCGATTCCTTGCAGTTTGCAGCTTGACCCCAGCGAAGAGTTCCTTGTGGTAGCTGAGGAAGTTCAGGTAAGGATTTGGCTTATCCTACACATTTCAATAAAATAGGGCCAGAATGTAACCTGTGGCTTGCTCCCTTATTCAGGTGTGGAGAGAAAATATGAAGTTCGGGGAATAATGCCTCCGGCGGTAAAATTAGGTAAGTCTATTGTGGTGAGAAGAGTTCCCCTTGTTTGTCCCTTCGTCTCACCTTGTTGTCCTTTTGTTCCCCTTAGGGACCAGGGTACGGCGAGTATGCAATGGAGACTGTGCCGACCCATGAAGAGGAATAGTACTCCCGGCGGTAATCAGGTAAGTCTATGGGGGTAGTTACTATTGCCTCTGTTTATTCCCTTGGCTCACCTTTGCTGTTCTTGTGTTCCCCTTAGGTGCCAGAGTGCGGCGGGAACGTGCAGAAGGATGCAGTGGATCGTGAGGATGCTGCGAGGCCAGTGAGTTCAGCGCGGCGCTGCAGTAGGCGAGGCGGCGCACGTAAAATGCTTCTTTCTTCCAGCTCGAAGGCGCGGTGGATCCGGAATTCAGGTAAGGATCAAAGGTTTTGCTCTTATTTTAACCTCTTCTCCTTCTGTTCCTCCCTTTTTCTAGGAGCTGCAGACTCGAGGCGGGCGTGGCAGAAGACTGGATGCAGGTTTGCAGACACAGTGAGCGTTACGCTGCTGGATGCAGAATAACGCGAAACGTGTGCTGCTCTTCGTGCGTGGTTTAAATAGCCTCCAAAGTAGTCCCAGGTAAGTATTCCTCCCCAGCCCCACCTGAGTAAAAAATAGTCCCTAGGTAAAATAGTCCCTTCCAAGCCTCATTTGGCTTGGAGCTCTGCAGTATGGTCTGCATCAGGTAAGCTTGGAGCATGGTCTGCATCAGGTAAGTTCTACTCTATGAGCCTGGCGCCATAGGCGCCAGGACTGACTCTCCATATGAGCCTGGCGCCATAGGCACCAGGACCGCACCCAAACAGCCCCTAGCAGGGGTTTTTGGGCTTGCTAAAAATAACTTGATGCCTGCTTCCGGGGTTGCTGGACCTGGTCTGGGTCCCCGGGGGTAGGCATCATGACACCTGCTCACCACAGCCTACTAAACATTTTAAAGCTAACCACTCCAATGGCCTTACAACAATCTGATGGATTTATCATTATGCCAACAAACCTGTTCCCAAACAACCATCCCCATCAATAATTCGGAACCTTAGTCTAGGCTCCAGATTCAAGAAAACCTTCCTACCAGCCTTTAACGACACAGCTCTAATCAAACCCAAATCTGTGTCCACTATGAAATAAACCTTAAACACCATTACAAACAGAGCCAGACCTTACCCTTCCTGCTCTTCCAACTTTACAGTGCCACATAATAAACCTAATAAGACCAACTGTCCTATCAAAGGAGCACTCATTAATGCCAGATCATTGACGGCGCATGCACTAGACATTGCTGACCTTATCATCTCTAATCAGCTTTACTTATTACATATAACTGTACCATCACTAGACTCGAGAGCGGAACTTCCAAAGGTGGGGGAGTCGCTGTTATCTCCAAGACTCACCTAGGTCTAAGAGCTTTGCCTCGCATCCCTTTCCCATCAGCGGAACTATTATCCTTGAAGCTCCCACTTTCAGCTGACGGCACTTTAATAATTCACCTCCTATACAGACCTTGGGATCCAATTTTGACCTTCGAGGAAGATATCTTACAACTCCTCTCTACTAATACTAAACCTGGCTCCCAAATTTTACTTCTTCGTTATTTCAATCTAGGTTTCCTAGATGCTAATGATAACTCTGCCGCCACCACCATAGCCAGCTCGATAGCAGAACTAGGTCTCTCCCATCGTATTACTACAACTACACACAATAAGGGTAGAATCCTAGATTGGATTGCTGACATGAATTGTGATACAAATATCCTTACTAACGCACCTTGTGCCTGGACAGACCACCATTTTGTGTCATTCACCCTAAAATCCAGCATTCATCTAAACTTGCCCACTGCTTTAGCACCACAGGCACTAACTAGGAACAAAAGGAACATTGCAACAGAGAACTTACTACCTCTTATACAACCTATTCTTAACTACCCACCCACCAACTTAGTCCCCTCAACATTTGTAGATCTTTACAATTCAATACTCAAGCAAGCCATCAACACCATAGCTTTATTGAAACTTCGTAAAGCCAAGCCTCAAGCACACCTCAATTCTTGGTTTACCCCGAGTCTCAAACCTCTGCGCAATAACAAAAGAAGAGCAGAAACTGTGTGGAAAAACCAGCCTTCAGTCACCAATAAAGACTTATTTGTAAAAACCGCCAGTTGCCACAAGTCTGCCATCCTCCAATCCAAAAGTGACACATATAACAACAGAATTACTAACTCCAAATCTGGTACCAGAGAGCTCTTCACAATCCTTGGAGAGCTTGAGTCACCCACTTCCCCCCCACTGAATCTTGTTCCAAAGACAAGGCCTGGTGCACTAAAATACAATCCACACTACTAGATAAAATATCGATGCTACACTCTAAAATTGAAAAGAAAAAAATCAGTCTTGCCTCTGAACTTTCCCCACTTATGTCTAAACCCATAACTCCTAAACCAGACAGCCTATTCAACTTCACCCCTCTATCCATTAAAGAAGTTGAAAATATAATATCTAGCCTCAAACCATCACATTGTCGGTGATATTTGCCCAGCTAACATCATTAAAGATGCAGCTAAAGAACTTTCACCCTCCATCACCACATTTATAAACGCCTCTTTCGAAAAACCAGCACAGTCCCACCTTAGTTGAAAGACGCCTGGGTCCTTCCTTTGCTAAAAGAAACAACCTTGACCCAGACATCCCTACAAACTACAGACCCATTACTACTGCACCATTTCTGCTGAAAATCCTTGACAGGGCTGTGTATTTACAAATACAAGCGCATCTAGAAACCAAGAATCTTCTGGGCTTGCAGCAATCTGGGTTCAGAGCTAGACACGGCACCAAAACTGCACTTATATACCTGAAAACCCAAATAGATGACCAAAAAGATAAAGGGAACATATCACTCCTTCTGCTGTTAGATTTATCAGTCGCTTTGGAACTTGTCAGCCATGAAGTCCTGTGTGCCCAACTTACATCATCAGCCCACTTCTCAGACAAAGCCACGGCCTGAATACAATCTTTCCTTGACAGCAGAACAATGAGAGTCTTCTCCCCTACAGCCTCGGCAGACCCAGCACCAGAGACCTGTGGAGTACCACAAGGGTCCTGCGTCTCTCTGATGCTGTACAATATTTTTACTTAGCCTTTGTTTGATGATCTAGAACACTTGGGTGGTATCTACACTAACTTTGCAGATGACACCCAAGTCCTCATACCGATCACCATGAATAACGACCTGGACATAAAACTACTAAACAAAATATACCTCATCATACAGGCATGGATGGCACTCATGGCCTCTGCCTCAATGATGAGAAGACAGAATTACTTCTCACTGGCTCCCAAGCTAAACTAAACAAACTTGACACCAGATACAATTCCTTTAACATAGACAGCATTAATATCTTGGTCCCCCCATTAGGATTTTATCTCGACTCATAATTAACCCTGACCAAGCAAGTAAATGCGACAGCCTGCGCTACAACCTACACCTGCAAGCTCTTAAATGCTAGCAGACCTTTCCTTTCAACAACTTGTTGCTCTACTCTAGCCAGAGCACTCATTTTATCCAAATTGGTTTACTGCAACGCACTTTACCTAGGTACTCATAAGTGAAACTTGAGCAAACTTCAATTACTGCAAAATAATGCGCTTAGATCTGCCTTCAATATACCGAGATCCCACCATATATCAGAAACCAGAGGTAATGTTTGCTGGCTCTCGATTAAGAACAGAATATCCTTCAAAACTCTCACACTTACTCACAAGTGCTTATCTAATTAAACGCCTAAATATCTGACAGATAGATTTACCGAAAACCAATCTGACCGGCCTACCAGAGCTGCTCAACTACATTGCCTCAAGGTCCCGAGATTTAACCTACAAAAATCTGGGGGTAGCAGCTTCCCTGTCCTAGCATCCAAATTATGGTATTCCATTCCTATAGCTCTAAGAGTGGAACCTTCATTGTCTCGATTTAGGACTCATGTAAATAATTGGCTCACCACTCAAGAGAACCAATAAACCTATCCTCCCTGAGACTTACTGAATAGTTCCTACCTCCACTGTGCCTACAAATTGTATAGTTTAACAATGTATTACCATGTACATTAATGTTATCTGCCTGCTTTGATGTATCTAGCCTATCGCTGTATATAACTGTTTTGTCTACCACACCTTGGTTCCTGTATTATGTTGTATCTATATTGTAACCATTTTTTGTAACCTTGTCATGTACCTTAAGCAACGCGCCCAGTTACCTGAGGGTTGGGTGCACTATATAAATAAACAATTCAATTCTGATGTCAGATTTGGAGTGAGAATTACTCCCTCCACTGATCCATCCTGATGGTTGCTATGTAGCAAATCAGGAAGGGGCGCCCTCTAATCCTCTTCTTGCTCTGAAGCTAGCAAGAAGCATGAGACTATCTCCAGTCTTTATTATGGCTTCAGCCTATTGACATGGAAGACCTAAGGGGCTACCTCAGGGATACCCAAGTTAACTAGGTAGTTGACCCATCTTGGAGACGTATCCTGAATGATCCAGTACACTTATCTGCCAACGCTCGAGTCTTAGTGGACTCCATCACAAGGATCTCCTGGCCAGGAGTCCAGTCCACTTGTGAGGCCTTAAGGTCATACCAGTACTTGTTCAATTCTTGGCTGGCCTTACGATTTGCTGATGTCTAGCCCATCATCTGTGCCATTCTCCTTCTGAGGCCTAACACATAGTCCCCCACTTGCTTGGCAAAACCTGGAGATGTGGCTTCCAAGCCTTCTCTAACTAAGGCAACAGGCCCCCTCACTGGATGTCCAAAGAGAAGCTCACAGGGGCAGAATCCAACACCCTCCTGAGGCACCTCTCCATAGGCAAGCAGCAGGTATGGTAAGAGATGATCCCATTTCCTCCGTAGGGGCTTTATGAAATCACCCAACATGCCTTTGTGAGTTTTGTTAAACCTCTCAACCAGACCATTGGTCTGGGGGGTGGTAGGGTTTAGAGAACTTCTAAGTTACACCACATTCCTTCCACATAGCTTGCATGTCACTAGACGTGAAGTTGGTTCCTCTGTCAGAAATCACTTTTCGGGAGAGCCAATTGTGATGAAAATGCCTTTTAGAGCCCTGGCAACCACCTTGGGTGTTATGGTCCGAAGGGATATAGCCTCAGGGTACCTGGTGGCATGATCTACCAGTACCAGGATGAACCTGTATCCACCTAATGTAGGAGGCTCTAAGGGCCGACAATGTCAATGCCTAACCTTCCATGGTGTGCCATGGGTGGATAAAGTCTATCCATCGTGGGGTACCACATGCACCCACCTCTGAAATAAGTAGGTTGGTTGTGCAGCCTATCCAATTAATTCAATTTAGACTATTTCTTTGTGGGTATTGTTTACAGGAGTGCTGTGGGAGTGTTTGGTGTGTTATCTGGACCCTTTGCTGGATGCTTACAGACTTGTTGGTCTGTCTTCAACGGTTGTTATTTTGGGAGGACTGCCTTATCCCTTCAAAACCCCTACCCGCAGGTGGAGTGCTGGGGAGTGCTGTGAGAGTGTTTGGCATGTTCGCTGGACCCTTTGCTGAGCGCTTACAGACTTGTTGGTCTGTCATCACTTGCTGCTATTTTGGTAGGAGTGACTTATATCTTCAAAACCCCTGCTCGCAAGCCGAGCGCTGCAGCGTGCTGTGGCAGCGTTGGCGTGTGTGCTGGACCCTCTGCTGGACACTTATAGACTTGTTGGTCTGTCTTCACTGTTTGCTATTTTGGGAGGAGTGCCTTATCCCTTCAAAACCCCTGCCCGCAAGCAGAGTGCTGCAGAGTGCTGTGGGAGTGTTTGGCATGTTTGCTGGACTCTTTGCTGGACACTTACAGACTCATTAGTCTGTCCTCACTGGTTGCTATTTTGGGAGGAGTGCCTTATCCCTTCAAAATCTCTGCCTGCAAGTGGAGTGCTGCAGAGTGCTGTGGGAGTGTTTGGCGTGTTTGCTGGATCCTTTGCTGGACGCGTACAGACTTGTTGGTCTGTCTTCACTGTTTGCTATTTTGGGAGGGGTGCCTGATCCATTCAAAACTCCAACCCGCAAGTGGAGCACTGGGGAGTGCTGTGGGAGTGTTTGGCATGTTTGCTGGACCCTTTGCTGGATGCTTACAGACTCATAGGTCTGTCTTCACTGATTGCTATTTTGGGAGGAGTACATTATCCCTTTATAATCCGTGCCCACAAGCAGAGCACTGCAGAGTGTTGTGGGGAGTGTTTTCCGTGTTTGCTGGACTATTTGCTGGACGCTTACAGACTCATTGGTCTGTCTTCACTGGTTGCTATTTTGGGAGGAGTGCCTTATCCGTCCAAATCCCTGCCCACAAGCGTAGCACTGCAGAGTGCCGTGGGAATGGTTGCCGTGTTTGCTGGACCCTTTCCTGGACGCTTACAGACTTGTTTGTCTGTCTTCACTGGTTGCTATTTTTGGAGGAGTGCCTTATCCCTTCATAACCCATACCCGCAAGTGGAGCACTGGGGAGTGCTGTGGGAGTGCTTGGCGTGTTTGCTGGAGCCTTTGCTGGATGCTTATAGACTTGTTGGTCTGTCTTCACTGTTTGCTGTTTTGGGAGGGGTGCCTGATCCCTTCAAAACTCTTTGCCCGCAAGCGGAGCATTGCAGAGTGCTGTGGGAGTGTTTGGCATGTTTGCTGTACTCTTTGCTGGACGCTTACAGACTCATTCGTCTGTCTTCACTGGTTGCTATTTTGGGAGGAGTGCCTTATCCTTCAAAATCCCTGCCCACAAGTGGAGCGCTGCAGAATGCCATGGGAGTGTTTGACGTGTTTGCTGGACCCTTTGCTGGACACTTACAGACTTGTTGGTCTGTCTTCATTGGTTGCTATTTTGGGAGGAGTGCCTTATCCCTTCAAAACCCAACCCGCAAGTGGAGCACTGTGGGGTGCTGTGCGAGTGTTTGGCGTGTTTGCTGGACCCTTTGCTGGATGCTTACAGACTCATTGGTCTGTCTTCACTGGTTGCTATGTTGGGAGGAGTGCCTAATCCCATCATAAACCCTGCCCACAAGCAGAGCGCTGCAGAGTGTTGTGGGGAGTGTTTGGCGTGTTTGCTGGACCCGTTGCTGGATGCATACAGACTCGTTGGTCTGTCTTCACTGGTTGGTATTTTGGGAGGAGTGCCTTATCCCTTCAAAACCCCTGCCTGCAAACGGAGTGCTCCGAAGTGCTGTGAGAGTGTTTGTCGTGAGAGGCGGTGAGAGGTAGCTCACTAAAAGGGTCAGCAGCATGGCCTGTTGAGGAGAAAGTGAAAGAAATCACACTCGCAGCAGCGGACACTGGCGCACCATAAGTCCATGCTGTTGAGGTTGGTGAGTCTTGCGCTTGGGAGCTTTTTCGTGTTGATAGGACTCTGTGTAGTATGCTGCAATCATGACTCAAATAAAGAAACATCCCTGATTGGTAGCGAACGACAGAGTACAGCTCCTGGATTTTAAGAAAGGAGCCCCAAGTGTGTTATTTGCTAAGGCAACCAGAGGGTGTGCTTATGTACTCAATGTATTTTCTTAGAAGTGATGCATTACAAGACGATCTAAGGGCACCAGAATTAGATGGACCCTGCTCGGAAGTACATTATGTGCCCTCTACGACAAAACAACCACCCCACCCCTGTTCCCGCCTGCTCCAGGTGCAAGTGCATGCTAATATAGCCAACTCATCGGAAATCGAATCACAGTCCTTTGTGAGTGAGTCACGCAAAGAAAGGACTATAGTAAGTCCAGGGCTAAATACAACCGAAGAGTGAGATGTCAGGGGGTGCAGGGTGCCACCCCTCCACCCACAAAGTGCCCGAGACTCTTTCCTTCATAAGGTCTTGAATCAACAGCCACAGCGACAACTATGAAAAGAAAAATGTAGGACTTCTTCCCAAAAAAAAGAAGCCGCAGTCTGGGAGATATTGTCCCCTTGAGATCAAGGGGCGATGAAAGTTTAATCGACTTTGAAGGCCAAGGTTCTGACGAACGGACTCCTGCTGAGCCGATGAAAAACCAGGTTGAAAGAGCTCTTTTGAATACAGCTAATTCATCTACTCAAGACCTTTTTTCGAGTCTGATTTTGGCGGCAGCATCTTTTCAGGCCCCATCTTCTGCTCAGCCAAACGACCATCGGCAAAGATTCTGAGATAATCAGAATGGTCCCGGAGTATCAGAAGTCACCTTGCAGGCTTTGAACGCTGTGTTAACTTCTTTAGTTAACATATTTGAACAGCTAAAAAGCGAAATCCAGGCATGGGTGTAATTTTAGGGAGGGACAGGGGTGTTTGTCCCCCCCATCTTTTAAGGCACACCATTTTGTCCCCATTCATTTGGCTGGGGCACCTTTTCTTCAGACGGCATGTCCCCTCCAACATTTTCAGCAAAGTTACTCCACTGAGTCCAGGTCTACTCTGGGATCCTTATGGAACTCACAAAAGAGATAGGGGCCAGTGATTCCTTATTGGTGGGTTTGACTAATGCACTAAATCCCTCAGTCATGATAAATATATAGGAGCTAAAACTGGATGTTAAGACTCAATTACTTGAGGTGGCTACTCGCAGATCCAAGTTATGGAGGTGATTTCCAAAGTCAGTAGTGAAATACCCACGAAGGACCATCACTGTCCAAGAAGCCGGGGGGTGTGTGGTGAGAACTTATTGCTAGAGATCTCTGCATGTACAATTTTTGATGCTACCCCCTTGCCGGACTCGGTCCTGGAGGAGTTTAGGCGAATTGCCCATGTGGTTGACAGTGAGGATGGCTCGGTTGGGTGTCCAGACACTATAGAGCGAGGTGTGAGGCTGGTGGAGGATGCCAGCATAGTGCTGCTCTCGGTTCAAGCTAAACAAACAAGCGGTAAACATTTGGAAAAAGCAATAAAAAATAAAAAAGGGGATCTGTCACCTATAGTTTTAGCCCCAAAGACGAAGAACCAAAAAACCAGAAAATCTATAACATCACTTCATCAAGTTTCAAACAAGCTTTGACGACTCCCGCTCATGACGCTCCACAGTCAATGAGCAAATCCTCTAAACGAGCCAGAAAACATACCAAGTCTGTATTGGCCACAACAAAAGGGTCTTCTGCCCCCGGGATGTCCTATTGTGGGCCAGTTGCTCATATACGGGTGGAAGAGCTCACAAAAGAACCCTGTGATTCAGGGGTTAAAACAAGTATTGGAATTCAGACAGAGGTGGTTCAGGGGGAAGTCAGCAAATCCCATATCACAGACACTAGATAATGGACAGAGAACAGAATCAAACTGGCCTCTATATTTTTTAGGGGAAAAATCAAACTCAATCGGCTGTCCAGGGGCCAGAGATTGGTCACAAGCTGCAACTAGCAACTGCAGCAACTAGCAAGTTGCCTCAGAACGGTGGAATGCAGTATTGGTAGATTGTAAGAGTTTGAGTGCAGACCGCCAGAGACACGAGGATATGGATTGTCAAGTAGTAAGCGTGAAGAGGGATCGAACAAACCTCCCTTTGGATGGCCAACCTAGGGTTTCATATTCCACTAAGATAAGTCCATTTGCCAAGCGCTTTTCGATCAGTGTGGTTACCTCCGGGTGCGGGAACATGGGAATAGTGAACACAACAGAATGTCAGGGGTGCTACAGTGGCAGTAGCGGATCTTCCCAGGGAGCAAACGGGCCAGTGTCCATTAGTGATGGTAAAAGAGGGTAGGAATAGACTTGTAAGATTCAAGAGAGGGGGTATGGGGTTGAATGGGAATCTCTCAAGGAAATGTATAGACATGAAGGATGAGGAGCTGGTAACTGTGTGTACCCCTACATACTTTTTGGATTTCTTGTGGTCTGTGGAACTGCCTGGTAGGCAAATTTTCATAAGCGCTCAAAGCATCCCCACGTCTTTGATGAAAAGGTTGGCTTCAAAAAGAAGGCTCTGCATAAAGTCCTTCAAGATCTAAGAGCACTGCCCATGGAGGTAGTGGAGTACCGATCTAAGAAACAATCCCTCCAAAATGAGTACCGAAATTCGTCGCAGGGCCAGAAGCACCTGCGTTGCCAGAGGGATGATGAATCGATGTTGATAGCACACTTGGGAAGGGAAATTCCTGAAAAGTCTGCGAGCTAGTGAATTGGTGCAAGACCACTCAAACACTGGTTCAAAGCAATGCAGTGGGCGAAAAGGATTGGTGTAATCACTTCACCTCCATCTATACAAGATCCATGGAAAAGTCTTCTCTAAATATGGAGGATACCACGTGGTTTATAGAGATTTCTGAGGACTTGATCACCAAACTGATTGTTAAGTCTTCTCCGTCCAAAGCTTTGGGCATGAATGGCCAACACAATTTTGAAGAGCAATAAGCACACTTAAGCCAGACTACTGAGGGTACTTTTTGATGAGATCCTAAGGGACAGGTGTTTTTCTGCCTATTAAAAATCGTCGATCATTATTCCGGTCTTAAAAGGGGCCGATTGGGCGGATCCAGGGAACTATCACCCGAAGGCCCTTCTTGATACAGAGACTTTGAGAGAGTTGGAGGGTTGGTCCACAAGTAGCAGGATTTTACCTAAATTCCAAACGGGCTTCAGGAGAGGGAAACCCACCTCCCTGAATGGCTTGGTTCTTAACCTGCTTAGTGAGGATTCTTGGGCTCAGGGTGGGCCGGTGCTATATGGCACCTGGATAGACCTCTCGAAGGCATTTGACACAGTTAACAGAGAACATTTGGGGACAAAATTAAATGCCTGGGGGATCCCGAGACAGCTCTTGGCGATTTTAGTCATACTACATGACGACACCTTCTTGAGGATCAGACTTAATGCAGCGGGTCAGTTGTCAGTTCCAGTGGGGGTGGAGAGAGGTGTAAGACAGGGTTGTCACCTACTCCCCCTTCTATTTAACCTATACCTGGCTGATTTGGAAAATTACCTAGGCCCCTCTGTGTCGGCCAGCCCGAGGATTGAGGATGTTGCGGTCAGGTGGCTGGCCTACGCCAATGACATAGCTTTACTGGACCACTCTCTGGTAGGCCTGCAGCACCTCTTAGATGCCCTGGATAATTATGCAAAGATCAACAATCTTTGGATCAGCACAAGCAATTCGAAGATAATGATCTTTAAGAGATAAGGTAAGCAGGCTCGCTCTCAAAAGTAGGTGCTAGGTGATGATGAGATCCCTAATGAAAAAACAGTAACACACTTGGGCTTTAAGCTATATCCATTCCCATCAGTAAATCAATTGGAGCGGGACTTGGTTGGGAAGGCCCATCAGTTGGCATGCCAGATGAAAAACGTTTTGATAACATACTGTACGTTTTCACTGGAGCCATTGGTCAAATTTTATGTAGCCAAGCTGCTCCCGGCCTTGTTGTATGGGGTAGACATAATGCCTTTACTATGGCAGACAAACTGGTCCAGAGTGGAGGGTCGCTGTGGAAAAAGGTTTTGGGTTTGGTCTCGTCATTACTAATGGCTAGTCTAAGATTTGAAGTGGGTCTGGATTCAATGAAGATGCATGTGGAATGGTGCCTTATTTCGCTAAATCGGTTAATATCGGTCCCTCACCCGAATTCTCTATAAGAAAACATCAATAGCCTTTTGAAACTGAATTCTTCCCCGCTTCTATGTAAGTTAAAACTCCTCATCACTGGAATCCTGGCTGAATGTGACATTGATGTTGAGATCCTAATAACCAACCCTATGTCCGTAAAAAGATCACTAAAGAGGAGGGATTGGATTTGCAGTATCCATGGCATGCGCTCATTGGTTCTTGCTAAATCCTTCCTTCTGATTGACAACAAAATGTGATGCACTCTCAGATACATGAGGCTCTTTCCAAATTCCAAGGAGAAACAGAATTTTCTTAGGGTACGTTTGAATCTCATCTCGACTGGAGAGGTTCTGTCTTACCGTACAAAGTCTAGTCCTATTGCGGGAGGATGCCACCTATGCAAAGAATCTATAGTCCAGATGTTAAAGCATTTTCTACTGGAATGTAGAGGGTCATCGGACATTAGGAGGCAGTTATTTATGCATCTGATGGAGGGGGAAGACAGACTGTCCTCTGAGATGTTCTGGGACAGGCTGATAGCTGGAGAAGAAGTCATTCTAACCGTCCAGGTAATCTGGGTACTCCAAGCTTTGGGCGTGGTTCCCAAATGACAAACTGTTAGTGGTCCGTTTTATGTGGCAAAATGTTGTAACGAGATTTAAGGTACAGATCTATTTGAGTGGCACAGAGATGTAAGAAATATATGTGATTTAAATGTTTAGTTGGGATTGATGAAGATGTTATTGTTTTTTCAATATGTGGACACATTTTGTTATTATGTGTTTTATATATTTTTATTTTTGTTTGTGAAAAGTCGATATGTTCGGCTGTAACACAAACAATAATTAAGCATAAAAAAATGGATTACTTTTTCCATTGATCACTTAGAGCCTGTTTGTATTAATGGTAGTTTGACGAAGACACCCCCAAATGTGCACTTTCCTTTGGTTTTTAATCGCACTTTTTGATATGTGCCTGTGAAGATGTATTTATGGATTGTCAATGCATTTTTTAACTTGAATTGTAATATTAAACACATAATTGAGTGTTTTTGAATCAGTTGGGTTTGTGAGAGATATATTACAACACCAGGGACGTTTGTGATGTGAATTAATCATTGTGGAAAGAGATCCTGGGTACAGATGAGTCTGAGAGAGCCCAGTTCCCTACAAGGATGTTTATTGAATGTGGGAATGTTAACTGAGATGTTTTTGCCCAAGTGGTCTAGGGCTGCTTTGGGACATGGACTAAATGCATCCCATAGCTCCCAACCTTTTTTGTCACCTAGGCGGGTGAAAACACCCGATTTTCTTTTTGGCGGGTGAGAGGCCCATTGAAGTGAATGGGCGTATGAGGGACTTGGCGGGTGATTCGTCTGCTTTGAAGGCGGGCGACACCCGCCAAAAGCGGGTGAGTTAAGAGCTATGGCATCCGCTCAGCATAAGAACTTTTCATTTTCTTAAAACGCCAGCCACTGACAGATGGCTCCTCAATGAGTCTTGGCACCTTGATTAGGAAAGCAGGGTTCATTGTGTCACCGTGCAGACGTAGTCCGTGGCAAATCAATGAAGTGATATGTGTGCAACAATGATTTGTACGCTGCCCAAGTCACCACCCTGTTTGTGAGTGCATCTATGTGCTGCTCCTATATGTAACAGCACATATGACTGTTTTTGTGTGATGTGCCCCATGTCCATGCATTAGCACACTGGAATTGTTTGTGTATGTAGCTCTAACGAGTGTGGCATACTGTCCCCACACTTCACCACATAAAGTGATGAAAGAAATTACCTCAAATTGTACATCCACTAGGAAAAACACCCTTTCTACAGGCCACACCATGGTTTTCACTAGCTGCAGACCAGCACTAATAAGAGATGCTAATGCCAGCTCTGTTAGATTAAGCATGGGCCTGCTCTTCTTTGCATAAATAATCCCTGAGGCCTGCGCAATGGTGATGAGGTCGTGGTTGAGGAACTGTGGGCCCTATCCCACGCATCAGAAGCTGTTTTTGTTTAAAACGCTTCATCAGTTTATTGCTGATCAGACTAAATTTTGTAAGAAGTACAATCCTTTATGTACATTTGTCCCTTTTTATTTGGTGTCTCTTGCAGGGTATCTGTTCCGGTTCATAGATATAATTCCTTAAAGATGTTTCTGTATTGGGGACTCGGCATGCTCAGACTGAGACCCAGCCCCTCCTTGTCTAAAATTGTCCAGAATCAAGAAGCAAAAGAGCCCTTGTACCCCATTTAAGTGGCTGATGTTGCAGCCAAGTTATCCACACATCCAAAAACCTAAGATATTCGAATGCACATATATGGTTCATGGTTACAAACATTTTAATGTTAGGGTGAGTGTTGTGAATGGTAATGTGAGCACCAAGCCTTGTGTCTGTCTTGTATTTACTGATTTACACATACAACCCTTTTATCACACACTCGTTTATCAAATAAAGAGATCTCGGATCAATTCCGAAATGCTCTATGATTTAATGGAAAGTAGACAGAAACATTCATTGGTGCTATTTGTCCCCTTTACCTCTCTAGTAGGGTTATTTAGAGGGAGTACAATAGGAGTGCACCAGACTGTCCACCTTGGAATGATAACCTTTTATCAAACAATAATTAATATGGTTAGTCTAGTGTTAAGCCTTGTGAAATACAAGTGAGGTGGGGCAAACAGAACACCTGCAAAACAGGGCCAGAGCTCAGTCGGCGCTCAGTCCGTGGCAGGCTGGTCAACAACAGTGTGCCAGTACAGACAGTTTGAAACTGCATCAGGCAAGGCCTTTGTTAAGAGCATTTGACAGAAGAACCATTCACTTGGGCAGCAACAGCTGTGTTTTCACATTAGATTTCTTCTGTAGTTCTCAAATTAATGAAACCAGCTTAATTTGTTTAGCAATAATTTATTGATATTGAGGAGGGTTTTGTTGCGTGACAAAAAGGTGTCGTTTGGGAGTGACATGTGCCAGTCAGGGGGGCGCATTATAGTGTTTCGTGCTGGGTACCAAGTTGGCTAGAAACTTCCCAGACTTGCAAAATCACAATATCAGTGGTAGTTTTGAGTGATGCAATGTAAGAATTGTTCAGTAAGAAAAACTCGTACAGATCTGAAAACACTTTAAATATGCTCAACTAACATGTAAAATCAAATCTAATGTGTGCCAGCCGCCCCCATTTATGTTTCAAAATGTTGTTGGTTGCATAGCAGAGTGAGGGATTCTAAGGCTCCATTGTCCGCCCAACATGGCGGCCAGTGCTGACCCCGATGCTGGTGGAATGTGTGCCCGCCGTCTAGTTCTATCTTAGAACTCTGGGAGTAAGACGTTATGTCAGAGACGTGAATGCACGCACGCAACACGCTAGCAATGTCCTTTCCTCTAATGCGAACATTGTGGCCGTGGGCAGGCGTGCGTTTTGTACGGTGGCCACCGTTGATGTTGCTGTGGCGACCGGGCACCCTGGGCTGCATTCCGCAGTTCCTGACAGCTCACGAGGCATTCAGCAAAGGCCCCGCTGCCCGTAGGAGACAGTCGACATGAGCAGACCAGCCCGGTGGGCCTCCTCCCGGAGCCGGCCACCCTGGTGGGCCTCCGCCAGGGGCAGGCCAGGCCGGTGGGCCTCCGCCAGGGGACGACCAGGCCGGTGGGCCTCGGACAGGAGCCGATCACCCCTGCGGGTACCCAGCAGGAGCCGATCACCCCAGCGGGAGTACAGCAATTTCGGGAAAGCCCAGGGAGCATACATTCGAAGCTGGGTCGCCGCCAGAGGGAAGTATCCTCGGACATCCAGCAGGAATAATCCACTAAATGGGGCTGGCAGCAGAGGGAAGCCTAGCAGCAGGAGCCCATCCCCCCAGGGGGCCATCAGCAGGAGCCCGTCTCCCGAAGGCCGCCCCAGCAAAGACGGCGACCCAACATCTCCTTCAGTGGCTGTCCAGCCAAGCAGTGGGAACGAAGATCGAGTCCCTGCAACGTCTCCTGGGGCCGATGCAGACCCCACAGCACTTAATTCAGAAGACCCTCCTGATCGCTGGTATGGATTGGAGGTTTCTAATTTCGCAAACGGGTTAAAAAATGTGGACATAATCTTGTTTCTGAAAGAACGCTTCATGCGTTATGGAAATGTGTTCTCTGTGACTGTCTATGGCAGTAGCCTGTCTCGTTACGCCCTGGTTGCCTACACAAGCAAGCAAGAGCAAGAGAAGGCCCTGACAGCAGACAGAGATGGCCCGCTTGGAATTAAATTCAGTGTTAAACTCTGGAGTGGCCCCACAACATCTATTTTTGCGATCAAAGTTACAAACGTTGAAGGCAATGATTTAGACCTTTGCTGCAGAATCGAGTCTGAGTTTGGTATATTTGGGGAAGTAACCAAAGTGCATGTGCGCGATTTCACTCGCGAGCGGTCTGCTCTGGTGTTCTTCAAAGATCGAAAGGGGCCGGAGAAGGCTCTTGCTGCACCCAGCCCGATCAAAACCTCATTTGGGGAGGTTACAGTGGCTGCTTGGAATAAACCCCCACCGACATTTGCTGAAACGTACAGCGTCCAGACTCACCGGGGGGCATCCAGCGGGAGGAGCCTGTCTTACCGGGGGGCATCCAGCAGGAGGACCCAGTATCGGAGTGGGGGAGCCAGCAGGAAGAGCCCGTCTCCCCAGGGGGCCTCAAGCGACCGGAGCGCATCTCCCCAGGGGGCCTCGAGCAGCAGGAGCCCATCTCCCCAGGGGGCCTCCAGTAAGAGCCAATCATGTGGCGAGATATCCAAAAAGGACAATCAAATATCTCCATCGATGACTTCTAACCAAAGTATTGAGAAAGAGGATAAAGCCTCAACAACGTCTAATGGGGTCGATGTAGACCTCCGAGAAATTTCATCTAATGAACATCCTGATAAGTTGTATGGGGTGAAGGTGACGAATTTCGTAATCTACTATAAAAGTATCAACATAAAATCGTATCTCACTAAACACTTCATGCCTTATGGAAATGTGGTCTGTGTTACTATGCATGGCTCTGACAAGGATCGTTATGGCCTGGTTTTCTACGAAAAAAAGTGTGAACGAGAGAAAGCCCTGACTGCAGTCAAAAATAGCCCCCTTGAAACAAAGCATTGTATTACTTCTTGGAGTGGCCCGTCGCCATGCTTTTTTGGTATTGTGGTTACAGATATTAATGACAAAGGCTTAAACCTTCGCGTCAAAGTCCGCTCTGAGTTTAGTATATTTGGGGATATTACCTTAGTTCTGATGCGTGGTGTCAATTTCCAACGATTTGCCCTGGTGTTCTACAAAGATCCAAAGGGACAGCAGAAGGCTCTTTCTGCACGGAACCCATTCAAAACCTCTTTTGGTAAAGTTACAGTGCATGCATGGAATGAACCTCCACCACCTGACACAAAAACTTCCAATGAGAACATCCTGAAGACGATAGGTTATTCACCCCAGCAGAAAGGCAGTCTGCATCAACCAGCTAGTAGGTTAAATGGGCCACCAGAAGCTATCACACACCGTGCGTGGCATGGCCGATCATTACCCATAGAACCCAGGCGTATATCCTGGCATCAACCAACCAGTCGGTGGAAAAGGCCATCAGAAGATATCCCACTCCCTGAGTGGCATGGGCGTACATTACCCACCCAACGCAGCCGTTTGTCATGGCATCAACCATCTAGTGAGTGGAATGGGCCATCAGAAGATATCTCACTCCCCGAGTGGCATGGGCGATCATTACCCATCCAACCTAGGCGTATATCGTCCTGGTATTGAGCCGAAATGTGAAAATAGTAAATCAGTATTTCTCAGTCAGAACCCACTCTCCCCATACTTAAGAGAAAAACAAAGTCGGTCGCCTATGTCCACATCAGCACAAATAAGAATGAGGCACAGCAGGAGCAAGTTACCCTTGCCCGAGAACCTCTCACCTCGTACTAGAACTAGGAACAGCAGGAGCCAGTCTCCCTGTAACAGAACCAGCTACAGTAGAATCGATCACACAGTTCCTACCAGCTATATTCGGAACATTGGCATACGGATGAAAAGGTAGCTGCACAGAGTCGACCTCTTGAGTGTGTGTGGAAAGGTTGGTCTGGGCTTTGAGCATCATCTCTTTAGAACCGATCATTGATCCCTTGGATTAACAACCTAGAGGAAGCCATTCTAGTGCAGAGCTCCTTGCTGCCTTTAAGCCCCAGCAGACTACAAATAGTTTGTGGGTATCGTCTCCCCTTTGGAAGAGCCTTAGAGCAGTATTTTGCAACAGCTCGGGTACTTGCAGACCTTGTTGCACAATCCTGTGAAATGCGCTGCCCTGGTGCTTTACAGTGATGCAGCAAATGATGCTGTAAAAGCTGTGGACTTGAAGACTTGGTGGACGCTCTGTTGGTCTGGGGTGTGTGAGTCGCACATGTCAGCTTGGCTTTTGTCATTCCATGGAATCCTTGGGTAATGGCTGAAAGCCTTTTATCTGATGTTGGGAGAAACGAAAGGCTGCTGTGAAAGCAGAATTTTGGTACGGCACCAAACCTGATCATTTTGGTTAGAGGATTCATGCAGTCATATTGTATGACTTCCTTGTAGGATGTGTAGAGCAGTTTTGAAACCTAGAAACGCTGCACAAGTTTAGCAACCTGCAGGAATAGACATGTTAAATGTTGTTTGGGAAGTTTATGTATCTGGCAATTATAAAAGTGCGAAAAGCATTTCTTGATATCACTGTTGGTTGAACAGAATAAAGTGGGGAAAGTAAGACGATGCAAACTAACACGGACTTACATTTTGTAGCATGTGTCTGTACTCTTGGATAGCCATGGCAAGTTTTTCTTTGTTGCCTTTTAGTCTAAAAGTGTGCCAGGATTTAGTTTGATTATCTCGTTTTGTAAGGCAAAATACTGCTCAGATATTAAACCTGTGGTTTTTAACACTGCTCTTGTTTATTTGGGTTTTTTAGGTTACTGTATTGCATACTATGAAGTTCACTACATGCTTTTTCCTTCATGTTTTATAGTTTTTGCTTAAAGGTGACATGTAGGAAAACTAGCGTTATTGCTGTGAAATAAAGATGGATTCCATTGCAGTGGCATGCGTTCTTTGCCTTCCCACCTGATCTTTCGTATAGCCATACTCCTCCCACAAATATCTATCTGTGATTGTGGACAAAGCTCTGAGCATCCTGGACTTGAGTACCACCGTCTTTGTTCTTTCCCATGCCACTCTCTGAATCCCACACCTTCGTCACACAGACACCAACGTGCCCAGATTCTGACAGCTGGACCACAGAGTTTGATGAAGTCACATTGCCTGTTGAAGCACAAATGCACATCTTTGGCTGGGAACCTAGTTGTACAGTATGGCTCACATACCCAGTAATACTTACACACATGGAGGCAAACGCACACAAAACACATTCACAGCATAGGGACGCTTAACCTGTAGACCTGTTATTTGGCCAGTTCAGACGGGTCAGTGGAAGGACATCTGTGTGAGCTTGTGATTTGACTGTACTATCACACGTTCTAATCAAGCCCAATATTCTCACTGTTTCACCTTCTATGTGAATAAAATCAATGGGGTTTGTTGCCTCACAAGATTAACATAGTGTCACACGGGTAGATTGAGCATGTAGAGCAATGTTGTGGAATAGCTGGCGTGTGGGCTATGGGTTTGTGGCATTCCAGGTGTTCATGCAAGGTAGAGACGAATATCACAGAGACAGTGCCAAGCCCCAAGGGAAGTGTTCTACTGCTGACTAATATTGGTAAAATATTACACCACAGGAATTATCTGGAGCTTGTTAAGAATAGAATAGTAACGTTGCTTCCATGCCCTGTTTCCATTGAGGGATCTGAACTTTGCAGAGAAGCTTCAAGGCCAGAGGGGCACTGGTGTGCAGTGGTTCTACCATTGTATCCGATCATCCTAGCCGTATCCAGGAGGCTGTATTGGATATTGAGTTTTCTTGATTGGGCAGGGCAGAAAGCAAGTAACTATTTTCTGGCATATGCTTTGCAAAGTTCCTGGCAAAGCTGATATTATTTTTTTCCAGCTTATTCAGGGTATATTCAGTACTTCAATATTTTGAGTACTTGCGGTTAACTTTGCAGGCACGCCATGATGGTTCTTGTTTGGATAAAGAAACGGAGCAAAGACCCAAGGTGTGTTGTTTGCTTGTTGGATTTCAAGAGCTTGCTTTGGGTTGAATTTTAGGACCTTTCAAGCACGAAACAACTCTTGATTACTTCCCTTCAGGCAGCTGAGAACTAATTATGATGCAGGGTCTCGAAATTAAGATTGGATAAGCAGGAGCTGTAAGCGGCTCTGGGTATCCAGCATTAACCAGTGACCTGGTGCTACCACTGGGGAACGAGGAGCTAGTACAAATAAGACTTCATTATAAGCAGCAAAGATGCCCCTTTGTGCATTATTTAGGCCCCTTATACTTTCACTGTCGTTCAGATGTGTTTTGTTTATTGATTGTCTGAAAATGCAAATTCACATAGAGTATTTGTTTGGCATCAGTTGGGATGCGAAGCCAAAAGTAGCTCCTGGAGGCTGTTGGTGTCAAGCTAACCAGGCTCTACTAGGCAACATGCAGGAGCTGCATAGCTCCCCTGAAGTTTGAACCCTGATGATGTACCTGCACCTGCGATAGACTAGATTCCCCCCCACTCCGTCTCAGTGCTTTTTTCAGGGAGGATCAGCTTAATCCGAACACTCAATTTTTCTCTTCCACCTTTACAGCTTAATAGATGACAAAGTTTGGTGAATTTTTGATGTCCTCCTCTTTCATATCCTTTATATTTCTACTGTTTTCTTTGATTAGAGAGGGGAGATGCTACAGCATCTATTTTACTATTACAGTTAATTGATTTGTTCATTGAGTTTCTTTCTCTGGTGTCAGAAGAGGTGGAGGCTCTGATTTTGATCCCTTGATGCCTCATGAGGGTTTACCTTTCTCTTTGACTCTGTCTTGGATTATGTCTGTAAAAGTAGGCATTTGGTGGTAGACTTGGTCAGAAGAGGTATACTTGGCACAGTGTGTACTTCTGAGCACTGACTAAAGTTCCCTGCATAACTTTTTTTCAGAGCTTTATCAATAGTGCCTAGTCTGACGCAGATCTCCACTAGCTGCTCAGAACCTCAACCGCAACGATACCCAGCTACACTGCAGCATAAAGAGGTGTACAATACGGGTGCAGTATCCTGCACAGACACAGAAATTAGCCTTGCTGTCACACTTTACTATGATTTATGAAACATTGCTTTCCTGCCTCTCTTAAATCTGGAGCGTTGAAGGTTTGTTGCAGATTTTATGCTCAAACAATACAGAGTTTGAGTGGTTATTAACATTAACAGAGATTATCCATGAATAGAAACAATCAAATGCTCTTGTATTAAAAGCGTAGGAACATTTGTATCAACAATCAGGTTAGTAGCTCTACTGCTAGTGAGGGTAGATGGGTTTATACTCACCTTTCAAAATCTGGGAGCATTCAGGTTATGCAAATGTATGCCCCCCACCTACAACCTACCCACACCCTGGGTTAATTTAGAAACGTTCATATTCTCTTTACCACAGACATCTCTTATCTTAGGAGGGGACCCCAACTTGCCATCAGACCCAGTTTCTGACCGACACATGGCAACAGTCAGAATTATCATGGCTGCGCTCAAAGTCATGAGAAACATGCAGTCATTGTATGCCCATGGCACGCACACACCTCCTGACGGCAATATAACTTTCCTTATTTTCCCATTACAATGAATCTTTACCAGATTTTGGGCTGTTCTTTATATCCCGCTCTCTATTCTAAAACGAATGGGTTACAAAATGTAACCACTGTGTGGAATTACACAATTGTTCATGTTACCTTAGAAGATATCTTTTTTTTGCTCCAATTTTGACTAATGGCATTTTAATGACTTTTCCAGCAAAAGAAAAATCCAGTTAATCGTTTTAAAAAAAATATGAATTCAGTCACTGACGCAGTAGTTTTGTGGGTTGCATTCAATGCAAGGCTGGAAGGTGTCAGACCTGCCATTAGAGATAATGGCTACCCCCACACATCGGCTCACCAGATAACATATTCAGAATTTTTATTTTTGTGTACCTCTTTATATTCACTCCCAAATGACGGACACAAACTTCAAGTCTTAATTGGAAGGTGTATTGGGACCCAAAGCCACCCCCATATCTAAAAACAAACTCCGACCTTTTGTTTACTGGATTTTTGCTGGCTGTAATATATAGCCACTGACCTTCCCTTTAGCCAGGTATGTTGTTTGTTTCTATTAACCTCTGTTTGTTAGTTAATATATGGAGTCATATCAGGGAATGGCATCACTCTTGGCAGCTTGGAAGGCAGCTAGATAATCTTTCATAGATATATTTATACATGCAGAAATGTATGCCCTTCACTGCCACAAGAAGTGAAAGACCATGTTGTAGTCCCGAGAGTGGAAAAAAAATACAAGTGAGCTCTTTACCTAATGTGAGAAGCGAAACCCGTCTACGCATAAAGATCAGTTGGCAGCACACAAAATAATATCAAAATGACCTTCCATTTTTAATGTCCCCAGAGAAACTGACAATTCCATCAGAAATATACATATGAAAGAAGTAGGCAGAATAGCTGTGGAGCTGATTTCGTCGTAGGATCTCACCTGAAAAATATCCGTACTTAATACCTGCTCTTTGGGGAAATCTGCTATTAATATCCATGATTACATACTTGATAAAGATGTTGACATTATGTCCATAATGGAAACGTGGCTTAAAGATTCAAGTGGATCCATCATCAATCTAGCCACCCCGGAAGGTTTCAAATGCTTCATACAGATTAGAGACTCGGGGAGAGGTGGGCTAGTCGCACTCCTAGTCAGAGAGCATCTATGTCTTTTAAGATCCTCCACAGTCTGCGAGGACTGTGAGATACTGCTTTTAAAAACCACCTCTTCTCCTGTACACTGTACCAACATTATATTGATATATTGACTGCCAAATGAGATGTCTAACAATGAAGAACTTAAGGGCATGTTAGTTGGGTTAAACAAACCCAATTCCTCTGCCCGCTTGATGAGGGATATCAACAGGAGGGAATGAGGCGGATAAAGAAGCACTCTTGTTCGAACAAACATTAAAAGCCATTGAGATTGTTATCCACAACAATGAACCTACACATGTTAAAGGAAACATTTTGGACTGGGTTGCTTCCAGGAAGGTACAGATTAGTCCCATTATCACTGAACCGTGTGTCTGGTTGGACCATTCTTTTATTCATTTCCAGATTACTTTACCAAGGAAGCAGGCCTTACAATGCAAGCCAATTAAAATCATTACCAGTATAAACCTAAAAAAGATAAGACCGGAAGATCTTGATAAATGTTTGCAAGATATGGTAACTACCTCAGACTGTGATCCCCCATACATCTTAGCAGCAAGGTTTGATCACGATCTGGAGGGAATGCTAAATAACATAGCACTGAGGACGAATTTGGTCAGGGGCCAGCTGCACCATCACAACGGACATTCCCGAGATTTAATTAAGCTCAAGCAGGAGAAAAGGAAGGCAGTACGTTGCTGGAGTAAAAATAAAACCATTTGGAAAAACGATACAATATATGAAGTGAAAAAAGATTACTTAGATGGTGAAATTGAAAATTCTGGAAATAACACAAAAAACGCTGAGATCCTGATAAGTATGGAAAAGTCACATCTAAAATAGGACACTATTATCTACCATGCCAGAGGACTGTCTAAACATACAGCAATCCTTTTTCTGACAACATTTCTAAGGCACATGTTAAAATTGCCTTAGAAATGGTCTTGGATGTGTTACCGGAGAAGGATTTAAAAAGTTATAGTGGACAGCCATTCACTCATTAGTTTCTTGCCTAGCTTGGTCTCTGATATGGAGAAAATACGAAGGGAAATAGTGTCCTTCATAATGCCTGGGTGACACTCCTAAAATGTTTTTAAAAAAAGGTTTTTTATCACGTTTTACTAACGCTGCTTTCTTTCATAAAACAATTTCAGAAAGTATTAAGTAGCCAACCCATTATTGAAAAAAGCAGGACAAGACACTAAAGAGGACAATCATTTTAGACCCCTCACAAATGTCCTTTTTCTCTTCCAAATCTCAGATAAAGTAGCCACTACACAGCTACAAGATTATCTGGGCCAGGCTGATATTTTGCACCCTAGACAGTCTAGATTCAGATCCAATCATGGAACTGAAAATGCGTTACTGGACCTGCAGATAGAGATATTGGATATTGTAGATTAGAGTAAAACAGGGCTGCTGAAGATGCTTGATCTTTCGGCAGCTTTTTATCTGGATCACAAACAGCTCCTGGCTACAGTATGTTTTACGAGACCAATGTTCAACTGCAGCTGCTGAGTGGATAGAGGCATTTCTCTCCAACATGATGTCCAGAGTATGCTGCTGACAGGCATAGTCCACAACTGTCTACCTCTGGAGTACCTCGGGGAGCATGCCTGTCTCCAGCGCTCTTTAACATTTACATACGTCCTTTATGTAACATTCTGGACATTACGCCGACAACCCGCAGCTGTTGATAGAGCTAAGTGGCGACTATGCGAAGGATGCCAGGAAAATTCAAGATAGCTACAAGCTGGTAAATGATTGGATGACAGCCAATTGCCTCTGTTTGAATGGTGGTAAGACCGAGATGCTGATATTGGCCCCACACCCCCAACTAAAATAAAAATGGAGCCATGTTTTGCTAACTTCTTAATTGATGAGCATAAGATAAAGTGAAAACTCTAGGGGTGGTGCTGGACTGCATGCTTGCTCCTGATGTTCAGGTGATTAGATTAGTTAACAAGTCCCAGTACCACCTCCCAACTACTGAGGCTTGTGAAACCATACGTCACAAGCAAAAACTGAAAGTCTAGTGCACCCCATCATAATGCCGAGGATAGACTATTGCAGTGTGCTCCTCAGTCGAGCCAATAAGAATAGCATCAATAAGCTCCAAATACGCCAAAATGACGCTGTGGGATTTATTAAGTACATCCCTAAGTGGGAGCGCATTACCCCGGCCAGAAGGGAACTTCACTGATCGCCAGTTGCGTCACGGATCCTCTTCAAGATTACTATATTGGCACACAGCATGGAGTGGCACCTGTATACCTTAAGGAAACACCAACACCAGGGAAGAATTACTAGACCCACCGACCCCTTTCAGCTTACATGCCCAAAGGTTCAAAACGAGAGGGAAAGGATATTCCTCCCGTGCCCAGGCTTTACATGCCTGGAATGAACTGCAGTTTGATCCACATAGAGAGAAATGCCTCCTTAACTTTCGCAAGAAAATTAAAACACTTTTATTTAATATTGCTCCTTTCCCTTGATGTAATATTTGCTGAATTGTCTGGTTTGTGGTTAGTCTTTTATGTGTGCCCTGATACCTCCGATCTGCGATGCGTGAAAATTAAATAAATTAGAAGCAGACCTCTCTCCGGAGGAGCTCCTAATGCTGGGAAGGTGTACGGCCCGTGTGAGATTTTTGTAATTTTCATTCAAATGTTAAAGGACCAATTGGCTTGGCCCTTTTTAAAAGTGTCCAACTCTTTTATCAGAAGTGGCAGGTCGGCGATCAGCATCTGAAGCTTTGATACTAGTGTCTCATGACAACGATGTGTGTAGGGTCCAAAGCAAAGAACACTAGGCATGGTACTCTTGAACAAAAGCAGGGAAAAAACACTTCCTAGTATGTGCGGAGAAGACTAAAGATGCCATGTTTGGCATGGTCACTGTATAACAGATAGCAGCGCCCACTCAACTCTGCCCGTTACTGTAAAGGCAACTAGAAAGCCAGGTTGGAGCGGTTGAGGAGGCACAGCACTAGAACAGAATGTGAATATGCAGCATCAGTGGAGCTGCAGCAGAGGTTGTGAAGTGGAGAAGCCACCTACTAACAGGACTTGCATGGGAGCCGTCCTGTCTGCTCAGACAACTAGCAACCCCTATTTATTTTGATGTTTATGTGATTGTGTGCATTCGGCGCATTTCACTACGCAGAGGCTAAACTCCAAGAGTGCGTCTTGTCTGCATTATGTGGAGAATACTTTTATGTGCTTACACTTGTGAGCTAAGACGGTTATTTGTGTAACTGTTTCTGGAAGGGACACTAGAGATTGAGACATTAAAATATCTATTTAGCGGGGCACTGTTGCACGAAGCATAAAGTAGACTCCCACTGCATTGCTCGGCCCTGAAACCGGGCTCAAGAGCTGCCGAAACACGGGAAGAGAAGGCCTGTAACTGCCATTTTGGTGTCTCAGAGGTTAATGTTAAAGGATATTTGTACCGTGCACAATCACCACCGGAGTGGTCCCCTGGCGCTCTGGCTGCTCTGAAAAAGCGAAAGGGGGGAGTGAGTTAGTGGGAATAAGCTGAAAAAGTGCAAGAGTGCAGTGATGTGCTGTTGGCAGCCTCAGTCCGGTGGGTCCGTTGACTGGGCTTGGGGTGTTTTACGGTCGGTAGTCATTGTGTGCTGTTGTGCGAGTCTGTGTGTGGTTTGTTTTGTTGTTGCAGTGTAGTGAAGTTTGTGCGGATTGTTGTGTTGTAGGCTTTTGTTTGGTTAGAGTTTGAGAGGTGTAGGCAGAGGGGTGAAATTGTTAGTGGATCGGTTAATTGGCGTTGCTGTCCTTGCAGTTATGTCTAGGTGTGATGCTTGCTATCGTTCCCTATTCCACCTGGGTGTGGCACTTGCTAATCTTCAATATCCTAACTAGATGTGAGGCAGGCTATTGATCACTATTACACCCTAGTGTGGCACATACTAACATTCACATTTCTATCTATGTGTGAGGCGGGCTAAGTTAAGAATTCCATCTAAGTGTGGCACATGCTGACATTGAATTTCTATCTAGATGCAAAGTAGGCTAGAGTTAAGGATTCCGTCTAGGTGTGGCACATGCTAACATTTACAATCTTATCTAGATGTGACGCAGGCTAAAGTTAAGAATTCCATCTAAGTGTTGCACATGCTGACGCAGGCTAAAGTTAAGAATTCCGTCTAGATGTGGCACATGCTACCATTCACATTTCTATCGAGATGCGACGCAGGCTAAAGTTAAGAATTCCGTCTAGGTGTGGCACATGCTACCATTCACATTTCTATCGAGATGCGACGCATGGTAAAGTTAAGAATTCCGTCTGTCTGAGTGTGGCACATGCTAACATTGGGAAGTAAGTAATGCAAAACAACATTTACGGTCCAGCCATGAGTAGAATTGGGTCGGTGGTCATTAGTCTCTGTAAGTGTGCATAGTGTAAGTTTATGGCAGTGTACTTTATGGAGAGGTAAGGTAGAGTGGTGGGGGCTTTCTGGCATAGAGTAATTGCTCTGCACCCCACCCAAGCCACACTTTGATTGCTGGCTTCATTGGCACACTGAGAAAGGTTGGAGTGTATGCCTTGCATAGAAACTGAGATAATTGTGAAGCTGTGACCTGACGGAGGCAGAGAGGAGGACCCAGAAATGGTGGCCATACTGGTAAAGGAGGGGCGATGAGGAGGAGAAGGAGGTAGCTGTGGTTGGATCCCTGGTTATAATGGCGCTGGATCTGACTGTTGTCATCTGTTATGATGATGCATGTGTGTGTGATCACGGAATCACTGATAGAAACACTTTTCATGGTGTTGAGGTTTTTTATTCGTTTTTAACGGGCAATAAGTTGCCTCGGTCTTGCAAGCAGGTGTTTGTACATATGCATGACGAAAAAAGCTAACAAGTGTTTCGACCAGGGGTCTTCATCAAGGCTGTGATGAGGTGTGAGCGCAACAGTGCGTGATGGTGGTGAGGTGAATTACCGCAAGTTACCAGTTTTAGGTATGGATATATAGTCATAGTGTTGTATACGTTTCACAAGGACACACACAGTTTACAGTAAGGTGCAATGTGGTGGTTGTGAGGTGACATGGGTATACATGTTCAATTGCACACATTTAGTATAGTAAGGCAGTTGTTACAAAGTAAGGAAATTGCTCAAAGGATGAGAGGAATAGAGAGAAGAAAAGAAAATTGATAGGTAGATGCAGGTTGCGTTGTGTGTGTGTCTAGGGCCTGATTAGGCCAGATGGTGCCAGCAGGCTGGTGGCATGGGGCTTTCTAAGTGGGTGCCAGCGTCTGAACAGCAGTTGTGTTCGAATTAACGAATCTAGAGCTGTGATGGCACAGTGTGGTGGTGGCGTGGAGTGCGGGTGCCCAGGAAGGAGTGATCCCAGGCAAGTTGTCCTGGTGTGGGTGGTTGGTACCCCGATGGGGCGTTGGCTGCAGTGACAGCTGCAGTGCATGCAGTCATGTTGCCTGGTGGAGGCTCACACATGCTGGGCGCTATGTTCCTAGCTAATGTGCTAGGGTCTCGTTGGCAAGTGGCATGTCCTCTGGTGTGATTAAGAGGGGTGGAAGTGGAGAAGGCGCACTGCTAGTTGGCACACCTGATTGTCATTGGGAAGGCTTCATGGGAGATAATTAATGCAAGGTCTTGCACCGGTAGTCACATGTGAACACCGTGCGGAGGGGGTGCAGGCTCGTGCACGGATGTATCGCCGCTCTGATGCCAGGGAAGGTGAGAGGGGAGTGATGGAACCATGTAGGGGGCAAGGGCTGTTAAAGGTTGAGGGGATGTGTGCGTGCGCCTGGTGGACCTGAAGGTGGGGGTGGCGGTGGTGGTGGCGGCGGACGCGGTCCTGCCTTGGGGGTCCCTGTAGTGAGGAGTATGGTGTCAAATGTGAGTTGCTAGAGAGATAGCTAGCTTGCGTACCTGATGTATACACTTGGCTCACGGCCATCGTTGGATCCCGTTTGCCCTGAAGTATGTGTTAATTTACTAGCATCTCTTGGATTGGATAACAGGGTCTGATTATTATTATTAAATTATTTTTAAGCGCAACCAATTTGGCCCGTAGGCATATGGGTGCAGAGTGTGAACTGCACATTAGCACCAAGGGGGTTTCAACGGAGTTATTTAAAAAGGTGCGTCCTGAGTTTATTTTTAAACCCCTTAATCGTCCTGCAGTTTCTTATAGCTGGCGGCAGTGCATTCCATTTGATGGGGGCACTCGACCAAAACGCACCCTTTCTCACATATTCCAACAAGGTTTTAGGCACCTGTAGGTCCCTGTCTCATTCGGAACGAAGTGAGCACAGCTTCTGTTTAATTTTTAACCTGTTGACAATAGGGGCATCACCGGATAGTGCCTTGTATGTCATAATGAGTAATCTAAACTCCACTCGTTCCTCAATCGGCAGCCAGTGCAGCTTTCTTCTTACCTCAGACACGTGTGCATATTTACGTAGGCCCATAATGGCTCTTATTGCGCTGTTCTGCACTACTTGCATTTTTTTTTTACTTCAGCCTTATTTATGCCAATAAGAAGTGAATCGCAATAATATATTTTTGCCGGTTTAATGGCCTTAGCTATAGTTTCACACCTGCCCTGAAAGAGAAAAGGTTGTATGTGCGCTAGCAGCCTGACATAGTAGGCCGATGATCTCACCAGATTATTCACATGGGCTGACATACTCAGGGATTGATTGAATATAATGCCCAACGTTTTGATTTTTTTCTTTAACCTGAAGGTCATGGTCTGCGATACTAAAAGATTGGTATTCTGGTGCTAACTTAGTGAGTCTAGGTTTAGAGCCGTACAGCATAAGCTCTGTTTTCCCATGGTTGAGGGCCATGCCATTGGCATCCATCCAGTCATGAATAAAATCATTTATTTTTGCCGCCAGTAATGCATCCTGCTCATAATTCTCTGAAAGAGTAATAAGGCACTGAGAATCATCAGCGTAATTAGAAAAGCATATATTCTTTTTTTCCATTGCATCAAAAAAAGGGACCGTTAATAGGTTATACAAATTGGTGATAATGCCGTTCCCTGAGGAATCCCGTAGGGTATTGCTACAGGATCTGCCTCTGCTTGTTTACTGCAAATACGCATTGTCCTAGAACCTAAAAAAGACTACATCCAGTTTCTTGCAGTAGCACAGAAATAAGCTCTATACTCAAATCTCTCCAAGAGGAGCTTATGGTAGACCAAATCGAATGCCACTGAAGGGTCCAAGGACAGCAGTAGCATGGTGGAGTCTTCATTAATTTTTTACATCATATTGGATTTTAACTCCAGTAGAGCTGACTCTGTATTGGACCCAGGGTGTTCCTTAATATAGGTTGCCAGCTGTTCATATGCTACTCTATCCATGATTTTCAAAATAAATGGAGAGTTAGTAATTGGCCGGTAGTTTTTTGCCTCTCCAAGATCTAGGTCAGATTTCTTTTTGGAAGGGTGGTAATCCAAGAACCCTTCAACCTAGTAGGTACTTTTCCCTCTTTGAACAAGGTATTAACAATCTTAGTTAAGGATCCAATAAGCAATTCCGAACAGACTTTAATGGATATAGCTGGGAATTGATCACCTTTACAGGATGACGGCTTCAATTTGACAAGAATGACCCTTAGTTCATCCAGAGAAATGGTCTTAAAGCTAAACTCTGGTATTGTTTGTGATTTGTCAGTGGTTAACACAGAATCAGGCGGTTTCAATGGCGTCTTTTATTTTAGTCGTCTTGTCAATCATAGCTTGTTGAATGCGAGAGCCCCATTCCTAATTTTTATCCTGTTCTACTTGGTGGACCACGTCTGGCTTATCCCTTGAAATAGTAAAGGGATTGTATTGAGCTTCCTGCATATGTACTGCATAGGATTGCTTTTTACGTTAAAGGATAGTTCCGGGACTTTTTTTTTATTGTCCCTACGGTTCGGCCATGTGTTTTTAAGCATAAATCGGTAGATCGTAGAAAACTTTCCTATGGACCTTACCCGACTTTTCGTCCATTAACGCACTCGAAATCAGCCGCCATTTTCTGATAATCCTATCATTTCCCCCCATCGACCTGGCTCACCTGCTTTTGCGGCACTAAATCAAATCCCCCGCCCCTGAAACAGACTTTATCAAAACATTCATATTCCCCGCCTCTATCCGTGACGTGACTGTGCTGCGTAGGCAAACGCGCCCAGGCGTCTTCTACGCGACTCCACACAGAACCCGGAAACCAACACAGATCAGTTCACAACACAGCGCGCCACAATTCGGAATATGAAACTGTACTTTTAAATCAAACCGCAAGATTGTAAATTTGGTAAAGTACATTTATTTGACATCAAATGTTTAGAGAATATTCAGCGATTTGCATTTTTCTTTGCTCTCGATCCAAAATAGTTCGTCTTGAGGCAAGCGATGTTCCTTTGCTGTACACAGGGTCTTAGATCATCTCACAATACAGCGCCACAATTTGGAATATGAAACTGTGGTTTAAAAGCAAACGGCAAGATTGTACATTTGGCAAAGTACATTTATTAGACATCAAATGTTTAGAGAATATTCAGCGATTTGCATTTTTCTTTGCTCTCGATCCAAAATAGTTCGTCTTGAGGCAAGCGATGTTCGTGTGCAGTACACAGGGTGTTGGTTTATGATAAAATAAGCTCTTCGGTCGCACTGATAATCGCATGGCTGTTCCAACAACGAGGCCCTAGGCCACCACAACGGTCTGTATGTTGCATCTAGCCGTTAGTACCGCGTAAGGGCATACTTGTACTTGGCGATCGTCCCATAAAATGGTCAGGGTGGTAACGTTGTTCACGCGGAGAAGCAACTGGCGGTTGAAAAAGCCATCCGCCGGTGTCTGGTACTCGTGACACATACAATAATGAAGGATGTACCTGTTTTAAAAACATAAAAAATGAAATTAGTCTCACCATCAGATCTTTATTAAAATTATTCATTTTATATATTAGGTCGGGAAATTATTTCATAGCTAGGACAGTGCAACTGGGTATTATACGTCAAGGGGGGGCTGTAGGATACTGAGACAGTCCCCCAGTGCAGGGGTTGACAGTGAGGCAGTGCAGGTGGAGAGTGGAAGGGCCCAGGACCGAGGTCGCAGACAGTGGACCAGTTGTAGCAGGGGAGAGGAAGAGAGAAAGCAGAAGCAAATAGGAAGGTTTTGAGGTGCTTCCGTAAAAGGAGATGGTTCTCCTCAAGATAGTGCGCGGTACAAAACAATATGCCACATAGAACGAACAAGTACAACTTAACCCGTCTTTAAAGCTACTGTATAGTAATTAAATTGCGGTATAAACTCATCTAAAGAGTTACTTAGATTATATTTGCATTTTCCATTGTGTCTGTGCGTAGGGCAGCCCCGAAATTCCACTCCTTCTATGCCGACGTTATTTCTTCTAATGAACGAACATTAAATGGCTTTCGTTTCTGAAATTATATTCATTATCGTTTCTTACGTTATTGCCCCACACCCCCAAAAAGAAGTCTTTCGGGATGGTCCCGGCCTGTCAAGGTCAAATAACAATAGAACCTTATACTGAGTCGTGGGCCATTCCGGCACCCAAGAAAAAAATCAAAGCAGCTGACCTTCACTTTGAACGAGCACACATTCCTAGTTAGCTACATTCAGTGTAAGGCCATCTCACAGGACTTGAAATTTACACTCCATCTTTGCATTTTGTCTGCGTGCATTTGCAGCCCCAGCGAACCATAAATACGGAGACATTCTATATATTACTGTTTGGTTTAATTTAATGCGCAAATGAACAAGGGTGGAGAGACACATTGCATGTACACTGAGCAATCACTTTTATTTACACAATACATAGCTACACATATTCAATGGGCCTGCGACATGAGGAGACTCGAGAGAACAGACAATCAAATTACGATCATTTAAACCGTGATGTGTATTTCTCAATGAGCTCTGCTTTAGGTGGACATGGAACAGAGGCAATGTTGGGTGGCAGTGCAGTTGTCCCCTGCACAGGTTCGTTCACAACTCCATGTATGTGCCTATCTAGGACACCAACAATAAGTCAATAAACTCATATTGCATATCCTCAAACACTGGTTTGATCACCCATTGTTTACTTCTTTTAGTGAAGGCCTTATTGTAGCGAAGCGTCCCTAAAGTTCCGGTCGTCCTACTTTGTTGCCGGCCAACATTATGGTTATGTGCCAAGACCGCTAGAAGAGTCCGATTTATCATGCCCACCATGCCAAAATGCAATCGTTTTGGCCTGTACTTTAGGCACATATTGTGGAACACCTCCAAATCTCCTGTGTGGCAGAATTCCGTGAGTCCCCTCAAATCTCTTGTTATAGTTTTATCAAATACAATCTTTTCAATGGCTTTGTGAGTGGGTGATGAAGGAATCAACCACTTCTTCTTCCGTGCCTCCTCTGTGGACAAATGGCCATGTTCACAATTGTGGAAATGTTGGTTTGTGGTCCAGCGGTGAACATTGCTACAGTGTAGCATTACTGACCGCCATTTTTCCAGTAGAATTTCCAACGACCCTCCACATGTCTTTGAGCTCCACCAAAGATGGTTGCTGATTGACTTGGACCACTGTGAAATACCTTGCATATCTTTTTTTTTACCTGCAGCCAACATTTTTTTATTGATTGTTTTTGCAAGATGCCAAACGTCAAATTGGTGATTTATATTTTTGTACTCTTCTCTCATTGTCTTGGCAATTGAAACGTGTCTGTCCGTGGCTATCAGGTCGATCACCATTCCCCGCGATTGTAGTTCTTGCAATGATGCTACAAAGCCAACTTTCTCCATGGCCACTGAGGATGTACTTTGTGACACCTGCACGACAACCGAACTCACAATTTTCTTACTTTCCATGTCCTGAAAGTGGTAGGTGCAGTACTTGGCTGAAAATCCTGGGCTGTCGCACTGTCCATCACCGGCTAGCCTGAACCGTTTGCCCGCGAATGTACTATCAATAGACATTTTTTCCATTCTCCAAGCTTCGCTAATGGCTGGAAATAGATAATCGGTTTGGTATTTGTAGAACTGAGTTTTCGCAATGAAATGGATTCCCACAAACTGAAAGAAAGACTGAACCACTAAAAAGTGCAGCCGCTGCACAAAGTAGATTGCCTGCTGGCAGTTGCCCCAGCATGGGTTGTGCAGACCATGAGAAAGGATGATATTTTGTACAGGTGGCATGTATTTTAAGGTTAGTGCCTCGAATTGCACGAGTCACATTAATCAATGGCTCCCCACATACTTCCCCACCAACCGAATGCCCACATTTCATCCGAATAATAATATCAATCAAACAACTATCGAATACAATGAATTTGGCCTCTTTCCTTATACTGTCACTCTGCATCCCAGCTGGTTCGGCCTGTAACGTTGAGGACATGTCACTCACATGAAAGGTAGAATCTCTGATATCGTCTTCCGCTATGTTCAGTGATATTGATGGTGTTTCATTGTCGTCCACTTCATTCTCTTCCATTGCAACATCTGTTCCTTCTCCGGCGATGGGTGAATAAAACAATTTCTTCAACTTTCACGCGGTCTTACTTTTTGCGGGTGTGGATTCTGTAAATTGATCTCCGACTGCATCCGAACTACCAGGAGGACATTCACTATCAATGGCTGGTGGTGGTATAGCTCCGTTGTCAATCACTTCATATTCTTCCCATTGGCACGATGCATCTCCAGTCTCAAGTCCCTGCCAAAAGGTTTGACAAGCAACATCTCTCGTTCGCTTCACTGTCTGTGTAGATCTAGTTCGTACACCCACTCGCAACTAGAGGACAGATTGGAAAAGGGATGTTCAGTTTAAACACAACTTACAGTATTGAACTATTAACAGTGAAAAACAACATAATATAGTGACCAGGACACTAACCTTCTTTTGCTTTCTTTTCTTTGAAACTTTCTTGCCTCGAACTTCAACATCAGGACGCTGTTGCTCCGACTCGTGTGTGCATGTCTCCACTTCCTCTTGCGCTGCAATGACTATATTTTCATGATAAGCATATCCATCACGCACTGACGCTCCATCGACTCCCTGAAACATAGAACTTTCATTAGTATGTATAATAATATTGAAAACACAAAATGTACTTGGGGACCAATACCCACGTACATCTCAATAGCAAAACACGAATGAACGCTTTGTGTAGAACATTCAAACGACAATTATTCACGCATAGTTGATCTAGTTAGATGGAACTGTCAAGATCCATACCTCGGGCTCCTCATAGACTTCCATTGATGATATTATTGAAGATGATGCTTCAGTAACTCCCTGAAACACAGTAATTGCATTAGTATGGTTTTCTATTTTGTTAAAAAGAACATAAACTTTGTGCAGGCGTCAATGGCCTATCTAAATAGACCTGCACAAAAGATCAGTTGTCTAAAATAAATAATGGATATGTAAATATGATTCGATTTGCTCGATGGTTGGAAGTGTCACCACCCAGAGATCTGCATCAACTACTAGGGGTGATGTTCTTGTAGAAGAAGCTCCGTCATCTCCCTGAAACATAGTACTTGCGTTAATAAAGAAGGAAGTATAGCGGATGTAATCACGTCATATGATCTCGCTTGATCAAACTGTCAGTATCCATACCTCGAAATGCATAAGAACATCAAGGGACGCTGTAACTGCGGTGCACACTTCTGCAAGCTGTTGCGCCGCCCCGTAACTGCATGCTCCCCCTTCTTCTTGGACTAATGCTCCATCGACTCCCTGAAACATAGGACTTTCATTAGTAATGAACACAATATTGAAAAAAGAAGACACATAGGAGGGCGACGACAGAAGGACATATCAATGGCTAAAAACGAAAGAAACATTGTGTGTAACAATCACGCTACAAGAATGCAAGATCTGATGATCTCCATCGATGGAACTGTCCGGAAACGTACCTCGAGCATCTGAGTGACATCAACGGTTGTCGTCAATGCGTTGGACTCCTCAGCATCTCCCTGAAAGACAGTACTTGCATTATTTTGGATAACAATAATTATAACTGAAAACAAAGACTAGAGGACGAGTACAAGGGTGTACCATTAGGTAAAATAATTACACGATAAATTAAAACTATTGATTTACATGCCTAAACAAGTCAGTGGCAGAATAGCTAAGTAAGATTACCCGATAGGCGCTTGAAGTGGCTGATGACTGCAATAACGACACGGATGGAGAATCTTCCGCCTTCATATTGAGTGGATACATAAATGGGGAAATTATTGTTAGCTATGCTACACACTACCGCAAGGCCGAGAGATAAATACGTAAAATTGACTCACCAGTGGAGGGATGTGGACAAATAGAGTGGGAATAGCGGTTGAGAGCAATTTTCGCCTCGCTCGCTGTGTGTTCTTCTTTCTTAGCAATGATGTGGAGTACATGTCTGAGCTAAAGTGCCTGCTGCAGATACGGTATCGATCACCCCTCTTGTCCGCAAAGACTTCTAGGGCTCTACTTTCAAGCTCAGACGGTGGATATCCGCAATATCGGACCCATTCTCTTATCTGATCTATTGTCTTAGGGAAAACATGCATTATAGTACCTTCAGATTTACTATGGGTCTTCGAAGGGCAACCGCCAATGGAACAGGCAGGCATTGTGGAAAGGTCTGAAAAGTAAAGATCAACAATTCTCTATGAATACCAATGTGTTAAAAAATTAAATGACACATAAAAGGTTCGATGCAAGGTTCGTTTTGGTTCTTGGAACTATACACGTTATTCACATGCGGATAAGTTTTTGAATAATTTTAAAAAAATAGAAAAATAATTTGACTAAACTCAGAACATGTGACTAGTTCCTTGCATGTACTGTCTTGAACGAAAAGAAATTGGACGCAAAATGATTATGGTACATGGCCTTACCTTGACGAACAAACAGTTAGATGCAGGGATCAGAGTAGTTTCTTGTCGTAGAACAGGGAGCAGTTCACAGGTTTCAAACTGACGAGTTTCCTCGAAGTGGTCACGGAAGTTCACAGAGACGAAGAGCAGATAACCAGCACCTTCACGGGTTGACTAGTAAAGCGCAAAGAAGTTCTCATTAGAAATATGAAGTGGGTTATAAAGAATTCGAAACAGGGGTGTGTTTGTGAATGAATGACGTGTATATGTCGTGGCATTATGCGGTTTGCAGGGGGCCGTCCAGCGTGAGGGGGGATGCTTGGCAGGAGACACGGGGTCTGGAGGTAGACATGGGAACAACAACCCATGCTCTATAGACCACTTTGAAGTGTACATGGTCTTTGGCACCTCTTGGCCTTTATCGCTCCCTGACAGCTCCACTTGCCAGCACAAGTACCCCGGTGCGAACTGCCTTTGATAGGGCGGGGGTGGATTGGGGCGGTGGTCGTGCAGACAAGACACAGGAAGACTCGTGAATGGAGACACACTTATGTGGATTGCAGGGGGGCGTCCAGCGTGAGGGGGGATGCTTGGCAGGAGACACAGGGTCTGGAGGTAGACCTGGGAACAACAACCCATGCTCTATAGACCACTTTGAAGTGTACATGGTCTTTGGCACCTCTTGGCCTTTATCGCTCCCTGACAGCTCCACTTGCCAGCGCAAGTACCCCGGTGCGAACTGCCTTTGATAGGGCGGGGGGGTGGATTGGGGCGGTGGTCGTGCAGACAAGACTCGTTTGCCGCAGGGCCTCACCAAGGAGAGCCCATCTAACTGCATGTAAGAGGCAGGCTGCAGGATCTAGTACATGGAAGGCAGGGGGGTGAGTTTATAAATACCTCACCCTCCCAGGAGAATATATGGGTGCAGTTCACCCTGGAGACCCTGGATGCCTAGGCAGTTAGTCAGCAGCAGGCTGGCCTGTGGTGGCAAGGCGGCACGGGCCAGAGGGGGTCATCTCTGTACCCGGTGCCCAAAAGGATGATTTATTATGATCAACCATATTGATTATTTACCTATAACCATGTTTTGTATCAATAAAATCCAACGGCCTTTTATTGCCAACGCTTGAACAAAGTGGTGTGGTAAGTATTTTTGGGGGAGGAGGCAAGGCCGGGAGGCTTGATGCCAACCCGCAAAATAACATATGTATGTCTGCTGCATATGGGTTCAACGGTTATGTGGATTGAAGGTGGGCGACCAGCGTGAGGGAGGATGCTGGCCGGAGACATGTGGTGTGACAAGACAAGGCACAGGAAGACTATTCAATGGAGACACACTAGATTCATTTAAAAAAACAAAACATCCATTGTTAAAATATATGTTGGGTTTTATTTTAGATCTTAATTTCAATCGAACATAAATAATAACCATTACACATTGTAAAGTTCCGGTTGCAGCACGTCCAGGGAAAATCTGCGGTATTGTCCACTGTCGCTGGGGAAATGTTGTCTAATGGCAAGTACCGCACAGGCAGGTATTACTCTCCGAACGCGGTGTCCGAGCCTCCCGTGAAGCCACCAAGTGAAGCAACGATAGGCCACCAGCCTGTACCACCTGTGAAAATGAAAGATGCAAACTGTATTAAAATGACAAAACTTTCTTATCACTGTCGATTCAGGTAAAAAATGTCATTCTGCTTTGAAAAAAATTCTATCTAGAAAATGCACAATATGGAACCAATTTACATGCATTCGAATGATATGTAGATGTAATTTTATATGTGGGAGACGACCATGAAATAGTAGTGGCATCACTGACATCACAACCAGAGTATACTTACTCGTTACTCGGATTACGCGGACGAACAGTGCCGCGAAGTTCGTGCATAAGCACCATCATCATCCTCAACACGGTCCGTGAGAGGCAGGCTTCCCTGAACTCTGGCAGCTCGGTGATGCATTGCGGACTTGGCTCGCCTTCCGAAATGTAGGCCAAGCACCCGGAATTTTCACGGCAGCAGCAGTTCTCCTCCTCAGTTGGCATTAGCTCGCACCGATTGCACGTGCACCAGGTGGAGACGCCGTCCATGCGACATGGTCCAGGCTCTTCATCCGTTGACTGGTCCTCCCAACTGCCGTCAGAATCCCCATCGTTTTCGCGTGCTTGCCTTTCCAGTAGTTCCTCCTCGGTGTACTCGGGCTCGTACATATACGGCATTATTGTAGCCATTGTGTGGTAAAGAAAGTAAAATAATTTACAGAGATGGTACAGGTGTTCACAAGGCCTAGAAGCGGCGAAGGTAGCTGACCAGAGCACAGAAACGAGTCACAGAATACTCAAAGTAACACAGAGAGAGGAATGGAATCGAAAATCTGCTGCTGTGTGTTGTGAAACGGTGTGTTTATACTTATTGAGGAAAGAGGCGTCCTGCCATTTCCATGGCGACACTTCATTAGCTGAGGCGCAGCGATTGATGACACGAAACGTGCTTTGGCGTTGGGAAATGGGCGGTACGCGTCTGCTGATGTCAGGCTCAGGGGCGGGGGATTTGATTTAGTGCCGCAAAAGCAGGTGAGCCAGGTCGATGGGGGGAAATGATAGGATTATCAGAAAATGGCGGCTGATTTCGAGTGCGTTAATGGACGAAAAGTCGGGTAAGGTCCATAGGAAAGTTTTCTACGATCTACCGATTTATGCTTAAAAACACATGGCCGAACCGTAGGGACAATAAAAAAAAAGTCCCGGAACTATCCTTTAATAACTGCCTTTTTAAAGGCAGTGGCTGCATCTGAATATATTAGTTTATCCTGTTTCGTTTTTGTATTTCTCCATTTATAGAAGGCTTTTCTTTTTAAAATTCTCAATTGTTTAATGTCCTCCGTAAACCATTTGTTTTTTATACGATTTATCACCTTACGGTTTTTTAAAGGTGGCAACGTATCAATAGCATTCGACAATGTGTTCAAAAGGGTGTCTGTTAATTCTTCCATGTTGAATGCAGGTATTAATTCTTCTTGCGATGTGGGAGTTATCCACTCCCTCATAGCTTCCTGTGTCACCCTCTTCATATTTCTAGATGTCATTCACATATGTTTAATAACCTCTGGTTTTGATTGCACCACAATGTCCACACTGAATTTGATAAAGGTATGATCTGATCATGGGCATTCTGAGATGTCCAGGGTGCTGATTGTCACATTAGTTGAAAAATCCAATCTAGTATGTGACCTTTGACGTGTGTGAGAACTTGATATGATGTATAAAGCCTAGAGTCTTCGTAAATCTATGAGTTCCCTGGCCATCGTATCTTTTGGGTCATCCTTCCGGAGGTTAAGGTCTAACATTATAATCCATTTGGTCGTAGCCTTTACCTGCGCAAGAATTAGGCTTTTAACATGCCTGACTTTTTAGTACATCTTATATGGAGGACGCTATGACAGCAGGACATTGAGAGTGGTTGTAGGGTCTAACTTATTTTGACACACAAAGTTTCACAACCCTGTATATCCTGTATGTCACATTTCCAGATTTCTAGAGATTTTTGTATAAATGATGGCCACCCCATCTCCATTCTTATGACACATAAGTACATAAGGCAGTGTATCCTTCAGGTGTGGCTAGTGCTAATGATGAACCAGATGCCTCATGCAGCCAGGTTTCTCTCAGAGCGCAGAAATCCAGATCCTTTTCCAGAATATAATCCGCTATTTCCACTGAGTGTTTCACCATGGATCTAGTATTTAGTAATCGAACACGCAATGGCTTGTAATTCTTCCTCTAGCGATTTTATAGGGGGTACAAAAATCACTAGGCACAATATTTGTATGTGTTAGCAGACACATTTCTACCCAAGGAAAAACACTCCTTTTATCCTCATACTCCCCCATGATCGTTAGGATGTTGCATTTCTCTACTTCGTCAATTGAAGGTGGTTTATGTAGACATCGTACAATGGGTTCCTTCAGGGTGGAGCAAGGATTACTAACTTGCAAATCTCCCAACAAACCCACCACTGGTGGGCTTACCACAACGTTCGGTTCCGGAGCTATTCTGTATTTATTCAATATAGCTCTGGCTGCTTCCAACGCTGCCATTACTTCCCCAATTCCCATGTTGCTTATGCGTCGGGGGAAGCCAGTCTATGTCGTTGTTTCACGGACTGGCACAGACTGGCTACACCCATCTTCCCCTAGCGTTCAAGTCGGGTTTGTGTTCAAATGCTTGTCGGGAACTACAATACCGTAGGGAGTTGTAGTTTTGTGTCTCTAACGTAGTGTGTGTGCAGAGTTTTTTTTTCTCTGATTCAAATCACACTGCTTTCCAGGGAGAACTCTAACAGTTCTAAAAGGTATATAGAAGCAATAACAGTAAATAAAAACTTAGCAAGATAAAAATTCCAGAACTAATGAAAATATTACGGCGCACTCAAATCAAATATACGAGTCACAGTGTGCAGGAGAAATAAGCAACAGTACAACAGAATAACAACACAAATAACAATACACGTGATGAGTCGTGTACTCTGATTGGCTTGTCTGATATTAGTTGAAAACGAAAATAGAGACTCGCAAACCCATATCATGCTGAGTGTATCAGTTATATGGCTGCCAAGTGGCATGTAAGATATGGTGACGTCTTACTTTAATTGGAAGCTGTGTTGGATGTTCTGTGTATGTGGTGATAAGGTTGGAATGGGAGTTGATCAAGGCATGAGGAATTGCCTCTTTGCAAAGCTGCGTTGCGAAGGCCAGGGGCAGTTGTGCTGAGATCAATTAACGTTAAGACTGATGGTTGGGTATGGGGTCGTGTGCACCGCAGTCGGGTGGACAATTTGTCCTGATTTGTGCCCACAGTGTTTGCTGCATAAGCTAGTGGAGGCAGGTGGGCTGCGATCCAGTAACGTTATGACGGATGGTTGGGGAGAGGGCTGCTGTGCAAGCAGTAGGGTGGTCAATATTGCCAGATTTGTGCATGCAGTGCTTGCTGCATAATCTGAATTAGTGGGGCGTATGGTGATGCCCTGATAATAATTGTCGAAGGCATGTGATGGGTAAACATATGAATGGAGATCGCGATGGATTGCAAGTGAGATCCCATAATGATGAAAGTAATGAGCAGCGGGGCTGTTGGTGTGCATGGCTCATAAGTGGGCAATTGTTCCAATAAATTGCCCGCTGTGCGTGTTATATTAATTAGGAACGCTGCTGGGTATGTCAGTCTCCTGATGATAATGGTGCCTGAAGGAGCATGTGTTGGCTCATCATGTGCTGGCATATTCATAAGTGACTGGTCTGCTTGTGTGTACAGCAGAAAGTTGTTGCATAGTGCCAGAATGCGCACATTCATTGCTCTGCATAAGGGAAAATACTGAAGTCTGTGTACGGGCATGCCTGGTATGACTCTAGTACATGAGTGACTCACAAATGGACCTCCAGAGGGGTGGCTAACGTGTGGATAAGATGTGTACCTATGGGTGGATGGCTAGTAGTGGGTGAGGCGTGGGCCGTGGTGGGGGATCTAACATGATACGTGTAGGTGGGTGGAGATAGTGTAAAGAATATGGGGGTATTGGGTGATTGTGAGCCAGTTGGCGATGCTAGGAGTGCCACTATGTGGTGGCTGAGTACGTGTAGAAAGTTGGGGTTAGGGACTGGTGCCAGGAAGGTATATCTCGTTAAGGATTTACAGATATGTCAGGTGTCTAACATATGGGATGGATGGAGAGTGTCTAACAAGACATGGGTTGGAAGGGAGGCCAGGTGCCATGGCGGTCATAGGGAGTACCTGTGTGACCGGGACTTACCTAGTGAGTATAGACATTGAATTGCGGGTTTGAAGCAGCGATTCCTTGATCACACACGGGCATCATCATAACAGATGACCACAGTCAGATCCAGTGCCATCATCACCAGGGATCCATTCACAGCTACCTTTTTTTCACAAACCTCAGGACTTCAGGAACTCTGTCTTGCAGGAACCCTGGAATGGCTGCAGGAAGTAACTTACACACATGATTCGCTAACAAGATTAGCACAGGGATCTGACGTTTCCTACAAGGTCCTACCTTCCCCGGTAAGGAGGAGGCTGCCCTGTGTAGGAGAAGGTGTTGGTCATCGGAGCACTGAAGGTGGTGTCCAGCGCTGCAGCAACAGTGAGAGGAACACTGGTGACACCCATGCTGACGAGAGGGCTGGCTGTGAAGGGGAGGAGACAGCGTGTGGATCCCGGCCCCCCGGCCTGCAGCGAAGAGCACACGCACAAAATGGCATACTGAGCACAGAGACCAGGAGCAGCAGACTAACTGCACCCAGCGCTCGCAGGGAATGAACTGCAAACGGAGGATGCCGGTACATAAAGACGTCATCATAGACCAGGCCGGGAGGACCAGAGCAAGGGTAAGGCACGGTCTAAGCTCCCCCCACCACACAGACATTGTAGGTGGCAAACGGAAGGAGGCCTGTGGGGTCATACGATTGTGCCCCCCCCTCCAAACTTAAGAAACTCCAGGAAATGGAGTAGGTGCTGCTACAGGAAAGCCAGACCAACAATAGAACCAAGAAACACCATCATAGGCATACCAACTGGCTAGAGTGGCACACTGAAAGAGTTCCTGTGGAAGCTGGAGCTGTGAGAAGTGCTCGGCTAGATCAGTGGCAAGGAGTGATATCAGGCCGCTAACCCACAGGCTTGAGTGGAGTGCCCAAGACGGAGCCGTCAAGGCAATGAGTGGCCAGCCATAGGATGGCCACGAGAATGATCAGAGACCAGGACAAAGCCAAGAAATCGGGGAACCAAAACAAGATGGAAGCCTACACTACGGATGGTGCGGCTGGATGATCGGACCTGGTAGAAGTAGCGAGTAACAAGGACAGCACGATGGCAGTGACACAGGAAATCCCACAACTCTAAATAATAGATTTGAAAGAGGCTCAACACTCCACTGGTGCTGCTAATACTGTGCACCATTGTAGCGCAACCAGTAGCCATACTAAATACACTTTCAAATAGACGTAATTTCACCGCCACAGGGTTCTGTTCAAGCCTTCACGGAAGAAAGTCACTGTGCATGCTGTTGACAATGAACGGACATTCTCATTCCACTAAAGTGTTCATGACACCTGCTCTGGCATCAATTTAGTTTATGGTAGCAGATAAAGTGAAGTAGAGACGCATGTCCCATGAGTGCCTACTGCAGTCCATCATAGACTCAGGTAGACTCAACGTCTCAGGACATCAGCCAGTGGGTTTATAGTCATTTGGTCGAAAACAAAAATGTCAAAAGTCATAATGTAGAAAAAAAAAAGTCGGAAAAAAAGTCGCATTTTTTTTTCAATACTTTTTTTTTCAAAATGGGGGGTTCCCCCCTCAACCCCCCCTTTTCTAATTTTTTTATTTTACCCATTTTTTATACTTACCAAACCCAAAAAATACATATAAATAAAAAAAGAAGTTTCGACTTTTTTTTCGACTTTTTTTTCCGACATTTTTGTCATTCGACTTTTTATTTCCGCCATTATGACTGCACACCCAGCCAGTGAATAAAGACCACAAGACTGTGCACTGGACCCGATGTAGGAAGGTTATAGGGAGCTGGGGTTCTATTCCTGCCCAGCACATCATCCTGCAAGGTCCACCCCACAAAGCCTGCGTATCGTAATCACAGCACATGCTTGCCCCTTCACATGTCCCTAACTGCACATGCCCACAGCATAGGTAGAAAACTCATCACCACGGCACCTCCGATACAAATACTGTGGAGCGACCATCTCATCATCCCATTCGTGATCACTCTGCCTACCCAAGCCTACATCCAACATCCGAAACTCACATCCACCACCAAAAGAAACTGGAAACACGTCAAAGAAAGCAACCTATTCGAACAACTGGAATTAACTAAACCCTCAACTACAGAACTGGAGCTAGCGGACCTAGACGGGAAAGCAGAGATACGGCACAAATGGATCGCGGATACAATAGACAAGATCGCCCCAGAAAAAACGTTCACCCCATCAAGAAAAGAGCAATGGCAAAATGGTTCACCCCACTATTAAACGGCATGAAAAAGGAAAACAAAAAGGTGGAATTGGAATAAAGGAAAGAATACAACCCAGGGAAAAAAAAGACTGTACCAGAAACAAATCCGCGCGTACAAGAAGGAAATTCAAAAGGCAAAGAGAAGACATTACGATGACAGAATCAACAATGCCACCAACACACAAAAAGAAATGTTTAGCATCATTGAAGAAATGAGAAACCCACCAGGCTGCGATAACACCCCAACCCCCTCAGAAAAACTATGCAACGACCTGGCAGACCACTGCAGAAAAAAAATCCATGACATGCGACCAACCAACCACAACCCAACGAAACTAACACGGAACCACAGCACAAACTCCAAAGCTTTCCTGAAATATCAGCAGAGGCATTCGCAATGCTGGTAAAACGAAGCAAGAAAGCGGGATCACCCATGGTCCCCTGTCCCCCAGACATTTACAAATCAATCCTCGCACAAGGATCGCCAGCAGAACACTACAGAAACCTTCTCAATCTATCACTATCAACAGGGACTGTACCGAAGATCTTCAAATCAGCATACATCAAGCCACTCTTGAAAAACACAAGTGGTGACGTAGATGACCTTTCCAACTACAGGCCGATCTCTAACATCCCCTACCCAGTAAAACTTCTAGAAACCTACGTATGTACACTAACCCAAGAACACATAGAAAAACACCACCTGCTGGACCAAGCTCAAATCGGCTTCAGACCAGCGAGAGGAATGGAAACAGCACTACTATTCATCTGGGCCGACCTCAAAACTAACGCAGACTCAAACACTACCTCAGCCCTTATTCTGCTCGACCTCTCCGCAGCCTTTGGCACAGTTAGCCACGACACCTTGACCAAAAGACTAGAAGACATAGGCATAACAGACACAGCACTACGCTGGACCAAATCATTCCTAGCAGACAGAACAGAAACCGTATGGATAAAACCTTTCAAATCCACTCCACGAGTTAACGACTGTGGAGTGCCACAAGGATCCTCACTATCTCCACTATATTTCAACATCTATCAGACTCTGGTCATCAGAATCTTCAAAAAATACAACATTACATGTTACAACTACGTAGATGACACTCAGATCATCTACAAAATCAAAGACACTGATGCCGACCATTCAACCCTAACCGACTGTCTAAAAGAAGTCTTCAACTGGATGGATGCCAACAACCTGAAAATCAACTCAGGAAAGACAGAAATCATGATCATATCCAAAGACCAAGAGAACGAAACCACCATCCCGTGGCCTACGGAAATGGGAAACGCACCAACCCCATCGAAGGTAGTAAAAAATCTGGCAGTCCTAATGGACAACACCCTAACCCTGGAACCACAAATAAATGCAACAGTGAAGAAATGCTTTTTCCTCCTCCACATGGCAAGAAGAATTCTACCTTTCCTCTCTTTCACGCACAAAACACTATCGTCGCCCTAATCATGTCAAAAATTGACTATGCAAACAGCCTCTACCTCGGAATACCAGAATACCTCCTGAAGAAACTGCAACAGATCCAAAATGCAGTAGCAAGACTACTCCTCAAACTATCCAGAAGAGACCACATCACTCCAGCCCTAAAAACACTACACTGGCTCCCAGTAAAACATCGCATCACCTTCAAAACTATGTACATAACGCAAGGGAAATCAGCTGACAAGGAGCAGAATTCCTACAAAAGAAAATAACAGTCTACAAACCAATGACACCCCTCCGATCAAGCAACAAAATCCGCCTGGAACTCAAACCATACCTTAAGAAAAAACTTGGAGGCACCTCCTCTACCACTTAGCCGCAAACACCTGGAACAACATCCCAAAAGAAATAAGAAACACTGAAGATCACCTAACATTCAGGAAATCACTAAAAACCTGGCTCTTCAACACCACAGACTAAATCTGGAAACCAAAACCGGAAAAAGGATGACTAAACCGGAAAGGACACGGACATCCCCGACCCGAGAGGGTAACTCCCATGGCACCTGGACGGGTGACACCGGATAGACTGGAACACAGGCGGCACGCACGGAGACTGAGTCAACTACCCCAGACAATCCCACCAACACTTTCACCCGCCCCTTAGCTACTGCCAGGTACCACAGTTGTGTGGAATTGTCGAGATATTGGCAATCACCACACTACCTGAGAGGTTGACATTGGCAGGTGCAGTGGCCACAGGAGTATGAAGGGAGGATAAGGGGAGCTATGAGAGAGCATGTTAGAGGTGGGGGCCAGAGGAGTAAGGAACCTTGTATGCCAGTCGGACCCAGATCAGGACAGAGCCGCATCAGGGGAGACTACGCAAGCCGAGCGCCTCAATTCAGGATAGAGATGCAAACTAACCAACCCTACTAACAATTTCCATTTCTGCATACACCTCTCAAACTCCAAACCAAACACAACCAAAACCTACAGCACAACAAACCGCACAAACTTCACTACATTGCATCAACAAAACAAAAACACACATAGGGCCTCATTCCGAGGCAGGCGCTATCCATGGAGTAAAGAGCACCATGGTAAGCAACCATGGAGCTATTTACTCCATGGAAATCCGGCATGGTGAATGGAGTAATTACCGGTCCATTCCAAGGTTGGAGGGACCGGTAATTCCCCATTCACCATACCGGTTCCCCATCCCCATTCCTGCCCCCAAAGGGCTCAATCGGAATGGGGAAGGAGTAAATTACGGCACCGTAAATTACGGTGCCGTAATTTACTCCAAGGTCCCTTTGCGGGTTGGATTTTTAACGCCTGCTAAAAGCAGGCGTTAAATGCCAACCCGCAAAAGGGAACTCAGAATATGGTGGTAAGTGTTAACGGTCACCGTTGCCATTAACGGTGACCGTTAACCCTTACCTCCAGCCTCGGAATGAGGCCCATAGTCTTGCACAACAGTACACAACGACTACCTGCCGCAAACACCCCAGGCCCAGCCAATGGACCCACCGGGCTGAGGCCGCCAACAGCACATCACTGCTCTCTTGCACTTTTCCTGCTTCCTCCCACTAACTCAACCTCCCCTCCTCTTTCAGAGCCGCCAGAGAGCCAGGGGACCACTCCGGTGGTGATAGTGCGTGGTACAAATGTCCTTTAACATTAACATTAAAATAGGTGCGTATCACTGCATATGCAGTTGTCGCACTCTGAAACACTTGTGTACGAGCGCGATACAAATAAAATATCATATATCATATCATATGCCCCTCGGGATGTGTCTATTACTGCATCTGCCCATCAATACAGCTGCCTATTACTGCACTTGACCATCACTACCAATGCCTTCCAGTGCACCTGCCTATCAGTGCACATGATCATCCCTACAGATATCCATCCTGGCACACGCCTTTAGCTGAAAATGCTCATCAATGTATTGAATTGAATTGATGTTTTATTTATATCGCGCTCGTACACAAGTGTTTCTGAGCACGACCAAGCAAAGGAGGGAGAACAAAAATAATGATCTTACTAGGCCCAGTGATGTTGAGAACCCGCAAGGGCATGGGAGAGGGAAAGGGGAAAAGAGCAAGGAAGCGGGGAGAAGTGGAAAGTGCAGAGCAGAAGGAAAAACAGATAAATAATGGAATAAATAAATAATAAAAGGCATCAAACAGTAGTAGTGCAGCCAGCAAGTGGCAAGTGCTGGGTTTAGGCAGCAGACAGGGTATGTCTGAAAGTGCAGGAAAAAAGGGGGTTACTGTATGGTTACAGATACAGGCCCCAGTGCAAGAAGAGACCCGGAGGCAGTGCGGGTGGGTGGCAGGGTGAGCAGGTACCTGGGGCCGGAAGACAGAGGGTAGGCCGGTGCACAGTGCCGAGAGAGAATGGATCAGCAGGGGAGAAGAGGGGAGAAGGCAGAAGCAAAGCGGAAGGTCTTGAGGAGCTTGCGGAACCGGCGATGATTCTCCTCAAGTTTCAAATGGCAGGGAGGCTGTTGCAGAGGGAGGCCCCAGTGGAAGGTAGATATGTACCCCCAGCTCGTTTCTTGGAAAAACGCTGAGGAGGATCCCTGTCTTTCTGGCGTTCAGGCAAAGATCGTTGGCGGCACACCAATCCTGAATGGCAGTTAGGCAATATGAGATGAGAGAAGGAAAGGAAGTGGCCGAAGGAAGCCTGACAATTAGTTGAGTATCATCAGCATAGCTGTTAAGAAATAGTGACAGGCCACACACTCTGTTGCCAGTCAAGTTTTCCTGCATTGACATCTCCTCCAAACGCACGTTTTCATGACTCCATCAATCCTCGGGGAGGCTGTGTTGCTTTTCCTTTTCAGGTGTAGCAAGTTAATTGACTTTAGTGTATTTAAGGATTCTGGTCCTTGTATTTTTTGCATTTAATTTCACTTGCAGGTGATTGGAAACAACTCCCTCCATAGCACAGATTTTTACTCCCGATGGGGGGGAGCCATGACTGTGGCTCTCCATTGTAAGGCATGGTCGCCCTGGTGCTGCAGCCTTTTGAGCCCGGGACTCCTGGAACATAACTGTTAAGAAATAGTGACAGGCCACGCACTCTGTTGCCAGTCAAGTTTTCCTGCATTGACTTCACCTCCAAACACATGTTTTCATGACTCCATCAATCTTCGGGGAGGCTGTGTTTCTTTTCCTTTTCAGGCGTGTCTTCATTTTCTTTTCAGGTGTAGCAAGTTCATTGACTTTAGTGTCTCTAAGGATTCTGGTACTTGTATTTTTCGCATTTAATTTCACTTGCAGGTGACTGGAAACAACTCCCTCCATAGCACATATTTTACTCCCGTTGGGGGGGGGAGCCATGATTGTGGCTCTCCATTGTAAGGCATGGTCGCCCTGGTGCTGCAGCCTTTTATCATTAGCATAGCACTGGAAATCGCAGCAGAAGATGGCAATGCAGTAGTCGAGAGTTGCCAGGTATTGGTTGAACGGCCAGGGTGAGAGGTTAGACCCGTGAACAACAGGTAGAAGTGGATATAGATGATAGGAAGGACCCAATTTAGACCTAGGAGGGTCGATCAGAGAGGAACGAGGTCAGCAAGCCAGAGCCTGACCGGTGATACCCAGGTTGTCATGGAGACGGTTGAGCAGGATGGTATGGTTGACCGTGTCGAAGGCAGAAGAGAGATCAAGTAGGATGAGGACAGAGGGAATGTTAAAGTCAAGGTTGGAGAGAAGATCTTCACGGATGTTCAGGAGCACAGTTTCTGTGCTTCTGCAGCCAGACTGATGGTCGTGGAGACGGCCAACAGAATCAGAATGAAGGTTAAGCTGAGATATGGGCAGCTTTTCTAGGAGTTTGCCCAGAAAAGGAGTAATGGAAATTGGGTGATATTTAGCCTTACAAGAAGGATTAACTGTGGGTTTCTTGAGAAGAGAATGCACCAGGGAGTGTTTCAGTGGGGGGGGAGGGGTTTCCTGAGGCAGACGAGAGGTTGCAGAAATCGGCAAGGGCCGGAGAGAGGATATCAGTGTGGTTTTGATGGTTTTAGAGGAACAGGGATCATAGTTCGGACTTGTCTAGCGACCTCATCAGGAGAGAAAAGAGGAAAGGATGAGAAAGAAGGTGGGGGGGTGGCTGAAGGACAGTCAGCGTGCACAGAAGGAGAGGGGAGGGCAGAGGAGGGGGAGGGGCAGTGGGGGTGGCAAGGATGTCCTGGGTTTTTGAGATAAAGTGAGAAGCAAGGGCATTGCAAAGAGCCTGGGAGGCTACAGGAGTGGTAGAAACTGCAGAAGGGTTGGTCAGCTCCTTGCAGAATTTAAAGAGTTCGGCCGAGTTGCTAGATGCCACAGAGACACAGGCTTTAATGTGGGCTCATTTCTTGGTGAGGACAGAGAGTCGGTATTGCCTTTGGAGCAGGCCAGTTTGTCAGAGGATGAACAAGAAGCCCTCCATTTCCGTTCAGCCACCCTACACTTGCGTTTAAGTGTAGCTAGGTCAGAGTCATACCAGGAATTGCACTTGGCTTTGGACTTCAAATGGATCCTCGGGACAGGGGCAAGAGTATCAGAAATGGAAGAGTTGAGCAGAGACAGGGCTAGGTCACGTTGTGAGTCAACCAGAGGTGTAGGGGGGAGAGAAGGTTGCGTGTGAAAGCCTCCAGTGACAAACGCTTCATGGGACGGATATCGAAAAGGTCGGTGGCAGTGTTACGGTAGGCCTGGACGGGGGGGAAGAGAGGGAGAGATGAGAGGAGAGAAGGAAATGATTGCTCCAGGAGAGAGAGGAGTGGTTAGAGTAAGGGAGAGGGGGAGGTCCGAGGAGATCAAGATATCAAGTGTGTGCCCTGCAGAGTGAGACTGGCCAGAGGGGAGGATAGAAAGGGAGAGGGAGTCGCAGAGGTGAAGGAAGAGTACAGAGGAGGAACAAGGAGAGTCTAGATGGAAATTGTGGTCGCAGAGGAGGAGGAGTTGAGTGGTAGAGGCCAGTAGGGAGGAGGAGAGGTCCGCCCACTCAGAGAGAAATTAGGTGATTTGACTAGGAGGCCGGTAGATAGTAGCCATAGTAAGAGAATGGTTAGGAGAGAGCCTGCAGACGAGGCAATTCAAAAGAGGATTAGGTCTAAGTGGGAATGATAGAGGCAGGAATACACTGGAGAAAGATCAGGGCTACACCCCCACTGGGCTGGGAGGATCTGGGTGCAGAGAGGATCTTGTAGCCATCAGGGAGGAGAGTGTCAAAGCTTGTGACAGAGGTAACCGTGAACCATGTCTCAGTAAGACCAAGGACATCAAGGTCAAGTTCTTCAAGGAGGTGGCAGATGTCAGAGAAGTGTTTGACAGCAGAGCGAAAGTTGAGAGTGGCAAGGTGAAGGAGGTTGCCAGCCTTAAAGACCCTCTGGGGTGGGGTACAGATCAGAGGTACACCCTTTGGAGCAGAAGAACCCCTAGGTGGGGAAGAGGAGGAGGAGGACGAGGGAGCGGCAGAGGGCAAGGTAGCCGAGGGGATTAGGAGGAGACAGCAGGAGATGAAATGAAATTGATGAGGCGGGGGAAGCGCCTAACAAAGAGGAGGAGATTGGCTGGGGGCCTTGGACCATGACAGTGCCATTAAGGTAGACATTAATTATGACTTTAGAGGAGTCGAAGGAAGCCATGAGAATTTCCCAGCGAGTGCCACCATAAATGAAAGAGGACGAGATGGGACAGAGCACAGAGATCATATTAAGAGTCCATAGATCTGGCGAAGGAACGACAAAGAGGATGTCAATAAAGGTCTGTCTGGTGGAAGCGTTGGTATAGGTGTCAGCAATAGGAAGACCAGGGTTAGAGGCCACAATATCCTTTTTGAACTTCTTCCTACCAGACTTAGTGAGAATGGAAGGATAGTCAATGGAGAAGCAGTTGGACAAGATTGGAGACACAGAAAGCGGCATGTGAGGAAGTGCAATATGTTAACAGTACATGTAAGTAACTGCCACCTGATGTCACCAGGTGCAGAATGTTGCAATACATGGCATTTGATAGCAGTGGTTAAAAATTAGAATATGCTTGTTGAGATGCCTGTTATAGGGTAAGTAACAGCAACCTTTTATATATATATTTATAAAGATGTTGAAAAAAGTACTTAAAAAAATATAAGATACCTGTACTAAGTCTTTTTAGATGTAGATATTGTTAAATCTGCAAATAGAAATCTTGGAAAGTTTCACAGTATTTTTTGATGCAGGAGACTGTGAATGACAGGAGGTGTACTCCGAGAGTTGAACTGTACATCTGAAGTGTTGAACGAGGTGACAGGGTTACATGTAGAGTTTTTGGATGTGATTGGTGTATGGGTGTGTGACTGTTTGGAAGTAGCCATAGAGATAGTGTTACAAACATAAAAGTAAAACGTGTGCAAGGGCTTATCTGTGTGACGGTGTCCGCAGATGTTAAGAGGGATTTCTGAACTCTGACCTGGAGGAGCAGAGGTTCAGAAGGCCAGCCTAGTTTCTTGGAACAGGGTAACCTCTGGACGAGCCAGACCAATCAGGGAAGCTATGGCGGTGGTCAAGATTAAGTCTCAGGAGGGGTGAGGGTGACTGAAAGACCTCAATGAGCACACAAAGCAAGGACACTTACAAATTGCTCCAGACAGGTGTTATATTAAAAATATAGACACATTTATTACAAGGCCTTTGTAACATCGACCATAGAAAAGAATCACAATAATACTGAAGTAAACCAACACATCACAATCAATACAATATATATACAAGACCGAGGGGTCTAAGGAGTTAAAAACACGAAATATGTAGACCACCTAGATGGGGAGGAAAACAGGCAGTGCAAGTAATCATTAGACCCAGTTCGACATCAGAAATACACCTAACTAAGAGGCAGTCCAGGCCCTATGAAGAGAGGAGCCTTATGCTCAATAGTACACGCACACGCTGGTGCAAATGGACAAAATAGGGTCTCTTCAAGAGTCTCTGATGGTTCAGGAAGGTGGATGAGGCGATGAAGAACAAGTCCCCCCTACTCAAGCAAGACCTCCAGAGGGCAGAGGCAGGGTGAGAGTGCGGGAGGGAGTCGTTATTTCGCAACAGCGGTAGAAAAGTAATGGACTCCTGCGCAAGGGGCCACCGGTTGGGGTATGGACTACTCACCGGTCCCCGACGCAGGCAGACCCAGACTTCGACAGTTCAGTTCACTTTGCTGGCAGGTTCGGATGCGACAATCAGGACGTCTCGACACCGTGTAGTTTCCGCGGTAGCAGGATTCAGGGTCGAGGGGGTCACAAGTGCAGTGAACTTGCACAGGTCGTTGCCACAGCAGGGCAACACGGTAACCGCCTTTACTCTGGTCCGGGCGCACTCGTCTCACTTCAGACCTGGGAATGGCAAGTGTACAAAATTTGGTGTGAGGGTGTCGGGGACACAGAGCAAGCAGGATACCAAGTTTCGAGGGTTTCCTCGAAACGGCGGCGGTGACAGAACAAACGTCCCATGTAAGCTGGTCAGCCCACTGGTTGGCCCAGGGACACTTCCAAAGAGGCTTACTTGCAGGGTTTGAGGAAGGTGCCGAGAATAGTTGGTCCCACTATTCCAAAGGGTCGAAGCGCCTTCGCAGACCGTCTAGGACGATCAGATGCAGACGGGTCTCGCAGGACGACAGCGGGCTCAGGGTGCCAAACCTTCCAGCGGGTCACCAGCGGTTCCTCGAATCGGCTTCTTGTTGCAGGATACTTGGCTCCTTATCCTTTGTTCGTGTGAACTCAGGAGATCGACATGGTAGTGGTGTTTTCGGCCTCCTCTTATCCAAAGTTCCCTTTGCGCCAAAACGGAGAGGACCCAATGGGAGATCTGCTCACAAACACTCACACCATTCGTGGACCAATCACGGACCACGGTGGTCCCATGCATTCAGGACACTCCAGACTCTCTAGCACCCTACATCCTGGAGGTACACACACAAGGCATGCACAAGGCATGCAGAAGCCTGCGAAAGCTTTGGGTTTCGCGGGAAAGTGCGTGAACAAATAAGGGCTGACCCGGGTCGGCTTTACCTGGGGAAGGTGAAGGGGCACGATGGCCAAAGGACAGGACAAATAACCACGTGGCATGGCCATTTTGGAGCCAGGCCATCTATTCGTGCCAAACGCGGTAAGCACGGATAACATGGCAAAAAAGGGTTCAAAACATAAGATAAACGATAGCTGTCACCAGTCCTGTCTGTGACACACCTGCACAGTTCATAAGTCCAACGAGAGTTTCTAGGGCCTTTGGAATGACTAGAGACCCAAGGGTGCGGTAACATAAGTTACATTGCACTCTTGTTACATGTTGCACAAAAGCAGCAACATGAGGAAAGGACTAAGGAAACAAAGTCTCCCAGTACTGACTGTCTTAAGGGCATGTCAGTTTCCCCATAAGAAGTGAGCGAAAGCCCAGAGGAGTGCGGCGGAGAGCGCGCTTCTCTGGCAAAGGTTAGATCAGGGTGTAAAACAGCAGCAAAAAGTTTGGGGGTTGACACATGGAGGGAAAATTACATTCAAATATAAAATCTTTCCTAACAGCAGACATCGGCAATAGTCTGCGGACACACACGTGCCATCTGGGTCTTTAGGCGGAGAGTGCGGACAGCTGCGATGTCCGTGGACATTGGGGATTAGCCAATCAGTTTTTCTTGGTGTGGAGGAGTAGTACAGGAGTACAGGAGTACAGGGTAGCAAGTTCTTTCTTAATTGTGTGAAGTGAAGTGGTGGAAAGATGGCTATGGCTATGAAGAAGCAGAGTGTGTGGATGCTAGAAGATTCATGGGTATACTGGTTAAAGGTTTCCACCGAGCACCATGCCATCTGTGCTAATCTTGGATTGGAAGAAGTGGAAGTGTCCTGGTGTTTTATTTTTTATTTTATTTTATTACATTTGTTACACACCCAGACCCTGAGGTATCACGGTGAGGTTACAGACAGCTTAGAATTAGTTGGTCAGAAAAGAAATTACAGTAAATATACAATGACATAATCAGTTATACAGCAAATTTACATTGTTATAGAATTACAGTGAGCAGTTATACAGCAGGTATGTGGTATTATTTACAAGTTCTGAGAAATACGACTTCATTGATATTGGTTGAATAACCAGGTTTTTAGCATTTTTTTTAAAGCCGGGGAATGATTCCTCTTGTTTGATGCTGAGAGGGAGGGAATTCCAGTGTTTGGGGGGCTAGGCATTGGAAGCTGCTACCCCCAGCTCTGGATTTACTAAAGCAGGGGGGGGTTGCCATTAGTAGGTGGTTATTAGATTTTAGCAAACGACTGGATTCTTTTTATGCTATGGCATTGTTCAGGTAGATGGGTGCTTTTTTGTAAAGATGCATTTAAAAGCAATGGATAGTGTTTTAAAGATGATTCTGGCTTTAATGGGTAGCCAGTGGGAATGTCTTGTTATCTTGGAAATATGATCGAATTATTTTATGCCTACCGCAGCCCGTAATGCTTTATTTTTTATTAGTTGTAGTTTGTTGAGGTTGGAATTGGAGGTTCCAAGTAGCAAGACATTGCAATAGTCGAGCTTTGATATGATCAATGCCCTGGCTACGGTAATACAATTGATCGGTGTTAGAAATTGGCGGCTTAGGGCAATAAGTTTAGCGGTGTAGGCGGTGGTGGATGAGAGTGTACTTATGTGTTTGGCCATAGTGAGGGTAGCGTCAATGTAGACTCCTAGAGTTTTAACTTGCTTGAGAACCGGTATCATCGTGCCGTCAATTTTAATAGCTGAGCAGTCTCGGTAGAGAGTGCATATTTTGGTTTGGGAGCCTTCGGTGAGAATCTCTGTCTTCTCCTCGTTGAGGCAAAGGCTGTTCAGGGCCATCCAGTTTTGTATTATGGCATGGATTTTTTTTTTTTTTTACATTCAATTTTTATTGATTTTTAGAAAACAACAGCATAGGTACACAAATCACAAGATTTGGGCAATCGCCCTCAACAAGTCAAACTATAGGCCATTATTCCCTGCGTTTATTCCCCTCCCCGCCCCCTCCCACCCATCCCATACAGTATCTCAAGCGATGCAGTCTGCTTATAGAAGTGATGCGGCATAGGGCAGCGTCGATCCGGGCTTTTTCCGCCAGTGTTCAACCGGCTTTCCAAGTTCTAGGCCATTCGTTCCTTATCAGGGCTTATTTTTGGGCCGGGCCAAGGACACTTGAGAGTCTCAGGACGTGGCCTCTGTATTGCCAAACACCTCTTGAAATTGTAGCCAGTTTGTCTCTATTTGGGTGCTTGAACCATGTAAGGCCGCTGTAAGTCTTTCCATAAGGAATATGTCTTTGGCTATCATCACCCATTCTTTCTTCGTGGGGAGGGCGGGCCTCTTCCATGTTCTGGCGTGAGCCGCTCTGGCTGCCAACAGTAGGGAGTGTGAGAGGTCTGGTAATTTTTCCCAGTGGTCATCCCTATGCTGCAGGCGAAACAGTATCAACATCGGGTCCAGTGGGAGCACACCTTCTCCCACCTCTTTCAGCCAACTGAGGACTTTGGCCCAATAGGTTTGGACCTTTCTGCATGTCCACCACATGTGCCAGTAGTTTGCCCTTTCCCCACACCCGTGCCAGCAAAGGGGGATTACATCTGGGAACATCCTAGAAAGTGTGATCGGGTCATACTGCCATCTGTGCAAGAGTTTAACAGCATGGGTTTTGTATTGGCAGGAAATCGAGGTCTTAAATGATTTACTACAGAGTCGCCCCTAGAGACTGTCTCCGATCCTACAACCCAAGTCTCTTTCCCATTTCCCTCTGAGGCTTTTGGTGGTTCCCTCCCGGGGGGTTAAAAGGGCAGAGTACAGGAGTGAGATGAGGCCTTTCATTACTACATGGGTGTCTAAGATTTTCTCAACCAGAGTGAGTTTTCTTTGTAATTTGGGCTTTAGATTTGCTTTCATTAGGATTCCCTTAAGTCTCAGGTAGAGGAGTGGGGAGAGCCTGCCTATTCCCAAGGATTCTTCAAGCTCCTGGATACTTATAAAGGAATCCTCCCTGACCAACTGACCAACTCTGCATAGGCCCGGGTCAAACCAGGGCTGGTAGTGTTCGTGGCCTGGGATTTCCTCTAGAACTGGTGTGGACCAGATGTGACTCATGGGGGAGGGCCAAGTGGCCACCTTCTCACCGTGTCCCTTAACCTCCAGCGCCTTCCACATTGTTACTAATATTGGGTGTTCCCTAATTCTCCTTGGGAGCTTTTTCATCTGGACCCATAACCACTCACCCACTGTGCAGGGCTCAGGAGGGAGTTTTCAAGGAAGACCCATTGTTTGTTGGGGTCCTCTCTGAGGTGGGGGGCCAGGTTTCTGAGCTGGGCTGCTCTGTGGTAAGTTCGTAAGTCTGGGAGGCCGACCCCCCTCTATCCTTGGGGGGGGTGAGTGTTTCATAACCTATTCTGGGTTTCTGGCCTTGCCATACGAATTTCGTTATGCGTTTTATGCTTCTTTAAGGAGTGCTTCTGGGGCTTCTAAAGGGAGCATCTGGAAAACGTACAGGACCCTGGGGAGGAGGTTCATCTTTACAGTGTTTATCCTTCCCATCCACGAGGTTTGCCCCCTACCCCATGTCTCCATATCTTTGAATAAGTTGTCGAACAGCGGGGGTAATTTGCCTGGCTTAGATCTTCGTGGGGCCGGACGATATTGATCCCCAGGTATTTGATCCCTTCGGTACAAATTTGAAAACCCAGGGGGGACAGTTCCGTCAGGTCCCTGTCTGCATCTGGGGCAAAGGGGAAGATCATAGACTTCCCTATGTTTATCCTGGAGCCTGAGAATTGGCCAAACCGTTCAATAACCCGGACGGCAGCCGGGACAGAACTAGTTGGTTCCCTCAGGTGGAGCAGTATGTCATCTGCATAGAGGCCGAGCTTGAAGGTCCGACCTCCAATGTCAATACCGCGGACCATCGGGGCCCATCTGATGTACTCCGTGAGTATTTCCATGGTCATGGCGAACAGGATTGGGGAGAGGGGGCAGCCCTGCCTCGTCCCCCTTTGAAGGCTGAATGTTCGTGACAGACGACCATTTACCGTGACTCTAGCAGAGGAGTTTGTGTATAGGGCATTAATGGCTCGCCTGATTCCCTCGCCGAAGCCCAGTTTGACAAGGACTCTGTGTAGAAACTCCCAATCCACCCTGTCGAACGCCTTTTCGGCGTCGATGGCCACCAGGACATGGTTGTCTCCCTTCGGGGCCGCTTCCCTCATGAGGTGCAGTGTTTTTCGGAGGGTGTCTGCCCCCTGTCTCCCCTGTATGAAGCCCACCTGGTTGCAATGGATGAGTACCGGCATATGGCTGTCTAGTCTCGTGGTCCTTTTTTTGGAAGCCCCCTCTCTAATCAGAACACCCCTCCAGGTCGTCTTTGCAGCCTCTCAAACTATCTCTATGTTGACTTCGCCCGTGTTGTTCAGTTCGAAATATTCATTGATCGCCTTCTCCATCTCCTCCTTAAAAACCACATCCCTTAGTAGGAGGCCATTGCATTTCCACAGGGATTCTCTGCGCTTCAGACCCGATACACTAATATCTGCCCAGACCATATCATGGTCCGACCAGCTAACCGGGCGGATGATGCAGGACTCCACTTGGCTCATGTTCTGGTGCCCCATGAAAAGGAAATCTATTCTCGTTCTGGTGCCATGGACCGCTGAGTAAAAGGTGTATCCCTTTCCCTCCGGATGCAATTCCCTCCATGTGTCCACGAGCCCATAGCCCCACATCAGCTCCCGGAATTTCCCCTGGGGTCTACCCCCTCGGCTGCCTAGCGGGATGGCCCCTCCACTATGATCTAATTCCCGATTTGCCCACATGTTAAAGTCTCCACCCAGTATTAGGAGCCCGTCTGCCCTGGCCATTATCTCTCCCATTGCCTCTTTGAGAAATTCAACTTGGCCCACATTAGGACAGTAGATAGCTGCTAGGGAGACCCTGGAGTTGTGCAAGTCACCCGATATAATCATGGCTCTACCGTCCACCCTCCCCCACCTGGTTACCTCTGTGAGTCTCTGGTTTCTCTGCAGGATGATCCTGACTCCACTCCGTTTCATGGGAGCGGATGCCCAGAAGGTCTGACCCACGTGTGCTCCTGGGATGGCCCTCTCCTCTCTCGTGACCGTTCTAGTTTCCTGGACAAAGAGGACATCTATTTTAGCATTCTTCATTTCCCTCCCCAAGAGGGAGCACTTTGCTGGGGAGTTCAGACCCTTTACATTGAGTGAACCAATTCTCAGTGACTCAGCCCGGCCCCTATTCTCATTGTCTGCCATTGGGTCCTTGTCTTGTGTGTATCGTCTTCCCGGATCTGTGCTTGCTGCCGCCTTCCAATGCATTTTGAGACTGTGTGGGTCCCCCAAGTCCCCAACCCCAACTCCCTCCCTTCCCTCCTCTCCCCTCCCCCTCTTTATCACGACGCCTGCCAACGGGCAAGCCACCAGGGAGAATGCAAGTCCATCCACTGCAGACCCCTTGTTAAGCTCAGCGTCCCCGGCCAGGGCTGTTTGATTCAATCTCTCGGTTTCTCTAATAGCGAGCCTCTGACCACTTAGTCCCCTTCGGCTTCCGTTGTGGGGGTGTTTAGTTTCTTGAATTTCCTTCAGCCCTTTATCTTCTTCTTTGTGGACCAGGGGCCCTCTGGCTCCCTCCTGGGGCCCCGAGGCTCCTGCACCTCCATCTTGTTTCCTTCCTCTGGGGGATCCCCTTTGAGTACCTGCAGCACTTGGGATGCCTCCTTGCCGCTGGTCACTCTATAGTCCACTCCTGGGCGCTCGAAAGACAAGGAGAATGCGAAGGACCACCTGTATCTTATGTCCTGACTGGTGAGCCACTGGGTGAGTGGCCGGCACTCTCTTCTGCGGGTAAGAGTGAAAGCCGAGAGGTCCTGGAAAATCCTCACTGTGTCTCCTTCGAACAAGAAACTCTCCAGCCTTTCCGCTTTCTCGAGGATCTCCATTTTTTCTCTGTAGCGGAGGAAGCGCACAATTATGGACCTTGGGCAGCCCCTCGCTCCACCTCCTCCTCGGTGGGCTCTTTCCAGCTGGACTTCCTTGCCCCCCTCGAGTGTGAAGAGTTGGTTGATGAGGCCCTGAACCTTTCTCCCCACGTCTGTGGCAGTCTCGCCTCTCTGTTGAGTAACACCCATAATGCGCAGGTTGTGTCGGCGTTCTCTATTCTCTAGGTCGTCCATTTTAAGGGCTATGCCCTCCTCTCTGATTTCTAGGTCCGTTAGCCTCGCTTCGTATTTCATGTCTAACAGGTCCATTTGGAGGTGGTTGTTTTCCATTCCCTCCATTTTTTCCTCGAGTGTCTCCACTCTCCACCTGAGATCGACTATAGAGGCTTGTATGTCCGTTCGAATCGCTTTTATCTCCTAGAGGATGTCCTTGAGGTCGTCCTTCGTTAGCACTGCGGGGGGGGGGGGTCGGCACTCGAAGGCATGGTGACTCTGTGTGGTTCGCTGAGGGGTGCGTTGGACCGGCAGAAGCGCTGGAGGGAGCGGATTGCGCGCGTGGGCTGGGTCGGTTCCAGGGTTCCGGTCTCTAGGTGCACTTTGGAGTATGGGTTAGGGCGGGGGTGCCTCTCACCCTGCATTAATGCCTTGAAGTTTCCTCTGGTCGTCTTGGGCCCCGGCGATGGCTCAGGTCCTCACGAGGGTGGCTGAGATTGTAATTGGGGCCAGTTTCCCCAGAGGCGTCACGACTGAAATGTTCCATGGGGACCCCTGTACTCCAGGGGGGAAGGCCGTGCCAGCTTTTACGGGATGAGTTGCGCTGGTCCGTGCCCAGATGGCGCCGAGAGGGGGCAAACACAGTCCGCCGACTCTCAGGTATCAGTTCTCCCCCCTGCGCTCCTCACCTTCTTCGGGCCGTCGGGGGCTGCCACACGTCCATTGTGGGCTCGGACCCCTTCACTGGAGGCCCCTTTTCGAGTAGGCCTCCGTGCGCAGGCGATGGGTCGGGAAGCTCCCGGAGTCCTGATTTGCTGGTGGTAATTTCCCGGGGAGGCCCCGCATAGGAGCGGTTCTTGGTGGTGGGGGGCTCCCACCAGGACGCTCCACTCGCCCCTGGCCCCGCGCGATGTCCACACACCACCGGGGCAGAGCTCCAGGGCCCGCTCGGCGTCCGCGCACGGTGGGGGCGTGCTCCAGCGTCCTCCTCTCAATGATATGGGCGCGGGCTGCGGCCACGGAGGCGATGACCGGCGGCTCCGGGCTCCACGGCGGGGCCGGCCGAGGCCTGGGGCACCGCGAGATGTGACGCCCCCAGTGGGTCTGCTGCACGGCATCCGAAAAGGTGTCCTCTCTGTTGCTCAGCGAGCGGGGCCTCAAATCGGGGCCAGGCTGTGTCTACTTTCGGAGGAGCGCTCGATTCGTTGGGCCGCTGCCACGGGGGCGCACGTTCCCGTCGGGGTTACTCCAAACTCCTGGCCGGGGATTGGCTCAGAGTGCTAGGCCCTGCGGTGGTGGAGGAGCGCTGGTCTCACACGTCCAGCATGCTCCGCGCCCCCTGGCGGTCTCTATGGCATAGATTATATTGATCGTCAGTGTGTCTTGGGTGTAGTTACCTGAAGAGGTACAAGGATCTGGGTGTCATCTGCAAAGTTGGTGTAGATGACACCCATATTGCCAAGAGCTGAGAAGAGGAGCTTGGTATATGCATTATAGAGTGTAGGTGAGAGGCACGATCCTTGTGGTACTCCAATGGGGACTGGGATGGGATCTGCAGCTTCTTTGCCTATATTGACCCTGGATGTTCGTTCATCTAGAAAGGATTTCACCCATAAAGTAGCACCCTTGGAGAAATTGAAGTCTTCAGCTAGGGTGGAGCAGAGTGTATTGTGGTCCACAAGGTTGAACGCTGCAGATAAGTCCAACAGAAGGAGGATGCAGAGTTTTCCTGTGTCCCTGATGGAGTCCATCTGAATTTTTAAGTCAAGGAGGGCCGTTTCCGTGCTGTGGTTAGGCCTAAAACCATATTGACGGGTTCCAAGGAGCTGATTGTGTTCCAAGTGGGCTTAGACTTGAGAGTAGGCTATTTTGTATAACATTCTGAGTAGAAAAGGGACTCTCGTTATGGTTCGGTATTTTGTAGGCACAGTAGGGTCTAAAGTAGTTTTTCTTAGGAGGGGAGTGACCCAGGCTTCTTTATTGCTGGCTGGGACCAGGTTGGAGTTGAATGAGGCGTTAACAAAATTAGTTATTATGGGATTGAGAGTGTAGGCGCATGATTTGACTATTTGCGCTGGGGCAGTGTCTCCTTTACAATCAAGGCCATTAGTTTAGTAATAGTGTCAAGCACTAGTTCTTGGGTGACTGGGGTAAAGTAAAATAGAGTTAATTTCTTTAAGAGAAGAGTGTAGGGCTTCTGCTTTGGGGTCTTGGATGTCATTAAATCCTAGGTTCATGTCTCCAAGGATGATGCATTTGGTTTTGGGTTTGATGAGAGGAGCTAGCAACAGCGGAATGCCCACGTCAGGATGGTTGTTGGCGCTAGGTGTTCTGTACACTACCACAAGGTTAATTGTGGTTTTATGGTTAGAGGCAAATTTAGCTAGTAATTGCAGTCATGTTTTTGCTATGATAGCAACTCCACCTCCACAAGAATGGGATCCATCAGTTCTGAGGATGGTATAGTCTGGTGGGATGGCAAGTGTAAACAAAGGGCCAGAGGTTTGGTGAAGCCAGGATTCTGTGACTACTAGGAGTTCTAGATTTTGTTTGATGATGAGATCATGTATTTCAATGGCGTTGGCTCCTAAGGATCGGCGTTGATGAGGGCCCCCTGGAAGCCAGTGGGGAGAACCTGGTTGGAGATGATTGTAGACATGAGGGTTTGTGAGAGAGGTGTGGTGGGTGTTTGTTTGGAGTTAGTGTTAGGCTTGTAATGGCATGGGTGCACTCTAGGCGGTGTCTGTTTAAGTGTTTTGTAGGCTGGATGGAGGCAGTAAGAGTGATGCATAGTACATGATCTTAAGCAATGGAGTCTGGTCTTGCCCAGGATGGGGAGAGAGTGGGGTTCCTCTGAAGTGACGTGGGTCTGTGAGAGCCTTGTTAAGTGGAGGATGGTGTTGGGTACTGTGACAAGAGTGACGTTATTGGGGCTAGAGGAGTAGGAATGGTCTCGGATAGCCGGGAAGGGAGGCATAGAGGGCAGGAAGAGGGTGGGGCATGTGATTGGGTGATGTTGGTTGCAGGCCAGTTTGGAGAGGCCATATTTGTTTGTATCTGGTGTAATGACTCCCCGTGCAGAGAACGCTGTTCTGAATAATACAGAATGGGAACATGACGACGAAATACCAGTCTAGCATGGTTATATGTGCCTAGGTTAGGGCAGAGGTGCCTTGCGAGGGGGACTGTTATGGAACAGTGATGGCCATAAGTTAAGGAGCAACTATTCATGTGAGTAGGTGGGCTCAAGGGAGGGTCATTAAGGCGGCTGCTTCCTAGGTAGCACAGCAGATGAAACTGTGAAATGTCGGGCCGAGAGATGAAGATGTACACTGTAAGAGGATTCAATTCAACACTACAGCTAAGTCAATGCCTAGTCTGGGATACTGAATGGAAACCCTTATTGATATATCTTTATGTCCAGTTCATGCGTTCTGGATGACTACCCCTATATAACACCCCTCTCTTAGAATCCCCCTGACCCCACTGAGCCAAGAAGTAGGTTTGTTTTGCAAATTTAAAAGATTTATTTGAAAAAAATTAAACAATGTATAGATATATCACACTTTGATAATAAATTAATAATTGGATATCACACTTAATCTGATATGATAAAGATTAACAACGGAGAATCTGGCACTAGCACACTTCTTTATAATCACTAAGGAGTTGACATGAAATGGATAAGGTAGCACACTGGTAAATAGGGACAGAATAATAATGTGATAGAGAATGCTTTATAGTGTTCAAATGGATGCAATGTTGAATGAAATGCAGTACAGAAAATCACTTGATAGGATTTCAGCAAAAGACAATGTAATCACTTTCTTGGACAATTCACCCCCCCCCCCCTTTTATGCAATGCAAGGAAATGGAAGGAAAGCACACAGTTCTCAGAAATGCAATCAAATGTAATTCAGTTCACCCCAGCAAGTTTACACTACAGAAGTTGGAAACACAGGCCCAAAATGTTTTTATATGTGCTGGCAATGAAGTGAAAAATATGCTAAAATGCTTTTAATTCCCTCTAGAGGTTTAGGGTGAGTGGTATATGCTTTGAATAAGTTCAGGATCACTTTAGCAATGCTCTATAATGGTTGTCAGGATGCAAACGAATTTTTTTCAACGGAAGGCAAGCAGCAGCAGATTTTTACACGTGGAAAAACTTGCAAATCGCGGCAAAATTCGCGGGTGCGCCGGGCGCGATTACAGAGGAACTACAAGGACTAGCAATATCGTTTTGGGGTCCTGGGAAAGCCTAGGATCTCAGCTTCCAGATGAAAGTTACTGCAAGTCTCTAGCACAAACGGTCGCGGAGATATGAGCGATTAAATAAAGGTCGTTTTTCAGATTTGAAATTTTAAAGTTCAAAAAGACAAGTGCAGCTTGCAACTAGAAAATGACAGGTGACAGTTAGGAGACAGTTCTACTTAGATTAAAATAGGATTGAATTATATTATTTTAACTAAGAGATTGGTTATGCACAGTTTGCTAGGTACTCACACTATATTCTTGAATTAAATGGGCCTCGCCACGGATCTGGTCAGGTTTTAGACTGGACTCTGGTCTCTGCACTTCACAGTGATCTGGGTCAGCTCTCTCTGGTTCTGCTAACAGTGGTCTGGGTCAGCTCTGCTCTCTCTCTGGTTCTGGAAATTTGATAGATTTGAAGTCTCTATGTTGGCTCTCTGAAGGTTGATGGAGGTAAAGTATGGATTTTCCCGGCAGAGCTTCCAGCTGCAAATGGATTTGAAGGTCCCTATCTGTCCTGTCTGTCTGCTTTTATCTGTTTTTAAAATGGGTGTGTGTGCAGCATCACTAGACCCTACCCCTCTCCACTTATCATTGGCCAAGCTTTCATTTCTCCCCTGATTGGGGGAGCTAAGTTGTGTCAGAGTGATGTCATTTTACAGCCTGCAGAAAGCCCACTCCTCCTGTCAACTTGCACACAAATCTAGATTTGAACCAAATACATATTTGCACAGGTACACATTTGTTTAAAATTACATGCACCCCTCACATATCACAGGAGGTATCCCCTGTTCAAACTCTGCTCTTCCTGGGGGCTTGCATTCAGAAATGGCACATATTTCACTTTTTAACTGATTTTGCAATGTCGGACATTAACCCAAATTTACACACATGTGCGCAAGGAGTATGGACATTAGTTGATGAAGTGTCAGATTTTTCACATGCACACATTTTGAGTAATATCCTCTTTTCGGCTAAAACCCCCCTGAACATACCACCGGGTCCTAACACGTCTTCAAATGTGCACCGAAAAATCACAAGAATTATGGTATCATTTAAATAATTTTCACAAGTCCGTACTATGAGTTATTCATCTTTTTAGAGTTATGTTCTGGCCCCAAAGGGGTGTGGCTTCCCCCCAGCACAAGGTTGAATTTCTGGTTTTTCCAGTTCTGCCAAGCCAGCTTGCTCTCACAGGGAGTGCTCCTCCCCTGTCCTTCCAGGAGGAAGCTCCATTTACGACATCTGCAATAAACCATCTGCCTGGGTGAAGGGGGTTGCATTGTTCAGAGCTCCTGTATTCTGTGGGGGCTCCCCTTAATTCAATTATCAGAGAGATGGCATATCCTTAGTGTGGCCAGCAAAAGGCAGATAGGCCTGGGAACACAGCTGTGACTCAAGTTTCACTCCTGATGGGGGGTAGTTGGTGGGCAGAATTCAGTTCCTTAAGCCAGGTTTCAGATAAAATGTCACTTTTCGTTCCCCAGTTTAAGTCAAGACATTTTTTTACATATGCAGCTAGAATGCTGATTCTAAGTTCAAAACTATGACATTTAAACAATTGCAGCCTATGTGACACTCAAAAATAGGTCACTCATTTCTTTTAAACATTTAGATTTTTAGTGTCTTTCAGTCCAAATTTACTTAAACTGCTGAAATCCACAGCTCAGCCAGTCTTGTTATAAACCTTCAAGTCACTTCAGAATATAACTTTACATTGGATCCACCTCTCAGTAAGTCTTTCTTTGGCTTGCCTTGGGTTCATTTATTCAGTTTTACACCCAAAAAATAAAATCTGGTGTTGTTTTAAAACGCCGGCTTTTTGATAGTGGTGAGTACTGGTACTGCACCCCTTTTTGGGATTTAAGAAAATGAATTCCCAACAGTTATGGGTTTGCTTTTGGCAATCAGCATTGCCATTCCCAATGGTTTCAGACTACTGTGTGGGTAGTCCAATGGTGGTTTTAGGCAGTGTCCTTCTGTGCCCATAACATCGGCAAAAATGAGTGGCAGCCTATTCTTCATGCATTTCCCTGTGCATTTTCTGGGAAGCTCTGGCCATCATGATGTTTTCCATGTCAGTACTGCACAGTTTTGAGGTAGGGCTTGGATGCGTGGATAAAAACATCCCACAAGCCCCCCTCTTGCGATGGCCATTCTATTTCACTAATGGGACTCGCAAGACCTGGGATGTTTCCTCATCTTCTTCCAATAGATGGCACAGTTCAGCATCTTTTCCTCCATCCGGTACTGATCGATCGGTTCTCCTCGCCGGTCCAGATGGGAATATTGTGCGGTACTCTGGGCCCCTTGTGTCTCTGCTCCCGGTCTCCTGATCGTCCTCCTTGGCCCGTCTCCAGGTTTTCTTTCTCCTAGGACGACAAAGGAAGAGCAGCAATACTTATTCATAGACATTTTTCCACCACTGTTGAGATAGTGGGGCAGCATATGCATTTCATCATAACGAAACATTACATTCTTATTTTGAAAAAAAAACAGTATAACTAAGAGACAGTTTCATGCAAATCACAATATTTTAGAGACTAGATGTGGTATGTTTTATGGTTGGAACTGAATTAGTCTGAGACAGTACCCGCTAGGATTCCAGAGGATTCCTCCAGTTGTTGCAGAGTGTGCCTGGGATGGCAACATTTCAACTGGTTTATGTGGACCCACTTGTCTTCCCCCTCTGCCAAAGGACCTTTGGGGATGTGGATTTTGTAGGCCACAGGGGAGATCTTGTCGATGATCTCAAAGGGTCCCTTCCATGTAGGCAAACATTTTCGCTGTTTTGCCTGGTTTCTTTGGAAGTTGTATAGATAGACCCGGTCCCCCACCTGATATTCCTTCCTGGAAGTCTTCAGGTCATAGTGGGTCTTCATGCTATCAGCCGATCTTTCTAGATTCCGCTGAGCATAAGCAAAAGCATGTTGGAGGTGTTTCCTTAAATTCTCCACATACTCATGAGTAGTGGAGGCATTTATCAGTGTCTGCTCTTGGGTCCTATAGAGCAAATGCTGCGGAAGCACCATCTTGCGCCCAGTCATCAACTCGAATGGTGACATTTTGGTTGCAGATGAAGGGGTAGATCTGATGGCCATTAGGACCAGAGGTAATCGGATATCCCAACTTGGCCCAGAATCTGCCACAAACTTCTTTAATATGCTCACAATGGTTCGGTTATATCTCTCTACTGCCCCAGAAGAAGCTGGCCGGTAAGCAATGTGTAGCTTTCTCTTGACCCCCAGTATCTCCTACATCTTTGTCATTACTTCACTGGTGAAGTGGCTACCTCTGTCTGACTCAATCCTTTGAGGTAGACCAAAACAGGAAAAGATGTGGTTAATCATCAGGGCAGCTGCTGTTTCTGCCTTGCAATTTGGGGCTGGGAGACATTCCACCCACTTGGTAAACAAGCATGTCACAGTCAACATGTACTTATTCCCCCTAGCAGAGCGAATCACGGGGCCTACAAAGTCGATTTGTAAATCTGACCATGGCAGTGTCATCCCCCTCTTTTGGAGAGGCGCACGGTGCGTGAGAGATGATGGCTGAAATTGTGCACACACAAGACACCCCTTCAAGTATTGGTCGAGGTCCTGCCCCATGTGTGGCCAGTATGCAACCTCTCTTAAGATTTCCAATGTTGTGTGAAACCCCCTATGACCGGCGGTGGCCGCATCATGGGCGTGACTTAACATCAGGCTTCGGAATGAGGGGAACCACCCACTGATCGTGGCCAGCTTTGGATTTCCTTACCAACAAACCGACTTGGATCCGGAACATTTTTGGACATTTCATCAACACTCTTAGGTCCTCTTTCTCAATGTAATCGGTATCCGTCAGGGGAAAGTTCTCAGGGTCCTCAAGGTGTTGGTAAAACTTACCAATAATTGGATCCCCCTTCTGAGCTGTAATCAAATCAGCATCAGGGGTCTCCTTGCTCCATTGGGCAATTGAAAGGTTTTCGTGAGCATTTGTCTGGGACCTAGTGATAGCAGTGACCTGGATTTCCCCCAACAGGGACTCAATCTCAATTAGATCCCCTTGGATGGCCCCGGTTTTGGCCAGCTGATCAGCTAAGTCATTTCCAGTTTTGTCTGGTCCCTCTACTTTGGAATGACCCTTGATCTTTTTCCAATAGATGGTCATCTCATTCGAGGTGACCAGATCATCAATGTTTTGGATCAACTTCCCATGTTTCAAGGGTTTGTTGTTAGCACATAACATGCCTCTGGTTTTCCAATTAACCAGGTGCTCCACGAACCCGTTCCGTACATAATCCGAATCTGTGGTTATGACCAGTTCGTGGAGTTGATGCTGGACAGCAGTGAGGATGGTCTGATGCACAGCCATCAATTCTGCCACCTGACTACTTCGGGGACCAATTTTGTATCCAGCGGAGGGTTCTGGGGACTCATTCACCCATGCATTCCCTACCCCGGCCACCAGTTCTTTCTCCCCGTCGTTGTCAACATGGTAAGAGCATCCATCCACATAGACAGTGGGCCTTCCCTCACACTTGTCCTCTTCAAAGACTTTGTGTGGGGAATTAAGGTATGCCTCCGTGTTGTCCTTGATTTTTAGACTTTCGTCCTCGAGACAGTTTTCTCTGGCACAATCATGCAAGTCCGCCAGACCTTGCGCGAGGGGACTCTTCTTGTTTTGGCCATATCTGACTTCCACAGGAAAGCCTTGCATTGACAGAATCCAGGAAGTAATTCGGGAATTACTCACATTTCCGGCCCGGATTCTGTCACTTTGGAGATATTGCAGAGGCTGGTGTGGAGTCTCCACTATGATGTGTTCCCCCTGGATAAACGGGCGGTAATTCTTCAATGCCCACACCGTTGCCAGGAGTGCCTTCTCACAATCGTTGAATTTTTCCTCCACAGAGGATAAAGTTTTGCTCGCATAGGAGATTACTTTATTGACCTTGTCATGCTTTTGGTATAATACTGCCGTCAAGCACGTATTAGAGAACCCCGTCTCCAGGAAGAACTCCTTGTTTCTGACAGGGTAAGCTAGGCAAGGCGCTTGTGAGAGGCTTCTTTTGAGTTGTCTTACTGCCTCGGCTTGTTCTGGACCCCATTCCCACTTGACCCCCCCCTTCAGGAGATGAATCAGGGGTCTGGTGATCTCTGCGTAGCCCTCAATGAACTTTCTGCTGTAATTAGTCAGTCCAAGGAGGCTCCTTAGTTCCCGCAGAGTTGTGGGGTCTTTCAGTTTCTGAAGTGCTTCCACTTTCTTTTCCTGGGGACAGAGACCCTGAGGAGTAATCTCATGCCCCAAGAAATTAACACGGGTTCTGCACCACTGTGCTTTTTGAAAGGAAAGTTTTGCTCCGGCGGCCCTCAACTGGGTCAGAACATAACGGATCTCCGCTATGTGTTCCTCCACAGATGAACTTTTGATGAGGACATCATCTACATAAGCCAGGTTACCCCTCGCACCCAGGTCGGGCATGGCCTTATGTAGGAAAATGTTGAATTCATTGCCGGAGTTGAGGTATCCGAAGGGAGTCCGGGTCCATGTATACTGCTGGCCCCCAAAGGTAAAAGCCAGCTTGTATTGGTCCTCCCTACTGACCGGCACGGTCCAGTATCCATTGGTCAGGTCTATTGCAGTGAATACCTGTGACCCCTGAATCTGGGCCAGCCCTTGGTCAATGTAGGGAAGAGGCCATCGGGAAGTATGGACCCGTTTGTTGAGCTCCCTAAGGTCAGCGCAGAGTCTCCACTGGCCGTTTGGCTTCAATATTCCCAGCACCGGATTATTGAAGGTGCTGTGGACTGGACGGATTATTCCCCTGGACTCAAGGTTCTTAATTATTTCAGTAAGGGACTCCATTGATGCGAGGGGCAAACGATATTGCTTCACAAACACTGGAGTCATGCCAGGGTCCGTGGGGATTGTTGTTGTGTGGATGTCAGTGCGACCACAGTCATATGAGTCTACCGCAAAGAGATCTTGGAAATCCAAGAAAACTTGTTTCAACTTTTGCTTTTGTTCCAGAGTCACACAGGCATCAGCTAGGTTGACTCTCTCTTCCACCATCTGCCTGAAGCCTGGAAAGACTTCTGGTTTGGCTATCTCAGCGGCCTCCTCCAACTGGGTGGAGAAATCCCTGGTCAGAGTGCTGATTTGGACTGGAGGCTTCAGGTGGGAAAGGCAGCCCTCATGGACCTGGAAAATCACCTCATCCCTCCTGAAGTCACAAGTCACATCTTCCTTACCATAGGGGCAGGAAGTGTACACCAGGAAGTTCCCCCCATGCCGGGTAAAAATCCTGTCTGGTGTTGTATTGTCATCACTGTCACTGTCAAAGCAGTCCTTGGGGATTGGCCCTAACAGTTCATTTCCAAGATCAATGGAGAAATGTCGGTCATCAACCGCCATTCCAATAATGGTGCCTGCGGCTAGAGTAATACTCTTTAAGTCGCTGTTATCCACCTCTATTGGAATGGTGTCATGTTCTATGTTGACTAATGGAGTTGGGTTTACCCCCAACCCTTGCTGTTGGAGAGAAGCATTTAGATGTATGTAAGCATCAGGGTTTTGCAAATATTGTCCTCTTTTAACTTTCACTTCCAGGGAGAATTGTCAGGTCCTTTCTGGGATGGTGACTTCCTCTTTGATCTGAATTTCAACTGGATAAGGTAGCAATTGAGCTGACCTAAATGCTTTTTCTGGATCATCAAAGCCCGTGGGATTATCCGCTAATCGGGACCAAGCTTTGAAGTTTATTAGGTCCAAACTAATGGCAAAGCGATTGAGAATGTCACTGCCTAAGTAAAAGGCGGCAGTGACGTCTCGCACGACCCAACAATTATGGACTATGCTCTTGTTGCCAATGGAGATTTTGAGCATACACCTGCTTGGCAGGAGATGTTTGGAATTAGGCGCTTCCAGGTCCATTTCCCATTTGTCTATCAGTTTCAATGTGGGATTGGCTGGATCTTTTGGGAGTTGGCGGAACATGGCTTCGCTGATGAAGCTCTTACCGTTGTTCACACACACTCGAGCGAGAACAGAGTCCTTCCCATCATTTAACTGCACAGGGATGAACAACTGCTCTCCAATTTGCTGAATATCAGCCAGGCTCTGAGCTGATTTCACTTCTTTCTGGACTATAGGAGTGGGAGTTTCTGATTGTGGATTAGTATAGAATCTCAGAGTGTTTCCTTCCAGTGTGGAGTACCACTTTAGACTGGAAGGAAGGTTGATTTTCAGAAATAGAGAGGACCCCCCATCACCAGTCTGTTGTCCTACTGCTATTACTGTCACGTCTGGAATTTGGCTATTCTGGAAGTGGAATTCTACTTGGTCAGATTTTTGTTCAACCATGTGGCAGGTGCCGTTTAAACTAACATGGTTGACACTCTGTTTTAATTTTATTGGTCGGCTAGTCTGGGTCCAGAGGACCTTGTTTACGCAATCTATTAGGGGTGACAACCTTCTCAGGAGGTCATTCCCTAGTAAACAAGGGGTGCCCTCTGGGGTCACAACTATGACCGGGTGTTTCAACTTGTGTCGCCCAATTTTAATGTCCAAGTCTGCAGTCCCCTCGACGGGAATTTCCTTCCCGTCAAAGTTCTGCAGCTGTCCAGGAAGTGAGGTGAGAGGAATTTGGTAATTCTCTCCCCTTCCTGCATTCAGTTCGTCAAAGGCCCTTAGGAGGCAGACTTTCAGGGGCAAGAGATTTTGTTTCCGGTTCCTGGGTTTCCAGGGGCTGTTTACAAGTGAGGAAGGAAGCTTCCTCCAAGGCTTTACACCCCCCTTCCCCTTGTGCCTCCTCCCTGGGAACCGGTGAGTTATCGGGGTGCTGCCCCGTCATTGTTCTGGAGCACCAGGTCCAGAGTTGGGTGCGTTCTGCGCCGGCACGCCCATCTGAGGGTTCTGCTGAGCCCTCAGTATGTGACCCAGATCCCGCGCCATGTTTTGAACCTGGCGCTCTAACTGGGAAACCCGCTCAGGCTGATACGGGGCCCTGTTTTCTCCCCTGGGCTGATCCCGGGAAGGGTAGCTGTCCCTCCTCTGGTAATACCCCAGGTTGGGAAGATTTGGGTACCCCTCCACCCTTGGCCTCCCCTCTCCCGGATTCAGTGGTCTGGGCTCAGGGAATTGGGGAAAGAAGGATGGATGGTTTTGGGGCTGAAAGTTGGGTGGATACCTGGGGAAAAAGTTCTGCCCAGGATTTGGAGAATTTCTGCCCTCCTGTGGGAAGTTAGGAGGGAAGTTCCCTGGGTTAGGTGCTTGGCTGGATCCCCCCCCTTGGGCTGAAGGAGTCCACACATAACCCAGGATGGGTCGATTTCCCTTGTAACGGGGACTTACATAATCAGGAGAGCGAGGGACCCCATTTGTGGGGCTGCCTCCCTGGCTCCCTGTCTATGACTGGCCCCAGGACCTTCTGGGCCTAGCATTATTAGGTTTTTAGGCCCCCCCATCTCCAAATCTAAGACGGGGGTGACCTTTACCTCTGCCACCTTGGCAGCAGCAGGGGTGCTGTTGGCTTTGGGGGTTTTCTGGGCATTACTTTTGCTATCTACCGGTTTCTGCACCTCGTAGATGCGGGTGGCTTGTTCAATGACCCAGTCTAAAGATCTTTTCTCGTGAAAATCCCTCACGAGCTGGGTCATTATGTATTTGGGCAAGGCATGAAAAAATGTATTAATGAATTCTCTACTGTCTGTGCGCACCCTTCTGGTGGTCAGCGCAAAAGCACGTTTCAGTTCTTGCACAAATTCTTGTGGGGCCTGATCCTCCCCACATTGCAAATTGTAGGCTGCCTTGCGAGCCTCTTGAGGATTTCTATGAGTAGAAAAATGTTTCAAGATGGCCGCCTTATAGGTGGACCATCTTAAATGATTTTGGTCCTCCAGCCCTGCAAAGAAACTGGAGTACTCTGGGGAGAATGTCCACTTTACATATTGAATACAGCTTTGGCTGTTCTTCAAATGGAAAGTCTCCATCATTTGCTCAAACAACTCTAAGTGCTCCCAAACAGAATACTTGGCGTTCTTGTGATAAGGCGTGATGACACTCCTGATTGCCTTTATTTGCTTCAATGGGTCCTTAAGCAAGGCCCTTTTTGCCTTATTGGCCCTTTTGGTCCGGGTAACCCTGGTCCATTCATCTTCTGACTCAGAGGCACTGCTCCCAGAGGTTCCCGTCTGTTCTTCCAGGTTTTCCCGGATTCTGCGAGCCTGGGAATGGCTGGCAGAATGTGGGGACCTGGTCTCCTGTGTCCTGTACCGCTCAGAGGAGTCTTCAGATCCCTCCTGGCTGCCAGGATTTGATGGGTACCCCCTCCACTGACCTAACTGGGCCGAGGTTTTCAGGATGCCCTTAATGGGCCTACTCTCCTGGGGTTCCCCATTAAATTGCACTGTGCTTGGGTGCCCATACCCGGATGCCCGCCCCTCCATTCCTGGGTGGTACTGGCCTATGAGCCCCATGCTTCCGGCTGGATAGTAATCTGCCATCCCTGTGTCCCTGTGCTCATGTGCGCCAGGGGACATGGGGGTGGCAGAGTCCAGGGACTGAGAGAGATAAAGGCCTCTGGTACTAGGGCTCCTGAGGTTATGCTCAGGAGTTTCCCTTTCCCAGTGAACTTGGTCTCTATCCGCCCCTGCTCCCTGTTGCAATGCAAGAGCCTGCGCCTTCAGTTCCTCAGTTAAGGCCTTACTAGACTCTATCAGTCTCTCCTGCATCGCTACCTGTTGTTGGAGCCTATCATTGTGCTGGCAGAGAGCCTCATTCTCTCTCTGTGTTTCCTGATTGGTCCTGGAGCACTGGGCCAGTCTTTGCTGCCGGAGGGTTACCTCCTGAGCTGTGTCCCTATTGGCCTGCTCCTTTCTTGCCAGAGCATCCTCCACCTTCCTGGTGTGCTCTAACAAGTTATGGTGTTCTTTTTGGAGGTCACCCAGTCCCTGGAGGGCCAGGTGATTTTCTTCCATTTTCCTTTTTAAGTGGCAGACTTCCTGGCCTAAGGTATCTCTTTCCTGACTAAGAGCCTGCATCTGTGCCGCCAGGTCGTCCCTTTGCCTTTGGAAGGCACCAGTTTTTTGGCGCTCCTGGTCAAACTCTGCCTGGGTATCCAGGTCTTTCAAAATCAGTTTATTGCTCTCTGCCTTCTCCCTATCTAGGTGGCTTTGCAGGGTGACTACCTGCTCAGCACATGCCCTATTGGAGTCTAACTGTTGCTCCAGCTTTTTCTGGCTCTGCAGTAGGGAGTCCACACCTTCTTGGTACTCCTTCTGCAAGGCCAGAAATCTGGTATCCTGGTCAGCCTTTTCCTGTTGCAGGATGTCCATATCCCTCTTTATTTTAATGATGTGCTGTCTACTCTCATTTTCTGACTCCTGGCTCCCCTGCAGCCTCTGCTCAGAAGAGACCAGGTCAGATTGGACCTTCTCTAACGCCATCTGTCGCTTATTCGCCAGATCTTGGCTTTCAGTACATTTATCCTGCATGTCTCCCATATATAGGTACAGGTATGCCGCTATCCTAACCATCTTGTCTTGTTCATCCTTAGCTTTAGGAGCCATGTATAGTTCACTCAGGGCCACATGTAGGGGACCCTGATCTCCCCATATATCTGACCCTGTTTCAGTGACCTGTTGCGTGATGGCCTGCAACCAGACCATGCGGTCCTGGTGAGTCCACTCACCTCTCACAAATAACTTATGTAAGAAGTGCTCTCTGGCTATTTTCATGTCTACTAAGGTCGTCATTCTAGAGATTGGTCTCTGTCCTGACTTACAGAAATTAGTATTTTATTTTTGCAAAACAGACCTTTTTCTTAGAGCGTTCCTTTGAGGAGTGCTTTACAGCGTAACACAGCGTGTGCGCCGACCGGATATGTGTATCTGGTCAGCTGGCACGCTGTATTAATCTGCACAAGTGATAGATCTAACCCAAACGTCCGGCACGAGCCCCCAATTGTAAGAGGATTCAATTCAACACTACAGCTAAGTCAATGCCTAGTCTGGGATACTGAATGGAAACCCTTATTGATATATCTTTATGTCCAGTTCATGCGTTCTGGATGACTACCCCTATATAACACCCCTCTCTTAGAATCCCCCTGACCCCACTGAGCCAAGAAGTAGGTTTGTTTTGCAAATTTAAAAGATTTATTTGAAAAAAATTAAACAATGTATAGATATATCACACTTTGATAATAAATTAATAATTGGATATCACACTTAATCTGATATGATAAAGATTAACAACGGAGAATCTGGCACTAGCACACTTCTTTATAATCACTAAGGAGTTGACATGAAATGGATAAGGTAGCACACTGGTAAATAGGGACAGAAGAATAATGTGATAGAGAATGCTTTATAGAGTTCAAATGGATGCAATGTTGAATGAAATGCAGTACAGAAAATCACTTGATAGGATTTCAGCAAAAGACAATGTAATCACTTTCTTGGACAATTCACCCCCCCTTTTATGCAATGCAAGGAAATGGAAGGAAAGCACACAGTTCTCAGAAATGCAATCAAATGTAATTCAGTTCACCCCAGCAAGTTTACACTACAGAAGTTGGAAACACAGGCCCAAAATGCTTTTATATGTGCTGGCAATGAAGTGAAAAATATGCTAAAATGCTTTTAATTCCCTCTAGAGGTTTAGGGTGAGTGGTATATGCTTTGAATAAGTTCAGGATCACTTTAGCAATGCTCTTTAATGGTTGTCAGGATGCAAACGAATTTTTTTCAACGGAAGGCAAGCAGCAGCAGATTTTTACACGTGGAGAAACTTGCAAATCGCGGCAAAATTCGCGGGTGCGCCGGGCGCGATTACAGAGGAACTACAAGGACTAGCAATATCGTTTTGAGATACTAGGAAAGCCTAGGATCCCAGCTTCCAGATGAAAGTTACTGCAAGTCTCTAGCACAAACGGTCGCGGAGATATGAGCGATTAAATAAAGGTCGTTTTTCAGATTTGAAATTTTAAAGTTCAAAAAGACAAGTGCAGCTTGCAACTAGAAAATGACAGGTGACAGTTAGGAGACAGTTCTACTTAGATTAAAATAGGATTGAATTATATTATTTTAAGTAAGAGATTGGTTATGCACAGTTTGCTAGGTACTCAAACTATATTCTTGAATTAAATGGGCCTCGCCACGGATCTGGTCAGGTTTTAGACTGGACTCTGGTCTCTGCACTTCACAGTGATCTGGGTCAGCTCTCTCTGGTTCTGCTAACAGTGGTCTGGGTCAGCTCTGCTCTCTCTCTGCTTCTGGAAATTTGATAGATTTGAAGTCTCTATGTTGGCTCTCTGAAGGTTGATGGAGGTAAAGTATGGATTTTCCCGGCAGAGCTTCCAGCTGCAAATGGATTTGAAGGTCCCTATCTGTCCTGTCTGTCTGCTTTTATCTGTTTTTAAAATGGGTGTGTGTGCAGCATCACTAGACCCTACCCCTCTCCACTTATCATTGGCCAAGCTTTCATTTCTCCCCTGATTGGGGGAGCTAAGTTGTGTCAGAGTGATGTCATTTTACAGCCTGCAGAAAGCCCACTCCTCCTGTCAACTTGCACACAAATCTAGATTTGAACCAAATACATATTTGCACAGGTACACATTTGTTTAAAATTACATGCACCCCTCACATATCACAGGAGGTATCCCCTGTTCAAACTCTGCTCTTCCTGGGGGCTTGCATTCAGAAATGGCACATATTTCACTTTTTAACTGATTTTGCAATGTCGGACATTAACCCAAATTTACACACAAGGAGTATGGACATTAGTTGATGAAGTGTCAGATTTTTCACATGCACACATTTTGAGTAATATCCTCTTTTCGGCTAAAACCCCCCTGAACATACCACCGGGTCCTAACACGTCTTCAAATGTGCACCGAAAAATCACAAGAATTATGGTATCATTTAAATAATTTTCACAAGTCCGTACTATGAGTTATTCATCTTTTTAGAGTTATGTTCTGGCCCCAAAGGGGTGTGGTTTCCCCCCAGCACAAGGTTGAATTTCTGGTTTTTCCAGTTCTGCCAAGCCAGCTTGCTCTCACAGGCAGTGCTCCTCCCCTGTCCTTCCAGGAGGAAGCTCCATTTACGACATCTGCAATAAACCATCTGCCTGGGTGAAGGGGGTTGCATTGTTCAGAGATCCTGTATTCTGTGGGGGCTTCCCTTAATTCAATTATCAGAGAGATGGCATATCCTTAGTGTGGCCAGCAAAAGGCAGATAGGCCTGGGAACACAGCTGTGACTCAAGTTTCACTCCTGATGGGGGGTAGTTGATGGGCAGAATTCAGTTCCTTAAGCCAGGTTTCAGATAAAATGTCACTTTTTGTTCCCCAGTTTAAGTCAAGACAATTTTTTACATATGCAGCTAGAATGCTGATTCTAAGTTCAAAGCTATGACATTTAAACAATTGCAGCCTATGTGACACTCAAAAATAGGTCACTCATTTCTTTTAAACATTTAGATTTTTAGTGTCTTTCAGTCCAAATTTACTTAAACTGCTGAAATCCACAGCTCAGCCAGTCTTGTTATAAACCTTCAAGTCACTTCAGAATATAACTTTACATTGGATCCACCTCTCAGTAAGTCTTTCTTTGGCTTGCCTTGGGTTCATTTATTCAGTTTTACACAAAAAAATAAAATCTGGTGTTGTTTTAAAACGCCGGCTTTTTGATAGTGGTGAGTACTGGTACTGCACCCCTTTTTGGGATTTAAGAAAATGAATTCCCAACAGTTATGGGTTTGCTTTTGGCAATCAGCATTGCCATTCCCAATGGTTTCAGACTACTGTGTGGGTAGTCCAATGGTGGTTTTAGGCAGTGTCCTTCTGTGCCCATAACATCGGCAAAAATGAGTGGCAGCCTATTCTTCATGCATTTCCCTGTGCATTTTCTGGGAAGCTCTGGCCATCATGATGTTTTCCATGTCAGTACTGCACAGTTTTGAGGTAGGGCTTGGATGCGTGGATAAAAACATCCCACAACACAGCCCCTCGTGGATTGGCTACTGACGCCAGGGGGTGGTTGTGCAGCAGACAATCATTAAAAAACAGTATCAGAGGTGTTGATGCACTGATCATATGCAGCACTGAATAACTATGCACTGCAATATACGGTATACTATATAAAATGACACACAGATTTTATACAAATAAGTAATTATACGTGTAATTAAATAATGATGTACGTATGTTTTATCACAGTCTCAAGGATGTCCTATCACTAGCAACTATAATTAAGGTATCACAAAAGGCATACAGTTCACAAAGCAGGTTCAAATGGAAAACACAGTGCAGTCGAATCACACATGGAAAAGTTGAATTTTTTTCTAGTTTGCAGTTTTAAATGTCAAATTTTTTTTTTTAAACGGGTGAAAAACACAGAATTGGAATGTAGTTTTTGGGCTGGGTGATAGATGCACATCACAGGGACAATATGAATGGGAAAGAGTGAAGAACTAGAGGAGATTTTCAAGGTGAAAGGAGGTTCCGTTTTGGTAAAATGAAGCAATTAAAGAGGGAAAATCGTCTGGGAAAGAAAAACAAGTTTTACTTATGCTAGATTATCAAGGGTAGATAGCGCTGCCCATGAAACAGGTTAATCCGGCCGCATTAACCTGCTTCTCTTTGCGTGGAAATTAAATGATTCAAAATATTGCTAAGGAGTTACAAGATGGGGTGAATGAACGAATGGCGCTAACACTCGGAAATCACTGACAAAATGCATGGAGAATTCTGACAGTAGGACAAATTACCAAGGCATGGGTAGGGTTGCTTAGAGAGTGGTACAAAGACAAAAGGGTCAAGATGGGGTAGCTATGTGTTTCTATGGGAGGGGAAATACTTAGAGCACACGCTTGAGTTTGGGATTTGGGAACAGTCAGGTCCTCGTCTCTGCAGAGCGGGCGCCGCTTACAGCAAACAGCTGGGCAAGTCTGGTCGCTGGATACTAAAGGCACCGCTGGATGCAGGTAGTGGATAAAAAGCCGGTCTGACCGCAAGATGCCCCCCAAAAAGGGTACCACAGTTTTCCCCCTGGTTAATAGGATTTTAGTGGGATTTTCTGAATCTAGGCCTAGCTGGGCTAGAGTAAGATATGCTTTGGCCTTGCAGTGGAATCTGGAATCTGGCAAGATGAATGTAGAATATCAGGAACGCAGGCGCTGGAAATTCAGGAGAGAGGTATGGAATTTGAGGATTAAACTGGGCAGAATTGTTACCATTGTGCGAGAATATGGTTCAGTTTAAACATCCTGACTATTAAAATTCATTGTGGAGTCAATAGTTTGGGGTATGTGACTGGACTATTGTTGCAGTTTCCCATGAAGGACACATTTTAAAAGACTAATGGAACTGTTTCCATCTTCGAAAATCACTTTTTCATGAATTACTCAAAGGCAAATGTGGGAAAGTTCAAACTTGTTTTGTCCACTGTTAGGCAGAATTGCAGGCAGTGCCCTCTGGGACCACTACACACAATTAGGACTACAGGTGTTAGCCAAACCAACCTTTGGTATAAGTCTGTATCACACAGTTTTTGGTAGCGAACTGAGCAGCCAGGCTTATCTCAAGAGTGAATGTGAGCAGTACAAGTAGTTACACAGAGGACTTTGAATCACAGTGGTTCAAGTAAACACTTATACTGAAGGTTTCTTGGTGAAAAAACACTTATTAATTTATTACACAATCATTTAGAAAACATTTCACTAGAGGAAGGCTAATTAATAATATAAACAAATACACTCCAATACGAAACTGTAAGCTTTTGAGGCAGTCTGAGCTCCCCTGAAATAGGAGCAAAATGGCAGTTCAATTACTTAGCAGTGAGCAAAAAGGACAAAAGTAAGTAGATTACATCACATATACTTTCTAGGCAGTGCAAATAGTTTCAGTTCACTGGAAGAGTTCAATTCAAGTCAATAGGCCAGGCCAAAGTCAATGGGCTAGTGTTCTGGATAGGAAAGAGCAGTTCTGGTATCAAACGGTAAAGTCTTTGCAAAGGTTTGCTGAAGTAGTTTAGGCGAAAAAGGATCATACGATGAGTCACAAGCTGATTAGGCCTGCAAGTTGGGAAAGTTACACAAACTTCCACCGCGAGAGTCGCATACTCTCAATCGGGTTGGCACAGTACCTTTTGTATGAAGAAACAAATGTTGCTGAAGTCGTGGTTCCTGGCAGTTCCTGCAGATCTCGCTGTTCCTGAGCCTCAGTCGTGGGAACAAGAGGGAGGACGTCGGGAGATTCCTGCACTGCACGGGATCATCGAAGAAAGCAAACAAAAGTGAGTCATTTTAGTTCCAGTAGCTGTAGATTCAAGAACATAAACTGTTGTCCCTCTCCCTGGTTATTCTTAACCAGCCTTGAGAATGGTATCCAGGTGTCTTATGAGTTGATTGGTCCCACCAACTCAAAGTAAGAAGCCATCCTTGAAGGAAGGAGCTTCTCTGTTGAATGTAGTTTGGCAATTCAGACCCGCAGCAGGGCTTCACCAGGCAAACCAACGGTCCAGGAGTTACAGAAGCCGTCCTCTTCCAGCTCATCTTCGGTTCTATCGTTCCAGTGGTCGACTCTGCTTTCCAGTCTAGAGACTTGCCTTTTAAACAGTTTTCTCCCATTCATTCCAGCTTAGCTGTCACTCACCCAGCATGGTGGCTGTCCTTGCCGGACAGTCAGCCAGCCAATCACACCAGAGAGCATTTGGGACTCCTAGGAGACTAAGCACAGGGAGTTTTGGGCACCTCCCTCACTTCCTGCCCACCCCAGACACTCAGACGCCAGAGGCGGTCTTCAGCCCTGAAGACCGCCAAAGGCACACGAGCTAAAGGACCACACCTGGTTTGGCACGCAGAGACAAATACTAGAAGGACCTTTCCAAAAAGAAATGGTAAAAAAAGAAGGCCGGGACCCGTTTAAACATAGGGGCTTAAGGCGCCATCTTGAAAAACATGGCTCCTGTGATTTTTAGCTACCAGTGTTCGCTGTCGGGAAAAATCATGGTAGCTTGTTGTAAAACCACTGCTACCAGCCTTTTCAACAGGAAAGGGTAGCATTTGACTGCTACATGAGTATTTTAGACACAGGGCTATGTAACCCCTCCAGCACTTAATTGTAAAATGGTGTGTGCTGGGTCTAAGAATTTGGAAAGACTAGTAAAGTCAATTTCACTTTACATTCTCTGGGAAACAGTAGTTTATCCCAGGGAAGGTATTCAAACCTTTGGGAAGTCTAAAAAGACATTCCCGTGTCACTGCATTGAGGGTGCTGTGTAACACATATGAAAAGATGCCTATGGAGTTATCTTAAAACTGTAAAGTCAAAGAACACAAAGGGAAAACACACATCAAAGTACATGAAAGAGTGGGGAAAAAAGGCTCACACTCTTTCCAGGTAAAAAAAATCAAGTCCTCAAAATCCAGCAAAGTTGATGGGGGTCTCTAAGGTGAAGGGAATTAGCACATTTATGAGAATTCACCCTAACATCCACAAATTGATAAATTGAGGCGGAATGTCAATAAAGCTGTATGTGCTTTTTTACAAGATGTAGGAATAGCATCTTTCCATAATGAGAACATAAAAGGCCCGATTCATGGAATTAATTGCACTGAAAAAGGAGAACTTGCGGGAAAAAACACGCGCAAGCGCCCGTTTGGCGATTCATGGAACACAACGTGCAGGGCTTACCAGAGACTTGCGAGGAATCTGCAAAGGTCCAACTCGTCACTGCGACACCATGAACACCTTGGGCAAGACTGCTAGCGAAGTGGCGTACGGTCTCGCGTTGTCATCTGAAAAGGGGGCGGAACACGTGGAATGGGGAACAACAAACGAAAATGTCACTGTAACGAGACAAGTACCACAGTAAAATTCCTTGCAATGACCATACGTGCGCTAACAACACATATTCATGGAATTGTAGAGGGCACTCCGGCGCGTGGAAAAAGACGCGCAAATCCATAAACACGCCTGCCACGTAAAAGCTGGCATAAGCGTCACTGCACACCAAAACAAATGCATAAAAATGCTGCGCAAACAACCAACGCGCATATACATCTACAAAGAATGTACCATTTTTCACAGCAGTGATCATGGGACACCGCAGGAGGAGGCTGATGGCCAGGGCCTGCATTTCTCTACCCAGGACCAGCCTTGATGACCAGGTCTATGGCAGGTATAGGTTTCCACCTCATATCATATTAGACCTGGTCAGGGAGTGGGAAGATGACCTTTCATCACCCACCCTGTGCTCCCAAGCACTGAGCCCCTTGGAAAAGGTGCTCAATGTACTGTGTTTTTTGGCCACTGGGTCTTTTCAGCGGACAACTGCCATAGTTGGTAGCTTTTCACAGCCCACACAGTCACACTGCCAAAACCAAGTGTTGGCAATAATGACTGCACGCGCCTCGGTCCGCAGGTACATCTACTTGCCCAGAACACCAGCAGAAGGCAGGCCGTGGTCCAGGACTTTTACGGGGTGGCGCAATTCCCTAAAGTGCTTTGTGCCATCGATTGCACCCATGTGGCTCTACGTCCACCTAGGGCCACAGAGCACATCTATCGCAATCGCAAGCACTGGCATTCCATAAATGTGCAGGTTGTATGTCATGCCAAGGGAATCATTACTTCTGTCTGTGCAAACTATCCAGTGTCCACCCATGATAGTTTCATATTCAGAATGTCCCCACTACACCGGGCCCTGGAAGCTGGGAGGCAAGGCAACACATGGCACATTGGTGAGTAGAAATGCCCCTGCACATGCACACACAGACAAAAGCACACCACTGAGAAACATTTTCACGACTACAGGGGACAGTGCCTACCCTCTGAGCACCTACATGACGACGCTAATATGGAACCCTGCCACACCACCCCAGGTAAGATACAACGCAGCCCATATTGCAACTCGGGCCATAGTGGAGCGCACAGTCACACCTCCGCTCCTTTGACCACTCTGGTGGTGAGCTACTATATGCACCACCAGTAGTGTGCAGGATCATTGTGGCAGCACAATTTTGCAACACGGCGTGGCGTACCGATAGACATGGTGGTGCCCCCACAACCCCAACCACATGCACATCGGCTGCGCATGGCAGGGGAAAGGGCATGTGGCGAGGCTGCCCATACCCAGCTTGCAGCTACATTTTTCACCTAAAATCCAACCTCTGTGGAGTGCACACAGCCCTGGCATATTCCAGGTGCCATTCAATGATGACAAAGGTACAATCATCTGTTCGCACCAATCCACCCAGAGAATGTGCTCTTGGAAGTGCTACTTTGTGTGCATACCTCAGAACTTAAAATAATTACATCTGGTGTGTACAAAAGGAACATATAGACGAGGGAGTATGCCACAAACACCATGTCAAAGTACACATCTAAATGCCAGTGTGTCACATAAACCCTCCTACATGTCATGTAAAAACATAGCCACACCATGCCATGGCATGCAATGTCAAAAGAGATACATAAATGACCAACACATACACCACTGTCACAAAGCGCTCAACAATGTATGGAACAAGTTGAGAAATAACACACGCTCATACATAAAATTAATAATGTTGACAGGAACAGCAATTGCCTAGTACAACATACTATAAACACTGGACCTAACAGTTAATCTGCCTGTCAGTGACTCCTCATATTTGCACAAGTGTCTCAATGTGTCGTGACTTGCACAGGGCACCCAGGTAGGTTTACTCTGGCTCAGCTAATTTAAGGGGGCAGGTAAGCGCATACAGCAGGAAGTCAAACAAGAATGGAGGTAGGTAAGGTAATTCATAACGATGGAACAGGAACAAAGGATGGATCTTAATGTACAACCAAAAAGGTATGGTAACCATGCACTGGACAAACAATGCTGAATCCCACTAGGGGTGTACACACAGGTTGGACTCGAGACTGCCCACAGATATAAGGGAAGCCCAATGCCTCTGTGTAAGTTACTTTTACACGCACCACACCATGCAAGCCCATGGAAAGGTGAAGCAGGAGTGGCTTCTGTGTCTGGACCCTAAGGCACAAACACGGAGTGTACAAACACGGGACAAGCCGGTATGGGTCCAGCTGGAACCGATAGTGGATGCCCTTGGATGGAACAGAACAGAACACACTGTTACATAAATTCACAATAGACCACAGGTAATACAAGGGAACGGAAGGAGTACAGATTGCCTGCCGGGAACACCAGCAGCATAACACATAACAAAGGAATTAACAGATACACAAGTGAGGGCGCAAGAATGGCAACTAAAACAAATAGTGCAACATAGGCAGTAAAGTCAGCAAGGTGCTGAAGGGGGAAAATTAAATACAAATGAAAAATGTCTATGTTGGACTGGCGGGAAGTGGGAGCCCACCCAGGAGGGTGGAGGGGCAGGGTGCACATCAACACCCCCATGTGTGGATGTTGTGAAAAAAAAACCTCCATGGGTTCATGGGCGGCATGGCTATCATTGATTCGAAGGGCTGTCGCTGCTGTCACTGCTGTTGCTACTGTTGCTACTGTCACTACTGTAGCCATCTTCCTGTGTAGCATCTGAAGGTGGTAGTGGTAAGGGAGGTTCACTATGTATAGCCCTGGCCTGGTCTTCCATGGCAGCGGCCAGGCAGGACTGAGATAAATGCATCTGCAACATGAATCCTTGGAGGCCCGAATGCAACACCTCACAGGATACACAGAGTTCCTCCGAGATGGTTTGAGTCAACAGTTGCATCTGCTGTTCCTTCTGTGCACTGCGGGCTGCCTTTAGCACTTCCAGTGTACCTCTGAGTGCCAGAAACTCTTGCCTCAGGGCTTCCCTGTGGGCCTGACCCTCTGCAAACAGGGATACCTGCAGAGACCTCCATGCCCCTCAATGCTGGAGGTCATTCCAGCGCTTCACCAACTCGCAAGCTGTGCAGCCCTCATTGCCCAAGGCGTGGATTCTATCTGTGACTCGTTGCCAGTGGAGCATACGCTGAGCAGGCATATGTGTGCTCTCTGCCTGCACGAGCATGTCACAGTAGTGTGCACGCACGTAGTCCACAAAGGTCTTATTTTCTTCGTCATTGAAGCTCCTCTTCCACAATGTGCCGGTCTCCTGTGCCGTGCCTTGGGATTGAGCCTGTCCCGCTACTGCACGCTTCACCTTCTTAGAAGGTGGTGCTGACCTTGTGTGGCTGGGGCCACTCGGGTCAGTAGGGGCTGGACCACTAGTGGCATGGGCCATGGCATCACCCAATGATGCTGGGACGGTAGGTGCCCCTGCAGGTAGCCGTACCTGTATGCTGGTGCCAGGTCCTTTCACTGCACATCCCTAGCCCTTAGACGCACGGACAACATCTGACCCTGCGTCTCTGTGGACCTGGGCTGTGACAACTACAGCCATGGCTGAGGAACCCTTAGCTTGGGTGGTGGGGACTGCAGATGGCCCTGCAACTTCCTGACCCTGGCTGGTGTGGACAGCAGGTGACCCTGCAGCTCCCGGACCCCGGTGCTGGTGCCAGGTCATTTCACTGCACGTCCCCTGCTCTTGGACGCACGGACAACGTCTGACCCTGCGTCACTGTAGACCTGGGCTGTGATCACTACAGCCATGGCTGGGGACCCTGAGCCTGGGTGGTGGGGACTGCAGATGCCCCTGCAGCTTCCTGACCCTGGCTGGTGTGGACAGCAGATGACCCTGCATCTCCCTGACCATGTTGGGTGGGGGGCATAGCTCTCCCTGCACATCCTGACCCTGGCCACCTCTTCCACCCTTCCCTTTTGTGCCCTTCCCACTCATGGTACAGATGGATTTGTACAATGTGAGGCACACCAAGCAATTGTCCTGGGCAATTGGAGAGAGGGGTCAGTGTACGTGATGTTAAATGTGCTAGTATGGTCTAGCAAGGCTCAATATTACCCCATGTGAAAAAATGAATAGTACTCGTAACGCACAAGCACCCAAATATCAAAAATATGTGTACGTGACCCCTCGGTAGCTCACGTGAAAAGAATAAACGTTGCACAGTACACTGCTGCACCCAGCAACATGACAAATCCGGACGCAAGGGCCACGTAAGCCACTCTGATGTTGCGAATGGGGGTACGCGTTGCACAGGGGCATCCATAGAATGTATAATGCGTACACGACTCACTGTTAGCCTCTGAAAATAGGGAAAAGTACACAAGTGCGGAGGCAAATCCCCCACCAAAATGAGAAGCTTGCACTGTCACAGTAGTTAACAAACTGTGTGGAACCCCAAAAATCTCTGAAGTCCACACGCCATCCACTCCAACTCGTACGACGCACTCCTGTATCCCGATACGGAACACGTCCGCTAACGCCCAACGGCCAGTGCGTGACACGTAACTTACTCGATAAGGCCCTTTCCTCTGATTTCACGTGTACGTGCTAATTTCACATGCACAAAGGAACCGTCACTCCGTTTCTGGCTGCCCATGCGAGTAACACAGAAGACCCACGCACTCCTGCCTATGAGTCATTTTACCTGCCTCCTACTGCCCTGAGCTGGCTCCTACAATCCTTCTTCTGCTGCCTGCCCGCTGTGTGTGCCTGCTGCCCACGTGCCCTACAATTTGAGTGCCTGCTCTACAGTCATTGCCAGTGCTCCTGTCTTCGACCCTGTGACCCCCTTAGGTCAAGACTCCCAACGTGCCAGTCCATTACCACCGCTCCACAGCCCAGCCCCAAGACCACCTTGCCCACCCCACACCTGTTTTCGGGGGTTGCCATGTCAGGACAAACCTCTTTTGAAGCAAGTGGCAACCCCACGGCAGCGAGGCAGAGCGCTGTCAACTGCACAGCCAGAGAAGTTGACATCCTGGTGGAGCATGTCCTGGGGCATTATGAAGCCCTCTTCAACCCTGTTTGCTATCCATTTGCATGGTGAATATATGTGGCCGACTGGTGGAGGAGTGTGAAGGGTGAGTTTTGGTGTGCACAGTAAAATGGCATTTGCTTTCACATGTGCAGCATCACTGTGCATTGGGCCTCACTGTGTTTGTGAGGGAGGTGGGTGGGGTGACTGTGGGAGTATAACATGTTCAGGATATTGGCACATTATTTGCTTGATGCTGTCTGACACACATGTTGTGCTTTCCCCTTCACCAGCATGTGTTTGTGCAGTTGTCATTGTCTCTGGTGTTGGTCTGCCGCTTGCCCTGCCATGCAATATTGACATTACTTTGGATTCACACATCAACAGACCAATGCAGCAGTGTCAGTGCGTGGTGCACTTTCTGATTGCCATGTACTCAATCAGAACTGAAGTCATTCCTCTTTGCTTGTGCTTTCTGTCCTCTTCTACCCTGCTGTACTCCTGTCTGAATCTACACTGGTCACCTGGCTACCCTCTGACCTCGGGCCAAGGTCCCCTCGCCTGCCACTTGCACACCCGCACTGCCTCCCGGGCATCCCACGCACTTGGACTGTTTTTCCGTATTACTACAGCCCCCTACCTGAACTTGACACCTGATGTCTGCACTTAGCCTTGTACTTGCCACCAGCGGCACGCACTTCGATGATTTTCATTGTTACTGTATTTCTTATGTTGTCCTTCCCATGTACGGCACTGCCCCCTCCTCCTTTCCCCCGCACTTTTCATCTTTCCCACTTGCCATGCACTTGCTCAATGTCACCTGGCCTAGCAAGATCGTTGTCTCTGTCTTCACTCTGTTCCCTCTCCCCTGACTCGTTGCGCCTTCAAACACTTGTGTATAGGCGCATTATGAATGACATATCATTTGATATGATTTCATGTCATATCCTTCACACATGAGAGGAACAGTGATGTGTTTATTAGGAAATATGTTCTGGTGATAGCAACTCATTGAGGCTCAGGCCATGACACGTCTCAGCAGTGTTTGCTCATGTGGCACACACTGAGGCTGCTTTTTATTCTGACATTGTCACATGGCCAGCAGGGCCTCACTTTACCATTAACTTGTTACATGTGTATGTTGGGAGATGGTTGCGGACAGCAATTGTGTTTGAGCAGCTGCCACACTCAAGGATGTGGGCCAGGTGTATGCATTTATTTGTGTTTGCAAGATCATTTCTGCAGTGGATATTCAGGGTGGTGTCACAACACGGCAGTCAAGGTGCACAACGCACCATCGATGGAGTGATGATGCGTCACTATGTCAGCATCCAGCATGCAGGTGATGTCCGGTCTGGAGGGGGCTGCCTGCAATGTGGGGTGACGGGTGATGGGGACTGAGTTGTCCCATGTGGAGGGGGCTGCCTGCAGGATGGCGTCACAAGGCTGGGTTGACCCATGTGGAGGGGGCTGCTTGCATGGTGGGGTGACGGCTGATGGGTGCTTTGGGATCCCATGACGAGGGGGCTGCCTGCAGGGTGGGGTGATGGGAGCTGGCTGGTCCCATGTGGAGGGGGCTGCCTGCAGGATGGGGTGATGGGTGATGAGGGCTGGAGTGTCCCATGTGTAGGGGGCTGCCTGCAGGGGGGTGATGGGAGATGGGGGTCCCATGTGGAGGGGCTGCCTGCAGGATGAGGAGACCGGTGATAGAGGCTGGGGTTTCCCATTTGGAGGGGGCTGCCTGCAGTGTGGGTGACGGGTGATGGGGGCTGCTGGGTCCCATGTGGAGTGGGCTGCCTGCGGGGTGGGGTGATGGGGGTTGGGGGTCCCATGTGGAGGGGGCTGCCTGCAGGGTGGTGTCACAGGGGCTGGGGTGTCCCATGTGGAGGGGGCTGCCTGCAGGGTGGGGTCACGTGTGGTGAGGACTGGGTTGTCTCATCTGGAGGGGGCTGCCTGCAGGTTGGGGCTACGGGTGATGGGGGATAGGGTGTAGATGTCCTGTCAGGAGGGGTCTGCTTCCCAAGGATTGCGAGATGCAGATGCACTATTTGGCTGTGGTGTGGCCGAGTATTGCGCAAAGTTTTCACGCAATTTCGCTGAGGTACGGTCAGGGATCACGCAGAGTTTTCGCGTGATTATGCTGTGCGCCAGGGGATTGCGCAGGTTTTTCACGGGATTAGTAGGTATAGCACATAAAAACCAAAACCCCACAAAAAAGTTTGATTCAGTTTTTGCAAAACGTATAAAAAACAAATACGTACAGTACAGCATTTGTTAGTATAGTACATAAACCCAAAAAAGCGTTTACAAAAAGCAGCTCTTTTAAGAACAACCATTGTAGAATAAAAAATGTAAATTGAGTTTAAACCTCCCATCCCATTTTAATTGCCCAAGAAGAAAGGGACAGTTTTACTGTCTGTGGACTATGTGGCTGCGGAAAAGGGGGTAACTCATTTTTCGATGGTAGTGTAATATTAGTGGGAAGTGTGAAAGCCATAAACATGGCTACACATTTCCTACGCATATTATAGTTTATGTTAACATTTTGTATGGGACAGAAATGTATAACTGTCACCTTTTCTTTGCTATAAAATTGTCTACAATTTTCGTTACATAAATTCTAATGCTAATGAAAAGGTTAGATGTTCTTATAGAGTATTACTACTTTAAGTATAAAGTAGATGGAGTCTATACACATATTTTTTTTTCTGATTTTATTTTTAAACTTTGAAAGGCGTGTGGGATGTATTGACCCACTCTGATATGCTATGCGGCATCACCCTGCCAGTTATGGTGAAAGAAACGGCAACAATGGCGGCAAAACCCTTGTGCGTGCCAAAAACCTACAAAAACTGTGTGCTTCAGCACACAAAAAGGGGGATGCACAACCTGCCACCCATGGTGCATGTGAGGTGGAATAGAGCACACCCCGCAGAAAATGTGCCAGTGTGCTCCATTACCAGCAAACAGGGTGTAGAGAGAGAAGCTGCTTTTTGCAAGTGAAACCCCAAAATGTGCCTACAAATGACATTTGCTTTGTTGACAAAAACTCCAAAAAGCCTATTACACAACACTTCTCAACATTCAAAATCATGCTGGGTGCTAAAATGTGTGTTTCGAAGGGATTGTGTACTCCGACGTATTCCTCATCTTAGATATCTCCTTCCAGCTCTGCTGGCCTCGGAAATTTTTTTCTCTAGAGGGCGCTACGCGTCGACGTCCTCCGAGTCGATGTCCCTCGACAGCCGCCGTATCGACGTTCGACGTCATCCTGCCTATAAAGGCCGCGCGCAGCGTCCGTTGCTCAGTTCCGTTTTTCCGCGCTTACTCAGTGCCTCGGAATACCGTTGCTCAGTTCTTAGTCAGATTAATCCTATTTACCTCGAGTTATTCGATCCGTACTCGATGGCTTCCTCGTCGGAACCGACAACCCCTCGATCCGGCTTCAAAAAATGTCGAGATTGTGGGAAAAAGATGTCGTTGACCGATCCTCACAGAATTTGTCTGTGGTGCTTGGGAGCTGAACACCATTGTTCGGAATGCGAGGACTGTATGTCCATGACAGCTAAGGCCCTAAAGGAGCGTAGGGGGAAGCTGGAGAAAGGTAAGACTTTTAAAGCTTCTTCTTCGTCGACGAAGTCGAGACATTAGTCTCCTCGTCACCATTCACGCTCCAGGTCTCGAAGTGGGTCTCTTCACTCCTCGAGATCGAAGCACTCGAAGAGGAGACGTCGAAGATCCCCTTCTCCGTCTTCCTCTTCCTCTGTTTCGCCAAAAAGAATCCCTTGCCCCACGAAACATAGTTCCCGGGCTGAATGGGAGGAATTCCGAAAGAATATGATGAGCGTCTTCGAGAAAGCGGCCTCGACCCCCTCGAAGACTGCCGAGAGCGATGCTCTGGTCAAAAGACCCGAAGGTCAAAAACGCCGCGAGTCGCAGTACCCGGCGAAAGAAACCTCTCGAGCTTTTCGAACCCTCGAGCAGGACTATGACCTCCAAACCTTCCTCGAAGGTTCCGTCGACGCCGTCGACGAAGGTCCCGTCGACGTCGAGGTCGATGTCTTCGACGCCGTTGTCGAGGGGACCTTCGACACACGGGTCTGTCGACTCGACGCCGGCCTCGACACCGGCGTCGACTCCAAGAAAAGTCACGGTTACCACACATCCAGTGACTATCCCCAGGCCCTCGACGTCGATGGCTTCGATATTGTCGAGTAGAATTCCAATTCTGTCGAGGTCCTCGAGGCCTCCACCTCTGTTTTTGACGCCACGCTCGAAGCCTTCGACGTCGGCGTCGACGACATCGACGCTTTCGAGGCCAATAATGACAAGTTCGGCACCCTCTGCCTTGGAAATGGGATTTACTCCCTTTATGAGTTCAGAACAATTGAGAACTATATCCTCAATTTTAGAAGAGGGTGATTTGTCTGAACAAGACACATTTGAGTTACAGGGACCTGTAACCCCAGTTAGAGAGGAATTTTCCTCTGAAGAGCGCAGATTAAAGGATCTTCATGATTCTTTACATGAGGCAAGTGGGTTAGACACTTCCCCTGAGGTGGAGTTTGCTAAGCCAGACCCGGGGGAGCATGCTGAAACCCCCTACAGAGCCTTAATGGCCAGGATTACAGAGTTCATGGGGTGGTCTGCACCTTCACAATCTTTCCAACAAGATGACCTCACGGATATTCTTGACAAAGGCCCACAAGAGGATCCTGTGGTGCCCTTTCATAAAGCTCTTCAGAGAAAGATCATGACAAACTGGGAAACCCCAGATGTAATACCAGCAGTAAATAAAAAACTGTCTACAAAGTACAGGGTATCTTCCACAGACCCAGAGTTTTTGTCTAAACACCCATCCCCAGAAAGTCTGGTGGTACAAGCAGCATCCTCTACCGATGTCAAGACGGCTTATCCTACAGTCCCACAGGACAGGGACGATATAAAATATGATGCTATGGCAAAGAAAGTCTTTTCAGCATGTAGCATGGCGTTAAAGTCTGTTAATGCTACTTGCACCCTTGCTAGGTTCAGCCATACACTTTGGGAGTGTGCTTCTACAGCGGCTGACTGCATCCCGGAGGGAGAAGAAAGGGATGCGTTCCTGAATATTATACAGGACGGTAAAGACGCTATGTGCGAATCCCTCCAGACGGGCATTGATTCGGCTGACAGTATCAGCAGAGCAATGGCGGCAAGTACATCAACCAGGAGATTCGCTTGGTTGAGAAAGTCGGGTTTTGCCCCAGATATGCAAGCCAGGCTCTTGAACATGCCATTCGATGGCTCTTCTTTGTTCGGGAAAAAGGCGGATGACAGTTTAGAGAAACTGCAAACTTCAAAAGCTGCAGCAAAATCCCTAGGAGCTGCAATCCGTCAGACCCCTTTTCGTCCCACTGGAACCTCTGCGAGGGGCAAGTCCTTTCGCTTCTACTCCGCATTCGGAAGAGGTAGAGGACGACCGGCTCAAAGGGGTCAAAGAAGAACTACCCGAGGTGGACGGGGTAGATATTCTAAAGCCGCAGCAACAGCAGGTGCCTCTTTACCATCGGCATCTGCATCAGCCGCCCCAAAACCACTCTGAGGACTCCCCTCACAGGACACCTGTAGGAGGCAGGTTGACTCAACATCTGACGGTATGGCAAGCTATCACGTCAGATGCTTGGGCATTGGAAACAGTCGCCCAAGGTTACTGCCTGCCTTTCCTACGTATACCTCAGAGTCATCCACCGGGGATCAGCTCTCAGAAAGCTCCAGATCCGCTCCTCTTGCAGGAAATTTTGGACCTGCTAGAGAAAGGTGCCATAGAACCGGTACCTGTAGCGGAGAGGAACAAGGGCTGGTACTCCCCTTACTTTCTCATTCCGAAGAAAGACGGAGGACTGAGACCCATCTTGGACTTGCGAGAATTGAACAAATTCCTCAGAAAAGACAAATTCAAGATGGTCACACTTTCTCAGATCCTCCAGGCCCTTCAGTTCCAGGACTGGTTGGTATCTCTGGACCTTCAGGACGCTTATTTCCATGTGCCTATCCATCTCAAACACAGGAAATACCTGAGGTTCGCAATTGGCAACTCTCACTATCAATTTCGAGTGCTGCCATTTGGGCTGACCTCCGCCCCGAGGGTCTTCACCAAGTTAATGTCGGTAGTGGCTGCAAGTCTAAGGAGGGAAGGGATTCACGTCTACCCCTACCTGGACGATTGGCTGATCAGGGCTGTTTCTCCGGAACAAGCTCAGATCCAGCTAAATCACGTGTGCCACTTCCTTCACAGACTGGGCTTCTCCCTCAATTTAAAGAAGTCACAAATGATACCATCGCAGAGACTCCAGTTCATAGGAGCGATCCTGGATACTTCCCTGGGAAAAGCCTCGCCACCAGAGGTGAGGGCTCAAGATATTCTACAGATGGCTACCAAGTTCCAGCATGCCCAACGTCTCCCAGCCTTCGACTTTTTGAGGTTGCTAGGCCTCATGGCATCCTGCATTTTCCTTGTGCCAGAGGCTCGCCTGAGAATGAGATCCCTCCAGTGGGCACTGAGGACTCAGTGGTCACAATTCTCAGGGAGAATGACAGATCTTCTTCAGGTTCCCGGCAGGGTGGCTCGAGACCTTCAGTGGTGGGCCTGTCAGGAGAACATTCTGAAAGGAGAACAGTTTTGGCAACCCTGGCCGGAGATAACAGTAGTCACGGATGCCTCACTCACGGGGTGGGGAGCCCACGCCAACGACTTGACCATCAGCGGTCGTTGGTCTCCATCGGAGTCCAGACTACACATCAACCTGTTAGAGCTGAGAGCCATCAGACTTGCGCTGAAGGCTTTCCTGCCAGCTGTACAAGGGAAGAACGTCCTGATAATGACGGACAACACGGTGGCCATGCATTACCTCAACAAAAGAGGAGGCGTAGGATCACTACCCCTGTGCAGAGAGGCGATGCAGCTCTGGTTTTGGGCAATCCAAGAAGGAATCTCTCTATCGGCAGTTCACCTAGCCGGAGAGAAGAACTTGACAGCGGACGCTCTGAGCAGGCAGAACACAGTCTCCCACGAGTGGGAGCTAGCTCAGGAAGTCCTTCAAGAGATCTTCGCCCTTTGGGGAACCCCTCAGGTAGATCTGTTCGCCACCAGCCTAAACAGGAAATGCGACCTGTTCTGCTCAAGGGAATTTCCTCCGAGAGGAGCTCTGGGAGACGCGTTCATAGTGGACTGGGAGTTTCCGCTTCTGTACGCGTTCCCACCGGTTCCTGTCATTCCTCAAATGATCAGGAGGTTGAGAAGATTCCGGCGAACCATGATCCTAATTGCCCCGGATTGGGCCAGGAGAACGTGGTACCCGGACCTTCTAGACTTGTCCATCTGCCCTCCAATTCGACTTCCACTCAGAGAGAACCTACTCTCATAGAAGGGAGGTCAGGTTCTCCATCCAGACATCAAAACCCTCAACCTTCACGCTTGGCTTCTGAACGGCTGAGGTACAAGGATTGGGACCTCCCTGATGATGTTATGGAGGTGTTGCTTTCGGCAAGGAGGCCAGCAACAAAGTCTTTATACCGCTGCCGTTGGAACAGATTTTGCAGCTGGTGTAGAGAACAGAATATCGACCCATTTTCATGTGGTACACCAATGGTTTTGTCCTTCCTACTATATTTGGCAAATTCAGGCCTTCAAATTGGCACCATTAAGGGCTATCTCACAGCGCTATCCATCTTTAAGCGTACTGCGGAAGAACCATCCTATTTCAAATGACCCTTGGTAATACAGTTTCTAAAGGGGTTAACCAATGTTTATCCCCCAAGACCATTCCAAGTTCCACTATGGGATTTAAACTTAGTACTAACTTTCCTGATGGGTACACCTTTCGAACCTCTCCATTCTTGTTCGTTAAAATTCCTTACCCTTAAAACTGTTTTATTAATAGCACTTACATCTGCTAGAAGGGTGAGCGAATTACAAGCTCTTTCTTGTAAACCCCCTCATACAATCTTTCACAAAGACAAAGTTGTCCTGCAAGTGAAGCCTAATTTCCTCCCAAAGGTGGTTTCTGAATTCCATATCACTCAGAAGATTACCCTACCATCTTTCTATCCTCCTCCTCACCCGGGGAAAGAGGAAGAGAGGTTACACAGACTAGACCCTAGGAGGGTTTTAAGTTTTTACATTAGTAGACTAGCCAGGATAAGACAGGCAGACCAGCTGTTTGTAGGTTACACAGGTCACAAGCTGGGGTTACCAATAACTAAGCAGACCATTTCCAGATGGATCATTCTAGCCATTCTGGAATGTTATAAACTGGCAGGGAAAGAGCCCCCTCAAAACCTTAGGGCTCATTCGACCAGAGGTATTGCAGCTTCATCGGCCCTCAAAAGAGGCGTGCCGGTTAAAGACATATGTGCGGCCGCTACATGGTCGTCTGTCCATACCTTTACACGTTTTTACAATCTGGATTCCTCCTCCAGTCAAGAGACTAGGTTTGGAAGGGCTGTACTGCATTCTATTCATCAATAGAAGACAGCGTGAAGTCAGTACTCCCTCCTCCGAATATAGAATACTGCTATGGGAGCCTATCTAAGATGAGGAATACGTCGGAGGACACAATCCCTTCGAAGAACAAGTTACTTCTTACTTTGTAACGTTCTTTCGACGGGATGTTCCTCCGACGTATTCCTCATCGACCCTCCCATCCATCCCCGCAGTTCTACTTCTCTTGTTGTTGCAGCTTACGCTCCTTCAGGGTGATTAGTCTAGTCCAGACAGTAATACTGTGGGCTACAAAACGGAACTGAGCAACGGACGCTGCGCGCGGCCTTTATAGGCAGGATGACGTCGAACGTCGATACGGCGGCTGTCGAGGGACATCGACTCGGAGGACGTCGACGCGTAGCGCCCTCTAGAGAAAAATTTTTCCGAGGCCAGCAGAGCTGGAAGGAGATATCTAAGATGAGGAATACGTCAGAGGAACATCCCGTCGAAAGAACGTTACAAGGTAAGAAGTAACTTGTTCATCTAATGAAACATTGTGAACATATAAAGTCCTAATGTGAAGAGCAAAACATTCTTCAGACAAACTGGATTGTCTGAAAACTGACAGCATAGCCAAAATCTGGGTGCAGTACCCGGGGCTACCTGAATGAAAGCTGTCAGAGGAGTACTGATGAAACTTTAAATTGACCTAAAACTAAAACGTCTGCTGGATTAGCAAACATAAAAAGGATTGTTGCCAAAAAGGAATACAGATTTTAGTTGTGTTTTGACCCCACAGATTTTAAGACCATGAAAGAAATGTATTCATGTTTGATGTAACCAATTTGTTTTTTGCTGGATTTAAGAAGTTAATTAGCTTGGCTGAGTCACAAGAACTGGAAAAGCAGGTTTTTTCCCAGAAGGAGGGCCTTGCCCTTAGCAGAAACTCTTTGGGAGGTGTTAATCGCGGGTTAGAACAGACTGTTGTCTATGCAAAGGGAAGGAACAATGACAGAGCTTGAGCCCAGGAAACTGGAGGTGTGAAGGGGGTCGTAAATGGCTTCTGGAAGGTACAAACAAGGACGGGGATGCCCCTGCACTGCAGGGAGACAAACAGGGGTGGCCCATCTGTTGCTAAACATGAACAAAGGACAGAGTTGTTAATTTAATTTTTGGCTGCACGTGTGAAAAGAGGCAGTAGAACTGTGTGACATGTTCTGGACAGGAATGGCAATATATGTGGTTTTATGCAAAATGTATTAATGTTAGAATTGTGAAAATGTACATGCACATCCCTATGTTAAACACACACATTTGTGGAAATTTGCATAAAATTTGGAAATTGTTTTCATAGCAAAAAGGGCAAAATTCTGTAGAAAGTTGAGACAACCGCTGCAGGGTTTTGAGGAATAGCTGCTACATAAAATATGGCATCTTTGTGTGTGATTTGTATAGACGTGACTAATGTAGAAATGTACATTTAGTATCAAATCCGATTTTGAGACCAGTGGCTAAAGGCAGGTATCTGAGGACTGTAAAGCAAATCATAAAATGTGACATCATCCGGCCTTGATCCAATCACTCAAATTTCAAGGCGGAGATGAAGTGTGGTCCTATCCCAGCTCACAGGGGCATGCTTAGCTAAGCCGGCCCATACACCCCCTTTGTGATGTCATTTTTAAGCATAAATAGAGACAGCTGACAACACATAGGGTCTCACAGATCCACTCACTTTCCTGATTCCAGCAAAGCACTCTGATCCAGCATTCTACATCAAGCTGTAATATTCTTCCAGATCCTGAGGCACAATCTCTTGCCAGCAATAGAGAACTATTGATTTCCAGCTAGGCCCTAATCCTCAAATGTATTCTCTCCACCCAGTAAAGCGCGGTATGGTGTGAGAAGGCCTTTTGAACCAGTATCCTGAAATCCTCTGGCTTGCCACCACTAGGCTTGCCTGAGGAACTCACCATCCAGCTGTTTAAAATACCCACAGACTAGGAGAACAGATCCTGTGCCAATCCGGTGACCGGCCTAGATGATCCAGCACCCAGCCTGACGTACTGTCTTTCCTAGACCAGACCCGATCCAATGACCAGAGCTCACGGTTCCATTTAAAAACTTATCCTGTGAGTATTAATAGGAAGAACGGTGGCCCATAGTATAATTGCATTGTCTTATCCCTATCTCAAACCCATCCTATCTTTCAGTCAGAACCAGTATTGTAAGAAGTGTCTTTGCATTGTCTTATCCCTATCTCAAACCCATCCTATCTTTCCTTCAGAACCAGTATTGTTAGAACTATCTTTGAGCTTCCTTAGCAGGCGGGTCACACTGATCACGTAACTGTAGGATCCCTGTGTGGTATTTGCTTTTTCATCGTCATCCTCTAGTGTAAGCAAACCCATTTGTCATTTTCAAAAGTGCATTTCTGTTTTCCATTCTCGCATCTATTTTACCAAAACAACCTTTACTAAAACCTCTATAACTCCCTCAGTTGTTGTGATAGAAATTAAATTTCAACTCCTACTTGTACCCAACATCCATAGCTATCCAGAGACTGCAATCAGTGCGATTCTCCCGTTATAGCAAAAATCGTGCAAGGAAAAGGTTGCCACGATTTAAAAATTTGAAAGCTTTTTACACATGTGAAATAGCTTTAAATTGCTACCAACCTGGACTTTAAGATTTCAAATGTTTTCTTTGGACTAAATCATTGCTTGTGATTGTGTGCAACTGTTCAAAGCGGCTCCCATAAGAATTTCGAACAATGTAAGTATTTTGACCACATTTGGTGTTTTTGCCCAGTCAATTCTAAAGATAAAATAAAAGCCAATTCTGACAGCTGAAAAGTCAATTCCGTTTTTCTCTTTTGTTTGAAGGGGAAAGTCGGACTGATATTCTGTTTGATTTGTGCTATTCCTGAATACCTGCTCTCTCCTCCCATCTCTTTGCATTGCCTATTGGGGGTTGAGGGGTGTTGCAGGGGGAACCTCTAACCATAGTGCTATCTGATCTGAACCAACACAAAAGTATTATTTTCTGTGCTGCATTTTTTTTGCTCCTTACTTATTCCTAGTGTATTAAAGATATTATTCAGTGTTCTGTCACCCCATTGGTGATTGTTGTTGACCTATTAAAATATATTATGATTACATTTTAAATACATAAATAAATATTTACCTTTGCAAACCAGCCTTATTCCTGGTTCAGTGTGACGGGGGAGAGGGGTTTGGGGGGGTTCCAGTAGAAAGGTGTGATATGAGTGGTATATCGTTCAGAATATTGAATTTATAGACAAAAATAAATAAGGGCTTCAGTTGTGCACTACATGCTGGGCTTTGACTTGGGTGTGTGCCAGATTGAAATAACTTACAGCTTGGGGCTTGTCGCGAGATCCTGAATTAGACATACCACTCATGACAGTCTAACACAGCGTGCTAGCTGACGGGGTACATACACCCTGTTGGGTCACCATACTGTGCTACACTGTATAAGCACCCCTCGAAAGAAATACTCAAAGGAGTTGGGCCTGTTTGCAAAAGTAACCCTGAGATAAGCCAGAAGGAAATTAATATTTCCGGAATGGCGACCCCAGTGGAAATCAATATTGCAAGGGAACACCCATTGCACAAATTGTTTGTCAGGGGTGAATGGCTAGAACAGGACCAACAGGTATGGCTGCAGGGAATAAAACAAGAAGTCACTGAAACCAACCTTAATATCTGGCAGGATAAGGGTCCATTACATCAAGCACTCAGTTAGCTGTACGTGACCCCTAAAATAAAGGAGGAGCAATGCAAAATTGCAAAAATAGCGGCATACCTGTACCTCCACATAGGAGTCATACAGGAAAAGTACGCAGACCATGTAGATTTCACAAAGAGGCAAGGGGAAGCACTGCAGAAAATCTGGACTCTGCAGGGCAAAGGCTCCAGAGTAGCCAAGAATCTGAAACAGAGGCTAGGCAGTATGCCGCCAAACTCCAAGAAGATCTGTCTCTCTTACTGCAAAATAATGCAGAGCAAGACGCCCAGATACAGACACTGCAAAAAGAGTGTCAAGAAAGGTTGGATTCTCTACAACAGAGCCAACAAAAGCTGGAGCATCAATGAACTTTTAACAGAGTCTGTGCAGAACAGTTCAACGTCTTACAAGACCAGATAGACAAATGAAAAGAGGAAAATAATAAATTGATCATCAAAGAACTAGAGACCCAAAGAGAGTTTGATGAGGAGCGCCAGAAAGCTGGTGCCCTTAAAAAACAGAGGGACGACCTGGCTGAGCAAAGGGCCACTCTAAGTCAAGAGAGGGACACCTTAGTCCAGGAAGTCAGCAATTTAAAAACAAAGTTAGAAGAAAATGAGCTGGCCCTTCAGGAACTTGGTGAAATCAAAATGAATTACAAAAAGCTACTATAGCACACCAGGCGAGTGGAGGATGCTCTGGCAAAGAACAATCAAACCACTAAGGATCAAACTCAGGAGGTGAGTCTCCTGCAGCAAAAATTGGCACAATACTCCCAATTCATCAAGCAGGAAGCACAGAGAGACAATGAGGCTCTCTGTGAAAAGAATGAGAGGCTCCATAGACAGATAGCCATGCAAGAACAACTCATAACAACTCATAGAGACCAGTAAACCCTTAATAGAGGAGCAAAAGGGTCAGATATTGTCATGTCATCAGGAAATAGGGGCTGTAAAAGATGAGGTAAGATGGGAGAGAGAAACCCTTGAGCATAACCTCAGGAACCCTGGCATCAGGGACTTTAATCCCTTCAGTTACATGGACTCTGCCACCCCCATGTCCACTGGCTCATATGAACCAAGGGCCACTGGCATGGTAGACTTCAACACAATGGGAAATATGGGACTGATAGATGCCTGGCCATCCATTTCTGGGAGGCGTTGATCTATGTACAGGTTCCCAAATATTAGGGCCAGCCTCTCTGATCAGGGAGACTCCAGGGAGGGGAGAATCAGAGAACTGGATCCTCAACAATATCACTTACCAAGAGATCAGTCAGTCAAATTTGGTGGGGAATTCCATGAGACTAGGCCCACTAAGAGCATCCTAAAAACCTCTTCCCAGCTAGGACAGTGTGGGGCGTGGGGGTACTCAGCCAATCCTAGGAGCAAGGGGGAGTCAGAAGACTCTTCCGAGCGCCACAGGTCTCAAGAGACTAGGCCCCCACTTTCTGCCAGCCATTCCCAAGCCCGCAGAATCAGGGAGAGCCTAGAGGAACAGACAGCCACCTCAGGTAGCATTGCCTCTGAGTCAGAGGATGAGTGGCCCAGGGTGACCAGAACTAAAAAGGCCAACAATGTGAAGAGAGCCCTATTGAAAGATCCCCTGAAGCAAATCAAGGATAGTGGGAGCGTCATCACGCACTACCACAAAAATGCCAAATATTCAGTTTGGGAGCACCTCAAATTGTTTGAGCAAATGATGGAGACTTTCCACCTGAAGGACAGCCAAAGTTGCATTCAGTATGTCAAGTGGACATTTTCACCTCAGTACTCCAGCTTCTTTGCGGGGCTGGAGGATCAAAACCATTCAAGATGGTCCACCTATAGGGCGGCCATCTTGAAGCATTTTTCAATCGATAGAAACCCTCAAGAGGCTCACAAGGCAGCCTACAACCTGCAATGTGGGGAAGACCAGGCCCCACAAGAATTTGTGCAAGAGCTGAAACGTGCCTTTGCGCAGACAGCAGGGAATTTGTTAATACCTTCTTTCATGCCCTCCCTAAATACATTATGACCCAGCTGGTGAGGGACTTTCATGAGAAAAGATCACTAGACTGGGTCATTGAACAAGCAACTCGCATTTACGAAGTACAGAAGCCAGTAGAGAGTAAAAGTGCTAATAAAACCGCAAATCCAACCAACACCCCTGCTGCTGCTAAGGCAGCGGAAGAGAAGGTTGCCCCCATTTTAGATCTGGAGATGGGGGGGCCTAGAAACATTCCTGCACAGAATCCTGCTAACCCAAGACCCAGAAGGCACTCGGGCCAATCCCAAACAGGGAGTTAGGGAGGTAACCCCACAAATGGGACCCCTAACTCCCCTAACTACATCAGCCCTGTTACAAGAGCAACAGACTCATCCTGGGCTATGTGTGGACTCCTCCAGCCCAAGGGGGGATCCAACCAGACAGCTGCCAACCCAGGAAACTTCCCTCCTCACTTTCCCCAGGAGGGCAGTGTCCCCTCGAATTCCGGGTTGAATTTCTTTCCCCGGTACCCACCAAATCTCAACCCCCAAAACAACTATTCTTTCTTTCCCCACTTTCCTGAGCCAAGACAGCCCAATCTGGGAGAGGGGAGGCCAAGGGTGAAGGGGTACCAAAACTATCCTAACCAGGGGTATTATGGGAGAAGGGACAGTTACCCTTCCCGTGATCAACCAAGGGTAGATCAGAGGACCCCGTACCAGCCAGAGCGGGTTTCCCAACTGGAGCGCCAGGTCCAGAACATAGCACAGGATCTGGGTCGCATGTTGAGGGCGCAGCAAAACCCTCCAATGAACATGGCGACTCAGAACTCCTCAAATCAAGGATCTGGTGCTCCAGAACAATGACAGGGGAAGAAACCCGACAACCCACCGGTTCCCAGGGAGGAGGCACAGGGGGAAGGGAGGTGTAAAGCCTTAGATGAAGCTTCCTTCCCCACTTGTGAAAAGCCCCTGGAAACCCAGGAACCAAAACCAGAATCTCCTACCCCGAAAGTTTGCAACCTAAGGAACAGAGGGCGGGTAGGAGAAATAAAGAGCCTGGAAAGACCCATTTTGGGGAGGAGGTGCGAATCTTCCAATTTGAAGGAGAGGGATCCTCAGAGGATTCTGGGAAAAGGATCTTTTCCTTCAGGGATGGGGGAACTCCTCCCAAAGAAAAATGGGTCCCAAAAGATCCTGATCATGACTGGGTAGATGTGGGGACCGAGTTAAAACCGCCCATCACAAACCCCAGAATGACCAGCAAGAAAATCCCCTTGTTCAAACCCATTCTGGTGACTGTCTCCAAAAAGGGGGCGGCAACCCAGAATCAGAACCAAGGGAGCCCAAAACATCCCCCATATCCAATTGCCACCTTTTTCTTACAGCTTCCCAAGATCCCAAACAAAGTCTATGAAGAAGACAAGTGTGAGGGAATGCCCACTGTCTATGTGGATGGGTGCTCCGACCATGTTTGTCATGAACCGTCGTCTGCGTCCCTTCTGGACCTCCTGGTCCCTGCCCCATAGGGGATTGAATGCAGTGATCCTTCCAACATGGCCACTCGGAACAGAACGCTCCTGGTCAGTCTCTGCGTTCCACGTGGCACGCTTTACAAAAGAGACACGCCCCGCGGCTCTGCGCATCTCAAAGCTACTGCTTGTTGTAGTTGGACGTGTGTATCTGGAGTTTGTTCGGGGCTCCCTTTTGAATCCTTGTTTCCAGTTCCTTGAAACCCCGTCCTTCCTCCCATTCCTCTACCTACCTTCCTGGAATTCTTCCGCGCACAGGCCATGGCGTTCCGTGCCTCCGAGCGTAACTTCTTTGCATCCTGGTATCGATCCTGGACTTCTGAACGCTCCCGGAAACAGAATAGCGAACCTCACGCTGGACTCCGAGGGCCAGCGTTCGGGTTTGTACAAATCCCAGACCGTGAAAAAGAAGACATCCCAGAAGGTACAAGCAAACAACAAAAACAGGTGAGAAGGGGAGAGACTTGTGACATGTTGGCATGGGTGAATGATGCCCCAGAACACTCCGCTGGGTACAAAATCGGTCTCTGAAGTACTCAAGTGGCAGAGCTGATGGCTGTGCATCAAGCCATCCTCACTGCTGTCCAACATCAACTCCACGAACTGGTCATAATCACTGATTCAGATTATGTACAGAACGGTTTCGTGGAGCACCTGGTTAATTGGAAAACCAGAGACATGCTATGTGTTAACAACAAACTATTAAAACATAGAAATGTAATACAAAATAATGATGATCTGGTCACCTCGAATGGGATGACCATCTACTGGAAAAAGATCAAGGATCATTCTAAAGTAGAGGGACCAGACAAAACTGGGAATGACCTAGCTGATCTGCTGGCCAAAACCAGAGCAATCCAAGGAGATCTACTTGAAATCGAGTCTCTGTTGGGGGAAATCCAGGTCACTGCTATCACTAGGTCCCAGACAAATGCTCATAATGAACTCTCAACTGCACAATGGAGTAAGGAGACCCCAGATGCTGATTTGATTACGGTTCAAAAAGGGGATTCAATAATTGGTAAATTTTATCAACACATTGATGACCCTGATAACTTTCCCCTGACGGATACGATTACATTGGGAAAGAGGACCTCAGAGTGTTGATGAAATGTCCAAAAAGGTTCAGAATCCAAGACGGTTTGTTGGTGAGGAGATCCATAGCTGGCCATGACAAGTGGGTGGTCCCCACCTCATTCTGAAGCCTTATGCTATGTCACGGCCATGATGCGGCCACCGCCGGTCATCAGGGGTTTCATACGACATTAGAAATCTTGTGAGAGGTTGCATACTGGCCACACATGGGGCAGAACCTCGACCAATACTTAAAGGGGTGTCTTGTGTGTGCACAATTTCAGCCAACATCACTCACACACCTTGCTCCCCTCCAAAAGAGGGTGATGACACTGCCTTGGTCAGATTGGCAAGTCAATTTGATTGGGCCCGTGATTCACTCCTCTTAGGGGAACAAGTACATGTTGACTGTCACATGCTTGTTCACTAAATGGGTGGAATGTCTCCCGGCCCCAAACCGCAAAGCAGAAACAGCAGCTGCCCTGATGATCAATCACATCTTCTCGCGTTTTGTACTACCCCAAAGAATTGAGTCAGACCGAGGTAGCCACTTCACCAGTGAAGTGATCACAAAGATGTGGGAAATACTTGGAGTCAAAAGGAAACTACACATTGCCTACTGGTATCCTCTAGTGGTGGAGTTGAGAGGTACAATAAAACTATTGTGAGCATATTAAAAATGTTTTTGGCAGATTCTGGGCCAAGTTGGGACATTCGATTAACCCTTGTCCTGATGGCCATCAGATCTACCCTTTCTTCTGCAACAAAAATGTCTCAATTTGAGCTGATGACTGGGCGAAGGATGGTGCTACCCCAGTATCTGCTCTACAGAACCCAAGAGCAGACCTTGATAAATGCCTCCACAACTCATGAGTATGTTGAAAATCTGAGAAAACACCTTCAACATGCTTTTGCCTATGCTCAGCGGAATCTAGAGAGATCTGCAGACAGTATGAAGAGCCACTATGATCTTAAGATAACTAAAAAAGAATACCAAGTAGGGGACCAGGTCTACTTGTACAATTTCCAAAGGAACCAGTCCAAAGAGTGCAAATTCCTTCCAACTTGGCGGGGTCCTTTTGAAATTGTGGACATAATTTCACCAGTCGCCTACAGAATCCGCATCCCCAAGGGCAGTTTGGCAGAAGGGGAAGACAAGTGGGTCCACATAAACCAGCTGAAGAGTTGCCATCCCAGGCATACTTTGCGGCAAAGAGAGGAGCCAACCAGAAAGCTAGAGGGTGAAAATCCAGAAACATAGAAGAATCACTGAATGTTCACCGTGTATGTGCAAAAAGAGTGTTAAGACCATTAGTAAACATGGATGGGGAATATTGCAAATTATAACCAATGCAAGTGTCTTTCACACTGCTGACATCGCCAGATGACAGGTGGACACAGCAGTGGGAAAATATCCATAACCATGTTATGTTGTTTCTTCTAGCATCTGGACTAAGAATCATCCAAAGGATTACAGAGGAGGACAACTCGGAGACCAAGAGGAAAGACCCAAGGAGCCCAGAGTACCGCTGCATACTCCAAACAGAATCAGCAATACTCCTGACCAGAACCAGCAAGTAGAGCAGGTCACCTACAGCACTGATGGGAGAAGCGACTGAAGTTCTCCACACGGACAGAAAAAGAACATCCCAATCTCCCCACTTCCCTTTGACGGGCGGTCAAAACAAAGTCTGGAGGGGGGCCTCTGTTGGATGTATTGACCCTCTCCGATATGCTATGAGGCATCACCCTACCAGTTACGGTGAAAGAAACGGCTACAATGGTGGGAAAAACCCTTGTGTGTGTCAAAAACCGCCAAAAACCGTGTGCTTCAGTACACAAAAAGAGGGATGCACAACCTGCCACCCATGGTGCATGTGCAGTGGAATAGAGCACACCTCGCAGAAAATGTGCCAGTGGGCTTCATGACCAGCAAACAGGGTGCAGAGTGCGAAGCAGCACTTTGCAAGTGAAACCCCAACATGTGCCTACAAATGACATTTTCTTTGTTGCCAAAAACTCCAAAATGCCAATAACACAACACTTCTCAATATTCAAAATATTTCCGGGTGCTAAAATTCGTATAGCTAATGAAACATTGTGAACATATAAAGTCCTAATGTGAAGAGCAAAACATTCTTCAGACAAACTGGATTGTCTGAAAACTGACAGCATATGCCAAAATCTGGGTGCAGTACCCGGGGCTACCTGAATGACAGCTGTCAGAGGAGTACTGATGAAACTTTAAAATGACCTAAAACTAAAAAGTCTGCTGGATTAGCAAACATAAAAAGGGTTGTTGCCAAAAGGGAATACAGCTTTTAGTTGTGATTTTGACCCCACAGATTTTAAGGCCAAGAAAGAAAGAAAGAAATGTATTTATGTTTGATGTAACCAATTTGCTTTTTGCTGGATTTAAGAAGTTAATTAGCTTGGCTGAGTCACAAGAACTGGAAAAGCAGGTTTCTCCCAGAAAGAAGGCCTTCATGGGACTTCATGGCTAAACATGAACAAAGAACAATTTTTAAAAGACTCAGAACTTGCTATTCAAAATGGTGAAAAATATAAAAAGGACAGAGTTGTTAATTTAATTTTTGGCTGCACATGTGAAGAGGCGGTAGAACTGTGTGACATGTTCTGGACAGGAATGGCAATATATGTGGTTTTATGCAAAATGTATTAATGTTAGAATTGTGAAAATTTACACACACACATCCCTATGTTAAACACACACATTTGTGGAAATTTGCATAACATTTGGAATTTGTGTTCTTAGCAAAGAGGGCGAAATTTTGTAAAAAGTTGAGACAAGATCCCATAGCTGTAGGGTTTTGAGGAATAGCTGCTACATAAAATATGGCATATTTGTGTGTGATTTGTGTACAGGTGACCAATGTAGAAATGTACATTTAGTATCAAATCCGATTTTGAGACCAGTGGCTAAAGGGAGGTCTCTGAGGACTGTAAAAGCAAATCATAAAATGTGTCATCAACCGGCCTTGATCCAATCACTCAAATTGCAAGGCGGAGATGAAGTGTGGTCCTATCCCAGCTCACAGGGTCAAGCTTAGCTAAGGCGGGCCCTACACCTCCTTTGTGATGTCTTTTTTAAGCATAAATAGAGACACCTGACAACACATAGGGACTCGCAGATCCACTCACTTTCCTGATTCCGGCGAAGCACTCTGATCCAGCATTATACATCCAGCTGTAATATTCTTCCAGATCCTGAGGCCAAATCTCTTGCCAGCAATAGAGAACTATTGATTTCCAGCAAGGCCCAAATCCTCACATGTATTCTCTCCACCCAGTAAAGCGCTGTGTGGTGTGAGAAGGCCTTTTGAACCAGTATCCTGAAATCCTCTGGCTTACCACCACTAGGCTTGCCTGAGGAACTCACCAACCAGGTGATTAAAATACCCACAGACTAGGAGGGCAGATCCTGTGCCAATCCGGCGACCGGCCTAGATGATCCAGTACCGTGCCTGACATGCTGTCTTTCCTAGACCAGACCCAATCCAATGACCAGAGCTGATGGTTCCATTTCAAAACTTATCCTGTGAGTATTAATAGGAAGAACTGTGGCCCATAGTATAATTGCATTGCCTTATCCCATCTCAAACCCATCCTATCTTTCAGTCAGAACCAATATTGTTAGGAGTATCTTTGCATTGTTTTATCCATATCTCAAACCCATCCTATCTTTCATTCAGAACCAGCATTGTTAGAACTATCTTTGCGCTGACCCTTTTCTCATCTGAAGAAGTCGAGTTTTTTTAGCAGGCGGGTCACACTGATCACGTGACTTTAAGATCCATGTGTGGTATTCGCTTTTTCATCGTCATCCTCTAGTGTAAGTAAACCCATTTGTCATTTTCAAAAGTGCATTTCTGTTTTCCATTCTCGCGCCTATTTTACCAAAACAACCTTTAGTAAAACCTCTATAACTCCCTCAGTTTTTGTGATAGAAACGAAATTCCAACTCCTACTTGTACCCAACATCCATAGCTATCCAGAGACTGCAATCAGTGCAATTCTCCCGTTATAGCAAAAATCGTGCAAGGAAAAGGTTGCCATGATTTAAAAATTTGAAAGCTTTTTACACATGTGAAATAGCTTTAAACTGCTACCAACTTGGACTTTAAGATTTCAAATGTTTTCTTTGGACTAAATCATTGCTTGTGTTTGTGTGCAACTGTTCAAATCGGCTCCCATAAGAATTTAGAACAATTTAAGTATTTTTGACCACATTTGGTGTTTTTGCCCAGTCAATTCTAAAGATAAATTAAAAGCCATCCTGACAGCTGAAAAGTCAATTCCGTTTTTCTCTTGTGTTTGAAGGGGGAAAGTGGGACTGATATTCTGTTTGATTTGTGCTATTCCTGAATACCTGCTCTCTCCTCCCATCTCTTTGCATTGCCGATTGGGGGTTGAGGGGTGTTGCAGGGGAAACCTCTAACCATAGTGCTATCTGATCTGAACCAACACAAAAGTATTATTTTCTGTGATGCATCTGTTTTGCTCCTTACTTATTCCTACTGTATTAAATATTTTATTCAGTGTTCTGTCAACCCATTGGTGATTGTTGTTTACCTATTAAAATATATTATATTAAAATATATTATGATTACATTTTAAATACATAAATAAATATTTACCTTTGCAAACCAGCTTGATTCCTAGTTCAGTGTGACGGGGGGCGGGGGTCCAGGAGAAGGGTGTGATATGAGTGGTATATCGTTCAGAATATTGAACTTATAGACAAAAATAAATAAGGATTTCAGTTGTGCACTACATGCTGGGCTTTGACGTGTGTGACGTGTGTGCCGGATTGAAATCACTTACAGCTGGTGCCATGCAAAACCGTTTATTGGTTTTTTGTTGTTTTTTCACAGAGGGAAAGAGAGAGCGAAGCAACAATGGAGGAAAGGAGGGAGGGAAGGGGCACCAAACACCACCAGGGAGGTACAGCTGAAAAAAGTAAGATGTAGGGCTGCAAAAAAAGGAAGTTAGTGGGCATTTACTTTTCATGTGCCTTCGTAGCCACCTCAAAGACACTTCAGATGCCCCCCCCCTGTAGGTATCTGTGTCTCAGTATATACACATGACTGTTGGCCATGCAAGGTTCGGGTTCAAGAGTCTCCTGTGTGTGAGACGGCAGAAGGAATCCTTTGTCCCACTGTGCTGTCCAGAGTGGTGACAGGAGTGGTTGAGGAGGGTGCAGTCGCTGAAGTAAGCCTACTCCCTGAGTAGGGCATTGCCTTTCTCAGTTCTGTCGGGTGGAAGATACTGGTGTGTGGGCGCATGGAGGTAGTACCAAAAGAGTACTGCCCTTTTTGGCCACGACTTCACACAGTGTAGTGCATGCGGGAAGCCTGAGCCTTCTCTACTCCTCCAATGGTCGTAAAAATCTCCACACCCATGACTCCTTCTGCCCACCCGACATAGTAAGCATTTCCTCCACTACTTTTTTGTTTTCCTCTTCCTCCTGCATGTTATTTTGCTGCAGGTCCCCTGTCCAGGCCCTTCAGGTTGTAGTGCTGGTGGCCTGGCCATTCAAAACCCATTGTAAAAGAATCTGCTGTGCCTTCTGAAAAAAGATGGCCTCTCTGTTGGTGTGCCATATTGAGAATGATTAACAGAAATGGGTGGGGGTACCCTTGGAGGAAATGTCAGCAGACTATCCTATCCACTGACCTTGGCGCCCAAATATGGCCTTGAAAAGTCATAAAAAGATTAGGAATGAAGTGGCAGTGGTACCCCAGCTCCCAGCTGTGGAACATCAGAGTTTTCACTCGAAAGTCCGTAGAGTGGCCGTAAATTGAATTTAAAGATGTCTGCGAAGTGTCAACACCGACCGCAGACATATCATCAGGCCGCACAGGCGTGGTCATGTGACGATGTTTGGGGATGACGTTACGACACTGCAGCCTTCCGGTACAGGAGAAAGTGCTTCAAAAGTTGTAAAAAGTTTATAGAAGCACTAGTCCCTATTTTGGCAGAAAATGTAATTTAAATATGTCCATCACAGACAAATCATTGCGCTGCATGAGTGCTCTCACATGATGATTTCCGAGGATGTCCGTGGCCACGTCACGACTTCCGTGAACTACCACATAACCTATGACATAGCATGTATGCGGTGTGGCATCCGCACCTGGTCAATGATGTTTGCGGACAAATTAAAAGTACGTAGTTCGCTCCACGGACTATGTGGTACCTTTGCAGACGCTGAAACATCCATACTACGTCACTGGTATGTAAATATGTAGACTAAGACATTATTATACTTGGCGGACATCAAATTGACGTTTTAAAAAAGAAACATTGTTACAAACTCTGGAACATAACAAGTTTGTGTTTACATTATATATTTACAAAGAAAATAATTTGTGTGACTAATATGTACAGATGACATTTATAATGATTCATTTCAAGAACGGGATGGGGAATCTGAATAGGAAACATAAATAGGGGAATGTGGAGGTTGAATATTTTCATGATTGGGGGAAATGGGGATAGACATTTCATCAAAACGTTTATTGGGGGAGTCTTCGGGTAATGATTCGAGTGATTGTTGGGGTCAAGGGGGATAGGTACAAGTAGGGCATTGATAATCAAGATTTCTAATGACATCATGTTTAACATACATTACAAGTTCTTTAAAGTCATTGCTAAGCTCATCTATTTTTTAAGACAATTAATGATTTAGGACTAGCCCTAACCTGGTCCACCCTGTTCTCTGTACTTCTCCTCCCTTCCTCCTCCCTTTTTCCCATTGCACTTGCCTTTCTGGCTCGCCCAGCACTTGCTTTCTTGACCCCCTTAGCACTTATCCTCCACCACTCCTCCTTAGCGCCCCTCACTCCTGCACTTCTCCCTCTATCCCCCACCACTTCACTTACCTCTTCGTGCTTGAACGTGCACAGCAGGATTGCCATAAGGCCAATATAACATTTGTTTTCTTCTTCCTATGTTCCCCTCACCAATTTGTCTTGTGGCACCTGGAAACACTTGTGTATAGGTACCATCCAAATGCCAAATAAATAAATAAATAAAGTATATAAAACATGATTTGATTTTGTATAGTTGGGAATTGGGATTGTGTTTCTGGTTGTTGAGATTCTCGATGATTACTCTGCGGTTTGGTTTCTTCATCTACATTATGTACTATAATAAAATAAGAAATTATTATTCCAATAAGCTCTGTATAACTTACATTATTTGTACACATTGAAAGATATATTTTTTACCATTAAAGATTTCCTCATCACTCATTTCTTCTTTGGGAAAGTACTCTTCTAACCATGTGTGTGCAATTTCTGTCAAAATAAAAAATTGTGATATTTGCTTATGAGAAATGTTTATATAATGAATGGTAATAATAGAGAAATAAAGTTTACTTACTATTTGGTAATAGATTATTTTCCAATGTGCTGTTGGTGTATCGCAGTGCGTATGAAGTACTGAACTGATAATATGAGGAGTACAGTTATGCTTTGTGTTTGGTGCATTCCATAATACTGTGTGTCAAATGAAAAATGTATTTTTACATTTGTAAATGTTGAATTGTATAAATATGTATATTTGGATGCAGTAAATATTAGTAATGTTGGTTTATGTATATCTTTTTGTTATTCGAAGGGTACAAAATGTTCTGTTGTCCCCTATGCTTCTGAGTTTTGTTGATGCTACCGACTCTAATCTCTTCGGACTGTAGAGCTGCTACATTGGAGGTGAGTATGATTTCTAGGTGTAATCATTAAAAATATGTGTAAGGAAGTTGTACGAAATGATGGTGCAGTGGTAAAAACCTATGACATTCAATGAAAAAACGTTGTTAAAGGGATGTTACGGTTACAAGTAAAATTGAAAAACCCAAGAAATCCACTAGTTATGGTAAGCTATGCAACCATAACTTGCGCCACCACCATGCAATGCCAAGATTAACATGCAGGACATCAAAGATGACTTTTGTAAAGCGTGCTTTTGTAAATTCGGTGTAAATCCCTCCAGTCGTTTTTGAAAAAATGGCCAAAAAGTAGGTAAAAAAATGAGTGATTTCTGGGTCCGGTCCGCAGACTCATTTCCTGGCCAATCAGAGAGCAGCGTAATGTTTGCGGACATCATACGTGCTCGCTGATTGGTAAATTAAAAACGTGAGATGCGTCAAACCGTTTGAAACGGATGCCATTTTCTATTTGCAAACAGCACCCATAGTCCGCGGACATCGCTGTAAAAACATAAGAAAAAACACAACTTGTCAAATAAATGAAACTATTTTTAGGGAAGTGAGGGGTGATTAGGATGGGATGGGATATAGCCATAAAAAGTCCAAAATTAGGGTGTTTTTCTTATCCATGTCCACAAACATGCCAGATGTTTGGGGACATTCCTGTGATGAAAAGCAGTTATTGGATGGATTTTAACTTTGATGCCACTCCATGATAGTCCATGGAATTTTGCAATATCATTTTAGACATGTCCCTGAATGATTTCTGCAAAGTTTGGTGGCATTTAGCCTAGAGGGGGGCTCCCAAAATATTTGAAAGGCTTATACATTTGGTGCTGTTTGGCTAATCTGCACAAAAGTTTGCAAAACGATTTGAATGCTGTTGCAAAGCTTGGTGGGATTTTGTCAAAAGGGGGGAAAATTAGATGGGGTCTCTACATTTTTAGATGGCTTATAACTTCGTTGCTGTTTGAAAAATCTGCACAAATGTTTTAAGAAAGATTATAGACCCAACCATGAATTTTTTGGACAAAGTCAGATGGATTTTGTCCTGTCAAGTGGGGGCTAAGTATTATGACAATTTTTGTACGTACATTTTGACACTTTTCAAAAAATAAAACATGGACGGATTTGCAGCAAACCCAAAAAGGAGCATTGGCAAGGACCCAAAAGCATGGTTTTGCAAATGTGCTTGTGCTTTATTTTTTGAAAAGTGTCATAATGTAGGTACACAAAACAGTTATCTACCTTTGGTGACTTAAGTATATCCTGTGGCTATGGGCAGTTGCCAGATCATCCGGGTCATGGCCATGACCCAGACAATCTGGCTACTGCCCATGACTACGAGGAACCAGCAATGGGGTTAAAGTGGCGATGGCCACCAGGGACTGGCTATGTGGTCAATTATTTCGATATCAGGATAGGTTTGAATGGGAATAAAAATGATGCTCGTGGCTACAGCTCAAGTGCTGCGCAGGATTGCAGCAAACATTCATCCAGAGCATCAGAATGGACCTCAAAGCATGCTTTTGCAAATCTGGCCTTTGTTTTACTTTTTCTAAAGTGTTCAAAATGTAAGTACACAAAATAGTGATATAACCTTGGTGCATGGACTGTGGGCCTGGCCCTTGGCAAGAACAAATGCCTACTCTAATTCACTTATTGGGGCATGCAGCATGGCCGAAACCCTAGGTTTAAAAAAATTTGCTTGCGGCTGCAGCCCGAAGTGCTGAACAAGATTGCAGCAAACATACGCCAGGGGCATCAGCAAGGACCTGAAAACATGCTTTTGTAAATCAGTCCACACAAGAAAAGATACAGCCCGCTAAGGAAAAAGGCTCAAGATATGCTTATAAGGATAGCAAGTATTTATTTCTCCAAAATACAAGTGCATCAGCAAAGTACTCTGCTGCCGCCGAACGCTCTGCCCTCCATAAGGATCTGCAGCACATTATAAGCACAAATAACGTCACTAAAGACGTATTCATACATGGTACAATTGTACAATCCTAACTGGCCTACTTTTAGGATAACTGCTACCATATAGCTTGTAATGTATGCACTAAGGTGATCTTGCACCCTCTCTTATGTGCACCCCCTGAATCCTGGATGTGCTCTCTTACCATTTATTACTCATTCGGTATCGCCAAGGGGGGTGGGAAGACCCTCTGTCCTCCCCAACATTCCCCATTTCGTTAATCCTATATTAATAAACTCCCCCCAGTGTCATTGACCACTAAGTTCCAGTATATGTTCTCCTCCCCCCACACCCTCCCTAACCTTTCAGATTTCAGGAATGGTGGCAACCTGTCCTTTGGAACCCATGCCCTACATACATCCTGCAAGCTTGCCCCAGACTGGGCATATTTTTCTGGAATATATGTCATGTATATACAGCCCCCATCCCCAGCTAAGTCAACCCAGAGTTCTTGTGTAGTTCATGGGTTTCTGTGGGGGTGTAGTGATTGTGCTCCAGGGGATTAAGAGGTTATAAAGCTCTACCAAACAGGGTTTGTTTGCTTTGGGTGCTACTCCAATTGAGACCATCATCATTGCATTGTTGGGCTCTGCCTTGGGCCAACATCTGAGTCCCATTTGGCACATGCAAAAAATGACCAAAATATAGACAATGCCATGCACCAGCATCAACGCAATCACCCCCAGCCGGTATGGAGCCCAAGAAAAAGTCAGATCAAACCAGTCTTCATTTTGTATTCCAGCTTCTTTCTTCATGCACACTCCCAGTTTGTATGCAGCTTCGATTATGTGTGACAGAGAGCCATTCTCAGCATCTTCGGGAGGCACAAATGTGCAGCAGGAATCCCCGATTTTCTTGCACATGCCTCCGTCCATTACAGTAAGCATATCCAGGACGTATCGATTCTGCATCGTCATCAGCCTTAGAGAGCGGAGTTCCACATTTATGACATTGACCTCTTGTTCTGTGTCATTAGCCAGTTGAACCAGTTCCCCGCAGACACTCTGCAGCCATTTAGCTTGCCCATCATATAGCTGAAATGAGTCAAAGAAAGTCTTTGCTGAAGATTCTGTATTCGTCTGGGATTTCCCCGAGCAAGTTTGATGAGTCTTTGGACAGATAGTTTGCTCTCATCTTCTTTCGCAATTTGCCATGTTTTCCTTTCCCAGGGAGGGTGTGGAAATCTGGTGCTGGCAACGTGTTTTTTGTTTCTTCTTCCAGGGATGGAAACGTGGTGGGGCTAAAAGTCTCTTTTGGCCCCTCTTGCAAATGTACTTCTAAGATTACAAGTACGGTTGAGTGCAGCGTGGCTAGCAAACAATAACCCCTCCATAATGTTGGGAGGTGCAAGTACGCTTGTTGGTCAAACACCCAGTAGTAATCAATCACTGCCGCCTTGCCTATCTTGAGATCAGGAATGAGCGGAGTCGTATTGCAAAGTTTGTTGGTGTTAAGAGGGATTTCTGAACTCTGACCTGGAGGGGCAGAGGATCAGAAGGCCAACCTAGTTTCTTGGAACAGGGTAACCTCTGGACAAGCCAGACCAATCAGGGTAGCTATGGCAGGCGGTCAAGACTAAGTCTCAGGAGGGGTGAGGGTGACTGTAAGACCTCAATGAGCACACAAACCAAGGACACTTACAAATTACCCCAGACAGATGTTATATTAAAATATAGACACATTTATTACAAGGCCTTTGTAATATAGACCATAGCAAAGAATCACAGTAATACTAAAGTAAACCAATACATCACAATTAACACAATACAGCGCTTTGGCGTAAAGCGCTTAATAAATCAATAAATACAAATACAAATATATACAAGACCAATGGGGTCTAAGGGGTTAACAGCACGAAATATGTAGACCACCTAAATGGGGAGGAAAACAGGCAGTGCAAGTAATCTTTAGACCCAGTTCAACATCCAGAATACACCTAACTAAGAGGCAGTCCAAGCCCTACGAAGAGAGGAGCCTTATGCTCAATAGTACATGCACGCGCTTGTGCCAATGGACAAAATAGGGTCTCTTCAAGGGTCTCTAGCAGCTCAGGAAGGTGGATAAGGCGATGAAGAACAAGTTCCCAGAATTCAAGCAGGACCTCCACTTGGCAGAGACAGTTTGAGAGTGTGGGATGGAGTCGCTTTTTCGCAATAGCTTTGGAAAGGAAAGGGGCCCTCAGGGGCCACTTCGTACATAAAAATGGGCTCCTGCGCTAGGGGCCACCAGTTGGGTTAAGGACTATTCACCGGTCCCTGATGCAGGCAGACCCAAACTTTGCCAGTACAGTCCACTTCGCTGGCAGGTTCGAATGCGACAATCAGGACGTCTCGACACGTGTAGTTTCTGAGATACAGCGGGGATTCCCAAATGGGACAGTGGCGAGTTTGTCCACTCCAAGTCGAGGAATCAGGTCAATTCCACTGCAGCAGGTTTCAGGTCAAGAGGGTCACAAATGCAGCGAGCTTGCACAGGTCGTTGCCACAGCAGGGCAACACGGTAACCGCGTTTACTCCGGTCCGGGCGCACTCGTCTCACTTCAGACCTGGGAATGCCAAGTGTACGAAATTTGGTGTGAGGGTGCCGTGGACACAGAGCAAGCAGTATACCAAGTTTTGAGGGCCTCCTCGAAACAGCGGTGGTAACAGAGCAAAAGTCCCGTGTAAGCTGGTTGGCCCAGCGACACTTCCGAAGAGGCGTACTTGCAGGGTTTGTTGAAGGTGCCAAGAATAGTTGATCTCACTATTCCAATGGGTCAAAGCATCTTCGCAGACCTTCTAGGACGATCAGAGGCAGAGGGGTCCCACAGGACGATAGTGGGCTCAGGGTGCCAAACCTTCCAGCGGGTCACCAGCGGTTCCTCGACTCGGCTTCTTGTTGCAGGATACTTGGCTCCTTATCGTTTGTTTGTGTAAACTCAGGAGATCGACATGGTAGTGGTGTATTCAGCCTCCTCTTATCCAAAGATCCCTTTGCGCCAAAATGGAGAGGACCCAATGGGAGATCTGCTCACAAACATTCACTCCATACGTGGACCAATCACGGACCACAGTGGTCCCAGGCATTCAGGACACTCCAGACTCTCTGGCACCCAGGTTGTGTATTGGGAAGAGACATCCCAGCCCACATCCTGGAGGCACACACACACAAGCCATGCAGAAGCACGCAAAAGCATTGGGTTTCACGGGAAAGTGCATGACCAAATAAGGACTGGCCCGGGTTGACTCGACCTAGGGAAGGTGAAGGGGCAAGATGGCCAAAGGACAGGACAAAGAACCTCGTGGCATGGCCATTTTGGAGCCAGGCCACCTTTTCATGCCAAACGTGGTAAGCGTGGTTAACATGGCAAGAAAAGGGTTCAAAATATAAGAAAACGATATCTGCCCCCAATCCTGCCTATGACACATCTGCACAGTTCATAAAAAGTCCAGCGAGAGTTTCTAGGGCCTTTGGAATGACTAGAGACCCAAGTGTACTGTAAGGTAAGTTGCAGTGCACACTTGTTACATGTTGCACAAAAGCCGCAACATGAGGAAAGGACTAAGGGAAACAAAGTCTCCCAGTACTGACAGGGCATGTCAGTTTCCCCATAAAAAGTGAGCGAAAGCCCAGAGGGGTGCAGCTGAGGGCTGTGCTTCTCTGGCACAGTTTAGTCAATGGTGTAAAACAGCAGCAAAAAAAGTTTGGTGTTTTACACATGGAGGGAAAATTACATACAATTATGAAATCTTTCCTAACACTCGCCCTTCCCAGATTAAGGACAGGGGGAACTAATCTACCCATGGATGAGTTTCTTGTTCAGGTCGGTTAAACATTCTGGACAACCCATCAGCATTGCTATGTTGGACACTTGGCCTATGCTCAGTAGTGAAGTCAAAGCCTTGCAGACTTATGGACCACCTAAGCAACTTTGGATTCTGTCCCTTCATGTTCATTAGCCACTCTAAGGGCTTATGGTCAGTTTGCACAGTAAAGTGGGTCCCATAGAGGTAGGGCCTCAGCTTCCATAGGGCCCACACAACAAAGAAACATTCTTTCTCTACTGTGGACCAACTGAGCTCTCTGTCCTTAAGCTGGCGACTAATGAAGCCAATAGGGTGTTCCTTAACTTTCTCATCTACTTGTGATAGTACAGCTCCTATCCCAGTGTCAGAAGCATCTGTCTGCACAATAAAAGGTCTTTGGTAATCAGGGGCCCTGAGCACAGGGGCCTGGCACAAGGAGTCTTTTAAGCCATTGAAGGCCTTCTCACACTCTTCAGTCCAAGTTACCTTCTTGGGTTTCTTTGGAATAGTGAGAGCATTCAGCGGGGCAGCTATGGTACCATTGTGTGCCATGAAATTTCTGTAGTACCCAGTGAGTCCTAAGAAGGCTATCACTTGGGTCTGTGTAGTGGGGGTAGGCCAGTCTTGTACTGCTTCTACTTTACTGGGTAGACGCTGTATCCTCCCTCCACCTAATTCATGTCCAAGGTAAACCACTGAGCCTTGTCCAATCTGGCACTTACTGGCCTTTATGGTCAAGTGGGCCTTCTGAAGAGCCTGTAACACAATCCCAAGGTGTTTCACATGGTCTTCCCAGGTGGCACTGAAAACTGCTATATCATCCAGATGTGCAAGACAGAATTCGTCCAACCCATTCAACACATGATTCACAGGCCTCTGGAAGATGGCAGGTGCATTCTTCAACCCAAAAGGCATTACCCTGAACTGGTAAAGGCCCTCTGGAGTTGAGAAAGTTGTCTTCTCCTTGGCATGTTCTGCAAGGGCTATTTACCAATAGCCTGCAGTGAGGTCAAACGTGCTGAGGTACTCGGAGGCGCCCAAGGTATCCACCAGCTCATCTGTTCTAGGTAAGGGGTGTGCATCTGTCTTGGTGACAGCATTCAGAGCCCTGTAATCCACACAGAACCTCAATTCAGAAGTACCTGCTTTTGGAACCAAAACCACAGGGCTGGACCAAGGACTACTAGAGAGTTAAATCACCCCAAGCTCTAACATTTTGTTGACCTCCGTCTTAATGTAAAACCGTACTTTGTCTGACATTCTGTATCCCCTACTTTTGGTAGGTACACTGTCTCCTGTGTCTATGTTATGTTTGCACCAAGGCGTCAAACCATGGGACTGTGAAAACAGGGGGGAAAATTGCCTAAGCAAACTTTTCACCTCAGCCTGCTGATCAGAAGTCAGGTGAGGGGCCACTCGGATACCCTCAATGGAGCTATCTGAAGGACTGCTTTGGAATAGGTCAGGAAGAGGTTCCGACTCCTCTTCCTCAACATGTGAAGCCAATAGCAGTGCTGCGATTTCAACTCTTGGGATGAAAGCCTTCAGCCTATTTACGTGGAACACTTTTGGAGCCTGTCCAGGCCTTCCAAGGTCCACTAAATAGTTGACCTCACGCAGCGGCTCCACCACTGTGTAAGGGCCTGACCATTTGTCCTGTAAAGCTCTAAGCCTTATGGGATTCATGATCAGGACTTTCTGACCTGGTGTAAAGTTGATGAGGGAAGCTTTCTGGTCATACCAATGTTTCACCAGCGCTTGTCCTGCCTTCAACTTGTCACTAGCCAGACCCATCAGAAGTACCATTCATTTTCTGAGCCCTAACACATAGTCGACTACGTTGGTAGTAATGGGGGGAGTGGGCATCTCCCATCCCTCCTTGACTATGGCTAAGGGTCCCTGTACTGGGTGACCAAACAGAAGTTCAAAGAAGCTGAAGCCAACACCCTCTTGTGGTACCTCTCTGTAGGCAAACCGTAAGCATGGTAAAAGAAGATCCCATTTTCTTCTTTGAGGTTCTTCCAGAGCCACAATCATACTTTTCAAGGTCCTGTTAAACCTTTCCACCAGACCATTGGTCTGAGGGTGGTAGACGGAAGAAAACTGATAGGTGACCCCACATTCCTTCCACATAGCCTGCATATACTTTGACATAAAGTTGCTGCCTCTGTCAGACACAACTTCTTTAGGGAAGCCAACCCTAGTAAAGATGCCAAGTAAAGCTTTTGCAACTGACTTGGCAGTCACAGTTTTCAATGGGATGGCCTCAGGATACCTGGTGGCATGGTCGACCAGCACTAGGATAAACCTATTTCCTGAGAATGTTTGGTGGTCAAGGGGACCAACAATGTTGATCCCTACCCTCTCAAATGGTACTCCCACACCTGGGAGTGGTACCAATGGAGCTTGGATTGTTGAACCCCTCTTACCAGATAACTGGCAGGAGGCACAACTCCTGCAGTGACTTTCTACTTGCACCCCCATCCTGGGCCAGTAGAAGTGCATGGATAACCTTTGCTTGGTCCTCTTAATACCAAGGTGACCAGCAAGGGGCACTTCATGTGCCAGCTGCAGGAGGAAGGGTCTTACAGCAAGGGGAACCACCAACCTCGTATGGTCTCCTTCTGTAGACTCTGTAGGCTCACTATACAGGAGCCCTCCTTCCCAATAAATCTGATGCTTCCCAGGAGGTTCACCCTCAAGCTGGGAGCAGGCCTGTCTCCTTAGGCCTTCCAGAGATGGACACTCACATTGGCCTTTCCTGAATTCTTCCCTGTCAGGACCACCTTCTACTAACAAATCGTTTAGTTCCGGATGGTCATTGGGGTCAAATACTTCAGGCATCACCACCTCCTGGTCAGGTCCGGGTGATTGACCAACTACCTCCACCTCAGTGGTAAGTGAGTTAGGGGGAATATTTTTTTTCCCTCTTTTTACTTTTTTGCGTACTTTAGCCTTGGGTTTCCTCTTTGGCTGGGGCAGGGCATTGGTCTTGGCCAGTGCTGCCCTCGTTTGAGACCTTGTGCAGGGTCTTTCAGCAGTGTCTCCCACAAGCCCTAAAGCTCAGAGATGATTGCCCAACAAGACCTTTCCTGGGACACTCCTCTGAATGCTCACTGGAATCCTGACTGCTGTACCATTGATAGTAAGATTTACAGCTATTACTGGGAACATGAGAGGTGGGCCATCAGCCAACTTAGTGGGCATCAGAGTAGCTCTGGTAACTTTCTCTGGGTCTACCAAGGTAGAATCCACTACAGTTCAACTGCACCCACTATCCCTAAGAGCTGGAGTATCTACTCCATTGATCAGCACACTTTCTTTAAAGTAGTGCTTGGTGTTATCTGGAATCGTAACATAAGCCTCTGAGACTTTAAGCTCCCAGGAACCCAGGGAAACTAAAACTACCTCAGCTTCTATCCCACTGGGGAAGGAGTCTGAGGAGAAGGATGCTCCGGTAATCTCTTCTTCCTCGTAGGAGGAGAAGGCCAGATTACCAGAGTGGACCCCCAAGGTTTTGACCTTCCATCTGGGACCCCCCTTAACATGATCAGTTGCTCCATAAGCAAAACAAGATCCATTGGGTCTGTTCACATAGGGAGGCTTACTATAACCAGAGTTCTGTTTCGGAGGCTGACCTCCACTACCCTGTGAGTTCTCTTGTGTCTTACACTTATTTTTCTTTTTGTGGCCCTTTTGGGAAGAAGATTTATCAGTTTCCCCTCCCTCCTTATCTTTGGACTTTTTCCCTTCCTCCTGCTTACCAGGATGAGTCTTGTCCTTATGGGACACTCGATGTGACACCCACAAATCTGCTGCAATGGCTAGCTTATTAGGATCTATCTCCTTTGAATCTGCCAAATGCTGCTTAAGTTCAGGGGAAGAAGATGCAAAAATATGTTCCAGCATGACAAGACTTATCATACCTTCAAAGGTAGAAACCTTACAACCTTCGACCCAGCCAGTCAAGTTTTTTAAGGATTCAGTTAAATAAGATACCCAAGTACCACCTTCTTTTTTCTTATACTCTCTGAATCTTTTTTTGTTTTTTTTTGTGTTTTTATAAAGTATTTTTTACTATTATTGTATTATAACAATCACAAAAAACAAAAAAACAAATCAACATAATGACTATCATGGTCATTCTTAATCAACAAAGGCTGTACACATATCATCAGTGGTCAAAAGTCTTTCCTAGTACATATATTGGCGTGTAGTACATAGTACCCATTGCACGCTCCCCAGCATGTAGGAGGGAGTCTTAGGTCGCTTCTTCTTCCAATCTATCCCAAATTTTCGAGGCTTTGTTGGGACAGCCTCTTGCTAAGTAGATCCTATGCTCCATCATGGCGCACACGTCCATATCCAGTTTCCATTGATCCAGTGTCAGGGAGTCAGGGGCTCCCCATTTCTGCGCTATATTACGCTTAATCAGTCCCTTTGCCGTATGTAAGAGCAATCTCTCCCACTTGTTAGCCTCGATTTCATTAGGTACCCCCAGGAGTAGGGCCTTTGGGTCCAGTGGTATGGTACGGGCCAGAACTCTGGAGAGCTCCCTACAGCATGCATTCCAAAAGGTTTGTATCCGGGGACATGCCCACAAGATGTGAATGAAGGTTCCCTCCTCCTCCGCGCATCGGAGACAATTCTGGTTTGGGGCCTGTTTCCAGCCGTATAGGCGCGTCCTAGGGTAATATACCCGGTGCAGTATTTTCAGCTGCACCAGTCGGAGCCTAGAGGAGATAGCGATTTCTCGGGGATGCATGAGGACTTGTATCCAGTCCTCTGGATCTATTTCCCCCACATCTGCTTCCCATTTCGTCTTCAGCTCGTTCAATTCGGGGGTGGCAAAGGAGGATATGGCATTATATAGGATGGAAGTGCATTTAGTGGGAATATATGCTGGCAGGATGTTACGCTCTATGGGGGTGTAGTCCGGTACCCTTGTGTCTGCTGTTAAGTGGGTTCTTAAGGCATGGGCCAGTTGTATGTAATGATACCATTCCGTGTTTGGGATCTGAAATTGTAATTGCAATCGTCAAATGAGGTCAGTTTCCCATCTGTGAGCATATCCCCAACTCTCGTGACCCCTGCTTTCACCCATTTGGGCCATGGCTCAAATTTCCGGATTTCAGCTAGGTTATTATTTTGCCAAAGAGGTTGTGCGATAGTAACTTTATTTTCCCACCCAATGAATCGGTGTGCTTGTCTCCAGACCATAATGAGGTGTGTTGTGGTTGTGGGTGGGGGAGTTCTCGGAAGGGGTTGATAAAGGAGGGTCAGTGGGTCTGTGTTCTGTATAGTAGCTATCTCAGCGCGTATATGATGTAGGTCTCGATTTCCGTGGAGAAGATCATTAACCACTGCCAGTTGTGATGCCCAATAGTAAGTTTAGAGACGGGGGACTCCCACTCCTCCCTCCCAGATCGATCTCTGGAGTGTGGTTAGCGCTATTCGTGGTTGACCTCCTCCCCATATGAGGTCTCTGAGAAGTGTCTCCACTTGGTGGAACTCTGAGTCTGTGATTTTGAGTGGGGCATTCTGAAGGATGTAAAGGAATCTGGGTAGGGTCATCATTTTAAAGAGTGCCGCTCTACCCATAAGAGTCAGGGGGAGAGGTTTCCAGTGTTGGACATCAATAATGAAGCGGTCTATGATCGGTCGGAGATTGTGTTCTATATAACTTGTCAAGTCCCCGGATATCCAGATTCCCAGATATCGGAAGCCCTGTCTTTCAACTCGGTACGGGCACTCCTGGGGGATGGCCTGTTCTCCGCCCTTTACAGGAAAGAAAACTGATTTATCCCAGTTGATTCTGGATGAGCAGCTGTGTTACAGTGGGGCAGGACCGAGGCGGGTCTCCCAGGTATATAAGGAGATTGTCTGCGTAAAGAGATGTACGATCATCATAGCCCTCTGGCCATCTAAACCCCGTCCAGGCAGTATTTTGGCGAAGCCAAAGAGCAAGTGGTTCGATTGCAAGGGCAAACAGAAGGGGGGAGAGCGGGCATCCCTGCCGCGTACCTCGGCCCAGAGGGAAAGATCGAGAGGACCATCCATTTACTTTCACCTCCGCCTGGATGTTAGTATAGAGTAACTGTACCCATCCCAGAAAGGCTTCTCCGAATCCCATATGGCGCATGATCTCCCAAAGTCTGTCCCATCGAATTGAATCGAATGCCTTTTCGAAATCGATTGCCAGCAGGGCCAAAGGTCCGTATATAATCCGAGATCTCTCCATTGCCAGATGGAGACGGCGTAGATTCATCCGGGTCGATTTGCAGGGCATAAATCCACATTGGTCCGGGTGGATCAGGGTGGGTGCAACCAGTTGTAATCGGTTCGCTAGGAGCTTAGCGAGGACCTTGGCCTCCCTGTTAATCAGTGATATAGGTCTGTAGGAAGCACATTTGTGTGGAGGTTTGTCAGGTTTGGGAATGACCACGATGGTCGCCTTACACAGATCTGGTGGGAGAGTCCCTTGTTCCCGGGCGAAAAGAAACATTCTATGCAGGGGGGCAGCCATTTTGTCTGCCCCTAGCTTTTGCCAGGTTTCAACAGGGAATCCATTTGGGCCCGGCGTCTTTCCCGGTTGGAGCTGAGATAGCGCCTCTGAAATCTCGTCCTCTGATAAGGCGGAGTCCAGATAGTCCCTCTGCTGCACAGAGAGCGTCGGCAACGTTACCGCATCTAAGAGAGAGGGGTCTAGCGGAGAGGTTGGGGCTCGGTACAGGTCTGCGTAAAACATCGAGAAGGCCTCAGCAATCTCAGCGTCTGAGTGATAGCTGTCGCCCTGTGGTGTAACTATTTCCCGGACATGACGCTGTCCTTCGTCTCTTCTCTGCAGCCAGGCGAGCAGTTTACCCGCCTTGTCCCCCAGCTCGTATACCCTCGCTTTAGCCTGCCAATGGGCCTGCTTAGCGTCATCCATCGTTCTGTTCCAAAGGCGCTCTTGGGCGCGTTGAAGGGATCGATGAGTTTCAGGCGTGGGATCAGAAATGTGTTTAGCCTCCCAGTTGCTCACCTCCCTCTCGGCCTCTAGTATCTTTTGGAATCGGGTGTTCCTTTTATGTGTCGTCCAGGAGAGAATCTCACCCCTGAGCACTGTTTTATATGCCTCCCATAATGTCGCAGGGTTATCTACCGATTCCTCATTAATTTCGAAATATTCGGCGGATACTTCCTCTAGGCGATCTATCAGTTCTGGGAACCCTAGGTAGTAGCCATTAAGTCTCCATGTTCTAGGGGGGAGGGCACCCTGCATACATATTTCCACTGAGAGTGGTGAGTGGTCCGAGATGCCCCTAGGGAGCAGTTCTGCGGACATTGCCCTGTAGAGGTCGGTATGTGGTAGAAAGAAATAATCCAGTCTGGACATGGAACCGTGGGCACCGGAGTGGAATGAATATTCCCTAACATCAGGGTGTAACTCCCTCCATACATCCCGTAGCTCAAGAGCAGATGTGAAGTTGGCTAATCTGGTAGGGGTATCTGGGCTACGATTCCGGAGATGGGAACGGTCAGTGTTGTTATTCATGGTGTCATTGAAATCCCCCCTTAGGATGTACGTATCAGGGGGATGTTTCCCTATAAGGGTGGTGAGGTCATCCAGTAATTCCTGTCCCAGACCAGGTGGAGAATAGATTGAGGCAATTGCCACACTTTGACCCCAGATCATTCCCAAGATGAACACGTATCGGCCCCTGGGATCCTGTTCTACGGTTTGCTGAATAAATGGTATACGTTTGTGTATCAGAATGAGGGTGCCCCTGGAGCCCATTGTGTACCCCGCATGAAAGGCAAGGCGATAGTTGGTTCTCTGGAAAAAAGCACAGTTTGACCCAGCCAGGTGGGTTTCTGTCAAGAGGGCCACATCAGGGGAATGTCTATTTAGGAATTGCTTGATAAGGCGCCGTTTGATTCCTGACCCCATCCCATTCACATTCCAAGTGAGGAATTTCAAAGATTTAGTGTGCTGCATGAGTGATGTGCGAATTTGTGTAGAGGACATTTACTACGTATGATGGGGATTTTCAGGGTATAGCGATCAGTAAGAGATGGCGGTATAATTCTCGCCTGTACGAAGGGAGCGGGGTTGCCTTGTGGAGTAGTGCAAGGCGTCCCTAACAAGGGACAATGATTAGTTCGACCCATGAGCATGTGGCAGTCCTGAAATAACAAACAAAGTTTTGAACTTTCCCAACTCACCCCCACCCTATACTCCACCCCAACACGAAGTACCTGTCGCCCAAAAATTGCTGATCCTTCAAATTAAGGTGTCAGCTCAAAAACCAGACCCTTGAATAGGGTCCAAACAAGCAAGAAAGAGAGAGGGGGGGGGAAGGTTTGACCAGGGGAGGGATCAGATCTTTCCCCAGAGTTCCCACACTTGCGCCCACTGTCGACATCTTCCATGGTGGATAGATTATGCGTCGGGATCAGAGGCGCGGACGGTGCACGCTCGCATGTCACGGCAGTGCTCCTAGGCCCTCTAGTAGGGGACAACAGTTTGTTCAGTCTTCTTCTTGTTGCGCCGCTGGCTCCAGGATCTCCAGTCCCCCCGTTCTGGCTTTCTCCTCGGGGAGGCCCGCCTAGGTCCGGGTCGGGGCCGTCCTCTCCGTCTCCTTGGTCTTGCAGTCTAATCGCCCTCTATGTGAGCCTCTGCCCATTTCCAGGCCTCTTGTGGGTCGTTGAAGTGAACAGTAATTCCTTTATGATAAATCTTAAGTTGAGCCGGGAAGAGCAGGCCGTATTTCACATTCATTTGAGCAAGTTGTTTCTTGAGTGGTTCAAACGATTGTCGTGCCAGCTGCACTTCTCGGTTATAGTTCGGGAAGAAGGCGATTCGGGAGCTGTTATGGGTGATCGTCCCTTGCGAGCGTGACAGTTGCAGGAGGGCATCCCTGTCACGGTAGTTAAGCAAGCGAGCGATGATAGTCCGGGGCGGAGCGCCCGGGAGTGGTTTGCCCGAAGGCATCCTATGAGCCCTCTCCACTGAAAAGAATTTTGAGAAGGATTGGGGCTCGAAGATGTCCATGAGCCACTGTTCCAGGAACAATTCCATGCATTGTCCCTCCTCCCCCTCCGGCAGGCCCAGGATGCGAAAGTTGTTGCGGCGGGACCTTCCTTCTCCATCATCCACTCTCGATTCCAGGGCTTTCAGGCTGTTTAAGGCTTGGGACAGCTGACGATTGATCCCTCCGATGTTGTCCTCCGCTTCGGAGATGCAGTGTTCCGCCTCTCCTGTTCTGGAGGTCAGCCTCTGCAGATCGTGGCGCAGGAAGGAGACATCTGCCGCCATACTGTCTATTTTAGTCTCCATGGAGGAGCGAAAGTTGGCGATGGCCGCCATTACGTCCCGTAAGGAGAGGGAGTCTTCTCCCGTAGGGGAGTTTGGTCGTGTTGCTGGGTCCGCCAGGGCCGGGGTAGTAGCGACGGCAAACTGATCCATGCTGCTCTGTGTAGATGGTTTCTTCTGTCTGTCTTTCCCCATATTTCCGGGAGTCGTGGAGCGTCTGCTACGATGGGGCGGATATTGTTGTTTATGCGCAATTGGAGTGGTCGTACCCCCCAGGTGTATAGTGTTGCGGCCATGCAGCGGGTCAGATGGAGGGCTGTGAGTTCCAAGAGCGTCCTCCACTAGGGCCAGGGTGTTTTATATGGCGAAAGTACTTTGAGCGCTTGTGGTCCAGCGCCCTTTGCTGGGCCTTCACAATACGCGCGGACCTCCGGCGCCTCTATCAGCCCACACAGACAAATGGTGGTCCCCCTTTTGCTTCTGGTGCGGTACAGCCCTCAGCAGGCACCAGGCTCTGTTAACAAGGTTCGATCAGAGGGGAGGAGGGGGGGCCCTCACTTACTTGTGGCGCGGTCAAGTTGCTGCTGTCCTCCGCAGTCCAGGGGGTGGGGGGATGTTCGCGGCGTGGTGTCCCAGAGTTAAGACGGGTCAGGAGTTAGAAGCCGCACACCACCAGGACCACAGGAGGGCTTCGCTATCCTTCCCCCACCTCTTTCGCAGATCAGGTCTGTCCGGGCGTCTTCGGGATGTCAGCGGGACTCGGCTGGTGAGTAGTCCCGGGTCCCGCGGTCCACGCGCACAGCCTCCGGCCCGCGTGGCGAGGGGGGGGAGAAGAGAGGATGCACACGGGTGTCCGCCTCACGTTCTGCTCCGTGCCCCACCGTGTCAGGTCGTCCCGAGCCTCTCAATCAGTCGGAGGAAGCCCGCCCTCAGACACCGGGGGCCATCTTGGTCGCGTAGCTCTGCTGCCGGGCCTCGGCAAATTGTGGATTTGCCCCGTCGGCTGGGTAGATAGGTTCCACAACCTCCGTCGATCCGAGCCCACAGCTTCACGGGCTCGGTCGCAGCGTTTATACCGCACGAAATCCCCAGGAATCAGGATGAAAATGCAGGATTGTTTCGGCGCTTACGGGAGCTCCCTCGGCTCACGTCCGCATTGTTCGCGCGTTGGCCACGCCCCCCTCTCTGAATCTTTTTAAGTATTGGGTAGGAGTCTTTCCAAACTTTAAGATGAGAGTTTGCTTCAACATTGCAAAATCTGCTCTCTCAGCTTTCGACATTTCCATAATGGCACTGCAGCCATAATTGGGGCAGTCTGCTAAGTAACCAGGCAATTTTATCAGCATTGTCAACTTGTTGAACTTCACATGCATACTCAAATGTATTCAGCCAGTCCATAATGTCATTCTTTTCCTCATACACACTGAGCAGATCTTTTGGAAACCTTGGATGAGAAAAGGCCTCAGACCCATGTCCAGGACCCTTGGATCCATTGGCAACTTGAAGCTTGGCCAGTTCCAACTGGTGATCCCTGTCTTTTTGTTTTTCTGCCTGTTCTATCTTTAGTTTGGCCATGTTGAACTCAAGCTCCTTCTGCCTAAACAGCAGTTCTTGCTTCTTGAATTCAAGTATGGCCTCCCCATCAGCACTGGCAGAGGAAGCATTCGACATTACATCCTCCATATCCTCATGGTTTCTGTGGATCAGTGCAGCGGTAGAACCATCAGTTCTACCAGTGAGAGCAGCCCCACCTCCTTCTGCACTGTCCTCGGAAGCTATAGCTCTAAGCTGAGCTTCCTGTCAGCCCATGATTCTCTGGATCATTTCTACGTTTGTGCCTTGAGAGGAAACACCTCTCACAGCACACATCTTTCTTAATGTGTCGGATTTCGAAGAAATTAAAGTTAACAAGGTACTTGTTTCCATAAATAGGACAATGGCCTTTTGAAAGTTATACTACGACAATTCGCTATGTGTCCTCGTAGGAATAACTCGAAATGCCTTCACTCGTGCGCAACACCAAATTCATTCAGTTCTATCCCACCGCTGTACACCAATTTGTTAAGATGGATTTCTGAACTCTGACCTGGAGGGGCAGAGGTTCAGAAGGCCAACCTAGTTTCTTGGAACAGGGTAACCTCTGGACAAGCCAGATCAATCAGGGTAGCTATGGCAGGCGGTCAAGACTAAGTCTCAAGAGGGGTGGGGGTGACTGAAAGATCTCAATGAGCACACAAAGCAAGGACACTTACAAATTACTCCAGACAGGTGTTATATTAAAAATATAGACACATTTATTACAAGGTCTTTGTAATATAGACCATAGCAAAGAATCACAATAATACTGAAGTAAACCAACACATCACAATCAACACGATATATATACAAGACCAGAGGGGTCTAACGGATTAAGAAGCACGAAATATATAGACCACCTAGATGGGGAGGAAAACAGGCAGTGCAAGTAATCTTTAGACCCAATTCCACATCAAGAATACACCCAACTAAGAGGCAGTCCAAGCCCTACGAATAGAGGAGTCTTATGCTCAATAGTAGATGCACGCGCCTGTGCCAATGGACAAACTAGGGTCTCTTCAAGGGTCACTAGCAGCTCAGGAAGGTGGATAAGGTCGATGAAGAACAAGTCCCCCGATTCAAGCAGGACCTCCACTTGCGGGCAGAGGCAGGTTGAGAGTGCGGGATGGAGTTGCTGTTTTGCAATAGCGGTGGAGAGGAAAGGGGCCCTCGGGGGCTACTTCATGCCTAAAAATGGGCTCCTGAGCTAGGGGTCACCGGTTGGGGTATGGACTACTCACCGGTCCCCGACGCAGGCAGACCCAGACTTTGCCAGTACAGTCCACTTCGCTGGCAGGTTCGAATGCGACAATCAGGACCTCTCGACACCATGTAGTTTCCGCGGTAGCAGGCTTCAGGGTCAAGGGGGGGGTCACAAGTGCATCGAACTTGCACAGGTCATTGCCAGAGCAGGGCAACACGGTTACTGCGTTTACTCCGGTCCGGGCGCACTCGTCTCACTTCAGACCTGGGAATGCCAAGTGTATGAAATTCGATCTGAGGGGGCCGTGGACACAGATCAAGCAGTATACCAAGTTTCGAGGGCTTCCTCGAAACCGCAGCGGTGACAGAGCAAACGTCCTGCGTAAGCTGGTCAGCCTACTGGTTGGCCCAGGGACACTTCCGAAGAGGCTTACTTGCAGGGTTTGATGAAGGTGCCGAGAATAGTTGGTCCCACTATTCCAATGGGTCTAAGCACCTTTGCAGACCTTCTAGGACGATCAGATGCAGAGGGGTCTCGCAGGACGACAACGGTCTCACGTTGCCAAACCTACCAGTGGGTCACCAGCGGTTCCTCGACTCGGCTTCTTGTTGCAGGATACTTGGCTCCTTATCCTTTGTTCGTGTGAACTCAGGAGATCGACATGGTAGTGGTGTTCTCGGCCTCCTCTTATCCAAAGTTCCCTTCGCACCAAAACGGAGAGGACCCAATGGGAGATCTGCTCACAAACACTCACTCCATACGTGGACCAATCACGGACCACAGTGGTCCCAGGCATTCAGGACACTCCAGACTCTCTGGCACCCAGGATGTGTATTGGGCACAGACATCCCAGTCCACATCCTGGAGGCACACACAAGGTATGCAGAAGCCCGCAAAAGCTTTGGGGTTTCGCGGGAAAGTGCATGACCAAATAAGGACTGACCGGGGTCGGCTTGACCTGGGGAAGGTGAAGGGGCAAGATGGCCAAAGGACAGGACAAAGAACCTTGTGGCATGGCCATTTTGAAGCCAGGCCACCTTTTCATGCCAAACGTGGTAAGCGAAAGCCCAGAGGAGTGCGGCTGAGGGCTGCCCTTCTCTGGCAAAGGTTAGATCAGGCTGTAGAACAGCGGAAAAAATGTGGGGGTTGACACATGAAGGGAAAATTACATTTGAATATGAAATCTTTTCTAACACACGTGCATGTATTATCAGTGGTAGCCAATTGGGGTGGGGGGATACCATTGCAACCAAGATAAGCACATTTTGTAGTTTCCCACTAGAAAATATGTAACTGTAAAGTTGCAGTGATCATTTTGCCTTTTTGATTATGTTCATCATTCGGTTTTTGGGTTGCAATTTCTTTACATAATGAGGAAGTAAATAGAGGATAACAAAGAATGGAGAGAGAGAGTCGAGCTCTTCTAATCTTGTGGAGCCCAACATCGTTTGTGAGCCCAGAGAAGAGCAAGTCAGTAGAGCCTCACTGGCAGATACTGAGGGTTTCCGACCCAGCACCTAAACATGCCCTGCATGCTTGTGATACTGTTCTAACTGACCTGTCCTTTAAGTTAAGGCTGTACCCCTGAGTCACTTCCTTAGCCCTGACCATACAAACAGAAGCTGATGATCATAAAGGACTCCACGGAAGCAGTGTTAGGGAAAATTAGTGTTTAACCTGTTAAGGTGGTCCCAATCGATGAACAATCATCAATAACAAGACAAACTCAAGAACATTGAGTAATTTCAAGTGCACAAGAACATCCAGATTTATTCAAACATGCACAGCCTGGAAAGCACATACAAGCATTCTCAATCGTTATAATACAAAACACAATCTTTTAAATGAAAAACAGATCATGAATTACATCATGGGTACTGATATGGAAATCATTTTATTGACTCATCCTATTGGCTTGTAAAATATGACACCTATATGTTCTATAGACGAAGGCCATTACTATGGGATATTCTTTAACTGAGAACTACTCCTAAGTTCGGCCTACTAAACAATGTTAGATTTCATACTATCATTTCATTGGCTGGCTCTATACTATGGTAGCCAACCTAGCGGACAGAATTCTAATTGGTTGGTAGTTTGATCATCCAACCTTGATCCCTTTAATATGATACCAGTATGCGTGGCGAGGAAGAAGAGATGAACGGCTGCTATAATCCAATTTGAAGAAGTTACTTCCTTCTCTTTCAAAAGCCTGAGACCTTATCTGACAGTTTGCTTGTGGCCTTGGTGTGTCGTTCCTGTGTCTGGATGTACCAAGGGAGTAGCAGTTGCGCTATCTAGTTGAGCATGCAATACATTATCACTGTTCGGATCACATGGCAGAGGATCACTCTTCAGAGCAAATTTTCATCTATTTATTAAGGCTTTTCTGCTATCCTAATACATGTATGCTTTGTTGTGTGTTTATTCATTAGGAGGCCATTTGGCATGGTAGCTATTTGCACCTGGAGATCAAGGCTATCTGTACTTTCTCACTGCTACCAATAGAAACGAATTAACTTTTGGTTGCATGCTGTGTGCTTCTGGAGAGTGTTATCTTGTGTGGTTTGGATTTTCTGTTGGGGCCTGAGCATCTATCTGAACATCGTGTGGCTTGGGATTGCCTTCAATGTAGTTTTGATGCCAGGATTCAGTATTTCAGAATAAAGGCCATGTCAAGTTCTGTCTAAAAATGGTGGTAGTCTGGTTCAACCTCCGCCATGTTAATGTTTTTTGTGTCTCGTGCGTTGCATGCCACCATACATTATTCCATTCCCATGTATTATGCAACCTATCCCTACCTACTCCCATGTTTATGCTACTTGTATAAGTTATCTGTGTATTCTGCAACCTTTCCCTAAACTTATGAGTGCACTCTACTTCTCACCCTACTTGTGTGGCGCGGCCTATTCTACTCTTCATTGCGATTGCATTATTACTAGTATTTAAACGGGCTGTTTACAGGTAACTTGTCAGCTTGTACCCTGGTTTACTTCTGTGAACATATGGGGGCGGGACCAAACGTTGTTATGATTTTATCTGCATCATGGCAAACCCCTAATTAGCAGCCTGTACCTCTGCCACCACTGGATCCCAGATATCAGCCTGGCAACATGGTGGGGGTTGCCCCTTACACTCCGTAAAACATGGGAACATTAATTCCAAAGTTACCAGATAGCTGCTTGGTTCCCCTGAGGATGAGGCTTTCTGAGCAGGGGGAGGGTGTGAAACCACATACACTTAGCGGTCACCAAGTTACATAATATCCAGCACTCAGCCACAGTTACTGTGAAATAAACATAGACAGTCAGATTCTCCCAAAACATAAGGGTACACATGTGAGATGCGCCACACATGTGCCACAAATAGATATACCTCATTCACAGCTGCACTAGTGCATAAAAGGAATGCAAAATGTGTGAATAAGATGCATACAGTGGTTGGAAAGCATGTGCCCACACCGAATTAAACATTGCACAGGGGGAGACCATGGAACTAGGTCATTTCAGAAAGAAGGGCATTTGTCAATACCCTTTCAGAACACCTATTGTTTTCCACTGTGTTGATGAACCAGGTGATACAACATGCACCATTCTCACTGTCAGGGTGGCAATGTGTTGCTCCACTTTGTATTGTATTTTGCACTTAGGGTGCCCAGCATATCCCTTAGGGGTGATACTTGATTGTTCAGTCTTTTTTCATCTCAATCACTGGCATCATTGTGTTCATCAGTTATGTCCCTGGTGTGAGTGAAACATGAATGGCTAGTTGCAATTCACAAAGAATTTTTCCCAAAGGCTATTGTCAATGTGGTGACCTTCTGGTCCTTCTTAGGGGTAGGATTGTGAGCAATGGATACGTCTCTGATTATAAGGATATTTTGGACTCCGCTGCTGCCCCCTCCAGACTCAAGAAGTCAACTCAGACCAGACCCATTGGTCATGAGCTTTGTAGTCGATGCAAGTAGGCCAAATAACAAATTGCTGACTTTGTGGCATTGCAGCGGGCGCAGGTCTGGCAGTAGTTCTCCACTCTCTGGGCCGGTAGAAATGTGATCTTATCAATACTCAAGAGTTCACAGTCCCACGATGGCCATGTTGCTTGTAGTTGTGCACTGCGTGTAGTGTGTAATGGTGATGTTAGCAAGGAAGTACTATGACATGTAATATTTGGGCCATAGTCTGACTCTCCTTGTAGAGGATGCTCCCTTTGGTGACCAGGGTCTCCATGTTTGTGCAAATGCTTGGTGGTGGGTATTGTCCTGTTGGTCTGGTGAATCCCCTGCTCTTTTCGCCTTGGATTTCTAGTGTGATCAGAGGCTGGAGTCAGCAAGCTGATCTTGATACAGTCCACTGTAGATCATTAGTGGTTGCTCTGGCATAATGAGGCTGGTGGCACCCCAGAATCCTAGAGGAATACCTACAGCAGTCCTTCTGAAACAGTCAATCAGCCAGGTTCGATTTGAAGCAGTAGTCTCTGCTGCAGCTGTAATGGTGCTCCATTCTGTGATGCCTTCTACCGTGGGGTGGTGGGGCCAGCAGATTGCTGACCCTGGGAGGTACATGAGTTGGCTAGTCAGCAATGGGTGCTGACATCCAACTTGGCAAACTTGAGGTTGTATGCTAATACATGTTGCCCATCAGTGCAGTGGATTTTGCCCCATTTAGAAAGTTCATGAACATTCTCTCAAGTGTCCCAGCTGGTAGCAGGTTAACATGAGCACAGAGAACAATTCCACAATTCACAACCAACCACATTATGGAATTATATTATTTCATAGAAAACACTCTTCATGGCAAAAAGGCTTTTCGGGCACCATAGAGCCTGAGTCTTGCCTCTGAAGATCAGCAACGCCCTCGCGTCTGCTTGACCGCTCTGCCTCTGGGAAGACTGTTAAATGTTCCTGTTCAGCCAATGTTTTTGAGTTTCCTCCTTGTTTCCATTGGTTGACACAGGCTCTATTGCACCCCTGGGCAATATTGTTTGCTGTGATTGACAACCTGCCCACAATAAAACACAAAAGCATATCAATTTACATGAAATCAAAGTTCCCCTATCCTCTGGTATTGGCTCTTCCTGAATGCCATTTGCTTACATTTCCAGCCAATAACAAGTTGCATTACTCAGCCCCTGTGTCTTTTATTATATCACTTTGATTGGCAACGGTTTGATAGTAAGCAGTGGCGGCTGAGGAATGTTTTAACTGGTGGGGCGTAAATATATGTCCCAGATATGCCGCAGTGACCGAGCATAGCGAGGGGCCCCCGCACCAATAAAAGGGGCGTTGGGGAGCTTCTATCCCTGAGAATTCAAATAATGGGTTACAATTGTGCCTTTCAGAGCACACTTTTTAGAAAAATTGTGCAACAAGTCAAACAATTTGCAATTGGTGTTGTTGGGTAACTCCAATAGATGCAAGTCACCAACAGGGCACTGGAGCATTTCTCCAACACACTTTCATGATGCCTTTTCCCACAATATGTGCCAGTATAAAACAGGTTCACACTGGCTGTGCCCATACCTTTCCATGCGGACTGCACCATTATAGCCTAGTATTCACATATAAGAACATACTCATGTTTGCTTTGCACATAATGCCAGTAATGACATTATGAGAAAACATGTCATGTGTGTTCTGCCAATATATGGCAGTATGCCCACATAAGAACATGCTCCAGTCGGCTTTATCATTAAAAATTCCCTACCACAGTATGTAAATATGTCCAAACTGGCTGCACTAAAATGACAATCGAGCTACATAATAACACTTATCATGCTTGCTTCAATAAAGATTGTTAGGGAGAATTCTCATTATATGTCTAATTTCCCTCACCTAGTGAGTCCCCCAGCAGCTTTGCTGGATTTCTGGAGTTTATCTTTTCCACTTGGTAAGAGTGTGAGCTTTTCCCTCACTCTTACCCATGTTTTGCCATGTGTCTTCTACCTGTTTTTGTGATTGTGGACTCTGGAGTACACCACTTCAGTAGTCGCCTTCGTTTGTGTGTTACACAGCACCTTCCGTACAGTGACAAAGGCCCTCATTACGACCCAGGCGGTAAGTGATCGAAATTACCGCCATGGCGTAATGAGCATTAACGCCATGGTCCGATGGCGATAAGAGCGCCATATTACGACCCATCGCGCACGAGCATTACGCCATGGCGGTAACGTAAACTACGCCATGCCGTAAACAGCCCTTACCGGCCTCGTTTACAGCGCAGGGTGACCTACCGCCACCCATCATTGCGCCGACCGTAGTCAGCGGTCACTGTAATTAGCGGTGACCGCAATTAGGCGGAACCGGAAATAGCGTAATCGCGGCGGAACGGGAAACAGCACAGCGGCCATCTTAAAAAACACAATCCATTGCCATCCTACCCAACCACACCACAACCAACCCTCAAACCCTGACATTCCCATAACCCACCCATTTCCTCAGCCAACCATGCCGAAAGTTGTCAAGAAGGCATGTGACAGGCAGCGGCAGGAGCGCTTCAGTCGTGAGGAACTGCAAATGCTTGCAGACACGCTCCAGGAGAAGGCCGATGTTGTCTTCTCCACTGAGATGACCCGGACAGCCATAGGCCGCAAAAAGGAGGTGTGGGAACTTGTGGCACAACGTGTCAGTGCTGTTGGAACCACCCCACGCACCTCCAAACAGTGCCGCAAGAGATGGGACGACCTGCGGATCAGGGTCCGGGGCATTATGTCTGCCAACCGTAACCTGGCCCTGGGAACTGGCGGGGGAGCAGACTCCCCACTGAAGATGCAGCCATGGGAGGAGACATGTGCCTCTCTGATTGGCATTGAGTGCATCGAAGGTGTCGGCGAGATGGAGAGAGGGGCCCCGACATCTGGAGACACAGGTAGGTGCCTCATATCCAGCCTTGCAAGACACCCTGATACACTTGCACGTGACAATCACAATGTGGCAGACGCAACACATCAGCAGATGAGCCACACCCTGCGCACATGCAGCATGTGCACTGTACAGTAGGCAGACACACACCTGCATGCAAAACCGAACCTAAAGGGAGGCAACCTGTATGTCACGGGCTACTAACTCCACCATCTATCCATTACACTCTTCACAATGCCTGCTCAATGTCCGCTGAACCATCAATAACAGTCACCCTCCTCTGCTCCACCACAGGCTCGCAATCGGACACTGGCAGGGACGACAGCACCAGCACCCCAGCCAAGAAGGCCAGGAAAGTGGGAGAAGGGAACCATGCATCCACCTCTGCTGGACCCAGGCAGAAACCACGCCAGGCTGAAGAGGCCAGGGCAGCAAAGTCCCCCAAGGAAGGGGTCGTGACAGCGCCTGCAGCCCAACAACACCCACTGTTGCCCACTGAGGGCAATGTGTCAGCAGGGAGCAGTACTGTTGGGGAGACTGCAGCCATCACTGCCTGCTCCGACAGTGATGTGGAGGATGACACTGGACTTGACCACAACACGCAACTGCACTCACCACACCTATCCCCAATCAGCCATCATGGAGATGACACCCAGGGCCCATCGCCAGCTAATTCATGGCCAGCAACTCCAAGCCCAGTGGGAGTTGTGGAAGATGGGAGTAGTCCCATTGGCACCCTCCATTGGGCCAGAATTCCAGCTGTCGCTGGAGCAGATTGCCAACAGGCAGGAAGCACTGGGCACACTCCTCACGCAGCATGTTGCAGAATGTGGAAGTGCCAGTGCAGCCATGGAGAGGAGTGCTGATGGCATCAGGGCTGCCATCCAAACTGCCAGCAGGGACATATGCACCGAACTTGCTGCAGTGCGGCAGATGATGAGCCAGCTCATCCAGACAATTGTGGACACATGCCGTACTGAGCAGCCCGGTACATCCTCAGCTGCAAGTTCAGCACAAGCTTCTCCCGTCCGCAGGTCATCCAGGACCCTGAGGAGCACAGGCAGGGGGGCCCCAGGTTCCGGGAGAGGGGGCAGTCAATAGTGTGCTAAACTATACACACTTCACCACGGGCACTGTCACATGTTTGCAGGGTGTTCAGGGGGGAGAGGGAGGGGGGAATTGGGTGTGTTGGAGTGTTCAGGGGGGAGGGGGAGGGGGGAATTGGGTGTGTTGGAGTGTTCAGGGGGGAGGGGGAGGGGGGAATTGGGTGTGTTGGAGTGTTCAGGGGGAGGGGGAGGGGGGAATTGGGTGTGTTGGAGTGTTCAGGGGGAGGGGGAGGGGGGAATTGGGTGTGTTGGAGTGTTCAGGGGGGAGGGGGAGGGGTTCTGTTATACCTATTCAGAACAATACACTTTTTTCTTTTCTCACAAACGAAATGTGTGGACATTGCTCATTGCGTATGTGTGCTTTATTGTTTTACAGTCCACAGTGTTGACATACCACACACACACAGTGCCCCAAGTGCCATCCATATGTTACACACTCGCTGTGTGTGCTAGAAGTATCGGTCAATGACATTCTGACGCATTATATGCCCCTCCTGTGCATCGCTGCCTCCCTGAGGTGCTGCCCCATCCCCATCATCATCATCCCCATCATCAGGTGGTTGTGGTTCTGCGTCAGGGGGCAGAGGCACGTTTCGTCTGATGCACATATTGTGTAGCATGACACATGCCATGACGATCTTTGCAACCTTCTCATGGCGGTACAGGAGTGCCCCGCCAGACCTGCTGAGGCAGCGGAAACGTGCCTTCAGTAGGCCAAAAGCATGCTCTATCACCACACGGGTACGTGCATGGGCATGGTTGTAGTCCTCCTCATGCTGGTTCGATGGGTTCCGCACTGGTGTGAGGAGCCACCTCTTTAGGGGATAGCCCGCATCACCTGTAAAATGTGAGAAAAGAATGTGTCAGGAACGAGATTGATATGTGAACATGACACACAACCATGCCTTGATTCTGACTGTTACTGTGCACCAATTGGAGTTGTGGTTATGGATTTACACTGTGCAACCAGTATGTGTTCATGGCTCTCATGTACTGTTTTGCATGCAAAAACACAATGCAGGGGGGGCGATTGCCTTGTGAGTGGCCATCCACTGTGTCCGTTCAGGCCGTCATTCATGTGACCTTGCACGTGTCCTGTGAGCTTGAAGCTCACATGATAGCAACATTGATGTCTGGCTCATTATGACCCCAGTGAGCATTACTGGTGTCAATGGGGACAGTTTGTGGGTCTTGTAGTGGTGCATTGATGTTCCTGTCTGTCATGTGCCTCCTTTGTGCGCAGTTGTGGGGGACAGGCCTTTCAGTAGTTGGTGCATGGTGACGTGCATGTTGGTGGTTTTCTTTAGGGTCAATGCGGTCACAATTTGCACAATGTACTTGCAGATGGTTGTGTCGTTTTTGGGATGCACTTTCATTCACATGTTGGGATGATTAGGTCAGGCATGATGTGTACACTACTCTGTTGACGTCAGTGCTGCCACAGGGAATGATCTGGCTACTGCTAGTTGCACCCATGTGACGTATGCATCACCCCCCTGTATCTGCCAGATGAAATATGCATTGGTACGTCATTCAACACCCACTTTGCATTTCCATGCTCATGACATTAGACTCACCGAGTAGGTAGGATCTTGGGCCTGCATGTCGCTCCATGTAGCGTGGTATTGTGGAGTTCCGAAGGACCATAGAATCATGGGTTGATCCGGGGAATCTGGCACAACAATGTGTGATGATCCTGTTGGAGTCACAGACCATTTGCACGTTGATTGAGTGGAAATGTTTACGGTTGCGGTACGGTACCTCCATGGCATGTGGGACCACCAATTCAACATGGGTGCAGTCAATGGCACCAATGCAACCAGGTATGCCGGCCAGTGCATGGAAACCCACTTTGGTGTTGGCAATCTCCTGGGCAGACCGTGGTAATGAGATGTGGTCATCTGTGTGCTTGAGGAGGGCATCGAGCACTTGCATCAGTGTACGCGAGAATAATGGTTGTGATATGCCATGCAAGTGCCCCACTGTGTGCTGGTAGGTGCCTGTGGCCAGGAAGTGGAGCACGGACACTACCTTCAGTAGGGGGGGTGGCAGTGGGTGTTTCAATCATGCTGACGATGTCGTTGTGTATCATGTCCACAATGGTGGTGATGGTGTCCCGGTCCAGTCGGTACAGGGTGTGGATCTGCTCAGCGGTGAGGTTGAATGGGCTGGCTCTGATGCGTGGGATTGGGGGCTGCCTGCGTGGTGGCACTGGCTGTGCTGGTGGGGCTTGCTGGGCCTGCCTTGCCCTCCTTCTCCTCCTGCGTCTCCTCTGTGCAGCCTGTTGTTGTTGTTGTTGTTGTTGTTGTAGTTGCTGTTGTAGCACTCGCATTGCTATCAGGTCCTCCAGCCCCAACATTGCTAGTCCTATTGGTATCATTGTGGAGTGTGACTGGGTGTGGGAAGGGGTGGGGTGTGCTCTTTTTGTACTTCCTGAGTCTGTATTGCCTTCACCTGTGCTGTTTCTGTGCACCTGTGGCAGCTGCATTTACTTTACATGGCCCTTTACGGTTGGTTCGCGATGGCGTAATTAGCACCATGGCGGTAAGGTACTTAACGGGCTGGGTGATGGCGTTAGGGGCATGTCCGCTTGGGTCGGCATTCACGTACCTTTCCGCCATGGCGCTAAGTACGGTGTGGATGTTTGCGTGCGCGCGTCCTTGGCGCAGTCAGCGGCAGCATTAGCTACGATGCCGCTAATGACATTGTAGTTTACGGTCACGGGTCGTAATCGGCCCTAGCGGAAGACGATGGCGGTAATCGTTTACCGCCATCGTTTTTCGCTTTGCGCCAGGGTCGTAATGAGGGCCAAAGGGTTGTCTTTTAGACTTCCCGCGGACTCCATTTCTGAGGCTGACTACAGTCCCCCAGAAAAGGGTAAAGTTGCAATTAACTTTACTTAGTCATTTAACCACAGATCCGGTACACCCCATCTTACATGGAGTAAAAAGCACCTTACTGCCTAAAACTGGTGTACAGTGGTGAGGATTTGGAAGTAGAGGGATTACACTTAGAGTGCTGCTATTGCTTGGGTTCAACTAACCACAAGGCTAACACCACTAATTCTATTTAACTGAGAAATCATGTCAAATATGGAAAACTACACTGAAGAGGGTCTCTTGAACTACACTGCTGAGGTTTTGAGAACCATGTGTAGGGAGAGGAGTCTCTCTGGTAAAGGAAAGAAATCTGAATTGATTGCAAAGTTAATGGGAAACCAAAGTCTGGAGAGTGGGTCAGAAGGGCCTACCCATCCAGCAAATGTGGATACTGATGTTTCTGATTCTGAGAGTGTTAATTTTGAAGAAGTAGATGAGTCCTTGTTAGGAAACCCTACAACTCCTTTGCCTGCTCAGAAAGCACAACCTCTGTCCACAGGGACCCCCACAGGTCCTACACTTACTCCTGAGTTTCTTGCACTTGAGAAAATGAGACTTGAATTGGAAGTGAAACGTTTTGATGCACAAACTGCCATGAAACATTAAGAGTTAAGGCTCAGAGAAATGGAGCTGAATCATGAACTAGAGATGAAGAAATTGTAGAAAATCCTTCTCTCCCAGAGTCTTCTAGATCTTCCAGCCCTAAGAGACCCCGATTGCCAAAGGAGATGATTGGCATGCATGAGACTAAACTTGGTGTTTTGGATTGGTTAGCAATGTTTAAGTACAATCATGGGATTCATGGTATCTCAGGTAATCAGTTGATTCCTTGGCTTTTCTCTAGGCTTCCCCCTGTTGCAAGTGATGCTGTACTGGAGTTGGGGGAAGAGGATAAACAGGATTATGAGTGTGTGAAACTCGCATTAATAAATAGGTTTGGGAAGACCCCTTCCCAGTATCTTAAGAGGTTTAGAACCCTCAAAAAGCATGATGGTACCCCTTGGGCTACCTGGGTGTGTGAATGTTTGAAAAACTTAGATGGTTGGGTTAAGGGTTACAAAGTGAACACTTATGAAGGTTTGCGGAATCTTGTAATGTTAGAGTCTATTTTTGATGCATGCTCTCCTGAGCTTAGACAGCACTTGGCTGATTCAAAGGAGATAGATCCTAGGAAGTTAGCTAAGGCTGCCGACTTGTGGGTTGCCAACAGGGCTACTCATAAGGATTCTGAGGCAGCTCAGAAGAAGGATGAGGGAAGGCAGCCAAAGAAAGACCACCAAGAGAATTCCAATAACTCCCATCCAGAAGAGGTCCCCAAACATAACCAGGGTAAGCCATAAGGGAAACCAAATAGGGCTAGTATACCTCCTGGTGCCAAACCAGAGGTAGGTCAGGACAGACCCCCATTCCAGAGAGCATTTGGTAAATGTTACTTGTTATGTTATGTTACTTTGCATTTATATAGCGCCTTATATACCATTGGTATGGTCTGAAGGCGCTGGTAGGTTGAACGCCCTTGGGAACCGAAGTTCAGGTCAGTAGAGGGAGTAGAGAGAGTAGAGAGAGTCAAAGGTGCGTGTGAGCACCGGATATGTGTGCAGCTGATGTGGTATTCGTATAATAGCTGCTTCTTAGTGGTAGGTGTGGTGGTTGAGATATCAAGAGTATGTTTTCTTTCTGGCAGGATTTATCCAGACCGATTGTGGCTGCGTTAGGCCTGAGGAGAACGCCTGGCTGGGGTTGTGTACCCAGCAGTGTTTAGATGGGGAGTATGTGGCAGATGTTGGTATGAGAACAGTTATACCGAATGGTGTCATAGTATCTCTGTGTTCTAGTTGAATGGTGGTGTAAAGAAGAGAGTAAGCGTGGTGATGGGTTACATGTTCTTCAATGTTCTAAATTCAACTTTGTACAGAGAGGATACTTGGCACACGTCTAGATTCAACGTAGTACAGAGATGCTTATTAGGCACACTTCTAAATTCAGCCCGGGCACGGCATCAGGCGCACCTCCAAATTAAACTATGAACAGAGAGACTATTAAGGACACTAGTAAGTTCAACTAGGGCACGCTATGAGGGACACTTCTAAATTCAACTTTGTACAGTGAGGCCATCAGGGACACCTCTATATTCAACTTTGTACAGTGAGGCCATCAGGGACACCTCTACATTCAACTTTGTACAGTGAGGCATTAGGGGCACCTCTACATTCAACTTTGCACAGTGAGGTCATCAGGGACACCTCTACATTCAACTTTGTACAGTGAGGCCATCAGGGACACCTCTACATTCAACTTTGTACAGTGAGGCCATCAGGGACACTTCTAAATTCAACTTTGCACAGAGAGGCTTATTGGGCACACTTCTAAATTCAAGTAGGGCACGGCATCAGGCACATCTCCAAATTAAACTATGAACAGAGAGCCTATTAGGGACACTAGTTATTTCAACTAGGGCACGCTATCAGGGACACTTCTGAATTAAACTTTGCACAGTGAAGCTATCAGGGACACTTATAAATTCAACTTTGCACAGAGTGGCTCATTGGGCACACTTCTAAATTCAACTTTACACAGTGAGGATACTTGGCACACTTCTAGATTCAACTCTGCACAGTGAGGATACTTGGCACACTTCTAGATTCAACTTTGCACAGTGAGGCTATCAGGGGCACTTCTACATTCAACTTTGCACAGTGAGGCTATCAGGGACACTTCTAGGTTCAACTTTGCACAGTGAGGCTATCAGGGACGCTTCTAGATTCACCTTTGCACAGTGAGGCTATCAGGGACACTTCTAGGTTCAACAGTGCACAGTGAGGCTATCAGGGACACTTCTAGATTTAACTTTTTCACAGTGAGGCTATCAGGGGCACTTATAATTTCAACTTTGCACAGTGAGGCTACCAGGGACACTTCTAAATTCAACTTTGCACAGTGAGGCTACCAGGGACACTTCTAGATCCAACTTTGCACAGAGAGGCTTATTAGGCACACTTCTAAATTCAAGTAGGGCACGCTATTAGGCACACTTCTAATTCAACTTTACACAGAGGGGATATCAGGCACACTCCTAGATTCAACTTTGCACAGTGAAGCTATCAGGGACACTTCTTAATTCAACTTTGCACAGAGAGGCTTATTAGGCACACTTCTAAATTCAAGTGGGGCACGGTATCAGGCGCACCTCCAAATTAAACTATGAACAGAGAGACTATTAGGGACACCAGTCAGTTCAACTAGGGCATGCCATCAGGGACACTTCTAAATTCAACTTTGCACAGTGAGGTTATCAGGGACACTTCTAAAATCAACCTTGCACAAAGAGGCTTATTGGGCACAGTTCTAATTTCAACTTTACACAGTGAGGATACTTGCCACACTTCTAGATTGTACTTTGCAAAGTGAGGATACTTGGCACACATCTAGATTCTACTTTGCACAGTGAGGATACTTGGCACACTTCTAGATTCTACTTTGCACAGTGAGGATACTTGGCACACTTCTAGATTCAACTTTGCACAGTGAGGCTATCAGGGACACTTCTAATTTCAACTTTGCACAGTGAGGCTTTCAGGGACACTTCTAATTTCAACTTTGCAAGTGAGGCTATCAGGGACACTTCTAGATTCAACTTTGCACAGAGAGGCTTATTAGGCACACTTCTAAATTCAAGTAGGGCACGCTATTAGGCACGCCTCTAATTCAACTTTGCAGAGTGAGGATACTTGGCACACTTTTTGCACAGTGAGGCTATCAGGGACACTTCTAAGGCTATCAGGGACACTTTGAATTTCAACTTTGCACAGTGAGGCTATCAGGGACACTTCTAATTTCAATTTTGCACAGTGAGGCTATCAGGGACACTTCTAATTTCAACTTTGCACAGTGAGGCTATCATGGACACTTCTAGATTCAACTTTGCACAGTGAGGCTACCAGGGACACTTCTAAATTCAACAGAGAATTCCTGTTTCGAAAATGCAACTATGTCACAGACATTCTGTAATGCATACTACAAAGTGTTAGGCTACTGCCGTATGGAGATTTTTACAATGGTTTAGGTTCTAAGGTTGAGTGGTAGGGTAGTATGGCGTGAAGTAGTTGCTTCAGTCCCTGCCCTTGCCACACTTACTTGTTGTTGTCTTCTTGCTTCTCCTGAGGATACCTGCAGATACGACCTGGCGCCGTCTCAATGGGAGCCGTCCTTTGCCTCAGGTCCTTAGCCGATGGGCTGCCGGGCAGGGGGCTTCCCTGGGAGGAATAGCAATGAAAGGGGGACCCTCCTGCTAGGACCAATAAGGGGCGGTGGGTGGGCAGAGGGGAGGGCAGAAGGGAAGCAGGAGAATGGCCATCGGGACGTGGGAGGGGGTGTTTCAGGAAGCGGGGCTCGGCGTGGGTTGAGGGAGGGAAATCAGGGGCTGGGGGCAGCGGTTTCGTGGATTTTGGGAGTGGGGGCTCGAATATTTAGCAGATTAGAATGCCAACTGACACACACTCACCCGGGGACAGCGATGATGCAAAGGAGGCCTTTGCTGTTGTGCCGAGAGCTAGGGCCTAATGCTAGTGGTTCAGGAACCAATCAGCGCACACAAGGGCAGGTTGGGAGGCGGGAGGGGGTGTTTCAGGAAGCGGGGCTCGGCGTGGGTTGAGGGAGGGAAATCAGGGGCTGGGGGCAGCGGTTTGGTGGATTTTGGGAGTGGGGGCTCAAATATTTTGCAGATTAGAATGCCAGCTGAGGCACACTCAGCCGGGGACAGCAATGATGCAAAGGAGGCCTCTGCTGTTGTGCCGACGACTAGGGCCCAATGCTAGTGGTTCAGGAACCAATCAGCACACAGAAGGGCGGGTCGGGAGACGGTGTTTCATGTTTCAGGAAGCGGGGCTCGGCGTGGGTTGAGGGAGGGAAATCAGGGGCTAGGGGCAGCGGTTTGGTGGATTTTGGGAGCTGGGGCTCGAAAATGTAGCAGATTAGAATGCCAGCTGAGGCACACTCACCCGTGGATTGTGATGATGCAAAGGAGGCCTCTGCTGTTGTGCCAAGGGCTAGGGCCTAATGCTAGTGGTTCAGGAACCAATCAGCGCACAGAAGGGCGGGTCGGGAGGCAGGAGGGGGAGTTTCAGGAAGCAGGGCTCGGCGTGGGTTGAGGGAGGGAAATCAGGGCCTGGGGGCAGCGCTTTGGTGGATTTAGGGAGCAGGGGCTCGAAAATGTAGCAGATTAGAATGCCAGCTGAGGCACACTCACCTTGGGACAGCGATGATGCATTAGTTGTGGGTCAACTGACCATGTGAGAGGAGATCCCAGATGCCAGGGTAACCCTGCAAGGGTCAGCACTACTTCCTTAGCCTTCTCCCGAGAGGGAGGAGTACTGATGGCTAGTGCCCTCTTTCACTTGTTTGCTGAAGAACCTTTGGCACTTCAAGCAACTGTATCCTTAAAGTCCAAGGGTCTGGGTAAGAAAAAACATAGTGATGTGTATGACTCCATTCCTGAAAACTCTAGGGAGTATTATGTGTACAGTGTTCTTGTCAATGGCCAGGACACCCCTGCCATGAGAGACACTGAGGCCAGCAGAACCGTTGTGGACGAAAGATTTTTCAGGCCTGGGGATGTCGCTAAGGCACCCAAAGGCCCCACCAAACTTGCTGGAGGCCCTGTCCAAATGCTTCCTATTCTACCAGCTCTCATTCAGTATAACCAAATGACAGTGAGGATCCCTGTTAGTATTCAGCGTGAGGTACCTGGGAGAGTCCTGTTGGGGAATGATCTAAAAAACTCCAGGAGTAGTATCCAATACCCCCAGGCCTCCCAGTAAAGAGAAGCAGAACCAAACCAAATTGGCCAGAGAGGCCACCTTAAGGGACCACTCTGAGCCTGTGGGAACCTCTACAGAGAACCCCACTAAAAGCCCTGTGGTTAGCACGTTGACCTCTAACCCAGGCAAAGTTTAGGCTAGTATGTTAGGGAAATGGGAGCCCCAACCAAGCTCCGTCATTGTTCCCCCAGTTTTAAAGTCTTTGACTTCCCCTGCTTCTGAGGAAGAGGTGGATAGACCAACTGGGCCCCCCTCTAGACCTAAGAGAACTGGTAATTCTCAGTGCTGGTGGAAAACCAGAAAATATAAGTAGAAGGCCAAAAACCTTCAGACTGTTGGACCTTCTACAGAAGACTCCAACTCAAATCCTAATGTTAGGAGAGGAACTCCTAAAGTAGGTAAGGTTAGATCTAAGAGGAAGGGGAAGCATGTACCTTGCCTATCCCCAGCCCCTCCAACCAAGATGCCTGAGACCCAACCTGCTCCCAAAAGAGAGGTGGTGAGGACCCTTGGAGGCCCCCTAGATCTAAGGGAATCCTTTACAAGGACCCCTTGAAAAAGCCTATCATAGTTTCAGGAGTTGTACCAACTTCTTAGGGACTGGTCAACCAGATTCCCCTATAGCTGCAAAAAGAAAGATATCTCTCAAAGAATGTGTAGGTCATATAGCTTAAAAAGGAAAACCTTTGAGCGCAGACCAGGAAGTCACCACCAAAATGCTGATGGTCTCTCTAGGATGTTTATCACCGACTAGAGGTATGAGATCCATCCAGGAGTGGATTAAATCCTCCTGTCCTTTAGATGGGGTGAGGCGGGGCGAGTGCTAGGGAGAATTCTCATTATATGGCTAATTTCCCTTACCTAGTGAGTCCCCCAGCAGCTTTGCTGGATTTCTGGAGTTTATTTTGTTCACTTTGTCAGAGTGTGAGCTGTTCCCCCACACTCACCCATGTTTTGCCTTGTGTCTTTTACCTGTTTTTCTGATTGTGGACTCTGGAGTACACCACTTCAGTAGTCCCCTTCTTTTGTGTGTCACACAGCACCTTCCCTTCCGTGCAGTGACACAGGGTTGTCTTTTAGACTTCCCACCGACTCCATTTCTGAGGCTGACTACAGTCCCCCAGAAAAGGGTAAAGTTGCCATTAACTTTACTTAGTCATTTAACCACAGATCCAGTACACCCCATCTAGCATGGAGTACTGGAAAGGGTTACACCGTATCCCTTTTTATCTGTACCTCCTAGAGAATTGTTTCGCTCTTTTAACATTTAGACTTGGCTGGTGGCAGTGGTATTTACGCTAACCTTTCTACCGCGATTATACTATATAAACGTTGTATTGATTTAGGCTATTATATTAGCCTCAAACTTAAACCCGCTTGACCAAACACTTTTTCTTTTGGCTCCGGTCGAGTTTATTCACCATTTCTTTTTGTTAAAGTCCTTCTTGTGTTTTACTTTGCGCGGCAAACCAGGTTTGCCTTCTTTGTTCACCGTCTTTTGGCGGGCTTCTGCTAAGAAGCCATCCTCCAGGTGCCTGGGTGTCTAGGTGGGCTGAATGTGAGGGAGAGGGTAGTCACTCCCTGCACAGGGTATCCTAGGAAACCCAAGTCGCACTTTGCCATGATTGGCTGAGGTGGTTGTCCGGGCTGGACAACCCCCCTGCTAGGTGATTGACAGCCAGGCTGTGTGAATGGGGGATTTTCGCATAAAAGGCAGGTCTCTTGGACTAGAAGTCAGAGTCGCCACTGGAACTACAAGGAACCGAAGAGAAGTGGAGAAGAAGGGTAGATAGCTTAGCCCTGCTGCAGTCCTAAGCTATCTACCCTTCGACGACCAGAGAAGATCCAGTCCGGAGTCTTCTTCCCTTGAGCTATGTGGGGATAACCAGCTCATCTTCTACAGCCAGAGGATCCTTGTCTTGTTCGGAATTGCTGCACACTGTTGTAGTGGTCCAGATAGCCATCTGAAGAGCCTCTCCTGTTTTTAGGAAGCGCACCTTTTAGTCACCGTCGCTGCTGCCGGCTTCAGCCCTGTGTGGTGCAGACCCCTCCAGACATCCTCCTTTGGATCGAAGCTCCAGGAACCGTGGGTCTGCAGGAAACTACCAGGAACAACTGGCACCAGCTTCTTCATTGAATAAGGTACTGTGTTCTGCTTGAGGAATTAGGGTCAATCCCCTTTCTTCGCCTCCAAGGCTTGCCCTTGTCTTCCCTCCTTCTTATAACTTTTGCTTCCTCTGTTGACAATATCTAAGTACTCCTGGCTATGTTGAATCGTGAACTATCCGACTGTGTGATCCTCGGCAACAGGAACCTGGTTCCACTTGATACTGGCTCCGGCCTATTGACTCTTGAATTTCTGTCTAAGAGTGTTCTGTCTGCCTTGACAAAAGTATTGCCTATGATTTTTGCCCCCCAACTCCCTCTGGGTATCTCAGGTGTTGAGTGTGTTTTTGCCTGGTAACATTTCTTGCCGCGGATACGCATTTCTTTCATAAGACCGAACTGTCATTACTGTCAAAAAGTGATCGCAAGTGTATTCCCGGTAACGTCTTTTATTTCACAACACTGATCCGCTCAAACACAAGGTACTTACCTTGAAGTTATACCGTACAAAGTGAAGTGGTTAGTTGTAGTGTATTTTACTTGTGGTTTTGAATTAATAGAAGTGTTGTGTTTATAACAGATGGTTTAAAAATAAATGTAGTTATATTTTGTACCTGAAACCTTGAGTCAGAGTTTGCTTGAGTCACAGTAATTGTGATCCCCTTGTGTAATCTCTGCTACTGCTCATATACTCTTGAGATAAGCCTGGCTGCTCCACTACTGCTACCACTTTAACATAGTAGTACAGACTTTTACCAAAGGTAAAACTTGTATTGCCACCTGTAGTCTTAATTGTGTGCAGTGGTCCCTAAGGGCACTGTACAGGATTCTGCCTAACAAAGATGCCCTATACAAAATGTCATAACGCAATAAGAAATGGCTAGACTGGTTGCATAAAAGGGCCAGTCTTGCTTCATAATAACTCTTATCATGCTTGCTTTACCAAAGATGGCCAATACAAAATGAAGTTGGGCCAGGCTAGACACGGCTGTCTGCGGTGTCTGTGCCAGTGAGGACTGCCTACTGTCTGTTGTCATCAGCCCGGATCTTTAGGGCCAGCGTACCTTATCTGTACAGGAGTACAGTGATTCCATCAAGTGGCGCCCCACTCCAACGGAGCTCAGTGGGAAAACCAGCGTGTGTGTCATCATTGCCTAGCAACATCAGGCAACGTGAGAAGACACACCCCCCCTGCTTCATTTTGTCCCACTCGCCACTGGCTATAACATCCGCCTCTAGGCGAAGCCGGGCCCAAGTTAGGCCAAGTTAGACACTGCTGTCACTGCTGTCTGCAGTGTCTCTGATAGTGAGGATTTCCTGCTGTCTGTTGTCATCAGCCCGTATTATGAGGGCCAGCGCACCTTATCTATACAAGAGTACAGTAATTCCATCAAGTGCCGGCCCACTCCACCGGAGCTCAGTGGGAACTCCAGCGTTTGTGTAATCGTTGCCTAGCAACATCAGAAAATGTGAGAAGACACACCCCCTGCCTTATTTTGGTCCCGCTCGCTGCCAGCTATAACATCCGCCTCTAGGCGAAGCCGAGGTGAAGTTGGGCCAAGTTAGACACTGCTGTTTGCGGCTGTCAGCTTTGCAGCATCTATGTGGAACTCCTCCCCAGGCCATGAAACCATGCACCGTACGACATCACAAGTATTCCTTACTTTACCTGGCTCCATGCTACCGGCATGCCCTTCTCAGCCACATATGGGCCACATTGGTCCACATTGGTTTCATCTGTGACCGTAGTTTCATACACTCTTACAGCAACACTGTTGGGTGTCTCATTTCTTGCACTTGTAATGCCACCATTTAGTGCAGAACTTTTTCACCCTGTTAATACACGTTCCCTCGCTAACCTGATCTATCCTTCTTGTATCCCTAAATCTACCTCTCTTTACCTCAGACTATGGAATGCTAGATCATTATGTAACAAATCATCCACAGTTCTTGATATGTTTTTACGTTTGAACTTACAATTTCTTTGAATAACTGAAACCTGGATCTCAAACACTAATACAGTATGGTATGATAATACCTGCATCATTCTCTACTTCTGCTACATCTTTTTGCAACACCCCTCGTATTTCTTCTCGAGGTGGCGGCACTAGTATTTTATATCATTCTACTTTTTCTCTTGTTTCCCATAATTTAACTCTTCCTCATTTTTCTTCATTTCAATTGTCTTTCTCAATTATCTCTGCGATTTCTTCTACATCTTAAAATTTGTATTGATCTATAGTCCACCAGGTCTTGCTACCTCATTTTGTGAGGCTATTGATACATTGTTGTCTTTTCTGCTTCCTACTATTGCCCCTCTTATAGTTCTTGACTCTCACTATCTTACTCCTCTCTCCACACCTTCTTCTCATTTCAGGCTCTTGTTTAGATCTCATATTTACCTCTTCTATAATGACATCTCCTGTGCCTTGTCCTCCGGTCTACCTATCAGACCAACACCTTCTTTTGTGCTCTACTTCGCCTGTTGTTTCCTCATCCATTGTTTCTTTGGCCACTTCTCCTATTTACTTACATCGTGATCTACGTAACTTTAACAAAACGCTTTTTATTTCTACAAGTACTTTTAAACAGGGGACTCAAGCTTCATATTCTAATTTGTCAGCAGATCAAGCTGCCTCTGCTCTTTCCTCTTCACTCTCAAGATCTCTTGATTCACTTCATCCCGCTGCTTCATTTCACCCATCACGTAAACCACCTAAACCTTGGTTGTCTTCCCATCTTCACGCAATGCGACGTGTCCTTCGGCACTTAGAAAGATGTTGGTTAAAACTGAAGACACCAGGAAATTACACTTCTTAAGTTTTCAGCCAAACAATCTTACTTTTCTGACCTACTTCACTCACAATCTTCTCACCCTAAACGTCTCTTTCAAATTCTTTCTCGACTGCTTTCATCTCCTATTCCGGATCCCTCAAACAATTCTACTTTCACTGCCACAGATCTTGCACTTCACTTTACCACTAAAGTCTCTTCATTTCGATCAGTTATAGAATCTTCTCGCACTCAGGATAGTTCTGTCTTCTGTTCCTCTTTTGGAAACTTTTTTCTGGATTCACTCCTATAACTAATGAAGATACTCTTTGTCTTCTTGCTCGTGCTCACCCTGCTTCCTCCCCACTGGATCCAATATCATCTGTACTTATATCTCAAATCTACCCTCTTGTTTATTCTCTTCTACCTTTCCTTTTTCATTCAAGCGTACTACTAATATTCATATCTTGAAAAAATCCTCAGCTGATGTATCTTCTGCTTCTAATTTTCATCCTATTTTACTTCTTCCATATCTTTCTAAAATTCTTGAGCATGGTGTCTTTACTCAAGTTTGTACTTTCTTCTCTCAAAATTCTATTCTCCCTCGTTTTCAATCTGGGTTTTGTCCAGGATATTCTACTGAGATAGCTCATCTTTCTGTCCTGGATTCCTTACATTCTGAACGTCACGCTAAACAGCCTTCTCTTCTTATACTTTTTGATCTCTCTGCCGCGTTTGATACTGTTGATCACACACTTTTACTCTCTGCTCTTTCTTTTCTGGTTTGAATCATATTTATCCTAGAGAACATTCTCAGTCTCTTGGTTGGGGGTTTCCTCTGAAACATATTCACTTACCTGTGGTGTTCCTCAAGTCTTAGTCCTTGGCCCTTTTATTTGTTCACTCTGCACTTCTTCGTTAGCTGGGGTTATTTCTTCCTTTGGGTTCTTGCATCACTTCTATGCTGATGACACGCAGATGTGTCTTTCATTCCCACACTTCACTGAAGATATCTATCATAAACTCACTGCTTGTTTACTGGCTATCCAATCATAGTTGTCAGACCATGTCTTAGTTCTCAATGCTGCAAAAACTGGTTATTTTCTTCCCTTCTACTTCTATTTCTTCAACTTCTTTACCTTCTTCTATTTAATTTCCTCCGGCTCAACTACCCATTTCATCAGTAGTTCGTAACCTAGGTCTTTTCCTTGATTCAGATCTTTCTTTCAGCCATCATAGCTCACTATCTACTCGTTCCTGTCGATTTCATCTGTAAAACATTCGGAAAGCCCGTCTGTTCATGACTTTCCAAACCACAAAGCTACTGGTGTCTGTCTAAATCTTTTCACAACATTGTTTACTGTTCTTCTGCACACTTTGGGCTTCCTATATCTCTTTTAGCTCAGCTGAAATCTTTATTTCACGCCTATATTCGTGTCCTTTGTCAATTGGCTCCTCGTGATTCTATTTCTTCTTCTTTGGTTCAACTTGGATGGCTCTCTTTTCATCACTGTTTAAAGTTACATTTTTTGTCTCTGGTTTTCAAAGCTCTTTATGGTTTTGCTCCTCCCTATCGTGCTTCACTCATCTCTTCTTATCTTATCTCTAGTTCCCTTCAGTTTGCTTCTCACTCCGGTTTTTTCCTCTCATAGCACCTTTAAATTGGAATGCTCTCCCTGTCTCTCTCCGTTCTATCTCTTTCTATTCATCCTTTCGGGTCTATCTACAATCCCATCTTCTCTCATCTAGTTAATGAGGATTTTCTGCAATTTCTGAGCTACTTTGTTTTAAATATTGACTCCATTATTTGTACTGTTTCTGTTCTTATGTACAGCGTTTGTGCATAAGGCGCTATATAAAATAAAATAAAACACATAAAATACAAATACCATCTGCATTACATTTTGATTTTATATGCAATTGATTGCTTCAGTAAAGATTTTATTTTGACAACCTTTGACAGGGTTTTCCTTGCTATTTCTTGGGGGACAGGAAAACACTGACCTTGGAAGTCAGAGTGCAGCCGTGTAAGTCAGGCGAGCAGTGTATGTGAAAGGTGATGTGTGTGCTTTGTTGGTTATTCAGATCTTGTTTCAAAACGTGTAAACATGTCTTTTGGCAATGTTGTCTTTTTCTCATCAATGTGTCTGCACAATTTCAATTAAGAGCAGCAGCAGTCTGTGGAAGTGTTGCAACGCTTCCTTGTACTGTGACCTCAAAATCTGTCAGGAAGCCAAGATGACCATGAACATGGAGCCAATATATAGACTAAGTGTGAATGTATTTTCTGTGTCTGCAGATTACTTACTAAAGATTACTTACCCCGGGTAATGTTCTTTTGATTGGATGCTCCCCCTGCGTATTCCACATCGGCCCTCCCATCCTGCTCCTCTGTAAAATGTCCATGCGTTACACCTTCCTCCCGTTTACGGTCTGGAATATCTATGCTCTTGAAGAGAGGAAAACTATAACGGAAATAACGGGTGTAGATGGTGATGTCGTACTTGAGGGTGGACAGTGGTCGTCGAGGGGCACGAGTCACTGATGACGCACAGCACCCTCTTCTGGGAGAAACATCTTTCCGAAACATCTGGCACTGGAAGGCGCTATCACAATGATTGTTAACCTAATTTGGTTACTACTTAACACAATGGAAGTTGACCTGCAATCTAGCTACCTAACTACATATGTATTGTTGCTCTCCCTCGTGCAAGACTTCGGGCCGTCTTGCACCTCTGTGCTGCTCCTAATCTTCTGCCTGTAAAATTCTTCAGGAGGTCATTTTTGTCATGAGTCAGTGAATTCCCTGTTGTATTACATTCCCTATCACTGCTGCTCAGCTTTTTACTTCTCACTGATGATGCCTAATGATGCCATCACATGTCTGGGAATGCGTGTGGTCTCCTGTAGAAGGCATGAGACCTAGCAGTTCAGGCTGGACAACCCCTTTGGGGGTGGGACCAAGCCTGATTTGCATATGGTCTTTCCCCTTTTGTAATGGCTATGCAGGCTAAGAACGATGGTCTGGAGGGTTGCCCAGAGCATTGCCAGATGTTAAGATTAATTCTAAACCTTCCAGCCATCACCTCTTTTGTTTTACAATTGTCACCCCGAGTGGGAATGGTATGCCCTGATGTGGGTCCCGTGCCTGCTGGGCCTAGAGACCCAAGCTACTCCTCACTGATGATGCCCAAAAAGGCTGAAACATGTCTGGGGATGCTTTTGGTCTCATGTAGAAGGCATGTGACCTAGCAGTTCTGCTGGACTGCCCCTTTTGGAGTGGGTCACAGCCTGATTTGCATATTGTCTTTCCCCTTTCTGTAATGGCTTAGCAGATGAAAAACAATGGTCTGGAGAGTTGCCCAGAGAAATGCCACAGGGCAAGATTCATTCTCAACCTTCCAGCCATCACCTCTTTTGTTTGGCTTTAGTCACCCCGAGTGGGACGGGTATCTCTGTATGTTGGGCCTGTGCCTACTGGGCTTATTGACCCAAGCTACTCTGTACTGATGAACCCCAACAAGGCCAAAACATGTCTGGGGATGCTTGTGGTCTCGGGCAGAAGGGATGTGACATAGTCGTTTAGGGGTAGGACCAAGCCTGATTTGCATATGTTATTTTCCTTTTCTGTAATGGCTTGGCAGGTGAAGAACGATGGTCTGGAGGTTTTACGAGAGTGATGCCAGAGGTTAAGATTAATTCTAAACCTTTCAGCTATCACCTCTTTTGTTTTGCTACAGGCATTGGACATGGTAAAATGGAAGAATGATATAGATGACATTGACATAAGAAGGCCTGGAATTAATTGGGGAGATCACTACAATGGGGTGCATTTCACAGCACAATTTCGGTGAAGCAATGAGAAAAAAAGCCATACAGTTTGCAATCATTTTGTAAGGAAACATGGACATTTCCCATTCGTGCCAAGCCACAGTCAGAGCATAGTTGTATTTTCAAATGCATTTTCATAATGCTTTTGCCTGCAATACATGCTAGCACAAAAAAACATTTGCATGTTGGCTGTGCCCATACATGTTCACATATGCAAGTATTCCCACGTAAGAACATACATATGTTGCATTTGCCAGTAAAAAATGCCATGCCACAGAATGAAAGCATGTACAGACTGGCTGTATCAATGTAGGCCGGTTTGGCCCTGTATGAACCCTCCTCATGTTGACTTTACTTTTGATGCCAGTATAAAAAAACATCCCACAGTAACTCAACATGTCCATATTGGCTGTGCCATGTAGGTCGGTATGGCAAATTAAGAACACTCATCACGTTGGCTTTACTCTTAATGATAGTAAAATAGCCCATGGTATAGCCAGACTAGGCATATGCCCTTACTATGGCATCATGCCACAGTAAGAAATATGCCCAGCAGACTGGCTGCACTAATTTTGACCACTACCGCCACGTATTAACACTCACCATATTGACCTTACACTTGATGTCAGCAAACAAATGCCATGTGAAAACATTCTGGAAACACGATATATTTCTCCAGCATTGGATCTTTCATGGATTCACATGCTTAGAATATTCCCCGTCGTCAGGCTGGGAATCCCCGGTACATTATATAGACCCTTTCCCGTAGGAAAACTTTTTCGACGCTTATGCGTCCTATCCACCTCGTTTTGTATCATGCGTGCCCGCACCGTCATGATGTCATGATATAAATACAGGACCCGCCCCCGCGCTCCCTCAGATTTCAACCGTCTTTCAAAGTAGTGGGATCCTCGTGTTTACTACTAGTGAAAACTAGGTTGTTTTTTCTGTTTTGCTTCGGCGAAGTTCAAATTCTGGAGAATTATGTCTGGAAAAGCGTTATTTCGCCCGTGTGCAACATGTGGCCTCAAAAAAGTTTATGAAGGAGACGGCCACATGGACTGTATCTACTGTCTCCACCCGCACCACACGGCGGATACATGTGAGATATGCCAGGGTTTCTCCCAAAAAACCCTTAAGGACCGTAAAAGAAGGCTGGTCGACTGGCTTAATGACGGAGCGGGTGCCTACCCGGCTTCGGAAGTTGGCTCCACGGCCTCCAGGAGCAAGTCGGAGCCTCCATCGAAAAAGGTACGGCCAGCGGAAATTCGCACTGAGGACAAACATAAGGGGAAACATGCTGGATCTTCCTCATCACATAAAAAGCCCTCCTCCTCCTCATCATCTAAGACGGAGAGGCTAGCGCTGTCAAAATCCTCCTCAGGGGACCGTCCCAGGTCTTCCATGAGTCGAGATGCTTCAGCCGGGAAGTCGGCATCGAAATCGACGACGAAGTCTAAGGGCTCGACGACGACGACGTGCTCGTCGACCTCGGTGTCATTGACGATGCCTATTACCGTTCAGGCAGCAGCGGTTGGGATTCCTTCGTCGACGGAGACTCAGTCTATGGCTTGGCTGCCAGAGGTCTATGACCCGATCCCCCCTGAGGTCTTACTGCAGCCAGACACGGCCTGCTCGGCGGAAGGAGAAGGTGACACGGTTCTGCAGCCATCGGATTTAGGCTTACGGCCTTCCACATCGGCGACGACGACGATGAGTGCGAGCGGGGGTATGGTACCTATATCATCCACGTTACTGACCCCCCAGACGGTTTTGTCTCTGGATGTGCTTAATACTCTTCAGAAGCTCCTGCAACTGCTGGATACGCAGTTCCCCCAACCTGGGACGTCATCGTCACTTTTTTCTGTACCTTCCGTCGACGAGCAAACTTGTACGGCTCGCTCGATGACTAAACACCCATCGGCTCCCCAGGTGGTTAAAGATCGTCCTCGAGCTCAGGAGGAGGGTGAATTGTCGGAGTCCGACTCTATACTGGGTGACTCGGGGTCAGACATCTCCCTGTCACCGTCGAGGGACCCAACATGGAATTCGGATGTAGAGTTAGAGTCTACGAGGAGCCAGACACAGCCATCTCCCCCGGATGATGTGGGAGCCTTCCATGCAATGATGGGAAAAGCTTGTTCCGAGTTCGGCTTGATTCCTGAGGAGCAGAAGAAAGACTGTTTCCTTTTTGACTACATGGGTCAAAGGAGAAAATCGGTATTTGCCATCCCAATCCTGGACCACGTGTGGCAAGAAGGTCTCAAGACGATGCGCCATCCGTTCTCGGAGCCAGCCATAAAGGGACGGATCGAGAAAAAGTTTAAAGCTCCGGAGTCCACTCCAAAATGTCTAACATCATAGCCTCTGTCTGACTCGGTTGTGTCGGCGGCAGCGGCTAGGAAGGCCAGGGTACAGCAAAAATGTTCAACGCCACCGGAAAGCGAGGCTAGGAGGCAGGACGCCTTTGGAAAAAAGGTGCTCTCGGTCGGAGCGACGACAGTAAGAGCAGCCAATTCCTTAGCGATCGTGTCACGATATGATAGAGAAATGTGGCACAAACTAGCCCCTATCCTAGAACACCTGCCAGACGAACACCGAAAAGCAGCTATGTTACTGGTGCGGGATGGCGAAGAGGCCCCGAACCACGCTATTAATATCGCAGTTGACCTAGCAGAGTCTGGCTTCAAACAAATCAACCATGGAGTAGTGCTTCGTCGACAAGCGTGGCTCAAATGTACTACTTTCCGTCCTGAAGTCCAGTACAAAGTCCTTGACATGCCATGCGAAGGGGAACACCTGTTTGGCGAAAAGGTTGATGAAGCGTTGAAAGGGATGAAAGAAGACACGGATACTGCTAGGTCCCTCGGCGCCCTTCAAACGGGTAGAAACTTTCGCTCTTTTCGCCCCTTCAGGGGTGCTTCTGGAAACTCCCGCTTTGGAGCCTCGAGGGACCGTGGATTTAACAGGCCCTCGTACTCTTCACAAGGGTTCAGACGAGCGTCCCAGTCGGCACGTAGAAGCAGGGACTATCAAGCCTCCAGGCGGCGAGGCTCGGGTCCGTCGTCAACGAAGAACAAGCAAACCAGCAACCAATGACGGCCTTCGGAACGTCCTGGGGGGTCGAGTCTCTCATCACTTCGACCGATGGAAATGCATCACCACAGATCGATGGGTTCTAGACACGATTCGCATGGGTCATGCGCTACAATTCAAAGACAAGCCTCCGCGTCTTCCTCCTTTATTCTCGACACAGCCCCACCTCCGAATCCTACGACAAGAGGCGGCGCTTATGTTGCGAAAAGGGGCGGTAGAGAGAGTTCCTGTGGCACAGGAAGGACAAGGAGTTTATTCCAGGTTCTTCGTTGTCAAGAAGCCAAACGGCAAATGGAGGCCCATTCTCGACCTGAGGGTACTCAACAAGTGGCTAAAGAGCCTAAAATTCATTCCTAAAAGAAGGCTGGTCGACTGGCTTAATGACGGAGCGGGTGCCTACCCGGCTTCGGAAGTTGGCTCCACGGCCTCCAGGAGCAAGTCGGAGCCTCCATCGAAAAAGGTACGGCCAGCGGAAATTCGCACTGAGGACAAACATAAGGGGAAACATGCTGGATCTTCCTCATCACATAAAAAGCCCTCCTCCTCCTCATCATCTAAGACGGAGAGGCTAGCGCTGTCAAAATCCTCCTCAGGGGACCGTCCCAGGTCTTCCATGAGTCGAGATGCTTCAGCCGGGAAGTCGGCATCGAAATCGACGACGAAGTCTAAGGGCTCGACGACGTGCTCGTCGACCTCGGTGTCATTGACGATGCCTATTACCATTCAGGCAGCAGCGGTTGGGATTCCTTCGTCGACGGAGACTCAGTCTATGGCTTGGCTGCCAGAGGTCTATGACCCGATCCCCCCTGAGGTCTTACTGCAGCCAGACACGGCCTGCTCGGCGGAAGGAGAAGGTGACACGGTTCTGCAGCCATCGGATTTAGGCTTACGGCCTTCCACGTCGGCGACGACGACGATGAGTGCGAGCGGGGGTATGGTACCTATATCATCCACGTTACTAACCCCCCAGACGGTTTTGTCTCTGGATGTGCTTAATACTCTTCAGAAGCTCCTGCAACGGCTGGATACGCAGTTCCCCCAACCTGGGACGTCATTGTCACTTTTTTCTGTACCTTCCGTCGACGAGCAAACTTGTACGGCTCGCTCGATGACTAAACACCCATCGGCTCCCCAGGTGGTTAAAGATCGTCCTCGAGCTCAGGAGGAGGGTGAATTGTCGGAGTCCGACTCTATACTGGGTGACTCGGGGTCAGACATCTCCCTGTCACCGTCGAGGGACCCAACATGGAATTCGGATGTAGAGTTAGAGTCTACGAGGAGCCAGACACAGCCATCTCCCCCGGATGATGTGGGAGCCTTCCATGCAATGATGGGAAAAGCTTGTTCCGAGTTCGGCTTGATTCCTGAGGAGCAGAAGAAAGACTGTTTCCTTTTTGACTATATGGGTCAAAGGAGAAAATCGGTATTTGCCATCCCAATCCTGGACCACGTGTGGCAAGAAGGTCTCAAGACGATGCGCCATCCGTTCTCGGAGCCAGCCATAAAGGGACGGATCGAGAAAAAGTTTAAAGCTCCGGAGTCCACTCCAAAATGTCTAACATCATAGCCTCTGTCTGACTCGGTTGTGTCGGCGGCAGCGGCTAGGAAGGCCAGGGTACAGCAAAAATGTTCAACGCCACCGGAAAGCGAGGCTAGGAGGCAGGACGCCTTTGGAAAAAAGGTGCTCTCGGTCGGAGCGACGACAGTAAGAGCAGCCAATTCCTTAGCGATCGTGTCACGATATGATAGAGAAATGTGGCACAAACTAGCCCCTATCCTAGAACACCTGCCAGACGAACACCGAAAAGCAGCTATGTTACTGGTGCGGGATGGCGAAGAGGCCCCGAACCACGCTATTAATATCGCAGTTGACCTAGCAGAGTCTGGCTTCAAACAAATCAACCATGGAGTAGTGCTTCGTCGACAAGCGTGGCTCAAATGTACTACTTTCCGTCCTGAAGTCCAGTACAAAGTCCTTGACATGCCATGCGAAGGGGAACACCTGTTTGGCGAAAAGGTTGATGAAGCGTTGAAAGGGATGAAAGAAGACACGGATACTGCTAGGTCCCTCGGCGCCCTTCAAACGGGTAGAAACTTTCGCTCTTTTCGCCCCTTCAGGGGTGCTTCTGGAAACTCCCGCTTTGGAGCCTCGAGGGACCATGGATTTAACAGGCCCTCGTACTCTTCACAAGGGTTCAGACGAGCGTCCCAGTCGGCACGTAGAAGCAGGGACTATCAAGCCTCCAGGCGGCGAGGCTCGGGTCCGTCGTCAACGAAGAACAAGCAAACCAGCAACCAATGACGGCCTTCGGAACGTCCTGGGGGGTCGAGTCTCTCATCACTTCGACCGATGGAAATGCATCACCACAGATCGATGGGTTCTAGACACGATTCGCATGGGTCATGCGCTACAATTCAAAGACAAGCCTCCGCGTCTTCCTCCTTTATTCTCGACACAGCCCCACCTCCGAATCCTACGACAAGAGGCGGCGCTTATGTTGCGAAAAGGGGCGGTAGAGAGAGTTCCTGTGGCACAGGAAGGACAAGGAGTTTATTCCAGGTTTTTCGTTGTCAAGAAGCCAAACGGCAAATGGAGGCCCATTCTCGACCTGAGGGTACTCAACAAGTGGCTAAAGAGCCTAAAATTCAAAATGCTAAAGCTCCAAGAGGTTATCAGGTCGGTGCAACCCATGGATTATCTATCATCACTAGACCTTCAAGATGCTTATTTTCACATCCCAATACGCCCACGACACAGGAGATATTTAAGGTTCGTCGTCGGGAGAAAGCATTTTCAGTTCAAGGTCCTCCCGTTCGGGCTCAAGTCCTCCCCCAGGACGTTCACTAAGTGCTTGGCCCCTATAGCGGCCCATTTAAGAAAGGATGGTCACCATGTCTATCCATATCTAGACGACTGGCTGGTCAGAGGTTCGTCCAAGGAACAAACACGAGACAGTCTAAGGGCCACAATGTCCCTCTTACAGGAACTGGGCTTCACAATAAACTTCAACAAGTCCTCCGTAGAGCCTTCGAGGACCTTGGTCTTTCTAGGAGCGGAGTTGCATACACACACAAGCCTGGTGAGACCATCCAGCGAAAGAATTCAGAAACTTCAAAGCAAGGCGTCGGAATGGAGAGGCGGTACCAAGGTTTCAGTGAGCAAGTACATGTCCCTGCTAGGGACCATGTTGTCCTGCATTCCGTTGATAAACAACTGCCGTCTGTTTATGAGACCTTGCCAGGAATTTCTAGCGGACCGTTGGGCGCAGAGCCGAGGTCGCTGGTCCGACAGACTGGTCGTCGACGAACAACTAGTTCGAGCACTCTGTTGGTGGAGAGTGTCTACTCATCTAACAAAAGGAATGCCTCTACTGGAACCAGAGTTCCAAAAGACGGTGGTGACGGATGCATCGCTAAGCGGATGGGGAGCTCATCTGGATACGTTACAGGTACAAGGCCAGTGGTCGTTGCAGGAATCCTCCCTGCATATCAACCTGCTAGAACTGAGAGCAGTGCGATGGGCTCTGAAATCTTTTCTTCCTCAACTGAGGGACTCGGTGGTGCGTGTCATGACGGACAACACCACTACGATGTTCTACTTGAGGAAACAAGGAGGGACACGTTCCAGGTCCCTATCGACGGAGGCACAGAAAATCTGGCATTGGGCCCTGCAACACAACATGCAAATCTTAGCGTTCCACCTACCAGGCGTGAGAAACGTGGAAGCCGATGCCCTCAGCAGAGAAATGAACGAAGTTCACGAATGGGTGCTGAACGACCAACAACTACAACAAGTATTCAAGAAATGGGGACACCCTTCCATAGACTTGTTTGCGACGAAGAACAACAGGAAATGCCATCAGTACGCAAGCAGATGGCCTCAGCAGGGCTCACTGGGGGACGCGTTCTCCTTCCCATGGACGAACAAATTCCTGTATGCATTCCCTCCATTTCCCCTTGTACGGAGGCCGTTGCAATGGATCCTCAGGTACCCATGTCGGGTAATTCTGGTGGCCCCGTACTGGGCCAGACAGGTGTGGTTTTCAGACCTGCTACACTTAGCGGTGGCGGAACCGATGAGATTCCAGAAGACCCCTGACCTTCTGTCTCGACAGGAGGGTGTCGTTTGGCATCACGACCCGGACAGCCTCAAGTTGACGGCCTGGCTCCTGACTTCGCAGAATTTGGTCGGCTAACGATTCCGGAGGACTGTCGGCGTATCCTGCAAGCGGCAAGAGCACCTTCCACAAACGCCTCATACGCGTACAAATGGAGAAGTTTCTGTCAATGGTGTGAGGATCAACCGGGTTTGGCCCCGCAATCGATTAAGCCGGAACAGCTCCTTCCATGCTTGCTGTTCTTAGCTCAAAAGGGCCTGTCGGTATCGTCAATAAAAGTACACCTAGCAGCCATTTCCAGGTTTATTCGTCAACGGCATTCGGCACCATTGTTCAGCGACCGCCTGATTAAGCACTTCCTTAAAGGCCTCTTTCAGAGTTTCCCTCCAGAGAAGAAATTTCCGCCGGAGTGGAGCCTCAATCTGGTCTTAACGTCTCTTATGAAGCCTCCTTTTGAGCCAATGTCATCATCGTCTCTAAAGTTTTTGTCAAGGAAATTGGCCTTCCTGGTGGCCATCACTTCAGCCCGACGTATTTCAGAAGTTCAGGCTCTAATGGTAGACCCACCATACTTACGATTTTTCAAGAACAAGGTAGTCCTAGCCACTAACCCGCAGTTCATACCAAAAGCTCCTTCGGTGTTCCATAAACACTCCTCTATTGTGTTGCCTACGTTTTTTCCGGAGCCATGCTCGGGAGCGGAGCGCATGCTACACACATTGGATGTAAAAAGGGCTCTCAAGTTTTATCTTCATCGTACGCAACCGTTCAGAGAAACGAGACAGCTGTTCGTGGCCTATGGTTTGGGTGCTAAAGGAAAAGCCTTTTCGAAGCAAGGACTGTCAAGATGGGTGTCATCTACCATTTCGTACTGCCATTCCAGGGCAGGGAAGCCTCTTCTACGACGGCCAAGAGCTCATTCAACTAGAGCAGCGGCATCGTCGACGGCACTGTGGGCCGGAGTCCCTCTGGGGGACATCTGCATGGCGGCTACCTGGGCGGCTACACACACCTTTACCCGCCATTACTGCCTGTCGCAGCAACATGCCGAAGATACCCGGATGGGACAGGCGGTGCTTCGACACCTATTCCAATAAGGTAAGCCCCGGCTGAGGTGTTGCATCCAATGGAATTTATGACTGTATGTGGTTCGTTTTTCCTATGTTAACGATTACTGAGGTATACATGATCATAGGGAACGGGCTTTGCGAAGAAAGTATATGGGTTTGCATGCACGCCTCCTCTTTGGGGGTGGTACTGCTATATAATCTATTCTAAGCATGTGAATCCATGAAAGATCCAATGCTGGAGAAGGGAATAGTTTCTTACCTGTAACTCCATTTCTCCAGCATTGGTATCTTTCATGGATTCACATGCGCCCACCTGCCTCCCCTGAACATGCAAACCGGTTCCCCCACTACTTTGGGGACCGAAATCTGAGGGAGCGCGGGGGCGGGTCCTGTATTTATATCATGACATCATGACGGTGCGGGCACGCATGATACAAAACGAGGTGGATAGGACGCATGAGCGTCGAAAAAGTTTTCCTACGGGAAAGGGTCTATATAATGTACCGGGGATTCCCAGCCTGACGACGGGGAATATTCTAAGCATGTGAATCCATGAAAGATACCAATGCTGGAGAAATGGAGTTACAGGTAAGAAACTATTCCCTTCTATAGTATGCCAAAGCGCCATAGTAAGTATATTTTTTCAGACTGGTTGCAGCAATGTAGGCCAGATCAGCCACATAAGAACACTCATCATGTTGGCTTTACATTGACAGAACAAAAGTGAAGTCAATCTGGGCATATTTTCTTACTGTGGCATCAAGTCATATTATGAAAATATGCCCAGGCTGGCTGTAACCAAGTATGGCCACATAAGGCGAAATATGTTGGTTTTGCTTCTATGCCAGTACAATCTAAGCACACTAATCATGTTGGCTTTACACTTGATACTTATGTTGGCTTTACACTTGATACTATTTAAATGTCATGGCAAAGCCAGTCTGGACATATTTTCTGAATGTGGCCTAATTTAATTGTAAGGGAATATGCCCAGACCAGCTCCACCAATGTAGGACACTACAGCCAAGTAAGTGAACTTGTCATATTGACTTTTCCCGTTAATGCTAGTAAAATTCAAGGCCAAAGAAAGTTTGGATATATTTGCTTACTATGGATTTAGGTCATAGTAAGAACATAGGACCAGACTGGTTGTACCAAAGTATGCCAGTCTGGACACATTTTCTCACTATGACATTATGCTATAGTAAGAAAATATGTCTATACTTTTTCAACCAATGTAGAAAATCCATCATATTGGCTCTATGGAAAATTAATTCCTAGTACAAACAGACATGTCACACTAAGAAAATACATACAGACTCTGTGTAACAATATGACCATCCCCTTCAATAAAGGAACACATATTTGGCCATCATTCCAGTAATATTTACATTATATCACTGGAATAATGGACAAAGACAATGGGTCTCATTATAAGTTTGCCGGACCGGCAAACTATGAGTTGTGCTCGCAGGTGCCTTTCTGCCCGCCAGGTCTGACCAGGCAGGCAGAGCGGCACCCGGGAGAACAGCATGTCGCATGCACCAGCACCGTTACGTGCCGGTGCATCCAACCCCCCTATGGGGCTCAATGGAAATGGAGAGCATTCCGTTCCGGCACCTGCGAAAGGGCAATTACCGGTTCCGGCAGGGCTGTAATGACCCGGTAATTGCCCTTTCACGGGTGCCAGAAATTTTCGGAGGTTTGGCGGCAGCCTGCCAGTTTTACCAAACTTCTAATGAGGCCCAATGTGTGTGTTCTACATTGGCATCCCCCAGGCCCCCAGCCCCTCAATCTATGTGCCAGTCAAGTTATGCAGTTTGTTGGTTTCAACCTTGGTTATGGGCAACTTAGATTAGACAATTGCCATGCCACCCTACTGACTCAACCTAAAACCCTTCTTCATCGTTTACAGGTTGTGCAAAATACGGCAGCGCGCTTGGCCATGGGAAGACCTAAATTTGCCCCGACCTCTACTATGCTTCAGAAGCTTCATTGGCTTCTGATTGCCAGTCGGATTAAATTTAAACCCCTTTGCATGGTACAGAAGGTCAGGAGATACTGTCTCCCTCAGAATCTTTGCTCTGCTAATCAGTTCTTGCTTCATGTCCCCCGTTTTAAGAGATCGGCGGTTGGTGGTAGAGCCTTTTCAGTAGCTGCTCCCGTTTTGCGGATCTCTTTCCCTTTGTCCCTTCAGAATATTGAGGATCGTTAATGATTTCGTAAAGCTTTGAAAACGTTTTTGTTTATGTTAGGAAGAATTATATGCGGTACCCTTTGGGAACACCACACACAATGAAGACTACAAGTGCAAGTACAAATCCACCTTTGGTACAAGCCTGTACTACACAATAAAGTGGTAGCGATGGCTGAGCAGCCAGACTTACCTCAAGAGTAAAGTGAGCAGTATCAGAAGTTACACAAAGGACAGCAATTGGTATTGTTCAAACAAACACTCACTCAAAGTTTCTGAGTAAAATAATATACATTTATTTACACAATCATTTGTAAAAACAGTTCAAGCAGCAGAAAAATCACAATCTTAATACACTACACAACACCCAATACATTCTGGACAAGTTAAGCTCAAAATGAAGTGTGAGCAAAATGGCTCTCCTGCAATTTAAAAAGAAAGGGAGGGAAAGACAAGGTTATACAAAATTAAGCAGCACCAACAAATAAGTAGGCTGGGCAATCTAGAAAATGCTTACTACAATGAGAATAGGCCTGGGTCAATGTAAATGGTTCAGAGTCTTTGTAGAGGATCACACAGTCTGCGCCACCCACCTCGCCACCAACCTATTACAACCAACAACACAGCTGCCCTCACTAGCTACCACACTGTGCTCGACACAGGCGTACTGAATCTTGCCGCAAATTCACTATCCACCTTGTCTCAGGTTCACACCACTATCAACTGCCTTCCACAGTTTCACCACACCATATAAACTGCCGATATTCAACCCAGCCTACCATGTGCATTAGCGATCAGGCCTCTAGATGTCCTCACTGGTCCTACCACATTAACAGTCTTGCGACTGATAAAACCATCAACGTTAGTATCAACAAAACCCAGCCACACTTGACACCTAAAACTAACCCTCCCATCTAGGCTCACAATGACACTACAGCCTCTAAACTTAAAGGTGCACTCATCAACGCACGCTCTGTCCCTGCACACGTCCTAGACATTGCAGATCTCATTGTCACAGAAAACCTGGACTTTCTCGCAATCACTGAAACTTGGTTGCATGCGGCTTCCGGTCCTACCCTGACATTGGCCATCCCCGACAACTACTCCATCATCAGGTGTGATAGGGATACCAACCAATCTAAGGGCGGCGGATTAGCTTTCATATTCAAGGGCTCCCTCAACATTAGAATTGCCAATAGCCTTCAGCTACCTTCAGCAGAATCACTGTCTATCAAACTGCCTATCTCTCCCAACCATACAGCCACAGTTCATCTTATCTACAGGCCTCCCGGCCCGACCTCCTCCTTTGTAGAAGACATCCCATCTATCCTAACGTCCAGCACCAAGCCCAGCTCTCAAATTATTATTTTGGGTGACCTTAATTTAGGCTACCAGGACAAGAATGACGCCAAAGCCATGGATTTAGTAAATGTCCTGACCGACTTCGGCCTCACACAACATATCAATGAGCCCACCCATATTAAGGGTCGTACTCTTGACTGGGTCTCTGACATGAATTGTGCACTTAACGTTATCTCTGTGTCTCCTTGCGCATGGTCTGATCACCATATAATATCTTTCTCCATTAACTCTAGCCCACCCGCAGACAAACACAACCTCGCCCCTCCCACCCACACACGGAACAAAAAAGACAAAACAGTTGAGAAACTTCTCCCTCTCATCCTCCCTTTGCTGAACTCGGCATCTCGGAGTCTTGCTCTGACCCCACAGCTTTAGTAGACACCTATAACCGTGTCATTCTAAGAATCCTCCATACTCTTGCCCCAATCAAATTGTGCAAACAAAAACCGTGGCCGAACCTCAACTCCTGGTTCACCCCACAGTTACGTGACTTGCGCAAAGAAAAAAGAAAAGCTGAGGCTCTCTGGAAAAGCGTGCCTTCCCCAGTAAACAAAAATAACCTTACTTCAGCCTCCTTTACCTACAAAGAAGCCATCCTAAATGCAAAAAAGAAGTGTACAATAAAAGGATTACCCAAGCCCAATCTAACACCAAGGAACTATTTAAGATACTCAAGGAACTTGAGTCTCCAGTTGCCCCTCTTGACACATGCACCCCGGACACTGAATGGTGCTCAAATATCCAAAAAGCTTTGCTGGACAAAATTGCCCTACTCCAAGCCAAAATTAACGCATAAAAAGCTACCTCTCTGACTCAACCGGCAACACAAAATCCACAAAATCCTTTCTCCCAAACACTCCATCAAACCTTTCAGTTTCTCACCCCTCACCATCAAGGAAGTAGAAAATATCATAACGAAGCTTAAGCCCTCCAACTGCCAAGTGATGCCTGCCCCGCACTTATCATAAAGGAGGCTGATCTCGCCCCATTTATTACCTCACTCATAAATGTATCCTTTGAATCAGGCACTGTGCCGGATAACCTCAGTGACGAGTGGGTCATCCCTTTAATTAAAAAAACGTATCTTGACCCTAGTAATCCCTCCAATTCTAGGCCCATCACTACGGTGCCATACCTGCTCAAAACCCTCGACCGGGCAGCCTATCTCCAAATCCAGGAGTACCTCAAAATCAACAATCTATTAGGGCTTAGACAATCCGGCTTCCGTCCTAGGCATGACACAGAGACAGCGTTAATAGATCTAAAAACCCAAATCGAGGATCTGAAAGATAAGGACAAACAAGCGCTCCTGCTCCTCCTTGATCTTTCAGCAGCCTTTGATTTGGTCGACCATCAAATCCTCTGTCACCATCTCAAAATTGCTGCACACTTTTCTGACGCAGCAACATCCTGGATCAGATCCTTCCTGGCTAACCGAACCATGAGAGTCTTCTCTCCTCTAGCTGCAGCTGACCCAGCCCACGTCCCGGATCTTGTGTATCTCCTACACTATGTAACGTGTTTACTAAACCACTCTTTGATATTCTTGACTATCTGGGTGTCTCCTACACTAAATGTGCAGATGACACCCAGATACTCATCCCTATCACTGGTGATTATGTAACCAACGCTAAATCTCTCAATACAGTCTACACCGTCATCCAGGCCTGGATGGCTAATCATGGGCTCTGCCTTAATGACAAAAAAACTGAGTTAATCATCCTTGGCTCGCAATCTAAACTTACTAAACTTGACCCTAAATATAATTCCTTCACTATTGTCGGTGTAAGAAGATTCAATTCAACACTACAGCTAAGTCAATGCCTAGTCTGGGATACTGAATGGAAACCCTTATTGATATATCTTTATGTCCAGTTCATGAGTTCTGGACGACTACCCCTATATAACACCCCTCTCTTAGAATCCCCCTGACCCCACTGAGCCAAGAAGTAGTTCTGTTTTGCAGGTTTAAAAGGTTTATTTGAGAAATATAACGGTATATCTATCACACTCTTATAATAAATTAATATTTAATATCACACTTAAGAATATGAGCAGTAATCAACAATGAATAATGTTCTACTAGTAAACTGATTTGGTTACTCAGGAGTAGTATAGAGGATGAGGTAGCACACTTGTGAATAGGAACAGAAGAATAAAGGGGTAGAGAATGCTTTATACGGTTCAAGGAAATGCAAGGTGGAATAAATGCAGTACAGAAATAACTTGATATGACTTCAACAAAACAAGCAATCACTTTTCTTTGACAATTCACCCCCCCCTTTATGCAATGTAAGGAGATGGAGAGGAGATGGAAAGAGGAGCACACAGTTCTCAGGTCAGGAATACAATCAAATACAATACGAAATTCAATTCCCACCCCAGCAAGCTTAGAGAAAACAGGTATGAGTTTTAAAACACAGGCCCAAGTGCTTTGAATGTGGTGGCAGTGAAGTGAGAAATATGCTGAAAATGCTTTTAATTCCCTTTAGGATGTTCAGGGTGAGTGAGAGATACTTGGGATGAGTTCAGGCTCACTTTAGCAATGATTCAGGGATGGTTATTAAGAGGAAAACACATTTTTAGCAAAGGAAAGCAAAAAGCTGCTATCTTTTTACAGGTAAAGAAATCAGGCCAAATCACAAATCGCGGCAAAATTCGCAAGTGATTGCGGAAATAGTATAAAGAGTAAGCTTTCAGAGGAAAGTTAAATTTCGTTCCTAGCCCAAACGGTTCCAGAGATACGGACGAGCAAATAAAGGTAGATTTTCGGATTTAAAGTAAAACTCAAAATGACAGGTGACAGCTTGCAGCTGCAGAATTGACAAGTGACAGTGGTGCAGCTTTACAAAATGACAAGTGACAACTTCTAGGAGGCAGTTCTGGTTAGATTAAAATAGTTTGGATTAGATTATTTTAAACTAAGATCTTATTTCTGTCACAATCTGACCTAAGTACTCACAATATATTTTGGAAGGACTGGACCTCGTCACGGATCTGATCAATCATGCTAGCGGCACTTCACAGAGATCTGGTCTCTGGGTCTGCGGTTCTGCACGGTCTGGTCTGGTCTGGCACTGGTCTGGTCTGTCCAGATACAGCGGTCTCTGCACGGCTCCTGGATCTCTGCATTGGTCCTGGCAAAAGTTCTTGGCAAGGGATTCAAGCAGCTCGCCCGGCTGTGAGTAGCTTGCAATGATTTGAGGCCTGCTGCAGAGAACTCAGCTTGTGGTTTTAGGCCTCTGATTTAGGTTCTAAAGTATAAGTTCTAGGTTCTGGAGTATGTAGCTGGAGTCCGTCTGGAACTGGTATCTTCTGGATGTTGTGTGGTCCGGCAAAACGCTCCGCAGCAACTGGAATTGAATGTCCTCTCGAGCTTCCTAGTGGCTCTTTTTATGTCTTTTGAAAGTGGGTGTGTGCGCAGCATCACTAAGCCAGCCCCTCTCTCAACTGATCATTGGTCAAGCTTTTCTCTCTTCCTTGATAGGGGAAAGGAAATGTGAGTCATGGTGATGCTGTTTTATGGCCTGCAGAAAGGACACTCCCCTGTCAAATTACACACAAATCTATATTTGACACAAATACATATTGCACAGATAAACAGTTGTTTGTCATTGCATACACACATCATGCATTACTGATGGGAGGCACTGTTCCGACCCTGGCATTTCTAGGAGCTTGAAAAAAAAAAGGCAACTTTTTGCGCTTTTTAGTAGCTTCCCCCATATCGGATTTTTCTCCAAATTTATACAATTGTGTGCAAGGCATGTGGGCATTTAGATAAGGAAGTGTCAGATTTTTAACATGCATACATTAAGAGTAACAGCCTCTTTTCCACTCGTAAACCCCCAGATCATACCACCGGGTCCTAAAATCTCTTAAAATGTGGGCAGAAAAATCACAAGAATTATTGTATCATTTAGATAATTTTGACAAGTCCGCACCATGAGTTATACATCTTTCTTAAAATCATATTCTGGCCAACAGGGGTGTGTCTTCCCAGGTCACATGGTGGAGAAACCAGTCTATCCACTTTCTTTAAGCTCAGCCTGTCCTCAGAGAGGGCTGCCCCTCCACGTTTCTGCCATGAGGAAGCCACTTTACGACCCCCCCCAATAAACCATCTGCCTGGGCCCTTTGTTTAGTTTCCTGCAGTCCCCAGGTAATTCAATCAGAGAGTGTGTGACCTCCTTTTGGCAGGGGCAACAGAATGCAGCCAGGCCTGGGAATGCATTTGTTGGGCAAGCCCCCACTCCTGTCGGGGGTAGCTGTCAGGCAGAATTCCAGTTTCCTTAAGCCAGGTTTCAGCTAAAATGTCACTTTTTGTTCCCAATTTAAATCACTTACAATTTTTACATATACATTAAATAATAATCTTACACCTGCAAACTGATTACAGCTTGCTGTCCCTTTCTGACTACGGGCAACTGCCTGATACTCGCCAGAACCCTCATCTTGTCTAAAATCGACCTCTGCAATGCCCTCTACCTAGGGACTAGCCAAAGAAACCTTGACAAACTCCAGATCACGCAAATCAACGCCATAAGGGCAGCACTCAACATACACAGGCACACTCACATCTCCAATACCAGACGGAATCTAAATTGGCTACCTATCTCTCACCGCATATCACTCAAATCACTTGTGCTAACTCACAAGGCCCAGAATAATGCAGCTCCTGCTTACCGAGCATCACGCTTCACACAACACACAGCCACTGGACCATTGCGATCCGCCGAGGCACACACGCTGGCTATTCCCAGCTTCAAGCTCCATACTGCTGGAGGGTGGAGCTTCCCTGTCCTTGCCGCCATGCTTTGGAACTCCCTTCCCAATGTCCTGAGGAATATTCCACACTGCCATTCCTTTAAAGCTAAAACCAAACTATGGTTACTTGAACAAGATGCCTTAGCCGCTACCCCGTCATCTGTCAGTTGCTAATACTGTGATGCGTTGCGTACCGCACTCTCTGTTACTCAGAATCATCTCTGTATCTATATGTGCATAATTTGTATAGGCTCTCTACCCTTTCGACTTTGCTGTAAACATAACTTGTAACTGTATATTGTCTATACTTTTGCTGTAACCTGCATAATTTGTATAGGCTCTCTACCCTTCGACTTTGCTGTAACTATAACTTGCAACTGTATATTGTTTATACCTCTGCTGTAACCTGCATAATTTGTATAGGCTCTCTACACTTTCAACTTTGCTGTAACTATAACTTGTAACTGTATATTGTTTATACCTTTGCTGTAACCTGTAACTTTCCTAAACATGTGCCCGTAAACCCGTGGGCAAGGTGCGCAATACAAATAAATAAATACAAATACAAATACAAATACACTGTTCAGAGTAGTTAGCGGTTAAGTCTTTGCCAAGAGTTCGAAATGAAGTTGGTTGGAAGAAAAGTTACTTAAAAGAGTAGAGAAGGACAAGCCCTCGGATTGGCAAAAGATTTAAAACACTTTTTTTTTGCGGTCAGACGGAACAAACAACCGGGATTGAACAGTACCTTAGAAGAAGAAGAATGCTGTAGCTGAGGCAGAAGTTCCTGGCAGATCCTGCAGGCTCACGGTTCCTGAAGAGACTGTCGGACTGACACGAAGAAGGAAGACTGGAGGGTTCTGCACTGCCCAGGGAAGAAACCAGCAGCAGAGCAAAGCAACAAATAAATGGTGTGCTCCTTAAAACCCAAACATGGTTTGGTCCTCCTGGCTATCCGGTTCACTGCAGTGGTGCACAGCAAATTCGACGAGGGGAGGGAGACCTTGCTTGGTGTTTGGCGACCTGGTTGGACCTACCAGCTCAAGGGAAGAAGATGCCTTTCAGATCTTCTCTGTCATCAAAATTTAGGAGATTCGGACCCGCAGCAGGGCTTCACCGGGAGGTTCAGTATTTGCAGCAGTCCTCTTCCTTCAGCTTCTCTTTGGTTCTCTTGATCCAGTGGCCACTCTGTCTTCCAAGTCCCAGAGACCTGCTTTTTATGCAGTTTTCCCCCATTCACACAGCGTGGCTGTCAATCACGCAGCAGGGTGGCTGTCCTGGCAGGACAGTCACCTAGCCAATCAAACAAGAGTGCGACTTGGGTCTCCAAGGAGACCATGTGCAAAGGGCCTAAAACCCCTCCCTCACATCCTGTCTACCTAGACTCTCAGGCGTCTAAGGAGGGCTTCTGTGCAGAAGCCGGCCAAAGGATGGTGAACAAAGGAACCAAACCTGGTTTGGCACGCAGAGTAAAACACGAGAAAGACCTTTACCAAAAGAAATGGCAAATAAACCCAGCCGGAACCAAATAAAAGTAAATGGGGTCCAGCGGATTAAAGTTTGAGGCTACTAACATAGCCTAAAACAGTACCAAGGCTATTTTCATAGACCCCGGTAGGAAAAACAGGATAGATACCACTGCCACAAGCCAAATCTTAAAGAAAGGGGAACGAAATAATGTTCCATGAGAGACAGACAAAAAGGGATAACTATAAACCCTTTCCAGTGCTTTATGTAACAAAGTTTGTACTGGGTCTGTGAATTTAAAAAGATTAATAAAGTCAAGAGCAACTTTACATGTTCTGGGAGACAGTAGTCAGTCCCAAAACATGGAGTTTAAAGTGGTAAGTCTGAAAAAGACAACCCTTTGACACTGAACTAAAGGTGCTGTGTGACACCGTAAAAAGATGATGCCTATCGAGTAGGTGAGACTCGCAGTCTATGAACAGAAGAAAATGTTAAACACACAGCAAAACACATGTACGAGTGGGAAAAAAGGCTCACACTCTTACCAGGTGAAAAAAATAAATCCTAGAAATCCAGCAAAGCTGCTGAGGGACTCAGTACGTAAGGGGAAATTAGTCATTCTGGAGAATTCTCCCTAACAGTTTAATCACTGATTTTTGTTTTCTTGTCCTGCTTTAATCTCTTCTCTTGCCGGTTGTTGTGTCTTCTTCTTCTTTTCTTGTGGCCCTCTTATGGCCAGGACACCCTTGGGTAACAGCTGTTGTCCATACGTTTTTTTAACATAACATAACACAACATCGGATGAGTAAAGATAATCTGTACACTTGTCAGTCATTATCACACACACACACCCACACATCTCAAACCCATGTGAAGACTGGATCATCTCACGGGTGTGTGTGTGATTGAATTCAATGAGATCTTTCCATTTAAATAGAGCATTGATATCCAGTGTCAGGTAATATTATCCCCACCAATAATATCGCCATATATATGGTCATGGGGTAAGGCCATAGGCGATATTATTAGTGGGGATAATTTTTGGGGTAAATGGGAGCGGGGGTCGCACCGGTGTCTCCCGCTCCCTTTAAAATAATATGGGGGCTGCGGGGGTTCAATGCATTAATATCACCGCAAAAATACAGCGCTATTCTTGTATGGTGATATTTTTGCAGGGATATTAACACAAGGAACCTGATATACTCACTCTCACACATATATATATATATTGTAATGGTGTGTGGATGTATATTGTGAGCACATACAGGCTCACATTATAAATGCTCACATATTGTTATTATGTTATGTTATATGTATTTATACAGCGCATCTACCACCTAAACTGAAACAGAAGACAGAAGAAAGAAGAAAGGTTAAATGAAGCTCAGTGGCCCAAAGTGACAGTGGTAGTTTATTCCAGAGCTAAGAGGCTGCCCCAGAAAAGGAGCGGCCGCCCAATCTTACCCGCTTGGCCACCAGAAGAACAAAGAGAACGGGCTGGAATGCAATGGCAGAGCTTAGTTTGCAAATATTCAGGGCCGGTGTGAAACAAGGAGCAATGTACAATGCAAAGGGCTTTCAACTCCACTCGCTTCAAAGGGAGGCGACATGTGCAAGCTATGCCATAGTGAGCTGAGTTGCCAACAGCAGCTAGGCGGCAGGCTTAGAGCCTCACCAGCGCACTATGTGATGTCATCACGCGTCACTTATACTGTGAAAAACACCAGCACTGACTTCTGGTGTTCAGGCTGAGACCACTCGCATGGTGCGTGCCAGGGAACACGCCCTGTTTGGCAACCCATTGAGCTGTCTCTGCGTCTTACCCAAGCATCCGGGTTCTATGTGCGCAAATGAAAGTGCTAGATTTCTGGAGCATACATGATAGGTGATTGTCAGAAACATAAATCTGCTGAGCAGCAATTTCATCGCAATCATTTGGCGGAAGTTCATGTACAATAACAAGCATTGGCAAAGGCAGTAGCATTTGCAAGCTGTCCTGATTCTGCCAATGTTGAGGGTAACTTAACACTAAAATTTACCGCTCAACATCTATGCAGCCTGATCTATTGTATTGGTTTATGGCTCAGCTTTGAATTTGTTTTCTTCTGCGTTGTCTCTTTTTTTGACCCAGGCATGCTTTTGTACATTAGCACCTGGGGCAGTGGGTGCAGCCAATCAGGTTCCTTGGTTCTCAGGCTGATACTCCCGAGCTGATACTCATGACCTCAGCCGGCATTACCTGGAACACGTTTGCTGCCTCCCCAGTCCCACCCTTTCCCTTTTAAAAAAAAAAATGTTTTATTAACCGCAACCCTACTTATCTGATTGTGGTGGCAGCACAGCTTCCCTGGATCTTGGTTTTCTGGCCGCCATGGTACCAGAACCGCCTTCTACAGCCATGGCGGCCATCTTGGAAAAGTATTTTCATTCATTTTAAGGGCTGCACGTGGCATCCCGTTAAATTAATGAAAATACTTTCTTTTTTTAGCACGCCGGGATATCGCTTTGGTAAGCCGGAGTGCAAATGGTGCTAGTAACTGTTGCATGGGCTACACAAGGTTGGGGTAACTTCCCACAGACCGCGTTAACTGGCCTTGCTTCACTCGGGCCGTTAGCTTGGGCTGCCGGCCCATTGCTCCTGGTATAGCCAGTGGAACAGGTTACTAACGCCACATTATTGAAACCCAAATAAATAATATCACATGCTTGGTGATCTGATCAGGATTCTTAGTATGTAGTGGCATGCAGTGCCTTATTTATTTTTATTGTTCATTTGTAATGCGCCTATACACGTGTGTGTCTCAAGGCGCAACAAGGCAAGGGGGTGGGGGTAAAGAGGGAACGATCCTACTTTGTCTTGTACAGTCGGATCGTGCAAGTACAGGTATTTATAACGCGCTTAATTCCTGAGGTCGAATTTAAGCGCAGATACGGGATTCGAGCCAGTGTTGCTCAGCGTGGTCTTACTTCCAAGAGCCGCCGTTGCCGCTGAGCTACCCTCCCTTTCATACCTTATTGGGTGGGGCTAGGGCGTGCGTGTATCACAGCTTAATGGTCAATTTTCCATAGGATGATTTGTCCACAAGCCAGTGCAAGTCAGGACAAAAAGAAAATACAGTGGGTCTCATTTTAGGTTGGTGTTAATTCTGTGATATTTTCACAGAGTAATTTACTCTTACTGCCACTCTGTCCCACGGATTTACCCCTGTATCGTGAGTGTTGGGAAGGAGGTGTTGATCGCCATTTTGAGGCCCAGTGTCTGCATCCAGGTTAGTACATCCTCTATTTCAATACATCCCAATAGACCCTGCGTGGAGACTCTCAATATGCAATGACCTGTTTGAGTTTCAGCCTCTACGGAAATCTTCTCTGAAGATCGTACAAGTAAATTGACATCTGTCAACTCACGCGCAAAACAGCAGGAGGTTTAAGTATCACCTGTATAATTTCAGCACCTATTAATTAAATCAATCATGATAATTTCCATGGATAATGCCATGCTTTGAAAAAGGAGGCAGCAGATTGTTATAATAATTGCTGGGCACCCAATGGCATCTTTTATTCGGCAGGCGTTTCTAGAACATATCCAGGGCATCGAAAAGAGTATATACATGGTTGTTTTCCACAGCAAGGAGGTCAGTGTGGCCAGAACCCATAAGGCAATATTCGGTAAATCCCAGATAGAACATGAAGTAGGCGGCTGCAGAGGTTCCTTCCAAGATTTGACATCCTAACTTGGCTCAAGTGATCTTTCTAAATGGAAATATTGATCAGTATCATCATCACTCTTCTGATGGAGTCGGCGACATCCGAACTTTCCACCAGAGCCGGCTGCAGACTTCCAAGACGGCAAGTGCAGGCCTACCACAGAGCCGGAGATGTCATACTGGGAGGCCTCATACTTGTCTCCTGGAAGCACTCAAACCCGGACACAAGCTTCCGCACGGAGCCGATGGCAATTTACTGCGAAGAGTGAGTAGCCCTGTATCCACAATTTATCCTGGGCACGCCCATTTCTAAATCCATAAAAAGATAAAGCTTTGTGCCTTGAACCAGCAGACTTAGACTTCCCCACTACCACCTCATCAATGGTCTCCACAAATATGACTACATAACACCCACACTCGTTGAACTTCACTGCATATCCCTGTGTGTTTGTATGAATTTCAAAACCAGCGGCATCACACACAAATCGGTCATCATGCACACTCCATGCTACTGGGCACGCAAAGTCACCAAGGTTCTGGAACGTCATACCCATCAACATCAAAATTGACCACACTCTCACGCAATTCAGCAAATAAATCTCAAAGGAACACCTTTCTCTCACCTTGTAAGATTAGTCTTTCTGATCCCTCTCATTACACCCTGTTCTCTCTCTCTCGATATCCTGTTCCTGGTGAACCCCAACATCCCCTTTCAGCACTGATCAATGCCACCATCTAATAGCCCATGTTAACTAGTCGATGCTACCCTAAATTGTGCACCAGTAATAAATGCTGTATTGGGCGCATTGGGGCCCTCCCTATAACAATGCATGTTTGTAATTTTGAGGGGATGATTGACTTTTCGGCGATAGTGGTAAAACATGGACCTCATTGCAAGTATGGCGGAGCTTGAAAAATTGTCGATAACGAAATTACCGCCAATGTTACCGCTCTGCCATACTATGAATATCGCCCTGGAGTAGAGGAATTACCTCCAGCAGCGTTCTGGAGGTGAATCCTCCAACTTTGAGCCAAAAAATCTGTGGAATTGCATGGCGGAATTACTGCTGCAGTAATTCTGCCAAAAAAGCCCCATTGTGTCCTATGGACTCATATAAAGTTGAAGTCGAGTGTGGTACTCCACAGAGATACTTCCGAAAGTATTTTCTGCAATTTGGAAAGAGTTAGGTGGCCCTACGCCAGACTGCATAACCTTAGGAAGTTCCGCCAAGGATTAATCAGCAATAATCCTAATGTGGCATCCATTGTTTTAGGATACGTATTTTGTGTCTTTGTGTGCGGCCCAGCCTCCATGAATTTCTTGCAATTCCCAGTCAGTCATAACTAGGGTACTTTTGTTAGTGCCACTCCACCAACATGAAGCTATGGATCCACTTACGACACTTGCCTAGTTGCATGACTGTACATTTAGAGGGGGTGGTACATAAACCCTTCCCTATATTGGGTTTGGGGGGATCTGTCTCCTTTCACTTTAACCCTTAGCCAAATCCCTGCCCATCTCTGCCTTTTACCTCTTAACTCCCCGAAAAACAATTTAGAAGTAAACTGTTCATGTGATTTCCACAAAGTAAATGACCATGTAGTAATTTAGTTAGTGAAAACAACATGAGAGTGTGTAGATGTTAAGGGGTTAATTACTCTGTAAAGAGTACTGTGGTCAGTGCACATGCCTGAGACATCCCTCAGACAGGTAGAGCTCGCCCGCCTGCCCAAACATGGCAGGTGCTGTGTTCTCAGTGTGAATTTATTTTAGGGCCTTCAATAGGTTTAATCTGTCAAGTGATAGGAAGCAAGACTCTGTGGGCATGTACTAACTGTTTGTTGAAGGTTCAGGCACTATGATAGTGCTCCCTGCCCCGCTTTGAACTTGTGTTGGGAATTAGCCATTATGTTAGACTAGTGTGAAAGCCTGTGTACACGGGTCAAATTGTGTGAGGAGAGAAATGTTCAGAGTGTTAATATGTTATTCCTAAGGCAACAGCTCCCTCTAGCCGTGACAACAGGCGAAGTGGGCTGTCTTGACTGCGCATGACTGCATCAGACAAACATATATCTGGCCTTTTGGTATATTGTATGATAAGGTGAGCCTCGTTCAATACCCTAACTAGCATAGCTTTCCGGTGAACTTTGCCCAAATTGTCGAATAAGGAAATTGGGTGTTACTGAATAGGCCTATCGCCAGGGTTATGCCAAAGCATTATTCTAGCTCGGCACACGTTCATTGAAAGCCGTATTCTTTGGGAGCATCCTCCCTCATGGTAGCCAGTCATTTTACCACAGACATTTACATGCAGAATTATTTTACTGTGATTTTTTTGACCACATACTTGTCACAAAATAAAGTGGGGGGGGGGGCTTGGTTCAGGCAATATGGGATGAGTGATGGTCAGGGCGGCAGTGCGGGATATTGCTGCAGTAAAAACCTATGAAACACTTCTCCTAAATTATGTGCATCGCACAGTCACAGGCGTCCTCCACACTTTGCTGAGAAGACGTATTTTGGTCCTCTCTTCCTGCAAATTACAAGCACACAGCATGAGGTGGTGTACTGCTCTCAATCCCTGTTACAGTCGAGCAGTATGGCTTTGTATCAGTCACTTCTATGGAAATGCCCATCGACACACCCACACACGCTGCTCCACACCTATGGCATACCTAATGGGCACACCTAGAGGCTGAATCACAAACCTGGCCCCGTGCATGTATGGCAAATGAATATTATATGTGTACAGTACACGTTTGCAGAGAATCACATGTCACACCCATCCATCAAGAGGTTAATCAAACACTCTGCATTTTCCCATTGGTCACAGCCATCGGCTTAGACCCCAAGAAGCAAAAAGAAAGGCAATGTAACTCGGATATGTGCATCAAAGCTGTGGCTTGAGGGTGCAATTCTGCCTCTGTTGCAAGGTCATGCAGAAAAAAGACCACAGAAGTTTCCAGAGAATGTGCGTGGGGCAAGATGACAGAAAGAACTAATCTATGTGGGGCAAACCATCAAGGCCACTAGAACTCTGCCACAGCCATTCAATGCTCAGAATTCTTACACTATGCATGTATGTGGCAAACACAAGGCGGCACCTGGGCAAGGATCAGAACCCTAAGAGACTATTGATATGATAGGTTATTTATAACGCGCTTAATACCCAGAGGTTTCTAAGCGCGGACTGGGGATCAAACCTGTTTTGCTCCGTGTCGTCTTGCTTCCAAGGCGAGCTCGTTGCCCCCGAGCTTTCCTCCCGAGCATTACAATGCTCTTCTCCAAACTTTGTCCTACTAACATGCCTAACCTACCCCCCTTTTTGTTTCAGATGTGCCAGAGCGCCAGGGGACCACTCCGGTGGGGATAGTGCACGGTACAAATATCCTTTAATTTAGTTTAGTTTAGTTTACTTATATTGCCCACCTAACCCAAGGTTAACTGGGCGCTTGTACTTGAATACATTAACATTAACATTAACAATGGAGAGACAATGGCAAGCCAATGGGAGTGGTGCCGGAGGCTCATACTGGTTTCTGAGAAAGCCGGAATGACCCAGCATCGCTGGCAGAACATATATTGATACTAGTAATATGTGCTGTTTGTTTCTAACACTGCATCCCCAAATTGATTGGACATTTTAGTTTGTGCATTTATTAGTGCTTCACTGTGTATGGGTGTTTTTTTTACGTGACCTCTCTAAGAAGTTTTTTTAAAATTTGTATTTACTAACAACTTCCACTTCTGCCATGCTATTTATTAGCGATATGCTTTAGTTAAGTCTACTAACAATATTTAAGCAATGATACCCAATCCAGCGGGCCGTTTCGGGTTGTAACAGCCAGATGCCCAAGTTATAGGCCCGAGTGCAGCGATGGGCTCCGGTGCCATTAACATCCGATCTGGCCCGCCGGATCGGTTATCATTGTTATTAGCACCCTGCAAAACGCAAACCCGGGGTGTTGACAGCAATGTATTTCGTATGAGGCGAGGCGTCGCGTGCATTCATACAAAAAACGTAACTAAGATGGCCGCCACATGGCTGGAAGAAGGGGCTCCAAGATGCAGGAACGGCAGCAGTGATTTAGCCATTGCAAAAACAATAAGGTGAGTGGGGTAGAAGGATGCGGCGGGGAGGGAACGGGTATGTGGGGGAAGATGACAGGGGTGAGGGAGCAGCCAGCAGGTTGTGTAGAGATATCGCGAGACCCGCTGGTCTCGCGAGATCTCGCCTGTGCCCGGAAGTGCCGCCCCCGCGCTCGTAGCACGGATTACGTGGGAGCAGAGGACAGGAGACGGACGTGTCCTGTGTGCTTCTCTCCAGCACAGGCCCCAGAGTCTATGAAGAGACCTAATAACTATGTACTAGCTTAACCACAGTTTAAGGGCCTGTTGCCCATTGACAATCTTTCATTATACTCTTACAGATAAAGTCGATGTCTACTGTTAAATAAAAGGACGTCAAAGAAGCTAAGACGCCTCCTGTCATCTGTCGAGATAATTATACAACATAATTGGCGACGAGGATTGCCACTGAAACCCGCGCGGAACCATGCAAGGAGCGACACCACCAGCGCCCTTCCTGCAAACTCCAGGTAGACCTGCCATTCCGTGGCCACAATGGCAACCCTTGTTCACGACGTATGTAGAGGCCTTGGGTGGTGTGGGCTACTCGGCGGCGAGACGCAGGGCGATGTTACTTAATGCCCTGGGCATCGAAGGGCAGAGGGTGTTCGAAAGTCTCACCACGGAGCCGGAGGCAGGTGACAACGACGACGTTTTCAAGGAGGCCGTAAGAAGGATTGTTAAAAGGTTTGCCAGCAAAGATAATACGGTCCTGCACAGAATCCGGTTCTATAGCTGCAAACAGGAAGCCTCAGAACCCGTTGATGACTATGTTACCAAGCTGCGCGAACTGGCGGCGGTTTGCAACTTTGGTAACAATGCCGAGAGCCTCATCTGCGACATGCTGGTGGTTCACACCAACAGCAGGAAAGTACAAGACAAGTTCATTTTGGAGAAGGAACTGCTGCTGGATAAAGCTATTGAAATAGCGAGAGCGGTCGAGGAAACAGCCGGGAGAAGGAAAGAACTCGCAGGAGGCCACAGTCCTGCCGAAATACAAGCAGTGGCGTTCCGCCCAAAGAAAGAGAGGCAGGTACCCGACACGAGAGAAGGAAAATGGGGGAAGAAAGAACCACTGAAACGCCACAGGTGCACAAGCACAAAACACCTAGCGTTCGACAGAGAGTGCCCGGCCAGAGACAAAGAGTGCTCGGTATGCAAAAAAATTGGTCATTTCTTTATTGTGTGTCATTGGTGCAACAAGAAAATCACGAACGTAAACACTGACCACAACACGGAGAGAGAATCGTCCTCCGAAGATGAAGGGAGACCTACAGTTATCATGGTGAACAGCCCACGGGCCAGAAGAGAAAAACCCCATTGTGCAATCAAGATCAATGGGTTGGAAACAAGAGTCATGGCTGATTCAGGTTCTGATCTCACCATAATACCCCTGCGCACGTACAAAGAGATGATGGGGACAGAAAAAGTCCAAGTGCTAACCACACGGCACAGGCCTAAGGTTTTTGGCGGGGCGTCAGTAGACCTACTGGGCTACATCAAAGGGAAAGTGGAGTTTAAAGGAAGAGAGACCACCACCAAAGTCTATTTCAGTCAAGAAGGCCCGGCGGTATTAAGATGGGACGACCAGGCTAAATTGAAAATCAGACTGGACCCCAGCATGGAAGATCAGGTACTGTCAGTCAGTGGGAGGAGTACGCTAGTAGCTAAAGGAGATTATCCTAAACTATTTTCGGAGGAGCCAAGACACATCAAGGGCTTTGTCCACAAAATATTGCTCAAAACCAATGCGGTCCCAGTCAAACACAGAGTAAGGCCAGTGCCAGCAACTGCGAGAGACACACTCAGAAGTCAATTGGACAGAATGAGGATGGATGGCGTCATTGAAGAAATCGAAGCTTCTGAGTGGCTGAGCCCAGTCGTACTTATAAAGAAACCGAACTCACAAGAGTTAAGGGTTTGCATCGATCTTCGCAGCCTAAACTTGGAAGTTATCACGGACAGCTACCCACTGCCGAGCATTAATGAGTTGATCCTCATGATGAAGGAAGCCAAAATATTCTCTAAACTGGACATGAGGAACGCGTGCCACCAAATACAATTGCACAAGGAGTCCAAATCTCTCACTGCTTTCATCACCCCGTTTGGCAGGTACCAGTTCACCAAGATGCCATTCGGCTTATCATCAGCTGCCTCAGCGTTTCAACGAATGATGGATGCTCTACTACAGAACGTCAGAAACGTGGCCTATTTCCAGGATGACATCCTTGTCTATGCAGGGCATGAACAGACCCACGATGCCACATTGAGAACAGTCCTCACCAAACTGCAAAAAGCGGGAGTGAGATTAAGGTACGAAAAATGCGTATTCAAGGCGAAAGAAGTTGAGTATTTGGGGTACAAAATATCAGAGAAAGGCATAAGTCCCAAACAAAATTTAATGCAGGCCATAACTAAAGCACCGGAACCCACGAACAAAGACAAAGTGAGGTCATTCCTCTGCTTGGCGGAGTTCTATGCTAAATTCATTCCCAAATTCTCGGAAACCTCAGTGCCGCTCCGCGAACTCCTCAAAAAGGGATCGGAGTACACGTGGCAAGAACCCCAGAAGAAAGCGGTGGAAAGCATAAAACGACATATAGTAGAAGCACCGTGCTTGCAACCATTCAACCCTGAGTGGGGTACAGTCATCACAACGGACGCCAGCGCATATGGACTAGGAGCTGTGTTAACTCAGAAGAAAGGTGACACGGAACATGTGGTAGCTTTTGCCTCGAAAGCCTTATCAGCCGAACAAAACTACTCCACCATAGAGAAGGAGATGCTAGCGTGTGCATGGGCCGTAGAACATTTCAGAACATATGTGTGGGGCACAAAATTCAAGTTAATTACCAACCATAAACCCCTCATCCACATGCTCAGCCCAGGTGCCACCAAGGTGTCAACGTCCAGATTAGCACGCATAGCAGCCAAACTGCAGGAATACACTTTTGAGGTACAACACATCTCAGGGTGGAAGAATTTGCAGGCGGACTGCATGTCAAGATTGCCAGAGGGCAAGGACAATGCCACCACCTTCCTGCAAGAAGAATGCATTGTAGCATCCTTTTACAGATCTCAAGGCAGCAGACTACCTAGAACTCAGTGAGAAACACTGGATGGAAGAAGATGGAAAGGATCCGACCATGGCGAGAATCAGAGAGTGGATCAGAAACGGTTGGCCAAATGAAAAGGCAGTTCCAGAAGGTATTAGACCTTATTGGAGAGTGGCAGATGAGATCTCAGAGGCCGACGGAATAATCATGAAAACGGACCAGGTAATCCCGCCCACGGGTATGAGGAAGACCATTCTCTGTAGAGCCCATGCGGGCCACCTGGGGAACACCATGACACGTCGAAGAGTGAGGGAAGCCTACTGGTGGCCGTCCATGGATCAAGAGATCCGCAGCATGATCGAGAGATGCCATGAGTGTCTCAACAGTGACAAGTGCCTAAAGATCAGACAGGCGCTCCTGATCCCCACGGAAGCCCTAGAAGCGGTGTGGCCAAAAGTAGGTCTAGATTTCATAGGACCATTGGAGGCGATGGCGCCCGAACATCGGTACGGCATAGTGCTAGTGGACTACTTATCAAAGTGGTTCGAAGCCGAGTTTGTTCCCAACATCACCACCGAAACAGTAATAGAGGTCCTTACTGCCATTTTCCAGAGGGAAGGGCTCTCCAATGAGTTAGTAACGGACAATGGGGTACAACTGATTTCCAGGGACATGGAACTATTCCTGAAGAAGCACCACATACAACAGAAGAAAGCGGCGCTATATCATCCCCAAGCCAACGGGCTTGTCGAGAGAGCCAACAGGTTTATCAAGGGAGCTATCCAATTAGCGACTGCTTCCGGGATGGACCCACTCAAAACAACAAAAGAGGCCATAGCGGCTCACAGGCTGACTCCCAACGGGATCACCCAAATCTCCCCATTTCGCATGTTGAGAGGGAGGAGAGCAGCCTCCACGCTAGTGCCACCATGGTTGGCCAAAGTAAGAGAAGACGAAGAAATAGACATGTCGGAAGTGGTATGGAGAATAGAGAACAGCAAAGCACGTATAAAAATATGGAGTGACAGAAGAAGAAGGACCAAACAAGGGTCAGATGTTAAAGAAGGAGACTGGATCAAAATACGGCTACTGACCAAGGATCAAATCACGGGCTCACAGTTCAGCAGACCCGTAAAGGTGATTCACCGAGGAACCAACCACGTCCGCACCGAAGATGGGCGCACATGGAACATGGAAAGAGTAGCCTTGTTTGAGAAGAGGCAAGAGAGAGAAGACCGTGGAAAGATCTGAAGCCGAAGGAGAAATGGACTATGAGAGAGGGGAAGAACGTGAGCCGGAGACCGATGGCAGAGAAAGGGAAGAAACTGGGCTGGAAGCGGATGCACCCACGGTAGAGCGAGAAGATGAGCAGCAGGATGTGCACAGTGAGAAAGGTGATCGGCCACGAAGGGAACACAGAAGACCGGTGAGATACAATGACTATGTATTGCAATGAACTGCCTTTGCATTATCAGGGGGAGGTGTGTAGAGATATCGCGAGACCCGCTGGTCTCGCGAGATCTCGCCCGTGCCCGGAAGTGCTGCCCCCGTGCTCGTAGCGCGGATTACGAGGGAGCAGAGGACAGGAGACGGACACGTACTGTGTGCTTCTCTCCAGCACAGGCCCCAGAGTTTATGAAGAGACCTAATAACTATGTACTAGCTTAACCACAGTTTAAGGGCCTGTTGCCCATTGAAAATCTTTTATTATACTGTTACAGATAAAGTCGATGTCTACTGTTAAATAAAAGGACGTCAAAGAAGCTAAGATGCCACCTGTCATCTGTCGAGATAATTATACAACAGGTTGCTTGGAACGCTGGCTCGTATTGTTAGATTCAGCCTGCGTTCCAAGCCTGCATTCCAAGTAACCTGATTGGGTGGCTCCCCCACCTCTGGTGCTAATAATACATACGCCATATCAAATTCGTTTGTGTTGGCCATGCAGAGCTAGAGAGCTGCCTGATAGTGGCACCTATATTTGTCTGCTCTACCTTTGTCTACACTTTTTAATTGTTTAAGTGCAACAAACCACCACTCTCTTTCAATGTGTGTTTCCAATGTGTGTTTCTTTCCTTGTCAATCTCTTGGTTTGACCTCTGGGGGCGCTATGCTGTGGGGCTATGAGAAGGTACCAGTTTTGATGCTTCACTAATAAAGAATGGAGCACACAGGTTTTTCCCCAATCCATATTAACTACAAACTTTTGCACTAGGGCAAAATGAACCCAATTACGGCTAAACTTGCTTACCGTTAGTACCCCTTTGTCCCCTGAGTTTACTACAATGTTGCAAGTGGTTGTTTAGGGGTGTTACTCCCCATTTGCATACTCGTAGGGCCCTATGAGGATTTTGGCAAAATTGACACCAGTAGTAATTCCACTGCAGTAATTCTACAGATATTTGCTCTCACAGTGGCATATTTGCCCCCAACATGATTCTGGATGAAAATCCTCCACTTTAAAGTCAAACCTATGGATCAGCAGTGCGGTGAAAATAGCAGTAAATCCGTAACTGCGAACAAAGTGACAGCATCAACAGGCTTGTAATGAGGCCCAATGTTTTTATCATCTAATTATTTTGAAGGATTGCAATCTGGCAAGGGTGTGAAAGTCCTTTGTAATTTGTAATCAATTGCAATAATAAATAAATAATAAATTATGATAAATTAATAATACATTGATACGAGAAATCCATCTAAGAAAGGGTGATATGTCAACCATAGCGCCTTTTCTTGAAACTCCATGCCAAAAGCATAGTGTAAGCCTTTGCCCTGCCGGCTCGGCACAGAACACTTTTAGTGGTCACAGGTGCCGTTTGTGACCGCTGCTGGTGACAGCCAAATCACTGTAGTGCAGAGGTTGTATTTGCATCTATACTTCTCTGCCAAATTCAATATAATTATGATAAACTACCCACCTGGTGGCAGGATAATCTGAAAATATAAGCCATACCTCTTTCGGTATGGTGATGGGAAATTGACATCATTATTAGAGCCACATTTTATTTCTAACATTGCAGTGACTGGAGGCTCCTGCACTGCCCAGGGACGAAACCAGCAGCAGAGCAAAGCAACGAATAAAAGGTGTGCTCCTTAAAACCCAAACATGGTCTGGTCCTCCTGGCTATCCGGTTCACTGCAGTGGTGCACAGCAAATTCGACCAGGGGAGGGAGACCTTGCTTGGTGTTTGGCGACCTGGTTGGTCCTACCAGCTCAAGGGAAGAAGATTCCTTTCAGATCTTCTCTGTCATCAAAATTTAGGAGATTCGGATCTGCAGCAGGGCTTCACCGGGAGGTTCAGTAGTTGCAGCAGTCCTCTTCCTTCAGCTTCTCTTTTGTTCTCTTGATCCAGTGGCGACTCTGCCTTCCAAGTCCCAGAGACCTGCTTTTTATGCAGTTTTCCCCCATTCACACAGCCTGGCTGTCAATCACGCAGCAGGGTGGCTGTCCTGGCAGGACAGTCACCTAGCCAATCAAACAAGAGTGCGACTTGGGTCTCCAAGGAGACCATGTGCAGAGGGCCTAAAACCCCTCCCTCACATCCTGTCTACCTAGACTCTCAGGCGTCTAAGGAGGGCTTCTGTGCAGAAGCCGGCCAAAGGACGACGAACAAAGGAACCAAACCTGGTTTGGCGCGCAGAGTAAAACACGAGAAAGACCTTTACCAAAAGAAATGGCGAATAAACCCAGCCGGAACCAAATAAAAGTAAATGTGGTCCAGCGGATTAAAGTTCGAGGCTACTAGCATAGCCTAAAACAGTACCAAGGCTATTTTCATAGACCGCGGTAGGAAAAATAGGATAGATACCACTGACACGAGCCAAATCTTAAAGAAAGGGGAACGAAATAATGTTCCATGAGAGACAGACAAAAAGGGATAACTATTAACCCTTTCCAGTACTCTATGTAACAAAGTTTGTACTGGGTCTGTGAATTTAATAAGATTAATAAAGTCAATGGCAACTTTACATGTTCTGGGAGACAGTAGTCAGTCCCAGAAAATGGAGTTTAAAGTGGGAAGTCTGAAAAAGACAACCCTGTGTCACTGAACTAAAGGTGCTGTGTGACACAATAAAAAGATGATGCCTATCGAGTAGGTGAGACTCACAGTCTATGAACAGAAGAAAATGTTAAACACACAGAAAAACACACGGAAGAGTGGGAAAAAAGGCTCACACTCTAACCAGGTGAAAAAAATAAATCCTAGAAATCCAGCAAAGCTGCTGAGGGACTCAGTAGGTAAGGGGAAATTAGCTATTCTGGAGAATTCTCCCTAACAGTTTAATCACTGATTTTTGTTTTCTTGTCCTGCTTTAATCTCTTTTCTTGCCGGTTGTTGTGTCTGCTTCTTCTTTTCTTGTGGCCCTCTTATGGCCAGGACACCCTTGGGTAACAGCTGTTGTCCATACGTTTTTTTAACATAACATAACACAACATCGGATGAGTAAAGATAATCTGTACACTTGTCAGTCATTATCACACACACACACCCACACATCTCAAACCCATGTGAAGACTGGATCATCTCACGGGTGTGTGTGTGTGTGATTGAATTCAATGAGATCTTTCCATTTAAATAGAGCATTGATATCCAGTGTCAGGTAATATTATCCCCACCAATAATATCGCCATATATATGGTCATGGGGTAAGGCCATAGGCGATATTATTAGTGGGGATAATTTTTGGGGTAAATGGGAGCGGGGGTCGCACCGGTGTCTCCCGCTCCCTTTAAAATAATATGGGGGCTGCGGGGGTTCAATGCATTAATATCACCGCAAAAATACAGCGCTATTCTTGTATGGTGATATTTTTGCAGGGATATTAACACAAGGAACCTGATATACTCACTCTCACACATATATATATATATTGTAATGGTGTGTGGATGTATATTGTGAGCACATACAGGCTCACATTATAAATGCTCACATATTGTTATTATGTTATGTTATATGTATTTATACAGCGCATCTACCACCTAAACTGAAACAGAAGACAGAAGAAAGAAGAAAGGTTAAATAAAGCTCAGTGGCCCAAAGTGACAGTGGTAGTTTATTCCAGAGCTAAGAGGCTGCCCCAGAAAAGGAGCGGCCGCCCAATCTTACCCGCTTGGCCACCAGAAGAACAAAGAGAACGGGCTGGAATGCAATGGCAGAGCTTAGTTTGCAAATATTCAGGGCCGGTGTGAAACAAGGAGCAATGTACAATGCAAAGGGCTTTCAACTCCACTCGCTTCAAAGGGAGGGGATATGTGCAAGCTATGCTATAGTGAGCTGAGTTTCCAACAGCAGCGAGGCGGCAGGCTTAGAGCCTCACCAGCGCACTATGTGATGTCATCACGCGTCACTTATACTGTGAAAAACACCAGCACTGACTTCTGGTGTTCAGGCTGAGACCCCTCCCATGGTGCGGGCCAGGGAACACGCCCTGTTTGGCAACCCATTGAGCTGTCTCTGCGTCTTACCCAAGCATCCGGGTTCTATGTGCGCAAATGAAAGTGCTAGATTTCTGGAGCATACATGATAGGTGATTGTCAGAAACATAAATCTGCTGAGCAGCAATTTCATCGCAATCATTTGGCGGAAGTTCATGTACAATAACAAGCATTGGCAAAGGCAGTAGCATTTGCAAGCTGTCCTGATTCTGCCAATGTTGAGGGTAACTTAACACTAAAATTTACCGCTCAACATCTATGCAGCCTGATCTATTGTAATGGTTTATGGCTATTTTGAATTTGTTTTCTTCTGCGTTGTCTCTTTTTTTGACCCAGGCATGCTTTTGTACATTAGCACCTGGGGCAGTGGGTGCAGCCAATCAGGTTCCTTGGTTCTCAGGCTGATACTCATGACCTCAGCCGGCATTACCTGGAACACGTTTGCTGCCTCCCCAGTCCCACCCTCTCCCTTTTAAAAAAAAAAATGTTTTATTAACCGCAACCCTACTTATCTGATTGTGGTGGCAGCACAGCTTCCCTGGATCTTGGTTTTCTGGCCGCCATGGTAACAGAACCGCCTTCTACAACCATGACGGCCATCTTGGCAAAGTATTTTCATTCATTTTAAGGGCTGCACGTGGCATCCCGTTAAATTAATGAAAATACTTTCTTTTTTTAGCACGCCGGGATATCGCTTTGGTAAGCCGGAGTGCAAATGGTGCTAGTAACTGTTGCATGGGCTACACAAGGTTGGGGTAACTTCCCACAGAACGCGTTAACTGGCCTTGCTTCACTCGGGCCGTTAGCTTGGGCTGCCGGCCCATTGCTCCTGGTATAGCCAGTGGAACAGGTTACTAACGCCACATTATTGAAACCCAAATAAATAATATCACATGCTTGGTGATCTGATCAGGATTCTTAGTATGTAGTGGCATGCAGTGCCTTATTTATTTTTATTGTTCATTTGTAATGCGCCTATACACGTGTGTGTCTCAAGGTGCAACAAGGCAAGGGGGTGGGGGTAAAGAGGGAACGATCCTACTTTGTCTTGTACAGTCGGATCGTGCAAGTACAGGTATTTATAACGCGCTTAATTCCTGAGGTCGAATTTAAGCGCAGATACGGGATTCGAGCCAGTGTTGCTCAGCGTGGTCTTACTTCCAAGAGCCGCCGTTGCCGCTGAGCTATCCTCCCTTTCATACCTTATTGGTTGGGGCTAGGGCGTGCGTGTATCACAGCTTAATGGTCAATTTTCCATAGGATGATTTGTCCACAAGCCAGTGCAACGTCAGGACAAAAAGAAAATACAGTGGGTCTCATTTTAGGTTGGTGGTAATTCTGTGATATTTTCACAGAGTAATTTACTCTTACTGCCACTCTGTCCCACGGATTTACCACTGTATCGTGAGTGTTGGGAAGGAGGGTTTGATCGCCATTTTGAGGCCCAGTGTCTGCATCCAGGTTTGTACATCTTCTATTTCAATACATCCCAATGGACCTGTTTGAGTTTCAGCCTATTCGGAAATCTTCTCGGAAGATCGTACAAGTAAATTGACATCTATCAACTCACGCGCAAAACAGCAGGAGGTTTAAGTATCACCTGTATAATTTCAGCACCTATTAATTAAATCAATCATGATAATTTCCAAAGATAATGCCATGCTTTGAAAAAGGAGGCAGCAGATTGTTATAATAATTGCGGGGCACCCAATGGCATCTTTTATTCGGCAGGCGTTTCTAGAACATATCCAGGGCATCGAAAAGAGTATATACAGGGGTGTTTTCCACAGCAAGGAGCTCAGTGTGGCTAGAACCCATAAGGCAATATTCGGTAAATCCCTGATAGACCATGAAGTAGGCGGCTGCAGAGGTTCCTTTCCAAGATTTGACTTCCTAACTTGGCTCAAGTGATCTTTCTAAATGGAAATATTGATCAGTATAATCATCACTCTTCTGATGGAGTCGGCGGTATCAGAACTTTCCACCGCAGCTGGCTGCAGACTTCCAAGACGGCAAGTGCAGGCCTACCACAGAGCCGGAGATGTCATACTGGGAGGCCTCATACTTGTCTCCTGGAAGCACTCAAACCCTGACACAAGCTTCCGCACGGAGCCGATGGCAATTTACTGCGACGAGTGAGTAGCCCTGTATCCACAATTTATCCTGGGCACGCCCATTTCTAAATCCATGATAAGATAAAGCTTTGTGCCTTAAACCAGCAGACTTGGGCTTCCCCACTGCCACCTCATCAATGGTCTCTGCAAATATGACCAAGTAACACCCACACTCGTTGAACTTCACTGCATATCCCTGTGTGTTTGTATCAATTTCAAAACCAGCCGCATCACACACGGATCGGTCATCATGCACACTCCATGCTACTGGGTACACAAAGTCAGCAAGGTTCTGGAACGTCATACCCATCAACATCAAACTTGACTGTACTCTCACGCAATTCAGCAAATAAATCTCCAAGGAGCACCTTTCTCACACCTTGTAAGATTAGTCTTTCTGATCCCACTCATCACACCCTGATCTCTCTCTCTATATCCTGCCCCTGGTCAACCCCAACATCCCCTTTCAGCCCTGATCAATGCCCCCAACTAATGGTCCATGTTAACTAGTCGATGCTACCCTAAATGGTGCGCCAGTAATAAATGCTGTATTGGGCGCGTTGGGCCCTCCCTATAACAATGTATGTTTGTAACATTGAGGGGATGATTGACAGTTCGGCAATAGTGTTAAAACATGGGCTTCATTACAAGTATGGCGGAGCTTAAAATAATTGGAGATAACGTAATTTCCGCCAAAGTTCCCGCTCTGCCTTACTATGAGTATGGCCCTGGGGTGGAGGAATTACCTCCAGCATCGTTCTGGAGGGGAATCCTCCAACTCTGAGCCAACAAATCTGTGGAATTGCCACAGCGGAATTACCGCTGCAGTGATTCAGCCAAAAAAGCCCCATCGTGTCCTATGGACTCATAAAAAGTTGAAGTCGAGTGTGGTACTCCAGAAAGTATTTTCTGCAATTTGGAAAGAGTTGGGTGGCCCTACGCTTGACTGCATAACCTTAGGAAGTTACGCAAAGGATTATTCAGTAATAATCCTACTGTGGGATCCATTGTTTTAGCATACGTATTTTGTGTCTTTTTGTGCGGCCCAGCCACAATGAATTTCTCGCAATTCCCAGTCAGTCATAACTAGGGGACTTTTGTTAGTGCCACCCCACCAGCATGACGCTATGTATCCACTTACAACACTTGCCTAGTTATATGACTGTACATTTAGAGGTGGTGGTACGTAAACCCTTGCCTATATGGGGGATGGGGGGATCTTTCCCCTTTCACTATAACCCTTACCCAAACACCTGCCCATCTCTGCCTTTTACCTCTTAACCCACAAAAAAAACATTTAGAAGTAAACTGTTGATGTAATTTCCACAAAGTAAATTACCATGTAGTAATTTAGTTTGTGAAAACAACATGAGAGTGTGTAGATGTTAATGGGTTAATTACTCTGTAAAGAGTACTGTGGTCAGTGCACATGCCTGAGACATCCCTCAGACAGGTAGAGCTCGCCCGCCTGCCCAAACATGGCAGGTGCTGTGTTCTCAGTGTGAATTTATTTTAGGGCCTTCAATAGGTTTAATCTGTCAAGTGATAGGAAGCAAGACTCCGTGGGCATGTACTATTTGTCGAAGGTTCAGGCACTATGATAGTGCTCCCTGCCCTGCTTTGAACTTGTGTTGGGAATTAGCCATTATGTTAGACTAATGTGAAAGCCTGTGTACACAGGTCAAAGTGCATGAGGAGAGAAATGTTTAGAGTGTTAATATGTTATTCTCAAGGCAACAGCTCCCCCTAGTGGTGACAACAGGCTAAGCAGGCGGTCTCTACTGCGCATAACTGCATTGGACAAACATACATCTGGCCTTTTATTATATTGTATGATAAGGTGAGCCTCATTCAATACCCTAACTAGCATAGCTTTCCGGTAAACTTTGCCCAAATTGTCGAATAATGAAATTGGGTAAAATGAGTTGTGAATAGGCCTATCGCCAGGCTTATACCAAGGCATTATTCTAGCTTGGCACGCGTTCAATGAAATCCGTATTCTTTGGGAGCATCCTCCCTCATGGTAGCCAGTCATTTTACCATAGACATTTCCATGCAAAATGATTTTACTGTGATCTTTTAACAAATACTTGTCACAAAATAAAGTGGGGGGGGGGTTGGTTCGGGCAATATGGGATGAGTGATGTCCAGGGCGGGAGTGCAGGATATTGCTGCAGTAAAAACATTATGTGCATCGCACAGGCTTCCTCCACACTTTGCTGAGAAGACGTATTTTGCGCCTCTCTTCCTGCAAATTACAAGCACACAGCATGAGGTGGTGTACTGCTCTCAATCCCTGTTACAGTCGAGCAGTATGGCTTTGTATCAGTCACTCGAGACACCCACACACGCTGCTCCACACCTATGGCACACCTAATGGGCACACCAAGAGGCTTATTCACAAACCTGGCCCCGTGCATGTATGGCAAATGAATATTATATGTGTACAGTACACGTTTGCACAGAATCACATGTCACACACATCCATCAAGAGGTTAATCAAACCCTCTGCATTTTCCCGTTGGTCACATCCATCTACTTAGACCCCCGAGCATAAAGAAAGGCAATGTAACTCGGATGTGTGCATCAAAGCTGTGGCCTGAGGGTGCAACTCTGCCTCTGTTGCAAGGTCATGCAGAAAAAAGACCACAGACGTTTCCAGAGAATGTGCGTGGGGTAAAATGACAGAAAGAACTAATCTATGTGGGGCAAACCATCAAGGCCACTAGAACTCTACCACAGCCATTCAGTGCTCAGGATTCCTACACTATGCATGTATGTGGCAAACACAAGGCGGCACCTGGGCAAGGATCAGAACCCTAAGAGACTATTGATATGATTGGTTATTTATAACGCGCTTAATACTCAGAGGTATCTAAGCGCGGACCGGGGATCGAACCTGTTTTGCTCCGTGTCGTCTTGCTTCCAAGGCGAGCGCGTTGCCCCCGAGCTTTCCTCCCAAGCATTACAATGCTCTTCTCCAAACTTTGTCCTACTAACATGCCTAACCTACCCCCCTTTTTGTTTCAGATCCGCCAGAGCGCCAGGGGACCACTCCGGTGGTGATAGTGCACGGTACAAATATCCTTTAATTTAGTTTAGCTTAGTTTACTTATATTGCCAACCTAACCCAAGGGTAACTGGGTGCTTGTACTTGAATACATTAACATTAACATTAACATTAACAATGGAGAGACAATGGCAAGCCAATGGGAGTGGTGGCGGAGGCTCATACTGGTTTCTGAGAAAGCCGGCATGACCCAGCATCGCTGGCAGAACATATGTTAATACTAGTAATATGTGCTGTTTGTTTCTAACAGTGCATCCCCAAATTGATTGGACATTTTAGTTTCTGCATTTATTAGTGCTTCACTGTGTATGGGTGTTTTTTTACGTGACCTCTCTAAGAAGTTTTTTTTAAATTTGTATTTACTAACAACTTCAACTTCTGCCATGCTATTTATTAGCGATATGCTTTAGTTAAGTCTTCTAACAATATTTAAGCAATGATACCCAATCCAGCGGGCCGTTTCGGGTTGTAACCGCCAGAGGCCCAAGTTATAGGCCCGAGTGCAGCGATGGGCTCCGGTGCCGTTAACATCCGATCTGGCCCACCGGATCGGTTATCATTGCTATTAGCACCCTGCAATCCGCAAACCCGGCGTGTTGACAGCAAAGTATTTCATATGAGGCGATGCGTCCCGTGCATTCATACAAAAAACGTAACTAAGATGGCCGCCACATGGCTGGAAGAAGGGGCTCCAAGCGGAGCCCGTCGACCATTTCCATGGTGGCCCAAGATGCGGGAACGGCAGCAGTGATTTAGCCATTGCAAAAACAATAAGGTGAGTGGGGTAGAAGGATGCGGCGGGGAGGGAACGGTGACACATGGAAGGGGGATGTGGGGGAAGATGGCAGGGTGAGGGAGCAGCCAGCAGGTTGCTTGGAACGCTGGCTCGTATTGTTAGATTCAGCCTGCGTTCCAAGCCTGCGTTCCAAGTAACCTGATTGGGTGGCTCCCCCACCCCTGGTGCTAATAATACATACGCCATCTCAAATTCGTTTGTGTTGGCCATGCCGAGCTAGAGTGCGGCCTGATAGTGGCACCTATATTTGTCTGCTCTACCTTTGTCTACACTTTTTAATTGTTTAAGTGCAACAAAACACCCCTCTCTTTCAATGTGTGTTTCTTTCCTTGTCAATCTCTTGGTTTGACCTCTGGGGGCGCTATGCTGTGGGGCCATGAGAAGGTACCAGTTTTGATGCTTCACTAATAAAGAATGGAGCACACAGGTTTTTCCCCAATCCATATTAACTACAAACGTTTGCAATAGTGCAAAATGAACCCAATTACGGCTAAACTTGCTTACCGTTAGTACCACTTTGTCCCCTGGGTTTACTACAATGTTGCAAGTGGTGGTATGGGGGTGTTACTCCCCATTTGCATACTCCGTAGGGCCCTATGAGGATTTTGGCAAAATTGACACCAGTAGTAATTCCACTGAGTAATTCTACTGATATTTGCCTTCAAAGTGGCATATTTGCACCCAACATGATTCTGGGTGAAAATCCTCCACTTTAAAGTCAAACATATAGATCAGCAGTGCGGTAAAAACAGTAGTAAATCCGTAACTGCAAACAAAGTGACAGCATCAACAGGCTTGTAATGAGGCCCAATGTTTTTATCATCTAATTATTTTGAAGGATTGCAATCTGGCAAGGGTGTGAAAGTCCTTTGTATTTTGTAATCAATTGCAATAATAAATAAATAATAAATGATGATAAATTAATAATACATTGATACGAGAAATCCATCTAAGAAAGGGTGATCTGTCAACCAGACCGCCTTTTCTTGAAACTCCATGCCAAAAGCATAGTGTAAGCCTTTGCCCTGCTGGCTTGGCACAGAACACTTTTAGTGGTCACAGGTGCCCTTTGCGACCACTGCTGGTGACAGCCCAATCACTGTAGTGCAGAGGTTGTATTTGCATCTATACTTCTCTGCCAAATTCAATATAATTATGATAAACTACTCACATAGTGGCAGGATAATCTGAAAATATAAGCCATACCTCTTTCGGTATGGTGATGGGAAATTGACATCATTATTAGAGCCACATTTTATTTCTAACATTGCAGTGAGCTCAGACAGCAATGGGAGGCACCTGCCTTTCTGCATTCCAGTGAATAAGGCAAAGGATATTATCAATGCATCTATTGATTCTCCGGGTGGTAAGATCTTCAATTTATACATGGAGCCACTGGGAGCCCTCCTAGCCACACACAACACCCACATCCACCAATACGCCAACGACACACAGCTATACCTCAAGACCGACTCCATCAAGGATATTCAGAGGCTCAAAACCTGCATCTCACTGATCCAGTATTGGATATCCAGTGCATACTTGAAGCTCAACCCCTACAAGACCGAATTCCTGCTCATCACCAACAACACTGAACACCCAGACATACAGACCTGGCCATCAAAGATGAACCTTGAGGGCTTCACACCCGAGCTCAAGTCCCTCGTGATCCACATCGACAAACACCACTCCTTCAGGACACACATAGCTAAGAAATCTCACACAGCTTGGTATCAGCTCTCCCTTCTGCAGAATGTCAAGCCCTTCCTCCCTCCAGAGAGCTTTGGATCTACCTCAAGCACTGGTCCTATCCCACCTGGATGGGAGCAATGCTCTTCTCGAAGGCCTCCCATCATCCTGCCTTGTGCCCCTGAGAAGTGTCCTACTGGCAGCCGCACACCTCCTCAAGGGTCTATGCAAATACGGCCACAATCACCCAGGCCCTCATCAACCTTCACTGGCTCCCACTGCACGAACACATCACCTTCAAGTCTTGCTGCATCATCTATAAGGCAGTCGTCCTCAAGTCACCCAACTGCTGCGTAGAGAAACTCAGCATCTCCGGCGGACAACACCCCACCACAAGCCAGGACACATACAGACTTGAAATCCGCTGCTGCAAAAAGGAAAGAACCAGAAAACAAGCCTTCTCTGCCTACGCCCCAAGACTATGGAACCGCCTCCACGTCAGCATCAGACATTCCTACAAGCTCCTACAATTCAGAAAAGAACTCCCCCTCATCAAGCAGTCACTCCTCCTTAACACCTAGGCCATCACATCGCCCCAGCACCTAACTTGCTAGATGCCATCAGCCCCTCTCCTTCCTGCCACCCTGTACAGCTGTACCCCTCCTCTGTGTCCCTCTGTATCCTACTCCCGCTGTATATCTGTTCTAGTGTTGCCGCTGAAAAGCACTCAGTTATGCATCTGTACTGTTGTACACCTCTGTAAAGGGCTGAGCAGCTGCTCGAAGCTAGGTCCGCGCTCAATAAATACAATAATAATAATAATAATAATAATAATAATAATAATAATAATATAAATACACTGCATACCCGACCTGGGATCTCCCAGCTGGACACACCCTGCGATTCTGACTTAAAGGAGCCACATCCATAGCAAAGGTGTGCCTCAAATTAGGCGGCTGAAAACCTGAGCCTTTGAAGCTGCAGGCTGAGAAAGAGCCAGATTTGGGATAGCCAGGTGGGTTAGAAGAATGGTTTGTCCATCTTACTTTTGTTTGGTGTTTTTTCTACTTCCTGTCCCCTCCACTTCCTGTTGACCAAGAAATTCTGGGTATGACATCAAAGGCAAGGGGCACTTGTCACAAGGACAGGGATTTGACCTCTAACAACATGCTTTCTTTCCTTGAGTCACCTATGCCATTTTGCGTATAAAAGAGAGGGTCAACCACTTCTTTGATTCACTTTTGAACCATCTACGGATAAAAGAAAGAATTAATTTCAACGTCTTTTGTGAGAGTTGATATTTGCAAAGCCCTCATCTATTGACGTGAAGAAGGAGTGCTTCAAGGCAGAGGCAGACTATGTTCCATACCCACTGCCAGGGCGCATTGGCGGTGTCTCTTGCTGAGGACCAAGGCTTATGACTTTTTAGGCTGGGAAAAAAGAGACTGCGAAGATTTCACCTTGTGCTAGAACCCCTGCCCTGTGCATCACATCATCCTGAGAGCCAAAACAGCCAGGATCCCTGTTTTCGCCCTTCAAACTGATTTAGGCCACATTCGAACCACGTTCAACACATTTAAATCTGTGGGTCATGCCATGACTCTCACTCAAACTTTGAACCACCATGCTCACATCATCGAACCATGCCACATCGTCCCATCAGAGCTTGACACCTTTTTGGGGTTGAGCACCAGCGCAATATGCAGACAACCTTGAACCCCCACACTGAACTAAGCATCAAACCAACAGAACTTTGCATCAAAGCTGGCCTTGGACTGCTGGACCATGGCACCACTCGTCGATCCAAGCCAGCTGTACACATCTTTTTGCTATGCTCGCGGGTGCCTTCCTGCCCGCCAGGTCTGACCGGGCAGGCAGAAAGGCACCCGCGAGCACAACTCGTAGTTTACCAGTACCGTAGTACCGTAGTTCCCGGATTGGCAAACTTATAGGCCCATTGTTGCCGGTTTTCCTCCCTGACAAAGTATTCAGAGGGCTTACACATTTCTGTTCTGCATTTCCTGTCTTCTTTTATAGTGTTGTGTTTTCGATTGTGTTTTATTAGTTAGTTGTATGTTTCAGTTTATTTATTTATTTAAAGTATACATTATGAAAAGAACCTGGTATGGACATTATTTTATTTTGGAACTGTTGTTTGGGTTGTTTGTGGTCCACATTCACACCTCTTCTGAAAGTATACTGCTCCCTCTGTCCACTTCATCACAAAAGGCCAAGGAGGTATCTCCCTTACCTATGTCTGTTTTACCTTGATGACTGGGATCACTCTTGTCTTTCAGTAGTATGTGGGCAGAGGTAATTTTGTCATAATTATGCACCCTTCCTTACATATTCTAGAATGGGTGAACCAATATAAGTAAAGTTCAGCAGCACTAGGATATGTAGGAAAGTGCTTTATTGTGGGAGAATAAAACACACGTTTCTCATGGGGAATGTTAAATAGGTGTGAGCTAAACTCATATTATGGTTGGCTGTGGATCATTGCATCTTATTTTTCTTGCTCCACAGCAAACATAGCAAACAGTTGGCCTCATTACTGCCCTAGTGAAACCATGTTTAGATAATACAAATTAGAGCAGAATCCATTTTTGTTTACGAATTTGTAATGTGGACCCTGATATTATTGTTGAATTTGAAGTGTGAAAATAAGTGAAAGTGTATGTAAATGTGTGGGATGTGTAGAGTAAGCAAATATATATGGAGGAAAAATATTCTGGACGTAGACAAAAACATCAATCAATGATTCTCGCAAGCCTTTCGTTGTTTCATTATCGGTCATGGAGTAATGTACTCTGAAGCAAATTACTCCCAAAGAAACACTAAATATTTGTGCAACAAGGCCTTGTGGATCAAGTGCAGTTTACACACATTTAGTATAGTAGTAAAATATGATTGACTTGTTTGTTAATACTGTCTTGAAATGTGCATTGAAACCACACATAGGGGTAAACTTAGTGTTTATTTGTAGATCAGCAACAGCAGGTTCATGCTGCCACACCTGAAGTCACTTACACAAGGCGTTCTACTTCCTCTGGCCTCACCACCAGACAGGATAAATGTACACAGCACAGCAATAGCTGTGCTATTTTCAATATCACTATTAAAAGATAACTTTTAAATAACATTAACAGATGGCGGCCGCCATTTTGAGAGTAGAAATGGATGACAAATTCATCACACAGTGGAAATTGAGCCAAAGAGTGGAAAAGGAGGTGTAGTTGGAGGGAAAATAGGTGGGAATGGGAGGAAAATCCTTTATATTTCACTTAGCAATGGGCGTTAATTGGGTGGGACACATAGCCAAACTATATATCCATCCTCATATGTCAACCTGCATTGAAAAGCATTACAAACCTACACTCAAAGCCCCTATTTCAAGCTCTCATGTTAAAGCTCTTATTTTAATGACAGTAGTTTTGGCTTTATAGGTAGCGCTTTCAGCGCCACCTAATAGACAAAACTAAAAATAGTAAATTTCAGCTAACAAGCCACAAGTGCCATAATTCCACTCAGTGGTCATCCTTGGAAGTACTCCTGTATGGAGGCACTGACCAATGCATTGCAGGTATGCAAATTAACTCAAAAGCATACATTTTGCTTCAGAAAATCGTGTTTATGTTAGAAAGCAGTTCTATTGTTTACATATTTTTACAAACCCCTTACCAAACGCGACAAATGTCACCCTCATTAGTAATTATTAATGTGATATAGTATGACATCCTCCTTCTCTATTCTTAATTCACATTTTCAATATGCCAGTGGTGTTTTTAGACACAGACATTGCGCTTCATTTCTCTAATTATGATATGATATTTTATTTATATCCCGCTCGTACACACAAGTGTTTCAGAGCGCAACCAAGCAAAGGGAGGGGAACAAGGGAGAACATTTACTCCAGTTAAACAGGACATCAAATTGGTTTACTTCTTGATCCATGACATCTTTCTGATTTGAGTATTGTGGCATGTTTAGCAAACTCTATCAACCTTATAGTGGGTTTAAAAAATGCATAAAATAACATCCACCTGAAATCAGAGAGTATGATCGGCCATTTCAGCTAACACTGCAAATTGGACACATCACCACCCAGTATCCAGCTCTGGAAGTTCAAATTTAGTTCAGAGCCATTGGCCAATGTCATGTGGGTATGTAAATTAACATACCAACATTGCATAGCTAATTTACATTGTAGAGAGAAAAGAAGGCCAGACCTCTGAGAAGCCCACATGAATTTAATAGGAATTTAATAGGTGGAGGAGGAGGAGGCTGAAGCACTGAGACCCCATGTGCATTTGATAGGAATTTAATAGGTGGAGGAGAAAGCTGGAGCACTGAGAGCCCCTTGTGCATTTGATAGGAATTTAATAGGTGGAGGAGAAAGCTGAAGCACTGAGACCCCCATGTGCATTTGATAGGAATGTAATAGGTGGAGGAGAAAGCTGAAGCACTGAGAGCCCCTTGTGCATTTGATAGGAATGTAATAGGTGGAGGAGAAAGCTGAAGCACTGAGAGCCCCTTGTGCATTTCATAGGAATTTAATAGGTGAAGGAGAAGGCTAAAGCACTGAGACCCCCATGTGCATTTGATAGGAATTTAATAGGTGGAGGAGAAAGCTGAAGCACTGAGAGCCCTTCGTGCATTTGATAGGAATTTAATAGGTGGAGGAGAAGGCTAAAGCACCGAGAGCCCCTTGTGCATTTGATAGGAATTTAATAGGTGAAGGAGAAGGCTGAAGCACTGAGACCCCATGTGCATTTGATAGGAATTTAATAGGTGGAGGAGAAGGCTGAAGCACTGAGACCCCCATGTGCATTTGATAGGAATTTAATAGGTGAAGAATAAAGCTAAAGCACCGAGAGCCCCTTGTGCATTTGATAGGAATTTAATAGGTGAAGGAGAAAGCTAAAGCACTGAGACCCCCATGTGCATTTGATAGGAATTTAATAGGTGGATGAGAAAGCTGAAGCACTGAGAGCCCCTTGTGCATCTGATAGGTATTTAATAGGTGAAGGAGAAAGCTGAAGCACTGAGAGCCCCTTGTGCATTTGATAGGAATTTAATAGGTGAAGGAGAAGGCTAAAGCACTGAGACCCCCATGTGCATTTGATAGGAATTTAATAGGTGGATGAAAAGGCTGAGGCACTGAGAGCCCCTTGTGCATTTGATAGGATTTTAATAGGTGAAGGAGAAGGCTAAAGCACTGAGACCCCATGTGTATTTGATAGGAATTTAATAGGTGGAGGAGAAGGCTGAAGCACTGAGACCACATGTGCATTTGATAGGAATTTAATAGGTGAAGGAGAAGGCTGAAGCACTGAGAGCCCCTTGTGCATTTGATAGGAATTTAATAGGTGAAGGAGAAAGCTGAAGCACCGAGACCCCCATGTGCATTTGATAGGAATTTAATAGGTGGAGGAGAAGGCTAAAGCACTGAGACCCCCATGTGCATTTGATAGGAATTAAATAGGTGAAGGAGAAAGCTGAAGCACTGAGAGCCCCTTGTGCATTTGATAGGAATTTAATAGGTGAAGGAGAAAGCTGAAGCACTGAGAGCCCCTTGTGCATTTGATAGGAATTTAATAGGTGAAGGAGAAGGCTGAAGCACTGAGAGCCCCATGTGCATTTGATAGGAATTTAATAGGTGGAGGAGAAGGCTAAAGCACTGAGACCCCATGTGCATTTGATAGGAATTTAATAGGTGAAGGAGAAAGCTGAAGCACTGAGAGCCCCTTGCGCATTTGATAGGAATTTAATAGGTGAAGGAGAAAGCTGAAGACTGAGAGCCCCTTGTGCATTTGATAGCAATTTAATAGGTGAAGGAGAAAGCTGAAGCACTGAGAGCCCCTTGTGAATTTGATAGGAATTGAATAGGTGGAGGAGAAGGCTAAAGCACTGAGACCCCCATGTGCATTTGATAGGAATTTAATAGGTGAAGGAGAAAGCTGAAGCACTGAGAGCCCCTTGTGCATTTGATAGGAATTTAATAGGTGAAGGAGAAGGCTAAAGCACTGAGACCCCCATGTGCATTTGATAGGAATTTAATAGGTGAAGGAGAAAGCTGAAGCACTGAGAGCCCCTTGTGCATTTGATAGGAATTTAATAGGTGGAGGAGAAAGCTGGAGCACTGAGAGCCCCTTGTGCATTTGATAGGAATTTAATAGGTGGAGGAGAAAGCTGAAGCACTGAGACCCCCATGTGCATTTGATAGGAATGTAATAGGTGGAGGAGAAAGCTGAAGCACTGAGAGCCCCTTGTGCATTTGATAGGAATGTAATAGGTGGAGGAGAAAGCTGAAGCACTGAGAGCCCCTTGTGCATTTCATAGGAATTTAATAGGTGAAGGAGAAGGCTAAAGCACTGAGACCCCCATGTGCATTTGATAGGAATTTAATAGGTGGAGGAGAAAGCTGAAGCACTGAGAGCCCTTCGTGCATTTGATAGGAATTTAATAGGTGAAGGAGAAGGCTAAAGCACTGAGACCCCCATATGCATTTGATAGGAATTTAATAGGTGAAGGAGAAAGCTAAAGCACTGAGACCCCCATGTGCATTTGATAGGAATCTAATAGGTGAAGGAGAAGGCTAAATCACTGAGACCCCCATGTGCATTTGATAGGAATTTAATAGGTGGGGGTGAAGGCTAAAACACTGAGAGCCCCTTGTGCATTTGATAGGAATTTAATAGGTGAAGGAGAAAGCTGAAGCACTGACAGCCCCTTGTGCATTTGATAGGAATTTAATAGGTGAAGGAGAAGGCTAAAGCACTGAGACCCCCATGTGCATTTGATAGGAATTGAATAGGTGGAGGAGAAGGCTAAAACACTGAGACCCCCATATGCATTTGATAGGAATTTAATAGGTGAAGGAGAAAGCTGAAGCTCTGACAGCCCCTTGTGTATTTGATAGGAATTTAATAGGTGAAGGAGAAAGCTGAAGCACTGAGAGCCCCTTGTGCATTTGATAGGTATTTAATAGGTGAAGGTGAAAGCTGAAGCACTGAGAGCCCCTTGTGAATTTGATAGAAATGTAATAGGCGGAGGGCTATAGCAGTGAGACCCCCATGTGCATTTGATTGGAATTTAATAGGTGGAGGTGAAGGCTAAAGCACTGAGACCCCCATGTCCATTTGATAGGAATTTAATAGGTGGAGGAGAAGGCTAAAGCACTGAGACCCCAATGTGTATTTGATAGGAATTTAATAGGTGAAGGAGAACGCTGAAGCACTGAGACCCCCATGTGCATTTGATAGGAATTTAATAGGTGAAGGAGAAAGCTGAAGCACTGAGAGCCCCTTGTGCATTTGATAGGAATTTAATAGGTGAAGGAGAAAGCTGAAGCACTGAGAGCCCCTTTTGCATTTGATAGGAATTTAATTGGTGAAGGAGAAGGCTAAAGCACTGAGATCCCATGGGCATTTGATAGGAATTTAATAGGTGGATGAGAAGGCTGAAGCACTGAGAGCCCCTTGTGCATTTGATAGGTATTTAATAGGTGAAGGAGAAAGCTGAAGCACTGAGACCCCCAAGTGCATTTAATAGAAATTTAATAGGTGGAGGAGAAAGCTGAAGCACTGAGAGCCCCTTGTGCATTTGATAGGAATTTAATAGGTGAAGGAGAAGGCTGAAGCACTGAGAGCCCCTTGTGCATTTGATAGGTATTTAATAGGTGAAGGAGAAATCTGAAGCACTGAGACCCCCATGTGCATTTAATAGAAATTGAATAGGTGGAGGAGAAAGCTGAAGCACTAAGAGCCCCTTGTGCATTTGATAGGAATTTAATAGGTGAAGGAGAAGGCTAAATCACTGAGACCCCCATGTGCATTTGATAGGAATTTAATAGGTGGGGGAGAAGGCTAAAACACTGAGACCCCCATGTGCATTTGATAGGAATTTAATAGGCAAAGGAGAAAGCTGACAGCCCCTTGTGCATTTGATAGGGATTTAATAGGTGAAGGAGAAACCTGAAGCACTGAGACCCCATGTGCATTTGATAGGAATTTAAAAGGGGAAGGAGAAAGCTGAACCACTGAGAGCCCCTTGTGCATTTGATAGGAATTTAATAGGTGAAGGAGAAAGCTGAAGCACTGAGAGCCGCTTGTGCATTTGATAGAAATGTAATAGGTGGAGGGCTAAAGCAGTGAGACCCCTGTGTGCATTTGATAGGAATTTAATAGGTGGAGGAGAAAGCTGAAGCACTGAGAACCCCATGTGCATTTCATAGGAATTTAATAGATGAAGGAGAAAGCTGAAGCACTGAGAGCCCCTTGTGCATTTCATAGGAATTTAATAGGTGAAGAGAAAGCTGAAGCACTGAGAGCCCCTTGTGCATTTGATAGGAATTTAATAGGTGAAGGAGAAAGCTGAAGCACTGAGAGCCATTGTGCATTTGATAGGAATTTAATAGGTGAAGGAGAAAGCTGAAGGACTGAGAGCCCCTTGTGCATTTGATAGGAATTTAATAGGTGAAGGAGAAAGCTGAAGCACTGAGAGCCCCTTGTGCATTTGATAGGAATTTAATAGGTGAAGGAGACAGCTGAAGCACTGAGAGCCCCTTGTGCATTTGATAGGAATTTAATAGGTGAAGGAGAAGGCTAAATCACTGAGACCCCCATGTGCATTTGATAGGAATTTAATAGGTGGAGGAGAAGGCTAAAGCACTGAGACCCCATGTGCATTTGATAGGAATTTAATAGGTGGAGGAGAAGGCTAAAGCACTGAGACCCCCATGTGCATTTAATAGGAATTTAATAGGTGAAGGAGAAAGCTGAAGCACTGAGAGCCCCTTGTGCATTTGATAGAATTTAATAGGTGGAGGAGAAGGCTGAAGCACTGAGAGCCCCTTGTGCATTTGATAGGTATTTAATAGGTGAAGGAGAAAGCTGAAGCACTGAGACCCCCATGTGCATTTAATAGAAATTTAATAGGTGGAGGAGAAAGCTGAAGCACTGAGAGCCCCTTGTGCATTTGATAGGAATTTAATAGGTGAAGGAGAAGGCTAAATCACTGAGACCCCCATGTGCATTTGATAGGAATTTAATAGGTGGGGGAGAAGGCTAAAACTCTGAGACCCCCATGTGCATTTGATAGGAATTTAATAGGCAAAGGAGAAAGCTGACAGCCCCTTGTGCATTTGATAGGGATTTAATAGGTGAAGGAGAAACCTGAAGCACTGAGAGCCATTGTGCATTTGATAGGAATTTAATAGGTGAAGGAGAAAGCTGAAGGACTGAGAGCCCCTTGTGCATTTGATAGGAATTTAATAGGTGAAGGAGAAAGCTGAAGCACTGAGAGCCCCTTGTGCATTTGATAGGAATTTAATAGGTGAAGGAGACAGCTGAAGCACTGAGAGCCCCTTGTGCATTTGATAGGAATTTAATAGGGGAAGGAGAAAGCTGAACCACTGAGAGCCCCTTGTGCATTTGATAGGAATTTAATAGATGAAGGAGAAAGCTGAAGCACTGAGAGCCCCTTGTGCATTTCATAGGAATTTAATAGGTGAAGAGAAAGCTGAAGCACTGAGAGCCCCTTGTGCATTTGATAGGAATTTAATAGGTGAAGGAGAAAGCTGAAGCACTGAGAGCCATTGTGCATTTGATAGGAATTTAATAGGTGAAGGAGAAAGCTGAAGGACTGAGAGCCCCTTTTGCATTTGATAGGAATTTAATAGGTGAAGGAGAAAGCTGAAGCACTGAGAGCCCCTTGTGCATTTGATAGGAATTTAATAGGTGAAGGAGACAGCTGAAGCACTGAGAGCCCCTTGTGCATTTGATAGGAATTTAATAGGGGAAGGAGAAAGCTGAACCACTGAGAGCCCCTTGTGCATTTGATAGGAATTTAATAGGTGAAGGAGAAAGCTGAAGCACTGAGAGCCGCTTGTGCATTTGATAGAAATGTAATAGGTGGAGGGCTAAAGCAGTGAGACCCCCGTGTGCATTTGATAGGAATTTAATAGGTGGAGGAGAAGATTAAAGCACTGAGACCCCCATGTGCATTTGATAGGAATTTAATAGGTGGAGGAGAAGGCTAAAGCACTGAGAACCTTATGTGCATTTCATAGGAATTTAATAGATGAAGGAGAAAGCTGAAGCACTGAGACCCCCATGTGCATTTAATAGAAATTTAATAGGTGGAGGAGAAAGCTGAAGCACTGAGAGCCCCTTGTGCATTTGATAGGAATTTAATAGGTGAAGGAGAAGGCTAAATCACTGAGACCCCCATGTGCATTTGATAGGAATTTAATAGGTGGGGGAGAAGGCTAAAACACTGAGACCCCCATGTGCATTTGATAGGAATTTAATAGGCAAAGGAGAAAGCTGACAGCCCCGTGTGCATTTGATAGGGATTTAATAGGTGAAGGAGAAACCTGAAGCACTGAGACCCCATGTGCATTTGATAGGAATTTAATAGGGGAAGGAGAAAGCTGAACCACTGAGAGCCCCTTGTGCATTTGATAGGAATTTAATAGGTGAAGGAGAAAGCTGAAGCACTGAGAGCCGCTTGTGCATTTGATAGAAATGTAATATTTGGAGGGCTAAAGCAGTGAGACCCCCGTGTGCATTTGATAGGAATTTAATAGGTGGAGGAGAAGATTAAAGCACTGAGACCCCCATGTGCATTTGATAGGAATTTAATAGGTGGAGGAGAAGGCTAAAGCACTGAGAACCCCATGTGCATTTCATAGGAATTTAATAGATGAAGGAGAAAGCTGAAGCACTGAGAGCCCCTTGTGCATTTCATAGGAATTTAATAGGTGAAGAGAAAGCTGAAGCACTGAGAGCCCCTTGTGCATTTGATAGGAATTTAATAGGTGAAGGAGAAAGCTGAAGCACTGAGAGCCATTGTGCATTTGATAGGAATTTAATAGGTGAAGGAGAAAGCTGAAGCACTGAGAGCCCCTTGTGCATTTGATAGGAATTTAATAGGTGAAGGAGAAAGCTGAAGCACTGAGAGCCCCTTGTGCATTTGATAGGAATTTAATAGGTGAAGGAGACAGCTGAAGCACTGAGAGCCCCTTGTGCATTTGATAGGAATTTAATAGGTGAAGGAGAAGGCTAAATCACTGAGACCCCCATGTGCATTTGATAGGAATTTAATAGGTGGAGGAGAAGGCTAAAGCACTGAGACCCCATGTGCATTTGATAGGAATTTAATAGGTGGAGGAGAAGGCTAAAGCACTGAGACCCCCATGTGCATTTGATAGGAATTTAATAGGTGAAGGAGAAAGCTGAAGCACTGAGAGCCCCATGTGAATTTGATAGGAATTTAATAGGTGAAGGAGAATGCTAAAGCACTGAGACCCCATGTGCATTTGATACGAATTTAATAGGTGAAGGAGAAAGCTGGAGCACTGAGAGCCCCTTGTGCATTTGATAGGAATTTAATAGGTGGAGGAGAAAGCTGAAGCACTGAGACCCCCATGTGCATTTGATAGGAATTTAATAGGTGAAGGAGAAAGCTGAAGCACTGAGACCCCCAAGTGCATTTAATAGAAATTTAATAGGTGGAGGAGAAAGCTGAAGCACTGAGAGCCCCTTGTGCATTTGATAGGAATTTAATAGGTGAAGGAGAAGGCTGAAGCACTGAGAGCCCCTTGTGCATTTGATAGGTATTTAATAGGTGAAGGAGAAAGCTGAAGCACTGAGACCCCCAAGTGCATTTAATAGAAATTTAATAGGTGGAGGAGAAAGCTGAAGCACTGAGAGCCCCTTGTGCATTTGATAGGAATTTAATAGGTGAAGGAGAAGGCTGAAGCACTGAGAGCCCCTTGTGCATTTGATAGGTATTTAATAGGTGAAGGAGAAATCTGAAGCACTGAGACCCCCATGTGCATTTAATAGAAATTGAATAGGTGGAGGAGAAAGCTGAAGCACTAAGAGCCCCTTGTGCATTTGATAGGAATTTAATAGGTGAAGGAGAAGGCTAAATCACTGAGACCCCCATGTGCATTTGATAGGAATTTAATAGGTGGGGGAGAAGGCTAAAACACTGAGACCCCCATGTGCATTTGATAGGAATTTAATAGGCAAAGGAGAAAGCTGACAGCCCCTTGTGCATTTGATAGGGATTTAATAGGTGAAGGAGAAACCTGAAGCACTGAGACCCCATGTGCATTTGATAGGAATTTAATAGGGGAAGGAGAAAGCTGAACCACTGAGAGCCCCTTGTGCATTTGATAGGAATTTAATAGGTGAAGGAGAAAGCTGAAGCACTGAGAGCCGCTTGTGCATTTGATAGAAATGTAATAGGTGGAGGGCTAAAGCAGTGAGACCCCCGTGTGCATTTGATAGGAATTTAATAGGTGGAGGAGAAAGCTGAAGCACTGAGAACCCCTTGTGCATTTCATAGGAATTTAATAGGTGAAGAGAAAGCTGAAGCACTGAGAGCCCCTTGTGCATTTGATAGGAATTTAATAGGTGAAGGAGAAAGCTGAAGCACTGAGAGCCATTGTGCATTTGATAGGAATTTAATAGGTGAAGGAGAAAGCTGAAGGACTGAGAGCCCCTTGTGCAATTGATAGGAATTTAATAGGTGAAGGAGAAAGCTGAAGCACTGAGAGCCCCTTGTGCATTTGATAGGAATTTAATAGGTGAAGGAGACAGCTGAAGCACTGAGAGCCCCTTGTGCATTTGATAGGAATTTAATAGGTGAAGGAGAAGGCTAAATCACTGAGACCCCCATGTGCATTTGATAGGAATTTAATAGGTGGAGGAGAAGGCTAAAGCACTGAGACCCCATGTGCATTTGATAGGAATTTAATAGGTGGAGGAGAAGGCTAAAGCACTGAGACCCCATGTGCATTTAATAAGAATTTAATAGGTGAAGGAGAAAGCTGAAGCACTGAGAGCCCCTTGTGCAGTTGATAGAATTTAATAGGTGGAGGAGAAGGCTGAAGCACTGAGAGCCCCTTGTGCATTTGATAGGTATTTAATAGGTGAAGGAGAAAGCTGAAGCACTGAGACCCCCATGTGCATTTAATAGAAATTTAATAGGTGGAGGAGAAAGCTGAAGCACTGAGAGCCCCTTGTGCATTTGATAGGAATTTAATAGGTGAAGGAGAAGGCTAAATCACTGAGACCCCCATGTGCATTTGATAGGAATTTAATAGGTGGAGGAGAAGATTAAAGCACTGAGACCCCCATGTGCATTTGATAGGAATTTAATAGGTGGAGGAGAAGGCTAAAGCACTGAGAACCCCATGTGCATTTCATAGGAATTTAATAGATGAAGGAGAAAGCTGAAGCACTGAGAGCCCCTTGTGCATTTCATAGGAATTTAATAGGTGAAGAGAAAGCTGAAGCACTGAGAGCCCCTTGTGCATTTGATAGGAATTTAATAGGTGAAGGAGAAAGCTGAAGCACTGAGAGCCATTGTGCATTTGATAGGAATTTAATAGGTGAAGGAGAAAGCTGAAGGACTGAGAGCCCCTTGTGCATTTGATAGGAATTTAATAGGTGAAGGAGAAAGCTGAAGCACTGAGAGCCCCTTGTGCATTTGATAGGAATTTAATAGGTGAAGGAGACAGCTGAAGCACTGAGAGCCCCTTGTGCATTTGATAGGAATTTAATAGGTGAAGGAGAAGGCTAAATCACTGAGACCCCCATGTGCATTTGATAGGAATTTAATAGGTGGAGGAGAAGGCTAAAGCACTGAGACCCCATGTGCATTTGATAGGAATTTAATAGGTGGAGGAGAAGGCTAAAGCACTGAGACCCCCATGTGCATTTAATAGTAATTTAATAGGTGAAGGAGAAAGCTGAAGCACTGAGAGCCCCTTGTGCATTTGATAGAATTTAATAGGTGGAGGAGAAGGCTGAAGCACTGAGAGCCCCTTGTGCATTTGATAGGTATTTAATAGGTGAAGGAGAAAGCTGAAGCACTGAGACCCCCATGTGCATTTAATAGAAATTTAATAGGTGGAGGAGAAAGCTGAAGCACTGAGAGCCCCTTGTGCATTTGATAGGAATTTAATAGGTGAAGGAGAAGGCTAAATCACTGAGACCCCCATGTGCATTTGATAGGAATTTAATAGGTGGGGGAGAAGGCTAAAACACTGAGACCCCCATGTGCATTTGATAGGAATTTAATAGGCAAAGGAGAAAGCTGACAGCCCCTTGTGCATTTGATAGGGATTTAATAGGTGAAGGAGAAACCTGAAGCACTGAGACCCCATGTGCATTTGATAGGAATTTAATAGGGGAAGGAGAAAGCTGAACCACTGAGAGCCCCTTGTGCATTTGATAGGAATTTAATAGGTGAAGGAGAAAGCTGAAGCACTGAGAGCCGCTTGTGCATTTTATAGAAATGTAATAGGTGGAGGGCTAAAGCAGTGAGACCCCCGTGTGCATTTGATAGGAATTTAATAGGTGGAGGAGAAGATTAAAGCACTGAGACCCCCATGTGCATTTGATAGGAATTTAATAGGTGGAGGAGAAGGCTAAAGCACTGAGAACCTTATGTGCATTTCATAGGAATTTAATAGATGAAGGAGAAAGCTGAAGCACTGAGACCCCCATGTGCATTTAATAGAAATTTAATAGGTGGAGGAGAAAGCTGAAGCACTGAGAGCCCCTTGTGCATTTGATAGGAATTTAATAGGTGAAGGAGAAGGCTAAATCACTGAGACCCCCATGTGCATTTGATAGGAATTTAATAGGTGGGGGAGAAGGCTAAAACACTGAGACCCCCATGTGCATTTGATAGGAATTTAATAGGCAAAGGAGAAAGCTGACAGCCCCGTGTGCATTTGATAGGGATTTAATAGGTGAAGGAGAAACCTGAAGCACTGAGACCCCATGTGCATTTGATAGGAATTTAATAGGGGAAGGAGAAAGCTGAACCACTGAGAGCCCCTTGTGCATTTGATAGGAATTTAATAGGTGAAGGAGAAAGCTGAAGCACTGAGAGCCGCTTGTGCATTTGATAGAAATGTAATATTTGGAGGGCTAAAGCAGTGAGACCCCCGTGTGCATTTGATAGGAATTTAATAGGTGGAGGAGAAGATTAAAGCACTGAGACCCCCATGTGCATTTAATAGGAATTTAATAGGTGGAGGAGAAGGCTAAAGCACTGAGAACCCCATGTGCATTTCATAGGAATTTAATAGATGAAGGAGAAAGCTGAAGCACTGAGAGCCCCTTGTGCATTTCATAGGAATTTAATAGGTGAAGAGAAAGCTGAAGCACTGAGAGCCCCTTGTGCATTTGATAGGAATTTAATAGGTGAAGGAGAAAGCTGAAGCACTGAGAGCCATTGTGCATTTGATAGGAATTTAATAGGTGAAGGAGAAAGCTGAAGCACTGAGAGCCCCTTGTGCATTTGATAGGAATTTAATAGGTGAAGGAGAAAGCTGAAGCACTGAGAGCCCCTTGTGCATTTGATAGGAATTTAATAGGTGAAGGAGACAGCTGAAGCACTGAGAGCCCCTTGTGCATTTGATAGGAATTTAATAGGTGAAGGAGAAGGCTAAATCACTGAGACCCCCATGTGCATTTGATAGGAATTTAATAGGTGGAGGAGAAGGCTAAAGCACTGAGACCCCATGTGCATTTGATAGGAATTTAATAGGTGGAGGAGAAGGCTAAAGCACTGAGACCCCCATGTGCATTTAATAGGAATTTAATAGGTGAAGGAGAAAGCTGAAGCACTGAGAGCCCCTTGTGCATTTGATAGAATTTAATAGGTGAAGGAGAAGGCTAAAGCACTGAGACCCCAATGTGCATTTGATAGGAATTTAATAGGTGGAGGAGAAGGCTGAAGCACTGAGAGCCCCTTGTGCATTTGATAGGAATTTAATAGGTGAAGGAGAAAGCTGAAGCACTGAGAGCCCCATGTGAATTTGATAGGAATTTAATAGGTGAAGGAGAAGGCTAAAGCACTGAGACCCCATGTGTATTTGCTACGAATTTAATAGGTGAAGGAGAAAGCTGGAGCACTGAGAGCCCCTTGTGCATTTGATAGGAATTTAATAGGTGGAGGAGAAAGCTGAAGCACTGAGACCCCATGTGCATTTGATAGGAATTTAATAGGTGAAGGAGAAAGCTGAAGCACAGAGACCCCCATGTGCATTTGATAGGAATTTAATAGGTGGAGGAGAAAGCGGAAGCACTGAGAGCCCCTTGTGCATTTGATAGGAATTTAATAGGTGAAGGAGAAGGCTAAAGCACTAAGACCCCGATGTGCATTTGATAGGAATTTAATAGGTGAAGGAGAAAGCTAAAGCACTGAGACCCCCATGTGCATTTGATAGGAATTTAATAGGTGAAGGAGAAAGCTGAACTACTGAGAGCCCCTTGTGCATTTGATAGGAATTTAATAGGTGAAGGAGAAAGCTGAAGCACTGAGAGCCCCTTGTGTATTTGATAGGAATTTAATAGGTGAAGGAGAAGGCTAAAGCACTGAGACCCCCATGTGCATTTGATAGGAATTTAATAGGTGGATGAGAAGGCTGAAGCACTGAGAGCCTCTTGTGCATTTGATAGGAATTTAATAGGTGAAGGTGAAAGCTGAAGCACTGAGAGCCCCTTGTGCATTTGATAGGAATTTAATAGGTGAAGGAGAAGGCTAAAGCACTGAGACCCCCATGTGCATTTGATAGGAATTTAATAGGTGGAGGAGAAGTCTAAAGCACTGAGACCCCATGTGCATTTGATAGGAATTTAATAGGTGAAGGAGAACGCTGAAGCACTGAGAGCCCCTTGTGCATTTGATAGGAATTTAATAGGTGGAGGAGAAGGCTAAAGCACTGAGTCCCCCATGTGCATTTGATAGGAATTTAATAGGTGAAGGAGAAAGCTGACGCACTTAGGGCCCCTTGTGCATTTGATATGAATTTAATAGGTGAAGGAGAAGGCTAAAGCACTGAGACCCCCATATGCATTTGATAGGAATTTAATAGGTGATGTAGAAAGCTGAAGCACTGAGAGCCCCCTGTGCATTTGATAGGAATTTAATAGGTGGAGGAGAAGGCTAAAGCACCGAGACCCCCATGTGCATTTGATAGGAATTTAATAGGTGAAGGAGAAAGCTGAACTACTGAGAGCCCCTTGTGCATTTGATAGGAATTTAATAGGTGAAGGAGAAAGCTGAAGCACTGAGAGCCCCTTGTGTATTTGATAGGAATTTAATAGGTGAAGGAGAAGGCTAAAGCACTGAGACCCCCATGTGCTTTCGATAGGAATTTAATAGGTGGATGAGAAGGCTGAAGCACTGAGAGCCTCTTGTGCATTTGATAGGAATTTAATAGGTGAAGGAGAAAGCTGAAGCACTGAGAGCCCCTTGTGCATTTGATAGGAATTTAATAGGTGAAGGAGAAGGCTAAAGCACTGAGACCCCCATGTGCATTTGATAGGAATTTAATAGGTGGAGGAGAAGTCTAAAGCACTGAGACCCCATGTGCATTTGATAGGAATTTAATAGGTGAAGGAGAACGCTGAAGCACTGAGAGCCCCTTGTGCATTTGATAGGAATTTAATAGGTGGAGGAGAAGGCTAAAGCACTGAGTCCCCCATGTGCATTTGATAGGAATTTAATAGGTGAAGGAGAAAGCTGACGCACTTAGGGCCCCTTGTGCATTTGATATGAATTTAATAGGTGAAGGAGAAGGCTAAAGCACTGAGACCCAATGTTATGTACAAAGGGAGGCTTTCACATAACCAGTAGTTTAAAAGGTAAAGGACCTTTTATTTGCAAGTTGATGACATAAGACGACCCCCAGCAGGAGGAGTACAATCTTCCCACTAAGGCCCTGCTTCTTCACTGGCTCTCCTTGGAACCCTGCTACATAGGATGCAGTTCTATGTTCTATAGTATCTAAGTGACAATAGACATAGTGAAGGAAATATTATTCACTCATGGTTTAACAGGTAAACATTGGAAACACTGCACATCCTAACACCTCTCCTCCTTAAACATAACAAGTAACTGTGTGGGTGAGGACCCACTAAAATTGAAACCTGTAAAACTCATATTGAACAACTGAAATTGAAACCTGTAAAATAAATATTATACACTCGTGGTTTAACAGGTAAAACATTGGATGCGCTGCAAGTCCTGGCACAAATCAAGAGCATAGATATATGACATCTAGTGGTTGATTAGGTAGAGTCACAAGAAAGTCCCTGTCTCCAACTAACTGAAGACAAATTAACATTGAAACGGAAAAGCCACCCTTTCCTTATTCCAAATAGCTCCTCCTTTGACCAACACTGACGAACCCAAGTCTTTCACAACTTGCTTGGGTTCAGAAAACAACGAGGCTCCTTTACGAACTTTGGTGGGGAGCTTGACTTTAATCCAATCACCCTCTTTGACCTTGAGTTCCCTACAACATTTCTTCTGATCATACCTCTCCTTGGATCTAACTCCAGCTTCAAAAATTCTCCTTTTTACACTCTCTAGATCCACATCCACCATTTTTGATTTGCCCATCCAACCTGGACATAAATGAGTATTTGGTTTTCTTCCTCTCAAGATCTCAAATGGACTCACGCCTGTGACACTATGGGTAGTTAGCCTATACTGGAACGTGCGTTCCATCACTGTTCTCACCCAATCTCCTCCAGTAGCCACCGCTATCCTAATAGCCTCCATCAGAGTCCTATTAAATCGTTCCACACACCCATTACTCTGGGGATGATATAAAGAAGTATTCACCTGCTCAATCCCATGATTCTCTAAGAATTCTTTAAACTCTCTGGAAACAAGTTGGGTCCCATTGTCAGACAAACACTTTCTTGGAAACCCTTCTCTCCAAAACAGTTGTTCCAAAAATCTGATTATACTACTACTGGATATGTCCTTGAGTACACATACCTCCGGCCATTTTGATAATAAATCCATGACTACTAATAGGTAGCTATCTCTGCCACCACCAATATTAAATGGACCGAGGAGATCCAACGCAATTTCGTCCCAAGGGACACGCGGGGACTCCCTCACTACCATGGGAACTTTTTGCACTTTCAAGCCTTTGTTTCCCTCAATACATTCCACACAGTCTTTGACTTGTTCCTCTATGTCCTTGTCGATACCAGGCCACCAAAATTCAGACCTCACAAGTCCCTTCGTCCTGGCCAGACCTAAATGCCCAACATGGGCCAACTCCAAGACAGACTTCCTCATACCGACTGGCACAACCATCTGGTGACCCTTGTATAAATAACCATCCTGAATCCATAGCTCCTCCCTCACTTTGGCAAAACCATTCATCTCGCCCCTGTGGCTCTTAATTTTACCTTCTGTAACCAGAGTAAGTACTCCTTGATATACAACATCCTCTGTGCAAGACACATCCCACTCACTTTTCTTTAATGTTTCATGCACCTGGAATATTTCTGCACTCTCCTCTCAAATTGTAAAGTCACTATCGTCAGAAATTTCCCTCTGGACAGATCTAGACAAAGCGTCTGCAACCACATTAACCTCCCCCTTTACATGGAGCATGGTATACTGTAACCCTTGCAATGCCGTGACCCATTTCATAATGCGTCTTGACACTCCCTCCAAACCACCTTTCGTAAAAATTCCAACCAAGGGTTTATGGTCAGTGCAAATGGTGAAACTCCTCCCCCACAAGAATCTTTTAAATTTCTCGACACCCCAAACGCATGCTAGAGCCTCCTTCTCAATAACTGAATATCTAGATTCTGGGCCCTTCAAAGACCTGGACGCAAAAGCCACAGTCTGTAAACCTGTCTGATCCTCCTGCATCAGAACAGCCCCAACACCATAATCACTGGCATCAACAAAAAGCAATGTGGGTTTACTTTCCTCAAATATTTTCAAAATGGGAGCATTGACAATAGCCTCTTTTATCATCAAAAATTCTTTCTTGCACCGGTCACACCATTTAAAAACGACTCCCTTGCGAGTGAGAAATCTCATATTCCTCGACATTTCTGCTAACCCCTTGACAAATTTGCCGTAAAACTCCACCAGTCCCAAAAATGATAGTATGTCCCCTTTAGACTTAGGCTCCTCCATTCTTTTTATGGCCTCAATAGCCTCCTCCTTGGGTCTAACCCCTTCCCCAGTGATCTCATGACCCAGGTACACTACTTTGTTGGCTTTAAAAGTACATTTTTCCAAGGCAACGGTGAGACCTGCCTCCTTCAAAATATCCAAAACTCTTTTCAAACGAACATCATGCTCCTTCTCATCGCTCCCACATACAAGAACATCATCCTGATAACACATCACCCCTTTTTCACCCCCAAGTAATTTATGCATAATACTCTGAAACACACTTGCGGCTGAGACCAAACCAAATGGCATGCGAACGCACCTGAACAATCCAATCGGGGTGATGAAGGCGGTGAGATCCCTGGAATTAGGGTGCAATTCAACCTGATGGTAGGCCGATTTAAGATCTAGTATGGAGAACACTTTTGACCCAGCTACTCCCACCATCAAATCATCTATTCGGGGAAGAGGAAACCTGTCTGCCACAACCATGCTGTTTAGATGTCTAAGATCTATACAGAGCCTCAAAGACCCATTGCCTTTTCTGACTACAACTATAGGACTGACCCATTCAGATGCTTCTATCTTTTCAATGACACCATCTCTTTCCATTCTCTTGAGTTCTTCCTCTACATCTCCTCTAAGAGCAAGAGGAATAGTTCGCAGTTTTGCAATCTTAGGGACAGCTCCTTTCTTTAGGCGAATTACATGTACAAAGCCCTTAAGAAACCCCAATTTCCCAGATAACGTGGTTTGTATCTCTGTGGGCTCTCCTCCCGCAACAGACATTACCTGCTCGGGATGACTTGCCTCAAGCCTTATCTTCAATTCAGCTTGATCACTCCATGACAACAATTCACCCCCTCTGTTGGTAACATACACACAACCTTTGGCCTTCCTGTCCTTAAACTGTAATTCAGCATCAAAGCAACCTATAATATCTATGGGAACATCTCCATAAGCATTTGCTTTAACAGTATTTTCCCACAGAGTACAACTATCGAATTTGTTCCTCCACACTTCCACACTTATCAAGGTGTAGTCAGCACCACTATCCATTAGCATGCGTACGGGTACACCTCGAATTACAACCTCAGCATAAGGTTTCTGCATTTTCACTCTGCCATTGACAGCATTCACTGTAAATACCACTTCTCTGCCATCCTCACAATATGACTCATCTTCATAACTTGCACTTATTTCATGCACTTGATTTGACCCAGCATTAAAATTTCTACAACATCGGGCAATGTGCCCTCTCACACCACACTCATTGCATATGATATGAATAGCAAAGCAATCCTTATCCGAGGCTATATGCGACAAGCTTCCACATTTAAAGCATCTTCTCCCTGGAAAACCTCTGGATTGTCCTGAATCCCTAACCATCTTGAAAGAATTCATGTCTTTGGGAATCCCTCTGCTATCTTTTGCAGGAACCCATTGATGCCATCCTCTGCCAGTTGCCGGTCTGTTCTCTTCGCTCCTTTTAGCATTCTGCGAGGCGCGTCTTGGATTCCACGTACTCTGCCTCTGAACAACCTTTGACACCTTCAGCACTGAACCCTGACTCTCATCCAACTTGGGTTTACCATTGTTCACAGTATCCGATTGAAGAACTTCAATGCACTTATCTGTGTGTTCCACCATTTTCGCTATCTCAATTGCTCGATCCAAAGTGGGGTTCCTCTCTTTCCATAGTTCTTTCCTAATACTGTCATTGGAACATTTAATCATTAGCTGGTCTCTCAAGTGCTCATCCTGACAGTGAGTGAATTTGCATTTCACTGCTAAGCCCCTTAAAGCCGTGACAAAATCCTCGATACTTTCCCCATTCTTCTGCTCTCTCGTGGCAAATATATATCTTTCCAATATAATGTTCTCCTCCGCTCTAAAATGCCTGTCCAGTTTGGCTAATGTCCTTTCATATGGACCAGCATCCAAAATGTCAGAAGGCTCCGGCAATCTCTTTAAGACCTCTTGGCCTGCAGTTCCCAAACAGTGAAATAGCAATGCCTCCTTGCGCTCATTGGAGTAGTTGGCACCAAACACTGCTAAGGCATATTTGCTGAATCCTTCCTTCCAGTCTTCCCATCTAACCCTGGGTTCACCTGGCACTGCCAGAAAAAACACAGGAGCAGGCACATTTGCCATGTCTCAAAGTTGCAGAATAGAATAACAAGCTTGCAATTCTGGTTTAACCAATAGAGCTCCCACCCAAACAGGTAGGTGACACTAATTAAAAGATAGCTGCTTGGTTATGTACTCACCCTGGAGCGCCTCACCAGGGTCATCGGCGGCGACTCCTTTCTCAACCTTGCTCAGTGTGGGGCCAGGGTGTCCAATGGCCGCTCGGAAAACACACAACCCAAAATCCAATTATAAAAGTGCCAAAGCCGTGTCTTTGCCAGCCCGGTCTCTACAAGTTCAACAAAATTGCAGGGGTCCAATTCCAGCTCCCACAGACCACGGAGCCTCCAGGGGTTTTCCTCTGGCGCTAGCAATGTCCCTCCGGTGGATGCCACACACTGGATGTCAGGCCGTCAATAATCCACTGAAAAAGGCCCTCCCTCAGGCAAGTCAGGCTGGCTCCGCTCCACAGCCAGCACACTAGATCTGTAGAAAAGGCGCTGGGGGTCGTCCTCCGGGTCCCAGTCAAAATCCTCGTCGCCAAATGTTATGTACAAAGGGAGGCTTTCACATAACCAGTAGTTTAAAAGGTAAAGGACCTTTTATTTGCAAGTTGATGACATAAGACGACCCCCAGCAGGAGGAGTACAATCTTCCCACTAAGGCCCTGCTTCTTCACTGGCTCTCCTTGGAACCCTGCTACATAAGATGCAGTTCTATGTTCTATAGTATCTAAGTGACAATAGACATAGTGAAGGAAATATTATTCACTCATGGTTTAACAGGTAAACATTGGAAACACTGCACATCCTAACACCCCCATATGCATTTGATAGGAATTTAATAGGTGAAGGAGAAAGCTGAAGCACTGAGAGCCCCTTGTGCATTTGATAGGAATTTAATAGGTGAAGGAGAAAGCTGAAGCACTGAGAGCCCCTTGTGCATTTGATAGGAATTTAATAGGTGAAGGAGACAGCTGAAGCACTGAGAGCCCCTTGTGCATTTGATAGGAATTTAATAGGTGGAGGAGAAGGCTAAAGCACTGAGACCCCCATGTGCATTTGATATGAATTTAATAGGTGGATGAGAAGGCTGAAGCACTGAGAGCCCCTTGTGCATTTGATAGGAATTTAATAGGTGAAGGAGAAAGCTGAAGCACTGAGAGCCCCTTGTGCATTTGATAGGAATTTAATAGGTGAAGGAGAAGGCTAAAACTCTGAGACCCCCATGTGCATTTGATAGGAATTTAATAGGTGGAGGAGAAGGCTAAAGCACTGAGACCCTCATGTGCATTTGATAGGAATTTAATAGGTGAAGGAGAAAGCTGAAGCACTGAGAGCCCCTTGTGCATTTGATAGGAATTTAATAGGTGATGTAGAAAGCTGAAGCACTGAGAGCCCCCTGTGCATTTGATAGGAATTTAATAGGTGGAGGAGAAGGCTAAAGCACCGAGACCCCCATGTGCATTTGATAGGAATTTAATAGGTGAAGGAGAAAGCTGAACTACTGAGAGCCCCTTGTGCATTTGATAGGAATTTAATAGGTGAAGGAGAAAGCTGAAGCACTGAGAGCCCCTTGTGTATTTGATAGGAATTTAATAGGTGAAGGAGAAGGCTAAAGCACTGAGACCCCCATGTGCATTTGATAGGAATTTAATAGGTGGATGAGAAGGCTGAAGCACCGAGAGCCTCTTGTGCATTTGATAGGAATTTAATAGGTGAAGGAGAAAGCTGAAGCACTGAGAGCCCCTTGTGCATTTGATAGGAATTTAATAGGTGAAGGAGAAGGCTAAAGCACTGAGACCCCCATGTGCATTTGATAGGAATTTAATAGGTGGAGGAGAAGTCTAAAGCACTGAGACCCCATGTGCATTTGATAGGAATTTAATAGGTGAAGGAGAACGCTGAAGCACTGAGAGCCCCTTGTGCATTTGATAGGAATTTAATAGGTGTAGGAGAAGGCTAAAGCACTGAGTCCCCCATGTGCATTTGATAGGAATTTAATAGGTGAAGGAGAAAGCTGACGCACTTAGGGCCCCTTGTGCATTTGATATGAATTTAATAGGTGAAGGAGAAGGCTAAAGCACTGAGACCCCCATATGCATTTGATAGGAATTTAATAGGTGAAGGAGAAAGCTGAAGCACTAAGAGCCCCTTGTGCATTTGATAGGAATTTAATAGGTGAAGGAGAAAGCTGAAGCACTGAGAGCCCCTTGTGCATTTGATAGGAATTTAATAGGTGAAGGAGACAGCTGAAGCACTGAGAGCCCCTTGTGCATTTGATAGGAATTTAATAGGTGGAGGAGAAGGCTAAAGCACTGAGACCCCCATGTGCATTTGATAGGAATTTAATAGGTGGATGAGAAGGCTGAAGCACTGAGAGCCCCTTGTGCATTTGATAGGAATTTAATAGGTGAAGGAGAAAGCTGAAGCACTGAGAGCCCCTTGTGCATTTGATAGGAATTTAATAGGTGAAGAAGAAGGCTAAAACTCTGAGACCCCCATGTGCATTTGATAGGAATTTAATAGGTGGAGGAGAAGGCTAAAGCACTGAGACCCTCATGTGCATTTGATAGGAATTTAATAGGTGTAGGAGAAAGCTGAAGCACTGAGAGCCCCTTGTGCATTTGATAGGAATTGAATAGGTGAAGGAGAAGGCTAAAGCACTGGGACCCCATGTGCATTTGATAGGAATTTAATAGGTGGAGGAGAAGGCTAAAGCACTGAGACCCTCATGTGCATTTGATAGGAATTTAATAGGTGAAGGAGAACGCTGAAGCACTGAGAGCCCCTTGTGCATTTGATAGGAATTTAATAGGTGGAGGCGAAGGCTAAAGCACTGAGACCCTCATATGCATTTGATAGGTATTTAATAGGTGGAGGAGAAGGCTAAAGCACTGAGAGCCCCTTGTGCATTTGAAAGGAATTTAATAGGTGAAGGAGAAAGTTGAAGCACTGAGACCCCCATGTGCATTTGATAGGAATTTAATAGGTGAAGGAGAAAGCTGAAGCACTGAGAGCCCCTTGTGCATTTGATAGGAATTTAATAGGTGAAGGAGAAGGCTAAAGCACTAAGACCCCGATGTGCATTTGATAGGAATTTAATAGGTGAAGGAGAAAGCTAAAGCACTGAGACCCCCATATGCATTTGATAGGAAGTTAATAGGTGGATGAGAAGGCTGAAGCACCAAGAGCCCCCTGTGCATTTGATAGGAATTTAATAGGTGAAGGAGAAGGGTAAAGCACTGAGACCCCCATGTGCATTTGATAGGAATTTAATAGGTGGATGAGAAGGCTGAAGCACTGAGAGCCCCTTGTGCATTTGATAGGTATTTAATAGGTGAAGGAGAAAGCTGAAGCACTGAGAGCCCCATGTGCATTTAATAGGAATTTAATTGGTGGAGGAGAAAGCTAAAGCACTGAGAGCCCCTTGTGCATTTGATAGGAATTTAATAGGTGAAGGAGAAGGCTAAATCACTGAGACCCCCATGTGCATTTGATAGGAATTTAATAGGTGGAGGAGAAGGCTAAAGCACTGAGACCCCCATGTGCATTTGATAGGAATTTAATAGGTGAAGGAGAAAGCTGAAGCACTGAGAGCCTCTTGTGCATTTCATAGAATTTAATAGGTGAAGGAGAAGGCTAAAGCACTGAGACCCCCATGCGCATTTGATAGGAATTTAATAGGTGGAGGAGAAGGCTGAAGCACTGAGAGCCCCTTGTGCATTTGATAGGAATTTAATAGGTGAAGGAGAAAGCTGAAGCACTGAGAGCCCCATGTGCATTTGAGAGGAATTTAATAGGTGAAGGAGAAAGCTGAAGCACTGAGAGCCCCTTGTGCATTTGATAGGAATTTAATAGGTGAAGGAGAAAGCTGAAGCACTGAGAGCCCCTTGTGCATTTGATAGAAATGTAATAGGTGGAGGGCTAAAGCAGTGAGACCCCCATGTGCATTTGATAGGAATTTAATAGGTGGAGGAGAAGGCTAAAGCACTGAGACCCCCATGTGCATTTGATAGGAATTTAATAGGTGGAGGAGAAGGCTAAAGCACTGAGACCCCCATGTGCATTTGATAGGAATTTAATAGGTGAAGGAGAAAGCTGAACTACTGAGAGCCCCTTGTGTATTTGATAGGAATTTAATAGGTGAAGGAGAAGGCTAAAGCACTGAGACCCCCATGTGCATTTGATAGGAATTTAATAGGTGGATGAGAAGGCTGAAGCACTGAGAGCCCCTTGTGCATTTGATAGGAATTTAATAGGTGAAGGAGAAAGCTGAAGCACTGAGAGCCCCTTGTGCATTTGATAGGAATTTAATAGGTGAAGGAGAAAGCTGAAGCACTGAGACCCCCATGTGCATTTGATAGGAATTTAATAGGTGGAGGAGAAGGCTAAAGCACTGAGACCCCCATGTGCATTTGATAGGAATTTAATAGGTGAAGGAGAAAGCTGAAGCACTGAGAGCCCCTTGTGCATTTGATAGGAATTTAATAGGTGAAGGAGAAAGCTGAAGCACTGAGAGCCCCTTGTGCATTTGATAGGAATTTAATAGGTGAAGGAGAAGGCTAAAGCACTGAGAGCCCCATGTGCATTTGATAGGAATTTAATAGGTGAAGGAGAAAGCTGAAGCACTGAGAGCCCCTTGCGCATTTGATAGGAATTTAATAGGTGAAGGAGAAAGCTGAAGACTGAGAGCCCCTTGTGCATTTGATAGGAATTTAATAGGTGGAGGAGAAGGCTAAAGCACTGAGACCCCATGTGCATTTGATAGGAATTTAATAGGTGAAGGAGAAAGCTGAAGCACTGAGAGCCCCTTGTGCATTTGATAGGAATTTAATAGGTGAAGGAGAAAGCTGAAGCACTGAGAGCCCCTTGTGAATTTGATAGGAATTGAATAGGTGGAGGAGAAGGCTAAAGCACTGAGACCCCCATGTGCATTTGATAGGAATTTAATAGGTGAAGGGGAAAGCTGAAGCACTGAGAGCCCCTTGTGCATTTGATAGGAATTTAATAGGTGGAGGAGAAAGCTGGAGCACTGAGACCCCCTTGTGCATTTGATAGGAATTTAATAGGTGGAGGAGAAAGCTGAAGCACTGAGACCCCCATGTGCATTTGATAGGAATTTAATAGGTGAAGGAGATAGTTGAAGCACTGAGACCCCCATGTGCATTTGATAGGAATGTAATAGGTGAAGGAGAAAGCTGAAGCACTGAGAGCCCCTTGTGCATTTGATAGGAATTTAATAGGTGAAGGAGAAGGCTAAAGCACTGAGACCCCCATGTGCATTTGATAGGAATTTAATAGGTGAAGAAGAAAGCTAAAACACTGAGACCCCCATGTGCATTTGATAGGAATTTAATAAGTGAAGGAGAAAGCTAAAGCACTGAGACCCCATGTGTATTTGATAGTAAGTTAATAGGTGGATGAGAAGGCTGAAGCACTGAGAGCCCCCTGTGCATTTGATAGGAATTTAATAGGTGGAGGAGAAGTCTAAAGCACTGAGACCCCATGTGCATTTGATAGGAATTTAATAGGTGAAGGAGAACGCTGAAGCACTGAGAGCCCCTTGTGCATTTGATAGGAATTTAATAGGTGGAGGAGAAGGCTAAAGCACTGAGTCCCCCATGTGCATTTGATAGGAATTTAATAGGTGAAGGAGAAAGCTGACGCACTTAGGGCCCCTTGTGCATTTGATATGAATTTAATAGGTGAAGGAGAAGGCTAAAGCACTGAGACCCCCATGTGCATTTGATAGGAATTTAATAGGTGGAGGAGAAGTCTAAAGCACTGAGACCCCATGTGCATTTGATAGGAATTTAATAGGTGAAGGAGAACGCTGAAGCACTGAGAGCCCCTTGTGCATTTGATAGGAATTTAATAGGTGGAGGAGAAGGCTAAAGCACTGAGTCCCCCATGTGCATTTGATAGGAATTTAATAGGTGAAGGAGAAAGCTGACGCACTTAGGGCCCCTTGTGCATTTGATATGAATTTAATAGGTGAAGGAGAAGGCTAAAGCACTGAGACCCCCATATGCATTTGATAGGAATTTAATAGGTGAAGGAGAAAGCTGAAGCACTGAGAGCCCCTTGTGCATTTGATAGGAATTTAATAGGTGAAGGAGAAAGCTGAAGCACTGAGAGCCCCTTGTGCATTTGATAGGAATTTAATAGGTGAAGGAGACAGCTGAAGCACTGAGAGCCCCTTGTGCATTTGATAGGAATTTAATAGGTGGAGGAGAAGGCTAAAGCACTGAGACCCCCATGTGCATTTGATAGGAATTTAATAGGTGGATGAGAAGGCTGAAGCACTGAGAGCCCCTTGTGCATTTGATAGGAATTTAATAGGTGAAGGAGAAGGCTAAAACTCTGAGACCCCATGTGCATTTGATAGGAATTTAATAGGTGGAGGAGAAGGCTAAAGCACTGAGACCCTCATGTGCATTTGATATGAATTTAATAGGTGAAGGAGAAAGCTGAAGCACTGAGAGCCCCTTGTGCATTTGATAGGAATTTAATAGGTGATGTAGAAAGCTGAAGCACTGAGAGCCCCCTGTGCATTTGATAGGAATTTAATAGGTGGAGGAGAAGGCTAAAGCACCGAGACCCCCATGTGCATTTGATAGGAATTTAATAGGTGAAGGAGAAAGCTGAACTACTGAGAGCCCCTTGTGCATTTGATAGGAATTTAATAGGTGAAGGAGAAAGCTGAAGCACTGAGAGCCCCTTGTGTATTTGATAGGAATTTAATAGGTGAAGGAGAAGGCTAAAGCACTGAGACCCCCATGTGCATTTGATAGGAATTTAATAGGTGAAGGAGAAAGCTGAAGCACTGAGAGCCCCTTGTGCATTTGAAAGGAATTTAATAGGTGAAGGAGAAAGCTGGAGCACTGAGAGCCCCTTGTGCATTTGATAGGAATTTAATAGGTGGAGGAGAAAGCTGAAACACTGAGACCCCCATGTGCATTTGATAGGAATTTAATAGGTGAAGGAGATAGTTGAAGCACTGAGACCCCCATGTGCATTTGATAGGAATGTAATAGGTGGAGGAGAAAGCTGAAGCACTGAGAGCCCCTCGTGCATTTGATAGGAATTTAATAGGTGAAGGAGAAGGCTAAAGCACTGAGACCCCCATGTGCATTTGATAGGAATTTAATAGGTGAAGAAGAAAGCTAAAACACTGAGACCCCCATGTGCATTTGATAGGAATTTAATAAGTGAAGGAGAAAGCTAAAGCACTGAGACCCCATGTGTATTTGATAGTAAGTTAATAGGTGGATGAGAAGGCTGAAGCACTGAGAGCCCCCTGTGCATTTGATAGGAATTTAATAGGTGAAGGAGAAGGCTAAAGCACTGAGACCCCCATGTGCATTTGATAGGAATTTAATAGGTGGAGGAGAAGTCTAAAGCACTGAGACCCCATGTGCATTTGATAGGAATTTAATAGGTGAAGGAGAACGCTGAAGCACTGAGAGCCCCTTGTGCATTTGATAGGAATTTAATAGGTGGAGGAGAAGGCTAAAGCACTGAGTCCCCCATGTGCATTTGATAGGAATTTAATAGGTGAAGGAGAAAGCTGACGCACTTAGGGCCCCTTGTGCAGTTGATATGAATTTAATAGGTGAAGGAGAAGGCTAAAGCACTGAGACCCCCATATGCATTTGATAGGAATTTAATAGGTGAAGGAGAAAGCTGAAGCACTGAGAGCCCCTTGTGCATTTGATAGGAATTTAATAGGTGAAGGAGAAAGCTGAAGCACTGAGAGCCCCTTGTGCATTTGATAGGAATTTAATAGGTGAAGGAGACAGCTGAAGCACTGAGAGCCCCTTGTGCATTTGATAGGAATTTAATAGGTGGAGGAGAAGGCTAAAGCACTGAGACCCCCATGTGCATTTGATAGGAATTTAATAGGTGGATGAGAAGGCTGAAGCACTGAGAGCCCCTTGTGCATTTGATAGGAATTTAATAGGTGAAGGAGAAAGCTGAAGCACTGAGAGCCCCTTGTGCATTTGATAGGAATTTAATAGGTGAAGGAGAAGGCTAAAACTCTGAGAGCCCCATGTGCATTTGATAGGAATTTAATAGGTGGAGGAGAAGGCTAAAGCACTGAGACCCTCATGTGCATTTGATAGGAATTTAATAGGTGAAGGAGAAAGCTGAAGCACTGAGAGCCCCTTGTGCATTTGATAGGAATTTAATAGGTGATGTAGAAAGCTGAAGCACTGAGAGCCCTCTGTGCATTTGATAGGAATTTAATAGGTGGAGGAGAAGGCTAAAGCACCGAGACCCCCATGTGCATTTGATAGGAATTTAATAGGTGAAGGAGAAAGCTGAACTACTGAGAGCCCCTTGTGCAATTGATAGGAATTTAATAGGTGAAGGAGAAAGCTGAAGCACTGAGAGCCCCTTGTGTATTTGATAGGAATTTAATAGGTGAAGGAGAAGGCTAAAGCACTGAGACCCCCATGTGCATTTGATAGGAATTTAATAGGTGGATGAGAAGGCTGAAGCACTGAGAGCCTCTTGTGCATTTGATAGGAATTTAATAGGTGAAGGAGAAAGCTGAAGCACTGAGAGCCCCTTGTGCATTTGATAGGAATTTAATAGGTGAAGGAGAAGGCTAAAGCACTGAGACCCCCATGTGCATTTGATAGGAATTTAATAGGTGGAGGAGAAGTCTAAAGCACTGAGACCCCATGTGCATTTGATAGGAATTTAATAGATGAAGGAGAACGCTGAAGCACTGAGAGCCCCTTGTGCATTTGATAGGAATTTAATAGGTGGAGGAGAAGGCTAAAGCACTGAGTCCCCCATGTGCATTTGATAGGAATTTAATAGGTGAAGGAGAAAGCTGACGCACTTAGGGCCCCTTGTGCATTTGATATGAATTTAATAGGTGAAGGAGAAGGCTAAAGCACTGAGACCCCCATATGCATTTGATAGGAATTTAATAGGTGAAGGAGAAAGCTGAAGCACTGAGAGCCCCTTGTGCATTTGATAGGAATTTAATAGGTGAAGGAGAAAGCTGAAGCACTGAGAGCCCCTTGTGCATTTGATAGGAATTTAATAGGTGAAGGAGACAGCTGAAGCACTGAGAGCCCCTTGTGCATTTGATAGGAATTTAATAGGTGGAGGAGAAGGCTAAAGCACTGAGACCCCCATGTTCATTTGATAGGAATTTAATAGGTGGATGAGAAGGCTGAAGCACTGAGAGCCCCTTGTGCATTTGATAGGAATTTAATAGGTGAAGAAGGCTAAAACTCTGAGACCCCATGTGCATTTGATAGGAATTTAATAGGTGGAGGAGAAGGCTAAAGCACTGAGACCCTCATGTGCATTTGATAGGAATTTAATAGGTGTAGGAGAAAGCTGAAGCACTGAGAGCCCCTTGTGCATTTGATAGGAATTGAATAGGTGAAGGAGAAGGCTAAAGCACTGGGACCCCCATGTGCATTTGATAGGAATTTAATAGGTGAAGGAGAACGCTGAAGCACTGAGAGCCCCTTGTGCATTTGATAGGAATTTAATAGGTGGAGGCGAAGGCTAAAGCACTGAGACCCTCATATGCATTTGATAGGTATTTAATAGGTGGAGGAGAAGGCTAAAGCACTGAGAGCCCCTTGTGCATTTGAAAGGAATTTAATAGGTGAAGGAGAAAGTTGAAGCACTGAGACCCCCATGTGCATTTGATAGGAATTTAATAGGTGAAGGAGAAAGCTGAAGCACTGAGAGCCCCTTGTGCATTTGATAGGAATTTAATAGGTGAAGGAGAAGGCTAAAGCACTAAGACCCCGATGTGCATTTGATAGGAATTTAATAGGTGAAGGAGAAAGCTAAAGCACTGAGACCCCCATATGCATTTGATAGGAAGTTAATAGGTGGATGAGAAGGCTGAAGCACTGAGAGCCCCCTGTGCATTTGATAGGAATTTAATAGGTGGATGAGAAGGCTGAAGCACTGAGAGCCCCTTGTGCATTTGATAGGTATTTAATAGGTGAAGGAGAAAGCTGAAGCACTGAGAGCCCCATGTGCATTTAATAGGAATTTAATTGGTGGAGGAGAAAGCTGAAGCACTGAGAGCCCCTTGTGCATTTGATAGGAATTTAATAGGTGAAGGAGAAGGCTAAATCACTGAGACCCCCATGTGCATTTGATAGGAATTTAATAGGTGGCGGAGAAGGCTAAAGCACTGAGACCCCCATGTGCATTTGATAGGAATTTAATAGGTGAAGGAGAAAGCTGAAGCACTGAGAGCCTCTTGTGCATTTCATAGAATTTAATAGGTGAAGGAGAAGGCTAAAGCACTGAGACCCCCATGCGCATTTGATAGGAATTTAATAGGTGGAGGAGAAGGCTGAAGCACTGAGAGCCCCTTGTGCATTTGATAGGAATTTAATAGGTGAAGGAGAAAGCTGAAGCACTGAGAGCCCCATGTGCATTTGATAGGAATTTAATAGGTGAAGGAGAAAGCTGAAGCACTGAGAGCCCCTTGTGCATTTGATAGGAATTTAATAGGTGAAGGAGAAAGCTGAAGCACTGAGAGCCCCTTGTGCATTTGATAGAAATGTAATAGGTGGAGGGCTAAAGCAGTGAGACCCCCATGTGCATTTGATAGGAATTTAATAGGTGGAGGAGAAGGCTAAAGCACTGAGACCCCCATGTGCATTTGATAGGAATTTAATAGGTGGAGGAGAAGGCTAAAGCACTGAGACCCCCATGTGCATTTGATAGGAATTTAATAGGTGAAGGAGAAAGCTGAACTACTGAGAGCCCCTTGTGTATTTGATAGGAATTTAATAGGTGAAGGAGAAGGCTAAAGCACTGAGACCCCCATGTGCATTTGATAGGAATTTAATAGGTGGATGAGAAGGCTGAAGCACTGAGAGCCCCTTGTGCATTTGATAGGAATTTAATAGGTGAAGGAGAAAGCTGAAGCACTGAGAGCCCCTTGTGCATTTGATAGGAATTTAATAGGTGAAGGAGAAAGCTGAAGCACTGAGACCCCCATGTGCATTTGATAGGAATTTAATAGGTGGAGGAGAAGGCTAAAGCACTGAGACCCCCATGTGCATTTGATAGGAATTTAATAGGTGAAGGAGAAAGCTGAAGCACTGAGAGCCCCTTGTGCATTTGATAGGAATTTAATAGGTGAAGGAGAAAGCTGAAGCACTGAGAGCCCCTTGTGCATTTGATAGGAATTTAATAGGTGAAGGAGAAGGCTAAAGCACTGAGAGCCCCATGTGCATTTGATAGGAATTTAATAGGTGGAGGAGAAGGCTAAAGCACTGAGACCCCATTAGCATTTGATAGGAATTTAATAGGTGAAGGAGAAAGCTGAAGCACTGAGAGCCCCTTGCGCATTTGATAGGAATTTAATAGGTGAAGGAGAAAGCTGAAGACTGAGAGCCCCTTGTGCATTTGATAGGAATTTAATAGGTGGAGGAGAAGGCTAAAGCACTGAGACCCCATGTGCATTTGATAGGAATTTAATAGGTGAAGGAGAAAGCTGAAGCACTGAGAGCCCCTTGTGCATTTGATAGGAATTTAATAGGTGAAGGAGAAAGCTGAAGCACTGAGAGCCCCTTGTGAATTTGATAGGAATTGAATAGGTGGAGGAGAAGGCTAAAGCACTGAGACCCCCATGTGCATTTGATAGGAATTTAATAGGTGAAGGGGAAAGCTGAAGCACTGAGAGCCCCTTGTGCATTTGATAGGAATTTAATAGGTGAAGGAGAAGGCTAAAGCACTGAGACCCCATGTGCATTTGATAGGAATTTAATAGGTGAAGGAGAAAGCTGAAGCACTGAGAGCCCCTTGTGCATTTGATAGGAATTTAATAGGTGGAGGAGAAAGCTGGAGCACTGAGAGCCCCTTGTGCATTTGATAGGAATTTAATAGGTGGAGGAGAAAGCTGAAGCACTGAGACCCCCATGTGCATTTGTTAGGAATTTAATAGGTGAAGGAGATAGTTGAAGCACTGAGACTCCCATGTGCATTTGATAGGAATGTAATAGGTGGAGGAGAAAGCTGAAGCACTGAGAGCCCCTTGTGCATTTGATAGGAATTTAATAGGTGAAGGAGAAGGCTAAAGCACTGAGACCCCCATGTGCATTTGATAGGAATTTAATAGGTGAAGAAGAAAGCTAAAGCACTGAGACCCCCATGTGCATTTGATAGGAATTTAATAAGTGAAGGAGAAAGCTAAAGCACTGAGACCCCATATGTATTTGATAGTAAGTTAATAGGTGGATGAGAAGGCTGAAGCACTGAGAGCCCCCTGTGCATTTGATAGGAATTTAATAGGTGAAGGAGAAGGCTAAAGCACTGAGACCCCCATGTGCATTTGATAGGAATTTAATAGGTGAAGGAGAAAGCTGAAGCACTGAGAGCCCCTTGTGCATTTGATAGGAATTTAATAGGTGGAGGAGAAAGCTGAAGCACTGAGAGCCCCTTGTGCATTTGATAGGAATTTAATAGGTGAAGGAGAAAGCTGAAGCACTGAGACCCCCATGTGCATTTGATAGGAATTTAATAGGTGGAGGAGAAAGCTGAAGCACTGAGAGCCCTTCGTGCATTTGATAGGAATTTAATAGGTGAAGGAGAAGGCTAAAGCACTGAGACCCCCATATGCATTTGATAGGAATTTAATAGGTGAAGGAGAAAGCTAAAGCACTGAGACCCCCATGTGCATTTGATAGGAATCTAATAGGTGAAGGAGAAGGCTAAATCACTGAGACCCCCATGTGCATTTGATAGGAATTTAATAGGTGGGGGAGAAGGCTAAAACACTGAGAGCCCCTTGTGCATTTGATAGGAATTTAATAGGTGAAGGAGAAAGCTGAAGCACTGACAGCCCCTTGTGCATTTGATAGGAATTTAATAGGTGAAGGAGAAGGCTAAAGCACTGAGACCCCCATGTGCATTTGATAGGAATTTAATAGGTGGAGGAGAAGGCTAAAACACTGAGACCCCCATATGCATTTGATAGGAATTTAATAGGTGAAGGAGAAAGCTGAAGCACAGACAGCCCCTTGTGCATTTGATAGGAATTTAATAGGTGAAGGAGAAAGCTGAAGCACTGAGAGCCCCTTGTGCATTTGATAGGTATTTAATAGGTGAAGGTGAAAGCTGAAGCACTGAGAGCCCCTTGTGAATTTGATAGAAATGTAATAGGTGGAGGGCTAAAGCAGTGAGACCCCCATGTGCATTTGATAGGAATTTAATAGGTGGAGGAGAAGGCTAAAGCAGTGAGACCCCCATGTGCATTTGATAGGAATTTAATAGGTGGAGGAGAAGGCTAAAGCACTGAGACCCCAATGTGTATTTGATAGGAATTTAATAGGTGAAGGAGAGAGCTGAAGCACTGAGAGCCCCTTGTGCATTTGATAGGAATTTAATATGTGAATGAGAAAGCTGAAGCAGTGAGAGCCCCTTGTGCATTTGATAGGAATTTAATAGGTGAAGGGGAAAGCTGAAGCACTGAGAGCCCCTTGTGCATTTGATAGGAATTTAATAGGTGAAGGAGAAGGCTAAAGCACTGAGACCCCCATGTGCATTTGATAGGAATTTAATAGGTGAAGGAGAAAGCTGAAGCACTGAGAGCCCCTTGTGCATTTGATAGGAATTTAATAGGTGGAGGAGAAAGCTGGAGCACTGAGAGCCCCTTGTGCATTTGATAGGAATTTAATAGGTGGAGGAGAAAGCTGAAGCACTGAGACCCCCATGTGCATTTGATAGGAATTTAATAGGTGAAGGAGATAGTTGAAGCACTGAGACCCCCATGTGCATTTGATAGGAATGTAATAGGTGGAGGAGAAAGCTGAAGCACTGAGACCCCCATGTGCATTTGATAGGAATTTAATAGGTGAAGAAGAAAGCTAAAGCACTGAGACCCCCATGTGCATTTGATAGGAATTTAATAAGTGAAGGAGAAAGCTAAAGCACTGAGACCCCATGTGTATTTGATAGTAAGTTAATAGGTGGATGAGAAGGCTGAAGCACTGAGAGCCCCCTGTGCATTTGATAGGAATTTAATAGGTGAAGGAGAAGGCTAAAGCACTGAGACCCCATGTGCATTTGATAGGAATTTAATAGGTGAAGGAGAAAGCTGAAGCACTGAGAGCCCCTTGTGCATTTGATAGGAATTTAATAGGTGGAGGAGAAAGCTGAAGCACTGAGAGCCCCTTGTGCATTTGATAGGAATTTAATAGGTGAAGGAGAAAGCTGAAGCACTGAGACCCCCATGTGCATTTGATAGGAATTTAATAGGTGGAGGAGAAAGCTGAAGCACTGAGAGCCCTTCGTGCATTTGATAGGAATTTAATAGGTGAAGGAGAAGGCTAAAGCACTGAGACCCCCATATGCATTTGATAGGAATTTAATAGGTGAAGGAGAAAGCTAAAGCACTGAGACCCCCATGTGCATTTGATAGGAATCTAATAGGTGAAGGAGAAGGCTAAATCACTGAGACCCCCATGTGCATTTGATAGGAATTTAATAGGTGGGGGAGAAGGCTAAAACACTGAGAGCCCCTTGTGCATTTGATAGGAATTTAATAGGTGAAGGAGAAAGCTGAAGCACTAACAGCCCCTTGTGCATTTGATAGGAATTTAATAGGTGAAGGAGAAGGCTAAAGCACTGAGACCCCCATGTGCATTTGATAGGAATTTAATAGGTGGAGGAGAAGGCTAAAACACTGAGACCCCCATATGCATTTGATAGGAATTTAATAGGTGAAGGAGAAAGCTGAAGCACTGACAGCCCCTTGTGCATTTGATAGGAATTTAATAGGTGAAGGAGAAAGCTGAAGCACTGAGAGCCCCTTGTGCATTTGATAGGTATTTAATAGGTGAAGGTGAAAGCTGAAGCACTGAGAGCCCCTTGTGAATTTGATAGAAATGTAATAGGTGGAGGGCTAAAGCAGTGAGACCCCCATGTGCATTTGATAGGAATTTAATAGGTGGAGGAGAAGGCTAAAGCACTGAGACCCCCATGTCCATTTGATAGGAATTTAATAGGTGGAGGAGAAGGTTAAAGCACTGAGACCCCAATGTGTATTTGATAGGAATTTAATAGGTGAAGGAGAGAGCTGAAGCACTGAGAGCCCCTTGTGCATTTGATAGGAATTTAATATGTGAATGAGAAAGCTGAAGCAGTGAGAGCCCCTTGTGCATTTGATAGGAATTTAATAGGTGAAGGAGAAAGCTGAAGCACTGAGAGCCCCTTGTGCATTTGATAGGAATTTAATAGGTGAAGGAGAAGGCTAAAGCACTGAGACCCCCATGTGCATTTGATAGGAATTTAATAGGTGAAGGAGAAAGCTGAAGCACTGAGAGCCCCTTGTGCATTTGATAGGAATTTAATAGGTGAAGGAGAAAGCTGAAGCACTGAGAGCCTCTTTTGCATTTGATAGGAATTTAATTGGTGAAGGAGAAGGCTAAAGCACTGAGACCCCATGGGCATTTGATAGGAATTTAATAGGTGGATGAGAAGGCTGAAGCACTGAGAGCCCCTTGTGCATTTGATAGGTATTTAATAGGTGAAGGAGAAAGCTGAAGCACTGAGACCCCCATGTGCATTTAATAGAAATGTAATAGGTGGAGGAGAAAGCTGAAGCACTGAGAGCCCCTTGTGCATTTGATAGGAATTTAATAGGTGAAGGAGAAGACTAAATCACTGAGACCCCCATGTGCATTTGATAGGAATTTAATAGGTGGGGGAGAAGGCTAAAACACTGAGACCCCCATGTGCATTTGATAGGAATTTAATAGGCAAAGGAGAAAGCTGAAGCTCTGACAGCCCCTTGTGCATTTGATAGGGATTTAATAGGTGAAGGAGAAACCTGAAGCACTGAGACCCCATGTGCATTTGATAGGAATTTAATAGGGGAAGGAGAAAGCTGAACCACTGAGAGCCCCTTGTGCATTTGATAGGAATTTAATAGGTGAAGGAGAAAGCTGAAGCACTGAGAGCCGCTTGTGCATTTGATAGAAATGTAATAGGTGGAGGGCTAAAACAGTGAGACCCCCATGTGCATTTGATAGGAATTTAATAGGTGGAGGAGAAGATTAAAGCACTGAGACCCCCATGTGCATTTGATAGGAATTTAATAGGTGGAGGAGAAGGCTAAAGCACTGAGAACCCCATGTGCATTTCATAGGAATTTAATAGATGAAGGAGAAAGCTGAAGCACTGAGAGCCCCTTGTGCATTTCATAGGAATTTAATAGGTGAAGAGAAAGCTGAAGCACTGAGAGCCCCTTGTGCATTTGATAGGAATTTAATAGGTGAAGGAGAAAGCTGAAACACTGAGAGCCATCGTGCATTTGATAGGAATTTAATAGGTGAAGGAGAAAGCTGAAGCACTGAGAGCCCCTTGTGCATTTGATAGGAATTTAATAGGTGAAGGAGACAGCTGAAGCACTGAGAGCCCCTTGTGCATTTGATAGGAATTTAATAGGTGAAGGAGAAGGCTAAATCACTGAGACCCCCATGTGCATTTGATAGGAATTTAATAGGTGGAGGAGAAGGCTAAAGCACTGAGACCCCATGTGCATTTGATAGGAATTTAATAGGTGGAGGAGAAGGCTAAAGCACTGAGACCCCCATGTGCATTTAATAGGAATTTAATAGGTGAAGGAGAAAGCTGAAGCACTGAGAGCCCCTTGTGCATTTGATAGATTTTAATAGGTGAAGGAGAAGGCTAAAGCACTGAGACCCCATGTGCATTTGATAGGAATTTAATAGGTGGAGGAGAAGGCTGAAGCACTGAGAGCCCCTTGTGCATTTGATAGGAATTTAATAGGTGAAGGAGAAAGCTGAAGCACTGAGAGCCCCATGTGAATTTGATAGGAATTTAATAGGTGAAGGAGAAGGCTAAAGCACTAAGACCCCGATGTGCATTTGATAGGAATTTAATAGGTGAAGGAGAAAGCTGAAGCACTGGGAGCCCCTTGTGAATTTGATAGGAATTTAATAGGTGAAGGAGAAAGCTGAAGCACTGAGAGCCCTTGTGCATTTGATAGGAATTTAATAGGTGGAGGAGAAGGCTAAAACACTGAGAGCCCCTTGTGCATTTGATAGGAATTTAATAGGTGAAGGAGAAGGCTAAAGCACTGAGACGCCATGTGCATTTGATACAAATTTAATAGGTGAAGGAGAAAGCTGGAGCACTGAGAGCCCCTTGTGCATTTGATAGGAATTTAATAGGTGGAGGAGAAAGCTGAAGCACTGAGACCCCCATGTGCATTTGATAGGAATTTAATAGGTGAAGGAGAAAGCTGAAGCACTGAGACCCCCATGTGCATTTGATAGGAATTTAATAGGTGGAGGAGAAAGCTGAAGCACTGAGAGCCCCTTGTGCATTTGATAGGAATTTAATAGGTGAAGGAGAAGGCTAAAGCACTAAGACCCCGATGTGCATTTGATAGGAATTTAATAGGTGAAGGAGAAAGCTAAAGCACTGAGACCCCCATAGGCATTTGATAGGAATTTAATAGGTGGATGAGAAGGCTGAAGCACTGAGAGCCCCTTGTGCATTTGATAGGTATTTAATAGGTGAAGGAGAAAGCTGAAGCACTGAGAGCCCCATGTGCATTTAATAGGAATTTAATTGGTGGAGGAGAAAGCTGAAGCACTGAGAGCCCCTTGTGCATTTGATAGGAATTTAATAGGTGAAGGAGAAGGCTAAATCACTGAGACCCCCATGTGCATTTGATAGGAATTTAATAGGTGGAGGAGAAGGCGAAAGCACTGAGACCCCCATGTGCATTTGATAGGAATTTAATAGGTGAAGGAGAAAGCTGAAGCACTGAGAGCCCCTTGTGCATTTCATAGAATTTAATAGGTGAAGGAGAAGGCTAAAGCACTGAGACCCCCATGCGCATTTGATAGGAATTTAATAGGTGGAGGAGAAGGCTGAAGCACTGAGAGCCCCTTGTGCATTTGATAGGAATTTAATAGGTGAAGGAGAAAGCTGAAGCACTGAGACCCCCATGTGCATTTAATAGAAATGTAATAGGTGGAGGAGAAAGCTGAAGCACTGAGAGCCCCTTGTGCATTTGATAGGAATTTAATAGGTGAAGGAGAAGGCTAAATCACTGAGACCCCCATGTGCATTTGATAGGAATTTAATAGGTGGGGGAGAAGGCTAAAACACTGAGACCCCCATGTGCATTTGATAGGAATTTAATAGGCAAAGGAGAAAGCTGAAGCACTGACAGCCCCTTGTGCATTTGATAGGGATTTAATAGGTGAAGGAGAAACCTGAAGCACTGAGACCCCATGTGCATTTGATAGGAATTTAATAGGGCAAGGAGAAAGCTGAACCACTGAGAGCCCCTTGTGCATTTGATAGGAATTTAATAGGTGAAGGAGAAAGCTGAAGCACTGAGAGCCGCTTGTGCATTTGATAGAAATGTAATAGGTGGAGGGCTAAAGCAGTGAGACCCCCATGTGCATTTGATAGGAATTTAATAGGTGGAGGAGAAGATTAAAGCACTGAGACCCCCATGTGCATTTGATAGGAATTTAATAGGTGGAGGAGAAGGCTAAAGCACTGAGAACCCCATGTGCATTTCATAGGAATTTAATAGATGAAGGAGAAAGCTGAAGCACTGAGAGCCCCTTGTGCATTTCATAGGAATTTAATAGGTGAAGAGAAAGCTGAAGCACTGAGAGCCCCTTGTGCATTTGATAGGAATTTAATAGGTGAAGGAGAAAGCTGAAGCACTGAGAGCCATCGTGCATTTGATAGGAATTTAATAGGTGAAGGAGAAAGCTGAAGCACTGAGAGCCCCTTGTGCATTTGATAGGAATTTAATAGGTGAAGGAGAAAGCTGAAGCACTGAGAGCCCCTTGTGCATTTGATAGGAATTTAATAGGTGAAGGAGACAGCTGAAGCACTGAGAGCCCCTTGTGCATTTGATAGGAATTTAATAGGTGAAGGAGAAGGCTAAATCACTGAGACCCCCATGTGCATTTGATAGGAATTTAATAGGTGGAGGAGAAGGCTAAAGCACTGAGACCCCATGTGCATTTGATAGGAATTTAATAGGTGGAGGAGAAGGCTAAAGCACTGAGACCCCCATGTGCATTTAATAGGAATTTAATAGGTGAAGGAGAAAGCTGAAGCACTGAGAGCCCCTTGTGCATTTGATAGATTTTAATAGGTGAAGGAGAAGGCTAAAGCACTGAGACCCCCATGTGCATTTGATAGGAATTTAATAGGTGGAGGAGAAGGCTGAAGCACTGAGAGCCCCTTGTGCATTTGATAGGAATTTAATAGGTGAAGGAGAAAGCTGAAGCACTGAGAGCCCCATGTGAATTTGATAGGAATTTAATAGGTGAAGGAGAAGGCTAAAGCACTAAGACCCCGATGTGCATTTGATAGGAATTTAATAGGTGAAGGAGAAAGCTGAAGCACTGGGAGCCCCTTGTGAATTTGATAGGAATTTAATAGGTGAAGGAGAAAGCTGAAGCACTGAGAGCCCCTTGTGCATTTGATAGGAATTTAATAGGTGAAGGAGAAAGCTGAAGCACTGAGAGCCCCTTGTGCATTTGATAGGAATTTAATAGGTGAAGGAGACAGCTCAAGCACTGAGAGCCCCTTGTGCATTTCATAGGAATTTAATAGGTGGAGGAGAAGGCTAAAACACTGAGAGCCCCTTGTGCATTTGATAGGAATTTAATAGGTGAAGGAGAAGGCTAAAGCACTGAGACGCCATGTGCATTTGATACAAATTTAATAGGTGAAGCAGAAAGCTGAAGCACTGAGAGCCCCTTGTGCATTTGATAGGAATTTAATAGGTGAAGGAGAAGGCTAAAGCACTAAGACCCCGATGTGCATTTGATAGGAATTTAATAGGTGAAGGAGAAAGCTAAAGCACTGAGACCCCCATATGCATTTGATAGGAATTTAATAGGTGGATGAGAAGGCTGAAGCACTGAGAGCCCCTTGTGCATTTGATAGGTATTTAATAGGTGAAGGAGAAAGCTGAAGCACTGAGAGCCCCATGTGCATTTAATAGGAATTTAATAGGTGGAGGAGAAGGCTGAAGCACTGAGAGCCCCTTGTGCATTTGATAGGAATTCAATAGGTGAAGGAGAAAGCTGAAGCACTGAGAGCCCCATGTGCATTTGATAGGAATGTAATAGGTGAAGGAATGTAATAGGTGAAGGAGAAAGCTGAAGCACTGAGAGCCCCTTGTGCATTTGATAGGAATTTAATAGGTGAAGGAGAAAGCTGAAGCACTGAGAGCCCCTTGTGCATTTGATAGAAATTTAATAGGTGTAGGGCTAAAGCAGTGAGACCCCCATGTGCATTTGATAGGAATTTAATAGGTGGAGGAGAAGGCTAAAGCACTGAGACCCCCATGTGCATTTGAAAGGAATTTAATAGGTGGAGGAGAAGGCTAAAGCACTGAGACCCCCATGTGCATTTGATAGGAATTTAATAGGTGGATGATAAGACTGAAGCACTGAGAGCCCCTTGTGCATTTGATAGGAATTTAATAGGTGAAGGAGAAAGCTGAAGCACTGAGAGCCCCTTGTGCATTTGATAGGAATTTAATAGGTGAAGGAGAAGGCTAAAACTCTGAGACCCCCATGTGCATTTGATAGGAATTTAATAGGTGGAGGAGAAGGCTAAAGCACTGAGACCCTCATGTGCATTTCATAGGAATTTAATAGGTGAAGGAGAAAGCTGAAGCACTTAGAGCCCCTTTGATAGGAATTGAATAGGTGAAGGAGAAGGCTAAAGCACTGGGACCCCCATGTGCATTTGATAGGAATTTAATAGGTGGAGGAGAAGTCTAAAGCACTGAGACCCCCATGTGCATTTGATAGGAATTTAATAGGTGAAGGAGAAAGCTGAAGCACTGAGAGCCCCTTGTGCATTTGATAGAAATGTAATAGGTGTAGGGCTAAAGCACTGAGAGCCCCTTGTGCATTTGATAGGAATTTAATAGGTGGAGGCGAAGGCTAAAGCACTGAGACCCTCATATGCATTTGATAGGTATTTAATAGGTGGAGGAGAAGGCTAAAGCACTGAGAGCCCCTTGTGCATTTGAAAGGAATTTAATAGGTGAAGGAGAAAGTTGAAGCACTGAGACCCCCATGTGCATTTGATAGGAATTTAATAGGTGAAGGAGAAAGCTGAAGCACTGAGAGCCCCTTGTGCATTTGATAGGAATTTAATAGGTGAAGGAGAAGGCTAAAGCACTGAGACCCCCATGTGCATTTGATAGGAATTTAATAGGTGAAGGAGAAAGCTGAAGCACTGAGAGCCCCTTGTGCATTTGATAGGAATTTAATAGGTGATGTAGAAAGCTGAAGCACTGAGAGCCCCCTGTGCATTTGATAGGAATTTAATAGGTGGAGGAGAAGGCTAAAGCACCGAGACCCCCATGTGCATTTGATAGGAATTTAATAGGTGAAGGAGAAAGCTGAACTACTGAGAGCCCCTTGTGCATTTGATAGGAATTTAATAGGTGAAGGAGAAAGCTGAAGCACTGAGAGCCCCTTGTGTATTTGATAGGAATTTAATAGGTGAAGGAGAAGGCTAAAGCACTGAGACCCCCATGTGCATTTGATAGGAATTTAATAGGTGGATGAGAAGGCTGAAGCACTGAGAGCCTCTTGTGCATTTGATAGGAATTTAATAGGTGAAGGAGAAAGCTGAAGCACTGAGAGCCCCTTGTGCATTTGATAGGAATTTAATAGGTGAAGGAGAAGGCTAAAGCACTGAGACCCCCATGTGCATTTGATAGGAATTTAATAGGTGGAGGAGAAGTCTAAAGCACTGAGACCCCATGTGCATTTGATAGGAATTTAATAGGTGAAGGAGAACGCTGAAGCACTGAGAGACCCCTGTGCATTTGATAGGAATTTAATAGGTGGAGGAGAAGGCTAAAGCACCGAGACCCCCATGTGCATTTGATAGGAATTTAATAGGTGAAGGAGAAAGCTGAACTACTGAGAGCCCCTTGTGCATTTGATAGGAATTTAATAGGTGAAGGAGAAAGCTGAAGCACTGAGAGCCCCTTGTGTATTTGATAGGAATTTAATAGGTGGAGGAGAAGTCTAAAGCACTGAGACCCCATGTGCATTTGATAGGAATTTAATAGGTGAAGGAGAACGCTGAAGCACTGAGAGCCCCTTGTGCATTTGATAGGAATTTAATAGGTGGAGGAGAAGGCTAAAGCACTGAGTCCCCCATGTGCATTTGATAGGAATTTAATAGGTGAAGGAGAAAGCTGAAGCACTTAGGGCCCCTTGTGCATTTGATATGAATTTAATAGGTGAAGGAGAAAGCTGGAGCACTGAGAGCCCCTTGTGCATTTGATAGGAATTTAATAGGTGAAGGAGAAAGCTGAAGCACTGAGAGCCCCTTTTGTATTTGATAGGAATTTAATAGGTGAAGGAGAAGGCTAAAGCACTGAGACCCCCATGTGCATTTGATAGGAATTTAATAGGTGGATGAGAAGGCTGAAGCACTGAGAGCCTCTTGTGCATTTGATAGGAATTTAATAGGTGAAGGAGAAAGCTGAAGCACTGAGAGCCCCTTGTGCATTTGATAGGAATTTAATAGGTGAAGGAGAAGGCTAAAGCACTGAGACCCCCATGTGCATTTGATAGGAATTTAATAGGTGGAGGAGAAGTCTAAAGCACTGAGACCCCATGTGCATTTGATAGGAATTTAATAGGTGAAGGAGAACGCTGAAGCACTGAGAGCCCCTTGTGCATTTGATAGGAATTTAATAGGTGAAAGAGAAAGCTGAAGCACTTAGGGCCCCTTGTGCATTTGATATGAATTTAATAGGTGAAGGAGAAGGCTAAAGCACTGAGACCCCATATGCATTTGATAGGAATTTAATAGGTGAAGGAGAAAGCTGAAGCACTGAGAGCCCCTTGTGCATTTGATAGGAATTTAATAGGTGAAGGAGACAGCTGAAGCACTGAGAGCCCCTTGTGCATTTGATAGAAATTTAATAGGTGGAGGAGAAGGCTAAAGCACTGAGACCCCCATGTGCATTTGATAGGAATTTAATAGGTGGATGAGAAGGCTGAAGCACTGAGAGCCCCTTGTGCATTTGATAGGAATTTAATAGGTGAAGGAGAAAGCTGAAGCACTGAGAGCCCCATGTGCATTTGATAGGAATTTAGTAGGTGAAGGAGAAGGCTAAAACTCTGAGACCCCCATGTGCATTTGATAGGAATTTAATAGGTGGAGGAGAAGGCTAAAGCACTGAGACCCTCATGTGCATTTGATAGGAATTTAATAGGTGTAGGAGAAAGCTGAAGCACTGAGAGCCCCTTGTGCATTTGATAGGAATTGAATAGGTGAAGGAGAAGGCTAAAGCACTGGGACCCCCATGTGCATTTGATAGGAATTTAATAGGTGGAGGAGAAGTCTAAAGCACTGAGACCCCCATGTGTATTTGATAGGAATTTAATAGGTGAAGGAGAATGCTGAAGCACTGAGAGCCCCTTGTGCATTTGATAGGAATTTAATAGGTGGAGGCGAAGGCTAAAGCACTGAGACCCTCATATGCATTTGATAGGTATTTAATAGGTGGAGGAGAAGGCTAAAGCCCTGAGAGCCCCTTGTGCATTTGAAAGGAATTTAATAGGTGCAGGAGAAAGTTGAAGCACTGAGACCCCCATGTGCATTTGATAGGAATTTAATAGGTGAAGGAGAAAGCTGAAGCACTGAGAGCCCCTTGTGCATTTGATAGGAATTTAATAGGTGAAGGAGAAGGCTAAAGCACTAAGACCCCGATGTGCATTTGATAGGAATTTAATAGGTGAAGGAGAAAGCTAAAGCACTGAGACCCCCATATGCATTTGATAGGAAGTTAATAGGTGGATGAGCAGGCTGAAGCACTGAGAGCCCCCTGTGCATTTGATAGGAATTTAATAGGTGAAGGAGAAGGGTAAAGCACTGAGACCCCCATGTGCATTTGATAGGAATTTAATAGGTGGATGAGAAGGCTGAAGCACTGAGAGCCCCTTGTGCATTTGATAGGTATTTAATAGGTGAAGGAGAAAGCTGAAGCACTGAGAGCCCCATGTGCATTTAATAGGGATTTAATTGGTGGAGGAGAAAGCTGAAGCACTGAGAGCCCCTTGTGCATTTGATAGGAATTTAATAGGTGAAGGAGAAGGCTAAATCACTGAGACCCCCATGTGCATTTGATAGGAATTTAATAGGTGGAGGAGAAGGCTAAAGCACTGAGACCCCCATGTGCATTTGATAGTAATTTAATAGGTGAAGGAGAAAGCTGAAGCACTGAGAGCCCCTTGTGCATTTCATAGAATTTAATAGGTGAAGGAGAAGGCTAAAGCACTGAGACCCCCATGCGCATTTGATAGGAATTTAATAGGTGGAGGAGAAGGCTGAAGCACTGAGAGCCCCTTGTGCATTTGATAGGAATTTAATAGGTGAAGGAGAAAGCTGAAGCACTGAGAGCCCCATGTGCATTTGATAGGAATTTAATAGGTGAAGGAGAGAGCTGAAGCACTGAGAGCCCCTTGTGCATTTGATAGAAATTTAATAGGTGGAGGGCTAAAGCAGTGAGACTCCCATGTGCATTTGATAGGAATTTAATAGGTGGAGGAGAAGGCTAAAGCACTGAGACCCCCATGTGCATTTGATAGGAATTTAATAGGTGGAGGAGAAGGCTAAAGCACTGAGACCCCCATGTGCATTTGATAGGAATTTAATAGGTGAAGGAGAACGCTGAAGCACTGAGAGACCCCTGTGCATTTGATAGGAATTTAATAGGTGGAGGAGAAGGCTAAAGCACCGAGACCCCCATGTGCATTTGATAGGAATTTAATAGGTGAAGGAGAAGGCTAAAGCACCGAGACCCCCATGTGCATTTGATAGGAATTTAATAGGTGAAGGAGAAAGCTGAACTACTGAGAGCCCCTTGTGCATTTGATAGGAATTTAATAGGTGAAGGAGAAAGCTGAAGCACTGAGAGCCCCTTGTGTATTTGATAGGAATTTAATAGGTGGAGGAGAAGTCTAAAGCACTGAGACCCCATGTGCATTTGATAGGAATTTAATAGGTGAAGGAGAACGCTGAAGCACTGAGAGCCCCTTGTGCATTTGATAGGAATTTAATAGGTGGAGGAGAAGGCTAAAGCACTGAGTCCCCCATGTGCATTTGATAGGAATTTAATAGGTGAAGGAGAAAGCTGAAGCACTTAGGGCCCCTTGTGCATTTGATATGAATTTAATAGGTGAAGGAGAAAGCTGGAGCACTGAGAGCCCCTTGTGCATTTGATAGGAATTTAATAGGTGAAGGAGAAAGCTGAAGCACTGAGAGCCCCTTGTGTATTTGATAGGAATTTAATAGGTGAAGGAGAAGGCTAAAGCACTGAGACCCCCATGTGCATTTGATAGGAATTTAATAGGTGGATGAGAAGGCTGAAGCACTGAGAGCCTCTTGTGCATTTGATAGGAATTTAATAGGTGAAGGAGAAAGCTGAAGCACTGAGAGCCCCTTGTGCATTTGATAGGAATTTAATAGGTGAAGGAGAAGGCTAAAGCACTGAGACCCCCATGTGCATTTGATAGGAATTTAATAGGTGGAGGAGAAGTCTAAAGCACTGAGACCCCATGTGCATTTGATAGGAATTTAATAGGTGAAGGAGAACGCTGAAGCACTGAGAGCCCCTTGTGCATTTGATAGGAATTTAATAGGTGAAAGAGAAAGCTGAAGCACTTAGGGCCCCTTGTGCATTTGATATGAATTTAATAGGTGAAGGAGAAGGCTAAAGCACTGAGACCCCCATATGCATTTGATAGGAATTTAATAGGTGAAGGAGAAAGCTGAAGCACTGAGAGCCCCTTGTGCATTTGATAGGAATTTAATAGGTGAAGGAGACAGCTGAAGCACTGAGAGCCCCTTGTGCATTTGATAGAAATTTAATACGTGGAGGAGAAGGCTAAAGCACTGAGACCCCCATGTGCATTTGATAGGAATTTATTAGGTGGATGAGAAGGCTGAAGCACTGAGAGCCCCTTGTGCATTTGATAGGAATTTAATAGGTGAAGGAGAAAGCTGAAGCACTGAGAGCCCCATGTGCATTTGATAGGAATTTAGTAGGTGAAGGAGAAGGCTAAAACTCTGAGACCCCCATGTGCATTTGATAGGAATTTAATAGGTGGAGGAGAAGGCTAAAGCACTGAGACCCTCATGTGCATTTGATAGGAATTTAATAGGTGTAGGAGAAAGCTGAAGCACTGAGAGCCCCTTGTGCATTTGATAGGAATTGAATAGGTGAAGGAGAAAGCTGAAGCACTGAGAGCCCCTTGTGCATTTGATAGGAATTTATTAGTTGGAGGAGAAGGCTAAAGCAGTGAGACCCCCATTGCATTTGATAGGAATTTAATAGGTGAACGAGAAAGCTGAAGCACTGAGAGCCCCTTGTGCATTTGATAGGAATTGAATAGGTGAAGGAGAAGGCTAAAGCACTGGGACCCCCATGTGCATTTGATAGGAATTTAATAGGTGGAGGAGAAGTCTAAAGCACTGAGAGCCCCTTGTGCATTTGATAGGAATTGAATAGGTGAAGGAGAAGGCTAAAGCACTGGGACCCCCATGTGCATTTGATAGGAATTTAATAGGTGGAGGAGAAGTCTAAAGCACTGAGACCCCCATGTGTATTTGATAGGAATTTAATAGGTGAAGGAGAACGCTGAAGCACTGAGAGCCCCTTGTGCATTTGATAGGAATTTAATAGGTGGAGGCGAAGGCTAAAGCACTGAGACCCTCATATGCATTTGATAGGTATTTAATAGGTGGAGGAGAAGGCTAAAGCACTGAGAGCCCCTTGTGCATTTGAAAGGAATTTAATAGGTGAAGGAGAAAGTTGAAGCACTGAGACCCCCATGTGCATTTGATAGGAATTTAATAGGTGAAGGAGAAAGCTGAAGCACTGAGAGCCCCTTGTGCATTTGATAGGAATTTAATAGGTGAAGGAGAAGGCTAAAGCACTGAGACCCCCATGTGCATTTGATAGGAATTTAATAGGTGAAGGAGAAAGCTGAAGCACTGAGAGCCCCTTGTGCATTTGATAGCAATTTAATAGGTGGAGGAGAAGGCTAAAGCACTGAGACCCCCATGTGCATTTGATAGGAATTTAATAGGTGAAGGAGAAAGCTGAAGCACTGAGAGCCCCTTGTGCATTTGATAGGAATTTAATAGGTGAAGGAGAAGGCTAAAGCACTGAGACCCCCATGTGCATTTGATAGGAATTTAACAGGTGAAGGAGAAAGCTGAAGCACTGAGAGCCCCTTGTGCATTTGATAGGAATTTCATAGGTGATGTAGAAAGCTGAAGCACTGAGAACCCCCTGTGCATTTGATAGGAATTTAATAGGTGGAGGAGAAGGCTAAAGCACTGAGACCCCCATGTGCATTTGATAGGAATTTAATAGGTGAAGGAGAAAGCTGAAGCACTGAGAGCCCCTTGTGCATTTGATAGGAATTTAATAGGTGGAGGAGAAGGCTGAAGCACTGAGAGTCCGTGTGCATTTGATAGGAATTTAATAGGTGGAGGAGAAGGCTGAAGCACTGAGAGTCCATGTGCATTTGATAGGAATTTAATAGGTGAAGGAGAAAGCTGAAGCACTGAGAGCCCCTTGTGCATTTGATAGGAATTTATTAGTTGGAGGAGAAGGCTAAAGCAGTGAGACCCCCATTGCATTTGATAGGAATTTAATAGGTGAAAGAGAAAGCTGAAGCACTGAGAGCCCCTTGTGCATTTGATAGGAATTTAATAGGTGAAGGAGAAAGCTGAATCACTGAGAGCCCCTTGTGCATTTAATAGGTATAGAAGAAGGCTAAAGCACTGAGAAATCCACATGTATTTTGTAGGTGGGGGAGAAGGCCAACCCACTGAAACTCCATGTGTATTTAATAGCATATCAGAAGAGTAAAGAACCGTATGTGCCCTGTCTCAGCACAGAAGAGGGCCTTAGTAGTGACAAGCACATGATATTTACTAGGCATAGGAGAAGGCCAGGACACTGAAACCACTGCAGGAATTTATTGATATGGGAAATGCACATTAATCTAACATGTCTGAATCCACTGTTGGACCTAAAGCAAGGGTTGCAACCTTTGGCTCTAAAGATGTTTCAGATTACAATTCCCATGACATCTGGCTATTGACTATGTTGGTTAAGGATGATGGGAGTTGTAATATGTAAGTGATTTCAATCCAGCACTCCAACTAAGTCAATTCCTAGTATGGGATGCCCAATGGAAACCCTTATTTATATATTTTTATGTCAAAAGTTCGTTTAATTCTGGATGATGTACTCTTATATAACGCCCCTCTCTTTGAATTCCACCGGTCTCACTGAACCAAGAAATAGGTTTGTTTTGCAAATTAAAAGATTTATTTGAAGAATTGAACAATATATAAATTACACTTTTATGAATATGAATAATATCTGAATATCACACTTCATGAATATTTATGCAATGATCAGCAATGGATAATATTACAATATCAACAATCTCTTTAATCAATTGGGAGTAGGAATAGGAAGAATAGTGTAGCACAGAATAACTTTGTGTGGGTTCAAGGAAATGCAATGATAGGAAAGAATGCAACACAGAAATAAACTTGATATGAATTCAGCCAAAAGACAATATGATCACTCTTTCCCCTGTTACTACTCACTCCCCCAACATGCAATATGAAGATATGGAATGAGGGCACACAGTTATCAGGAATAACAATCAACAATGCAGTTCAATCCCACTTCCCCCAGCAAGCAGAGAAAAACAGGGCTGATTTTAAACAGGTCAATTGCTTTTAAATGTGGCTTGAATTGAATGGGAAAAGTGCTTAAAATGATTTTAATTCGCTAAATGGGATTCAGAACTAGTGAGAGTGGCTTGGGATAGGTTCAAGTCAACACTAGCAATGATTAGAGAATGATTAGCAGATTGAAAACGAAATTCAGAAGTGGAAATCAAGAAATAGCTATTTTTACATGTGGTGAAATTGAGCCAAATGCGAAATCGCTGCAGGAAACGTGATTACGGAAAAACTATAATGAACTGGAATTTGAGTTCTTTTGAAAGCTGAGAATGTTAGCTTCAAAACGACATTTAAATTTTGTTTCTAGGACGCACGGTTCAAAAGCTACAGAGGTTTTTGCGAAGGTAGATTTTTCAGAAACAGAGTCAAGTTTCAAAATGAAAGATGCGCTTTAAAGATTAAGAACCAAGATGGACTTATACTAAGGGGCTGTGAAAGTACAAGATACCCAACGAGACAACCACCAGAACAGGGCGTCTTCCACTCTAATTGCTGTGCACCAGGACACTTGACTTTCTTCAGAAAATATAAGCGCACAGATGATGATCGCTACAATTATCACAGACTATATAATGAGAAGAATTCAGGATGGACACAAGATTCTATAATGCAGTTCTGGATAGGTTGAAATGGATTGAATAGGATTACTTTAAACTAAGAGATGACTATGGACATTTCTATACTAAATACTCACTCCTATGGCTTTGGAATGGAATGGGCCCGTCAAAGATCTGGTCAAGGTTTTGGACTTCACTCGCCACCAGACAGCATCAGGGCACCGGGACTCTGCTCTCAGCAAGGCACTCTGGTCTGCGCGGCCTCTTGGACTCGATCTGATGGGTTGTTTCTGGGTACAGCTCTGCTCAATGGGTCTGGATCTAGGTTCTAGCACGAGGTTCTTAGCTAGAACAGCAAAACAGCTCAGCTAGGCTGTTAGGCTGTTGGATTTTGTGGTGCCCCTTAGAAGTTTAGGGGTTAAAATCAGGTTTGCAAGGTTTTTAAAGGCCTTCTGAAAACGGTTCAGCTTTTTGGAATAGGCCTCTGCTTCAGGGTTCTAGAATCTGGTTCTGGACAGTGTGTCATCATGTGTCAGATTGATGCTGCCATTTACAACCAAGGGAAGAACCTCCCCTTTGCTTTTACCCAGAAAATCTATTTTTCCCAAAAAACATATTTCCAATATACACAACTTGTTAATATTACATATGCACATCACAGATTAATAAAGGCACGTCTCTGTTCAAGTCCCATGTTCTTATGAGTTTCGGTTCACAAATGACCGTTTTTTCGCGCTTTTGGTTGGTTACACATTTTCGGATCTGTACAATTTTTTACGTATACATGCACATACCATCTGGTCATACTTCTGTAATTTTTCATGTTCCTAGCACAACTACAATAGCCACAATATTAAAAACATTTGTGGTTCAGTCTCAGAACATCGCACAGATTCCAGATTAGTTTTAAACTGTGAGCACATTTTTCATTTTAATAATCTCTACGTTTCATATTTTTGTCAGTTCGGTAAAATATTTTAGAAGTATTTTCCTTAAACATATATTTAATCCAATTTCAAATCCACCTTTTCAGCCTGGCCTGCCTCCAAGGTCTTGGATGAGTCAGAGAATCACATGGCCTTCTTCCTGCCAGGGCAGTTTCTATTGATGCCCCAAATTAGCATTTTCATTCAGCTCAAGGGAGCCCTTTGTCTGCACTCAGAGCAACAGGCCAGGGTGCCCCTCCCAGTTCCTTTTCACATCAGCCTGCAATTTCTTAGCAGAGCACAGGCGAAAAGATTGCTTTGTTTAGGGCGGAGGTGTGGAATGTGTTTGAATCCTAGTGTGGGAAACTTTAACTTTTAAACACACTGGGCCTCATTACATGGTAGGCGGAGGATGTAGGGGAGGACTGGTCCAAAACGACCCCCCTCGCCTGCACTTTCTCCCCAGGTGAGGACTGTGGCTCTCTTGGGCGTCTCCTCGTGCCACCCGGGCCCAGGTGGTGGAGGGCACGCCCACTGGAGACATTGCCCGCTCGTATTAATTGCCCGCACATATCGAATGCCCACATCTATTGATCACAACACAAATTTAGTTAGGCCCAAAAACCATTCTCTGCCCAGTAAAGATGGTGTGAGCTCAGCGCACTGTAGCGCGGCCCCCACCCTTGGAGAACATCCCTGCTGCCGCAGCACCCTGGTAGATCCGCTGCGAGCCCGTTCCCACGAGCCAGAAGGACATGAGCCAGTGTAATGCTCTAACATTGTAACAGTCACCTTCCGTAGTATATCGTATCATCGCTCCCAGCATGACCCGGCCAGCAGGCTTAGGCAAGATAAAATGAACAGTAAAATGGTCGTCACAGGCCTGACAATCCTCATATATTTATGTTTAAACTACTTGCAAAGGATGCTTTCCTCTCATAAAATCCCTTATCTTATAAAAGCCTGTAAGATGTATAATTAAAAAGAGATCATGCCCCCATGATATAAGCAACAATGAACATACACCATTGCAGTTGGATGCTAATAATAAAGGAACGCACCAAGAATCTATTTGTTACACGTATTACTGAGAAACTTACACCCCATGGGCTCGCGCCATAACTAAAGCTAATGCTGCTAGAGTACACGAGAAAGCGGATGCAACTATACTATGAACTCATTAAAGAATGCGCAAGAGTACACGTATCATGTGTGAATGTCTGAGCCCCTCATATGCAACCACCGTCACGGACGGTGGCGGGTCGTTTTCTATGTACTCCACTGATCCAACCACTACCTCATTTACCGCAAATGTATATGCATGTAACTAAAACACTGTAGCTGCTAGAGTGTAATGTACAAATATGATGCTCGATCTGGGTATAATCGAAACGCACCCAGCAAAGGTTAAAAGCATGTTTTTGACGTGATTCTAAATAAGTATTATAGAAAGTGTTCAAATGTTTGCGATGTCTTTACTTGTATTCAGCAACACACGAGGGAGATACCTTTGTGAAATACTTGCAAGGCCATTCCCCCTCCCACCCTGTGAAGGCTGCCAAAGGCATGAGAGCAGAGACCGCGCCGCGCTGCTTTACCTCCCCCAAACCAGACTGGAGCCGCTTCAAAGATTTGTAACCCCCTCTGTAGCACCCAAGGCCACCACCCGCCACCTGCATTATTTACAGCATAGCAGTAAACCTCACAACCCACCAGACCACCTCAGACTTACGGCCCTGTGCAATAAAGACACCCCACACTTTGACAACACACAGCGGAACATCCATAACAACTTCTAACAAAGCAGAAAGACATGTACCGCCCGTGCCAGGCCCTGAAGCTTAGCCCCTCGACCTATGGCCCCGGTCAACAGGACACTGGTAACCATGCCCTGACGTATTGCCTCCAGTCCCCTCACAAGGTGCATTCCTCCTGTGTTGCATTAACTTGTTGCATAACCTATTGTAAGATTTACTGAAGAAGATAACACTAAAACTGCTTGAATGACTGCGGTGTGCATGGAATAGGGCTAATAAGTCAGGAAGAGACATTCATCTCTGCCACTGGCCACGATGGCCCCACAACACCGCCTGGATGAACTCCGCCACCCGGCCAGGCCCAGCCCAACCCACGAGGCTGCCCAATGACGTCTTCCAGCCAAAGCCAACCACATCACAGCAGCACCTATAGTTAGTCGTCGCCACCCAATCCCCATGAATTTGTGCCCCCTATAGTATGTAGGTTTTGATGACGTTTTTTGTAAATATATACGCCTGTCTTTGCTATTGTCAGACAGAGCGCTCTCGGAGTTTGCAGAGTTCTTTGCATGCCCAATTCTGATTGATAAACTCCCATTTACGCTCACCCGCACTCTGTCTTGGCCTTATTCCCATTTTGGGAGAGTCCTTCATTGTCTCTCATTGCGGGGAGGATCGTGCTGTTTGGGGACGCTTGCCTTCAGTGGTGACCCCGTGATTTTTTCTTCCTAAACTCCTTATAACCGTCCCCGTTTGGCACGAGAATCTCCGGTCGAGAAGGGATACGCACGGTGAGCCGGCTCCGGGAGGCTGCCCGCCAACGGCGACCGGCACACTAAGAAGTGCGCACTCAATGAGAAAGGGTACGGGATCCCGATTGGAAAAAAATCCCCTTTGAGTGCCGCTCGCCGGAGCCAGGGGCTGACCGTTGAGTTACCGGTGACACTGCCTGGACGGACCCAGTTTCGGAGACTATCGGTTCAAGACGGGCACGTGAGTACTGAGTGTGAGCGATTGTAAAGGGAGTGGGGAGAGAAGGGTAGGACAGGGAACGTGAAGGGGGTACGAAGATATACTAAGGATTACTCTAAAATTTCCTTTCTTTTTCTTTTTCTTTGCATATGGCCATTAGGATTACGAGGTGAAAAAAGAGATAGAAGTGACGGGAACCTAGCTCCGAAAGGGGGTGGAAGGCGGCGCCGCATAGTGCTATATTGACTAGTGCTGGGAATATATGACGAAGTGAAATACAAGATAAAAGTGTTCAGCAAAAGGGGGCACTGAGAATATATTAGTGATCGCTACTACTTCTTTTTCTTTTTCTTTAGGGGTAGGGGGAGAATAACAACGGAATTAGCACAAACTTGGGAGAAAAATAAGAGAACAAGGGTCCTACTAGGGGGGGAGAGAAGGTTAAAACCTATAAATATATGCACATGTGCTGAGCAAAATAGACAAGGACAGCCGGCTAGGGAGGAAAGGGAGGGCAGCGTGACTGGTGTACGGAGTGTTACCAAGAGGTGTGTGCACCTCGTATGTGTTAAGGGATAACTTTGTCATTTGCGAATGTGTAAAACGGCTATGAACGTGTAATTGTCAAATGGTCATGGTAAGTGTGACCGGATAAAAATTCTTTTTGAAGCAACGCTGAGAAAGTGACGTGAGTGGGTACCCTTTGATTTCCGGGTTGATAGTGTCAAAATAAATGATGGATTGCTCTTGTATGTGTCCCCCGAAGAGAACAAAGTAGAAATTGTGTACAGACAGTTTTTGTATCGAACAATTAAGGGAGGGAGAGCCCAAGCGAGCATAACACTGGAAGTGGAGTAGAATACAAAAAGTAATATCTATACTATAGTACCATTGGAGGTGTAGAGATACAGAGACACATAAGCACCAGGGGAGCACACAAAGATGGGGCCTGAAACACCATTATCACATATTTGTAAAAGCCTTCCAGGGCACGCGGAGCGGATCAAGAAATACCACGACCAATGGGTAACCGAGCTGAAAGGAGAGGGGCTACCCCAGATATGGCCAGAGGGAGGGTCATTTGACAAAAGCGTTCTAGATATGGTGATGACATGCATTTTCTTGAAGTACCGAGGGAAACAGCTGCAGAATAGGAGGGAAATATTAGATCTTTGGCGGTTATTCGAAGAGGTGCCACCGCCTAAAGCGCCAGCACCAAATCCTGATCTCCCATCTACTACAGACAATCCACTGGTATTACAGAAAGATATCAAAGAATTGCCAGGTGTCACACCACCAGTGGAGGTAATAAGTTTATACCCGATATTAAAGAAACCTGTACCCGCAGAAGGATACAGTGACCCAACGTATGTACCTCCCCCGACAACTACCACACCCCACCGGCCCACTGCACCCCCACCTTATGAAAGTACAAGGGAGCGAGGCCAGGTGGGTACACATAGGGTGGACATAGAGAAGCTCACAGATGATTTAGAATCAAGACTGACGATAGCAAAGGATGAGCTCTCTAGGATAAAAGACATATGTGAACGGACAGCACTAGATGCACCTAGATCAGGGCGCACGTCCAGAGCGCTAGGTGAAAATAGAAAGCCCGAAGAGGGGTGGAAAAAAGGCGAGATTTTGTTCAGAATTGAGGAAGAACCAACGCGAATAATAGAAGTAGGACCCGGAGAGGGAGATAGTGCAAGCGAAGAAAGGCGGGGGGGAATTAGAGAGGAGTTGCTGTGTGACATAAGGGACGAGGTAGAAGAAAATGACAGGTTGAGTATGGCGACAGGAGGGGGAAGCGAAGGAGGGGAAGGTACGTGTTCGCTGAGAACCCTGGATGATGAGTGGACGGGGCGACTAAGGAACAGAGTGGGAAAAATGGCATCACTAGGGACATCAACAGACCAACAGGGTCCGGACGGAACGACAAAAGGAAGGCTACAGCTCCCATTGATACACAGGGGAGGAGGGAGGCCTAACTATATCCCATGGGCACAGATGGATAAGGCCAATTTATTGAAGTTATTGCCCCCGTTGTCAGGAGGGGCAAGCAAGTGGATATACGCCTTTGAGAAACATACTGCCGGGGTACCCCTAGCCATAGGAGATGTGAAAAGTCTACTGGTATCAGCGGTAGGTGACCAGGCCGAGAGGGTATGGGTTAAAGCCGGTTTCCCGGGAGTAACGTTAGACTGCGACCGCCATGATGGGGCATCCTTTAACACGGTGCGTGCCAGGGTGTGGGATGCCTTACGCGAAACATTCCCAGACACACCGGACTTGCAGTCAGTGATGCAGTGTACAATGAATGACGGGGAAGAGGCTATGGATTACATTTTTCGGGTCCAAGAGATGTGGAGAGCAGAAACGGGCACGCCCTGGTATCAATCGACATCTTTATTTTACTTCATTATAAAAAGAGGGCTCCCAAAGGAAGTACAGAAGGCGCTTGACAAGATAGCAGGTATTGAAGCAAAGGGATGGCCAGAAATTCAAAGCATAATAGTACACCATTGTAAAAGAATAAAGGAGAGGGAGAAGGAGGTGGCGCAGAAAAGATTGGCAGACGAGGCGAAGTTAGTACAGTCAAAGTTAGTGAAGGTTGCAGCAGCAGTAGCCGCGCTCCCACACAGTAGGGAGGGAGATGAGGAAGAGGAGGGGCTGATAGCAATACAAGGAAGGATGGCAACTAATTGGGCGGGAACAGGACAGCGGCAGTGGGACGAGCAGGAGCAGGGTGGAGGTCTGCAGTGGCAAGAGAGGACCCCTCGAGGGGGACGAGGTGGGTACAGGAGCAGAAGAGGAGGTGGACCACAGGGGTACGGAGGAATGGGAGGAAGTGGATGGCAGGGTCCCCGGGGCCCCCAGGGGAGTTGCTGGAACTGTGGGCGATGGGGACATTACTCCAGGGAGTGCAGAAGTAGACAAAACAACGGGTTCCAGGAGGTGGAACAGTATGGCCATCCCCATCCGGGAAGCCCATATGGCCTTCCGATGGGACAGCAGCAACTGAGAGACCCAAGCCAGGGTAACACGAGCCAGCAACAGGGACCCCAATACAGAACACAGAACCACCCACAAAACATGCCTAACAACGACAGCATGCAATATACACCAGGCAACCCTTTCGCGACAGCAGCTAACGGGGCCCCCGCACCAGCACCCTATAACGGCATGTCAGTGGTCTCAGGTAACGTATTTAATGAAGGGGGGGCCATGAGACACCCCGCATAGGACAGCCCACAGAGAACACTTACGTGTCCAGTTCTATCTACCACCCACAGTGCAGCAGAGGAACCATTGGTGGGGGCGCAGATAGGAGACAGGCAATTTATATTCATGGTTGATTCGGGAGCGGAGAAATCATGTGTCAGAGAGGGCCGATTCCCGTTATCTAACAGGAAGTTAGAGACGCAGGGGTTCTCTGGGGCTGTAATTGAAGTTCCTTACACAGAAGCTTTGGATGTCACCATAGGGGGCAAAACCGTAAAAGCACCCTTACTGTATTATGAACAGTCCCCGATAAATTTGCTGGGGAGGGATCTTATGAGTAAAGTTAACATGACCATATCATTTACCGAAGGAGGAATAGTGTGTTCTACACCCGGGATATGTCCCTTGCGTGCAATGTTGGTAGTGCAAGCTTACACAACCACACAGGAGATACGAGGGCTGCCACAAAAGGAAGAGATGTTTATTGCAGGGCTAAAGACTTTGGCTCTCATAGTCCCAGAACTAAAAAACATGGATTGGAGGATTCCAGCAGAATTCCTTTTCCGCCCCATAGTGTGTCCGAATGCAACACCAGGGTCAGTGGTGTCGCTGGACTTGCACGCTGTGCAGGTATCAACGAAACGGATCGCTGTGATTGGAATGGACAGGGAAGGATGTGAGTGGCGCACCGTACTGTGTACAAACGCCAACCTTGCCCTACGCGAGGTAACAGATGAGGATTTCTTTTCAGACACAGAAGTAGATGGTGAGATAGTAATGGAAATAGCGATGCCCTGTGACATTTTGATCCAAGCCAGAGAGATCCCCGTCCAATTGATGGCAGTGGTAGGAACACCACCGTCGTTTTTTGATGACGACATGAGGCTAGTACCAAACAATTTATGGACAACAGGCCCACATGATGTGGGACTGTTGCATGGAGTACAACCTGTGAGAATAAACCTAAAACAAGGAGCTATCTTACCAAGAGTTAAACAGTATCCATTGTCCCGTGAAGCTGAAGAAGGGATAAAAGAGACGATAAATGCACTACTAGCACAAGGAATAATAGTGCCTTCAAACTCCCCATGTAACACATGTATTTATCCAATCAAAAAAGCAAAGGGGGGATCTTGGCGGATGATACAGGATTTACGCCCCCTCAATGATGTAATACAAAAAGAGTTCCCTCTAGTCCCGAACCCTGCATCCATACTATGCAGTATCCCAAAAACAGCATCACATTTTACAGTGGTGGACTTGAAAAACGCATTTTTCTCAATACCTCTGGCTGAAGAGAGCAGATACCTTACAGCGTTCACACTGGGGGGAAAAAGATATGAACACTGCAGACTGCCACAGGGATACTGTGAGAGCCCGAGCATATTCAATCGCATATTGCATGAAGACTTGGGGAACCTATCAGTAGAGAGTACGATTATTCAGTATGTGGACGATTTATTAGTGTGTGCACAAGACAAAGAAACGTGTAGAAAAGATTCAACAACGCTCCTGACTTTACTGGCCAACAAAGGATACAAAGTAGACAAGGAGAAGCTACAGTATTGTCTGCCTGAGGTCCTATACCTGGGACAGCTCATATCGAAAGATGGAAAAAGAATAATTCCCGACAGGGTAGAGGCAATAAGATCGGTAGGAGAACCCACAACAGTAAAAGATATGCAGAAATCTTTGGGGATGTGCAATTATTGCCGAGCATGGATATTAGATTATGCAGCATACACCAGGCCCCTCCTACAAGCACTCAAAGAAGCACAACAGGAGAATGTAAAAATAAAGTGGTCAGAAGAAATGCGCACATCGTTCAAAACACTGAAAGAACTAATTTCAAGCGCTCCAGTACTAGCAAACCCTGATTATGGACACGAATTTTACCTATTTTCCCATTGCAAAGGAACACTTATGACAGCGGTGCTCACACAAAAGACATCCTTGGGACACAAGCCCCTGGCTTACTATAGTGGTACTTTAGATGCTGTAATGCAGGGTCATTTCGCGTGCGAACAATCGCTCGCAGCAGCCGCATTTGCGATTGAAAAAAGTGCCACAATAGTAATGGGATGCCCTGTGACATTGTTTGTGGAGCACTCATTATTTGCAATACTTGAAAGATCAAAAAGCACACTGACCACACAGCGGGCAACAGCATACGAGATTATATTGTCCAGCGCCAACATTCACATAGTGAGATGTAAAACAGTGAACCCCGCCACCTTCATTACAGAAGCATGCACAGTAGAAGATATGCAAAATCACGACTGCGCAACCTACACAGGAGAAGGAGGAGAGGGCACAGTGGTGTGTGAAAACGCTCTCAGCGAGGGGGAAGTGTACTTTGTGGATGGGTCCGCATCAATTGATATGGACACGGGAGAAAAACACGTTGGCATGGCGGTAGTGAGATTAGAGGAAGGTGAGTTTGAAACATTAGTACAGTACCGCCTCCCGTCGCATTACTCTGCACAGGCAGCAGAACTGGTTGCACTCATAGAAGCACTACACGCAGCACAGGGCTGTGCGGTTACAATATACACAGATTCAGCTTACATGACAACGACCGTACATGGAGGTCTAGCAAGATGGGGCCGTAGGGGTTTCAGAAGGGCAGATGGAACACCAGTACAACATGCAGAATTGTTAAAAGAATTAATAGAGGCCCTACAAAACCCTACTGCCGTAGCAATAGTGAAGTGCCAGGCCCATACCTCCAACTCAGATGTTGTGTCTTTAGGGAACGCGGCAGCAGACGCTGCCGCCAAGGAGGCTTCCTATTTCCAGAAATACGACACCGGTGAGTTCATGATCAAGAACGCAACAACTAAAGAACTGTCAGAAGGATATAACATGATGTCCCTATCACAAATACTAGAATTACAGGAAGAAGCTAGTGCAGAAGAAAAACTAACATGGACAAAACGGGGATGCAGCCAATCAGGGACAGACCTACTATGGCGGCAAAATAACTCAGGGAAAGTGGTAATGCCACTGCAATTGCTAGAAGTTGCGTTTCAACAGTTACACTTCCCCGCACACAACACTAAGCAGCACATCGCAGCAGAGATACAGGAAGAATGGTTTGTGCCCTGTCTCCAGGAACATGTGTCTCGATTGACAATGGAATGTACAACATGCCAAATATACAACTCAGGAATGACATTACGCACACTCCGGGGAACAATTCCCAAACCCATTGGCCCCTTCAGAGAACTGCATATAGATTATGCAGACATGGGGGAAAGGTGTAATGGCTCGCGGTACATGATCGTGGTAGTGTGCCCATTTTCAAGGTGGGTGGAAGCGGGACCATGTGCGCGACCTGATGCCAAAAGCGCCGCCAAGTTCCTAGTAAGGGAAGTGTTCCCGCGCTGGGGAATTTGTGACGTAATACGCTCAGACAACGGCTCTCACTTTGTGAATGAACTTTTCAAGGAAGTTACCACGTTATTGGGTATCAAACATAAATTATGTTCGATTTATCATCCACAAAGTAATGGCGTAGTGGAAAAGATGAACGGCCTGTTAAAGGGCAGATTATCAAAACTATGCTTTTCATTAAAGAAAAATTGGATTTACTGTCTACCCCTGGCTCTATTTGAGTTGAGAAATCAACCAAGTAAAGACCACCACTTGTCCCCACACGAGATCGTGACTGGGAGACGAATGAACACAGCACACTCTCCACTGCGTGAACACTCAGATGCTCACAGAAGCGCCGCAATATTGGGGGATGAATTCACAGACTACCTAAGAAAATTAACAAGGGCAGCGCGCGCAATATCAAAGCAACTGTCCCCACCCTTCACTAGAGAAGAGGGAAATGTAACAGGATCTGTCGCGGAGCCAGAGCAACAACTGCAGTTAATGCCAGGTGACTCAATTTATGTCAGAAGCTTCGTGCGTCGGTGGAATGCACCACGATTTCATGGCCCATACGAAGTAATATTTTGCACGCCCACAGCAGTAAAGGTGAAGGGTTTGCGATACTGGGTGCACTTAACCGACGTACGAAAAGCATACAGCAATGTACACGAGGAGATAGACGAGGAGGCACAGACAACAGCAAACGATGCAAATGAGTAGGATGTCTAAATATCGGCTTGCGTGAGTGTGTGTGTGTGTGTCAACACTGGACCTAAATGGAATACTGTCAGCACTGGAATTGAATGAAATAATGCCTGACAAGGATATAAAAAAAAAATAAATAAATAAATAAAATGTGTGGGATTTCTTTTTTTTTATCTAGGTGAATGATGTATAACTAGTGAAATAATAATATTATAACTTGTATATACCCTTGTCTGTGAATACCCCTCCCCCGCACCCCCACCCGCTTCCATTCCCCGTCAAATGTATTGGCACAGATGGTGCCAACAAAACGTTTACATGCATGCACTTAATGCACTTTTATATTTCAAACAGGAGCTTCCATGGCATCTAACGGGCAGCCTGCAACGGATAGAATTAGTAGAATGAGAGAATTAGTATATGAAAGATGTAGATATTCGTATGAGTGTGGATTATCAGTATGCATCACATTGTTTTTTATGATGATGTTTGGCTTGGTTACATATTGGTTTATAGCGTTCATCTCTATCGAGATGTACGAGGGGGGAGGGAGTAATAACACTACTGGACCAATTAACAGTACCAACGGGCCCAATACAACTGCAGATGTCAATACCAGGGAAGGTGATTTTTTGATATGGGACGGAACTAAACTTGTCTGGGGGTATCATACCACACCATCAAGTGTTGTGGCCACAAAAAGAGAAAAGCCACATGGTGAAATGCAGAACAACACAGTATCTCCACCAGGGGTATTCAGTTACAATGCCCATAGTCTCAACGATCGAAACCCGTCTGCCATATCATGGTTGTATGACACCCCCACCAGCAAACTTGCCCACATTCCAGAAAACAATCTGCCAGATAACGTCGGAAAAGAAAACGACAAACTACTAAAAATACACGAAATACTATATGATGAATGGGCCCAGGGGGGTGGGAATGAGAAAGGGGGGTCTAGTTTGCCCACTGCTCAGGGGGGTGGGAAATACATGAGTAACAAGAACATCAGACGAAAGAGAGAAACAGGGAGGAAGAAGTATGATGAGTATTATGGGCTAGGTCTAGATAAGATGGAAGACCCACGACACCCCCATCAAACAAATAAGTGGTATGCAGACATGAGTGCCACAGCTAAACAGACTACAAACGAAAGCTGTTATGTCTGTTCCCTCATCCCCCATGCATCAGGTACACCCAAAGTATTGTTACCCAAAGAGTTGCCTATTGTGGATGCCCAATGTCTCCTTCATCTCACGCTGTGCAGGATTAAGAACACCTTCCAGGCACACGAAGTGACTTTTCGAATGCTGCAGAACGAGAAAACCTGTTACCCAAAAACAACAGGAGTAGTATGTTTAAAAGAACCATTTTTTGTGATAGAAGGGACACTTTTTTCTGACAACAAACGGAAGGATGAAGAAGTGCTGTGCAAAGCGGAAGCACTAAGAGGTGTGGCGCCGGATAAATTACAGTGGATAGAGGAAACGTGTACACCGGTATGGAGAGAACACATCTCGAAGCTAACTTGGGTAACTGCCATTGAAAAGCCATTCAAACTACAGAGCGAGATGGACTATAACCTGTGCTTTAAAGGGGAAGGGAAAACCCCCATGGGAGCAAACAAGAACTGCAACAAGACCCTCACCATCCCAGACTCAAAGAAAGGGACTGCGGCCCTCATGGACACATACTGGGTGTGCGGCAAACAAGCATACCTACACCTCCCCCAGTCATGGAGTGGCAGCTGCTCAATGGCCACTCTACACTCGGCACTAATGGTGATACCAGAAAGCCACATCGATGGGAGCAAAAGGACACAGGAACGCGTGCAGAGTGTGGCTCAACCCACTGCAGAGACACAAATATATGTCCTGTCTTCTGGAAGCAAGGGAGAAGTGCTAACCCTTAAAAGACGAGCATCAAATTACATATCAAAAGCATCATCAGAACTATTGGCCCAGATCCCAGACAAATATCGATTATTCAGCTCAGCAGAAACATTCTTCGCCTCACTAGTTTCAAGTGTCCAAGCAAGGGCAAATGCAAAATGGCTCCAGATAACACGCTGGGAACTGATTCAGCTGGCGAACGACACTGAAGAAGGATTCAATATCATCAGAGTCGAACTAAGAGCTTTACGACTAATGACCATGCAAAACAGGTATGTCCTGGACCTGTTGACAGCGATGGATGGTGGTGTTTGCCGAAAAATAGGAAGTGCCTGCTGCACTTTCGTACCTTCCGAAGACGCAGAGAATGGCTCCCTGTCCCATGTAATCGAAGCAGTCCACAACCTGGGAGAAAAAATGAAAATGGAAGGTGGAGCAGAAGCGAGCACCTGGTTAGACAACATCTTCTCCTGGGTTCCCTCATGGCTTGGAACAACTGTGAAATTTTTAATACCAGCTGTTGTGTTCCTCCTTCTACTTTTTTTTCTGTGCCAGGTGGGTCTTCGAGTCTGTGCCAACGCAGTACCAAACGGTGCAATGATGATGGTGACAATGGGCAACTCACACGGTACAATGAAAACAATGCAAGAAGCACAAGTACAAACAGGAATAGATAATTCACCCAGGTACCAACTGGTGCCCATATACCACGATAAAGATATTGTAGATAAGTTGTGGCACACCACCATCAAAGAGCCTTGTATACTAGAATGGTATGAGGAAGTTTGGGTAGATTTAGAAGCAGATGGTGGGTGCATATATCTAACATGTACTCCAGATGAATATGCCCGGAGAGGTGAGAGCTTAAGAGCAGTGTGCAGGGCATGGATGCCCATCAAAGGAACTCCGGCATGGGATGAGGCAGTGATGGACGAGGCAGAATGTAGGAGGATAGAAGATTTAAAGAATTCGTTACTTAAGTAACGAAAGGGGGGAAATGTAGGGGAGGACTGGTCCAAAACGACCCCCCTCGCCTGCACTTTCTCCCCAGGTGAGGACTGTGGCTCTCTTGGGCGTCTCCTCGTGCCACCCGGGCCCAGGTGGTGGAGGGCACGCCCACTGGAGACATTGCCCGCACGTATTAATTGCCCGCACATATCGAATGCCCACATCTATTGATCACAACACAAATTTAGTTAGGCCCAAAAACCATTCTCTGCCCAGTAAAGATGGTGTGAGCTCAGCGCACTGTAGCGCGGCCCCCACCCTTGGAGAACATCCCTGCTGCCGCAGCACCCTGGTAGATCCGCTGCGAGCCCGTTCCCACGAGCCAGAAGGACATGAGCCAGTGTAATGCTCTAACATTGTAACAGTCACCTTCCGTAGTATATCGTATCATCGCTCCCAGCATGACCCGGCCAGCAGGCTTAGGCAAGATAAAATGAACAGTAAAATGGTCGTCACAGGCCTGACAATCCTCATATATTTATGTTTAAACTACTTGCAAAGGATGCTTTCCTCTCATAAAATCCCTTATCTTATAAAAGCCTGTAAGATGTATAATTAAAAAGAGATCATGCCCCCATGATATAAGCAACAATGAACATACACCATTGCAGTTGGATGCTAATAATAAAGGAACGCACCAAGAATCTATTTGTTACACGTATTACTGAGATACTTACACCCCATGGGCTCGCGCCATAACTAAAGCTAATGCTGCTAGAGTACACGAGAAAGCGGATGCAACTATACTATGAACTCATTAAAGAATGCGCAAGAGTACACGTATCATGTGTGAATGTCTGAGCCCCTCATATGCAACCACCGTCACGGACGGTGGCGGGTCGTTTTCTATGTACTCCACTGATCCAACCACTACCTCATTTACCGCAAATGTATATGCATGTAACTAAAACACTGTAGCTGCTAGAGTGTAATGTACAAATATGATGCTCGATCTGGGTATAATCGAAACGCACCCAGCAAAGGTTAAAAGCATGTTTTTGACGTGATTCTAAATAAGTATTATAGAAAGTGTTCAAATGTTTGCGATGTCTTTACTTGTATTCAGCAACACACGAGGGAGATACCTTTGTGAAATACTTGCAAGGCCATTCCCCCTCCCACCCTGTGAAGGCTGCCAAAGGCATGAGAGCAGAGACCGCGCCGCGCTGCTTTACCTCCCCCAAACCAGACTGGAGCCGCTTCAAAGATTTGTAACCCCCTCTGTAGCACCCAAGGCCACCACCCGCCACCTGCATTATTTACAGCATAGCAGTAAACCTCACAACCCACCAGACCACCTCAGACTTACGGCCCTGTGCAATAAAGACACCCCACACTTTGACAACACACAGCGGAACATCCATAACAACTTCTAACAAAGCAGAAAGACATGTACCGCCCGTGCCAGGCCCTGAAGCTTAGCCCCTCGACCTATGGCCCCGGTCAACAGGACACTGGTAACCATGCCCTGACGTATTGCCTCCAGTCCCCTCACAAGGTGCATTCCTCCTGTGTTGCATTAACCTGTTGCATAACCTATTGTAAGATTTACTGAAGAAGATAACACTAAAACTGCTTGAATGACTGCGGTGTGCATGGAATAGGGCTAATAAGTCAGGAAGAGACATTCATCTCTGCCACTGGCCACGATGGCCCCACAACACCGCCTGGATGAACTCCGCCACCCGGCCAGGCCCAGCCCAACCCACGAGGCTGCCCAATGACGTCTTCCAGCCAAAGCCAACCACATCACAGCAGCACCTATAGTTAGTCGTCGCCACCCAATCCCCATGAATTTGTGCCCCCTATAGTATGTAGGTTTTGATGACGTTTTTTGTAAATATATACGCCTGTCTTTGCTATTGTCAGACAGAGCGCTCTCGGAGTTTGCAGAGTTCTTTGCATGCCCAATTCTGATTGATAAACTCCCATTTACGCTCACCCGCACTCTGTCTTGGCCTTATTCCCATTTTGGGAGAGTCCTTCATTGTCTCTCATTGCGGGGAGGATCGTGCTGTTTGGGGACGCTTGCCTTCAAGGACCAAGGTGCTATTAGCACCTTGATCCATGCCGGTAAAATACTGGCACCGCCTTGGAGGAAAGGGGAATTACCGCCCTATTCCAAGGTTGGCGGGGCGGTATTTCCCCCTTCCCCCATTGCCCTTCCCCATTCCCATTTTTGCCCCATAGGGCTCTATGGGAATGGGGAAGGTGCTAATTACGGTGCCGCAAATTGCGGTACCGTAATTAGCACCCTGGTCCCTTTGCGCAAAGGGACCTTGTAGTAAGGCGATAAGGGTTTACTGGTACCGGTGCCCTTACCAGTACCGGTAGACCCTTACCACCGTCCGTGTAATGAGGCCCACTGTCTGAAATTGTCTTGTCTTAAAATATAACTTACATTTTTAACAAATACATCAAACAATTTCTTACTTCAAGCCTTTTAAGAATATAGTTTTGAATTGAATCCACCTCTTAGGCTTCTGATAGCAAGTCTTTCTTTGGCATAGTTTGAGTTCACTGTACCACTTTACACATGACATGTTTTAAATCGCCAGCTTCTGACAGAGGTGAGTAACGGTACTAGACCCATTTTTGACAGATTTCTTCCAGCAACCATCTTAAAAAGTGGACTTTGTTCTGATAACATATACTCCTGCTGACATTATATTTATGTGGATTCTTGAAGTAGAATGATGTTTAACACCCAACAAGGAGATTGGATCTTTTTGGGTGGTTTGTGAGCCAGGATTCTTGCAAATTTGACAGCCAGGGAAAAAACAGATTTTTAAAACAGCTTTGTGTTTCTTTTGCAATGATTTTACTCTGTGGGCAGCCAAATGATGGGTTTTGGCAGTGGTCTCCTGTGTCCCTACTGACATAGGCAAAAGTGGATGGCGGCCTATTTTTCGGATTTTTACTGCGCACTTTCTGGTGATTTTTATCGAGCAACATGCTTTCCGGTGCCCATTCTGATGTTTCTGCTGCAAGCAATGCACAGTAATGTTGCAGGGCCTGGACTAGTGGGTTGAAACATCCCAAAGGCCCACCCTCTTGCGATTGGTGTTGATCGATCATCAATGGGAATTCGCAAGACTGGGATGTCAGTTTCATCTCTTCTGATTCCACACATGGCAAAGTTCATCATCTTTTCCTCCATCAGGGGTCGATCAATCGGTTCTCCTTGCCAGTCCTGATGGGAGTATTGAGCGATACTCCAGGCCCCTCGGATCTTTGCTCCCGGTCCCCGGGTAGTCCTCCTTGGTTAGTCTCCATGGCCTCCAATCAACTATAGGTTATCTCCTAGGATGACAAAGCAAAAACATATTTGTAGACATTTCCCCACCACTATTAATGTAGTGGGGTGGACACATACATTTTGATAATCAGGACACATTTTTATTATTATATTTTATAGACTATATAAGGAATATTTAGAGTTGGAACTTTATGGAGCTGGAGTGGCCCCCTCTGGGGTTCCAGAAGACTCCTCCAGTTGCTACAGAATGTGCCTAGGATGGCAACACTTTAGCTGATTAATATGGACCCACTTATTTTCCTCCTCTGCCAAACTGCCTTTGGGGATGCGGATCTTGAGGGCGACTGGTGAGATTTTGTCTCCAATTTCAAAAGGACCCCTCCAGGTAGGCAGAAAGTTTTGCTGTTTGGCCTGATTCCTTTGGAAATTACATAAGTAGACCCAGTCTCCTACATTGTATTCCTTTCTGGTAGTCTTTAAGTCATAGTGGGTCTTCATGCTGTCGGCTGATCTTTCTAGATTTCGCTGAGCATAGACAAAAGCATGTTGAAGGTGTTTTCTTAGATTTTCAACATACTCATGAGTTGTGGAGGCATTGATCAATGTCTGCTCTTGGGTCCTGTAGAGCAGATGCTGGGGAAGCACCATTCTGCGTCCAGTCATCAGCTAAACCATCCATTTAGTAAACAAGCATGTCACGGTCAACATGTACTTGTTTCCCCTAGAGGAGCGAATCACGGGCCCGATAAAGTCGACTTGCAAATCTGACCATGGCAGTGTCATCCCCCTCTTTTGGAGAGGCGCACGGTGTGTGAAGTATGTTGGCTGAAATTGTGTACACACAAGACACCCCTTCAAGTATTGGTCGAGGTCCTGCCCCATGTGTGGCCAGTATGCAACCTCTCTTAAGATTTCAAGTGTTGTATGAAAGCCCTATGACCAGCTGTGGCCACATCATGGGCGTGACTTAACGTCCGGCTGCGGAATGAGGTAGGGACCACCCATTGATCATGGCCAGCTAGCGATCTCCTTACCAACAAATCGTCTTGGATTCGGAACATTTTTGGACATTTCATCAACACTCTGAGGTCCTCTTTCCCTATGTAATCGGTATCCATCAGGGGAAAGTTCTCAGGGTCCTCAATGTGTTGATAAAACTTACCAATTATTTGATCCCCCTTCTGAGCCATAATCAAATCAGCATCTGGGGTCTCCTTACTCCATTGTGCAGTTGAGAGATCATTGTGAGCATTTGTCTGGGACCTAGTGATAGCAGTGACCTGGATTCCTCCCAACAGGGACTCTATTTCTATTAGATCCCCTTGGATGGCCCTGGTTTTGGCCAGCTGATCAGCTAAGTCATTTCCAGTTTTGTCTGGTCCCTCTACTTGGAATGACCCTTGATCTTTTTCCAGTAGATGGTCATCCCATTCGAGGTGACCAGATCATCAATATTTTGGATTCATTTCCCATGTGTCAAGGGTTTGTTATTAGCACATAACATGCCTCTGGTTTTCCAGTTAACCAGGTGCTCCACAAACCCATTCCGTACATAATCCAAATCAGTGATTATGACCAGTTTGTCTAGTTGATGTTTGACAGCAGTGAGGATGGCTTGATGCACAGCTATCAACTCTACCACTTGACTATTTCGGGGACCAATTTTGTACCCAGCGGAGGGTTCTAGGGTCTCATTCACCCATGAATTCCCTACGCTGGCCGCAAATTCTTTTTCCCCGTTGTTGTCAACATGGTAAGAGCATCCATCCACATAGACAGTGGGTATTCCCTCACACTTCTCTTCTTCATAGACTTTGTGTGGGGAATTAAGGTATGCCTCCATGTTGTCCTTGATTTTTAGACTTTCGTCCTCGAGACAGTTTTCTCTGGCACAATCATGCAAGTCAGCCAGACCTTGCGCGAGGGGACTCTTCTTGTTTTGGCCATATCTGACCTCCACAGGAAAGCCTTGCATTGACAGAATCCAGGAAGTAATTCTGGAATTACTCACATTTCCGGCCTGGATTCTGTCACTTTGGAGATATTGCAGAGGCTGGTGTGGAGTCTCCACTATGATGTGTTCCCCATGGATGAACAGGCGGTAATTCTTCACTGCCCACACCGTTGCCAGGAGTGCCTTCTCACAATTGTTGAATTTTTCTTCCACAGAGGATAAAGTTTTGCTCGCATAGGAGATTACTTTATTGACCTTGTCATGCTTTTGGTATAATACTGCAGTCAAGCATGTATTTGAGAACCCTGTCTCCAAGAAGAACTCCTTGTTTCTGACAGGATAAGCTAGGCAAGGCGCTTGTGAGAGGCTTCTTTTGAGTTGTCTTACTGCCTCGGCTTGTTCTGGACCCCACTCCCACTTGATCCCGCCCTTCAAAAGATGAATCAGGGGTCTTGTGATCTCTGCGCATACCTCAATGAACTTTCTTCTGTAATTAGTCAGTCCAAGGAGGCTCCTTAGTTCCCGCAGAGTTGTGGGGTCTTTCAATTTTTGGAGTGCTTCCACTTTCTTTTCCTGGGGACAGAGACCCTGAGGAGTAATCTCATGTCCCAAGAAATTGACACGGGTTCTACACCACTGTGGCTTTTGAAAGGAAATTTTGCTCCGGCAGCCTTCAACTGTGCCAGAACATAACGGATCTCCGCTATGTGTTCCTCCACAGTTGAGCTTTTGATGAGGACATCATCTATATAAGCCAGGTTACCCCTTTCACCCAGGTCGGGCATGGCCTTATGTAGAAAAATGTTGAATTCATTGCTGGAGTTGATGTATCCGAAGGGAGTCCGGGTCCATGTGTACTGCTGCCCCCCAAAGGTAAAGGCCAGCTTGTATTAGTCCTCCCTATTGACAGGTAAAGTCCAGTATCCATTGGTCAGGTCTATTGCAGTGAATACCTGTGACCCCTGGATCTGGGCCAGCCCTTGGTCAATGTAGGGAAGAGGCCATCGGGAAGTATGGACCTGTTTGTTGAGCTCCCTAAGGTCGGCGCAGAGTCTCCACTGGCCGTTTGGCTACAATATCCCCAGCACCAGATTATTGAAGGTGCTGTGGACTGGACGGATTATCCCACGGGACTCAAGGTTCTTAATTATTTCAGTAAGGGACTCCATTGATGCGAGAGGCAAGCGATATTGCCTCACAAACACTGGAGTCATGCCAGGGTCCGTGGGAATTGTTGTGTGGATGTCGGTGCGACGACAGTCATATGAGTCCACTGCAAAGAGATCCTGAAAATCCAAGAAAACTTGTTTCAACTTTTGCTTCTGCTCCAGAGTCTCACAGGCATCAGCTAGGTTGACTCTCTCTTCAACCATCTGCCTGAAGCCTGGAAAGACGTCTGGTTTCGCTATCTCAGCGGCCTCCTCCAGCTGAGTGAAGAAGTCCCTGGTGAAAGTGTTGATTTGGACTGGTGGCGTCAGGTGGGAAAGGCAGCACTCATGGACCTGGAAAATCACCTCATCCCTCCTGAAGTCACAAGTCACATCTTCCTTACCATAAGTGCAGGAAGTGTACACCAGAAAGTTCCCCCCATGCCGAGTAAAGATCCTGTCTTGTGTTGTGTTGTCATCACTGTCACTGTCAAAACAGTCCTAACAGTTCATTGCCTAAATCAATGGAAAAATGTCGGTCATCAACGCCATTCCAATAATTGTGCCTGCGGCTAGAGTGATACTCTTTAAGTCGCTGTTATTCACCTCTATTGGAATGGTGTCATGTTCTACATTGACTAGTGGTGTTGGGTTTACCCCAACCCTTGCTGTTGGAGAGAAGCATTTAGATGAATATAAGCATCAGGGTTTTTCAATTTCTGTCCTCTTTTAACTTTCACTTCCAGGGAGAATTGTCGGGTCCTTTCTGGGAAGTGACTTCCTCTCCAATCTGAATTTCAACTGCATAAGGCAGCAGCTGAGCTGACCTAAATGCTTTCTCTGGATCATCAAAGCCCAGGTGATTATCCGCTAATCAGAACCAAGCTTTGAAGTTAATTAGGTCCAAACTAATGGCAAAGTGATTGAGAATGTCACTGCCTAAGTAGAAGGCGGCAGTGACATCTCGCATGACCCAACAATTATGGACTATGCTCTTGTTGCCAATGGAGATTTTGAGCATACACCTGCTTGGCAGGAGATGTTTGGAATTGGGTGCTTCCAGATCCATTTCCCATTTGTCTATCAATCTAAATGTGGGAATGGCTGGATCTTTCGGGAGTTGGCGGAACGTGGCTTCGCTGATGAAGCTCTTACCGTTGTTCACACACACTCGGGCAAGAACAGAGTCCTTCCCTTCATTTAACTGAACAGGGATGAACAACTGCTCTCCAATTTGCTGAATATCAGCCATGCTCTGAGCTGATTTCTCATCTTTCTGGACTATAGGAGTGGGAATGTCTGATTGAGGATTGGTAAAGAATTTCAGAGTGTTTCCTTCCAGTGTGGAAGGCCACCTTAGACTGGAAGGAAGGTTGATTTTCAGAAATAGAGAGGATCCCCCATCACTAGTCTGTTGTCCTACTGCTATTACTGTCACGTCTGGAATTTGGTTGTTCTGGAAGTGAAATTCTACTTGGTCAGATTTTTGTTCAACCATGTGGCAGGTGCCGTTTAAACTAACATGGTTGACGCTCTGTTTCAATTTTATTGGTTGGCTAGTCTGGGTCCAGAGGACCTTTTTTACACGGTCTATTAGGGTTGACAACCTTCTCAGGAGATCATTCCCTAGTAAACAAGGGGTGCCCACTGGAGTCACACCTATGACCGGGTGCTTCACCTTGTGTGCCCAATTTTAATGTCCAAATCCGCAGTCCCCTCGACGGGAATTTCCTTCCCGTCAAAGTTCTGAAGTTGTCCAGGAAGAGAGGTGAGAGGAATTTGGTAATTCTCCCCCCTTCCTGAATTCAGTTTATCAAAGGCCTTTTTGGACAGAAGGGTAGCTTGGGATCCAGTGTCCACCAGTACCAAAATTGTACCCTGCCCTGTATTTTTACCGGGGCATAGTATCTTCCCTCCTTCTCCGCAAGGGGGCACAGATAATGTACATTTTTGGACAACTGGTGGGTTCGTTTTTTAGTTTTGGACCCTGAAAGAGAAGAGATTTGGGCAGAATTCTGTGGGGAGCCTAGGAATCTGAAAGAAAAAGGTGGCAACTAGAGATGGGAGAAGTTTTGAGTTCCCCTGGTTCTGGTTCTGGCCCGCCCCCCCCTTTTTGGAGGCAGTCACCAGAATGGGTTTGTACCAGGCGATTTTCATGCTGTTGGTTCTGGGGATGGATGATGCGGTGCTAGCTCAGTCCCCACATCTACCCAGTCTGGATTTGAATCCTTTGGGACCCATTTTTCCTTGGGAGGAGTTCCCCCATCTCTGAAGGAGAAGATCCTTTTCCCAGGATCCTCTGAGGATCCCTCTCCTTCCAATTGGAGGATCTGTACCTCCTCCACAAAATGGGTCTGTTTGGGTCCTTTGTTTCTCCTACCCCCTCTCTGCTCCTTGGGTGGCAGACTTTCAGGGCAGGAGATTTTGTTTCCGGTTCCTGGGTTTCCAGGGGTTCTTTACAAATGGGGAAGGAAGCTTCCTCCAAGGCTTTACATCCCCCCTTCCCTTTGTGCCTCCTCCCTGGGAACCAGTGGGTTGTCGGGGTGCTGCTCCCATCATTGTTCTGGAGCACCAGGACCAGAATTTGGGGCATTCTGGGCCGGCATGCTAATCTGAGGGTTCTGCTGAGCCCTCAGCATGAAACCCAGATCCTGTGCCATGTTTTGGACCTGGCGTTCTAGCTGTGAAACCCGCTCAGGCTGATACGGGGTTCTCATTTCTCCCCTGGGCTTATCCCGGGAAGGGTAGGTATCCCTTCTCTGGTAATACCCCGGGTTGGGAAGATTTGGGTACCCCTCCACCCTTGGTGTCCCCTCTCCCGGATTAGGTTGTCTGGGCTCAGGAAAGTGGGGAAAGAAGGATGGATTATTCTGGGGTTGAAAATGTTGTGGATACACAGGGAAAAAGTTCTGCCCAGGATTTGGGGAATTTGTGCCCTCCTGGGGGAAGTGAGGAGGGAAGTTCCCTGGGTTAGGTGCCTGGTTAGATTTCCCCCCCCCCCTTGGGCTGGAGGAGTCCACACATAACCCAGGATTGGTCTGTTCCCATTGTAGCGGGAACTTACATACATAGTCAGGGGAGTGAGGGATCCCATTTGTGGGACTACCTCCTTGGCTCCCTGTCTGTGACTGGCCGGAGGGCCTTCTGGGCTTGGGATTATTCTGTTGTGCAGGCAAGTTTTTAGGCCCCCCCATCTCCAATCCAAAATGGGGGCAACCTTTACCTCTGCCACCTTAGCAGCAGCAAGTGGGTTGGTTGTTTTGGGGCTTTTTTGAGTATTCTTGTTGTCTATGAACTTTTGCACCTCATAGATCCGGGTGGCCTGTTCAATGACCCAGTCTAGTGATCTTTTCTCATGAAAATCTCTCACTAGCTGGGTCATGATGTATTTTGGTAGAGCGTGGAAAAAAGTATTAATACATTCTCAGCTGTCCGTGCGCACCCTTCTGGTAGTCTGCACAAAGGCATGCTTTAGTTCCTGCATTAATTCTTGTGGGGCCTGATCCTCCTCACATTGCAAGTTGTAGTCTGCCTTGAGAGCCTCTTGGGGATTTCTGTGTACAGAAAAATGCTTCAAGATGGCCGCCCTATAGGTGGACCATCTAGAATGTTTTTGGTCCTCCAGCCCCGCAAAGAAACTGGAGTATTCTGGTGAGAATGTCCATTTCACATACTGAATGCAGCTACTGCTATCTTTCAGATGGAAAGTTTCCATCATCTGCTCAAAGAGCTCTAAGTGTTCCCAAACAGAATACTTAGCGTTCTTATGATAAGGTGTGATGACGCTCCTTATTGCCTTGATCTGTTTTAAGAGGTCCTTAAGCAATGTCCTTTTTGCCTTATTGCCCTACTTAGTTCCGGTAACCCTGGTCCATTCATCCTCTGACTCAGAGGCACTGCTCTCAGAGGTGCCCATCTGATCTTCTAGGTTCTCCCGGATTCTGTGAGCCTGGGAATGGCTGGCAGAATGTGGGGACCTAGTCTCCTGTGTCCTGGGGCGCTCAGAGGAGTCTTCTGATTCCTATTTGCTCCCAGGATTTGATGGGTACCCCCACCACTGCCCTAGCTGGGCAGAGGTTTTCAGGATGCCCTTAGTGGGCCTACTCTCCTGGAGTTCCTCACTAAATTTCACAGTACTTGGATACCCATACCCAGGTTCCCGCCCTTCCATTCCTGGGAGGTACTGGCCTATGAGCCCCATACGTCTGACTGGATAGTGATCTACCATCCCCGTGGCCCTGGGCTCATGTGCGCCAGTGGACATGGAGGTGGCAGAGTCCAGGGACTGGGAGAGTAGAAGGCCTCTGGTACTAGGGTTCCTGAGGTTATTCTCAGGTGTTTCCCTTTCCCAGTGAACCTCATCTCTATCAGCCCCTGCTCCCTGTTGCCATGCAAGAACCTGAGATTTCTCTTCCTCAATCAAGGCCTTACTAATCTCTATCAGTCTCTCTTGCATGGCTACCTGCCTGTGGAGCTTGTCATTATTCTCACAGAGAGCCTCATTTTCTCTCTGTGCTTCCTGGGTTGCTTTTGAGTACTGGGCCAGTCTTTGCTGCAGGGGGGTTACCTCCTGAGTCCTGTCCATACTGGCCTGTTCATTCCTTGCCAGAGTATCTTCCACCCTCCTGGTGTGCTCTAACAATCTATTATGCTCTTTTTGGCGGTCACCCAGTCCCTGGAGGGCCAGGTGATTTTCTTCCAGTTTCCCTTTTAAGTGACAGACTTCCTGGCCTAAGGTGTCCCTTTCCTGAATAAGAGCCTGCCTCTGTGGCGCCAGGTCGTCCCTCTGTCTTTGAAGGGCACCTGCTTTCTGGTACTCTTCATCAAACTCTGCCTGGGTATCCAGGTCTTTCAGAATGAATTTGTTGCTCTCTGCCTTCTCTCTATCTAGGTGGCTTTGCAGGGTGACTACCAGCTCTGCGCATGCCCTATTGAAGTCCAGTTGTTGCTCCAGCTTTTTCTGGCTCTGCAGTAGAGAGTCCAAACCTTCTTGGTACTCCATCTGCAAGGCCAGAATTCTGGTATCCTGGTCTGCCTTTTCCTGTTGCAGGATACCCATATCCTCTTTTATTTTAATTATATACTGCCTGCTTTCATTTTCTGACTCCTGGCTCCTCTGCAGCCTCTGCTCAGAAGAGTCCAGATCAGATTGGGCCTTATCTAATGCCATCAGTTGCCTACTTGCCAGATCTTGGCCTTCAGCATATTTGTCCTGTATGGCTCCCATAGATAAATATAAATATGCCGCTATCTTGGCAATCTTATTTTGCTCATCCTTGGCCTAAGGGGCCATATATAATTCACTCAGCACCACATGTAAGGGACCCTGATCTCTCCCGATATCTAACCCTGTTGCAGTGATCTGTTGTGTGATTGCCTGCAACCACACATTCTGGTCCTGCTCAGTCCACTCACCTCTCACAAATAACTTATGTCAAAGGTGTTCTCTAGCTATCTTGAAGTCTACCAATGTCACCATTTTGGAAATATTAATTTCCTTCCTGATTTACAGAAGTTTTTTATTTTATGTTTGCAAAACAGACCGTTTCCTTAGAGCGTTCCCTTTTGAGGGGTGCTTTTACAGTGTAACACAGTGTGTTAGCCTAACAGGATTTATGTATCCTATTCGTTAGCACACTGTATTAAGCTGTACAAGTGGTAGATCTAATCCAGAAATCCCGGCCACGAGCCCCCAATCTGTAAGTGATTTCAATCCAGCACTCCAACTAAGTCAATGCCTAGTATGGGATGTCCAATGGAAACTGTTATTTATATATTTTTATGTCAAAAGTTTGTTTAATTCTGGATGATGTACCCTTATATAACACCACTCTCTTTGAATTCCCCCGGTTTCACTGAACCAAGAAATAGTTTTGTTTTGCAAATTAAAAGATTTATTTAAAGCATCGAACAATATATAGATTACACTTTTATGAATATGAATAATATCTGAATATCACACTTATGAATATTTATGCAATGATCAGCAATGGATAATGTTACAATATCAACAATCTCTTTAATCAATTAGGAGTAGGAATAGGAAGAATAATGTAGCAGAGAATAACTTTGTGTGGGTTCAAGGAAATGCAATGATAGGAACGAATGCAACACAGCAATAAAACTTGATATGACTTCAATCAAAAGACAATATGATTACTCTTTCCCCTGTTACTACTCACTCCCCCCAACATGCAATATGAAGATATGGAATGAGGGCACACAGGTATCAGGAATAACATTCAACAATGGAGTTCAATCCCACTTCCCCCCAGCAAGCAGAGAAAAACAGGGCTGATTTTAAACAGGTCAATTGCTTTTAAATGTGGTTTGAATTGAATGGGAAAAATGCTAAAAATGATTTTAATTCGCTAAATGGGATTCAGAACTAGTGAGAGTGGCTTGGGATAGGTTCAGGTCAACACTAGCAATGATTATAGAATGATTAGCAGATTGAAAACGAAATTCAGAAGTTGAAATCAAGAAATAGCTATTTGTACATGTGGTGAAATTGAGGCAAATGCCCTTTGGGTTCGTTTGAAAGCTGAGGATGTTAGCTTTAAAATGACATTTAAATTTCGTTTCTAGGACGCACGGTTCAAAAGTTACAGAGGTTTTTGAAAAGGCAGATTTTTCAGAAACAGAGTCAAGATTCAAAATGAAAGATGCGCTTATACTAAGGGGCTATGAAAGTACAAGATACCCAACGGGACAACCACCAGAACAGGGTGCCTTCTGCTCTGATTGCTGTGCGCCAGGACACTTGACTTTCTTCAGAAAATATCAGCACACATATGATGATCTCTACAATTATCACAGACTATATAATGAGAAGAATTCAGGATGGACACAAGATTCTATAATGCAGTTCTGGATAGGTTGAATTGGATTGAATAGGATTACTTTAAACTAAGAGATGACTATGGACAGTTCTATACAAAATACTCACTCCTATGGCTTTGGAATGGAATGGACCCGTCAAAGATCTGGTCAAGGGTTTGGACTTCACTCGCCACCGGACAGGATCAGGGCACCGGGACTCTACTCTCAGCAAGGCACTCTGGTTTGCGCGGCCTCTTGGACTGGATCTGACGGGTTGGTTCAGGGTACAGCTCTGCTCTATGGGTCTGGATCTTGGTTCAAGCACGAGGTTCTTAGCTAGAACAGCAAAAGAGCTCAGTCAGGCTGTTGGATTTTGTGGTGACCCTTGGACGTTTAGGGGTTAAAATCATGTTTGCAAGGTTTTTAAAGGACTGCTGAAAAGGGTTCAGTGTTTTGGGTTAGGCCTCTGCTTCAGGGTTCTAGAATCTGGTTCTAGAGTCTGGATCTGGAGTCTGGTTCTTCCTACAGGGTGCTTTGCCAGGGGATCAGTTGATGAGTGAGAAAGTGTGTCTGTGGGTCCTCAACAGTCCCTATTTATCCATTTTCTAAAGTGGGTGGGGAGGCTGATTGTCTATGCCCAACCCTCTAAGGATCTGTTAGGTCAGAGAATTGCCCTTCTCCTGATTGGAGAAAGGAACAGTGTGTCATCATGTGTCAGAGTGATGCTGCCATTTACAACCTAGGGAAGAACCTCCCCTTTGCATTTACCCAGAAAATCTATTTTTCCCAAAAAACATATTTCCAATATGCACAACTTGTTAATATTACATATGCACATCACAGATTAATTAAGGCACGTCTCTTTTCAAGTCCCATGTTCCTACGAGTTTCGGTTCACAAATGACAGTTTTTTCACACTTTTGGTTGGTTACACATTTTCGGATCTGTACAATTTTTTTACATAATATGCGCATACCGTCTGGTCATACTTCTGTAATTTTCATGTTCCTAGCACAACTACAATAGCCACAATATTAAAAACTTTCGTGGTTCAGTCTCAGAACATCGCACAGATTCCAGATCAGTTTTAAACTGTTAGTAAATTTTTCATTTTAATAATCTCTAAATTTCATATTTTTGTCAGTTTGGTACAATATTTTAGAAGTATTTTCCTTAAACATATATTTATTCCAATTTCAAATCCACATTTTCAGTCTGGCCCGCCTCCAAGGTCTTGGCTGAGTCAGAGAGTCACATGGCCTTCTTCGTGCCAGTTCAGTTTCTATTGAAGCCCCAAATTAGCATTTCCATTCAGCTCAAGGGAGCCCTTTGTCTGCACTCAGAGCAACAGGCCAGGGTGCCCCTCCCAGTACCTTTTCACATCAGCCTGCCAGTTTCTTAGCAGAGCACAGGAGAAAAGATTGCTTTGTTTAGGGCGGAGGTGTGGAATGTGTTTAAAGCCCAGTGTGGGAAACTTTAGCTTTTAAACACACTGTATGAAATAGTCTTGTATTAAAATATAACTTACATTTTTAACAAATACATCAAACAATTTCTTACTTCAAGCCTTTTTAAAATATAGTTTTGAATTGAATCCACCTCTTAGGCTTCTTTCTTTGGCATAGTTTGAGTTCACTGTACCACTTTACACACATGACATGTTTTAAATCGCCAGCTTCTGACAGAGGTGAGTAACAGTACTAGACCCATTTTTGACAGATTTCTTCCAGCAACCATCTTCAAAAGTGGACTTTGTTCTGATAACATATACTCCTGCTGACATTATATTTATGTGGATTCTTGAAGTAGAATGATGTTTAACACCCAACAAGGAGATTGGATCTTTTTGGGTGGTTTGTGAGACATGATTTTTGCAAATTTGACAGCCAGGGAAAAACGGATTTTTAAAACAGCTCTGTGTTTCTTTTGCTATGATTTTGCTCTGTAGGCAGACAAATGATGGGTTTTGGCAGTGGTCTCCTGTGTTCCCACTGGCATAGGCAAAAGTGGAATGGCGGCCTATTTTTCAGATTTTTACTACGCACTTTCTGGTGATTTTTAGCGAGCAGCATGCTTTCCGGCGGCCATTCTGATGTTTCTGCTGCAAGCAATGCACAGTAATGTTGCAGGGCCTGGACTAGTGGGTTGAAACATCCCACAATTCTTAAACATCTATAGAGACAAATGTTGCAGACCCCTGACCAAAAGAGTATGATAAGGGGTTACAAGTCTGGCAGGAAATTTATATACTGGGCTTTTTTCATCTGTTACATCATCGACTGTTTATGTTAGAGAAGCCCAAATAATATGTAGTTCTCTGCGCTAGCCACGCTAGTCAGTTGGTAGCCGCAGATCTCTTCCTCTGCAAAGAACAGGGGTATCTGCAGATGCGCCAGCCCATGCACGGGGCGCTAGAGGCGCAGCTCACATAGCGGGCTGCCCCTCTGGCCGCCCCCTGCGTGGACTCGCCTCCTCTAGGGAGGACGCAGTTAGGGTGCACCCCCGTGGGCTTAAATAGCCAGGGCTGAGAGAGCAAGTCCTCTCATCGAGCCCTGGCAGCAGCGAAATCACATCGGAGCAGCTACAAGAGACGAGGACATGGCGGGACGAGCAGGAATAGCAATCTATTTTTAAAAAGGTAATGTGTGGAGTTGAGGAATAGCGTGGGGGCGCTAGTCCTTGCCGTGGGTCTGGAGCCCACGGCATTTCCTCCATGGTGCCTCAGGGGCACAAAGGGTGAGCAAGGAATTGATGGACGGCGTGGGGCGCTGGTCCTTGCCGTGGGTCTGAAGCCCACGGCATTTCCTCCATGGTGCCTTGAGGGCAAAAGGGGGAGCAGGGAGTAGATGGACGGCGCCGCGGTGCGGGTCCTTGCCGTGGGTCTGGATCCCATGGCTTTTCCTCCACGGTGCCTCGAGGGCACAAAGGGATTTTGGGCAATGCGTATTTTTTTTTAAAAAATGGTATAATGTAGCCTGTGGCAGCAGCCATGCGCGCTTTGGGAATGGGCGCCGAGAGGCCATTTCTCCACAAGGGTGCCCCTTTTTGTTTTCGGTGGCGGCATTCACAGGAGAGCCTGAAGCAGGTTCTTTGGGAGGCACGGGGAAAAATATGCATGCGGGGCTCGGGAGAGAGCTAGGCAAATAGAAACCCCGTTGTTTCACATTGAAATTGAAGTTCATGGGGTGTGTTGAAAACATTAGGTAAGCTGTGAAGAGCCATGCTTACGGGCCGTGGGGACCCCGCACAAAGGAGGGCGGTGGGGCCATTAAGGCGGGCGGTGGCCTGATGATTGGGATTGGGTGGTAGGCACTTCCCTAGAAGCATGGGGGTATGCAGGTATGTTCCCATCCCAAACGGCATTGCCGGATACAGGCGCGCCGGACGGCGAATGCTGAATTAAGAATGCATATGCGCACCAAGCTTTGTTAGAAATCGTGTTTGGCACACTAGCGGGAGGACACGGCCCCAAGGGCAGCTGGTGAGCATTTCCGCACTTCGTGCGATTGCAGTTCAAAGAACAAAGAGGGTTGAGTCAGGCCAGGCCAAACGTGGGGGAGGCCTGGCTAGTGGGCTGTGGGAACATCAGGGGGAATGCACGGGGGGGGGGGGGGGGAAATGGCCACTGACGACGTTCAGGGCACGGTTGATTTATTACAGATGTTTCAGTAATTGATAAACGTAATTTATAAGGTTAATTTATAATGTTCACCGATTCGGGCAGAGGTTAGGACCATGGTGAATCCGAGGGCCACCAGTTAAAAGCATTTTGCACGGTTGGTTTGTTACTGATGTTTCAGTAATTTATAAAGTTAATTCAGAATGTTAATTTAGAATGTTTACCGATTTGTGCAGAGGTTAGGACCACGGCAAATGCGAGGGGAACCATTTAAAAGCATCTCGCAGAGTGTTTTAAAAGTAGGGTTGCAAAAGAAGAAGTAACAGCGTGGGCAATGGGCACTGTTTGCTTTACACGAATTTTGCCAGTAAGTACAAGGAAGGGATTGCTTTGCAGGAAGTTATCCAGTAATTCCAAGTGCGACGGTCACCTTTGAAAAGAGTTTCTCAGTATGGTGCAGAAGTAGGGTCACAAAGAAAAGAGTAACCGGGAGGACGAGGGCCACGGTTATATTTCATGAATTTTCCGGTTATTGCAGGAATGGGATTTATAACGCGCATATACACAAGTGTTGACCAGATTGTGCATTGTAGGGCATAGTTCGGCGGTGGCGGATGTGAAGGGATTTAGGCACACAGCAATACAAGTTTAGACCAGCATGGGAAGATGAAAGGACATCTTTTGCACCCCCCTTTGGGGGCGTCCGCGGAGTACTGTGCAGAAGTGGGAACACCAGAACGCTAGCAATTTACAAGGAGTCTGGGCCAACCATGTGGCTTAGTCAAAGGACAATATTAACAAATGATGTGTATGTTTACAGATCACAGCGGAGATCTTCAAGGTACGGCACCAGAGGTGGTTTGTTAGAAGGAAAAAGATCTGTGGTAAGGAAAGGGGCCTACTGGGGGCTGGAATTGGCTATCAACTGAAATAGGCAGCCAATTGACTGCCACAGGTAATGTGAACAGGGGCCGGAGGGACAACCGGCATAAGAGAAGTGACACGGCACTGGCATTAAACGGGGGTAGCAGTAACCTGGGACTCCATGAGGAGTAGCCAAAAGGGCTTGAAAGATACACAACTGTGGTCGACATTATATTAATCAACAAACTCGTCGACATTATATTAATCAACAAACTCGTGTTGCACAATTTTGTTTGCTTTCTTACAACAGGGGCAACATGTCCAGCCAGGGATCTCCAAGTTTGTTCGACAGTGGGGAGGGCACCTCCGACAGTGGAAGGTCCTATGAGAGCCAGGAGGAGGCCCAGATGGTGGCATGGATCCAAGAAAGGGTCCAAAATAAAGGTGCGGAATGGGCAAAAAGAATGGTGGAGCAGTCTCTGGGGGGAACAGCACCAACTGGATCACCGGACACAGGGGTGCCTCCAACGGTTCCAGAGGTGGTGACACCCACCCCGACCAAGAGAAAGCGCGTGCCCAGGAAGCAAAAGGGTAAGGAGCATAACACTGTAGTGAATGTGTCTCCCAATGTCTCTATTCCTTTGTCCACAACTGAAATGTCCCCAAGCACAGGACTGAGCAGTCAAATGGGACAAGCCAGGGGATTCATCCAGTAGCCTGTGTAAACACTGGGCCGGTGGGGGCGGTAGAAAATGTTAGGCAGAAACCTGTGCAGTTCCCTTGGGGACCACTGCAAAAGATTTAGGACTACAGGTGTTGGCAGTAAACCCACTTGGTAGCAGTCTGTACCACCCAGATTTACCCGGTAGCTGTGACTGAGCAGTCAGACTTCCCTCAAGCAGAGTTAGGCAGTATACAAAGTATACACAATGGACACTCAAATACAATAGCACAAGCAAACACTGACCAGAGCTTTGGTATCAAGGTATATAATTATTTATTTAAAAACACACTTATTGAAACACTCCAGAACTATTATTGTAAATCACTCCAAACACAGTTACTATTATTATATATACATTCCTTATTCCTTATCAGACAAGTCTTAGTTAACACCACTTATTTCCAGACAGAGGTGGGCGCTTAACTATAGATGGCACTCCAATAAGTTAACGAAAAAGGGAAGGAAAAAGGCAGAATGTAGGAAAATACACCACACTAATACTTAGGAACTCTTAAGCAAGGCAGGAAAGTCAAAAGTTACTTGTGAGCCAAAGTCCATTGGTCGGGCCCACTCTTGGAGAGAGCAGGGCACAAATGCACCCAAGATCACACAATGATAACAGGCTTAAAATGTCTTGCAGGGAGTTCAGAAAGGTTTTAGTTAGGTTTCAGAAATGTTTAGCCAGGGTGTACCAGGCTAACACAGGGTCGAAAGCCGGGGGCTAAATCTACCGCGTACAGTCGGTTGCAAGGGAAGCCAGGCGGAACACTGTACCTTATGTGGAAAGGATCCTCCAGCGGGGGCAGTTGTTCCTGGCAGCGGTTGCAAGTCGCGGTGTCGTCCAGAGGAAGAGAAGATCTCGATGTGGAGGAAAGATGAAGGTCGTTGCACTGCCAGGGAAGAAACCAGCCGCAGAGTTTTCCGGTTAAAGGTACTACCCTTTGATTTGCGATAGTGGTAAAACGTGGTATCCCGGTTGCCGGGGTGCTTGGCACAGGCAAGGCAGCCACGAGATGCTCCAGGAAGCAAAAAAGGAAGCAGACTGGTTATCCCCACCAGTCGAAGGAAGAAGACTCTCCGGGCTGGAGATCTCCTCGGGCGTTGGGAAAAGTGGTGAGACAGTTCAGCAGGGCTCCACTGGTGGTGTCGTCGTAGCAGGTCGGCTCAGCTTCTCCCTCGCCGGATTCTTAGGTCCTGTGGCGACTTCTGAAGTTCCAGTCCCCAAAGCCCTGCTTTTATGCAGAAAACCCCCATTCACCCAGCCTAGCTGTCACTCAAACATGCTAAGTGGTGAGCCGGCCGGCTCACCACTTGGGCCAATCAGGACGGAGTGCGACTTGAATTGCCTAGGCAACTCAGTCCAGGGTGCCTAAATCCCCCTCCACCCCTCCTAAGTACCCCAGACAGAGTGGCACCACTTGGGAGGGCTTCTGTGGAGAATCCCACCAAAAAGTGGAACAAAGAGCACAACTTGGGTTGGAGTCACAGAAGCGAACACAAACGCCATTTTAGAACCGAGTTCTGGCAAAAAATACCAACCGGAGAATTAATATTAAATAAATAAACCGGCGGTATGTTCGAGGCTATAGGAATTAAATAATTAAAGTTGGTAGCCTCGAACAATGGGTAATCCCATAGGGATATATTTGTGGTCGAATATAAAAAGTAGTATCCACTGCCACCAGCCAAAACTCGATCAGGGGGGACAGAGACGTGCCCCCTCGACTAACAGACACCGGGGCAATCGAATTGCCCCAGCCAGTACGTCCACAATATGATGGTATGTACTGGTTCTGTTCAGAATTTGAGACTAGTAAAGTCAATGGTGACTTTACATGCCCTGGGAGACAGTAGTCAGTCCCAGGGTATGGAGTCTATACTGGGGGGGTCACTATGACACCCCTGTGTTACTACACTGAGGGTGCTGTGTAACACATATCACAAAGACACAAGAAGCCCTATCGAGTAAAAGACCCCATAGCCCATTAAACACATCTAGATTCAAAGAGACACACTCAAATCATGTCCAAGAGTGAGGGTAAAAGAGTCTCACTCTTGGCAGGAGAAAAAAAGAAACCCCAAAAATCCAGCAAAGCTGCTGGGGGACTCACTAGGTTAGGAAATTCAGCCTAAACAGAGAATTCTCCCTAACACTCGCCCCCCCAGACTAAGGGACAGGAGGATTTAATCCACTCCTGGATGAACCTCATACCTCTAGTCGATGACATACATCCTAGAGAGTCCATCAGCATTTTGATGGTGACACCCTGACCTGTGCTCAATGGTGAAATCAAACCCTTGAAGGCAGATTGACCATCTCAATAGTTTTGGATTTTCCCCTTTCATTTGCATCAACCATCTCAAGGGTTGGTGGTCAGTCTGAATGACAAAAGTAGAACCATACAAGTATGGCCTAAACTTCTTCAGTGCCCACACAATAGCAAAGCATTCTCTTTCGATTGTTGCCCACCTTGTCTCAGGATCCTTCAGCTTACGGCTGATGAAGCAAATGTGGTGCTCCCTACCCTTCTCATCCAGTTGGCTAAGGACTGCACCTATACCTACTTTGGAAGCATCAGTCTGTACAATGAAAGTTTGGTGGTAGTCAGGAGCTCTTAGTACTGGTGCTTGGCACAGAGCTTTCTTCAGGTTTTCAAATGCCTGATTGCACTCCTCATTCCATTTTACCTTTTTAGGGAATTTCGGAGAGGAAATTACATTTAGTGGAGAAGCTATGGTCCCATAGTTCTCTATGAAATTCCTGAAATACGCCGTGAGGCCTAGGAAGGCTCTCACCTGGGTTTGAGTAGTAGGTATTGTCCAATTCTGCACAGCTTCACTCTTGCTGAGCAGAGGCCTTATTTCTCCACCTCCTACCTCATGCCCAAGGTAGATCACTTTACTCTGTCCAATTTGGCATTTACTTGCCTTTATGGTCAGATGGGCCTGCTCCAGAGCCTGCAAAACATGTCCCAGGTGGTTCACATGTTCCTCCCAGGAGTGGCTGAAGACTGCAATGTCATCCAAGTATGCCATGCAGAAGTCCTCCATCCCAGCTAGAACTTGGTTTACCATCCTTTGAAATGTAGCAGGTGCATTTTTCAGTCCAAAAGGCATAACCTTGAATTGGTATAAGCCAACTGAGGTAGAAAATGCAGTTTTCTCCTTGGCATGGTCTGTCAGGGCTATTTGCCAATAGCCTGACATAAGGTTAAATGTGCTGAGGTACTTGGCTGTGCCAAGCCTATCCACCAACTCATCTGTCCTTGGCAAAGGGTGGGCATCAGTCTTGGTGACTGCATTAAAAGCTCTATAGTCCACACAGAATGTCAACTCTTTGGATCCTGCCTTTGGTACTAACACAACTGGGCTAGACCATGGACTAGTAGAGGGCTCTATTACCCCGAGATCAAGCATCTTCTTGACCTCACCTTTGATGTGGGTTCTGACATGTTCTGACATTCTGTACCTTCTGCTTTTGACTGGCAGACAGTCACCAGTGAGAATATCATGCTGGCCTCAAGGGGTCAAGCCTGGTGAAAGTGAGAACAGGGAGGCAAACTGATTTAACATAGATTTGCACTCCTCTTGTTGCTCAGGTGTCAGATCTGAAGAGAGATTAACTCCTTCAACCTTTTCGTCCAAAGGTAAGCCTCTAAGGAGGTCAGGTAGAGCTTCACTCTACTCCTCCTCTTCCGATGAAGCTAGAAGCAAGGCTCCTACTTCAGGTCTAGAGACATAGGCTTTGAGGCGGTTGGTGTGGAAGACTCTGGGAGCTTCCCTGGGTTTGCCCAGATCCACCAGATAGTTGACCTCTCCAAGTTTTCCCACAACCTTGAAGGGTCCCATCCATTTGTCTTGCAAGGCCCTCTGCCTTGTTCGGAGCATAACACGAACTAGCTGGTCTTGAGTGAACTCAACCATGTTAGCCTTCTGATCATGCAAATGCTTGACCAGAGCTTGTCCAGCTTTCAAGTTGTTACTTGCTTCTGCCATCATGTGGGACATTCTTCGTCGGAGACCTATCACATAGTCAGTCACTCTGACTGGCTTGGGGGAAGGAGCACTCTCCAACCCCTCCTTGATCAGGGACAATGGACCTCTGACCGGATGGCCATAAAGAAGCTCAAAGGGAGAATAACCTACTCCCTCCTGAGGGACTTCTCTATAAGCAAAGAGAAGGCATGGCAGTAGAAGGTCCCACGTTCGTTCAAGTGGTTCCTCTAAAGCACCTATCATGCTCTTCATGGTTCTGTTAAACCTTTCTACCAACTCATTTGTCTGAGGGTGGTATGCTGTTGAGAACTTGTAAGTAACTCCGCAGGTTTTCCACATGGTTTTCATGTAGTGGGACATAAAATTTGACCCCCTGTCAGAGATTACTTCCTTAGGAAACCCAACCCTGGTAAAAATACCAAGGAGGGCTTTAGCCACAGCCGGAGCTGTAACAGTCCTCATAGGAATTGCCTCAGGGTACCTAGTAGCATGGTCTACTACAACAAGGATAACCCTGTTGCCTGAGGAGGTTGGGGGATCATGGGGACCAACAATGTCAATCCCTACCCTCTCAAATGGGACTCCCACAACTGGGAGAGGCACTAAAGGTGCCGCATTCTTGGAACCAACCTTACCAGAAGTCTGGCAGGTATGGCCGCTCTTACAGTACTTATCTACTTCAGCCCCCATCTTTGGCCAATAAAAGTAGAGAGAGAGCCTTTCCTTGGTCTTCTTGAAACTCAAGTTACCAGCCAAAGGTATCTCATGGGCTAGTTGTAAGAACTGTTGTCTGTTTTTTTGAGGTACTACAAGGCGCTTGTAGTCTCCAGGTTCAGACTCACTTGGTTCACTGTAGAAGAGGCCATCTTCCCAGTGTAACCTGTACTTCCCAGGCTCTTGCCCATCAGCCTGAGAAGTTGCCTGTTGGCGGAGACCTTCCAGAGTTGGACATTCTCTTTGGCCCTTACGGAAAGCTGATCTGCTGGGTCCATCTTCTGCCAGTAAAGACTGCAGCTCATGATGGTCAGCTGAATCTAAATCTCCAATAAGGTCTTGGCCTCCTACTAGCTCTTCTTCAGAGTCTAGTTCAACCACACAGGATTCAACCACCCTCTCAGCCGCAGCTGGAGGGGGAGTTACTGGTGTAACCTTGGACAACCTAGGGGAAGTCCTTGTTGGAAGTACTGGAGTGCTTGCTGCTTGCTTTTTCCTTGGAGTTTTGGGTTTACCTTTGGTTCCTGATCTGGTTACGACTGCAGTAGTTTGCTCCAGTGGAGGAGGAGTGATATCTCTCTTCATCATCTCCTGAGAAGAACCTCTCAAGGTTTTCTCCCTTGCAGGTTTAGTGAGCTCCTGTAACCTTTTACTAGGAGGTCTGGGGGTATGTGACACAACTCCAAGAGCTTTCAGGTCATTACCCAACAGAACCCTTCCTGGCACCTCGCATTGTACACTGACAGGTATCTTTACAGTCATATCATTGCACTGGATGAGAACTGGTAACTGGGGACACAACTGCACAGGTCCTCCAGCTAACTTAGTGAGGCATTTGGGTGCCTTAGCAACATCCTCTGCCTTGAGAAATGATTCATCCACCACAGTTATGCTGGCCCCAGTGTCCCTAATGGCAGGAGTCTCCTGACCATTCACCTGGTCACTGTACTTATAATACTCTTTAGTATTATCTGGGATCGAATTACATACATCTAAATTCTGTTGTTCCCACAACCCCAGAGAGACTAAAGAAACACTGGCTGAGACTCCCATGGGTTCATCAGCTAGCAGTAGAAAGTTTCCACTTGCCATTGGGACTTCCTCTTCTTGAGCGAAGGCTAAGGAGGCAAGTTGGATCCCTGAAGGTTTACCCTTACATCTGGGATCTCCTTTCACATGGTCAGTGGCCTTACAAACATAACAAGAGCCAAAGGCCCTCTGGAATGGAGGCTTGTTCTGACCTCCTTCTGGTCTGGGACCAGAAGGTACACTAGCCTGATTCGGTTTCCCTTGTGGCTTACCCTTATGGTTTTGTTTGGGGCCCTCTTTGGAATTTGCAGTATTGGAATTCTCTTTGGAGTCCTTTTTAGGCTGTCTCCCCTCATCCTTTTTCTGAGTTACCTCAGAATCCTTGTGAGTGGCCCGGTTGGCAACCCACAAGTCAGCAGCCTTAGCTAGTTTTCTGGAATCTAATTCCTTTGAATCAGCCAAGTGCTGTCTGAGCTCAGGAGAGCAGGCATCATAAATTGACTCCAACATAAACAAATTTCTCATACCTTCATAAGTGTTCACTTTGTAACCCTTAATCCATCCCTCTAAGTTTTTCAACCCTTCACTCACCCAGGTAGCCCAAGGGGTACCATCATGCCTTTTGAGGGTTCTAAACCTCTTAAGATACTGGGAAGGGGTCTTCCCAAATCTAGCTATCAAAGCTAGTTTCACACATTCGTAATCCTTCTTATTCTCCTCCCCCATTTCCATCACCACATCAGTTGCAACAGGGGGAAGCCTAGAGAACAACCAGGTGAGTAAGTCATTTTCTGTGATGTTCTGGAGCCCATGATTATATTCAAACAGAGCCAACCAATCCAACACATCCAACTTAGGCTCATACATACCAATCAATTCCTTAGGCATCTGGGGTCTTTTAGGACTGGAACTTCTAGAGGAGTCAGAGAGAGAAGCATCGTCTACAGATAATTTCTTCATTTCTAGCTCATGCTTGAGCTCCATTTCCCTTAGCCTGAGTTCTTGATTCAGTTCCTGGTGTCTTTGTTCAGCCTGAGTATTCAGTCTCTTGAATTCTAATTCAAGTTTCATTTTCTCTAGCTCAAGATATTGAGGACTAAGTGTGGGACCTGGTAAAGGTCCAGTAGGTACAGCTGGCAGAGCAGACAGAGGCCTATGGGGGACATTCACAGCAGCCTCACCCTCCTCTTCTGACTCTTCATCAAAATTATCAACATTTTGATGAACATCAATCTCTATACTGTTATCTACTGTTTCTGGCATGGTAGGTTCCTCTGAACCATCATCCAGACTTTGGTTAGCTAACAACCTTTCTATCAATTCCATTTTCTTGCCTTTAGTCAGGAGATTCTTATGCTTACAGAGAACTCTTAAACAATCAGCAGTTTTTGTAGCAAGGGACTCTTGACTATAATTTTCCATAGTTGACATGTTAGAAAGATTACTTTTTCAGTGCTAAGCTTTGTGGTTAGTTGCACTAAGGTCTCTTAAAGCCCTCTAAAATGTATACTCAATACAAATCCCACCGCTGTACACCAGTGTTCGGCAGAAACCTGTGCAGTTCCCTTGGGGACCACTGCAAAAGATTTAGGGCTACAGGTGTTGGCAGTAAACCCACTTGGTAGCAGTCTGTACCACTCAGATTTACCTGGTAGCTGTGGCTGAGCAGTCAGACTTCCCTCAAGAAGAGTTAGACAGTATGCAAAGTATACACAATGGACACTCAGATACAATAGCACAAGCAAACACTGACCAGAGCTTTGGTATCAAGGTATATAATTATTTATTTATAAACACACTTATTGAAACACTCCAGAACTATTATTGTAAATCACTCCAAACACAGTTACTATTATTATATATACATTCCTTATTCCTTATCAGACAAGTCTTAGTTAACACCACTTATTTCCAGACAGAGGTGAGCGCTTAACTATAGATGGCACTCCAATAAGTTAACGAAAAAGGGAAGGAAAAAGGCAGAATGTAGGAAAATACACCACACTAATACTTAGGAACTCTTAAGCAAGGCAGGAAAGTCAAAAGTTACTTGTGAGCCAAAGTCCATCGGTTGGGCCCACTCTTGGAGAGAGCAAGGCACAAATGCACCCAAGATCACACAATGACAACAGGCTTAAAAAGTCTTGCAGGGAGTTCAGAAAGGTTTTAGTTAGGGTTCAGAAAAGTTTAGCCAGGGTGTCCCAGGCTAACCCAGGGTCGAAAGCCAGGGGCTAAATCTACCCCGTACAGTCGGTTGCAAGGGAAGCCAGGTGGAACACGGTACCTTATGTGGAAAGGATCCTCCAGCGGGGGCAGTTGTTCCTGGCAGCGGTTGCAAGTCGTGGCGTCGTCCAGAGGAAGAGAAGATCTTGACGTGGAGGAAAGATGAAGGTCGTTGCACTGCCAGGAAAGAAACCAGCCGCAGAGTTTTCCGGTTAAAGGCACTACCCTTTGATTTGCGGTAGTGATAAAACGTGGTATCCCGGTTGACGGAGTGCTTGGCACAGGCAAGGCGGCCACGAGATGCTCCAGGAAGCGAAAAAGGAAGCAGACTGGTTATCCCTACCAGTCGAAGGAAGAAGACTCTCCGGGCTGGAGATCTGTAACGCTCACCTGATTCCCGTAGAGGTGCCGGTCTTGACTGGGCGTATACCGTATCTTCAAAGGTGATGTGCAACACACGGCTGGCTCTTTGGGCTGGACCTCTGTGCACTGTATGTCTGACTCGAAGGGTAAGATGTCTGCAGATAGAAAATATGGGATTAAGGAACTGGGTTATTGAATGTCTCTCTCTTCTTCCCTTTCTCTTCTCCTGTAGAACCCCAAAGGTTAACGCTCTCACCTTAGGTAAGTGAACGCCGTGCTCTCCATCTGCCTCGGGGCAGGGTGCTGTAACCAGTTTCTTCACTGGATAAGGGGAGCAGGCCTCTTGACTTCAGAGGACTGCTGTCCGTCGTTTACTGCACGAACGGTAAGTTTTGAGTAATTCTAATGTCTTTAAAGTCTTTAGTAATGATGTTTCTTGTTTTGCAGGGTTCCGGCGATGGCGGATGACGGGCTGAAGTGAGTTGAAGATGGAGCCCGTGTGATGAATAGAAGCGCCTGGAAGCACGTAAGTAAGCGCTTGTTGCCTGCTTCACGATGCGCTCTAACTGTCTTTTTATTTTGCAGGTACAAGTTCGGAGCGGCTGCAGGGTGCCGGAATACCCACTGGGTTAGATGTGGAAAGGAGTAATGGCACGTGAGTATTAAAGTTCCCCAATGTCTTTAAACGCACCTTGTTTTGTCTTTCAGATGCAGGATGCAGTGCCGAAGGCCTCCGGAGCGTGCGAAGAGTTGGTAAGCTTTTATCTTTCAGATGCCGGAATGCAGTGTGAAGACCTCCGGAGCGCACGAAGAGTAGGTAAGCCTTTGTCTTTCAGATGCTGGAATGCAGCGCGAGGCGTTGGTGACAGCCGATGGACCAGGTAAGTGAAGAGCTGTCACTGAAGACCGTAATGCTAACCTGTTCTTTCTTGTCTTTATAGGTGTTGCTGAAGACTGGATTCAGGATGGTAAGCCTTTTTCCTTATGCCCAGGATCAGATGCAGAAGACACGATGAGCGTTCTGCTGCAGAGGATGCAGAATAACGCAAAGCAAGATTCATCCATCGGGTGTGGTTTAAATAGCCTCCTGTAGTGCTTAGGTGTCTCCTTCCACAGCCACGCCTAGGTAAGAAAAGAGTTCCTGCTTTCCAGAAGAGTTCCAGTGTTCTGAATCTAGGGAGTGGCTCCTGCCCCACCCAACAGGAAAAGTAGTTCCAAACAGAAGAGGATCAGAGGCTCAACTGGCAGGCAAGTAAGTAGCATGGTCTGCTGCAGGTAAGTCCACCCAAGCATTATGAGCCCGGCGCTTCCAGCGCTGGGACTGGGCATATTTATGAGCCTGGTGCCACTGGCGCCAGGACTGGGTCCAAAAGGTCCCAATTGAAACTGTTTGGCACTCGGAACCTGGGTTATGGATCTGCTTCCAAGGGAGTTGGGAAAACCCTGACCTTTTGGAAGCAGAGATCATGACAGTATCCCCCCTCAAGGCCCCTCCCAAACCGGGTTTCTCTGGGGGTTTTGGCTTGTCAGGAAATGTTCGGTGAAATCTTTTGATTAGGTGAGGATCGTGGACATATTCAGCAGGTTCCCCGGATCTCTCTTGGGGGCCGTTGCCTTTCCAGTCAATTAGGTAAAATAGTTTAGATTTGGAGATCTTGGAGTCCAGAATGCTTTTGACTTCAAACTCGAGTTCTCCATCAACTAGGATAGGTTTTGGAGATTTAGTTAGTCGGGTTTGAGGTTGCACAGGTTTTAATAGAGAGACGTGGAAGACCGGATGTATCTTCATGTGCGGGGGCAAGTCCAACTTGACCGCTACTGGATTTACTATGGTAGTGATGGAATAGGGACCAAGGTATCTTGGGTTGAATGTGCGTGGCCCTTTTAGAGGTAGATATTTGGTGGATAACCAGACTTGATCCCCTACTTGATATTGAGGGGCTTCCTTCCGATGTTGATCTGCTCCTTTCTTGTATTGTTCTTTAGCCCTTTGAAGGTGAGAAACAGCTTCCTTAAAGGCTTGGGTGATTGTAGAATGCAGGTAGTCTACTGCTGGTGTTTCAAGATCTTGGAGGGGATCCAACTCCGAGGTTCGAGGGTGACTGCCGTACAAAAGAAAAAACGTGGTTTTCCCAGTTCCCGAATGGACAGAGTTATTGTAGGCATATTCGGCTATCCAAAGGATGTCTTTCCAAGTTTTTTCAGTTTGTTGCAGCATGCAGCGTAAATACTGTTCCAGAGTTTGATTGGTCCTCTCGGTTTGTCCGTCGGTCTGAGGGTGGTGACTGGTCGATAGTCTCACATCAATTTGAGCCGACCGACAGCAACTTCGCCAAAAATGAGAAATAAATTGACTACCTCGATCCGAAATTAGAACCGAAGGAAAACGTGCAGTCGGACGATTTTTTCGAGAAATTCTCGGGCCAGAGTTGCTGCTGTTGGCAAGCCTTTGAGCGGAATGAAATGCGCCATCTTGGAGAATAAGTCCACGATTACTAGAATCGTATTGTATCCGGAGCATGGAGGTAGATCGGTGATGAAGTCCATAGAAAGCGTATGCCAAGGGCGAGGTGGGATGTCAATAGGGCGTAAGAGGCCTGCTGGTCTTTCCTTTTGACTCTTGTTTTGGGCGCATACTCCCCAGGACATTATAAAGTCTCTGATATCTTTTTTCCAAGACGGCCACCAGAAGTAGCGCTTGATCTTTTCTGAGGTCTTGGCCATACCGGGATGTCCTCCCATTAAAGAATCGTGATAACAAGAGATTACTTTTTTCTGTAAATCTGTGCTGGGTAGGTATAATCGTTCTTGGAAATACAATAAGTTGTCCTTTACTGCAAAGTCCTTTCCCTGCAGATGCCAATTCTGTATGTTTGCTGGAGTTACAAGTTGCCTGGCTTTATCCTTAACTTCCTCTATGGATTCTGTGGCGATTACACCCAGAATTCTTTGTTCGGGAATGATTGGTACAGGTTTAGGGTTGATCAAGTGTTCTTCCACTCCCATCCGAGAAAGGGCATCAGCTTTACCGTTCTTTGTACCAGGTCGATAGGTAATTATGAAGTCAAACTCGGCAAAGAATAATGCCCAACGGAGTTGTCTAGAGGATTGGGCTTTTGCGGTTTTCAAATATTGCAGGTTTCGGTGATCAGTAATCACAGTAACGGTGTGTCGGGCCCCCAGCAGATAATGCCGCCAAGCCTTAAAGGCAGACTTGATAGCCAGAAGTTCCTTGTCAGTAATCGTGTAATTGATTTCAGGAGGCGAGAATTTGCGGGACCAAAATGCCACGGGATGCAACTGATTGGTTACCGGGTCCTTTTGTGAAAGAACTGCCCCCATGGCAAGGCTTGAAGCATCAGTTTCCACGATGTAGGGGAGTTCGGGGCGAGGGTGTTTTAAGATTGGTGCAGTGATAAATTTAGTCTTCAAATCCTGGAAAGCTTGTTCCGCCTCGATAGACCATTCAAAACGTTTGTTTTTCTTTAACAAGGCAGTGATGGGCTGGACTATTCGAGAGAATTCGGGGATAAACCTGCGGTAAAAGTTAGCAAAGCCTAACATGCTTTGCACACCTTTTACGGAGGATGGTGATGGCCATTTGAGAACTGCATCGACCTTCTTTGAATCCATACGCACTCCGCCAGGTGATAATATGAATCCCAAGAATTCAACTTCAGTCACGTTGAAAACACATTTTTCCAACTTAGCGAAAAGTTTGTGTTGACGCAATCTTTCGAGGACCATTTTCACGTGTTTCCGATGTTCAGATTCTGATGAAGAATAAACGAGGATGTCGTCAATGTAAACAACAACACACACATCTATGAGCTCTCTGAGGACATCGTTCATAAAATATTGAAAGGCGGCCGGGGCATTGCAAAGTCCAAAGGGCATGACCTGATATTCAAATAGCCCATACTTGGTGCGGAAGGCCGTCTTCCATTCATCGCCCTCTTTTACTCGTACCAAGTGGTAAGCTCCTCTAAGATCCATCTTTGTATATATGCATGCTTTTCTGACTTGGTCCAGGAGTTCAGGGATCAAAGGTAACGGATATCTATTCTTAACGGTGATCTGGTTCAGGGAGCGATAATCTATACAAGTTCTAAGGTCTCCTTCCTTTTTTGGAACGAAGAACAAAGCTGAAGAAGCAGGGGACTTGGAAGGATGAATAAACCCATTTGCCAGGTATTGATCCAGGTATTGTCGAAGGTGAAGGTTCTCAGGCTCGGTGAGGGCATAAATTCTACTACAAGGAGGAGTAGATCCAGGTATCAGGTCTATCTGGCAGTCATAAGACCTATGAGGAGGTAGAGAGTTAGCCTGATCCTTCCAGAAAACATCTTGGTATTCTAGGTATTCGGGAGGTAACTGGGGAGTCTCTGAAGAAATTGCTGCCAGTGCAACACCAGGTGGAGGGTGACAAGTAGAGACACATTCTGGAAACTGGACCGTTCTTGCTCGCCAATCGATCAGAGGATTGTGTTTCTCTAACCAAGGTATTCCTAGAATAATCTGAAACTGAGGGGCCTTGATCACATCGAACACGATCTTCTCATGGTGTCCATCTTGACTTACTAGCGTCACCTCTTGAGTGGTATGCGTTACTGGCCCGGAGGCTATCTCCGTACCATCCACCGTAGTAATAACGTCCTTTACAGCCTTGGGACAAAGAGTTAGATTCATCCTCAAAACCATTTCATGATCCACATAATTGCCGATGGCACCGCTGTCGACGTAAGCTTCAATTGCATGTAATCGATCCGGATTATCAGGGCTAATGAGGACCATAGGTATCACGAAATGCGAGGTCACGGAACTGGTTTTCACGCTCGGCAAGAGGACCTCTATTCTTGTCGGGCGAGGTCGTTTCCCTGCTCAGAGTTTGTAACTTTGGTAACTGCAGCTCCTACTGCCTTCTTGGCAGGTTTCACCGGACAGTCTCGAAGAAAGTAGAAAGTGCCCTGAGTTTCCGCAATAGAGGCATAATTGCAACTGTTTTCTCCTTTCCCGCTCCTTTTGTGTTAGAGGACCTTTCAGACCCCCTATTTGCATGGGTTCCCCGGAGTCTACTCCTTTGGAAGGAGTTGGCGGTTTGGAAAATACTCGAGCATCAAACTTGGAACGATCGGCCTTCCTGTTCTGCAGTCTGTGATCTATTTGAACGACTAAATCTATATAGTCCGAACAATCTTGTGGGGGATTCACTACTTGGGCTAACACATCTTTGAGCTCTCCACGTAGACCTCTATAAAACAGCGTAATCCTTTTGTCCTCAGGCCATTGAGTTTCCACTATCAGTCTGTTGAAAGACGCAATATAAGCCAAAAGGTCTTGATTACCTTGTCGCAACGAAAGAAGCTCATTGTCCAAGGCCTGCCCCTGTGAATGTCTTGCGAACAGTTTTTCCATACTGAGCTGAAAAGCTTGAAAATCATGGAGGACCGGATCATCTTGATTTACTAGAGGGATCGACCAGTCTGCCGCATTGCCACTAAGGTACGAAAGCACGAAAGCTACTTTAGCTTGATCAGTTGGAAAGGCTGCTGGCTGGCATAAGAAATGCAACCGGCACTGATTGATAAATACTGCAAACCTCTTTGGGTCACCAGAAAATCGTTCGGGCGGAGCCAGAGGTACATTCCCAGGTAGGTTGATCTGCACTGGATTCATAGAGGATGTAGAAGGAAGATTTCCCCCAGATGCGGGTAACGGGGTCTGTCCGGCTTGTGACTGTAGCAATTGTCTAGCGAGATCATCTGTTCGCTCCTTGGAAATAATCAGTTCCCTTCTTAGAGCGTTTGTTTCCTGACGGGCTGCATGCACTTCTGCCCTTAGTTCCCCAAGTAACTGGGCTAGCTGGTCGGTATCCGAGGTTTCCATAGCGCCTGGACGGGAGTTTTGTGGTAGGCTTTGCGTTCTGTAACGCTCACCTGATTCCCGTAGAGGCGCCGGTCTTGACTGGGCGTATACCGTATCTTCAAAGGTGATGTGCAACACACGGCTGGCTCTTTGGGCTGGACCTCTGTGCACTGTATGTCTGACTCGAAGGGTAAGATGTCTGCAGATAGAAAATATGGGATTAAGGAACTGGGTTATTGAATGTCTCTCTCTTCTTCCCTTTCTCTTCTCCTGTAGAACCCCAAAGGTTAACGCTCTCACCTTAGGTAAGTGAACGCCGTGCTCTCCATCTGCCTCGGGGCAGGGTGCTGTAACCAGTTTCTTCACTGGATAAGGGGAGCAGGCCTCTTGACTTCAGAGGACTGCTGTCCGTCGTTTACTGCACGAACGGTAAGTTTCGAGTAATTCTAATGTCTTTAAAGTCTTTAGTAATGATGTTTCTTGTTTTGCAGGGTTCCGGCGATGGCGGATGACGGGCTGAAGTGAGTTGAAGATGGAGCCCGTGTGATGAATAGAAGCGCCTGGAAGCACGTAAGTAAGCGCTTGTTGCCTGCTTCACGATGCGCTCTAACTGTCTTTTTATTTTGCAGGTACAAGTTCGGAGCGGCTGCAGGGTGCCGGAATACCCACTGGGTTAGATGTGGAAAGGAGTAATGGCACGTGAGTATTAAAGTTCCCCAATGTCTTTAAACGCACCTTGTTTTGTCTTTCAGATGCGGGATGCAGCGCCGAAGGTCTCCGGAGCGTGCAAAGAGTTGGTAAGCTTTTGTCTTTCAGATGCCGGAATGCAGTGTGAAGACCTCCGGAGCGCACGAAGAGTAGGTAAGCCTTTGTCTTTCAGATGCCGGAATGCAGCGCGAGGCGTTGGTGACAGCCGATGGACCAGGTAAGTGAAGAGCTGTCACTGAAGACCGTAATGCTAACCTGTTCTTTCTTGTCTTTATAGGTGTTGCTGAAGACTGGATTCAGGATGGTAAGCCTTTTTCCTTATGCCCAGGATCAGATGCAGAAGACACGATGAGCGTTCTGCTGCCGAGGATGCAGAATAACGCAAAGCAAGATTCATCCATCGGGTGTGGTTTAAATAGCCTCCTGTAGTGCTTAGATGTCTCCTTCCACAGCCACGCCTAGGTAAGAAAAGAGTTCCTGCTTTCCAGAAGAGTTCCAGTGTTCTGAATCTAGGGAGTGGCTCCTGCCCCACCCAACAGGAAAAGTAGTTCCAAACAGAAGAGGATCAGAGGCTCAACTGGCAGGCAAGTAAGCAGCATGGTCTGCTGCAGGTAAGTCCACCCAAGCATTATGAGCCCGGCGCTTCCAGCGCTGGGACTGGGCATATTTATGAGCCTGGTGCCACTGGCGCCAGGACTGGGTCCAAAAGGCCCCAATTGGAACTGGTTGGCACTCGGAACCTGGGTTATGGATCTGCTTCCAAGGGAGTTGGGAAAACCCTGACCTTTTGGAAGCAGAGATCATGACAAGATCTCCTCTGTCGTTGGGAAAAGTGGTGAGACGGTTTAGCAGGGCTCCACCGGTGGTGTCGTCGTAGCAGGTCGGCTCAGCTTCTCCCTCGTCGGATTCTTAGGTCCTGTGGCGACTTCTGAAGTTCCAGTCCCCAAAGCCCTGCTTTTACGCAGAAAACCCCCATTCACTCAGCCTAGCTGTCACTCAAACATGCTAAGTGGTGAGCCGGCCGGCTCACCACTTGGGCCAATCAGGACGGAGTGTGACTTGAGTTGCCTAGGCAACTCAGTCCAGGGTGCCTAAATCCCCCTCCACCCCTCCTAAGTACCCCAGACAGAGTGGCACCACTTGGGAGGGCTTCTGTGGAGAAGCCCGCCAAAAAGTGGAACAAAGAGCTCAACTTGGGTTGGAGTCACAGAAGCGAACACAAACGCCATTTTAGAACCGAGTTCTGGCAAAAAATACCAACCGGAGAATTAATATTAAATAAATAAACCGGCGGTATGTTCGAGGCTATAGGAATTAAATAATTAAAGTTGGTAGCCTCGAACAATGGGAAATCCCATAGGGATATATTCGCGGTCGAATATAAAAAGTAGTATCCACTGCCACCAGCCAAAACCCGATCAGGGGGGATGGAGACGTGCCCCCTCGACTAACAGACCCCGGGGCAATCGAATTGCCCCGGCCAGTACGTCCACAATATGATGGTTTGTACTGGTTTTGTTCAGAATTTGAGACTAGTAAAGTCAATGGTGACTTTACATGCCCTGGGAGACAGTGGTCAGTCCCAGGGTATGGAGTCTATACTGGGGGGGTCACTATGACACCCCTGTGTTACTGCACTGAGGGTGCTGTGTAACACATATCACAAAAACACATGAAGCCCTATGGATTAAAAGACCCCATAGCCCATTAAACACATCTAGAGTCAAAGAGACACACTCAAATCATGTCCAAGAGTGAGGGTAAAAGAGTCTCACTCTTGGCAGGAGAAAAAAATAAACCCCAAAAATCCAGCAAAGCTGCTGGGGGACTCACTAGGTTAGGAAATTCAGCCTAAACAGAGAATTCTCCCTAACAGCAAACATGGGGACAGCGCCCCAAAATGTGTCGCAGCCTGGGGTAAGCGGGCAGACCATGGAGTGGGCAAAATTGGAAATGACTAGATTCATGGACCAGATGATGCTCCGGTTAGGACAGGTAACTGTGACACCTCAAGTGGGTTACGGGGTGGGCTCACTCTCCGTCTGGGGTCAACCAACAGGGCCGGCTGCAGTCGCAGGGGCACCGGTAGGACTCCCATGGCAGGGCAGTGGGATAGGGGCACCGGCCAACGGGGTACCCCAAACAGCGGTGGTAATACCACAAGAAGGGATGCCTGTGGGTTCCCTGGGGTCCAATAGGGTGGTACCACCAGAAGGAGTACCAGTGACTTCCTTGGGTGCTGGGACATCCACGGGAAGCAGCAGGGTTCCATTGGTGACAATAGCCCCAGTACTGACTGGGAGAAGTACGTTGTCTTGGTACATTCATAAGCAAGTGAAAGAACGGATATGGGCTAAGTATTACTTTGACATATTTTCAATGCTGACACCTGAAAATGAGGGCCCAGATGTTAATATATCAAAGGAGGAAGAGAAGAAAAGCTAAAAGTGGTACAGACCAGAGGAAACCATTGACAACTGGTCAAAGGCCTTCTCTCTGTATGTTACAGTAATGATGGAGAAATTCCCGGAACAATGGACTGATCTATGGAATTACAGGGATACCATAGTGGCAGGGCATAAGACATATGGGACTTCGGGTTGGATTGATTACGACAGGGGTTTCAGGCATAAGATGGAAGATTTGCCCTCAATGTCTTGGGCCCAGAAGGACATGGAGGATTGGTTCGCATTCATGGGTGGTCAGGAAAGGTCTAGCGAGCCAATCAGAGACACGACTAAGGCTTGGCAGGGCAAGTACAGCGAGGACAAGAGTGAAGCTTGGCAGCCCTTTCGGAACAGACAGAGGGGCAGTGGGAGAGATGGCAGGAACAGAACGAGGGCACGGGGGAGCGGCAGGGGAAGCTCCGGGGGCGACACAGCCAGGGGCACATGCATGGGTTTTAAAGGGTTTAGGATCCCTTATGAAGGACCCCTGACATCATGAGGGGCAAGGAATCTACCTTCAGCAGACAAGCTACCAGGTATTGTGAGCGAAAAACTGGCCAAAGAAAAAGCATTGGGGAGAATAGCGGGTCCATTTAGGGTAGCTCCCCTCCCTAACTTCATTATGTCCCCACTGGGGGTTGTCCCTAAAAAGGAAGAAGGGAAGTACAGGTTGATTCACCACCTGTCTTACCCGGAAGGGGATTCGGTTAATGATTGGCTGGACCCTGATTATTGCTCCGTTACATATGCTTCCTTTGACAAAGCAATGGAGCTAGTGGGTCAGATGGGAAGAAGGGCATTGTTGGCAAAGGTCGACATTGAATCTGCTTTCAGTATCCTGCCAGTCCACCCGGATAGCTTTCATTTGTTGGGATTCAAATGGGAGGGCCAATTTTTCTTTGACAGGTGCATGCCAATTGGGTGTGCTGTTTCATGTGCCTTCTTTAAACAATTTAGCTCCGTTTTGGAATGGGCAGCAAAAGAAAAGGAACCAAGGGGGGCAATCATGCATTACCTGGATGATTTTCTGTTCATTGGTAGGGAGGGTACTGAGGACTGCGGAGCTGCATTAGCATCCTTCCAGGTGCTAATGACAGAATTGGGGATACCCCTAGCTGAAGGGAAAACACAAACCCCAGTCCATGCCCTCACATTTCTAGGCATAGAAATTGATACTTGCAAAGGCACATGCAGGTTACCTGCAGAAAAGGTAGAGGGGCTTATGGAATTGATTTCCAGCATCCCAGCAAAAGAAAAGACACCTCTGGGTCAAGTACAACAGCTGCTTGGGAAACTCAACTTTGCAGCCATGGTGGTGCCAGCGGGAAGGGTGTTTGCCAGGAGGTTGGCGAGGGCCACAGCAGGGGTGACTAACAAACACCACCACATCAGGCTGAGCGCCGCACTCAAAGAGGACCTAGTCATGTGGCGGAAGTTTCTGAAAGGTTTCAACGGGGTAAGCCTTTGGTGGGACGCATGGGTTACCAGCAGCGAGTTACAAATGACCTCCTGGGCCCCCTGTAGTTGGTAGGTTACCCACCTGAGGGAGATGAAATTCCAGACTTTTCGAAATCACTCCAGTATCATGGGTGCCTTTGTTTTTTTCCATCGCTGGGCGATCGCCAGCCATGCTGCGATTACAAGAATCATGAAGCCCCTCTTTTGTGCCTTTGTCAGTTTTCCCGGATCTGGGTCCCATATCGCCCCCATCCATACTCTCTCCTGAAGCTTTTCTGTACCTTGTACCATCTTGCCCACGTGTTTTTCCACCACCTTCCAAAATTGTTGTATTACCGGTCAGGTCCACCAGATGTGCTTCCAGTCTCCTTTTTCTGTGCAACATTTCCAACATCTATCTGATGTTGTTGGAAACATGGCGTGCAGCCTCTTCGGTGTATAGTGCCATTGGAGGAGGATTTTTTGCCAGATCTCCCTCAATTGAATCGTGCGTGTAAGTTTGGGGATTAGTCCCCATGTATACTCCCACTGTTTATTCGTTATTGTTTCCACTTATGTTTTCTCCCACTTCACCATATAGTTCCATGAAATGTCCTCCCCCTGCGTGTTCAGGAACCTATACATGTTCGAAACTAGTTTCACCTGTCCCGTATTTGTTGTGAAGTATGTCTCGAATGGTGTCAGTTGTCTAGTGGCTGCCTGCTGCAAGTGGCGTGTTGCTAGCCAATACTGAAGTTGTGTATATCTGAAATTGTCTCTCCCCGTCAGACCCAGTGCTTTGGTGCATTATAGCAGTGTCATCAGTTTCCCCTCATGATACATATATCTAATCGTTCGACAACCTGCCTTGGACCACTTCTCAAGTGAGTTTTTCCCCAACCCCGGTTGGAAATCAGGATTCCCATGTATGGTAAGAATGGGGAGGAAAATGTTAAGAGCGCCCCTCTTTTAATTGCTGCATTCCATATCCCACCCCCATCACTTCACTGATCTTAACATTTGGGTGCCTATGTTGACCCTTCACCCATAGCAGTCCCGGGAGTGGGGAAGCCGCTACTGCCCTATCCTGCTCCGCCCATATACATTGTGGAGACTCTGCACACCATTCCTTCAAAACCCTCAATTTATTGCTTCATAGTATCTGCGAAAGTGGGGAAATGCCAATCCACCCTTGTTTCTCGGCGCCATCATCATAGGCATTGCTATTCTCAGGTTTTTATGTTTCCATACATATGTTTTAATTGCTTTGTTCAGGGAATTGAAAAATGCTTTTGGTATTCCAATTGGTAGCGCTTGAAAATGATATATTAGCCTAGGCAGCACCACCATTTTGACTGCCACCATTCGCCCCCACCATGAAGTATTTAAGGGGTTCCATCTCCCTAGATCTGCTTTCTCTCTCTCTAGTAGGTCTGGGTAGTTTGCTTTATACATTTGGCCCAGGTTCGGTGTCAGAGTTATCCCTAGGTATGTTACCCCTGTCTTTGCCCATTTCAGGTGTTGCTCTCTAGATAAGGTTCCCATCACTTCCGGTTCTTCTGTTAGGTTTAATATTTCCGACTTTTGTCGATTGATTTTGAATCTGGATTTTGCCCCAAAGTTGTCGAATTCTTGCATAAGAGCCACAAGGGACCTTTTTTGTTCCATTAGTGCTACCAACATGTATTTATCCGCGAACACCATTGTTTAATGCTCTCTTCCCGCCATCTGTATATCCTTTATCTCGTCTGTGGCTCATATCCTAGCCAATAATGGCTCCAGGTATAAAGCATATGATAGGGGCGAAAGCGGGCATCCCTGTTTCTTGCCTCTTCCTAAATCACTCGATTCCAACACTCTCCCATTTAGGGCCACCCGTATTCACCGCAAGTGGTAGTTGGCTTCTACCATATGGAGGAAATGCTGCCCAAACCCCATTTGTTTCATTGTGCGGAAAAGCTGCGACCACTCCATCCTATCAAATGCTTTCTCTGCATTCAATGAAACGAGAACTGCCGGTATATGCGTTTTCTCCACTTTCTCTATCAAAAGTGTTGTCAAATGTTTGTCTCGTTGGGATGAACCCTGATTGATCCGAAGGTATAAGTGCTGGAAGCAAGTGCATGAGCCTTTTTGCTAGTACTTTTGTGTAGAGCTTAGCATCTAAGTTCATCAGGGCTATCGGGTGGTACGAGCCCGGGAGCTCTGAGTCTTTCCCCTTTTTGGAAAACTGACCAATTTCGCCTCGTTCTTTGATGGGTGACATTGCCTTCCCCCTTAAACGTATTGAATAGTTTTGTTAATATGGGAGCTAGAAGGTCTTGGTATTGTTTATAAAAGCAATCCGGATATCCGTTCGGGCCCGGTGCTTTATTTCTTGGCAGAGGTTTGATTTCTTTCCTGACCTCTTCTTCTGTTATATCACCCTCCAAGGTTACCCTTTCTTCTGTAGAGGAGGAGCCGCATGCCCCTACCGGAAGTCCCGCCCCCATTTTGCCTATATGTTGGAAGCCGGATATTGCGTCATGCGCAACACCAATAATTATGCCTATATCACAAAAAGCCTTTGAGAAAACATTATCTGATGAACCCCCAGAGAACTGACAGTCTCCTGGAAGAAGTTCCCAAAGGAATATAAAGATGAATGAAAGAGAAGATTGGGTGACATCACAAGAAGTGAAGATAACGCACTAAGAAGAAGGGTCAAAGAAGAGAACGTATAGATCTTATTGAATCTGATGACGAAGCAAAGAATCGAGTAACCTTTCATGTGCGGAATGACGATTGCACGTGCAAAGGGCACTGCAGAAAATATAAGCCGTTTTATAACTGTACAGATGCTGTAACGCAAGTAGATTAAGTGATCGTAAAGGCTAGCTATACATAGTGAATAGACTGCAGGGGTTGCGGCTATTATGTAGAATCTGGAAATTTGATGTCGCAACTTTAGCAAGACAGGACCTGTGAAGAGAAAGGCTGAAAGTGTGGAGCAGTAGAGAAAAACAGCTGGAGATCGAGGAAGGATCGAAGAGGCTGTCTGGCCGAGTGTATAAGATTTGGGCAGCCAAGAAATGGTCATCTATCTTTAAAGATACAAAGGACGTGAGAACGAGACGAGCTCCTGTTAAAGTACGAAGGAAAGACACCATGGATGCAAAGTTTGATTCATTTCATATTATTAAATATGAAAAAGAAGCTAAAAAACATTCTCCTGTCACATGGGTGAGATAGAAATAGAAACTAGGCATGCAGCACCAAGGCTTGAAGATAAGAATGTGCTCACACTCCCTTCTATTCTCCAGAGCAGCGATACTTTGCAAGGCCGAGTTCAAAGACATCGAACGATGCGCTACATCATTTAAATGGGCCAAAAGTTTTCACTTTGTCTGTAATTTTGGGGAGAATCTGATTATCTAAATATTTCTCCTATTTATCCGGACATGGGCTGTCTTAGTTATACAATGTTTGATAGTATTTCCATAGGATCTTCCCCGTGTCCTCATCCTTCATCTTGATCAACCCCTGTTCATCACAAAGTCTCATCACTGTCCTGGTCTTTTCCTGTGCCTTTAGTTGCCTTGCCAGGAGTTTATCAGCCTTATTGGCTTTTATATAATATAAATATAAATATGTTTTAGATATAGGAGTGCTTTTCCTGCCTGTTTGTTGTGAGGCATTCCCCATTGGCCCTGCATGTGTTTTAAGGCTTGTCTCTGTTTCTTAGTAGGCTTCTTTGACATTTACCCTTGTATCTCTTTTAGCTTCCCCTCCAGCTCCTCTTCCCACCTTCGCCTTTGCTTATCTCTACTTGCTTTTTTAGCTATCAATTCCCCCATCAACCTGCCTTAAATGCATCACATTCTATCCCCTGTTGTAGGCCACCTGTGTCGTTTTCTGTAAAGTATTGGTCTATTTTCCCCCTGATGGAGTCCACTATGACCTTGTCCAGTAGAGGTTCTGCTGGGAACCTCCCCTTCCACAAGCCTCTAGCACGGCATCCCATATCAAAAGTTGACGTAACCGGGTCATGGTCCGAAAGTGAAATGGATCCTACTTCGACGTCTCTGACCTTGCCCACTAAACCTGTTGAGGCCCATACATAGTCTATCCTCGAAAGTGAGGAATGAATGTGGGAATAACATGTGTATCCCTGATCTTGTCCACTCACCCCCCTCCACACATCCTGAAGCGTCAACCTTTCCATTCTGTTTTTCAGGGTCCTAGATGGGGTTACTGCCCCCTCTCTCTTGTGCGTTGTACTATCAAAGTGTGGGTCCCATGCTAAATTGAGATCCTCAGCCATTATGATTTCACCCCAAGCAAAATCTTTCAAGTTAGAAATGACCCCCTTCAAAAAGCCATCCTGACCAGTGTTGGAGGCATAAATCGAAGCCTGAGTTTGTCTCCGGTCGCCCATAATTTTAGTCAGATACAGAAATCGCTCTTCCTTATCCTCCCGCGCTCCCTGCACCTTTATCCCCTGGCCATCTCGTATTGCTAACATAACTCTGTTAGGCAGAATCACATGCAGTACTCTTTGGGAACACTACATACAATTAAGACTATAAGTGTACGTACAATTTCACCTTTGGGACAAGCCTGTACTACACATTAATGTGGTAGCAGTGGCTGAGCAGTCAGACTTATCTCAAGAGTAAAGTGAGCAGTACAAGAGGTTACACAAAGGGGCAGCAATCACAGTGGTTCAAACAAACACTTACTCAAGGTTTCTTGGTAAAAGAATATACATGTATTTACATAGTCATTTGGAAAACATTCCACTAGTAAGAGCAGCTCAATATCACAATCTAATATACTATAATACACAACCAATCAGTTTCTGAACAAGTTCAGCTCCACTGATGTGGGGGCAAAATGGCACTTCAGTTACTTTAAAAAGGGGTAAAAAGACAAGGTTAAAAGAATTAAAGCACAAATACTTTCAGAGGTAGGGCAAATAGTTTCAGTTCACTACAACCAGCAATTCAATTCAATAGCCCTGGGCCAAAGTCAATGGTTCAGAATCTTGGATAAGATAGCACAGTTCTGGTAGTAAGTCTTCGCCACGGTTTTAGAAGTAGTTGGTCAGACGAAAAGCTATATGTCGGTTTAGGGAAGGGCATGCCTTCAAAGTTGGGAAAGGTTCACAAATATTCACCACGGCAGAAAGGATTTCTTGACCGCACTTGCAGAGTACCTTTTAAATGAAGAAGAGCTGTGGCTGAGGCAGTTTTTCCTGGCAGTTCCTGCAGTCTTGCTGTTCCTGAGCTTCAGTCGTGGGGACAAGAAGGAGGACATCGGGCGGTTCCTGCGCTGCCCTGGGAAGAGGCCACAAGCTTGGCAAAACGTCGGTTTAGGGTGAGAGTGCCTTAAAGACCACAAACTTGTATCCTTCTCACCGGTTTTCAACAGCACTCTGAAGAAAATTCAACCAGTATAGAGACGGTGTCCAGGTGACTTGCGAGTTGGTTGTTCCCACCAAACTCAAGGGAAGAAGTTAACCTTGAAGGGCCTCATTTCGATAGAGTTTCAGGCAATTCAGACCCACAGCAGGGCTTCACCGGTTGACCAGGAGTTGCAGCAGTCGTCTTCCTTCTGCTCGTCTTCGGTTCTTTCGTTCCAGTGATCGACTCTGCTTTCCAAGTCCCAGAGGCCTGCTTTTAAACAGTTTTCCCCCATTCATTCAAGCCTAGCTGTCACTCACCCAGCAGGGTGGCTGTCCTTGCCAGACAGCCAGCTGGCCAATCATGCCAGAGTGCATTCAGGTCACCTAGGAAACTAAGCACAGGGAGTTTCGGGCACCTCCCTCACATACTGTCCACCCCAGACACTCAGGCGCCAGAGGAGGTCTCCAGCACTTAAGCCCACCAAAGTTCAATGAACAAAGGGACTAAACCTCGTTTGGCGCACAGAGTTAAACACAAGAAGGACCGTTCCTAAAAGAAACAGCAAAAAAAGTTGACCAGAGCCTGTTTTTACAGATAGGTCTTGGGCGCCATATTGAAAAACATGGCTGCCCAGATTTTTAGCTACCGGTGTTCGCGGTCGGAAAAAATCATGGTAGTTTGTTCTAGACCACTGCCACCAGCCATTTCAAGAGGTAAAGGGTAGCATTTGACTGTTACATTAGTGTTTAGACACAGGGGATGCTAGGCAACCCCTCCAGCACTCTATAGGAAGATAGTGTGTGCTGGGTATGTACATTTAAAAAGACTAGTAAAGTCAATTTAACTTTATAAGCTCTGGGAGACAGTAGTTAGTTCCAGAGAAGGTATTTAAACCTTGGGAAGTCTGAAAGACATCATGTGCCACTGCACTGAAGGTGCTGTGTGACACACAAGAAAAAGATGATGCCTATGGAGTTGTTTTAAAACTCCATATCCAAAGAACAGAAAAGTAAAACACACATCAAAATGAAAAGTTCAAAGTCCCAAAATATAGCAAAAGAGCTAGAGGGCTCTAAGGTAGAGGGAATTTAGCACTTGAGTGAAAATTCTCCCTAACAAACTCCTGCCCTATTCTCCCCTGCATTGGCTTGATATGTTTGGGAGAAGCCTCTCAGGCTTTAACAGTGTTTGTCCTGTTTCTTAATGTGCGTTTCTTGGTACATTAATACGCCTGCTTTCAATTCCTTCACAAGGTGTTCCACCTTTCTCCTTTTAATGGGGGTGTTTAGTTCCCTCACATTATATGTTAGTACTTTTAGTGTCGCCATCTTGATGATTATTCCATCCACTTTTCGTCTCCTTGACAGTAATTGCTCCTACCCTCCCCTCCCCTTAGCCCTTCCCCCAAATCCCCCATCCCCAACTTCCCCTACTTCCCCTCCCCCCAAACTCTGCAATCCCCTGAGGAGAGACCAGGATCCTATGGTTGCCCGGACGCCTTGTCTGCCGCGCTTGGCCCTCGTATCTCCCAGGGACATTCTTGTGAGGGATGCTAAACCCCACTGCGAGTTCTAATTGTCTTGTCTTCTCCCACCCCTAGGGGTCCTTGCTCAGTGTAACACTGGATGTCATTCCCACCCCATTTCTTACTTGTGTGTCTTGTGGGCTGCACGTACAGTCTCTGGCCTCTCGTGGACTGCCATGTATTTTTATTACCCCCGCCTCTGACCTTTTTCCATTCACACAGTTTCCTCCGGGGGTTATCCCTTCTTCGTTGATCCCCATCCACGTCCTGTGTGTCTCTCCTTGCAGGTTCAAGATCAGATCCCCTTCTTCACATGTGGTGATTCTGTGTTGACGTCCTTCCCACATAAGCAGCAGTCCAAAAGGAAACATCCATTTGTATCGCGTTTGCTTTGACGTTAAGAGTCTCACCACAGGGCCCATTTGCCTTCTCTTTTGAAACGTGGTTAGCGCTAGATCTTGGAATAGTTGCACCTCTTCACCGTTGATTCGGACCTGGGCTGCTATTCTCACTTTCCTCAAGATCCTTTCCTTTCGGGTGTATGATGTGATCGCAACTAGGACCTCCTGGGGTCATACCCCCGGTTCCCCAGATCTTCATGGATCCGGTCTATCTGCACCATGTCCGGTTTAGGGTCAAAGATTCGAATATAAAGGTTTGAATAATAATACATTCGAGTCAAAAGGACCGGAAAAAAAAGACTGAATGCTTTTTCTTTTTTGGGGGGTGGGGTGGGGCCCCTCCCCAAACCCCGGGGTGGGGCCCCTTCCCAAACCCCGGGGTGGGGCCCCTCCCCAAACCCCTGTTTTTTGGCCAAATACCTTTATTCTTACCTATACCAAAACCCCAAAAAAGAAAGACATTATAAAAAAAGGCATTCAGTCTTTTTTTTTGTGGTTCTTTTGACTCGAATGTATTGCATCGATCCTTTTGTTTTCGAGTTAATGACTGGACACCCCATGTCCTCTGCCTCTTCCGCTAGAATTTTTGTGAACAGTTTCTGAGTTGCCTTCAAGTCCTTATCTTCGACTCGTTTCGAGAGATTTTCAATTCTTATGTTGGACCTCCTTGATCGGTTTTCCAAGTCCTCACTCTGTATTTCTAGGTTGTGTGTTAGGCGTGCTATACGTTCTAGGGTCTCCCCTGTTTTCTGCCAATCTTCTTCCATGCTCTGCATAGCTCTTTCCATTATGTCCGTTCTTTCCTGCAACATCCATTTTTAGCTCCTGAACAAACTGTGTGATTGCTATTTTTAGTGTTTCGAATTGGGATTTGGGATTTGGAGGAGGCCATAAACTGGTCCTGGAACTCCTTAAACCATCCCTGCATGTCTTCTTTGCACATGGCCATCATGCCTGTTGGCCCTGCCTCTTTGTTTGGTGAGATTTGCTTCTTGCCTCCAGGCCCCGTGGTCTAAGGTGTTTCAGCGCCCCACATTTGTTTGATGCTCACTGCCTGTTTTGGAAGGGGGGTTTGTTGAGTAGCCACCACTGCCACTTTTCCTCTTGTTTTGGACATGTGGAGAATAAGTCCCATTGGTGGGTTGGCCTGCTCTTGCCCTGGACTTCCTGAGTACTGCGTCTAGTGTTGTCTGTTTTCTTGTCCTCCTGTGCTCTCCGCTCAGCCCTTTTGGTCTTTCGTTGGGTCCCTGGGTATTCCTTCCTTTACTGGGTTTATGCCTCTTGACTTGGGTTTACCAGAGTATTTATTGGCTATTTTTGTACCTCTTTTCCACCCTATGATAGGTTTGATAGGTGGGCCTTGCTTTCTTTGTCCTCCTAGTGTTATTGCCTCCTTTTGTGTGTCCCCAGGGCTCTCTGCACCCTGCTGCTTGTGTGCGTTTTGTGAGGGGGCACTCCCTTCCTGCTGCCTTGGTTGCTGGGTTTCTATGATTTGGGCCACGTGGCGTGCCCCCGATACCACGCGGGTGGTTGCACTGTGAAGCCTTAGGACGCTCTCTTCACTGTTGTGGGACTAAGTTGCTGTTCTATCTATTTGCCAGTGTTTGTCCATCCTGGGGGGGGGCCCTCTACCCTTAACCTACCTGTGGTAGGGGCTGTGGATATTTTCTGACAGTCATTGCCCCCCTATTGGACCTACTTTAAACACGGCTGGGATCTGTTTGGGCTCCTCCTCAGCTGGCGTCCCTTCCGTAAGTTCCGATTGCTAGCCTTATATGGGTACCCGGTGCCCCTCCGGTTTCCTCACTTCCCTGTTATGCCTCCAGCCGAGGATCGGTTCTCGTGATGCCTCCCTGATGTGTGCCTGGCTGTGTGCACCCCTCAGCGATGGACCCACCGGTCCCTCCTTCCGTCCAAGTGTTCGCCTGCCGGTGCGCACCTCTTCAGTACTTCTTTGCTTCCCCTACCCAGAGGCTACCAGCGGGGTTGTACACCTCCTGCTAGTAGTTCCTGTTCGCTCCTGGTTTAATGTTCCTGCTGTTTGGGTAGCGGGCTGGGCTTATCACCCTTTAATCCTTGGCCACAACACTTTGCTGCCCTTGGTAGCCCGCGCGGGATGTCCTGCGCTTTTCCCTGGAGTCAGCTTCCGTCCCTCACTGTCTTCTGTGGTGGTTGCCAGCCCATGCTAATGTTGGGGGAGAGGTTGCCTCGTCCCACCCCCCCTTACCATTTTCGTAATGAATATGATCACGTGTAAGCCAAGGGGGGAAGACGCCCCCACCCCTGCGGCACTGATCCGCACAAACTAATATAAACTGCCATGTAAATAACCAAGTGTATGCCAATGCAGAGAGACTCCATTTTGTAATACTATGAACGCCATCTTTGTACTAGGCCCAGAAGCCGTCCCACTGCAGATTCAGCACTCCCATTCCCAGCACCGCGCACAGAGAGCCCACAGCCCCGTCACCCTTTTGCCAGCTCCACATGAGCCGTTCTCACGAAGGTTCAGCCATTTATTGTTGCAATTGTTTAGTATAATTCCCAATGACTGTGCTCTCTCCCGACTGTGAGACCAGAGCAGGCTTAGGCCTGAGGTGCCCATCCATCTCCAGAAACCTGTTCATACCCCCTCGACCCCCATTCCGCCAGACCACCATGCACCAGTCCACCAGTCCCCCACTCTCTTTCATGTAGATAAGCATTTACCTTCTGACCCTCTAGCACTGGCCAGTCCAACCCCTCGCCCCCCTGTGTGGCTAATCCTGCATGGCAGTATATTGTCCCCTAAAACTAACACAAGTCTGTGTATATCGTGAGCACTCAGGTACATCAAACACCACAAGGGAGACACCTGGAAGTGAGGCCTCATGGCCACTGACCTCTAGAGTACAGAGGTTGGAATGGCACTATATTGTTGTGTGACCACAAGCCGACGCCCCATTCATATACATGGTTTTATGGTGTTCATTATTCATGTTTCATTAGTCATTGTTATGTTAGCTTAGAGAGATAGGATTGTTCCATTCTTGCCCTGACCTTCACCGCGGAGATGTGCCTAGCAGACCCACGTGCCACCAGACTGACCGGGAGGCAGCAGCCAATGACAGCCTTGCATCCCCTATAGAGTAGGTTGCACCTTAGCATCCACCCAATCCTTATCGTCATTTTCGACGGTATTTGATGTATCTTAGCATCCACCCAATCCTTATCGTCATTTTCGACGGTATTTGATGATGGAATGGATGACTACATTTCTTCTTATAAGCTGCTGCCCATGTAATTGTCAGCAGTGTGGTCTCGGGCAGCAGAGTTCTTTGCTTGCACACTTTATTTTATATAAAGTTTGTCTATCCATGCAACTCATCTCCTGGTCTTATTCCCTTACGGGTGTCTACTTTACTTCCATATTGCATGAGGATATGTATTTATTTTGGGAGTGTGCCTTCACTTAATCCACGTAGAATCCGGGCGGCTCCTGGAAGCTGTGCCACCCCGCTCCGTTGCACCGTCGCGTTGTCACTATCGAGGGCTGTAAACCGCTCCGCCTAGCCTGCCTCGTTGTTTTCAGAGAGGTGTTCCTTCTTTGTGGCCCCGTGGGGAGAGGTACTTACACACGTCCTCTACCCACGGCGGCCATCTTGGAATCTACTTGTCCACTTTTAACATTAATGAGCATGATAATGATGAATAAGGAATCAACAAGTAGACTGTGCACATTGGCTGAATCAGTACGGACATCTTTAGATTAATTAATTGGGCGCCCAATTGAGAAGATCAGTATGGAGTACTCAAAGTGGAATTTGAGCGCAAAGTAGATGCCTGGGATTGGGTTTCCAGTTATGATCATATGCAGACTCTGAGGTGGTACCCCAGACACCATATGGTAAGATATTCGTGCATGAAGCCTCAAAACTATTTGGTCAAGTGTACATCTGGATTGGTGAGAAGGTTTTCTTTTCTTTTGAGAATTGACCATCTCCCGTCTATGACCCCCCCCTTGCGCCGCAGCTGGGGATGTCCTGGGAATACTGTACATGAAGCTTGTATGTCAACACTAACATCTTAGAAACTGCCCAACACGTACTGATCTGGTGCAAATCTCTGATAGACCTGTATAGTATATAGCAAAATGTCTTCAGAATATAAACACATATGTTTGAATGTCCCATGTTCCTGTGTGAAACAAAATGATTACATTTGTATACAACATATCCCAATTCTTGTCATATGGGCAGCAAAAGGATCAAGAATAATACCGTGTGAGGCCCTTATGAAAGTTTGGCGCATATGGTCCACAGTTCTGGCCTGAAGGTCTGAGCAAAAATGGACCTACGAGATATTTCATGGGAATCACAACTTTTGGGAAAGTCCCTAACCATTTTGGTGCACCCTGCAACTACACACATCTTTCCAAATTAACCTTATTATCCTGCACTTTTCTGGGAATGTTTTGTGGAACTTCATAAGCCAATATATTTTGATTCTTCCTTTCCTTCCAATTCCCTGGATCCCCTTTATGACCTCCTCTATCCCCTCCCTGCATTTCCTTCTGTGTCCTGAATATGTTATCATTAGAATGCTATTCGACCCATTGTATATCCTTTAACTGTATCCCCACCTACCATTTGCACTGAATTGTTGTTGTGCTGTTCCCCGAATTGTGTTGCTAATGAATAGGTCATATCCGGTTCCTTTTTTCCTCTAGTACATTGCATTTTAAAGTATGCATTGTACTGCTAAGTTGCATGGTCAGTGTAGCATGTATATTGCAAATTAATTGTTTCAGTTCTTAAATGCTCTAATGAGATTGTTCCAATTGGAAGAAACCTTCAACAATTATTATAATTTTTTGGTCCAAATATATGAGTATCGCTACATAGCAGCCCAGAGGTTTGGGCCTCCCCAGTGACCCTTTATCTTTTCTTGGTTCATGCAATCTGTCATTCAAGGTTTTCTTGACATTGCAATTTAATGTATGTGCTCATTGAGGAGAGGAGAGACACATTGTTATAGAATTTGTGAATTTCTATTTTGTTCAGCACACCCCCTTGCAATTTACACAATCTTATTGTTGCAATGGACAACTGAGGCTGTTCAACCTTTGAGAGTTCTCACTGGTCGTGTTTATCTTTTCCTGATTATGGTGACATGATCCAAGACGTGTCTTCATTTGGCTGCTCTTCTCATACCCGGGATTACAATGTGTGGGAGCGAGGGGCCAATGGGCCCCTCTCTGCCATCACTTCTCAGTACAAAACTCGGACCAAGTGCCTCTAGTGGTGGGTACACCCCTCGCCCTTATGCAATGTTAACTTTGGGTTACATTCGCGTAGATGGGACCACCGAGCAGGACACGGGGCATCCATTTTTTGTACCCCCTTTCGACTCCATCTTGGTGACCAGGCCTCAATGCGATAGTACAAAATGCCTCTCTCCCTTTTGCCCGCCGCAGTAGCTCGGAGCACATGGCCCCCACGTTCGTTCCCACTCCTGCTGGAAAACTATGCAGCTCCATTCTCACGCTGAAGCCGGAGCTGCTTGCAACAAATAATAAATGTAACACATCCCTTTTTCCTCTGAGCTCACTGTCCTGCATGTGAACCAACATGAGCCAAGCACATAGCTCGTCTATCTCCACAAAAGTGTCCTTGCCCTCTTACCCTCGCCAGTTGAAACTTATTGCCATTCTAACCCTGTGTCATTGCAAGGCATTCCTTTCATGTGCCAGACTGCCAACCATGCTATGAAGCCCACCCAACAGACCCCCAACTAACATTAGACCCCTGCTGCAGTATATCGTGCCCAATACTAACAAATGCCACATACCTGAGATTCTTGTGAGACTAACCCTATAGTTCAATGACAGTATTATAGAGGTCAAGGCCCTTAAACCTGTGACCTGTATATCCAAAATGTTGTAGATGATATAAACTCTTGAGTGATTAGTACTATGACATGATACACTACTGAGGGTCTTTTGATCAACCATTATTTAGTGCATTCATTACTCAGAATGTATTTTTTTAGCTTAGCTTAGATAGTGACCACCGTGTCTCACAACGACCTGACCTTCACCCATCCGGAGCACAGATGGCTGATGTCAATCCTCCCGCCAACCAAGCAACCAACCCGGAGGAAGAGATGATCCCCACACCTAAGACACCACCCCGGCTGACCAATCCAGGTCCAACGTAGCATCATATGTTAAAGATGTCAATGTACTATATAAATGTGTTGTAACCTTGATGTGGTCAGAGCGCTCTCAGAGATCTAGATAAACTTTTCCTTGAACTCTCGCAGCCTGCTCTTTTGTGCCTTAATCCCTGTCCAGGGAGTGTCTGTATTATTCATTTTTTCACATAGAGTCGGGGAGGGCACAAACATTTGGTGACCCCCTGCGACGTGATCGGAGAGGTGCCTCGAGGCCGGCGCCGTGCGGCGAGATCCGGGATGCCCCCCAGCAAAACCATTGCCTCCGCGGCCGATCAGCCTGTGCGCACTACGAAGAAGGGTCAAGGGTTCCTGGTTGACGAATACCCAAATGAAAAGCTGCTCGCCGAGGCGAGCCACGGCTTGGTTGGGGTGCGAGCCTGCCTGGGGTCGGACTGCGAGCAGCAACCCTCGGGTCACCTGACTGAACACGTGAGTGCCGTTTGCGAAGGTTACGAAGGAAAGGTAAGGGGGAAATATGGGGGACAGGTGGTAACGGGTAATAGGGAAGAGTAGGGCCTGTGTGAGTGATGAGGAGGCTTTTCTGATCCGTCCTTTATATGGCCATTAGGTTTTTGTAAGAAGTGAAGAGAAAAAAGAGAAGTGGTATCCTAGCCCGAATGGGGTAGAACGCGGTGCTGCGTTGCATTGTCTCGTCCAGTGCTGAATAAATAAGTGAAGATACAAAGAAAATAGTAGGAGTCTCGTATATTGAGTAGACTCGGAGTAGTTATTTAGAACATTCTTCTTCTGGGTACGAAAGGATTCTTGAAAAAGAGTAAGAGGGTGTAAGAGGTGGGGAGTGAATGAGAAGAGTAGGCGAAACGGGGAAGGGGTGGTAAAAAAGAACAAAACGGGGAGAAAACGCGCGCAGATAGTGCATGTGCATGATAAGTGTTATACGTGCTTTTGTGTTCTGTCCATTTTTCGTCAAGGATATCCAAGTACTGTGATTAATTTGTGGTTAAAGTGGCAAAATATGCAAAAATGAACTGTTGAATTTGAACATGCAACAACTATAAGGTTAACGTTGAAAGTGATTGATATATTTATCTAACTGAGAAGATTTGTGGTGTATTGTCCAGCTAGAAGGAAAGAAAGACTAGTGAAGAAGTGCTTAAAGGGAAAGAGAGGTCGAAGGGCAAGTACAGACAAAGGGAGAAAAGGAAAAGATAGCATTAAGGGGGGAATAACACCACTAGCACATATTTGTCAGCACCTTCCGTTATACAGTGAGAAAAAACAAAAATACCACGATCAATGGTTGACGGAGATAAAAGGGGACAGTGTGACGCCAATTTGGCCAGAAGGTGGGTCATTCGACAAAAGGGTGTTAGATTTAGTATTCACACACTTGTTAGAAAGGTATAAGGGGAAACAACTACAAAATAGAAGAGAAGTACTAGACTTGTGGTGAATGTTTGAAGTTACGCCTACAGCAGAGGTAAATAAAGAAAGAACGAACGAAAAACAGAAAACGCAGGAAGAGCTAAGCGGAACGCCAAAGGGCGAGTGCACAACCACTACAGCTGAAGGCGATACAACCAAAATATATCCTTTAATGTCAAGGCCAGCAGTAGGATACAGTGAGCCCCTATACATACCAGCATGTCTCACCCCCGCATCCACAACCGGAGCAGTTGCCACAGCACCACCACCCTATGATAAAGGAGGTTTGCATGGCCCAACAAGTGCACCCCCCGTGAATTTGGCACACTTCACTGGAGAATTAGACCGCCAGTTAGCGCATGCACAGATGGAAATAACGCGGCTAAGAGCATTGTGCGATAGAGGCCAAATGCTGCCAGGGGGAGGAGAGGTGCCACCATTATCCATAGCGGATCTAACGACAACATTGAGCACAGCAGGGGAAGTGGCGCAAGCAATCTCAGAGCCAGCGCGATCAGTATCATCACAAGGAACACGCATACCACAAGGGCAAGAGAAAGAGTGGCGGTCAGGGGAGTTCCTGTTCCATCTAAATGACAAACCCGTGAGGATTATACGCCCACCCACCCCAGAAAGTGAGAGAGGGGAAGGATGTGAAGGGAACAAAGAATCCGAAATAGAAGAGATGTGGAGTGACTTAGACGAATATGAAGAGGCAGCTGCCGAGACCGGGTCCCCACTGCCAAACCGCTGTTACCCAGATACACCATCGCCACCACTATGGCAGGGTAGACTAAGACAGCGAGGGGGAAATATGATGGTAAGTAAAATAAAGAAAGGTGCGGTAAGTAAGGTAGGAAAGAAACACGAGTTACAAATGCCATTGATACATAAAGGAGCAGGTAGGCCACACTACATTCCATGGGCTCAAATGGATAAAAACAACTTGCTAAAGGTCCTCCCCCCACTATCGGGAGGGGCTGGGAAATGGATACACGCCTTTGAGAAAAACACAGCAGGAGTGCCGCTAGTGATAGGGGATGTGAAGAGTTTATTAGTGTCAGCAATTGGTGACCAAGCAGACGCAGTGTGGGAAAAGGCCGGATTCACCGGAGTAACGATGAGTTGTGACCGCCACGATGGGTCGGGATTCAATAACGTTCGAGCACAAGTGTGGGATGCATTGCGGCGCACGTTTCCAGATATTCTAGATTTACATTTAGTGATGCAGTGCACAATGGAGGAGAACGAGGATCCTACGCAATTCAGACTGCGGGTGCAGGATTTATGGAGAAGCGAAACTGGCACGGCGTGGAACCAGTCCACTGCCTTGTTTTATTTTATCATTAAAAAGGGGCTCCCGGAGGAGGTACAGAAGGCCTTGGACAAAATAGCTGGGATAGAAGCCAAGGGCTGGCCTGAAATACCGAGTATAATTGTGCACCACTGCAGGAGGATCAAAGAGAGAGAAAAGGAGCTAGCACAAAAAAGGCTGGCAGACGAGGCGAAGCTGGTACAGAACAAATTAGTGAAGGTCGCCGCCTTCAACGCCAGTGCAGCCACAGACCGAAAAAACGAGGGGGACGAAGGAGCGGGAAACAGACCAGCAACAATAGCGGCACTGCGGGCCACAGGAGGACAAGGACAGTGGAACGGAGAAGAGCAATCCGGTGGACAACAGTGGCAAGAAAGACCAACAAGAGGAAGAGGTGGGTACCGTGGCCAGAGAGGAGGGTTTGGAGGTATGGGAAATAGAGGATTTGGCGGTCAAGGAAGGAGAGGCGGACCACAAGGGTCATGCTGGAACTGTGGGAGATGGGGACACTACTCCAGAGATTGTAGAATGCGGCCTTCAGGGTATTTCCAGGGGCAACAGCCCATGGAGAACAAACAAGGTTGGAGGTGCCCACACCCAGGTAGCCCCTATGGACTACCGATGGGAAGTGGGAGACAGCAAGACCAATGCTATAACGAACCTCAGATGCAACACGGACAGCAACCACCACCACAACCTATGGCAAGACAAAACGCAGTAGGAAGCGCAACCAATAATTGCTATGCAACATCTGCAAACGGTGCGCCCGCACCATACTGTGGCGTGACCATGATTGGAGACAATGGCCCTCATTACAACTCAGGCGTTAAGGGTTAACGCCACCGTTAACCCTTAACGCCTGATTCCCACCTTAACGCCTGCTTTTTGCAGGCGTTAAGTTCCATGGTGCTAAGGCACCTTGGTGCTAATTACGGCACCGTAATTTACGGTGCCGTAATTAGCGCCTTCCCCACTCCCATTATGCCCTATGGGGCAAAAATGGGAATGGGGAAGGGAAAATTGGAAATGGGGATTTACCGCCCCACTCACCTTGTAATGGGGCGGTAAATCCGCCATCCACCATGGTGTAAACCTAGTTTACACCATGGTGGTAAAGTTGGTGCACTTAGCACCTCAGTTGTAATGAGGGCCAATGTCTTCTCAGTGTCAGGGCAAGAAAGACATTCAGATTAAGACAGCCCACAGGGAACACTTGCGTGTCCAGTCCTATCCACCACCCTATGTGCAGAAGAGGAACCACTAGTGGGGGCAGAGATAGGAAATAAGCAGTTTATCTTTATGGTAGACTCAGGAGCGGAGAAATCATGTCTTATGGAAGGGCTGTTTCTGCTCTCAGGCAGGAATTTAGAGACACCGGGGTTCTCTGGGGCTATTTTAAAAGTTCCTTACACTAAAGATCTTGATATAACGGTAGGGGGAAAAACCGTGCGCGAACTCTTACTGTACCACGAAGACGCGCCAATCAATTTGCTGGGGAGAGATTTGTTAAGCAAATTAAATATGACCATCTCATTTACAGAACGAGGAATAGTGTGTTCAACCCCAGGGGTATGTCCAGTACGAGCCATGTTGATGATCAGCACAGTAATGAACGAAGTTGTGGTGCGAGGAATACCCATTGATATAAGTATGTTCATTTATGGCATCAAGGTATTAGCGCGAGCGGTGCCAGAGATAACGAGAAAAGAATGGAGAACACCATCAGATTTCATATTCCGCCCAATTGCACACACAGACGTCGTGCCCGGCACGATAATGTCCATAGACATGGAGGCTGTTCAAGTATCCAGCAAACGTATTGTGGTCATAGGACTGGACGCGCATGGGTGCGAGTGGAGAACTGTGTTATGCATGGACCCAAACATAATGCTACGAGATATAACAGACGAGGAATTATTCACTGATGGTGAGAATGATGGAGAAATAATAATGGAAATAAGCAACCATGTGATATTATGTTCCAGTACAGAGAGGTACACAACCCACTGATGGCTAGCATTGAGGCCCCACTGACTATATTTGAGGATGACATGGCAAAAGTAACACCTGAAATTTGGACCACAGGGCCCCACGATGTAGGACTACTGCGTGAGGTGACACCAATAAAAATAAAACTCAAGCCAGGTGCAATACTGCCAAGGGTAAAACAATATCCCATATCAAGAGAAGCGGAGGAGGGAATTAGCGAGACCATAAATGCACTCCTGAAACAAGGCATCATAGCACCATCAACCTCCCGTTGTAATACAGCGATTTTCCCGATCAAGAAAGCAAAAGGAGGGGCGCGGAGGATGATCCAGGATCTCCGCCCACTCAATGACGTCATTCAAAAAGAGTTCCCATTAGTGCCTAACCCGGCATCAATATTGTGCAGCGTGCCAAAAGTATCAACATGTTTCACTGTAATTGACTTGAAGAATGCTATCTTCTCCATACCACTCGACCCAGGATCCCAATGCCTGACAGCATTCACATTAGGGAACAACAGGTATGAACATCGCAGACTCCCACAAGGGTATTGTGAAAGCCCCAGCATTTTTAACAGGGTGTTACGGGAAGACATTGGAAACATAGATGTAGAGAGCACCATCATTCAATACGTAGACGATTTACCCGTCTGTAGCCATACAGAAAAAAAGTGCAGAGAAGGCTCGATAGCACTACTGAATGTGCTAGCTACCAAGGGGTACAAGGTAGACAAAGGAAAATTGCAATACTGTCTCGCCGATGTTGTATACCTCGGACAGCTAATATCAAAAGATGGGAAGCGAATACTCCCAGACAGAGCAGCTGCTATACGCAAAATAATAATCCCAAAAACTGTGAAAGACATGCAAAAGTTTCTTGGCATTTGTAACTATTGCCGAGCATGGATCCTTGATTACGCGGCATACACACGCCCCTTACTATAAGCGTTAAAAGAGGCACAGAAAAATAGAGCAGCAATAAAATGGACGCAGGAAATGATAACACAGTATTTGAAATTAAAAGACCGCATTGCTGACGCCTCAGTCCTCGCGAACCCAGATTATGAGAGGGAATTTTTCTTGTTTTCACACTGCAATGGCACACTGATGACAGCAGTACTGACACAGAAAACATCACTAGGTCACAAACCATTGGCTTATTACAGTGTGACACTAGATCCAGTAATGCAAGGCCATTTCGCGTGCGAACAGGCTCTCGCAGCTGCGGCCTTCGCAATTGAAAACAGCGCCACCATTGTCATGGGATGTTCAGTAACGCTATATGAGGAGCATTCCCTGTTCGCCATTCTTGAGCGATCAAAATCAACACTAACAACACAAAAAGCAACAGCATATGAAGTAATAATTTCAAGCCCCAACATACACGTTGTGAGGTGCAAAACAGTAAACCCAGCAACATTGAGGGGGAAGGTGATGACATCCCAAAAGCAAGTGAAAATGCCCTACAGGAGGGAGAAATATATTTCATAGATGGGTCAGCATCAATAAACCCCGAAACAGGGGAAAAACACGTCGGAATGGCAGTAGTGCGCATGGAGGAAGATGACTATGAGACGATTGTGCAGAAGCGCCTCCCATCCCATTACTCAGCACAGGCAGCCGAACGAACTGCCCTGATCGAAGCACTGCACACAGCCAAGGGCTGTGCGGTGACAATATACTCAGACCCAGCCTATGCAACTACCACAGTGCACTCAGGGTTGTCACGTTGGCGTAGAAGGGGATTCAGGAGGGCAGACGGTTCTCCAGTACAGCATGCAACATTGTTGAATGAGCTAATAGATGCATTAGCAGTACCATCGGTAGTGGCAGTGGTGAAATGCCAAGCCCATACCAGCAACACAGATGCAATCTCATTGGGAAACGCGGCAGCCGACGCAGCAGCGAAGGAGGCCTCGTATTTCAATGTGACACCAACACTCGAAAGCATTGTAAAAGCAACCACCACAGATCCACAAGAAGAAGCATACAATAATACCCCAATAGCGCAGATAATAGAATTACAAAGAAGAGCACCACAAGAGGAGCAAGAACTGTGGAGCAAACAGGGATGTAAACAGTCGGCCACAGATCTCATTTGGAGACAGGAGACAACAGGAAAGGTTGTAATGACCATAGAGTTACTAGAAATAGCATTCCAACAGCTGCATTTCCCCGGCCATGTAGCAAAGCAGCACATTGCCGCAGACATCCAGGAACACTGGTTCGTCCCCCATTTTCAAGAGCACCTATCGAAATTCATTGTAGAATGCATAACATGCCAAACATATAACTCAGGAATGACATTAAGGACACTGCGCCATACCCTGCCCCGACCAACAGGACCATTTAGAGAGCTCCACATAGACTATGCTGACATGGGAGAGCGGTGTAATGGAGCAAGATATTTGATTGTGGTGGTGTGCCCCTTTTCAATATGAGTGGAAGCGGCCCCATGTCCCCACCCAGACGCAAAGTGTGCGGCCAAGTTCCTTGTGCGAGAGGTGTTTTCACGATGGGGAATATGCAATGTGATTAGATCAGACAACGGTATGCACTTTGTGAATGACCTCTTTAAGGAAGTGACATCACTCTTGGGGGTAAAACACAAACTATGCTCAATTTATCATCTGATGGCGAAAGAGGTGGTAGAAAAGATCAACGGATTATTAAAGAGTAAGTTCTCTAAGCTGTGTAACACATTGAAGAAAAACTGGGTTTATTGCTTGCCCCTAGCACTGTTCCAATTTAGGACGCAACTATGTAAAGACCACCATTTGAGCCCCCACGAAATCGTGACTGGGAGGCGAATACATACGCCAGTATCCCCGATTAGAAGAGCATCGGATGCGCACAGGGCTGCCACAGTGCTGGGGGAAGAGTTCAAGGAATACCTGACCCAGTTAACATGCGCAGTACACAGCATAGCGCGACAAATAGCACGGCCTTTTACTGAAAATGTGGCGACTGATACTACCACACCGGCCACAGACAGTTCAAGCGGGCCACTGATGCCAGGAGCACATGTGTACATCCGCAGCTTTGTGAGGAGGTGGAATTCACCCAGGTTTCATGGCCCTTAAGAGGTCATCTATAGTACACCCACCGCGGTGAAGGTAAAAGGATTGAAGTATTGGGTGCACTTATCAGACGTGAGGAGGGCACACGATAGTACAATCCCCCAGGAGGAGCAAGATGGTGCCACTGGTACCACAAATGAGGTTGAAAAAGGATAACTAAATTGTCAGTAAAGTGAATATGCAGAGATAAAAGTTATTATATGTATTTTGTTCTGCACGACTTATCTCCTCCTTCCTTCTTTTCTATGTTTTCCTCCTCTCTTCTTTGATTGATCAAAATATTCTCCATACACCTCAACTCTCTCTCTCCCTCTCTATCTCCCACCTTCGTTTCGATTATTGTTCCACGCTTTTTTCCATCGCTGTTTTACTACCATCTTCTCCATAGCAAAAGTACATGTGCAATCGAGTAAAAGAACAAACATGACTAAAAATGATGATTAAATATGAAGTTGAACAAAGAATGTAACTACATGTATATATTGTGGTGACTTAACAAATTTATATCGCCCCTCCAGGTGAAAAATGGCCCAACGACCTACAATTGCGGAGAACCAATTAATGCTAGATAGCGATAGGGTCGCCATTAGGGCTAAAAGGTTCAGTAACGTTGAATGTGTTTTGAAATGTGCTGCAATTTTGATGTCAGTAATGTTGTTTTTCGCAGCTTGGTATTATACCCTTTTATCTTTTGTTAATGACATGCAAAGGGGAGGAAGCGGGGCTAACATGATACGAGAAGGACCGCAAATGATATGGACTGGGGTAAAGACTATATGGAGAGAGTCACATGAGATTAATGTCAACAAAACAGATGTGATGCAACCCTCAGAATACATCACTGTAGGATCAACATGTGTGTCAGTGTAACGTCTCAATGTAAATATGAGTAATGCTTATGGATATAACGAATATGATGGAGATTATTATTGGTCAAATGATTTAATTAACACTAGTATTAATGCGCAGACAACCATATACCGTACTCCACACAACATTGCTGCTACTGATGACGATACACATGCCATATTGAATAGTAATGATACACCCTGGGCTGGAATGTTTCCAATACATTACAAAAGGGTGAAAAACAATAACCAGGAAGGGAGAAGGAGGAGAAAAAGGGGGGCGGGAGGGAAAAGATACGACATCTATCATGACCTGGGGTTAGACGAAATAGAAGATGCCCGCCACCCTGATCAATGAAATAAATGGTATTCCGACATGAGTGCCACGGCAAAGCAAGCAACATATGAAAGCTGCTACTTCTGTTCACTCATTCCGCACGCATCAGGAACACCGAAAATGTTAATACCGCAAGAAGTGCCCTTGTCGGAGGCCCAATGTTTAATTCATCTGGTTTTATGCAGAATAAAGAGCACGTTCCAAGTGCACACCATCACATTGAAAAAACTGGAGAATGAGAAAACGTGCACAAGCAGACGCCACAGAGTAATTTGCCTCAAGGAACCATTTCGTGTCATCAAGGGGACGCGATATGCAGAAAACAAGTGGCACGAAGAAACAATTGAATGCAAAGCAGAAGCCCTTCGAGGCCTATCAAATGACACTTACCAATGGATAAAAGAGGTATGTGACCCCATCTGGTCGCGACTTATCACAAAGCTAACGTGGGTCACAGCATTAGAAAAACCTATCAAAATACAGAAAGAGGTGCCACATGAGCTGTGCTTCCATGGGGAGGGAAGAGTCAACATGGGAGAGACAAAGAAATGCAACAAGACGGTCATAATACCTGACATGAAGAAAGGCACTGCTGCACTGATGGACATGTACTGGATTTGCGGCAAACAAGCTTACCTGCACCTTCCCGAACTGTGGAAAGGAACTTGTGATCTAGCCACCCTCCACACAGCCCTGATGGTAATACCAGAGAGCCACATCCAAGAGTCAGCATGGCAATCGGCTGGCATATCGGCAGCAGAGCAATCGGCTGGCATATCAGCAGCAGGGCAATCGGCTGAACCATCGACAGCACCCCAACTAATAATGACAGAAGCTCCAGTGTATGAACTATTGTCAGAGTATGAACTAAAGAAAAGATTGACATGAAGTAAAAGATCCTCCAAATACATCTCATCCGAATCATCGAAACTCCTTGCTGAGATCCCGCAGAAATATAAGCTCTTTTCATCAGCAGAGACATTCTCCGCCTCACTTCTTGTCCCGGGTTCTGCAAGCACGAGCGAACGCCAAATGGTTGCAGATAGTGCGCTGGGAGCTCATTCAACTGGCTAACGACACTGAAGAGGGTTTCAACGTAATACAAATAGAGCTTCGTGCAGTGCGCCTAATGACAAGGCAAAACAGATATGTCCTAGATCTCCTCATGGCGATGGACGGTGGTGTTTGCCGAAAAATTGGGGGGGCGTGTTGCACATTCGTGCCAACTGAAGATGCTGATAACGGGACACTCTCACATGTGATAACAGCAGTACACAACCTAGGAGAAAGAATGAGAACGGAAGGAGGAGCAGAAGAAAGCACATGGTTCGACAATTTGTTCAGCTGGGTACCATCATGGGTAAATGTGGCAATGAAAATACTGATCCCCATCATCGTCTCTGTGCTACTGTTCTTTTGTGTGTGCCAACTGGGACTACGGTGTTGTGAGAAAAGCATGCCAACCTCAGCTATGATGATGGTAACAATGGGCCAACCAACAACAGTAGCTACCATGATAGATGCACAAATGCAAACAGGGGAATACACTACGCCACAATACAGGATGACAGCAATTTACAGGCAATATGGGGATATAGTTGATAATTTGCATCATACAACGATAAAAGAACCAAGGGAGTTGCAATGGTACCAAGAGGTATGGGTAGATCTAGATGGGGAAGGAGGAATTTACTTAATGTGTACACCAGATGAATATGCCAGAAGAGGAAATAGCCTAAGAAGTGTATGCAGAGCATGGATGCCCATAAAAGGCACCCCTGCGTGGGACGAGGCTGTGGCGGAAGCTGAGTACTACCGAAGGGAGAAGGAAAAGAATAAAAAGTAGAAATATTTGTTACTTTAGATGTAACGAAAGGGGGGAATGTGTGGGAGCGAGGGGCCAATGGGCCCCTCTCTTCCATCACTTCTCAGTACAAAATTCGGACCAAGTGCCTCGAGTGGTGGGTACGCCCCTCGCCCTTATGCGATGTTAACTTTGGGTTACATTCGCGTAGATGGGACCACCGAGCAGGACACGGGGCATCCATTTTTTGTACCCCCTTTCGACTCCATCTTGGTGACCAGGCCTCACTGCGATAGTACAAAATGCCTCTCTCCTTTTACCCGCCGCAGTAGTTCGGAGCACATGGCCCCCACCCTCGTTCCCACTCCAGCTGGAAAACGCTGCAGCTCCATTCTCACGCTGAAGCCGGAGCTGCTTGCAACAAATAATAAATGTAACACATCCCTTTTTCCTCTGAGCTCACTGTCCTGCATGTGAACCAACATGAGCCAAGCACATAGCTCGTCCATCTCCACAAAAGTGTCCTTGTCCTCTTACCCTCGCCAGTTGAAACTTATTGCCATTCTAACCCTGTGTCCTTGCAAGGCATTCCTTTCATGTGCCAGACTGCCAACCATGCTATGAAGCCCACCCAACAGACCCCCAACTAACATTAGACCCCTGCTGCAGTATATCGTGCCCAATACTAACAAATGCCACATACCTGAGATTCTTGTGAGACTAACCCTATAGTTCAATGACAGTATTATAGTGGTCAAGGCCCGTAAACCTGTGACCTGTATAACCCAAATGTTGTAGATGATATAAACTCTTGAGTGATTAGTACAATGACATGATACACTACTGAGGGTCTTTTGATCAACCATTATTTAGTGCATTCATTACTCAGAATGTATTGTTTTAGCTTAGCTTAGATAGTGACCACCGTGTCTCACAACGACCTGACCTTCACCCATCCGGAGCACAGATGTCTGACGTCAATCCTCCCGCCAACCAAGCAACCAACCCGGAGGAAGAGATGATCCCCACACCTAAGACACCACCCCGGCTGACCAATCCAGGTCCAACGTAGCATCATATGTTAAAGATGTCAATGTACTAGATAAATGTGTTGTAACCTTCATGTGGTTAGAGCACTCTCAGAGAGCTAGATAAACATTTCCTTGAACTCTCGCAGCCTGCTCTTTTGTGCCTTATTCCCTGTCCAGGGAGTGTCTGTATTATTCATTTTTTCACGTAGAGTCGGGGAGGGCACAAACAACAAGAAGGTTTCGGATTGCTCAAAGAATTTCCCCAATAGACCTACCAGTAATCTCCTCTAGGGTTGCACATTACTTGCTTGGTTTTCACATTCAAGAATCTAAAATATATGCATGAAACTCTACTGGACTTACCTGTCAACTTACATCTTAATACATTCTAATTTATCGAATCATTTAAACCTTTGATTTCCACTCGATAGCCATCAAAATTCAGAAGCAATTAAACGATATAAATTAACCAAATTACTACATCGTCCATCTGTCTGGTGGAATAATGGATCCAAGGGGCAGCTTCCTCCCAATTCCCGTTAAAAGATTGCGATGTGTGAGGACAACCCTCAACATCCGTAAACCAAAATAAAACAGTTGTTTTATAAAAATGAATTCAATAAATGAATTCATTGAATTCATTCATTCCATATAAATGTGCATTGTTGGTGGAGAAATTAACTAGGAGAGTGATCCCTGAATACATATTGTAATTCCCACAAATGTGTACTGTGTTCGATCCAAGTAGATGAGGATTGAGCATCTGCAAACAAAAACATACTCTTCATGAGATGGGATCCCTGGCACTCTGTTCAAACCCCCTTCACGGATGTACCATTCCCAATATTTAGGGCCTCAAGTATGGAGGTAGCCATGCCACTATTAGTGGCATGGCTACCCCCATACCGGGTACCGGGTTCGGGTTCCCGGAATGGGGAAGTACCTGGCCATTCCGACCTTGGAGGGCCCGGTAATTCCCCTTCCCGGGAAGCCGGACCCGGTACATCCCCATTACAATTTGAGCCTCCATAGGGCTCAATGGGAATGGGGAGGATGCAAACAACGGGCCCGTTAATGACGGGCCCGTTGTTTGCATCATGGTCTGCTTGCGGGACCTGCTAAGAACGCCTGGTAAAACCAGGTGTTCTTAGCGGGTCCCGCGAGGAGAACTCGTACTGGGGCGGTAGAGGGACTAAGGGGCTGGCATCCCTACTGGCCCCGTTATCCCTCTACCGCATACCTTGTAATGAGGCCCTTAGTCTGTTAGTGAGCATTTTGATGAAGACGATGGCGGTGATACAAGGGGCAAGACATCATTGTGTTTGACCTGTTAGGTGGGGGTCTTTGGGAGAAGCTAATGGCCAATGGGATGCCAGACTCTGTCTTTGAGTTCAGGTTGGTACGCCTGGGCATTTGCATTTTTAACTAAAGGTGGTTGGTATTCTGTGTGACATTGTGCTTGGGGCTGTCATGCAAGGTTCCAGAGGATGTGATGTAGACATGGAAAGCCCCTTTTGTGCTGCCTTTGTGTTTTAGCTGGTTGATGTAGTCTACTGTGAAGTGGTGGCAGTAATATGAGGTGCTGCCTGGGTTTGTGTCTCTGTGTACCTATATAAATTGATCTCTTCAATACTTAATTGATCTCTTGGCTACGCTTCATTGTGCTCTTCTACTAACTGGGTTGTGTGGTTAGCTAGGTGTTCATCAAGTTGAGATCCTGTAAGGACAAAATTTGACCTCTTTACTTTTGCGTCCCTTAGTTTCCAGGTGAGGTCCTACCGGGAGGTGCTAGTGATGGCCTTTGCTGTGGAAGAGATTAATCGCAATACCAGTTTGTTGCCAAACATCACCCTGGGCTTCCAGATCCATGACGCCTGCCTGTCCGAAGCTCTGGCAGTGGCCTGCTCAATGTCTTTAATATCTGGAGCAGAGGAGCCAGTGCCAAAGTACCGCTGTCCCCCCAGTGCCATGATACCAGGAGCTGTGGGAGAAGTGTCTTCAACTATCACAGGCATCCTGGCCAATATACTGGGAGTGTATAAAGTCCCCCAGGTAAATGTATTTCCACATAATATATGGTAGCAAAGTGTAACTAATATGTCATTATGTAATTGTTACAAATCCAGAGGAACAAAAGCACAGCCACTACTTACTGTGGAAAACTAAACCATAAAGCACACCCACATCTGAACAACCTATGTTTGGGGAGAGGGTGGTTAATGGATGGGTGGTGGAATGGATGGATGGAGAGATGACTGAATGGAAAAAGGACACAACGGAGGGAGTAGGAACAGAAAGATAGATGGATGAATGTACGAAAAAAGATACGGTAGGGATAGAATGATTGGCTGGATGGTGGCTTCTATGGCCTCATGCTTCATGTCGGTGCCCAGCCTCTAAGCGTGGGACTGGGTATCAAACCCATGCTGCTCGCTCTTGTCTTGCTTTCAAGACAAGCATGTTGCCCCTGAGCTATCCTCCCAGCTAGATGGATGGATGAACGGATAGATGGATATGCATGTAAACATTACCTGACAACGGCCCTCATTACGACCCTGGCGGAAATCGAAAAACGATGGCGGAAATGCAATACCGCCATCGAATAGCGCTCGGTGTGACTATGACCCGTCACCGTAAAGTACGATGCCATTAGCGACACCGTAGTGAACGCCAACGCTAACTGCACCAAGTACGCGCGCGCGCGCCATGCCAAACCGTAATTAGCACCATGGCGCAAGGGTACGCGAATTCCGACCCTAGCGGACATGTACTTAACGCCATCAAGCACGGCGGAAAGTACCATTCCGCCATGGTGAGAAGTACGGCATCGCGAATCAACCGTAAACGGCCCCACTGAGTGCCTGTACACCGCTCCCTGGCCACATAGTACAACTCCCCGTAGGTGCAACGAAGTCACAATGCAACCAGTGAAATGTACAAGTCACCCATGCATGCCAACGAACAAAAGAATCACAAGAGGGGCCAATGGGAGCTGCAGGGCACAGATGGCACGAATACAGAAGCTATACCAATGGACATGACCCCAGTCTCCCACCAAGAAACGCACGCAAACACAGGCACCTGTGACCAGCAATATTCCGATAATCACATCATTCCACCAATCCACCTGGCTGACCGGCATCTGTTACACAAAACCTAATCCCCCGCCCCTGAGCATGACATCATCCAAACAGTCATATTGGCAGCCCTCACCCCTGACCTCACTGGGCTTCGTAGGCAAACGCGCCCAGCACAGTACCACGCAACTATACTCCGAAGCTGGAACCCAATGCAGATCTCCTCACAATACATCGCTCCCCAAATAGGAATATGCCACATCACTTGCAAAGAAGAACGCTACACGGCCCATATCAGAATAGAAATTTAATGCACAACAAATTCACCAAGCCCATACAGCCATTAGGCCATGAACTCCAAAACACATTTCACCATTGTGGGCTGCATCCGCAATAAATGACCAGCTACTTCTTGTGTGACGCCCTGTTCCTTCATGGTACACAGGGGCTACATTCTCGTACGAAAAGGCAACATGGAAGCGCCTAGAACCGCAGGGCCGTCCCAATAGGGAGGCACTAGTCCAGCTGAAAGGCCGAAATGTTGCTCCGAGCCACTAGTACTGCGTAAGGGCATGTGGCCCATTGGCGATCGTCCCATAAGATCGTAATGCTGCTCCACTGATTAACACGAAGCAGCAGGTGTCGGGAGTAAAACCCATCTGCAGGAGTGGCATACAGATGGCAGTGGCAAAAGGGGAGGAGATACCTGTCAACCAAAAGAAAAGAAAAAGAAAAGAATGGCCATCAGAACTACATTCGAACAACTCACTTCAATGATCACACTAGATCCACAGCCATATGCATGCTAGCCCACTCCAAAGGATCATCACCACCCCAAAACCACTTGCGACTCATAACTATCCATATCGAGGTGAAAACACCATCACAAACGAGTGTACCTGTGCATGCGTCTGTGAAAACAGAATCCATCAGATGGGATTGGTAACGTGCATGGACACAAGTGTCTGAAGGCGCGTCGAGACAGGGAGGGCTCAACAAGGCCAGATAGACGATGGTCCCACTATGGCAGCCCTGCATCACATAGCGCAGGGGAGGCGGACAGATTCCAAGAAGCCCTGTACATGGCAAACACCGTATCAAATCATCTGCCCATGCATCCATTCATCATTCCCTCATCCCGTAATGATAACGCCTGTTTCCATACTCACATAACATGTGAGAATTCCATTGAGTCTGTGCGTTATGCAGCCTGCAAAATCCACTGTGCCCCAGCCCGTAATTCCAGTGTTGTGAAGTAACATGTATTTGGGAACGTCCGGCCTCATCATCCACTTCGCTATTGCGCATCCCAAACTATTCATATCAATCATTGCATCCTCGCCATGGCCCCTGTCCCAAGGACACTGAACAATAGAACGTTATATTTGCAGTCAGACCTGTGGGCATCTCCTCGCCGCTAGCTGAAGACCGAAAGCGCCGCCCTTCGAATTCCTCATTTGCAACATCACGTCGAAAAGGCATCTGTGGCCGCTTGAAATCACAAATTAATCCATCTAGTGCGGCTGTGTGTGAAAATGGCAACTGCCTTCACTCACAAATGGGAGGCCCCGCCCGTCGGTGAACCTCGGTACAGTGATGCATGAGGGTCCACCGTTACTCGAGTACTACGTTCCACTGACCCTTCACAAGTCTGTTCGCGACTGCAAAGAATGCATGTGAAACAATGGGACCATAGCCGAATGAACATATCAACCAATGTTACACGGCCATCGGGTACTAATACATGATTGTAATAGCAAGATGCCATTCCTCGAATTGCAGCGTTGTGTGCGGGACGTGCTCGCCCAAAGGGGAGAGCAGCTTGCACAGGTGGAATGAATCACCACAGGTGGAGGCCATACAGCCTGAAAACACATAAATTGCACGCCCAGTCTCCTCCCACAACCACTCCGAAATGCTACCGGCAGGACTCGCGATGTTGGCCCTGGGGGACCTGATAGCACTGCAAGTACTCCAACTCCAAGAAGAAGACGAACACCAACTACAACCGGCCGCACGGAGGAGACGCAGGAGGAGGAGGAGGGCAAGGCAGGGCCAGCAAGGGCTGCCAGCACAGCCACTACCACCACGCAGGCAGCCCGCAATCCCACGCCTCCGAGCACATCCGTTCAACCTCACTGATGAGCAGATCCACACCCTCTACCGTTTGGACCGGGACACCATAGCCGCCATTGTGGACATGACACAGGCTGACCTTGTCAGCATGATAGATAGCCCAACCGCCATCCCACCCCTACTGAAGGTGGTGTCTGTACTCCACTTCCTGGCCACAGGCACCTACCAGCACACAGTCGGACAGTTGCATGGCATTTCTCAGCCACTGTTCTCACGGACACTATTGCAAGTGCTCGATGCCCTCCTGCAGCACGCAGACGACTACATCTCTCTACCACGCTCGGAGCAGGAAATTACCAACACAAAAGTGGGATTCCATGCACTTGGCGGCATACCGGGTTGCATTGGTGCCATCGACTGTACCCATGTGGAATTGGTCGTCCCACATGCCATGGAGGCCCAGTACCGCAACCGAAAACAATTTCATTCACTGAATGTACAAATGGTGTGTGACTCCAACAGGATCATTACACATTGTTGTGCCCGATTCCCTGGATCAACCCATGATTCTATGGTCTTGAGGAACTCTACAATACCACGCTACATGGAGCGACACGCAGGGAACAGATCCTGGCTACTCGGTGAGTCTCATTTCATGCATGATGATGTGGGGTATGTGATGCGGCAATGACCTGGCAGGAAGGGGGGGGGGTGCGTACGTAGCAATGGCATTCCACATAATTCGTTTATCGTCCACATACAGGTGATGCCGGATATCCACTGAAGAGATGGCTCCTCACACCAGTCCGGAACCCACGGGACCAGCATGAGGAGGACTACAACCATGCCCACTCACGTACCCGTGTAGTCATTGAACAGGCATTCGGCCTACTGAAGACTCGTTTCCGGTGCCTCAGCAGGTCTGGCGGGGCACTCCTGTACCGCCATGAGAAGGTTGCAAAGATGGTGATGGCATGTGTCATGCTCCACAACATGTGCGTACGTAGAAATGTGCCCATGCCCCCTGATGCAGAACTGCAAGCACCTGAAGATGGTCATGATGAGGGTGGGGATGTGGCAGCACCTCAAGGAGTCTGCGAGGCACAGGAGGGCCGTGAAATTCGTCAGCATCTCATAGATGCATGCTTCTAGCACTCACGCCTGGTGGCTGATACATGGACACGGGACTCGTGGCACTGTGTGTGTCTGGTACATGCACAATATGGACTGTACGCCTATGATGGCCTAGTACACAAAGATCATTGTCCACACATCTCATTGTTTGATCGTGCATTGTTTATGGCATATGTGATATCATGTGGAACACCCTATCGACCCGCCACCCAAGTGAGCCCAACACACCCCCTCCACCCTCCCACCTCCCCCCCGAACACCAGTGTCCAAAGATGCTCATTGTCAGTGGGCAGTCGCTATTGCAAGCCCCCTCTGCGGGTATCAGGGGCACCCCTGCCTGTGGAGCGCAGGTTCCTCCCAGATCTACGTTGGGGGCTGCCCTGGACGGAACTTGCAACGGATGATGTCTCTGCCTGCTCACGTCCATGCATGTCCCTAAGGGTTTGTGAGAGCTCAGTGAGCACACGGCGCACTGCGGCAAGTTCGGCACATACGTCTTTGGACGTCGCATGCAGTTCCCCCCTCAGGCTCTCGGTGCTACTCTCCATTTGGACTCTCAGGCTCTCGGTGCTACTCTCCATTTGTGCCCTAAGTGTCTCAGTTGATGTTTCTATGTCTGCCTTAGTGCCCCCACATCCATCGGCATGGTCCTTGAGGAGCGTGGCCAGTTGCTGCTGTTGCACGATTAACTGGTCGAGGGACTGTTGCCTCTGCTGGGCCATGGCCATTTGCGGTGGTGTCACAGAGGGGCTGTTCGCCTCATGTTGCCCTGCCACAGGGCTTGTGGGGGATGGCCAGTCGTCGTCTTGTGGGTGCCCCTGCGTGGTATCCTCATGGTGTACGGGATGGAACAGACAGGGGGATTGGGACAGGTCATGGATGGATCTGACTTCGACATCCCCGTCTTCTGTGTCGGAGCATGCTGCCATTAATGGGGTGTCACCTATGGTGCTGCTGCCACCAGAGGCAGTACCTTCTGTGGCATCCATTGGGGGGACCTGTGGTGGTGCTGTTGTGGGCATGCTGGCTGCTGGGGTGCTTGTTGATGTTCCCTCCTGTGTGCTGCCACTTGATATGTGCTGCTGCCGTGTCTTGATGCGTGCAGCTGAGGTGGAGGGTCTTTGGCCGTCGGTCTTGGCCCTCTTTGCAGGTGTGCTGGTAGGGGTGTCCTGGAGCTCGTCGTTTGGATCGGACCCTGTGGTGGAGTAAAGGAGGGCGAGCGTTATTAATGGGTCTGTGGGAATTGGAATGGCAATGTATCACATGCATTGGGGTGGTACCTGAGGGTGATTTGGGTCGGGGCCTTGGAGGTGCTTTCATTTGTGTGTGGAGTGAGGGTGCAGTTGTTTGGCAGCCTGCAGTTAGGGTGTGCCTGCTGCACGTGTAGTGGGTGTTTTTGGGGTTTTTACTTATTTATGTATTTATTGTGTGTTTTAAAGTGTGCTATCAGGCCAATGTGTGTGGACGTTCTCCTGGCCATGTGTTGCTGTTGCACTATGTGGACACATGTGAGTCACATGATTGGACATTGTGGATTTGGCATGGTTTTATTTGGGCCACCTACCTGATTCTCCGGATGTCTGCACTCCTTTCTCCATCCCTCCGACTCCCTCTATGCTCTCCATTCCAATGGTGGAGGCACAGAGTTCTTCCCAGGGGGTCAACTTGATGGGTGATTCCGACCCTCCCCCGGTGGCTGTGGCAATGTTGCGGTTGGCAGAAAGTATGCTACGGACGCGTATCCGCAGGTCGTCCCACCGCTTCCTGCATTGCTGTGGGTTGCGGGGTGCGGTCCCCACCGCACTTACCCGCTGTGCCACCAGGGCCCATATGGCCTTCTTGTTCGCAAGTGCCGTCCTGGTCATTTGCGTGGAGAAGACGGCGGCGGCATTCTCCTGGAGGGTCTCTGTGAGTACGGTGAGTTCCTCACGGGAGAAGTGGACCTGCCGCTTCCGGTCGCACGCTTTCTTCGCTACTTTTCCCATTTTTCTTGGTTTCACTAGGGTGGATGACGGGGTGGGATGTGTCTCAGGGTGGTGTTTTTAGTGGTTGTGTGTATTTTGTGGTTTTATAGGTGTACGGGGTGTTGTTTCCCGTTCCGGGCCCATGTTTTTACTTCCGTTTCCGTATATTTACGGTCGCCGTACTTTCCGGTTGGCGCTCACTGCGGTGTCCGCTATGATGGGTGGCGGTATTGCACCTAGGGCGCCGTACGGCGGCGGTGTGGGCCGTTTTGGGGTCATTTCCGCCATCGCGGACTTTGCACTTCCGCCATGGCGTGGTGCTCGTGCCCGATGGGTCGGAATGGGCCGCACTTTGCTCCATCGTGCAATGGCGGAAACGCTATTTACGCTGTGGCGGTCCGGTCAGTCACTTTCCGCAAGGGTCGTAATGAGGGCCAATATATCTTTTTATGTGAAAAGGTAAGTGACACGCCTTTGTTTTCTAAATCATCTCTCTCTCTCCCTTTTGACATGGCAACAAAGGTTAATGGCTTCCTTTCGTCTCATAGCACAGGGCATCATCCATAATGGACTAAGCTCAGATGTGAACAAAGGCAAAACAAGCCCAAAACAGATACCAACAGAAAAACACATGTTACACTGTGTGTTGCATTTTGGCTAACACATATTTTCATGCTTCTAAATAAAAAGTCAGTCCTACGATGATTTCAGGTTTCAGAAGTAGTATCTGAAATGAAAACAAAACACATTAATGTATTAATGCTGTGGAGTTAGAGAAGTGCGTTTTGGAAAACATGACACATAACAGTGGGGGCAGTTGGCCTCTTGGCTGCCTACCCATGCCAGCCAATAAGACCAGCGACAATTGAGATCTGAGCATGTCGCTTAGACCCCTACCTCCAAAATACCTCCTCTCATCCACTCCCACACCACTGCATTGCGTGCCACCCTATGAATAGGCACAGGAGGCCCATACTTAAAAATAAATATTTGAAGGAGAGCTGAGCATGAACAACTTTGAAGGAGAACTGTTTTAGTGGTTCTAGTCTTCATTAAAAACAATTCTGTTCCCCTCAGTAAACCCGAGAAGAATCATTACAACATCTGCATTCTTTCTTATACATGATTCTACACTTCCCTGCCATTTCCTATGCATTTCATCAATCATAATTATGTCCAACTACCTGGACTATGACAATTTAGGGTTGTAGAGTAGCTTTGCACTTCATATTATCTGTTTAGGAGAAACATCTGATGATGGCCTAACATCTTCATTTACTCTTTGATTTATGGAGGAGACCTTTGTAAGTGACTTTACATTTTGATTGTCAGCATTAAGGGAAAGATTGTAATCTTTTTGTTTTAGTTAGAAAAGTATGTTAAATCCTTCTATTATGAATTGCGTTAATTGTTTCATTTGATCTTGTATTTTCAACTTCTTTTATGTTTCTGTGTATCTATTGTTTGATCCTTTGACACGTTTGTAATACTTTGACTGTGGTTTCGAGGAATAAAGTCTAATATTTCCTCTCAGCGCAGCTTCATTTTGGTGGATGGGCTTGTGGTGAGCATGTCTAACAACTCGGACCTCCCGTTTTATTTTTTTAAGTATTAATTCGGTTGGCCACCATTATTTTTCACTCACGGCATCATGGCCTAGTTGATTACATTTGCTTCCTGTTTCCCTGAAGATCCTCCTTCACTCCTGACTCCCTCCCCGCCCCTGACCCCTGATTGGGAGTGTGGCCCCATTTAATTGAAGACATTTGGGCAGCCCCACTGCCCGTTGCAGCCCCTGGGTCTATGGGCCATGAGGCAAAGGGCAGCTGCTTCAGTAGCAGTGCCTGACTGTGTTTGCCGTGGGAGCATGCAGTGCAGCTGTCAACCAGCAGCGACTGATAAAGTAGAGAAGGTGAGGGCAGGGGTACCAGCCATCGCTGCTCCTTATGTAACTGTCCTTCCTCACCTATTACCCCTATTGCTAATTTGCAGTCTGCTGAACATTGCAGTTGTATGTTATCCATATCTGGCATTAGGTGAATTGTCGTAGTTAGCCTTTGGTGCTGTTTCGCTCTTTCTAGGAAAGTCAGATCTGTGTATCCTTGCATTGGTGCTGTGTTTTAAAAATTAGACTTTTTACCTCTATCATGGAAAGCCAAATCTGTGTAATTTTGCATTACTGCTGTGTTAAAAAATTAGGCTTATTTACTCACTCCTTCTATCTAGTATCTTTTCCCCTCTATCCAGATAACTTGGTTCTAGATGACCTGCTTCTCTGCTGTTGCTGTAACCTAGGCTTCTGTTCCCCTTTATCCTTGACACTTGATTGTTGCATTGCTGTGAGTTGTTGTTTGGTGTTGTGCACTGCAGTTTCTCTCTCCCCCCTCCTTCTCTCCTCACTCGCCTTACATGGTGCTTTCAAACCCCCCTATCTTCTCTAACTGCTACCCTAGCACCTATCCTATCTTTTTTTTCCGAAGTCTGGAAGGATAATGTTCAAGAAAAATCTCTTGGTCTCCAATCCAGGCCTGCCCATCGCCAACACCTATGTCAACGTTTCTTCCAGGCAGACTGTCACCGACATCCTCTTTGTTGTTCCCACTCCGGACCTTTTGATTCCCCATATTGTCTCAGTGCTTGCCCTTTTCTCTTCCTCTCCCATCAATGGTGGTACACGTTGGGAAGTACTCTTGGCATACTTCCTTTCCTCTAGGGCAGGGGTGTTGCTAGGTCTGGAAACGATCTGGGGCTATGCTGATGTCGGGACTATCGGGACTCGGGCTCCCTAGCCTTTTGGTTGTAGCCCCTGAGCTTCTATCTGGGGCTACAACCAAAAGTCCCGGGGCTATAGCCCCCCTCACCCCCCCCCAGTAACACCTATGCTCTAGGGCTATCATTAATGTCTACCCAAATGGCACTAACATGGTCCAGGGCTCTCAGCCCAACCTCCTCCTTCTTGATAGACATCTTCTGTTGCTCATCAACTTCCTACCTTCTCCTGCCATGCCTTCTTCTGCCACCCCTCTGGCCACTCTACCGCCACTGATGAGTGTACGACACTGTACCCCTGCTTGGAAGACCTTCAAACGTGGCAACCAACTCCAATTAGTCCCTCAACTCTCGTTCTGTCATCAAATACTTCTCTAACATCTGACACCTCCTTGAAGACCTCAACCTTGATTTCCTCACTCTTACCGAGAGGTGGTTCTCTGTCACAAGTTTTGACATGCTCCTCCCAGAGTGCTACAAGATCCTCTCTAATCCCAGGCCTAACCGGTTCCGGGGTGGGTGGCCCTGATCTTCTCTGAATGGGACCCTGCTACTATCATTCCCACTCAGTCCTACTCCTCCTTCGAATGCCTCATCTGCAGGCTTGGTGTCTCTCCTATCCTTTAACTCTTGCCACCATCTACAGGCCCCCTGGCCCGGTCTCCCTCTTCCTCCCTGAGTGGTCCAACCTCACCTCTTCTCTTCTGGCCTCCACCTCCAAGCTTCTCCTCCTGGGAGACTTTAATATTAATCTTGACTCCTCTGAAGCAGCCTCTGGGTACTTTTGCAACCTCTGTGACTCTCGTTCCCTCTCCATTCTTCCCTCCGTTCCGGCGCACTAAGCCAGATACACCTTGGATGCTCTCATCTCTGCAGGCATCACCATCTCCAATCCTCTCACTACTCCTCTCTCCTGGTCTGATCATGCTCTCTTCTCCTCTCACCTTGACATCCTTGGTCTCTTGGCTCAGCTCCCGCCCGCTTTGCCAGTCTCCTTCTCCATCTTTCGACCTATGAAGGGAGTGTCAGTTGCTGCTTTTGCCGCCACCTTCATTCCCCCTCCAACTCCTGCCACTGACTCTCAATCTGACACAGACTTTACTAACCTTCAACTCTCCATCTCCAACACTCTCGACATCCTTGCTCCTGTCATGAGGATCCACATGAAGCGTGCGTCCAAGCGCAACACCTGGGATGACTCTGGCCTGGCCTCTCTAAAACGCAAGTGCAGAGCTGCTGAACGGTAGTGGCAGGCTTCGAGTACAACCTCTGACAAACTGACTGGCCGCATGCTCCAAATACAATACAGAATTTCCATCTGCTCGAAGAAAAGTGCCTATATCCAAGCTCATCTTTGGGGCCACTAACAACATGGCTGTACTTTTCAAAATCTGCAAGGATCTCGATAATCCTACTGCAGTCTCCTTTTCTCCTCTGCATTCCCTGGCCATCTGCACTGCATTGGTTTCTCACTTCATTTCTGAAACCTATGACATCTTGTCCTCACTCTTATCTACACCACTCCCTTCTCCTCAACCTCTCTCAGGACTCCCTTGCCCCTCCTTACCCCTTCCCTTCTACTCTTCTTTTTCTCTCCCATATCACCTGATAAGGATTCTAGACAAGACCGCTGTATGAAAGTCTCATCCAAACAGGTGCTCACCTGCTCCTCCAGAACTATCAAGGAAAACATTGTATCCCTTGCTCCAGCCTTGTCTGATTTCTGCAATCACTCCTTTACCACTGGACCCTTCCCGCTACCCCATAAGCACCATTGCCTCTCCGCAAAAAGCCTTCTGCCGACCCTTCATGTCCGGCTAACTACTGCCCTATCTCCATTACCCCCTTCCTGGAGAAGTAGGCCATCTTCTAGCTGATCCACCACACTGAATCTGTTTGTTGTCTCCATGACCATCAATCTGGCTTCAGAGCTGCCAGAGGCATGGAAACTGCACTCCTGAACACCCATTTAGACTTGTTCTCTAATCTCGATTCCAACTCTCCTTCCGTTCCCATCCTTCTTGACCTTTCCTCTGCCTTTCATACGGTCAATCATGCCACCCTTATAAATTGGCGCTGTTATACCCTTGGCATCACAGACCTGGCTCTGGACTGGTTAACCTCCTTCCTCTCTGACTGACCTTCCCATGTTCAACTGGTCCCTTTTCTTTCCTCCATCTCAATCTCCACCTGTGGTGTCCCTCAGGACCCTATGCTCTCACGTTGGCTTGTGAACATCTACCTTGCCACTCAGCCCAATTGATCTCCACCTTCTCTCCTAACTTCCAGTGTTATGCGGATGACACGCAGCTCTCCTTCAAGCTCCCCCTCTGCCTCCTCCTTTTCCTCTCTCAGTCCTGACTGTTTGTCTGCTATTCAGGCATGGCGCACTGCTTACGATCTCTGCCTTAAAGCCAGTAAGACTGAGATCCTTCTCATTTGGACCCCTGCTCCCTCCTTCCCTCCTACACTCCATGGGCCCCCTCCCCTCACTGTGAGTCAAAAAACCTTGGTGCGTTCTTCGACTCCTCTTTCTCCTTCTCTCCTCACATCACAGACCTTGCCAAGAAGGCCCACTTTCAGCTGCACCTCTTCAGAGGCATTTTCCCTTTCCTTATCTTCCCCCAGAAACACAGTGTCTCCAGAGCTCTGGTCCTCTTCAAGCTGGACTACTGCGGCTGCCTTTCCTCAATCTGCTTAACTCATCCCTTTGCCCCTTCAACTCATCCAGAAAAAGACTGCAAAGTCTATCTTTGGGCTCACGCCCACAGACTGTATCTCTCCAACCTTAAAATCTCTCCACTGGCTCCCGGTTGCTGTGAGGATCAAGTTCAAGACCCTCTGCATCATCCACAATGCTTTCTGGAGCCTGAGGCCCCGCTACATTCAACCTGCTCTTCCTAAATACTGCCCTGCCAGAGCCCTTCAGTCTTCTAGCTACAGCTCTCTGAAGATCAGGTGGTTTTACAAGAAGAGAGTGTGGGGAGATGGTAGGCAGAATTATATCCAGTAGCCTTTGAGAACACTACACACAATTAGGACTACAAGTGGCAGCACAAATTCACCTTTGGTACAAGCCTGTACTACACAGTTAGAGTGGTAGCAGTAGGTGAGCAGCCAGACTTATCTCAAGAGCAAGTGAGCAGTATCAAATAGTTACACAAAGGACAGCAGTTACTATGATTCAAACAAACACTGACTCAAGGTTTTCAAGTAAAAGAATATACATTTATTTACTCTTCAGTTGTATAACATTTCACTAAAGTAAAGCAGTTCAGAAATCACACTCTTAATACACCACACCACTCCCAATAGTTTCCAGACAAGTTAAGCTCACAAAATGAAGTGGGAGCAAAATGGCACTCTGTTAATTTAAAAGGGAGGGAAAGACAAAATTAGGTAGAAATGGAACAGTACCAACAAGTAAGTAAGCAGGGCAATCTAGAAAGAGGAACTACAGTGCAGAAATCAGATACAAAAGTCGTAGGGCCAAAGTCAATGGGACAAAAGTCTTTTGTTCAAGATCACACAGTTCAGGGGAGTTCGCAGTTAAGTCTTTGCCAAGAGTTCAGAACGCAGTTGGTCAGCAGAAAAGTTAGCTTAAAGAGAAGAGAAGGACAAGCCCTCGGGTTGGCGAAAGGTTCCACACCTTTCCACCGCAGCTGCACGAAAGAACAACTGGATGTTGAACAGTACCTTAAATGGAGAAGAAGCTGTAGCTGCGGCGGTCATTTCTGGTAGTTCCAGCAGGCTCAAGGTTCCTGAAGTGACTGTCGGACTGACACAAAGTAGGAAGACTTGAGGGTCCTGCACCACCCAGGGAAGAAACCAGGAGCAGAGCAAAGCAACGAATAAAAGGTGCGCTCCTTAAAAACCAAGCAGGGTCCAACCTTCCTGGCTATTCGGCCCACTGTAGCTCTGTACAGCAAATTCGACCAGCAGAGGGGGTCCTGGCTTGGAGTTTGGGTGAACTGGTTGGTCCCACCAGCTCAAGCGAAGAAGATTCTTGGAAGATCCTCTCTGTCGTTGGAGTCTGAAGATTCGGACCTGCAGCAGTTCTTCACCGGGTGGTTCTGTCGTTGTAGGGGTCCTCTTCTGTCAGCTCCTCTTCGATTCTCTCGTTCCAGTGGCGACTCTGCTCTTCCAGACCCAGAGACCTGCTTTTTATGCAGTTTTTCCCCATTCACACAGCCTGGCTGTCAATCACACAGCAGGGTGGCCGTCCTGGCGGGGATAGTACCCCAGCCAATCAAACATGAGTGCGACTTGGGTTACCAAGGGAACCCATGGCAGGGGTCCTAAAACCCCTCCCTCACATCATGCCTACCCAGACTTTCAGGCGCCAAAAGGAGGGCTTCTGTGCAGTAGCCCGTGAAAAGACAGTGAACGAAGGAACCAAACCTGTTTTGGCGCATAGAGACGAACACGAGAAAGACTTTTCCAAAAAGACTTAACCCAGCCGGAACAATATTAAAACCATTATGGTCAAGGGGGTTTAAGTTCGAGGCTACCAAGATAGCCTAAAACAATACCATGGTTGTTTAAGATAACCGCGGTAGAAAAAATAGGGTAGTTACCACTGCCAACAGGCAAGTCTTAATGGAAAGAGAGCAAAACAATGCTCCAAAAGAGACAGAAGAAAAGGGATAAGTAGTAACCCTTTCCAGTACTCCATGTAAGATGGTTTGCACTGGATCTGTGGAAAAAGAGACTAGTAAAGTTAATGATAACTTTACATGTTCTGGGGGACAGTAGTAAGCCCCAGAAAATGAAGTCTGAGTTGGGAAGTCTATAATGACAACCCTGTGTCACTGCACTGAGGGTGCTGTGTAACACATAGTAAAAAGATGATGCCTGTGGAGTAGGTGAGGCTCCACAGTCCATGAATACAAAAATGTTAAACACACACAGCAAAACACATGTAAGAGTGGGAAAAAGGGCTCACGCTCTTACCAGGTGAAAAAAATAAATCCTAGTAATCCAGCAAAGCTGCTGAGGGACTCACTAGGTAAGGGAAATTAGCCATATATGAGAATTCTCTCTAACACTCGCCCCCCCAGACTAAGGGACAGGAATATTTAATCCACTCCTGGATGAATCTCTACCTCTAGTCCGTTAAAAACATCCTAGAGAGACCATCAACATTTTGGTGGTGAGATCCTGCTCTATGCTCAATGGTGAAATCAAACCCTTGCAGGCAAATTGCCCATCTTCTTAGTTTTGGGTTCTCCCCTTTCATTTGCATTAACAATCTCAAGCATTGGTGGTCTGTCTGAATCACAAAAGTAGATCCATACAAGTATGGTCCAAACTTCTTCAGAGACCACATAATGACAAAACACTCACGCTCTATGGTTGCTCACCTTGTTAGTGGTTCCTTCAGTTTCCTACTGATGAAGCAAATGGGGTGTTCCCTACCTTTCTCATCCAGTTGACTAAGGACTGCACCTATACCTGTATTGGATGCATCTGTCTGCACAATGAAGGGTTGGTGATAATCAGGAGCTCTTAGGACTGGAGCTTGACAAAGGGATTTCTTCAGATTCTCAAAGGCTTGAGTGCACTCCTCATTCCATTTAAAGTTTTTTGGGAATTTTGAAGAGGAGATCACATTCAAGGGAGAAGCTATGGTCCCATAGTTCTCTATGAAATTCCTGTAGTACCCAGTGACACCTAGGAAAGCTCTCTCACTTGGGTTTGAGTAGTAGGGGTGGTCCAGCTTGTACTTTGCTGGGCAATGGCCTTATTTCACCTCCTCCTACCTCATGACCAGGGTAGACCACTTTGCTCTGTCCAATTTGACATTTACTTGTGTTTATGGTCAGATGGGCCTGCTCAAGAGCCTGCAAAACATATCCTAAGTGATCAATATGTTCTTTCCATTTAGGGCTGAACACTGCAATGTCATCCAAGTATGCCATGCAGAAGTCCTCCATCCCATTCAGAACTTGATTAACCATCCTTTGGAATGTAGCAGGTGCATTCTTTAATCCAAAAGGCATAACCTTAAACTGGTAGAGGCCTACTGTGGTTGAGAATGCAGTTTTCTCCTTAGCATGGTTTGTCATGGCTATTTGCCAATAGCCTGATGTTAGGTTAAATGTACTGAAGTACTTGGCTGAACCAAGTCTATCCACCAGTTCATCTGTCCTTGGCAAAGGATGGACATCAGTCTTGGTGACTGCATTTAGAGCTCTATAGTCCACACAGAATCTCAACTCCTTGGATCCTGCCAATTGTACTAGAACAACTGGACTAGACTATGGATTTGTAGAGGGCTCTATAACCCCGAGATCAAGCATCTTGTTGACCTCTCCTTTGATGTGGGATCTCACATGTTCTGACATTCTTTACCTCCTGCTTTACACAGGGAGACAGTCACCAGTGAGAATATCATGCTGGCCCCAAGGGGTCAAGCCTGGTGAAAGTGAAAACAGGGAGGCTGTTCTGATCTTGATGGTCGTGCAGATTATTGTACCTCCGTCCCCAAGTACCGCACAGACAGAAATGATACACTGCCTGTGCAATCTTTGAGGCCACAGGTGTGTTGAGCCGTCAATCAGGTAGCATGAACGCCGGAAGGACCCCCTGACCACTGTAAGGCAATGGGTGATGGTTAAACAAGAGCAATGCAATGGGTACAGGTAACAATCAGTAGTAACAAGGCTTACCCAAGAGTGCTGTAGGTGGGGTCCTAAGCGTGGCGAGAGCCACAGACTGCTGATGGTGGTGAAAGAGGCGTTCTACACGGCTCGTGGGTGAATCACACCTGGGTCTGATGTGGATGGACCAGTAAAGCAAGAAAGGTCAAAACCAAGTTCCAAGATTCAAGGTTCAGAGGGGATAATCCAAAGGCAGTCCAAGAGAGAGTTCCAAGGTCGAGGAGCCGGGGAAACAAGGCGGGATCCAAGAGGCAGAAATCAGAGGAGCAGGCAAGACAAGTCCGTAGAACAGTCCGAGGTCGCAAAGTTCGTGATCAAAAGCAGGTAAACCAGAGCGCTAAACAATCCTCAAGAGATCAGCTGTGAAGTGCTGTACCCGCGTTGTCAAGATGCTTTTAAACTGGTTAAGCAGTCATGTGATGTGTCCCGTGATGTTGTCCCACGGACGTGCGAGATCACGTGGTCACGAGACACCGGATGTTCGGGGTTGCTGTGGGAGTCTACGTGGGCGTGGCCAGCCGTGAGTGCGCTTCCATGGCAACTGCCAGCGAAACGAAGGACGGTAGACGCCGGGGCTACAGGCTGGAGTCCTCCTACGCCAGGCGAACTGCTGGTTCTTTCTGTGTGCAGGGACTGCTCTTGTGGGTAGGTGTGGTGTGGGGCGTGTGATTGTGTGATTCCTGATAGGGCGAGCAACGGGAGACGTGACAGAGGCAAACTGATTCAACAGAACTTTGCACTCCTCCTGTTGTTCAGAAGTCAGCTGAGAAGAGAGATTAACTCCTTCTATATTCTCATCCAAAGGTTGGCCTCTGAGGAGGTCAGGTAGAGGTTCGTTCTCCTCCTCCTCTTGAGCTGAAGCTAGAAGCAAAGCTCCAACTTCTGGTCTCGAGACATAAGCCTTCAAACGGTTGGTGTGAAAGACTCTGGGAGCCTCCTTGGGTTTGCCTAAGTCCACCAAATAGATTACCTCTGCAAGTTTACCCACATCCTTCAAGGGTCCTATCCATTTATCCTGCAAGGCCCTCTGCCTTGTTGGCACCATAACTAACAAAAGCTGGTCTTGAGTAAACTCAACCATGCTGGCCTTCTGGTCATGCCAGTGTTTGACCAGAGCCTGACCTGCTTTCAAGTTATCACTAGCTTCTGCCATCATGTGTGACATTCTCCTCCGGAGACCTATCACATAGTCAGTCACTCTGACTGGCTTGGGGGAAGGAGCACTTTACAACCCCTCCATAATCAGGCCCAAATGTCCTCTGACTGGATGGCCATAGAGAAGTTCAAAGGGACTGTAACCAACTCCCTCCTGAGGGACTTCCCTATAAGCAAAGAGAAGGCATGGCAGTAGAAGGTCCCATTTTCTTCTAAGCGGTTCCTCTAAAGCACCTATCATGCTCTTCATAGTACGATTAAACCTCTCTACCAGTCCATTTGTCTGTGGATGGTAGGCTGTAGAGAACTTGTAAGTGACACCACAGTTTTTCGACATGGTTTGCATGTAGTGGGACATAAAATTGGATCCCCTGTCAGATATCACTTCCTTAGGAAACCCTACTCTGGTAAAAATACCAAGTAGAGCCTTAGCCACATCCTGAGCCGTAACAGTTCTCATAGGTATAGCTTCTGGGTATCTTGTAGCATGGTGTACTACAACCAGGATAAACCTGTTCCTTGAAGTTGTGGGAGGGTCATGGGGACAAACAATGCCCACCCTCTCAAAAGGAACTCCCACCACCAGGAGAGGCACTAGGGGTGCCACATTCTTGGCTCCACTCTTGCCAGAGGTTTGGCAAGTGTGACAGCTCCTACAGAACTTGTCAACTTCTGCACCCATCTGTTACTCACCACTCCGAAATAGGCCGAAGATGCAGAGAAGTGACCTTGGACATGATGGTGGTACAAGAATCGATATTCAGCCTTCCATCCCAGCTCCCCTGGGTACCAGACTCAGGCTTCCTCATATAGGGGCTCTTTTCCACAATGTACCTCTCTGCTGTTTCAGTTGGGACAGACAGAGGTGTCAATTGAATAAAAGAGCGGGGAGAATACACACCGCCAATACCAATGCTGCAAAGGAATACAAAGATATTAGACAGTGTTGAGGTTTATGCAAGTGATTAGAACAGTTGAAGTAAATGGGCAACTACCTAGATAGATATTGGAGTGGAGCTTCCCCGGGGTGATCTACAAGGAATAACATAAAATGAGTGGAAATGGTCTAATTCAATATCGGTTCCAACTATAGATATAGAATTGATAACAACTGACCTGAGTAAGGATATATTGAGGAAAGGAGTCCAGGAACTGAAGACAACGACAGGAGAAAATAACAAACAGGGATCTTAGTATAGGGAAGTAGCCCCGGACAGCACGAGGGACGCACTAGTTCCGGGTTGGTGCAGATTCAGGAAAGCGTTTATATGCACTTAAGGGCAATCTCACAGGAAAGTCACTCAATGTCCCAGAATCCAACAGAAGACATATATCCAAACAAGTCGTGGAGGTAACCGATAGCAGAGATGGGGATAGCCAATTAAGTATGTACCTGAGTACACAAGTATAGCTGAGTAGCTGTAGAAATGATCCGGATAGTAGACAGCAATTTGGTTCTGAGTGCAGATCGGCAACCAGGAATAAGTACCGCAAGAGACAGAAGGGAGCCGGATCCAGTAACGTTCCAAGTCAAACAACCAGACGAGCACGACAAGAATAAAGGAGGAGACAAGGCAATCCAGAAGTCAGGCAAAGGTCAAAACCAGGAGTTCAGATGAGGAATCGTGTAGGAAGACACGAAGAGGAAACGGACGAAACCGCGTGTAGCTTGTAACCCTAATTAGCAGCAACGAGCCCCTTGGAAGACGGTGGTTTTATAGTCGTAAGAGGGGCGTGGCTTGCCATACATCTTCCACGTACAAGACGTGTCAGGTGACCCGGAGTCCGTCGACGTTTGTACAGACGCCATGGTAGCCTGTACCTGGTCCATAGAGGAGCTTGTAAAGAAGTCGTATTCTGCAAGGAGGCCCGCGGGGAAGCCTGAAGTGTAACAGCATCCTCCCCCAAAGACTCCGGCAACCCCTTGGCGGAATGGAAGCTCCTCAGAAGAACCGGACAATGCAAATTGGAGAGAGGCTCCCCAGGCCCATACCCCTTCCAATCCACGAGGTAGAACAACGTACCCCTAGACACCCTGCAGTCCAGGATACGCGAAACCTCATATTCCTCCTCATCATCCACCAAAATCGGCGAAGGACGAGTAGGCAGACGGGTCTCGTGGATGAAAGGCTTGATCAGGGAGACGTGAAAGACTGGATGCATGCGCCATGATCGCGGCAGAGAAAGCTTAACCGCCACAGGATTGATAACATCAGTAATGACATAGGGTCCCACATATTTGGGCAGAAGCGAGCGTTTGCCTGCAATTCGGAAATTACGGGATGACAACCACACCTTCATGCCACTGCGATAGACTGGAGCAGATGATCGATGCACATCAGCATACTTCTTGGCACGATCTTGAGCTCGGAGTAAATGACAGCGTACATCCCGATGAATCTTATCGAGATCTCTCATGCAATCTTTTGCTACAGGATTAATGGCCGTTAATACCGGATCAAGTGGGAGTGCCCTAGGATGACCACCATACAGGGCAAAAAAGGGAGAAACTCCAGTTGATGTATGCATAGAGTTGTTGTATGCAAATTCTGCATAAGGCAGAGAAGTAAACCAAGACTGTTGGTACTGAAGGCATAAACAGCATAGGTACTGTTCGATAGTAGCATTAGTTCTCTCAGTCTGCCCATCCGTTTGAGGATGGTAAGCCGAGGAGTACCTGTCCTCAATACCCAGAGAAGCTCTAAGAGCCTTCCAGAATCGTGACGTAAATTGTGTGCCACGATCGGAAACAATAACCAAGGGTAAACCAAAGAAACGAAACACATTTGTCAAGAACAGTCTCGCCAATTCTGGAGCTGCAGGCAATCCAGAGCAAGGTATGAACAATGCATATTTAGTGAAATAATCAACGATTATCCAAATAGTGTCTTAGCCCGGAACGTCAGGAAGTTCCACAATGAAATCCATTGACAGCATCTGCCAAGGTTTGTACGGCACAGGAAGAGGTTGTAACAAACCGACTGGTTTGGCTCTAGAAGTTTTACACTGAGTGCATATGGAACAAGTCAAAATGTAATCCTTTACATCACGAACCATGGAAGGCCACCAAGCCCAACGCTGTAAGGCTTCAAGAGTTTTTTTACTTTCTGGATGTGCAGCAATCAAAGAATCGTGAGACCACTGAAGCGCTAAATCTCTAGCTTGACCTGAGGGTATATAGACGCGCTCTTGAATGAATGGCATACCCTGAATTATTTCCAGGTTGAGGTCAGTGATCTCTTTTGGATGGTTTGAAACCCAATCATGGATGATTGAACGCAAAGAGGGCTGAACCGAACAACCACAAACAACTTTGTTCGGTAGAAGAGGAAGTGCTTCGACCTGTTGAGACTGGCCATCCGCATGTAAGCGAGAGAGAGTATCAGCCGAAACTTGAGCTTTAGCAGGACGGTATGTGATAACAAATTTGTATTGTGAAAAGAATAAATGCCACCGCGCCTGTCTAGCTGTAAGACATTTCATAGATTTGAAGGCTAACAGGCTGCGGTGATCCAAGTATACAGTTACAAGGTGTTTGGCCCCCAGAAGGTGATGTCTCCATTCCAAGAATGCGTCTCTGATGGCTAAAAGTTTGCGTTCTGTGATGGAATAATTTCTTTCGTAAGCTGTCAATTTACGAGAGAAGTAGGCAACAGGATGAATCTCTCCCGAATGAGGACAGGTTTGAGACAACACCGCCCCTAGAGCATAACCTGAATACATAAAGACGCCAGTAAACCACCAGGGCGCCCCATTGTGTAGCCGCAATTGCTTCGTTACTCGAACCTTTGTCAATCTATACAGACTCATTCCTTAGACCTTTTGTATTAAAAATGAGGTTGTATGTTCAGGACACCACTAGCATGATCAAAATCATTAATAACCTTGTCACTGATCCAAATGATATTTTGGTTACCTTGGATGTAGAATCATTATACACCAGTATTCCCCAATTGCAATGCATTCAAGTTATTCATTCTTATCTCGAAACCAGAGAAGACCTAACAGTCCCCTCCAAGTTCATCTGTGAATGCATCAGAATAGCATTGGTCAATAACTTTTTCATGGTGGAAGACACATTTTACCAACAGCTACACAGAATTAGCAAGGGCGCAACCTTTGCTCCCGATCTAGCGAATTTATTCATGGATAATTTAGAATTAAAATCTGTATACCATGAAAACAATCCCTTCAAATCAGAAATCAAAGATTGGCATTGTTACATAGACGATGTGTTTCTATTATGGCATGGAAGTGAAACAACTTTGGCAGAATTCCTTATATGGTTAAATCTACAAGATCCATGCATCAAGTTTACTCTGAATCTAGACCATCACAAAATAGCCTTTTTAGACTTAGAGATTCATAAAACACCTGAAGGTACATTAAGCACTACTCCATATAAGAAGCCAACAGACAAAAACACATTTCTGTCATTCAAAAGCTTCCACCCGCAATCATTGCGTGAAAATGTTCAGTTTGGTCAATTCTAGTGCATCAGGCGCAATTGTTCAACAAAAGAAGACTTTGATTTCCACAGCAATAATTTGTCACAAAGATTAAAAGAACGGGGATACCCACCATATATTATTCGACAATCATTGAAAAGGGCACGTAACACTAATAGAGACCAATGTCTAGAAAAACGATGCAGAGTACAAGAGGACAAAATCACATGCGTCTCCACTTTTTCTCCGATTAGTAATGACCTGCGCCGCTGTATCTTGAAGAATTGGCCCGTGATTCAAACGGAAGACTTTTCTTTGCAAAAACTGCGTTTTGCATTTAAGCGTATGCCCAACTTGTGCAACAAATTGGTACACACCTATAAGGTGTTAAAAACATCTCCTGTTCCGCAACAAACAACACTTTGGCATTTGCCACCAGTGAGTGGTCATTTTAAATGCGGAAATTGTTCAGTGTGCCGTTTGACAAAAAATGTGAAAATTATTAACCTAAAAGGCTTAATTTGGCACTTAAAAGGCTTTACCAACTGCAATACACCGTGGGCAATTTATGCCAGCATATGCCCATGTAGACTAATATACATTGGCAAGACAAAGAGACCCATAAAGCAGAGAATTTGCGAACATCGTTCATGTGCCAAGAATCTAGTGCCTGATAAACCACTAGTGGCCCATTTTGCAAAAGCAAAACACACTGCTGAAGACATTGAATGGTTTATCATTCAAACAGTGCCAGTTCATCCCCGAGGAGGGGACCGAGACCGTAAGTTGAAACAGCTCGAACAGAAGTGGATCTACAATCTCAATACTGTTCAGGCCGGACTGAATATTGGAATTGAATGGATCCTGTTTTTACATAAGTAAGCCATCAATGACCTTTTATACGTCATTGTATTCCAGGTCTTTTCCATTCTAATTCATCCGAAACACAGGAGGGATATATATAAAACTTTTTTAAAAACATGAAAGTCGGGTCATTGCACACTAAGCATTACAAACGCATATTTCTATTGATGTGGAAGTCATCGTCTCTTTAGTGCCTTCACTTGCTACATCAAATTTTGCAATATGATTGCAAGCAGGTTTTTCTTTCTTCATTTTTCAAGATCTTACCTGCTACACTAATTTGTGCAAGACAATTGCATCATCTGATTTTTCCATTTGCGTGTTTGTATAACTATATCCCTCCAGTATATATACACATGCCTAAACATCGGCAATTATAGATGGCAACCAGTTTCCTTTCGTCTTCATTAGCTTCCAACTCTCAGACCACAGGAGCTCTCTAGCTCAAAAAGAATCACACCAACCATGCCCCTTACTTAAGTACCTCCGCCCACACCCTCTCCTTCTCCCTTCACCCACCTGACCAGAAGACTTACACCCCCCCACAGCCACACACCACAAAGCATCTAAATCCCCTTCACCCCCTCCTCCAACCTCCGACCTTGTACCCACTATCCTGCTCAATTCTGTCCCATCCCACACTGTGTCCAATCCCCCCCATGGAAACATGGCATCGTTTTGACAGACAAAGCCCACTCCAACTGCTCACCACCCCCACCCATACTAGCATGACTGGCAGATCATTCACTTCCTCTGCCCCGTCCACACTTCCAATCGACAAACATGGCCCCTTGACTTTTTCTCATATCTCGTGCATCATATTTTTTGGCTCTTTGGATTATTTGTATTGATGCAAAAGGGACTTTCCATACATGGCTCTTTCCTTCAACAGCCTGACAATCCCAGCCCATCTCCTGGAAGAATTATCTTCCCCCAAAATCCCCAAAACAACGAGGAGCGGCCATCATTGGTCATAAATCTCTCTACCCATTATCATGGACAGCATTGCTTGTCTTGGAAAAAGGGTAAAGTTTTTTCCTCACTAACCTATACAATCCTATTTCCTTTAGAACTGAATTTAAAGAATGTATGAAGGAAATTAATTTGAAAGAATTCTTTGCTGTCTAACTTTGATGAACAAACACAACTTACTAATTTAAGAATTCCTTCCACGTTTGAGGTTCCTACTTTAGAAGTCCTGAAGTACAAATTTGAGAGTAGAGTTTTAAAAGATCTTGAAACTTTAGAATTTTCTTCCAGTCACAAAAAGATTTTTTTCAACCTTACTTCTGATGAACAGAAATCAGTTATTGAATTACAACAAAAATCATGAACTCATCATAAAGCAAACTGACAAAGGTGGAGCAACAGTCTTACAAGAGCGTACCAAATATCGAGAAGAGTGTCTCAAACAACTGAGAGACAGAAGTAGCTATGTTCCGCTTTCCTATGTACAAATAGAAGATGATGGAGGAAGACTCTCAGAAAAAGGGTAAATGTATCTTACTCAAAAACCAGCGTGCGTAGCAGTGTTTTACATGGTTCCAAAGATTCATGAACAAGCTCCCTACCCACCAGGGAAACCTATAGTCTCAGGTATTGAGTCAATTTTTGGAACAGAGACTAATCTATAGCACCTACTCTCATGTCAATGGTCTTAATGAAGTGGTTGTTTTCCTAGAGATATGACACACTTACATGACTCTTTTCTCCAAAGACATCACCTTACTATATTTAAATACTTGCACAAAGTTTTGATAAGGAAGCAGCTGGCTTGTGTGTTTTTTCTACACAGTGCTGCACAATAATTGTCCTGTATGTTTACAAGCATTATCTATCTACAGGCCACCTGGCCAGGTCACCCTCTTCCTCTCTGAATGGGCCAACTTCTCCTCTTCTCTCCTTGCCTCTACTTATCAACTTCTCATCCTCGGAGATCTCAACAACAACCTGGATGCTTCTAATCCCTCCGCTGGGTTTTTCTACAACCTCTGCAACAGTCTCTCACTTTCCATTCTGCCCTCTGGCCTGACACACTCTGCTGGACATACTTTGGACGTTCTCATCACCTCTGAGTGTTAGGGAGAATTCTCCAGAATGGCTAATTTCCCTTACCTACTGAGTCCCTCAGCAGCTTTCCTGGATTTCTAGGATATATTGTTTCACCTGGTAAGAGTGTGAGCCTTTTTTCCCACTCTTACATGTGTTTTGCTGTGTGTGTGTAACATATTTTGTGTTCATAGACTGTGGAGCCTCACCTAACCCACAGGCATCATGTTTTTACTGAGTGTTACACAGCACCTTCAGTGCAGTAACACAGGGTTGTCTTTTAGACTTCCCAACTCTGACTCCATTTTCTCGGATTGACTTCTGTCTCCCAGAACATGTAAAGTTGCCATTGACTTTATTAGCCTCTTTAATCCACAGACCCAGTACAAACTATCTTACATAGAGTACTGGAAAGGGTTAATACGTATCCCTTTTTGTCTGTTTCTCTTGGAGCACTGTTTCACACTCTTTTCATCAAGTCTTGGCTGGGGGCAATGGTAACTACCCTATTTTTCCTAACGCAGTTATCTTAAATAACCCTGGTATTGTTTTCGGCTATCTTGGTAGCCCTGAACTTAAACCCGCTAGACCACATACGTTTTTTTACGGTTCCGCTGGATTTATTCGCCATTTCTTTTTGAATATGTCTTTCTCGTGTTTTACTCCGCACGCCAAACCAGGTTTGGTTCCTTTGTTCACCGTTTTTTCGCGGGCTTCCACACAGAAGCCCTCCTTAGGTGCCTGAAATTCTGGGTAGGCAGGATGTGAGGGAGGGGTTTTAGGACCCCTGCCATTGGTTCCCTTGGTAACCCAAGTTGCACTCCTGTTTGATTGGCTAGGTGACTGTCCCTCCAGGACAGCCACCCTGCTGTGTGATTGACAGCCAGGCTGTGTGAATGGGGGAAAACTGCATAAAAAGCAGTTCTCTGGGATTGGAAAGGCAGAGTCGCCACTGGAACAAAAAAACGACGAGGAGCTGACGGAAGAGGACCCTTACAATGACTGAACCGCCTGGTGAAGCCCTGCTGCAGGTCCGAATCTTCAGACTCCAACGACAGAGGAGATCTACCAGGAATCTTCTTCCCCTGAGCTGGTGGGACCAACCAGTTTGCCCAAACTGCAAGCCAGGACTCCCTCCTCTGGTTGAATTTGCTGTACAGAGCTACAGTGAACCGGATAGCCAGGAAGGTCAGACCCTGCTTGGGTTTTAAGAAGCGCACCTTCTATTTGTTGCTTTGCTCTGCTGCTGGTTTCTTCCCTGGGCAGTGCAGGACACTCCAGTCTTCCTACTTCATATCAGTCTGACAGTTGCTTCAGGAACCGTGAGCCTGCGGGACATTCCAGGAACTTCCGGCGCAGCTACAGCTTCTTCTCCATTTAAAGGTAGTGTGCCAATCCGGTTGTTCCTTTCGTCCAGCCACGGTGAAGGTGTGTGAAACCTTTCGCCAATCTGAGGGCTTGTCCTTCTCTACTCTTTAAACTAACTTATCTGCCGACCAACTTCGTCCGGAACTCTTGGCAAAGACTTAACCGCAAACTACCCTGAACTGTGTGATCTTGAGCAAAAGACTTTTGTCCTATTGACTTTGGCCATAAGCCTTTTTGATTTGATTCTATCATTGTACTTCCTCTTTCTAGATTGCCCTGCTTACTTACCTGTTGGTGCTGCTCAATTTTAGTCTAACTTTGTTTTTCCCTCCTTTTTTAAATTGCTGGAGTGCCATTTTGCTCACACTTCGTTTTGAGTTTAACTTGTCCAGAATCTTTTGGGAGTGGTGTTGTGTAGTAAAAGTGTGATTTTTCAACTGCTTTACTTTAGTGAAATTTTTTACAACTGATGTGTAAATACATGTATATTCTTTTACTCAGAAATATTGAGTCAGTGTTGGTTTGAATCATAGTAATTGCTGTCCTTTGTGTAACTATTGATACTGCTCACTTGCTCTTGAGATAAGTCTGGCTGCTCAGCCATCGCTACCACTTTACTGTGTAGTACAGGCTTGTACCAAAAGTGAATTTGTACTGTCACTTGTAGTCTTAATTGTCTGTGGTGTTCCCAAAGGGTACTGCTTATAATTCTGCCTATCACTGGTGTACAGCGGTGAGGATCAAGTATAGTGATTACACTTAGAGTGCTGCTATTACCTTGGGTCAACTAACCACAAGGCTAAACATCACCAAAAAGCAATATTATTCATGTCGGATATGGAAAGCTACAGTCAGGAGATCCTCCTTAGTTACACTGTGGATTATTTAAAAAACCTGTGTAGAGAAAGGAATCTCTCTGTTAAAGGAAAAAAGTCTGAATTGATTGAAAGGTTGTTAGAAAAACAAAGTCTGGAGGGTGGGTCTGAAATACCTGACCTCTCAGCAAATGTGGAGAATAATGAGGATGATAATGTGTCTATTATTGATGAGTTAGAGGAAGTAAATGTGTCTCATAATGTAGGCCTCACTGCCCCCTTACCTGCTCAACAACCTCAACCTTTGTCCACTGGGACCCCACCAGGTCTTACACTCAGTCCTGAATCCATTGCTCTAGAAAAGATGAGGCTTGAACTGGAATTCAAACGTTTAAATGCTCAAAGTGAACAAAAGCACCAAGAACTTAAGCTCAGAGAAATGGAGTTGAATCATGAACTAGAAATGAAAAGGTTATCTCTTGAAAATGCTTCTCTCCCAGAGTCTTCAAGGTCTTCCAGTCCTAAGAGACCCTGCATGCCTAAATAAATTGTGGGTATGTATGAGGTTAAGCTTGATATTTTGGATTGGTTGGCAATATTTAAATATAACCATGGGATTCAAGGTTTTACAGGAAATCAGTTGCTTCCCTGGCTCTTCTCTAGACTACCCAGTGTTGCATCTGATGTTGTGATGGAGTTGGGGGAGGTGGATAGGATGGATTATGAGTGTGTGAAGCTAGCTTTAATTGCTAGATTTTGGAAGACCCCTTCCCAGTACCTTAAGAGGTTTATGACCCTCTAAAAGAATGATGGTACCCCTTTGGGCTACCTGAGTGTGTGACTGTTGGAAAAACGTAGATGGTTGGATTAAGCGTTACAGAGTAAACACTTATGAAGGTATGAGGAATCTTGTTATGTTGGAGTCAATTTATGATGCCTGCTCTCCTGAGCTCAGGCAGCACTTGGCTGCTTCTAAGGAGATAGATCCAAAGAAGTTAGCTAAGGCTGCTGACTTGTTGGTTGCCGACAGGGCTACTCACAAGGATTCTGGGGAAATACAGAAGAAGGATGAGGGAAAGCAGCCAAAAAAAAGATAACAAGGTGAATTCTAATACCTCCAATCCAAAAGAGGGCCACACACAACAACATAAGGGTAAACCACATGGAAAACCGAATCAGGCTAGTGCACCATCTGGATCCAAACCAGATGGAGGTCAGAACAAACCCCCATTCATCAAAACATTTGGGAAATGTTATGTTTGGCGGTCAACTGACCATGTGAAAGGAGATCCCAGATGTAAGGGAAAACCTTCAGGGGTCCACACTGTCTCCTTAGCTTTCTCCCCAGAGGAAGAAGTACCTATGGCAAGTGGAAACTTTCACCTACTGGCAGATGAACCCATGGGAGTCTCAGCTAGTGTTTCTTTAGTGTCCCTGGGCTTGTGGGAACAACAGAACCTAGATGTCTATAATTCCATCCCAGATAATACTAAAGAGTATTATAAAGATAGTGTTCTTGTAAATGGACAGGAGACCCCTGCCATCCGATACACTGGAGCCAGCATAACTGTGGTGGATGAATCATTTTTCAAGGTGGAGGATGTTGCTAAGGCACCCAAACGCCTCACCAAGTTATCTGGAGGCCCTGTGCAAATGCTTCCCCAGTTACCAGCTTTCAAGCAGTGTAAAGATATGACTGTCGAAATACCTGTTAGTGTGCACAGTTAAGTGCCTGGGAGAGTTCTGCTGGGTAATGACCTGAAAACTCTTGGAGTGGTGTCAAGTACCCCAGACCTCCCAGTAAGAGGAGACAGGAGCTCACTAGGCCTGCAAGGCAGAGGACCTTAAGAGGCTCTCCAGAGGAGTTGATAGAGGAAACTATCACTCCCATTCCACAGGAGTTGCTCACTGCTATTTCTGGAAAGAAAGAGACAAAGGGGAAACCCAAGAGCTCAAGGAAAACGTCAGACAGCACCCCTGTGCTACCAACAAGGACATCCCCAAGATTGTCCAAGATCACACCAGTGATCCCTCCACCTGCTGAGGCAGAGTGTGAGGTACAACCTTGTGTGATTGAGCCATTTTCTGAAGAGTTAGATCTGGAAGAAGATACTGTTTTGGTTGGAGATCTTGACCTTGTTAACCATCGTGAGCTGCAGTCTTTACTTGCAGAAGGTGGACCCAACAGGGCAGCCTTCACCAGAGGACAAAGAGAGTGTCCTACTCTCGAGGGCCTTCGACAACACGCTGCTAACCAACTTGATGGGCAAGAAGTTGGAAAGCATAGGTTAAGCTGGGAAGATGGCCTCTTCTACAACGAACCGACCGAGTCTATCCCTGGGGACTGCAAGAGAATTGTAGTGCACCTTGCCAACAGACTCTAGTTCCTACAGTTTGCCCATGAGATACCTTTGGCTGGTCATTTGAATTTCGTAAAGACCAAGGAAAGGCTCTCCTTATACTTCTACTGGCCTAAGATGGGTTCAGAAGTTGACAATTCTGTAGGAGCTGTCACACTTGCCAAACCTCTGGTAAGAGTGGAGCCAAGAATGTGGCACCCCTGGTGCCTCTCCCAGTGGTGGAAGTTCCTTTTGAGAGGGTGGGCATCGACATTGTTTGTCCCTTGACCCTCCCACCTCTTCAGGGAACAGGTTTATCCTGGTTGTAGTAGACCATGCTACACCTATGAGAACTGTTACGGCTCAGGCTGTGGCTAAGGCTCTACTTGGTATTTTTACCAGAGTAGGGTTTCCTAAGGAAATGATATCCGACAGGGGATCCAATTTTATGTCCCACTACATGCAAGCCATGTGTAAAAACTGTGGTGTCACTTACAAGTTCTCTACAGCCTACCATCCAAAAACAAATGGACTGGTAGAGAAGTTTAATCGTACTATGAAGAGCATTATAGGTGCTTTAGAAGAACCCCTTAAGAGAAAGTAGGACCTTCTACTGCCATGCCTTCTCTTTGCTTATGCAGAAGTCCCTCAGGAGGCAGTTGGATACAGTCCCTTTGAACTTCTCTATGGCCATCCAGTCAGAGGTCCATTCGCCCTGTTCAAGGAGGGGTTGGAGAGTGCTCTTAGGGGCTGTAACTGTAACCGTACAGTCCCTTGTTCTCCTTGAACTACCCAGAGCCGCGATGCCCTGGCTGCACTTAGAGCATTGCTGCCATGTTTTCCCCTCCCATCTCCATTGCACTTCCCCCATCCCTTTCTCCTTGCACTTCTCGTTCTCGCACTCGTTCGATCTGAATGACACAAGGCCTAGTGAGATTGTTTGTCTTGTCTTCCCTCTGTCTTCCCTCCCTTGTCTTGTCGCGCATAGAAACTCTTGTGTACAGGCGCATTATAATTGACTTATCATATAATATATCACATCATATGAGTCTCTTCATCACTTATTGGGCATTTAGATGTATTCACACAATGTATAGAATTGAGTTTGAAATGTAATGTATCATTTATTAAAGTGTTTTTCATCTTCTTTCCCCTGTAAATTGTTAGAAATAATTTCTTATGATTTATAGTTTATGCATTCTAGATAAAATAGCCGTTGGTGCATTTTTCCCCTTTTGTACACATCATTTTCCCTTTTATACTGCATGCGACTCCAGTTCAATATGGCATCCACCTTTATGATATGATATGATATGATAAGTCATTGATAACGCATTTCTAGGTGTGACAAGACCTGGAAGGGAAGACAGAAGGAGGACAAAAAAACGATCTTACAAAAACCTTGTGTCATCCAGATCGCGCTAGTGCGAGAGGGAGGTGGAGAAGTGCCAGAGTGGGGAGGGGAGAGGGGAGACTGCAAGGTAACTCGTAAGTGCTGCCGGGAGATGGCTTATAAGTGCAGAGAGTCAGGGGACTGTAGGGTTGCAGATACAGTCCCTTAAGTAGTTGGGAGGCCCGGAGGCAGTGCAGGGGCAACTGGTCATGCAGGAGCCTGGTCCCGTAAGTTCGGTGGTTGGACAGGTAACCAGTATGCGCAGCAGACGGGGAAATCAGCAAGGGAGCGGGAGAGAGAAAGTGGAAGCGAAGAGGAAGGTCTTGAGTTGCTTCCGGAAGCTTAGGTGGTCCTACTCAAGTTTGAGAGAGGCAGGGAAGATGTTCCAGTGGGAGACCCCACCCGAAGAAAGAGATCTACCCCCCACTCTCTGCCTGGCTAAGTGTCTGATCTGACCCTCAGAGTTTTGGAGGTGGATGAGCAGGGGCCTCAAGAAGGAAGATGCTTAGGAAGAGGAAGTTGGATGTATTGTGGTTCCCAGCCCCAGAACGCCTTGGGGATAATGCAGAGGGTCCTGAACTTGATCCTTGCAGCCACAGGGAGCCAGTGGAGAGATTTCAGGGCTGGAGAGATACGATCCCTAGGCTTGAGGCCAAGGACAAGTCTTGCAGTCCTGTTCTGGATGAGTTGCAGAGGGCAGAGAGTAGAAGCAGGCAGATTTAGAAAAGGCTGTTGCAGTAGCCCGGCCTAGAGAGTACCAGAGCTCTAGAGACAGTGAGCTTCTGGAGGGAAGGAGAGGAAAGGAAAAATACCTCTGAGGAAGTGCAGTTGGTAGTTTGACTTCTTAGAGACGTCAGAGATGTGAGAAGAAAAGGAGAGTGTGGAGTCAAAGATGACCCGAGGTTCTTAGCCTCACAGGTGGGAGCAGAAAGAGGGCCAAGGGAGGCCGGCCAGAGAGTGAGAGGAAAGGAGGGTGCAGGTGTGCCAATGAGGAGAATCTCCGTCTTACTGGCATTAAGGCAGAGATCGTTGGCGGCACACCACTACTGGATACCAGACAGACAGTCAGAGATGTGAGACGGAGAAGAGGTGGCAGAGGGGAGCCTGAAAACGAGCTGAGTTTCATCCGCATAGCACTGAAAGTTGGAGCGGGGAGCGGCAATGCGGTGGGGGAGAGGTGCCAGGTATTGGTTAAACAGCCAGGGAGAGAGGTTAGACCCCTGGTGAACACCACAGGTAGAGTGAGATAGAGGAAAGGAAGGACCTAAATTGGACCTGGGAGGGTCAATCAGAGAGGAACGAGGTCAGCCAGGCCAGGGCCGGATCGGTGATACCCAGGTTATCACGGTGACGATTGAGCAGGATGGCATGGTTGACCGTGTCAAAGGCAGAAGAGAGATCGAGTAAGATGAGGATAGAGGGGAGATTATAATCAAGGTTAGAGAGCAGGTCTTCATGGATGTTCAGGAGAGCAGTTTACGTGCTTCTGGCTCCTCTGAAGCCAGACTGATGGTCAGGAGTGAGGGAGATGAGGCGATAGTTAGCTGGGCAGGAAGGGTCAGCTGAGGGTTTCTTGAGAAGAGGATGCACAAGAGAGTGCTTCAGGGGGGAAGGGAAGGCTCCAGTGGCGAAGGAGTGGTTGCAGAAGTCAGCCACGGCAGGAGCAAGGGTGTTTATGTGGTCCTTGGAGATTTTGGAAGAACAGGGAAGAACCTGTTTTGACAAGACTTTCAAAGTTTGGACTTGCCTATAAACCTTGTCAGGGGAGAACTGAGGAAAGGAAGAGAAAGAGGCAGGAGAGGTGGCCACAGATCCTCCCTGCCAGGGGTGGATAGCCTAATACAGCCAACCCCTGACTTGCTTGTGTATTCACCTGCGCCTGGCCTGAAATAGGATAAACGAGGCCTATTAGACTGGTGCTGCAGATAGAGAGGATCCCATTGATAATCATCTGGAATGGGTTTTAGTATTTTGATATCTACCTCCTCAGACATTCACAATAATTCCCACTATCTTGTTGGGCCAAATTGCATGCCTTTGATTCCTTCTAAATGTAAAATGGGCTACCTCTGTGAGCACATGGCTCTTGCAGGCAGAGGAAACATGTCATCAGTCCTGTCTATAGCACTTCCTTACTTATACATTCTAATACCGGTCATTCATGATATTGTTCTTTGTAGATGCTCATATTAGTTGTGTAATGTACATTTATACAAATCCTGTATCTCCTCAAAGTGTTCCCTCTTTTTTATAAACATTTGCAAGTTGAAAGTCATGTAATGTGAATTCTTAAAAGTTGCCTCACTCTGCTAAAGCTGTGGTACTGCATATGGTGGCCCCCCGAGTAAGCATTTTTGGAAAGAACATAAAAAGAGGCGTAGAACCTACACCTGACCTTAACTTGTTTTCTCTCTTTGTAGGTCAGTTACGGGGCAACCCTGGCTACCTTCAGCAATAAGAACCTCTACCCTTCCTTTTTACGGACAGCTCCTGCTGACCCGATGGGGGCATATGCCATAGCTAGCCTTCTGAGACACCTTGGCTGGACCTGGGTTGGAGTTTTATGTTCTGACAGTGACTCTGGCATTCTGGGAAGTGAACTGCTGAAAGAGGCGGTGACAAAGATGGGCGGGTGCATTGCCTTCTCAGAAAAGGTTTCCATCCAACACTCAAAGGAAAGGGCCAAATACCTTGTTGACTTGATAGAACGATCAACAGCTAACGTCATTGTGACCTACTGCCACGTGAGCTTCATGGTGCCCATTTTTGAGATGCTTGCCCAGAGGAAGGTCAGCGGAAAGGTCTGGTTGGGGGCCACCACCTTCATCATCACCCCTGATTTATTTACTAAGCCAGCTTGGACGTGGTTAAATGGCACCATGTCTTTAGCTTTCCATGATGCCAGTATTCCAGGGTTCAAGGAGTTTGTGCACAGTATTCATCCCAGAAGCTTTCCAGGTGACATTTTTATGAAGTCCTTCTGGGAGAAAGCCTTTGGCTGCAAATGGCACATAGTGAATGACAGCTGGGGTCAGGGTGATGAAACAGTAGCCAAATTCTGCACCGGGAAAGAAGAAGTAGTTACCTTGGACCCCACCCTCTTTGATCTGGACAACCTCCGGTATACGTACAATGTGTATCTGGCTGTCTATGCATTTGCACACGCCTTGCATGATCTAATGGAATGCCTGCCTCAGGTCAAACAGTCCTCTGGCAAACCCTGTGTGAGCATTGACAAACTTCAATCACAACAGGTACAATAAAGTTTGTATTGAAGGTCAAAAGCAACAACATTTGTAGGAAGCACAGTGGTTGTCTGGACCATTTGTTGATAGCGAATATACTCCCAGCACACACTTGGGTGCCTATCATATGTAGAATTGGGTGGGTGTCTCCAACAATAATGTCTGCAAGGAGATTGGCAGCCCACCATTTGAACTGGCCCATAACTGGCATGACATGTGCAGTCTACCTTTGTTAATATGGTGACCTGTAAAATAGAGAGAATGAGGCATCTTTAAAAAACAACAATTGTTAAATTGGCATCTAACACTCTAACTATTGTTAGGTGCCATATTCACTGTGAATCGGACCTGTGGTGTTTAAGTAGGACGAACATTGCAAAAATATGTTCTGGTCTTAAAGGCTGGAGAGGTTCAGATAAGTGCCTGCTCACCCATGCATGGATGCACATATGCAAACAGCTTCCTCATGCCAGTTTCAAAAAGATTCACACAGGTCCAGACCAGTTCAGGCAAGTCTAGACAGGATCAGACAATTCGAAATAGAGTCACAAACACCCTGACAGTTTCACTCAGTTTCACACAGGTTCAGGCAGGCCCACACAGGTTCACAGAGATCGTGACAGGTCCAGTCAGGTCCACACAGATTCAGACAGGTTCACACAGGTTCACAGAGATCATGATAGGTCCTGTCAGGTCCACACAGGTTCACACAGGCCCACACAGGTTCACAGAGATCACGCCAGGTCCAGTCAGGTCCACACAGGTTCCGACAGGGCCACACAGGTTCACAGAGATCGTGATAGGTCCTGTCAGGTCTACACAGGTTCAGACAGGCAGAAGATCGTGACATGTCCAGTCAGGTCCAGACAGATTCAGACAGGTTCACACAGGTTCACACAGGTTCACACAGATTGTGACAGGTCCAGCCAGGTCCAGTCAGGCCCACACAAGTTCAGACAGTTTCACAGAGATCGTGACATGTCCAGCCAGGTCCCGACAGGTTCACACAGATTCAGACAGGTTCACACAGGTTCACAGAGATTGTGACAGGTCCACACAGATTCAGACAGGTTCACAGAGATTGTGACATGTCCAGTCAGGTCCACACAGGTTCACAGAGATCGTGACAGGTCCAGTCAGGTCTAGACACGTCCAGTCAGTTCCACACAGGTTCAGTCATGCATAGAAAGCTAATGCCCTTATCTTGACCTAGAGAAAAGAGGTGTAGAAAGCGTAGCAAGGAGTAGGACCAAAATTCATGCAATATCAAAACCTTCTAACGAATATGGAGTGGAAAGCCTAGAAAATAGCCTGGGAAAGAATATATGCAATATTGAAACCACTCTATCACAAGAACGCAGACTTACCAAGATCTGTGAGTGGGAAGATAAAGTGCAGGAAGGCCACATTGAGGAGGAGTGTAGACCAACACCAAGCAGGCATCTTGGGTGGACTGAAAACAAGGGAGAGAATTGGGAAGGGCATCTAGAGATTTTGAATAGAGTAATCAACGGTGACGAGCGGGATACACAGAGGGGAGGGATTGGAAACAGGGTGACTAATGACACACGTTTAAGATTGTTTTGGGAAAGCCTACAGACGTGAACACAAATGTATTTGTATATATATAACTGGAGGGAATAAGGTTGAATAACAAATTGCTGTAACGAGCCAGACATTCCCAAACATTGTATACAATTTGATAACGGTACTAAAGGTATTACAGCTTCATTCAGGCACACTATGTCTTTCTCATATTGGGAATAGAAATACTTTGAGGAGACGAGAGCAATCACTTTCCTCTGATTTTGTCCTGAGTCTGACAAGTTGGCCAGCATTAACACCAAAGCAAGGGCTAATCACATCTGGAAAGCAGGTAAACTCAGGGAAGCCAACGAAAATATATCACACATTAGCCTGGACCTTCTGGTCTTAACAAAGGTGATCAAACATCACCTGCAACAGAAGCCCCTTTGAAGTACGAACAGATGTCACGCTTAGCTCATGTCGAGAGTACCTGCAGGAATATGAATTGTTAATTTGTAATGTTGTAGCCCTAACTTCCAGTGAACAGCCCTAGAGAGTATATCATGACGAAGGGCAACAATAAAAAAATCCATGAAAATCAATTTGATCTTAAGATCAGGGGCAGAATAAGAGATTTGAGGAAGAAGATAAGAAACGCGGCCAGGAATATCACATCGGACTCTTCCCTCGCTAAATGGTATAGCAAGCTAAAGTCAGTATCGCCATTGCCTGCGAAATCTCAGAAAGGTAAGGATCAGTACTCTTGCAAGTTCTGGAAACTGCAAAGAAGCCTGGGAAAGGCATATTTCACACTCCTTGGAAGTGAAAAGCCAGGGTTGAAATCCTGGCACGGAGCGTAATGGAGATTCACACGCAATATTGAGGAAATTAACAATTTTATTAAGAAAAGAAAAGATTTCAGAGCACGGAATCTGTAATGTCTTGATGAAGATGAACCCAGCGGTATAGGGCAAGATCTTATTCCGGCGATTCCAGACAGTCAATTTCACGGTCAAACTTCCTGATTCCTGGAGGAAGAGCGTAGAGCTCCCATGTTAAAAACCGCTGCCCTGGCAATGAATCATCGAGCTATGTTCGATGTACCTGCAAGAATCTGTGCACGAGCCCTGCCCACTGACCTCAACGAACGGGCTGACGGCAAACCGATATTACTTTTCAATCAAACTGGTTTGAGGAAATCATACTCAACACTGGACAACATAATGGCTCTTATCACAGTGATTGAGAGCGGATGGAGTGTCCATAAACAACCAATCTCTGTGGCCTTCATGGACTTCAGTACAGCCTTTGACAAAGTGAATAGAAATAGATGATACTGCATATTAAACGAGTGGGGCCACGGTCTTCTGAATGTCATCAGTTCACTATACAAAAATACTTCAGTAAGGATCAGGCTAGATGAAAAGGGAACATTAACAGTGACTCTCCCTACACAACAAGACCATAAACAAGGATGCATTCTAACACCATTATTGTTTAACCTTTATATGGTGGATAGATCACTCCACTTGGAAACACCCAAGTCATTACCCCTTTGGTTGGGCTCTACAAGAATGATTTGGGTTGGGTACGCGCACGATCTGCTGCTGATAAATCTCACTGGCAGAGGAGTACAAGCTCTGCTAGCACAGCTGACAAACCATGGTCGTACACATAATCTTAAAATCAACAAACGAAAACCTTGCCAGGCAGGAAATGGTATTCAAATAGGATTCAAGTGATAAAATATTAATACCTAATTGTAATAATACACGAACAACCGATCTGGAGTGCTCCTTTGGATGTGGAGATGCTGCTGGGGTAATCCCAGGCATGCTGGAAGTCGTCTGGGGGTCCGTCCGACTTCCAAGGGCCCAACACTCTTCCCCAGAATAAATGGAGGACTCAGCCAATGACAAGTTAGAACTGTGGTTTATTACAAAACACCAACAGGGATCATACAAGACAATCAACATTCTCCAGTACATCTCAACTTTACAATGCATGCTCCACAGTTTTGATGTGGTTTGCCGTCATCACCTGGGCCCTTCCCAAAAAACCTATCCACGTTGTTGGTTTGGTGCTGCGAGTAGTAACCCATATAGACATCCCCATAGAGGTTATTCTACTGGTCCTCGCATGTGTGGTGGTGGACCTGCCCCATTCCCAAGAAACTATCTATTACATTGTTGCAGAGTAATGGGCTTACCACTGGGGCTTGCCACTTGCCATCCACCCCTGGGTTTCTGCCTCTTGATTGGCTGGAGCTGATCTCCCCAGGCTTGGGACCCAGCTCAGTTCTCAGGCCTCTGTGCACCTCTTCAAGGCGATGTGAAACGACTATGTGTCTGAATTGTATTGGGTAGTAGACCAACTTTTGCCTGTGAGAGTGCGTTTCCACGTTGCAACACTTATTTCATCTCACGTCTGGGTTTCTGAGAATGGCCCGTCTTCCCACCACAGGTGAATGCCCATTGTCTAGCTCAGCTGCACCACATGTTTATGGACCACAAAATCGAGCTCTTGGGTTTGCATTTATGAGGATTTATTCAATTTTCCTGCGGCTGGTCCCTTTGTTGTCTGGAGTTTGGAATGTGGAATGTGAATGTTTATCCCTGACCTCGGCTGTGTGCTCGAACTGTGCGTCGGCCATCCTGAGCTAGCTCCTCTTATCTCGTGTTCTGTGGCTTCAGGCATTTTGTAATTTTGATTTCTACATGCTCTTACTGTGCTGTGTTACCTATAAGATTCGGCTTGTCCTGTTCAGGAGGGTGAGGGGGGCATTCCTGGGACTCTTCAGTTCCCCCTCTGGTCAACCTGTTGACCACTCCACTGTACGTCACCACCATTATCATTGGTAGCAATATTTTTATAACCCCTCCAAGGTGTCCATAGTAATTTGCATGTTCGTCAAAACTCCAGGTCATGTAAGTGAAGTCTCCTTCTGGGTTACACCATACCATTTTCATCCATGTATCTTAGTTGTTGCGTGGGTTGTCGAACCTTACCGTCTCAGTCGGGTGGGAACAGTGGACACTCCCTTATTATTTTCCTCAGCTCATCTCTTTCGTCCACTATTTTGTCCTTTTTACCTCCAACATTCACATCCATCATCACCTTCATTCCTATTGACTTCTCCGTAGTCTTGCAGCATTGAGTAACGCAGATCTTTATCCCACATAGTCCCACTAGTACAAATATTACTGCTCCTAGTAATACTTTCAGTCCATCTGACAGCCATGAAGGCATCCATGACCAGAGGTAAGCTATCCAGCTTTCGTTTTTTCCAGTCCCTTTTGCTTCTTCCTCCATTTTGGCATGCATCTTCGATAGCTGTATCACTGCTTCTTTCAGTGTGATATTCTCCCCGTCATTGGCAGGTACGAATGATCAACAGGAACTCACAATTTTTGCTCAAACTCCTCCTTCCATCGCTGTGACGAGATCTAGAACGTATCTATTCTGGAGCGCCATCACCTTATTGCTCGGAACTCTTCTTTTATTGAATTGTAGCCATTCACTGTAGAGTTTATTGTCAGCATCAATGCCCACCTGTTATTTGTAACCATTTCGCATTCATATATGTCTAACTGCTGGAACCACTGATGCGAAAAACATTTCTGTCCTGCTAAATAACCTATGTTCAGGTGGTACATCATCCAGGGACGATTCTGACTCCAATGAGAAATAATTGTCTCTCTTAACTCTACTCACGTCCACAGACCATTTCTTTCATCACTTTTCTTCTATTCCCACAGACCTTTTCTTCCTTGTGTTAGTGTCCATCTTCGGGAAGTCATCGAACTTTATGTCTTTCTGTGGCACTACCAGTGATGGCATGTTGATGTGCACCGCCTCCTCCCCAGTTGGGTGGCAGCTTCTCGTATGCCTTGGACTTGCACGCCCAATAATGATCCATCAGTACTGCAATGCCAAACTTCATTGCTGGATGCTTTTCTGTGTAACTACAATCTATTATCTCCAACTCTCACTGTTCCTTCATTCTTGTAGCACAATGCTGGCTTCTTCAGAGTTATTATAGGCATTGGTCCAGCTTCATTGTCTACCCAAGTGAGCAGTTTGGCACTGGCATCCCATTCCTTCGGCACTTGTCATTCTCTCCTTGTACTCTATTCACTGGTGATTGTACTAGGGTGTGTGCTTTGCTTCCTACTACTACATCCTTCCATCCTTCCTCTGTGTTCACTTGGTCATACAAGAGCTTCTTTGGTCTTTCCCAACATCCTGGCTCTCCTCCTATTTCTTTCACCCTCCTCTTTGAGCAGGGAAGCTTCTTCAGGGTTATTTTTTTTGCGTCTCCTTTCTGCGGGACGTTGGTTATGTACTGTATAGCTTAGTCTAACTGGCAATAAGTGTCCTGTCAAGAGTCTTTATGTAACTGTCTTCGTACGGGAAGGTTACCTGAGACATCCATCTCAATGTTGCTGTTTTCCCTTGAAATCTTCCTCCTGTTGTAACCATGAATAAGTACATCAGGCATTGGGCTCTTGCTGCTGGTATTTCATTTGTTATTAACATTCTGGAGGCACTTAAGGCATAGAGGATTAGTGAGCAGACCTAACAGCTATCCCCAATGCTCTCCTTACCTACTTTGGCCATGTGCTTGTACCACATGTTATTATACACTTGAGCAGTGTCAGTGAGATATAGATCCACTCCCCCTATGTCTGTGTCAGCACTGTACTTACCTCACCTTACTATGCTCGCAGTGCTCCCTTGTCCAACTGACATGGCCGTTCCACCTGCTGGGGTTGTGGTGATGTTAGTAGAGGATACAGTGATTTGACTAGACACAAATGATATTCGCCAATAGAGAAATACAAAAACCCCACATGGGAATAAAAGACACATCAAAACAAGCATATTTGTTATTATTTAACTCATTTACCTGTGCTGCTGGATCCTTGTGCAGCTTGAAGATATCAGATGCCCACCTGGCTCTGTCACTCTCATTTCCAGGTGATGGTACAGCTTTGTAGGGCTTGATGTCCATGATGTGGTTCCAAACTGACTCACCCTCGAGCTTCACCGCACTTTAAGTCACTGCTTCGATAGTGTGGGGGCCCATGTATCTGGGTGCATCCCAGCGGCGGATGACATTTCTCAAAAGTACCCTGTCCCCAGGAAATATGGATGGCTGTTTAAGGAAATCCTCTGGGCTGACGACACTGTCACTTTCTCTGTTGGCTTCTGGGCCTCCATGGCGTCGTCGTATTTGGCGAGAGATAAAAGAGGCACTAGCAATCAAGGAAGTAACATAACCATACATTTCCTGGCCTAAAACAGTGGCACTACTCTCAGCATCTTTGAGTGCCCTAATGGGAGGAGCCAGGGGAAGTTGCATGCGCCGTCCTGTCACCACCTCATGTGGGGTTAAATGATGGTCAGAACCAGGCTTGTTGCTCAATGCAAACAGTGCGAGGGGCAGGCAATGAAGCCAGTTTCTAGTCTTGGCAATACTCTCATGAGGCCATTGAGGCATTCACACACCCCGGTTGCTGGCCAGTGATAAGCACATGAGAATTTTTGTTGAATGCCCAGCAACTTTGTGATGTGCTTGAACATTTAATTGTGAAGTGAGGGCCATTGTCAAACCCGCAGGACCTCACACACACCACATTGTGGGAACACTTCCCAGACCATAAATGTCGCTGCCCTGATGGAGTCAGAATGAGAACAGGAGCCTGCCTCAATCCACTGATAGAATAGGCATACAACCACTATCATGTAGCAGTATCCTGGCATACTGCCAACATAGTCAACGTTGAGGGGTTGAAATGGGCACACTGGGTGAGGTGTGGCTTCTCTCACAACTCTCAATGTATGTCCTGCAGTAAGCTGCTTGCATACTAGGCAGTTGCTCATACATTCAGCCACTTGTTCTGCAAAGTTAGGACAGAACCATGTTTCTCCAATATTGGCTGCAAGCACTTCCTTCCCTGTGTGTGTTGGATAATGTAACTGTGTCAGTGCCATGTGCAACAATGCAAGTGGCATTACCCCCTTCACTGTGTTATTCTTTCTGCCACCATAGGGGTCTGTTGGAGATACTGTACATCCCCTTCTAGTCCACTGCTCCTTCTCCTCCCTGGGTGCAGCTCTCTGCAGCTCCATTATCTGTGTTGCTGGTAGTACATTGTACCCCTCTTTTAGTATCATTGTCTTTGCATAGTCACGGACATGTGATGAGGCCGCCATTTCTAGGAGCTCTCCAAAATATGCGGCACACTTTGCTTCCGCATCTGCTGCTTCATTTCCCCTTAAACAGGGTCTTCCCCTCGTGTGTGGGCTTGGCATTTCACTATGGCTAATTGCTCAGGGTAATGTATGACTTCCACTAGCCTGCCCAATAGAAGTGCATGCCTATATTGGTGACCTTCAGCCCTCTTGAAGCCCCTCCTCATCCATTGTGATACTGAGTGTACTGTGAATGTCACATAGGCTGAATCTGAGTAAATTGTCACCTCCTTTTTTTGCTGTGCTCCAATGTCAATATTAAGGCCACTCATTCTGCTGCCTGTGCTAAATAATGTGATGGCAATCATTCACTGACCACTACCTCACTGGTTCCATCGTCCCTTAGCCTCACCACTGCCGTCCCTGTATATCTGGGCCCATCTGTCTGGTCAATTGTTGATGAACCGTCAATGTAAAGCATGTATCCCCCCTCAAGTGCGTCCCCTGTAACACCTCGTACCCTGATGCTCTCTGTGTTGTCATTGTGCTCTTCGGTCTCTCCAGTATTGCGAAGAGGGCATGCTGCACGTAAAGAGTGGTGCTGTACCCCATGGTAACACTGGCTGATTTGTCCATTGCGAATGTGGCTGCAGCCAAAGCTTGCTCGCAAGGATAATGTCCTCTTATTACTGGGTCTAGTATCCCACTGTAGTATGCCCGTGTCTTGTGCCCCAAGCTTGTCTTCTGTATCAGTACTGCTGTCATCACTACCCCATTGGAGTGTGCGAACAAAAAGAATTCCCTTTTATAGTCTGGGATCCCTAACACTGGAGCTGTGCATATCGCTTCCTTCAGCTCATCGAATGCCTCAGTAATTTATGTTGTCCATCGTATTATCTTGCCCCCTTTTTGTGCTTCCTTCAGTGCGTTCAGTAGAGGACTGGTGTAAGTGTTGTATTCAAAGACCCATTCCCTGCAATAAATGCATAACCCCAAGAATTGTTGCATCTCTCTTACTGGTGTGGGTTTTTGCTGTCCTGCATATTGCCTCTGCCCTTTCTGGAATCACCTGTTGGACATTTTGGGAGATCATATGTCCAATACATACCATTTCTTCCTGACAGTAATGTAGTTTGGCTTTGTCCACCTTGTATCCCCTGACAGCTAGCACTGTCAGCATATGTACTTAGTCATTTATACACTGTTCTTCTGTTGTGCTGCAGATTAAAATGTCATCTACGTACTGTATGACTGTGCTCTCCATCTGTACATTTCCTTAGTCCATCTGGAGGACCCTATTGAAAATGGAGGGTGACTCGCAGTACCCTTGAGGGAAGTCTTGTATGTTTCCACTTCTTACTTCTATACAGAAAGGAAGTCAAGACTTGTGAGTCTGGGTGTAGTGGTATAGAGAAGAAAGCATTCTTCAAGTCTATGATATGATATGATATGACATGATATGGCATTTATAACGTGCCTGTACACAAGTGTTTCAAGGCGCAATGAGGCAAGGGAGGAGAACAGAGGGAAGACAGAGACAACGATCCTACTAGGCCAGGTGACATTGAGATGGTGCAAATGCGGGGGAGAGGGGAAGGGGAAAAGTGCAGGGGGAAAGGGGAGGGGGCAGTGCAGTACAGAGGATAACAGTAGAATAAATAAAGACAATGGGCCTCATTACGAGGAGGGTGGTAAGGGGTTAAAGGCACCGGGAAAAAGGTGCCAGAGCCGTTAATACCTTACCACCCCATTACGAGGTCTGCTCGCGGGACCCGCTAAGGACGCCTGGTTTTACCAGGCGTCCTTAGCGGGTCCCGCGAGCAGCCCAGGATGCTAACAATGGGCCTGTCATTAACGGGCCCGTTGTTAGCATCATCCCCATTCCCATTGAGGCCTATGGGGGCTGAAATGATAATGGGGATGTACCGGGTCTGGGTTCCCTGAATGGGGAATTGCTGGGCCCTCCAAGGTTGGAATGGCCCGGTACTTCCCCAATCAGGGAACCCGGACCCAATACCCAGAATGGAGGTAGCCATGCCGCAAAACGTGGCATGGTTACCTCCTTCCTCATAATAAGGCCCAATAAGTAAGGGTGAGTGCAGACATCAGGTGTCAAGTGCTAGGAGGGGCTGTAGGGAAACAGACACACTCCCCGAGTGCAAGGGTTGCCAGCGGGGCAGTGCATGTGTGCAAACTGGCAGGGGGCGACCAGGACCCGAGATCAGAGGGTAGACAGGTAAACAGTGCAGTTCCAAATTTCGCCAGGAGATCAGCAGGGGAAAGGAGGAGAGAAAACAGAAGCAAAGAGTAAGGTCTTGAGGTCGTTACCGAACCGGAGGTGGTTCTCCTTGAGTTTCAGAGAGGCAGGGAGGCTGTTCCAGACGGAGGCCCCAGCAGAAGAAAGAGATCTACCACCAACTCACTGCTTGGAAAAGCGACTCACCCTGAGGGAGTTGGAGGCGGAGGAGCGAATAGCTCGAGAAGGAAGATATTTAGGAAGCAAGTGTTGAAGGTATTGAGGTCCCAGGCCCCAGAAGGCCTCAGGGACAATGCAGAGGGTTTTGAACTTAATCCTCGCCGCCACTGGCAGCCAGTGAAGAGATTTCAGTCCTGGAGAGATACGATCCCTGGGCTTGAGGCCAATGACAAGTCTTGCAGTCCTGTTTTGGATGAGTTGCAGAGGGCAGAGAGTAGAGGCAGGCAGATTTAGAAAGAGGCTGTTGCAGTAGTCCAGCCTAGAGAGAACCAGAGCTCTGGAGACAGTGAGCTTCTGGGGAAGGACAGGAAAGAAAGAATACCTCTGAGGAGGGGCAGGTGGTAGTGTGACCTATTAGAGACGTCAGAGATGTGAGGAGAGAAGGAAAGTGTGAAGTCGAAGATGACCCTGAGGTTTTTAGCTTCACAGGCGGTAGCCGGAAGAGTGCCAGGAGAGGCTGGCCAGAGAGTGACAGGAAAGGAGGGACAAGTGTGCCAATGAGAAGAACCTCGGTCTTACTGGCGTTAAGGCAGAGATCATTGGCAACACACCACTCCTGAATGGCGGACAGACAGTCGGAGATGAGAGGAGACGAGGTGACTGAATGGAGCCTGAAAATGAGCTGAGTGTCATCCGCATAGCACTGAAAGTTGGGGTAGAGAGCGGCATAGAGAGCTGCAATGCGGTGGGCCAGACTTTCTAGGTATTGGTTGAACAGCCAGGGAGAGAGGTTAGACCCCTTGGGAAAACCACAGGTTGAGATAAGGATAGAGAAGAGGAAGGACCCAGATTGGACCTGGAAGGGTCGATCGGAGAGGAAGGAGGTCAGCCAAATGCAGCTTCCGCTGGAATGCTGCACAAAATTGTTGCTGGATTTGGAACTAAAGGATACCCTACCTGTACAATATGATTGAGAGGTTGCAAGTACTGTATAAATGCCATGACCCCTTTTGCTTTCTTAACGGGGTACACAGCCGTACTGCATGGTGATTCTGATTCTACTAGGATGCCCTATTTTACTAGCGCTGCAATTGTCTCATAAATGCCATTGTCTGCCTCCTTTGAGAGTGGTATTGTTTTACTCTTGGCAAAATTGCTCCAGGTTTCAGTTTTATTTTCACTCCTCCCACCCCTTTCAAAAGCCCCACATCATAGGGACTGGTGGTCCATAGGATACTAGGCACCTTGGCCCGATCCTCCCTGCAGAAGGACGGCGAGACTTTCAGCAACATTGCCATCTTCTGTGGTACATCTCTGTAATGTATCTTTACCCAATATATGACACTCATTTCAAACACCATCTCATGGACTGATCTGTTGTCTCTGAATAGTTCTTTGTCTGTCACTGTGGTCAACCTGTAACCTCATCCACAGCGATCACTGCTTGCCATGATCTTCCTGTTTTGTCCATCCCATGTACTGCTATCCACTCATCTCTCACAATCACTACCTCGATCTCCAATGGTATTATTGTCCCTTCAGCCTCATCCAATGGTATTTCTGGTCTGAACATGTCGAACGGAAAATTATATCGTGCCTCCTATACGGTATGAATATATGTATATTGACCTACGCCAAGCTGCTTATAAGCCACTTGCGAGGAAATCCGCATTGCCAGGTCTTGACCTTAGACCAGTGTAAGCCACCATTTTAGATGTATACGCCATTTTAGTTTCTCTCTCTCTAAAGTCACCCTGTGTTCTAAAATGGTGGACAATGTCATTCCGAATGCAACATGGCCTTCTTGACCTCTGTGTACAAACTAATGTATAACTTGCCTGTAGGTTACATGTTAGTGTCATGAACTGAGACCTTGTTGCACCTTATCATGCACATTCGGCATATTCTTCTGTATTGCCGCAAGCATGACCTTTTGAACGTGCCTACTTGCTAGCCACTGTGCCTTAGTCTGATGATCACTGCACCTCACTCTTGAATGTGCCTACTTGCTAGCCATTGTGCCTTAGTCTGTTGACCACTGCGCCTCACTTTTGAATGTGCCTACTTGCTAGCCACTGTGCCTTAATCCGTTGACCACTGTGCTTCACTTTTGAATGTGCCTACTTGCTAGCCATTGTGCCTTAGTCCGTTGACCACTGCGCCTCACTTTTGAATGTGCCTACTTGCTAACCGCTGTGCCTCAGTCCGTTGACCACTGCGCCTCACTTCTGAATTTGCCTACTTGCTAGCCACTGTGCCTTAGTCCGTTGACCACTGTGCCTCACTTTTGAATGTGCCTACTTGCTAACCACTGTGCCTTAGTCCGTTGACCACTGCGCCTCACTTTTTAATGTGCCTACTTGCTAGCCACTGTGCCTTAGTCTGTTGACCACTGTGATTGCCCATTGTACCTTATTCTGATTTTGACTACTTGCCTTCCTGCCTATTCCGACCCAGCGGCTCCCGCTCCACCTCAAACTACTCTATTGCCATCTAGTCAACCTCATCCAACTACATCCGGGTCTCACAGCGACCACCCATGGCAAACCTCTACTTAGCCACTCTCACCTTAACGGCTACACTCGCCTTGCTCCACCACAAAAACACCACCCGCCCCAAACCCCGTCCACAATCACCCCCAACCCAACATCCCTCACACACCTCAACTATGGGTTTTTTCGAGGCCCAACATATTGACCAGCCGAACGGCGCCCTCAGCCCCATAGAATGGATCCGCCGATTTGCTGCTCCGCCCACTCCTTGGAACCCATGCACATTGAAAGACAGAAACCTGAGACTCAGCTCTCGGTTCATAACCCCCAAGACACTCGCCAAAAGACACTCCCCTCATCCCACGCACCATCAAGTTAACACCGCTCAAATTTTGAACATCACCCAAACAGCCCCCTTGAGCACCTCTGAACAGCCACTGATCAAGGGCGCCCTCATCAATGTCGGCTCCCTGGTCGCCCATGTGCTAGATATCGCAGACTAAATCTCTGCCAACAACCTGCACGTCCTGGCTATCACTGAAACCTGGCTGCACCAAGCAGCAGGCCCAGCTCTATCCCTCGCCATCCCAGAAGGTTATTCAATACTAAGGAAAGACCGGGACATAGGTAAAGTAGGAGGAGTAGCCTTCATCGCCAAAACATCCCTTGGACTTGATTAACCTCACTGCCCAGCTTCCGGTCTGCAGAACTTCTGTCAGCCAAGCTCCAACTCTCTGCTACACAAACCGTATTATTACACCTCCTCTACAGACCCCCAGGCCCCATCGCCACATTTGAGTAAGAGATATCTGACCTCTTGACCATCAATACCAAAACAGGATCTTAAATTATCCTACTTGGCGACCTCAACCTTGGTCTCGCCGACCCAAACAATGCCAATGCGCTCTCCCTGGAAAGCACCATCTCCCAACTAGGGTTCAAGCTCAGAATCACAGACCCCACCCACAACAAAGGCATGACCCTGGACTGGCTAGCGGATCTCAACTGCTCTACGGCCATCACAAAAAATGAGCAAACTGCATGGTCTGACCACCACACCATTTCCTTCTCCATCCAAGGGAAATCACAACCAAACACTCCAACCCCCACCATCCCTCAAACCCTCACCAGAAATAACCGCAAAATCACCCTACAAAACCTCTGCCCACTTATAGACAATATTCTTACCCCCACAAACTACGTTAACCTAGATGCGGAGAAACTTGCTGACCTCTACAACAAAACGTTAGAATCAGCAGTAGACACCATCACTCCATTCAAACTCACCAAAGCCAAACCAGCAGCCCACATGAACAAATAGTTCACACCAGAGCTAAAAATCCTCCGAAACTCCAAACGAGCCGCAGAAGCCACCTGGAGAAAAATGCCCAACCTATCCAACAAAACACAACTCTCGATAGCAGCCACCACCTACAAAACTGCCATCCTCAAGGCCAAAAAAGAGACATATGACAACAGAATTGAGAGTGCCAAATCCAAAACAAAAGAGCTTTTCAATATCCTCAGGGAACTCGAATCCCCCCCTACACTGGCAGAAACCTGTGTGAAAGATGCAGACTGGTGTGAGAGGATTCAAAAAGCCCTAGCAGACAAAATCACCATGTTACAATCCAAAATCGTACAGAAAAAGCTTAGCCTATCCAAAAAAACAAACCATCCTTTGTCCATCACTCCCAAAACACCCATTTGCCCCCCCTTCTCCTTCTCACCAGTATCCACTAAAGAAGTACAAAGCATCATTAAGGGCCTCAAACCCTCCAGATGCCAATGGGACTCATGCCCAGCTCCCATCATGCAGGAAGGCGCCAACATTCTGGCCCCCTTCATAACAGCCCTTATCAACGCATCCTTCAAATCAAGCTCAGTGCCTAGCAGCCTCAAGGAGGCCTGGGTCATGCCACTACTAAAAAAACCTAATCTAGAACCCAATAACACAACCAACTACAGGCCAATCACCACCATCCCCTACATCCTAAAGATCTTAGACAGAGTGGCCTACCTGCAAATACAGAAGCACCTGGAAGACAACAACCTCCTGGGTCTCAGACAATCCGGCTTCAGGCCAAGGCACAGAACAGAGTCGGCCCTACTGGACCTAAAAATCCAGATGGACGAGACAAAGGACAAGGGGAATCTAGCCATTCTCTTACTGCTAGATCTATCAGCAGCCTTCGACCTCGTCGACCATCAGATCCTCACGGAACATCTGATGACCTCAGCTGCCTTCTCTAACTAGGTGACTGCCTGGATCCAGTCCTTCCTAGCCAACTGAACCACCCGGGTCTTCTCCCTGGGGGCCTCAGCACTCCCTGCCCCCATCACCTGTGGCGTCCCTCAAGGTTCGTGCGTCTCGCCGACCCTATACAATATCTTCACTAAGCTATTGTGTGAACGCCTATATAACCTGGGTGTCACATAAACAAACTATGCTGACGATACCCAGGTTCTCATCACCCTATCAGGGTGCTACGATGAGGACTCCACCAGAATCAACAACCTTTATTTGAAGATCCAAGTCTGGATGGCAGAGCACGGTCTATGCCTCAACAACGAGAAAACTGAGCTCCTTCTTGTCGGCTCACAACCATGGCTAAACAAACTAGACCCTGTTATGCGTCCATCAACATAGACAGTAACCTAATCACAGTAGCCAAAGAAATTAAAACCCTTGGGGTTTATCTAGACTCTACTCTCTCGCTCAAAAGACAGGTGAATGCCACAGCCTCATCCACGGCTTATACAAATAAGCTTATCAATGCCTGCAAACCTTTCCTATCTCCTTCCAGCTGCATTACACTAGCCAGAGCGCTAGTGCTCTCAAAAATTGACTATTGCAATACCCTCTTTCTCGGCACGTCAGAACGCAACCTGAACAAACTACAGGTGCTTCAAAATAATGCCCTCAGAGCCGCGCTCAGTATCCCACGACACACCCACATCTCCAGCACTAGGCAAGATGTTCACTGGCTCCCTGTACGAGACAGAATCACTCTCAGATTCCTCGTCATCGTCCATAAATTCTGCTCCAATGACGCGCCCAAATACCTGGCAGACAAGTTCCACAATCACACATCAACTAGACCAACTAGAACGCCATACTCACATTGCCTTTCCGTTCCCAAATTCTCCCTAAAAAAAGCAGATGGCGCCAGCTTCCTGGTCCTAGCTGCCAAATTACGGAACGCTATGCCACTAAACCTTAGAGCAGAACCCTCCTTTTGGACTTTTAGTGCCAAAACAAAAACATGGCTTTTCAACAAAAATTCAGCTTAAAGTACTTCCTCTCCACATGTCCTTGTCGACCATCTTGTAACCCGGTCTACTACACTTATTGCTGTTATTTCACAGTCTGTATTGTATTTTTTTGCCATGTTGTAACTGTCTCTAAGTCTCCGGCGCCCGGTTACCCCAGGGTTAGGCGCGCGGTACAAATAAAGAAACTAAACTAAACTAAACTAAACTTGTCCTTCACTGACCTGTGTGTAGAGGATTGCTTGCACCAACAAAGCTAATCCATGAGCATATGTTAAACACAATGTATTCAAATACTGAAATATGAACACTTGCTTGACTACATTGTATAAAACTGTTTGAGAAGGCTTAACATGAAATCCTAAGATATACTGTTGCCATTGAGGCTTGTTAGTGAATACATTAAAGGTAAACCCTAAATGTACAGATGTACGAACTCGGCACGAACCCTAGATCTGTAATGTATTAACTTATATTATATTATGTTAACCTGGGAAATGGGTTGAATATCATGATTTCGAGGGTATAAAGAGTGTGACTATTCTAATGTACAGCCACACTCACTGAGCACACCGAACCACGCTGGAGTTCGCTGTGTTGTAGTGAGGTCCGATAGCTATCTGTTGCTTTGTCCTTTGAAACTGTTCAGTATAAAATAAAGATATTTTATATGTTCCTTTGTAACCCGCGTTTGGTATATTTCCTTTTGGGGTACTCAGCCTTGATATCTTCTTTTTGTTTTCACAGTGGCGCCCAAATAGGGACCCTCAAGATTGATGCTAGCTCATCAAAGGTTGACGCAAGCTATCGGACCGGGATCGGACGGTGTGACAAAATAAAGGGCCCCTTTCCGAAAGAGACGCGACACCTCAGCAGCGCTGCATAACCTGATCCCTGGACGATGAGCTTGTGGTCTGAGACGGCATCTTGACGAGGGTCCACTTATCGAGGCGGGCAGATTTGCGGAAATCACCAAACACGAGGTAAGATTAGTTAGAAAAGAATCTTTTGAAATCCGATTGAACCTCCTTAGGATTGATCAGGTGAGTCGTGACCCGATTCTTAGGTATCCTGATCATTTGTTTTGGCGCATTGTATCTGCAAATACAATTATTGACCAGGTAACACCAATATTTTGATATGCCTGGGAAATTGTCTACCTGCTTCAGGGCCTTATTCCACAGTGAAAGGCAATCTTTGGAATTTAGCTGTCCGGCACCACAGGAGGGGTCACCGGCTTGTACTATGTACTGTAAGCATGACATCGGTAGTATAGTGTTTAATGATATTTGGCACAGACAAACCAGACATGCTTCCGAACTTCAGTGGCCGATCAATGGCAGCATTCGATGTTTTACAGAATTGGAATAGGGCTTTATCACTTGGCATTCAGAAAATCTATCCTTCTAAAGACTTTCATGTTTCTGATGAATTTATTGATAAATTGTTAAATGAACGAAGGCCTAGTGCCTCTGCGCCACCTCCGTATGTTCCTCTTCCTGCTGCTTTGCCTCTTCCTGCTGTTATTTCTGCTCTTCCTGCTGTTGTTCCTGCTCCTCCTAATGTTCCTCTTCCTCCAGTCATTGTTCCTCCACCTGTTCCTCCGCCTCTTCCTATTGCACCAGTGGCAGTACCTACATTGAATTTGCCTGCTCTCCCTCTTCCTAGAGGTCCTGCACCGCTTGTAGTCAATCAGGGAGAGGGATCAAGGGTTGTCACTCGTAATACTGTACCTCCAGAGACAAAACGGAACTTGATTGCATGGGCTAAGCATTGTATGGAGAGAGATGATCAAGCTAATGTTTTTGCCACACTTTCTAATATGGACAATTTTCCTGAAAAAAATGTTTTTATTGAGGGATTAGGGATTCACTTATGTGTAATGTGGGAAAGACTACAAGGGTTGAGGGATATGAACACCTTAGCGCTTTCTAGAGACACTGTGGAGAAAGAACAAGAGCATGTTGAGAGGATATTCGAATATAGAAAGGAGTTGGAAAGGTTACAGAATGAGGATGACGATGAGGATAGTATGTATGTACAGAAACGGTTCCTTCCTTGTCATAAATCGATATCCGAAGAATCACGAATTTGTACGAAAGATGCGATTAGATGGATTTCAGACATGTCGATAACTCCAGTTGAAGTATGTGACACGTATAGTCAGTATACGCTAGAAATGCAGAGGAAAGTGATACAGGTAATGGTAGAGTACCTACAGGATGAATGTGTGAAATGAAAGATTTGTTGTCCCACGGAGTTATTGAGTATTTATAAGAGAGCTTTTTCACTTGACACTGCTTTAGCTCTCGACTTGGCTCTGTTGCTTAGTAAGCGTTCGGAGTTGCCTACTTCTCAGTTGCCTATGAGAGAGGTTCCTCCGACATTTTTCCCGAAAGTTGAGATTGCGGCTAATGTTGCAGCAGGTACACCTGCTCGAGAAATCCCTGCACATTATGTGTCACAGTTCGTTCACGTCCCATTCTCAAGACACGAAGTGAACACCACTAGACAATCTATTCCCGACATTAGGAAAAATCTGACAGGATTCTATAAAGAAATGGAGCCTGTCTTGCAGTCCTCAGTATTTACCTTAAGTGATATTGATCTGTTGTTTCCTGTACTCCTGCCCGTAGATTTGTGGAAACAAGTTAGGACTATAGATGATGTAACAGGGTTAGGAGATACATGGGCTAATATAATTACACTTGATGGAGAATGGCCAGCTGGCGAGAGAGTGCCTCAGGTGATACTAACTTTACCTGATAGAATTATTGTGAAATTGAAAACCATAATTCCTGAAAAGAGAATTATTTGGGACAAGCTCACGGCCTGTGTCCAAGGGAAGTCTGAGGGTGCTACCGAGTTCTTTAATCGGTTCGAACAGGTATTCTCGGATTTCAGTGAACAAGACTTTGGCACAGAGTCTGGGAAAAGATTATTTGTAGACAAAGTTGTGCATGGATTGTTTCCTGACATCCAGTCACAAATTATGTCTTCTGAGAGCGCTTGGCAAGTGAGGTCTGGATCAGAAGTACTGCACATGGCTCAGTACTATGAGAATCGTGTCAATAATGTTATGTTATGTTATTTTGCATTTATATAGCGCCTTATATACCATTGGTATGGTCTGAAGGAGCTGGTAGGTTGAAGGCCCTTGGGAACCGAAGTTCAGATCAGTAGAGAAAGTAAAGAAAGTCTAAAGGTGCGTGTAAGCATCGGCTATGTGTGCAGCTGGTGCGGTATTCGTGTAATAGCTGCTTCTTAGTGGTAGGTGTGGTGGTTGAGAGATCAGGAGTATGTGTTCGTTCTGGCAGGATTTATCCAGCCCGAGTGTGGCTGCGTTATGCCTGAGGAGAACGCCTGGCTGGGGAGGGTGTAACCAGCAGTGTTTACTTAGAGTGCTGTGGAGTATGCAGCGGATGTTAGTATGAGAACAGTTATACCGAATGGTGTCATAGTATCTCTGTGTTGTAGTTGAGTGGTGGTGTAGAGGGGAGAGTAAGCGTGGTGGTGTGATATGATGTGCTATATGCTCTTTCAAAACGTTCTCTGCATTCCAAATCATACTATATACGTCACGCAGTTCTATGCACTCCAGTCCGTTCCATGCACTCCTATCCACTCCATGCATCCCAATCTGCTCCACACACTCCGGTTCGCTCGACGCACTCATGTGCTCCAGTCCGTTCTGCACGCTCCAGTCCGCCCTGCGTGCTCTAGTCTGCCCCACGCATGCACTCGTGACTGCTCCACGCATGTACTCTTGTCTGCCCCACGCGCTCCATTTCACTCGTTCCATCCACTCTACGCATTCAGTATCTCTGCGCAACTCGTCCGCTCTAGTAACAGGTCAGTTCCACTCTGGGCACTCATTCGCTCTAGGCACTCGTTCGCTCCAGGCACTCGTCCTCTTTATGCCCTCACACGCACTATGTATTCACCTGTTTTGCTCACTCATCGGCTCTAGGCACCCGCCCCCTCAATGCACTCGTCCCCTCTACGCACTCAGCCCCTCTACGCACTCAGCCCCTCTACGCACACAGCCCTTCTACGCACTCAGCCCCTCTACACACTCAACCCCTCTAGGCACTCATCCCTTTCTACCCTTGCTGTAGAGTTGCTTGCATCTTCTACTTCTCACAAGTCTAACAGCTTGTGGCCCTACATTGATTCATCTTTTTCTTCAAAGACTTCTGAAACATTGTGCAAAGACTTTTCTACTTACCTTAAAGAAGTGCTTCAGCCTATCTAGACTATTGCCTATTGACTTTGGCTTAGCCCGTTTTAACTGAATGACTCTTATTGAGGGATCTGAAAGTATTTGCCTGCTTAAGAAATATTTGTGGTAACTTGTTTGGCTAATAATCTTTCTCCTTTTTACTTGCTCTTAACTAATCCTGAATGCCAACATTAATACATTAATGTCAACAGCACCCTAGCAATTGAAGTCACCTGTGGCTGTAGGTCTCTGCTGTATGCCATCCCAAATGGGGTTTATTGTCTTTCCATCCAACCGGCCTACATCAAAACCCCTTCCAACAAAAACTTTCCATCACATTCTTTTGTATCAAATGCATTTTTTTGCATTATTTTGGGGGGTTCCCCCAGCCCCCTTTTTTTACCCTTAGAACCCCACCCCAATGAAAAATAACCCTTTACCCCATCCATATACGCATTCGATGCAAAAAGATTTGTTGCAAATTTTAGTTGGAAAGGGTTTCGATGGAAACCTTTTTCGATGGAAAGACCAGATACCCCAAATGGGTATTAACCGATTCTGAAATAAGATTGTGTAATTTTGAAGTATATTTGTGTGGTGTTTTACAGTGCCCCATCTGAAGACGGCTTACATTAACTGATGGTAAATAAATTAATAATTGTTTTATCAAGAAACCTTGTGTGCCTCTGTGTAACTCCCCTACAGCTCACATTGACCCCTCTTGAGATAAGCCTGGCTACTCCTCCACACTACCAACCTGTGTAGTACAGACTTATACCAAAGATTGGGTTACTACTGCCAGGAGGTCAGGGTTGTTGTAGTGCACCCTATGGGTACTGCATACAATCTTGCCTAACAGGTGGGTAGAGCCTGGTGAGGCCCGCCAGATTCCGCTTAACCACCGGGTGAGGAAGAGAAGACTTAGGCCCTCATTACGACCCTGGCGGAAAGTGACTGACCGGACCGCCACAGCGTAAATAGCGTTTCCGCCATTGCACGATGGAGCAAAGTGCGGCCCATTCCGACCCATCGGGCACGAGCACCACGGCATGGCGGAAGTGCAAAGTCCGCGATGGCGGAAATGACCCCAAAACGGCCCACACCGCCGCCGTACGGCGCCCTACGTGCAATACCGCCACCCATCCTAGCGGACACCGCAGTGAGCGCCAACCGGAAAGTACGGTGACCGGAAATATACGGAAACGGAAGTAAAAACATGGGCCCGGAACGGGAAACAACACGCCGTACACCTATAAAACCACAAAATCCACACAACCACTAAAACACTACCCTGAGACACATCCCAACCCGTCATCCACCCTAGCGAAACCAAGAAAAATGGGAAAAGTAGCGAAGAAAGCGTGCGACCGCAAGCGGCAGGTCCACTTCTCCCGTGAGGAACTCACCGTGCTTACAGAGACCCTCCAGGAGAATGCCGCCGCCGTCTTCTCCACGCAAATGACCAGGACGGCACTTGCGAACAAGAAGGCCATATGGGCCCTGGTGGCACAGCGGGTAAGTGCGGTGGGGACCGCACCCCGCAACCCACAGCAATGCAGAAAGCGATGGGACGACCTGCGGATACGCGTCCGTAGCATACTTTCTGCCAACCGCAACATTGCCACAGCCACCGGGGGAGGATCGGAATCACCCATCAAGTTGACCCCCTGGGAAGAAATCTGTGCCTCCACCATTGGAATGGAGAGCATAGAGGGAGTCGGAGGGATGGAGAAAGGAGTGCAGACATCCGAAGAATCAGGTAGGTGGCCCAAATGAAACAATGCTAAATCCACAATGTCCAATCATGTGAAGTACCATGTGTCCACATAGTGCAACAGAAACACATGTCCAGGAGAATGTCCACACACATTGGCCTGATAGCGCACTTTAAAACTCACATTAAATACATAAATAATTAAAAATCCCAAAAACACCCACTACACGTGCAGCAGGCACACCCTAACTGCAGGCTGCCAAACAACTGCACCCTCACTCCACACACAAATGAAAGCACCTCCAAGGCCCCGACCCAAATCACCCTCAGGTACCACCCCAATGCATGTGATACATTGCCATTCCAATTCCCACAGACCCATTAATAACGCTCGCCCTCCTTTACTCCACCACAGGGTCCGATCCAAACGACGAGCTTCAGGACACCCCTACCAGCACACCTGCAAAGAGGGCCAAGACCAATGGCCAAAGACCCTCCACCTCAGCTGCACGCATCAAGACACGGCAGCAGCACAAATCAGGTGGCAGCACAGAGGAGGGAACATCAACAGGCACCCCAGCAGCCAGCATGCCCACAACAGCAGCACCACAGGTCCCCCCAATGGATGCCACAGAAGGCACTGCCTCTGGTGGCAGCAGCACCATAGGTGACACCCCATTAATGGCAGCATGCTCCGACACAGAAGACGGGGATGTCGAAGTCAGATCCATCCATGACCTGTCCCAATCCCCCTGTCTGTCCCATCCCGTACACCATGAGGATACCACGCAGGGGCACCCACAAGACGACGACTGGCCATCCCCCACAAGCCCTGTGGCAGGGCAACATGAGGCGAACAGCCACTCTGTGACACCACCGCAAATGGCCATGGCCCAGCAGAGGCAACAGTCCCTCGACCAGTTAATCGTGCAACAGCAGCAACTGGCCACGCTCCTCAAGGACCATGCCGATGAATGTGGGGGCATTAAGGCAGACATAGAAACATCAACTGAGACACTTAGGGCAGAAATGGAGAGAAGTACAGAGACACTAAGGGCACAAATGGAGAGTAGCACCGAGTGCCTGAGAGTCCAAATGGAGAGTAGCACCGAGAGCCTGAGAGTCCAAATGGAGAGTAGCACCGAGAGCCTGAGAGTCCAAATGGAGAGAAGCACCGAGAGCCTGACGGGGGAACTGCATGCGACGTCCAAAGACGTATGTGCCGAACTTGCCGCAGAGCGCCGTGTGCTCACTGAACTCTCACAAACCCTTAGGGACATGCATGGACGTGAGCAGGCAGAGACATCATCCGTTGCAAGTTCCATCCAGGGCAGCCCCCAACGTAGATCTGGGAGGAACCTGCGCTCCACAGGCAGGGGTGCCCCTGATACCCGCAGAGGGGGCTTGCAATAGCGACTGCCCACTGACAATGAGCATCTTTGGACACTGGTGTTCGGGGGGGAGGTAGGAGGGTGGAGGGGGTGTGTTGGGCTCACTTGGGTGGCGGGTCGATAGGGTGTTCAACATGATATCACATATGCCATAAACAATGCACGATCAACCAATGAGATGTGTGGACAATGATCTTTGTGTACTAGGCCATCATAGGCGTACAGTCCATATTGTGCATGTACCAGACACACACAGTGCCACGAGTCCCGTGTCCATGTATCAGCCACCAGGCGTGAGTGCTAGAAGCATGCATCAATGAGATGCTGACGAATGTCACGGCCCTCCTGTGCCTCGCGGACTCCTTGAGGTGCTGCCACATCCCCACCCTCATCATGACCATCTTCAGGTGCTTGCAGTTCTGCGTCAGGGGGCATGGGCACATTTCTACGTACGCACATGTTGTGTAGCATGACACATGCCATCACCATCTTTGCAACCTTCTCATGGCGGTACAGGAGTGCCCCGCCAGACCTGCTGAGGCACCGGAAACGAGTCTTCAGTAGGCCGAATGCCTGTTCAATGACTACACGGGTACGTGAGTGGGCATGGTTGTAGTCCTCCTCATGCTGGTCCCGTGGGTTCCGGACTGGTGTGAGGAGCCATCTCTTCAGTGGATATCCGGCATCACCTGTATGTGGACGATAAACGAATTATGTGGAATGCCATTGCTACGTACGCAACCCCCTCCCCCCCTTCCTGCCAGGTCATTGCCGCATCACATACCCCACATCATCATGCATGAAATGAGACTCACCGAGTAGCCAGGATCTGTACCCTGCGTGTCGCTCCATGTAGCGTGGTATTGTTGAGTTCCTCAAGACCATAGAATCATGGGTTGATCCAGGGAATCGGGCTCAACAATGTGTAATGATCCTGTTGGAGTCACACACCATTTGTACATTCAGAGAATGAAATTGTTTTCGGTTGCGGTACTGGGCCTCCATGGCATGTGGGACGACCAATTCCACATGGGTGCAGTCGATGGCACCAAGGCAACCCGGTATGCCGGCAAGTGCATGGAATCCCACTTTTGTGTTGGTAATTTCCTGCTCCGAGCGTGGTAGACAGATGTAGTCGTCTGCGTGCTGCAGGAGGGCATCGAGCACTTGCAATAGTGTCCGTGAGAACAGTGGCTGAGAAATGCCATGCAACTGCCCGACTGTGTGCTGGTAGGTGCCTGTGGCCAGGAAGTGGAGTACAGACACCACCTTCAGTAGGGGTGGGATGGCGGTTGGGCTATCTATCATGCTGACAAGGTCAGCCTGTGTCATGTCCACAATGGCGGCTATGGTGTCCCGGTCCAAACGGTAGAGGGTGTGGATCTGCTCATCAGTGAGGTTGAACGGATGTGCTCGGAGGCGTGGGATTGCGGGCTGCCTGCGTGGTGGTAGTGGCTGTGCTGGCGGCCCTTGCTGGCCCTGCCTTGCCCTCCTCCTCCTCCTGCGTCTCCTCCGTGCGGCCGGTTGTAGTTGGTGTTCGTCTTCTTCTTGGAGTTGGAGTACTTGCAGTGCTATCAGGTCCCCCAGGGCCAACATCGCGAGTCCTGCCGGTAGCATTTCGGAGTGGGTGTGGTTGTGGGAGGAGACTGGGTGTGCAATTTATGTGTTTTCAGGCTGTATGGCCTCCACCTGTGGTGATTCATTCCACCTGTGCAAGCTGCTCTCCCCTTTGGCCGAGCACGTCCCGCACACAACGCTGCAATTCGAGGAATGGCATCTTGCTATTGCAATCATGTATTTGTACCCGATGGCCGTGTAACATTGGTTGATATGTTCATTCGGCTATGGTCCCATTGTTTCACATACAATCTTTGCAGTCGCGAACAGACTTGTGAAGGGTCAGTGGAACGTAGTACTCGAGTAACGGTGGACCCTCATGCATCACTGTACCGAGTTGCAACGACGGCCGGGGCGTCCCATTTGTGAGTGAAGGCAGTTGCCATTTTCACACACAGCCGCACTAGATGGATTAATTTGTGATTTCGAGCTGCCACAGATGCCTTTTCGACGTGATGTTGCAAATGAGGAATTCGAAGGGCGGCGCTTTCGGTTATCAGCTAGCGGCGAGGAGATGCCCACAGGTCTGACTGCAAATATAACGTTCTATTGTTCAATGTCCTTGGGACAGGGGCCATGGCGAGGATGCATGATTGATTTGAATAGTTTGGGATGCGCAATAGCGAAGTGGACGATGAGGCCGGACGTTCCCAAATACATGTTACTTCACAACACTGGAATTACGGGCTGGGGCACAGTGGATTTTGCAGGCTGCATAACGCACAGACTCAATGGAATTCGCACATGTTATGTGAGTATGGAAACAGGCGTTTTCATTACGGGATGAGGGAATGATGATTGGATGCATGGGCAGATGATTTGATACAGTGTTTGCCATGTACAGGGCTTCTTGGAATCTGTCCGCCTCCCCTGCGCTATGTGATGCAGGGCTGCCATAGTGGGACCATCGTCTATCTGGCCTTGTTGAGCCCTCCCTGTCTCGACGCGCCCTCAGACACTTGTGTCCATGCATGTTACCAATCCCATCTGATGGATTCTGTTTTCACAGACGCATGCACAGGTACACTCGTTTGTGATGGTGTTTACACCTCGATATAGATAGTTATGAGTCGCAAGTGGTTTTGGGGTGGTGATGATCCTTTGGAGTGGGCTAGCATGCATATGGCTGTGGATTTAGTGTGATCATTGAAGTGAGTTGTTCGAATGTAGTTCTGATGGCCATTCTGTTCTTTTTCTTTTCTTTTGGTTGACAGGTATCTCCTCCCCTTTTGCCACTGCCATCTGTATGCCACTCCTGCAGATGGCTTTTACTCCCGACACCTGCTGCTTCGTGTTAATCAGTGGAGCAGCATTACGATCTTATGGGACGATCGCCAATGGGCCACATGCCCTTACGCAGTACTAGTGGCTCGGAGCAACATTTCGGCCTTTCAGCAGGACTAGTGCCTCCCCATTGGGACGGCCCTGCGGTTCTGTGCGCTTCCATGTTGCCTTTTCGTACGAGAATGTGGCTCTGTGTACCATGAAGGAACAGGGCGTCACACAAGAAGTAGCTGGTCATTTCTTGCGGATGCAGCCCACAATGGTGAAATGTGTTTTGGAGTTCATGGCCTAATGGCTGTATGGGCTTGGTGAATTTGTTGTGCATTAAATTTCCATTCTGATATGGGCCGTGTAGCGTTCTTCTTTCCAAGTGATGTGGCATATTCCTATTTGGGGAGCGATGTATTGTGAGGAGATCTGCATTGGGTTCCAGCTTCGGAGTATAGTTGCGTGGTACTGTGCTGGGCGCGTTTGCCTACGAAGCCCAGTGAGGTCAGGGATGAGGGCTGCCAATATGACTGTTTGAATGATGTCATGCTCAGGGGCGGGGGATTAGGTTTTGTGTAACAGATGCCGGTCAGCCAGGTGGACTGGTGGAATGATGTGATTTTCGGAATATTGCTGGTCACAGGTGCCTGTGTTTGCGTGCGTTTCTTGGTGGGGGACTGTGGTCATGTCCATTGGAATGGCTTCTGTATTCGTGCCATCTGTGCCCTGCGGCTCCCATTGGCCCCTCTTGAGATTCTTTTGTTCTTTGGCATGCATGGGTGACTTGTACATTTCACTGGTTGCATTGTGACTTCATTGCACCTACGGGGAGTTGTACTATGTGGCCAGGGAGCGGTGTACAGGCACTCAGTGGGGCCGTTTACGGTTGATTCGCGATGCCGTACTTCTCACCATGGCGGAATGGTACTTTCCGCCGTGCTTGATGGCGTTAGGTACATGTCCGCTAGGGTCGGAATTTGCGTACCCTTGCGCCATGGTGGTATTTACGGTTTGGCATGGCGCGCGCGCGCGTACTTGGTGCAGTTAGCGTTGGCGTTCACTACGGTGTCGCTAATGGCATCGTACTTTGCGGTGACGGGTCATAGTCGCACCGAGCGCTATTCAATGGCGGTATTGCATTTCCGCCATCGTTTTTCGATTTCCGCCAGGGTCGTAATGAGGCCCTTAGTCTTCTGAGTTCGGGTAGGCTCCTGCTAGGCTGCACAGTAATAATGAAAAAGAGTCGAAAAAAGGAAAGGTGATTTGAAGACAAAAGTATTATTGCAGCAAATTGTCAGGGGTCCTAGAGGGGGTAGTTCGCAGATTAGAGGTCAGTATGTTCCACAAGGAAATGTGCCCATGGGTCCTGTAAACATTAACCAGTGTGCCTATTGTAGGGAAGAGGGTCATTGGCGTGCACAATGCCCGGTCCTTCGACAAAGGTCAAATAATGTATTTGGAAACATGGGTAGACGATCCAGAGGTCACCCGGGTCTAGGGGGCCCTGGTAGAAGCCAGTTTGCACAGGATCCACAGCAACCTTTTTCACAGGATAATCAGGCTCCGAGTGTGGATACTAGAAACATATTCGACCATCCTTGTGCTGCTTACCTCTCTGAAGAACTTCCTTTTGATGATATTATGTTTCGTTAGGATTGCCCGAAGCAGGGTTTGGAACCAACGCCTATTCCCGTTAATCAGAAAGGTCCCTACGTTGAAATGATAGTGGGAAATAGGAAGCATCTATTCTTGATAGATACAGGGGCACAGAAGTGTTCCATTGATCATTCTCGGGTTCCAAACATTCCACTGTTGGGGTAAACCAATGTTTCTGTAGGGTTTTCTGGCACACCAGTTGTTTGTCCAGTTTCTCCGCCGGTACCTATTTCTTTGGGTCCCTTTATGGACCACTGTCCATTCCTTTTGACTTCGAATTGTGGAGAGAATTTGCTGGGGTTGAATCTGTTGAAGGAATTAAATGTGGTAATTAATTGTTCTTCTGACGGAGTGCATTTGACGATTTCACCACAGCAACTTTCTGTCTCACAATTCTTAACCAGACCTTTACCGCCAGAATTCAGTGATGTACCAGAGAGTTTATGGGCAATTGACGACAATGATGTCAGTGTTTTACAGATCGAGCCTGTTAAAATAGTCTTGAAACATGGAATAAAGCTGACACATATTCCACAATATAAGATTTCAGTTGAGGGTGAACAAGCTTTGAAATGCATTGTTTCTGATTTTGTGCATCGAGGGGTGATTGAGGAAATTGCAGGTAGTTTGTGCAATAGTCCAAATTTGCCCGTGTACAAGAAAGGCGATAATAAAATTCCATTTCGTTTCATAATTGATCTACGTGCCATCAATAAGGTCGTCACTCCACAATTTCCAATTGTGCCTGATGTGACGACGATATTAACTATGATTCCGGCTTCAGCTACTTACTTAAGTGTTGTGGATCTGAAGAATGCTTTCTTTAGTATTCCGATACACAAGGACAGTAGATACTTGTTCACGTTCACCTTAGGGGGATGCTCGTTCATCTTTACCCGTGCACCGCAAGGTTACACAGAAAGTCCTAGCATTTAAAGTAGGGCTTTGAAAGAACAGCTTGATACCCTTGAGTTGCCCTCTACTTGTACACTGCTTCAGTATGTTGATGACTTACTTTTGGCTGCCGACTCTGAGAGTGCTTGTAAGGAGGGCACTGTGTTATTACTTATACACCTGGCTAAACATGGACACAAGCTTCGCTTAAAAATTCCAATATTGTTGTCAGGAGGTCGCCTATTTAGGCTATCTCCTGTCAAAGGAGGGAAGAAAATTGACACCTGAACGAATAAACACATTTCTGGCATGTCTGTCCCAAATACGCAGAAAGAAGTTAGAGCCTTGATAGGAATGGCTTCTTACTGTAGGTTATGGATCCCGAACTTCTCACTAGTGATTAAGCCGATGTTGGCTTTGACAAAGAAGGATATTTCTTCACCATTGCCGTGGAACATGGAGCACCAGCAAGCATTTGATCTGCTCAAGACTGCATTGTGCTCGGCACCGGTTTTGGGCACACCAAACTATGAAAAGGCCTTTGTGTTGTTTGTGCATGAATGTGATGGATGTGATTTGGCTGTATTAACACAGCAACATGGAGGGAAGAATAGGCAATGCGGTTACTTTTCTTCCGCCCTTGATTCTGTAGCATGCGCCAAGGTGTTTGCGAGCTGTCGCTGCTTTACTTTTACTTTACTTTAATACATTTGTATAGCGCAACCATAAACCCATAAGTGTGAGGGCGCAGACAAGACAAAGAAAGATTAGAAAAAAACGGGGAATCCGTAAGGAAGAACCACAGAATAAAGGACTACTATTTGAAGAGGAAGGTTTTAAGGCCCTTCTTGAAAATACTCAGGGCAGCTTTCTCAGTTGATCTGGCAGGGAGTTCCAGAGAGCAGGCTCCGTGAACGCAAAGGCGCCACATTGTGCTTTCTTGCATTTCACTTTAGGCTGGTGGAGCAGGTTCCGATTATTGGAACGAAGATTTCTAAAGGAGGATTTTATTCCTATATACCTTTGTAGATAGGAGGGCAAATGTAATGACCATAAGTCTGAAGGAGATTCGTGCGTCCCCAGGCAGCCAGTGCAGTGCTCGCCGTGCCTCAGATACATGTGCCCTGTAGGTGAGACCAGATACCACTCTAACCACTCCATTTTGAAACACCTGGAGACGGTTGATGGTTTTTTTACTAGAGCCTGCTAATAAGCTGCAACAATAATCCAATTTTGAGCCTATAATGGCACGAGCGATGGTCTCTGCATTGGATTGAGAAATAAATGGTTGCATATGGGACAACAGTTTAATATAGTAGGTGGCAGAGGATACGGTACTGGCCACATAGGATTTCATGGTGAGTGATTGATCCAAAACCACACCCAGGATCTTTACCTTGGGAAGAGTAGAGATTAAGGCGTCTCCCAGCTGGAATTGTTTATTGGCTGGGTCTAATTTGGCTATAATGCTATCAGATCCGACAACCATGAGTTCCGTCTTTCCGCGATTGAGAGCAAGATTATTCAACATCATCCATTGTTCAATAATGGTGAAAATGCGATTAAGTTCTCTTTTGTCCTCGTCATGCTGGCCCGTAAGAGGGATGACACATTGGGTGTCATCAGCATAGTTGGAAAAAAGTATGCCCTCCTGGGCAAGATGAGCGAAAAAGGGGGTCATGAAGATGTTATAAATGCACGGCGACAGACTGGTGCCTTGTGGCACTCCAAACAGTATCTGGATTGCTGGTGCTTTGGCATTGTTGGCACATACCCTACTAGATCTGTTGGATAGGAAAGATAGAAGCCAGTTGGTAGCAGCCTGCGAGCAGTTGGCTACATACATAAGCCTATTTGCTAGTATGGCATGGTCGACCAGGTCGAACGCTGCCGATTGGTCCAGAGAAATAAGAAGAGAGACCTTTTAGGAGTCCATTCTTTGGAGTAGTTGTGACTTGAGATCCAATAACGAGGTCTCAGTACCAAAGCCTTGTCTGAACCCCGACTGGAAAGGATTGAGAATAGGGTGGGAGTTAAGATGTTGCGCTATTTGAATATAGGCTACCCGGTCCAATATCTTTAAAAGGAACAGGGTATTGGTTATCGGCCTATAGTTAGTGGGTACATTTTGATCCAAGTTGGGTTTTTTCAATAAAGGAGTAACCCAAGCTTGCTTCATATCGCCTGGGACCGTACAATTCTGCAGAGAAGCATTGACAAATTTACATATGGCCTGTATAAGAGTAGGGGGACATGTTTTGATGATTATAGAAGCACATGAATCCCCTGTGCAATTAGTTGCCTTAAGTTTATTAATAATGGAGGCTAGCTCCTCCTCTGATTTGTATTTGTATTTGTATTTAGTTTATTTATAAAGCGCAGCCAGGCCCTGGGGCATATGGGCGCGTAAGGTAGAGCTGGTTACAGGGGAGCAGTTAAACAGAGTTACGTTACAGTTACAGGAAGGTTACAGTTACATAAGTGTGCAATCAAAACAATACGGTCGGCCAGGTTCCAAAATGGTTACAGGTAGGAACTGGCATAATAAGCAAGTGCATGCGCAGAAGTTAAGCTGTCAGGAGTCCGTGTTATGGAGCCAACACTTCGTGCTATGTTTGAACCGGTAGAATGAGGGTTCTGCGCATAGATGTGGGGGGATGGTGTTCCATAGTTTGGATGCTTGTACTGGGAAGCTAGCTCCACCCGAGTTGAGGAGTTTAAATCTTGGTATGGTCAGGGTGTTAGTTTGGGCTGTTCTAAGAGGTCTCAAGGCGGAGTGTGGTGTGAAGTGGTTAGTGAGGTATGCTGGAGCAAGGTTAGCCCTGACTTTGTGTGTGAGGGCAAGCGTTTTCAGTGATATTCTGTGCTTGACAGGGAGCCAGCGTAGGTTACGTCTGGTCTCAGATATGTGTGCTTTTTTAGGGATGTTCAGGGCAGCTCTGATTGCATTGTTTTGGACTACTTGTAGTTTATTAATATTTTTATGGCTGGTGCCCGAGTAAAGGGCGTTGCAGTAATCTATTTTGGGAAGGACTAGAGCTCTCGCTAGGGTGATACAGTTGGGTGCGGAGATGAATGGTCTGCATGCAGTGATCAGCTTGCAAGTGTAGGCAGCTGATGACGCTACTGCGTTAGTTTGTTTAGAGAGGGATAAGGTAGCATCAATGTAAATACCAAGAGTCTTAGTGTTATTAGAGACTGAGATGAGATTGCCATCTATGGTAAATGCTTTGAATGAAGGATTGAGATTTTTAAGTTTGGCATGAGTGCCCAAGATAATCAGCTCGGTTTTATCTTCATTAAGACACAAGCCATGGTGTGCCATCCATGCTTGTATAACGGAGTAGATTTCATTGAGGGTCGTGCTGTCTGTTTCGTAGTCACCCGTGATAGGAAAGAGTATCTGGGTGTCGTCCGCGTAGTTGGTATACGTGACACCCAGATAGTCTAGGATATCGAAGAGGGGTTTCGTGAATATATTATAAAGTGTCGGGGACACGCATGAGCCTTGCGGGACACCGCAGGGTACTGAGGCCGGCTCGGCGGAATCTGTGGGAGAGAAGACCCTCATGGTTCTGTTCGCCAGGAAGGAGCTGATCCAAGCCGTGGCTGCATCTGAAAAGTGGGCTGCAGATTTCAGGTGTTGGCAAAGTGTTTGATGGTTAACCAAATCAAACGCTGCTGACAGGTCAAGCAATAAAAGGAGTGCAAGTTTGCCATGGTCTTTCAAGGTTTGGATCTGGGTGGTAAGGTCTGATATGGGTGTGAAATCAAAAAGGGGGATATTGGGATCCCTAGTGAAGGTATTACTGACTAAATGAGTGCCCTGTGTGTCAGAAACACTTTTTGTATGGCTATAGATTCCCGGATACCATCCAGTTTAGTTGCCATGGCATTCTGGATGTCCAGACACCAATCATCATTTTTGGTAATCGCGGATAATACCGTTTCTGGGACAACTGCTGCTGTGTCTGTAAAACAGAGTGAGGGAATGGTCCTAGGCCATCCTCTAACCCTGATGGTGCCTTACTCTGTAGATGTTCTATTGAATAGAACTCAAACGCAAGACCTCACTTCCGCACAGTTGACGAGATATGAATTGATCTTGTTTGCTCCACACATACAAATTAGGTGGTGTTGTGTTCTTAATCCAGCTGAACTCTTACCTTTCCCGCAAGGTACTGTTTGCAGTGACGAAGAGTCACATGACTGTCTGTACACTACCGAACAAGAGACAAAGGGTAGAATTGATCTAAAGGACACTCCTTTGAATAATCCACAAGGGGAGCTGTTTTGCGATGGCTCCTGCTTCAAACTTCCGGATGGTACATCCACAGCTGCTTATGCAATCACTGCATTAAGCACGGTCGTGGAAACCAAGAGAATCATGCATAACTCTGTGCAGGCCGCAGAGATTATAGCATTGACCCGAGCTTGTGCACTTTCCGAAGGGCTTACAGTAAACATATATACTGATAGTCAGTATGCCTTTGGGGTGGTTCACAATTTTGGTAGACTTTGGTCAAAAAGAGGGTTCTTAACTTCACACGGTACAAAGATTCAGCATGGCTCCCTAACAGTACAACTGCTCTAAGCGCTCGCACTCCCCACTCAGTTAGCTGTCATAAAGTGTGCAGCACATCAAAAGATTATAGATGATATAGGAAAAGGGAACACTTTCGCTGATCAGATAGCTAAACAAACTGCCACCAACCTTTCTACAGAGATGTACATTTCAAGGGAGACTGTAAATGCCTATGCAATGGATGAGGGTGTTGACTCTGTAAAGGACATCCAAGCCGATGCCACACTAGAAGAATCCAAGAGATGGGCAGAGGGCTTGGGGAAACTCGATGATGATGGGTGTTGGGTGGATGTAGTTGAAGGAAAATGGCTACTTCCTGACGCAGACGTAATGATGATGGTCGTCATGGCTCATGGCCCTACCCATATATGTGCCCAGAAGCTTACACAAATGTTGGAGAAAGTTTGGGCAAATGACAAAATCTCTAAAATAGCTGAGCGTTATGTTCAGAATTGCATGATCTGCTTACAGCACAATGTGGGAAAGGGAACATCAACTCCCAGGGGAAGTTTTGGTCCACCTTCTGTCTCCTTTGAGGTTATCCACTTTGATTTTATCGAAATGGAACGGTGTAATAACTTGAAATATGTGTTAGTTGTCATCTGTGCTTTTAGCAAATGGGTTGAGGTTTTTCCTGTTAAGGACGCTACAGCCATGACTACTGCAAAAACTATGTTAAAAGAGTATTTTCCTAGGTTTGGGCTACGAAGAGTCATCTGGTCGGACAATGGTCCACATTTTGTGGCTGCTGTAATTCTGCAGATATGTGCAGCATTACAAATCAACAAATGGTTCCATTCGGCCAGACACGCTCAGAGTCCCAGACTAATAGAAAGACACAACGGCATCATCAAGAACAAGCTCGCTAAAACGTGTGCCGGCACCAAACTAAAATGGCCGGACGCCTTACTGATCGTGTTACTAGCTATGCGTACAACCCCTTAAACTAAGACTGGGCTCTCTACATTTGAGGTGGTAATGGGGAGACCTGCGAATATCTGGAACCTTCCGAAATGTCTATCTTTAAAGAATGTTGAAAATGTACTTCTTTCAGATTACTGTAGCCAGTTGACTAAAAACCTGTATTTGATTTATCACCAGGTGCAAGAGGCTTTACCTGTATGATATGAGGGCCAAGGTCATAGCATCCGGCCTGGAGACTGGGTGTTAACAAAGGCATTTGAGCGATCTTCTTGCCTTGCACCTTGGTGGCGGCACCCATTCCAGGTCCTGCTGGTCATACAGACTGCGGTGCATGTCGCAGGCAGAAAACATTGGATCCACGCGACGCATGTCAAGAGACTTCCATACCCGGTGCCATATGATACAGAAGAAACAGAACCCCTCACCAATACTGCAACTAATGATCCCGAAGCAGTAAACAACGACGAGAGTGCATCAGAGATTCTATCTGAGCCCGTGAGGCCTGGGGAAGCAGCCATTTTGTCTCCACACGCTCTAAAAGTTTCTATTCCGGAAACTGTTGTTCCGGATCTTGCATCTTCACTTGCTCTTGATACGTCGCTTCCAACAGGAAGTGACAAAGTGACAACACTTTGTTCTCGGATCAATCAGTACCGGGGACAACAAGGTACAATTTGCGTCCAAGGAAATAGACTTACGGCACGGTTCGGCTGTGCATGCAAAGAAGAAAGGAAAACCATCAAGGGCTTGCTTTTTGCCAAAGTAATTGTTTAAAAAAGGGGATTCTGTTGGCTAGGGTTGTGGAAGGACTAAGAAGCCGCTTGGCCAGGAGGTCGCCAGCAAAATAACATTGGGGCTTTTCATTTGAAGACTGCAATGCCTGCAACCGCTACCGCTCGTACAGGACTGATAAATGATCATGTGACCAGCAGTGAGAATGGACAAATGGTTTGGGCCCCGAAAATGTACTGTTGTCTTTTTATAATGTCAATTGGTTTTATAATAGTAACTGTGTTAAGTTTTTGGTACCTGGAAGAAGTGCATCCATTTGAAACCTTGTTACCGACTGAAAATGTACCCGCTGTCCCTACTCCTTTTGTGAATTTGAATACTTTATCTCCTAGAGACTCTCAGCATAGACAGATATACTATAACAATACCTTATTACTTATCATGAATGCTACACAGGCTTTTTTTAATAAATCCAACTGTTGGGTCTGTTCATTTACCGCAACACGGGGATAAGGGGCTAGGTTGGTATATTCATCCTTTACCTTTGACAACTGCTTGTTATGCTTCTCTTAGAGCACTATTCTTTGGCCGATGGAACGATAGCATCTCAAGGAACTTTGATGGTACTAATTTGAATAGTTTTGAGAAACGTGTTCTTAAGCCCTTGGGATGCTCGCTTTTCGTGAATAGGAGCAAGCTCAACGTTGCTTCTATTAGGCCTTCTGATAGATTGTCTCATCCTTTTCAATCTTTGATTTCTTTCAAGATGGCTCCTATAGGCAATAAGGATGCCATGCCTCCATGTTACACTGTTAACCCTAGCCCCGGTTCAGTTTCTTTCTGCATACAGAGGAATGGTACTCAGTCAATGGGAAATTTTAAAGGTTGCGCCAACGTTGCGAATTTGACTGGGGAAGACAGACCTTTGTATGTAGGCGAACCTGTCTACTTTGTTTGCGGTAATGTAGCATTTCCATGGTTACCCAGGGATTGGCAGGGAACTTGTTATTTAGTCATTCTGTTACCAGGGGTATTCATAGCCAGTACTGTAGAGGTTTCAAAGTCTCGTCCATGACGGGATGAGAATGGTGACACTCCAGCACAGGTTCTGGGAGACGTAGCAAAATCCTTCGTGCTATTTTGGGGGACAAATAGCAAACTCTGAAGACAATAGGAGATTAGCGAGAGTACTGGAGAGAACCATCAACCGGACCACGGTCATACTCTATAATATGACATTAGAACAGAAAGCAATAAGATTAGTAGCACTTCAGAACCGGATGGCATTAGACGTCATTCTGGCTGAATGTGGTGGAGTGTGTAAATTAGTGGGGTTCGCTTGCTGTGTTTTCATGCGAGATTCCTCCCCAGCTATCTTCAAAGCAATACAGAATCTGCACGTCCTTAGTTCAGAAGTGCATGTTCCCGAGGGAAACTGGGATTTTAGCACTTGGTTCTTCTTGCGATCTTGGGGTTGGAAGGTGCTTTCGGTCCTACTGATCATTTTGGGAATTCTGTTGTTTCTTTGTTGCTGTATACAGTGTTTACCTAGTATATGTTCGATGCTAGGGGGATGTTGCGCACAGGCGATAGGTACAATAGGACACAAGGTATACGCCCCAGATAAGAGTTCCAAACAGTATGTGCCGGAAGAGATTTTGATAGATGATCTAATGGCAATAGATATTTCTGACAGTGATTCAGGGTGTATGGATGTTGAGACGTGGAGTTGTTCGTAAAGTGACCAGAAGTAGTTTAGTGCTTGGCATAGGCAAAAAGGAGGGTTTTTCGAACGGAAAATTATATCGTGCCTCCTATACTGTATGAACATATGTATATTGGCCTACGCCAAGTTGCTTATAAGCCACTTGCGAGGAAATCTGCGTTGCAAGGTCTTGACCTTAGACCAGTGTAAGCTGCCATTTTAGATCTATCCGCCATTTTAGTTTCTCTCTCTCTAAAGTCACCCTGTGTTCTAAAATGGTGGACAATGTCATTCCGAATGCAACATGGCCGTCTTGACCTCTGTGTTCAAACTAATGTATAACTTGCCTGCAGGCTACATGTTAGGGTCATGAACTGAGACCTTGTCCTTCGCTGACCTGTGCGTAGAGGATTGCTTGCACCAACAAAGCGAATCCATGAGCATATGTTAACCACAATGTATTCAAATACTGAAATATGAACACTTGCTTGACTACATTGTATAAAACTGTTTGAGAAGGCTTAACATGAAATCCTAAGATATACTGTTGCCATTGAGGCTTGTTAGTGAATACATTAAAGGTAAATCCTAAGTGTACAGAGGTACGAACTTGGCACAAACCCTAGATCCGTAATGTATTAACTTATATTAACCTGGGAAATGGGTTGAACATCATGATTTCGAGGGTATAAAGAGTGCGACTATTCTAATGTACAGCCCCACTCACTGAGCACACCGAACAACGCTGGAGTTCGCTGTGTTGTACTGAGGGCCGATAGCTATCTGTTGCTTTGTCCTTTGAAACTGTTCAGTATAAAATAAAGATCTTTTGTATGTTCCTTTGTAACCTGCGTTTGGTGTATTTGCTTTTGGGGTACTTAGCCTCAATATCTTCTTTTTGTTTTCACAAACAGGTACTCATTTGGAACATGCCACATCTTCATTTGAATCCCTGGGAGCCATGCAATTGCAATCTCAGTTCCATATTGGAACAGCTCCTCGTCCACTGGTACTCCCCTCTGTACCTTCTGTCCACAAAATGCTTGAATGATTTCCCTTACGTTGAGAAAGTGTATCCATAGTGTGGAGCACACTATTCCCTTGTCCATGAATGAAATCATCATGTTGAGTGTGCTCATCATGTCTCTCCCCAGGATGTTTACAGTTGTGTGTCGAGAGTAAAGTAAAGGCAATGATAAGTCATGTTTCCCTATAGGAAGTGAGATATTGTCTGTGAAAGGGACCACTTCTGTAGTCCCAGAGAATACTTAAGTATTAATGTCATTGCCTGACAACCTATAGCTTATTTCCCAAATGCAGGATTTAGTCACCCCTGTGTCTACAAGAAAGGAAAAAGTCTTGTCACCTATCGATACCCCAATGCGTAGTTCCTCCACATGGTTGGGTGTAATCGACAGAATGAAACACATCAAGTCCATCTGTGGCCTGTCCTATTGCGGGTAACAGACATCTCATTCCCATAAAATGCATTGTTTCCCACCATGGTAACCCCTCCCAGGTTCCTAATGGTGGCCATTGCCATTGAGTATGCGCGTACAACTGTCCCGTCATTTGGTTGCATGCTGTTCTGTATCTGCAGTGTCTGCTGTGCCGTGTATGCGTGCTGTGTGTTACCCTGTGTCTGGTGCATCTGTGGTGCCTGCAAATACTGCGGTATAGGTGCTTGCATCTGTGGTATCTCTGTCATGGACTGGTGTGCTGTGGCTGCAGTATGCGCTTGGGGTCGGTCTTCGTTGTTGTGCTTGGTCCTGTGTGTAATACTCATCTTGTTCCGCTTGGTATACTGGCTGGTATTGCATCCCCCCATTCTGTTGCACCCTTTTCTTCGGCACACTCTAGAGATGTGCCCTATCTGCCCACACAACCAGCACTGTGGTAGCTCCCTCCCTTGCCCTTGCAAACCCCCAGGATATTCCCCTGAGCCCTGCTACACCTGCTGCCCAGGAAACCCCCCTGCATTGTGGTGTATCTGTGGCCCATACCTGGAACTCCTGGGGGGGGGCCCTCTTCCTCAAAACCCGTGCTGCATGTTCCGCCGCCCCATGAATCCTCCCCCCGCGGGCGCAAGTGCATACTTTTGCTGTGGTGTTCCCTGTGCTCCTTCCCTTGTCAGTACTGCCCCTTCCAAGGCATATTTGGATAATTTCTTCTGCACTAACCTTGTTTCCTCTTGCTTCCTTTCCTCATTCTTTTTCCTCATTTTCTCTTGCAAAAGCCTACAATGGTGTACTATCGTGAGCTGTATTTCTGGCCAAGGTTTCGCCTCCATGCCTACTCATTTCTTAAGCTGCTTTTGTGACAGTTCTGGAAACCCTTGGCACAATATGTGGTAAAATAAAGCTATTGTTTTGTCACACAGTTCTCGCATTTCAAGGCGCCAAAGCTCTTGAATTGCCTGAATATAGTGTAAGGGATCTTTGTCTTCCCCCATCTTGCGAGCCATAATCGCACTAATGTCTGATGTGTCTGGGTATTGTGTCCTTAGAGCTTGTCATCCGTCAGCTCCGCAGTTTGCAAACAGTGAACCATCATGTGCTGTGTCCTGGTCACTCCTGGGAAACCCGTCCTTTTCCATACATCATCAGCGGCTTCCCCCGAGAATCGTCACTAGTAGTCCCTTTACGTCTCCCACTGCTAATCTCTGTTCCGCTGTCATTCTTTCCATTTCATATATCCATTTCCCTGCATCCGCGGTTAACAAAGGTAACCTACATCGCACGTTTTCCTTATCAATGTCTTTCAATAGTATATATTGAGGTCACTTCCCTCCCTTTTCCAGTAGGGGCAGCTGTGTGAATCCTACCTCCCCATTTGCTCCTCGAGTCAGTCTAATGTGCCTGTCGGCGTCTCTGGGGTCGGTGTATGCCATTACTGGCTATCCTCTAGTCACTCGCACACCGTTGTCAGACCCAGCAGTGTCCGTAGTGCCAAAACATGCTATGGCCGTCTCCCCTTTCCTTCGTCTTGGGAGATCCCTAAGTCTCTCAACGTATGGGTGTACGCTGTCAGGGTTATGTGATGCAGCTCTCATACACAGCGTCTGTCATCCCTATCAGCCTTAGTCATCCCCACATTTCTTCCCCCTTCCCACGTCACACTCCTTTCCGCGCTGTCCCCAAGTGACCTATACTTTGGTCACCCTATTTTCTCGTCCCTACTCCCCCCTGTGTCATCTTCTGGCTCCATATCGCTGCAAAAATAGTCCACAAAGCTCAGTCTTCTGGAGGTTGTGTCTTCCCCCGACTTCCCCCTGGAGTCAATCAGTCTATGCCACCCTTATCTCCATAGGATCCCATACACATTTCTTCTGATACTGTAGTGGTCCTGATAGGCAGGGTAGCGCTGTCTGGTTCTGCTCTCCTTCCTCCTCTAACTTGATTGTCTGCCGTGCCCATTGCCCATCGTACCCTTATGTCTCTGAGCGCGCTCTCCTCCTCCTCCTTTTTTATGTGCTCCCTCATTATCTGCTCTATCTTCCACTTGCTCTGTTCCCTGTCCACTAACATTTGTTATTCCTGCTCATCAGCTTCCCTTCATTTCTCAATCTCTTCCTGCTCCTTCCATCTCCTTTCTCGCTGCTCCTGCTCTTTCTCTTCCTCCCTTTTCCTTTCTCTACACGCCCTCTCTAGTCTCTCTTCTCTTTCCCTCTCCCTTCTTTCCACTTCCTGCATTATTTCTGCCAACTCCTTTGCTTTGCTGCCTCTCTTAAGGTCTTCCATTTCCTTGGTAGCTCCTGCTGCCTCTCCAGTTGTCTTCTCATCCAGTTTTAGAAGAATCTGTCCTCCTACCCACTTATTTGTGGCTATGACCTTAAGCCCCTCCTTTGTGCCCTTCGGCACCTCACCGCTTGCTCTCTTTTCACAGATCGTTTGCCCTATTCCTTTTGGACCCTCCTGCTTGGTATGTGGTGGAGGTTTAAATATTGGGTTTGAATATCCCTCTGCTACTTTCAGCTTCTGTAGTGGGTACATTCCCTGCTCATCGTCTGTGTCCTCTGACTTATCGCTTGCAGGAGAGGGTGTGGGACCAGAGGGTGGGGGCGCTGGCCCCGATGCCTCCCATTGGCTCAGCATCCATTGACACCTTGTTGCATCACTCTCGCACTCCTGAAACCTCCTCTCCAACTCGAATATTGCATGTGGTTTGTTAGCTTCTTCCCCTTAAAAGCACCCTGTAAGTGTGTCAGTAGTGCTTGTTGCACATCTTTGGAGAAGCTTCCGCACTGTGGCCATGGTTTAGTTAATTTACCCTCTTTGTTTTTGGTCCATTCTGCGCTATATTTACAAATTTTATCCTTATAGGGCGGAATAGTCTTACATAGGTGCAGTATGAGCATGTCACCCTGCAACTTCCCTTGACACATTGCTTTTACTCTTACTTGACCGCAAATTGGGGGTTTTGATACTCCTCCTTTAGAGAAAAACACAGTACAATAGTAATTCTTTCAATTTTCTCTGAGCCTATCTGGCTCCACAACCACCTGTCAGGCGTGCTCCGCCCCGTCACAAATCTCTGTCTCTTCAGACACACTTAGAAATCTCACGCATGCGCCTTCCGCGCACCGCCACTGGATAACCTCCTTTGTCAATCTCAAGTTTCGCAATACCAATTCCTCACCACCTCATGTTCTCCAAGTCCTATGTGCAAACGTACGGGTGACGTCACCAATTCACTAAGCAAGGTATTGCTAAAAAATCATTTACACCGCGCACAATGCTAGAACCCTGTTGCCCAAAAATACACACCCCAACACAAATCCCACATCTGTCTTCGTGCCTCCTAGCAGAGTACACCAATATTTTCTTGTGTCCGATCTGTACCTACAGCGTTGCCTTGTAAGTAACTGCCTTCCATGAGACAACCAGTCCAATCACCTTCCGCGATCTAGGCCAAAACCCTTTGCTAAACCTTACAGGGATACTGTCATCTGTGACCAGAGCTAAAACGCTCAACCCACAGGAAATTCACTATTTACATAACTACTGTCAACCGTGACTTTGAGTCAATAGCCTAGGTTGTTCACTAGAACCTTTAACCTCGAAACCGAATGTGCCCTAACCACAATAAATGACATATCCTTCCACACCTGTCCCTACTACACTGGACAATGCTAGACAATACTTAACAATACTCTATGATACTCAACAAAACTCGATACCACCCTCGCACTGCCGTTACTTGTCCTCTCCCATTAGGTGCTGTGTGGCTGGATCAATATTTATACTCTGTGGTCTGCTGACACTGCTTGGCTGCCGCATCCCCCACAAGCTGCCCAGCCACCCTTCTAGTCTGCTGGACTCCTCACGGACCATGGGCAGGATATTTCCCAGGCTGGCTCCTGATGGCCTTTACACGGGGCACGTGTTCCCTGCTGTCTCGAAACCTTTGAGACATCCTGAAGCCCTCCAGGCTTTGTGGCGGGAGAGTCGACTTCATGCTAAATTAACGTAGTACAACCATCGCTATGCTACCAACTTGTTGGGGTAATTCCCAGGTATGCAAGAGGTTGTCTGGGGGTCCATCCGACTCCCAAGGGCCCAACACCCTTCCCCAGAATAAATGGAGGACTCAGCCAACGGCAAGTTAGAACTGTGGTTTATTACAAAAAACCAACAGGGATCATACAAGACAATCAAGATTCTCCAGTACATCTCGGCTTTACAATGCATGCTTCCCAGTTTTGATGTGGTTTGTCGTCATCACCTGAGCCCTTCCCAAAAAATCTATCCCGTTGTTGGTTGGGTGCTGAGAGTAGTAACCCATATAGACATCACCTGTAGAGGTTATTCTACTGGCCTCACATGTCAGGTGGTGGACCTGCCCCGTCCCCAAGAAACTATCTATTACATTGTTGCAGAGTAGTGGGCTTACCATTGGCGCTTGCCTCTTGCCATCTACCCATGGGTTTCTGCCTCTTGATTGGCTGGAACTGATCTCTCCAGACCTGGGACCCAGCTTGGTTCTCAGCCCTCTGTGCACCTCTTCAAGGCAATGTGAAACGACTATGTGTCTGAATTGTATCGGGTAGTAGACCACCTTTTGCCTATGAGAGTGCGTTTCCACGTTGCAACACTTGTTTCACCTCTCATCTGGGTTGATGAGAACGGCTTGCCTTCCCACCACAGGTGAGTGCCCATTGTCTAGTTTGGCTGCATCATGTGTTTGTGGACCACAAAACTGAGTTCTTGGGTTTGCATTTATGAGGATTTATTCAATTTTCCTGCAGCTGATCCCTTTGTCGTCTGGAGTTTGTAATGTGACTGTTTATCTCTGACCTTGGCTGTGTGCTCGAAGTGTGCTTCGTGCAGCCTGAGGCAGCTCCTCTTGTCTCGTATTCTGTGGCTTGAGGCCTTCTGTAATTTTCCTTAGACTTATAATATGATTTCTACATGCTCTTACTGTGCGATGTTATCTATAAATTAGTCACATATTGTGCTCCATATATACTCCTGTAGTTCCACAGGGTTATTTGCTTTAGGCATCTGCACACTTGCTCATCACCTCTTGTTGCCTTGCGTTGCTGCGGTACTGCATTTGGCTAATGAGAAAAATAATAAAAGCTTTGACAGTATGTATATGCTCTACCTAGAGGACTGTGAAAGCATGTTCTTCGTGTATGTCAGTGTGTGTTCGTGTAATGCTGTGCAGGGCTGCGAGTGTGCTTCATGACTAACGCTGCTACGTCATGGTGTCACTAATGATGTCAGCATAGTGGTTTCCTGGTGCTTAATAAAGAGAGTCCATTATTTTATTTGGGTCTGTGACCTCCATCGGGTTCTCTGGATCTGGAAGGATCTGCAATGGACATGGTTGAAATGGCTGTCTGAGGGTATCCCTTTCTGCATATGTGTCAGCAAATGGTGCACTTTGGGTTTGTCCGAAAAAGATGAGTGGCTTCGAGCATGCCTGGTTCTGTGGCTTGTCATGTTCATGGGGCCAAGGAGGGGCTTTTCTGGGACCCTCTCTTCAATGCGTCAACAGGTGGGCGTTATTAAATGCTTCGTGTCTGATAATGCTAGCCTCATAATTTCTTCACTTATAACAATCATTATGCCTTTCATAGAAGACTGGGGAGAACTGTGAAAATCGGAAGCATACTGCCTCAAGTCAATTTTGAAATGTTTGAACAGGATGCCTGTTGAATTTCTCATGGGTGAATTGGCACAGCCTTTTAGGAAAATCGGTGCGCCGTGTATCATTGGAACTTGGTTAATGAAGGGCGTCCCACGCTTAAATCAGCATCATTTGTGGAAGTCACTAAGATCATCAACTTTTCAAAGAAAGTCACATGCAGCTATTATTGTCAAAGAAGGTTCAGAGTGGCAAGAACGGTTGGATATTGAGCTCACTAACATTACAAGGGCCAGATATAAAAAGCTGTTAAATGGCAAAATCCTTGATTGTGATAGAGAACAGAACTAGACAAATCTTGGCTCCAGATCAAGCGAAAGGTTTTATGTTGGTCTCCGCAATCCACTGTACAACCTACAAAATTCCTACAAGCATTTCCAACTTCTCAGCTATGCCTGGATTACATCAAAATTAAATTAAACCAAATCGACACCTTAGATGTAACGCGCGCTAGAACATTTGCGACTAGGGAGGCATGCACCTGCAGGTGGTGCAACAAAGGAGAAGTTGAGACTGTCAAACACCTCTTGTGTGCTTGTAGTGGAGTAAGAGACCATCAATGGAAAGCTCTAACAGGCACGGGGACGACCATTATTTGGTATACAGTGTTTATATCGACTCATTTTATATCGAATACTGTTTCACCGAATTATTATTAACGAATTACACATATTTAGAATTGGTTTTATGTCAAATTATTTAATTGAGAATACATTTAACATTTATAATAGTTTACTTAAAAATATTAATTAATGTTTTAATATGAATGTTACTTACATTGTAAATAAATACATTAACTGTTTTATAAAAGGCAATATCTTACATGTCCAGTAGCTGTCGCTCTACAGTGCATTTTCGTCATTGGGATACACAGAACCATGGTGGCCATTTTGGATTTCTTGCGTTGCCCTGGATGGAGTGCCTCTCTGGAGTTCCTTTGGTTTTTCAGATTTTGCTTGTTTCTTTTGTTTTAATTTGAACTTTTTTTAATAAAACACTTTTTAACTTTCTGTGGATTTCCTTGGATTGGATTTCCTTGGATTGGATGTGTTTTTGTTTTCATGTTTTCACACTTTTTGGGATGTTCTTGGACCATGGATTTCTGGTAGTTTTTTCATTTTCGGATGGCTTTTCCCCATTTGGATTGTTTTTTTCACTTTTTGGGATGTTCCTGGACTATGGATTTTGGGTGTTAGTTTTACTTTTTGGATGGCTTTTTGTTGTATAATTCTCTCAATAAATGACAGGAGGCGGTGTTGCTTCAGGTGATGTCCTTTTATTAATATGTGACATCAACGTAAATCTGCAACTTATTAGAAAGGATTTGCAAAGGGCAACAGGCCCTCGAACCGTGGCACAGCTGGTGCGATGGTCAATAGTCTCTCCTTAGGCACTGGGGCCTCTGCTGGGGAGGAGCGCCCAGGAGCACGTCTGACTCCGTTGGCTCGCTCCGCCTTAGTCTGCGCTCAGCGCGCGAGGGCCGCACTTCCGGCCTCGCACGAGATCTCGCGAGACCAGCGGGTCTCGCGATATCTCTACACACCTCCCTCTGATAATGCAAAGGCAGTTTATTGCAAAACATAGTCATTGTATCTCACCGGTCTTCTGTGGTCCCTTCGTGGCCTGCTGGTCATCTTCTCGCCCTACCATGGGTGCATCCGCTTCAAACTCATTTTCTTCCACTTCCCTGCTATCTGTCTCCGGCTCTCGTTCTTCCCCTCTCTCATTGTCCATTACCCCTTCGGCTTCAGATCTTTCCAAGGTCTTTTCTCTCTCTTGCCTCTTTTCAAACATGGCTACTCTTTCCATGTTCCATGTGCGCCCATATTCGGTGCGGACATGGTTGGCTCCTCGGTGAACCGTGAGCCCGTGATGTGATCCTTGGTCGGTAACCATATTTTGATCCAATCTCCTTCTTTAACATCTGACCCTTGTTTGGTCCTTCTTCTTCTGTCGCTCCATCTTTTCATACGTGCCTTGCTGTTCTCTATTCTCCACACCACTTCCGACATGTCTACTTCTTCGTCTTCTCTTACTCTGGCCAACCATGGTGGCACTAGCGTGGAGGCTGCTCTCCTCCCTCTCAACATGCGAAAAGGGGAGATTTGGGTGATCCCGTTGGGTGTCAGTCTGTGAGCTGCGATGGCCTCTTTTGTTGTTTTGAGAGGGTCCATTCAGGAAGCAGTCGCTAATTGGATGGCTCCCTTGATAAACCTGTTGGCCCTCTCGACGAGCCCATTAGCTTGGGGATGATAGAGTGCTGCTTTCTACTGGTGTATGTGGTGCTTCTTCTTCTGGATATTAGTTGTACCCCGTTGTCTGTTACTAACACATTGGGGAGCCCTTCCCTCTGGAAGATGGCAGTGATGACCTCTATTACAGTTGCGGTCATAATGTTGAGAACAAACTCGGCCTCGACCCACTTCGATAAGTAGTCCGTAACAATGTCCGGGCAACATCGCCTCCAATGGTCCTATAAAGTCTAGCCCTACTTTTGACCACACTGCTTCTGGGGTTTCTGTGGGAATCATGGGCGCCTGTCTGATCTTCAGGCGCTTATCACTGTTGAGACACTCATGGCATCTCTCGATCATGGTGCGGATCTCCTGGTCCATGGACGGCCACCAGTAGGCTTCTCTCACTCTGCAACGTGTTATGGTGTTCCCCAGATGGCCCGCATGGGCCCTGCACAGAATGGTCTTCCTCATGCCTGTAGGCGGGATTACCTGGTCAGTTTTCATAATTATGCCGTCGGCTTCTGAGATCTAATCTGCCACTTTCCAATACGGTCTCATACCTTCTAGCACTGCCCTTTCATCTGGCCATCCATTTATGATCCATTCTCTGATTCTCACCATGGTCGGATCCTTTCCGTCTTCTTCCATCCAGTATTTCTCGCTGAGTTCCAGGTAGTCTGCCGCCTTGAGATCTGTAATGGATGCTACAATGCATTCTTCTTGCAAGAAGGTGGTGGCATTGTCCTTGCCCTCTGGCAATCTTGACATGCAGTCCACCTGCGAATTCTTCCATCCCGAGATGTGTTGTACCGCAAAGGTGTATTCCTGCAGTTTTGCTGCTATGCATGCTAATCTGGGCGTTGACACTTTAGTGCCGCCTGGGCTGAGCATGTGGATGAGGGGTTTATGGTCGGTTACTAATTTGAACTTTGTGCCCCACACATATGTCCTGAAATGTTCCACGGCCCATGCACACGCTAGCATCTCCTTCTCTATGGTGGAGTAGTTTTGTTCGGCTGATGATAAGGCTTTCGAGGCAAATGCTACCACGTGTTCCGTATCACCTCTCTTCTGAGTTCGGACAGCTCCTAGTCCATATGCGCTGGCGTCCGTTGTGATGACTGTACTCCACTCTGGGTTGAACGGTTGCAAGCATGGCGCTTCAACTATGTGCCGTTTTATGCTTTCCACCGCTTTCTTCTGGGCTTCTTGTCCCATGTGACTCCGACCCCTTTTTGAGGAGCTCGCTGAGCGGCGCTGAGGTTTCTGAGAATTTGGGGATGAATTTTGCATAGTACTCCGCCAACCCGAGTAATGACCTCACTTCGTCTTTGTTGGTGGGTTCAGGAGCTTTAGTTATGGCCTGCAGTAAGTTTTGCTTGGGACTAATGCCTTGCTCTGATATCTTGTACCCCAAATACTCAACTTCTTTTGCTTTGAATACGCATTTTTCGTACCTTAATCTTACTCCCACTTCTTGCAGTTTGGTGAGGACTTTTCTCAATGTGACATCGTGCGTCTGTTCATCCCTTGCATAGACAAGGATGTCATCCTGGAAATAGGCCACGTTTCTGACGTTCCGCAGTAGAGCATCCATCATTCGTTGAAACGCTGAGGCTGTGGATGATAAGCCAAATGGCATCTTGGTGAACTGGTACGTGCCAAACGGGGTAATGAAAGCGGTGAGTGGCTTGGACTCCTTGTGCAGTTGTATTTGATGGTAGGCGTTCCTCATGTCCAGTTTCGAGAATATTTTGGCTTCCTTCATCATGAGGATCAACTCATTAATGCTCGGCAGTGGATAGCTATCCGCTATAACTTCCAAGTTTAGGCTGCAAAGATCAATGCAAACCCTTAGCTCTTGTGAATTCTGTTTCTTTATGAGTACGACTGGGCTCAGCCACTCAGAAGCTTCAATTTCTTCGATGACGCCATCCTTCTTCATTCTGTTCAATTGTCTTCTGAGTGTGTCTTTTGCCGTTGCTGGTACTGGTCTTACTCTGTGTTTGACCGGGACTGCGTTGGTTTTGAGTAATATTTTGTGGATACAGCCCTTGATGTGCCCTGGTTCCTCTGAAAATAGTTTAGGATAATCTCCTTTCGCTACTGGCGCACTCCTCCAACTGACTGACAGTACCTGATCCTTCGTGCTGGGGTCCAGCTTGATTTTCAGTTTCGCCTGGTCGTCCCACCCTAATACCGCCGGGCCTTCTTGACTAAAATAAACTTTGGTGGTGGTCTCTCTTCCTTTGAACTCTACTTTCCCTTTGATGTAGCCCAACAGGTCTACTGACGCACTGCCAAAAACTGTAGGCCTGTGCCTTGTGCTGAGCACTTGGACCGTCTCTGTACCCATCATCTCTTTGTACGTGCCTTAGGGGTATCATGGTGAGATCAGAACCCGAATCAGCCATGACTCTTGTCTCCAACCGGTTGATTTTGATTGCACAATGGGGTTTTTCTCTTCTGGCCCTTGGGCTGTTCACCACGATGACTGTAAGTCTCCCTTCATCTTCCGAGGATGATTCCCTCTCCGTGTTGTGTTGTGTTGTGTTCAGCGGTGACGCTCATGATCTTCTTGTTGCGCCAACGACACACGATTGAGAAGTGTCCAATCTTCTTGCATACCGAGCACTCCTTGTCTCTCGCTGGGCACTCTCTATCGAAAGCTAGGTGCTTCGTGCTGGTACACCTGTGGCATTTCAACGGTTCTTTCTTCCCCCATTTCCCTTCTCTCGCGTCGAGTACTTGTCTCTCCTTCTTTGGGTGGAACACTACTGCTTATACTTCGGCAGGACTGTGGCTACTTGCGAATTCTTTCCTTCTACCTGCCTTTCCTCAACTGCTCTTGCTATTTCAATTGCTTTTTCCAGCTGCAGTTCCTTCTCTAAAATGAATTTGTCTTGCACTTTTCTGCTGTTGGTGTGATCCACCAGCTTGTCGCAGATGAGACTCTCCGCATTGTTACCAAAGTTGCAGAGCGCCCCCAGTTCGCGCAGTTTGGTAACATAGTCATCAACAGGTTCGGCCGCCTCTTGCTTGCGGCTATAGAACCGGATTCTGTGCAGGACGGTATTCTCCTTGCTAGCGAACCTTTTAACAATCCTTCTTACAGCCTCCTTGAAAACGTCGTCGTTGTCACCGGCTACCGGCTCCGGGGTGAGATTCTCAAACACAATCTGCCCTTCGACGCCGAGGGCATTAAGTAACATCGTCCTGCGACTTGCCGCCGAGTAGCCCGCACCACCCAAGGCCTCTACGTACGTTGTGAATAAGGGTTGCCATTGTGGCCACAGAATGGCAGGTCTACCTGGTGTTTGCAGGAAGGGCGGTGGTGGTGTCGCTCCTTGCATGGCTCTGCGCAGGCTTCAGTGGTGATCCTCGTCGCCAATTATGTTGTATAATTCTCTCAATAAATGACGGGAGGCGGTGTTGCTTCAGGTGATGTCCTTTTATTAATATGTGACATCAACGTAAATCTGCAACTTATTAGAAAGGATTTGCAAAGGGCAACAGGCCCTCGAACAGTGGCACAGCTGGTGCGATAGTCAATAGTATCTCCTTAGGCACTGGGGCCTCTGCTGGGGAGGAGCGCCCAGGAGCACGTCTGACTCCGGTGGCTCGCTCCGCCTTAGTCCGCGCTCAACGCGCGGGGGCCGCACTTCCGACCGCGCACGAGATCTCGCGAGACCATGGGTCTCGCGATATCTCTACATTTTTCCCCATTTGGATTAACTTGCAGTATGTTCTTTGCGTGGATATTTGGCGTTTGGAGTGGTAAGGATATGATTCGTTTTTTATTCTTTGTATACTATCGATATATATTTATTTCGGTGTACACATTTCGTTATAAAAACTGATCTCATGTTTTTAATAGCATTTCGGTTAAAACATTTTCATTATATGGTATTCGATATAAAATGCTTTCGACATATGGGATTTGTTATAAAGACATGTAACCCATTATTTGCTTGTAGGCAGAGATTCTCTTTGAAATAGTATATTAATGGTAAAGACATCCCTCTCAGTTATCTCTTGACTAAACCTAGGTAACTCGTCAAAGTCTGGTCAAAGGGAGGAAACCTGGCTAGACACACAGTAGGCCTCATTACGAGGTTGGAAGTTGCTTTGCCGGTTTTACCAGCAAGGCTACCTCCAAACTGGTATCCGGGTCCGGCACCCGCGAATGGGCAATTACTGGGCTATACCGGCCCAGCCGTACCCGTTAATTGCCCTTTCACAGGTGCCGGGCCCAGGACATCCCCATTCCCAATAGGGCTCAATGGGAATGGGGAGGGTGGTAGCATCGGTACCATTAATAACGGTACCGGTGCTACCATCATGTTCTGCTCGTGGGTGCCGGTACGGCCACCAGGTCAGACCGGTGGCTGCAAGGGCACCCGCGAGCAGAACTCCTAGTATGGCGGTACGGTAGCAATGGTGCTGTTAGCGATACCGGCACCATTGTTGCCTTACCGCCATACTTGTAATGAGGCCCACTAGGTCGTCTAATTCTATTTTTCTTTTAATTTTCATTCCTTCTCATAATGTCAATGTTCTATAGTGTTTAGATCAATTTTACCAAAAATCTGTATACACGGCTGTATTATAATAAAAAAAAAGGGGCTAGCATATTTTAACTGGCAGACACAGGAAATGGCATTGTTAGCCCGAATGAACTTCTTGTCTGATGATACATGCACATAATAAATATAATAATAATAATAATAATAATAATAATAATAATAATAATTAGACTGGACTGGAACATTATTGGTTTGGAGGGGGACCCAAATGTTGGACCCAGTATTAGTGCACTGGCACCATACCGATTCAGTGGCACTGAGCCAGAGGTACTGGCTAAGAACATGGTAAACAGAAATACTTTCAGAATTGTATTGATTTGAAAACAGTTTACCATCAATTGCAAAGCTAGGCAGGAGATAATAACTAATAGGCCTGGTAATGGGATGTGGGCAGCCCCATGCTGAGTGTTTACCAAGAGGAGAAAGGGACTGGTGATGTTAAAACAAACTCAATCAGTGGAGGTCTCATGCTATGAAATGCTGTTATAGCCGAGTTCCGCTTCCACTCATGGTCGTCATAAGACTGTTAACGTTCAAGATGGCAGCAGCAACTTCAGGAAGACCAGCAACTACCATGTCTGAATACGTTTATACAAGGATATTAACCCTTAGATATCATGATCTGCAAAAGAAAGCTCCCTGGGTTTACAGCACTCTGGACCCCGGCTACATCATGCCTGCAAGTCTGGAAGCCACCCTTAGCACTCTGACTGACTGGTTCCCAGAGGATCATGTGGCCAAATCATGTGACTGGATTTTGATTGTAAAGCCAATTCTTGCCACGTCCTGCATTCACAGAGGAGCCTGTGCACCATCTGTAGGTCATGCCTCAAAAACAAAGAGGATAGCTCAGCGGCAACGTGCTCGCCTTGGAAGCAAGACGTCACGAAACAACACAGGTTCGATCCCCGGTCCGTGCTTAGAAACCTCTGGGTATTTAAGCGCGTTATATATACGCAACTAAGAAAAAAACCATTCCTGTAACAGCGCCTCGATGCTGCGGGCTGTGTGAGCGCTTTAAAAATGCTAAATAAATAAAAAATAAAAAAGCTCCATGGGCCTACAACACCCAAGAACATGCCTGCATTCTGCCTGGAAAACTGTAGCCCAACTTGAACATTCTAATAAGTTCCACGAGAGTCTTGGGACCACATCATGTTACTGGAATTTCATTTTGAAATTATTTTTGCCATGTCCTGCATATTCACAGAATCCTGTGAATCATTTGAGCGTCACGCCCAAAACATAAAGTTCCCCGGGCCTACACCACTAATGACCCTGCCTTATCTTGCCTGGAAAACTGAAAGCCATATTGAGCATTCTTACTGGCTTCCAGAAGGTCATGCTTCCCTTGTTATTTAGTTTTCCCCTGGTTTCCTGCCCAAGTATCTGAAGCTAATTGCCAAAAGTAGCAAAGGGTCTGTTTGGGACAGTGAGGACCGGAGAGGGCCTATGGCCAGAGACCCTGATAATGTCAGGCTTTGCTGTGCTTTCCGTTTGCCCAATTCCTGCCCCCACACACATGAATCCTTTGACCTACAGACTCTCCATTCACTGTGGTTCTGGTGTTACCTCTAAGAACCAAGGAACATTCCTGTTCTGGGCCCGTTAACTGTCTTTTGGTAACCTATAGCCACATTCGGGCACAACTCAGAGCTTAGACTTGCTCCTTCAAAGCAAGCCTTCCCCTTCCCTTTTCATTCATCCCCCTATGCGTTCCCTCTTGGTATGCTCCATTCCTGCATGTCTTCACTTCCTGGTTTCTTTTACCCTCCTCCATGCACCTTGACTTTACTCCAATCATCCTTCTAGTCACTCTTCCTCTTTCCTTTTCTCATTGGCCCCAACTTGGCCTAGCTCCTACCTAACACGCCCCATCTTACTGTTCTTTGTTCTTTGTTATATTTCCGCATTTTAAAGACCAAACATAAAAATATCACATACTGCCCCCTACCCCCTCGCAAGGTGATCCCTTACCCACCACCATCCTATCCTGCAGGTTGTCTTTTTTAATTGGGTAGGGTTCAACCCCCTGAACCCCTCATTTCCCCACCCACAACCCCCTTCCCAGCACAACACACACTTACTCCCCAAACATACGTACACAGACACACACAAATCAAACATACTTACCTCCTGGGATGCACCTTTCCTCTCCCACCCACGCTTGTTAGCCCCTGCCCGCACTTGTGTGTGGCAGAAGCGTGACAGTTGGATTTAGAAAGACCAATCTTTTTATTTCGATTAAAAAAATGTATCTTTTCACTTAACACCCATCTTACTCCTCTCTCCCTGCACCCACATCAGTGAAACCCAATGCACCCATTCTCTCAGGATCTCCAACCTCATCTATCCTTCTCGGCCAAGAAAAAACACCTGCCTCTCACCTCCACCTTTTATCATTCTGTCACTGGACCTCTGGAATTCAAACTCCTTCGGCCAAAGTCTTCCAACATCTCTGACCACTTTGACTCTCATCACTCTTAACTTTCACTTCTTACTATGATCTGTGCCTCACTACATGAGTCTGCTACACGAATGGATGGTGCATTGGGGTCCCTTATTAATATGGTGCTCATCACTGCCCTCTCCCACTCTTTGATATTATCTCTTACTCTTTTAATATGCAGGGTTTTAATTCCTACCTTCTAATCCTCTCACTATTCTGGCTTTCCATTCACAGCCTGGTCCTCTCAAACCTTCTCTCCTGACATACAGCTTCTCCATAAGTCACATCCAACTAATATCCTCACCATCATGCTGGGGGACTTCAACCTCCCAAAGCCGTACACAGTCATCCACATTTAAACTCACTCCCTCTTAATAGGCCCATACCTCTACTCTGTCTACAACTATTCTCACCAGTCTGGTGGGTACTGTCTTGACATTGTCTTTCTCTCTGCCTTACTGTCCCCTGAGCACTAATTTGGCGTGTCTCCTTCTGATCACGCAATTAATGCTGCTTACTCTACTCCTCATCTCCCATTTTCAGTGACCAAGAAGAATTTCAAGCAGAACTCTCTTACCCCTTTGCTTAAAGTTGTAAGTGTATCACTGCTATCCCTCTCCTCTATTTATGCCTCTTACATTGGCCATGCATTTTATGACCTACAGTAAGCGGTTATGACTCTCTTTGACCAACACTATCGTGGACTTGCACCTTCCCATCCTCACCCGCTGCCTTGTATCCCCTCTGAGATCTAGACTCTCAAAACAAACCTGCGCCTCGACATACAACGCTAGTACAAATCACAAACCGCCAACCTACTCTAGGACTAGAAAAAGTATCTTGCTGATCTCACCTCTGCACTGGACATTTGTCACCTTCTCCCTCTCTGATAAAGACGTTGCTCACTACCTTTCCTCTAAAGTCTCTCAAATGCATGACACTGTCAGAGTGATCCTCTTTTTTCCTCCCCCATACTCCTTTTGTCCAGCACCTAACACCTCTCCTCTACCCTTTATGCTGTCAGCTACTTCTTCCCGACCTCTCTTCCTGTATTAGCACCTGTTCCTCACTGCCAACCCATCTTGCACTAATGCTGACCTGTTTGCTTCTGAAATGGTCAAAGCCTTAGTCTCAATCCCCTAGGTTTATCCATCTGAGCTCTTTTGCCCCTCTCTCTCACTCTCTCTCTCTCTGTTGGACGCCTCCGTGCACCTTTCAAACCTACAACTCAGCAAGCCCTTTTTTAAGAATCCCTATGCTGACCCACATTTACCAGTCAAGTATCGCCCAGTTTCCTGCCTTTCTCATTTTTCAAAATCATTGACTAGCCACTCCTTAACTGGATGATTAAGTATGTTGGGACTAATTGCCTTGCAGATCAATGTGGCATCCATAGTTCGCACTCACTCCACTGAGACTGCACTCATGCATGTCTCCAACTTTCCCAGTGATGTTCACGACTCCAAACACTCTTCTATGCTCACCTGGTTGAACCTCTGATTCTTTTAGGTTTCACAAATCTGCTCTAGTCTGTAACGCCACCTACCTGGAAGGTTGCTCCTTTAAAATCTCCTGAAACTCCTTTCCCTGTTTGCATCATCCAATGATTAGTCCTTTGACTTCTGCTCTTTAACCTCGGTTCCTCTGCCAGAGGAATACCGATCTCATCCTTTAGCTTTCACAGTCAACGGTATCAGGTAATATTATCCCCACCAATAATATCGCCATATGTATGGTGGTGGGGTAAGGCCATAGGGGATATTATTGGAGGGGATCATTTATGGGGTAAATGGGACTGGGTGTTGTGGGCCTGTCCCCCACTCCCAAAATATGGAGGTTCTGTTGGTGTTGTCCGCAGTTTCCATGGCTTAATATCGCTGCAAAAATATGGCGACTCTTCCTACCAACACCATGCTGTTTGGCTCCTCATGCACAACTGCTCCCTTTTCAAATTCGTTCTCCTAATCTACAAAGCTATCAACAGCCTTGCTCACTGTATCTCTGTCTATTCATCATATTGTTCCGTCTGCTCCCTTTCCGCACCCAATTTCTCTCTCTCTACCATGCCGCCCATGAGCCTCGCTTTTTTCACACTCTCATAAACTGTCTCACTACTTGTTCACATCTCTGTGCTATTATCCAAGCATCCATTGCAGAATGCCTTTCCCATCTGTAAATGTGTGACAGTTGAAATTGTTATCCCTGTTCTTCAAGTAAGTACAAATACAAATCTGACACACAATTAGTTGAATATTGGATGGATAATAAAACACATAGGGCCTCATTACGACCCTGGCGGGCACGGTATGAACGATGCCGGTCAGTTACCTGCACCGTTCATACCGGGCCGCCACATTACGAGTTTGCTCGTTGGTGGCGGTATGCACGTCTGGTCTGACCAGACATGCATACCGCCACCCGTGAGCAGACCAGGATGCTAACAATGAACCCGTCATTAATAGGTCCATTGTTAGCATCCTCCCCATTCCCATTGAGCCCTATAAGGCCCTATATGGGCTTAATGGGAAGGGCCAGGGTTGAGCCCTATAAGGGCTCAATGGGAATGGGGACTTACCGGGTCCGGCTCCCGAAAATGGGAATTACTGGTCCCTGGCGTTGCCATTATGAATGGGGGTTGATTGTGGCTATAATAGTGTGTTGTGTGCCATTACTAACACATGGCTTGACTGTTCATAATCTGTAAGACATTCCTATTATTAAATATGTCTTTGTTTCTATTTTCTATGATTAAACCCTGGTGCAGTAAAATTACAATTAACAAGATGTCATTATGGATTTTTAGGTCCTCAGCCATCTAAGGAAGGTCCATTTTGTGACCAGTGCTGGAGAAGAGGTCTTCTTCGATGAGAATGGAGACGCACCAGCTGTGTACGATTTTTTGAACTGGCAGATATTTCCCAATGGGTCGTACAGACTGGCAACAATTGGAAATTTCGATTATCGTGCCCCTCGAGGTCAGGAAATCACCATCAACGTGGATGCCTTGCATTGGAATTCCTCATTCTATGAGGTAGTATTAATATAACGTCTATCTGCTGTCAGAAATCTCTATTAGCCATCACTGTGTTTAATAGGTATCACTACATATTATCCCCACCAAAAATATTGCCGTATATATGGTCGTTTGGAACGGCCATAGGCAATATTTTTGGGGGGGATCATTTTAGGGGTTTTGGGAGCAGGGGTTGCGGGGGTGTCCCCCGTTCCTTTAAAAATAATGTAGGAGTTGCAGGGGTGTCCTCCGCAGGTTCCATGCCTTAATATTGCTGCAAAAATATGGGGATATTTTTGTATGGAGATATGTTTGCGGGGATATTAACACATGGAACCGTTTAATAAACTAGACTTCATCACTGCAATTAAAATGTATGAAATTGATAACAGAATTATTATTATAATTCTATAAAGAAGACAAGCTAGATTCCATCTTTGTATGAATGCTGCAGTACTAGTTGTTAATCCTCAATATTGTGGCTCTTGATATATTGATATTGACAGCTAAAAGGCTGAGCCATTCTTGTGCAGGTTCAATTCTTTGACTGGTTGAACACAGATTCTTAAAGTAACTACTTAACAATGCGCATGCGCTCGTGCCCACTGCGGGCCCCACGACTCTGAGGGACATCACTATATATCATTTGGTTGCACAGTACAACCTTCTGTTGCTTACCAGCGTACGTAACTTATATCATTGCACCAGCTTTGTCTACAGTTGTTGCCACAATTACTGCTTTTGACAAGACTATTTTACTCACACTAGTACAGATTTCTAAGGAACGCATAGCAGGTCAGTTCTGCAATCTCCAAAGAAACTTGGACACCCAAAGATTTGCAAATGGTACAGGGGACTGATGCAATCGTACTGCCAACATGTCTCGAGATGGCACCTACCACCTTGTAAGCAATTGATAGAAGTGGTCCTCATTCTGTTCAGGAACGCACAAGGTTTGAGTCAATTCCACAGCCTTTCCTCATTCCTTTGTGCTCCACCATGCCTGCTGAAAAGACCAGTGGATATAGAGACCTCCTATGCATGAAGCGACAGTGAAGGGGTCCACAGTCTGTGCACAAACTATGGAGGTCTTAGTGACTTTCTGTGTTCTTTTGCGCACCATCACAGATATAGATTGGTTCTGCACCCGGGGCATTAGCCGAGTTGTCTGTAGTTTGCGCAGGAACGCTGGAGGTCTGACTGAATTCTGCAACCTTTCTTTGTCCTTTTGTGCTCAATTACACGTGTTATAGAGAGCACTGGATATAGAGAGGTCCTCTGCACAAAGAGACAGCTGAGTGGGCCACAATCAGAAAACATTGGGGATCTGGGTGAATTCTACGGTAGTACCCGAATTGATCGTTTCCAATTGGCCATATGCAGATGGTGGGCCACAGACTGTATATGAATGCTGGAGGTCTGAGTGAATTCTACATGCTTTCTTCATTGTTTTGTGCTCCATCACACATACAGAGGAGAGCAGTAGATATTGAGAAGTCTTATATGCAAAGCGGCAACCCAGTGGATTGCAAGGCTAATTCTTCAGGAGCCCCCCTTTCTAAAGGTACTTTGGACGGTGAGCATCTCTTTGAAGCAGTGAATTTGGCTGTATCGGCCTGAATGCTCTTAGCATTGAGAATGATACAGTAAGATAAAACGTAAAATGCAAGGGAGAGAGATCTGTGCATTATTAAACATTGTCTGACTTAGTGCTGCCCGTCCGGTGTGCAGAAATGGGAGCATATCTTAAGTAGAATTGGAAAGTTTGTCAATGAATGTTAAAAAAACATTAAAGTGTCATCCATCAAAAATGACTAGCTATTTTTCGAGTTTAAATCTATCTTCCCTGTCGTCTAGTGAGGTGGTTTCGGCTGAGTCCCCTTTCACTTCATGCTAAAATGAATTCCCTTCATCAATGGTTATTGGCGCTTCTGCGTCCTCTTGTGGTGAAAGTGACATGGCCATGCTGTTGAAAACCTGTCTACTTGTTACGCTCATCTGGACCCCACCGGGTTGTGGATCGGACCCGGACAGCTGCGGTCTCCGTCAACATGATGCGTAGTGCAGAGATGACTGTCTGGACTGGCCCGCCTAGTCTTGTCTGCTGGACCCAAAGAAGTATTTTCCTGCAGGTGGAGACAGGGATTAGCCACCTGTGGGTTTTAGTGATGGCCTCCCAACTGTTCTCGCTCTCCCCCACTAATCACCTCCGATATCCCCTTAGTAACCTCACCTTATGTTTGTAAAAGATGAGCTCTCCATCCTGCGTGTCTTGCAGGGGCGCGTAGATACCAGTTACTTCACTGGTTTGAAGGCGTTGGGAGAGTTCCGGTAAGCATTGACTCTGAAGTCCCAGGCGGGTTTGCTAAGTATCAAGTTCAAAGAGTTCAATGTGCCCGATGTTCACTCTTGTCCCCTTCCTTCCTTAAGTTGCAACTGAGTTCGTGAGAAGAGGGTCTCGTAGCTGCTGCTGGCGTTCAGGTAAGAGTCTGTGTTACCCAACGCTGTCCGGTAACTATTGCATGCGTTAACGTGTTGTTATTCTCCCTCTTTACAGATGCGGCATATGAAGATATGGAGAATAATACCGCCGGTGGTAAATCAGGTAAATCTATGGTTGTAAGAGGTATTTGTTGATACCCTTGGCTCACCTTGTTATTCTTGCGCCCCTAGGTGCCGGAGTACGGCGAATAAATGATGGAGACAGTGCCGGATCGAAAGATGCTGTGAGAACTGGTGAGTATGGCGCCGTGCTGGAGCTGGCGAAGCGACGCGTGCAGGACTGATGTACTTTCCAGGTCGGGAGATGAAATGGATCCGGAATCAGGTGAGGAATTTGAAATAAGTTCGTTTTCTAACCTTGTCCTTTTCTTCCTCTTTATCCTAGGAGCTCCGGATTAGAGGCGGGCGTGGCAGACGACTGGATGCTGGCTGCAGGCACGGTGAGAGTCACGCTGCTGAATTCAGAATAACATGAAACATGTGCTGCTGTTCTGGCGTGGTTTAAATAGCCTCCAAAGTAATCCCAGGAAAGAAGTTCCCCAGGACCACACCCGAGTAAGAAATAGTCCCTGTAGTAAAATAGTCCCATCCAGGCCTCACGTTGGCTTGGATTTCTTTGCAGCATGGTCTGCATGAGGTAAGTAATGTCTATGAGCCTGGCGCCTATGGCGCCAGGACTGATTTTTATTATTAGCCTGGTGCCTACGGCGCCAGGACCGAACCCAGACAGCCCCTAGCTGGGGCTGCTGGGGTTTTTGTAAATGTCTGGATGCCTGCTCCCGGGCTGATGGGCTTGATCCGGATGCCCGGGGGTAGGCATCATGACACCATTTCTGGAAGAAGGGATTAGATGTAAAGAAGATGTAGATGCTTCATTTGTTAATAATCTGACGTTGGGACCTGCAGAAGGCTCTTGTCTGCTTTGGAGGAGATACATTGTTCAGAGCTGATTTCACAACTTGGACTCTTGCTCCTGAAATATTGATCCAGTGCATGAAGTCTCCTTGTCAATCCCCTTTTGATTGTGATACTTCAGTGATGCCCTCATTTGGAGAAGGACATATGGCACTGTTGGTATTAGTGTAATGTTCTACTGAATGACATTTCCACACTTACAGAGATATTCAAAGATTTGTTCGGAGATCACTAGGGGACATGGTCAGTAATAGCCATGTAGAAGATGAGCTTCCAACCCAGCACACATGAAAAAGGCTGACAGCATCCCCTCTGCCACTTGAATATGGTGAATTTTCCGCAACAAAAATGTAATACCTCCAGCACCGTTCTGTGAGAGGTTGAGACATAACAATGGCGGACTTCGTAGCACTGGTCCAAAGGCCACACTGCCTTGATCCACGGTGGAGACTGCCTGAGGCTGTGCTCAGTGGTACGCTCTCTACACTGAGCCTGGATCCGGAGGACCTACTGAGCACTGACAGAGGTGAATAATGTAGCCATTCTATGGTTCGGATCCAGTATTGGTGATGAGAAGCTGAATAGAGAAGTGTTGTTGCGATTGTTAACCGATGCCCTGGAGGAGACAGCGGGAGAAGAGCAGCCGGTAAGTGATTGCCACAGATGAGCGGAGTTGTGGGGGTGTAGTGTGTGGCCCTCTTAGCCGAGCAGGCCTTGGGCTGCGACGAGCACCGCTCTGGTGCTTGTCTGGTTAAACCAGAATTGGGAACAATGGGGAAGAAGGAGCAGTTGAGAGGAACCGGCACTTGGAGGAGCGGCTGCAGAGCTTGAGGTGTTGCCATGGACATCACAGTGAGGGTCCCCGACGACAGAACTGAGAGAACCAGAGGTGTGAAGTGAGGAGGTGGCCAGATCTAGAGACACATCGCTTCTTGAAGTGCCCGGGCGTTGAAATATTTGCCGCGCGGAAGGCAATGCTGGACTAAGGTAGTGGCAGAAGTGGCGGAAGAGTCCAGGAAGAACCCAGTGGAGAGGTTCGATGCCAAACATGAGAGAGGTGCATGCGCTGGCGGCATAAGTGGCAAACCTATACTTAAAGCGCCTGATTTCAGAGACTGATCAGGGAGCAGAGGGCCCCTGGCCACCCTAGAATTGGATGTTAGTGTGACGAACCACCCAAATCTTGGAAGAAAATCGATCCCTGAAGCCGGAGGTCCTCTCAGGGAAAGGTATAAACTCTGGGGAGAAATTGAGGAGTGGGTGTATGTGAGATTCAGGTACTGAGCATTGTGTGAAGCAAGGAGTTGAAGGGTTGTTTCGCAACAATGGAAGGATGGTTGGGTGACTTGCAGCATGATGTGCAGGCAATCAATCTGGAAATGGAGACCTTTAGTATTGTGGTGCAGACCTCACTGGGAGTCATCAGAGGTCTTATTGTGAAGTTGGAGGACAGGTTGGATGCCCTGGAAAGTAACCAACTGGGATAAGACAGGCAGGAAACAAGACTTAAGGAGTTGGAAAATACTGAAAGTGACACAAGAAGCAAAGTGGCCGAAATTGAAAATAGGGTGCAAAGACCTGCGCATATGGGCCCAGAAGATCAGAGGGAGATCTTCTTTATCGGAGTTGCACTGAGGGACTGTCTCAGGATCAGGGCCATGGTCAGTAGTGGTGTAGTGCCATTGCTAGCTTGATAAGGAGGACATACTAAAGAAGGCTAGAGAAGTTGATACGTTGGAGTGTGAAAGAGCCTCGGTCAGGATATTTTAAGATCTCTGTGTGGTAATGGAGATGAGAGTTGCACTAGGCCAGTCCTCACCCCCTTTTGCTCCAAATTACGAACAGCACACTAAGAGATGCTCATTGAACTTTAGCAAAACACAAAGAATCACACAGCTACAATTAAGAATAAAAATGTTGTGTACTACAAGTAGGGCACAAAGGGCACTTTACACCTATAGAAGTAGGAGATTCCAGGACATGTAAATAGGGCACACGTGCAGCAGACACAAAGAACATACACCAGACATGACGAATACTAAAATGGCAGAAAGACAATTATTCAGACCAAACTTAGCAGGGCCTCAACTCTGAGGTTTTGCGTCCAAACATACATTTCAGTTGGAAGCAGCGTGTAGGTTGCTCCTGTGCCAATTGTTCCCACAATGAATAAGCATACAGCTCCCCAAATGGCCACTGAAGGAAAGAGGACACATTTATGATTGCAGGAACATCCCGATAAATGATTTACATGAGTTAACACAACGTTCCCTCACGACCTCATCGAAACAATAGCTATTAAATCAAGGCCCAATTAGACAGTGCACCTGGCACATCCCTAGCATGTCCAGACACCAAGACGGGACACCAATGACATGAACAATGATGGTAGATGGGCCTCAAGTATGGGAACGATTTGGGAGTATTGCTTTCACAAGATCATGGTGGTTCGCCCACCTCTCCCTCCCCACTACGGTACTTGGCACTGTCTAAGCGTATCCAAGGCCAAATGAATGAAAGAATGGCCAATCATGTCATTTTCCTCTTTCAACCAGCGTAGTATAGTGCCACCAATAGAATGTTAAGAAGAAATGTATCATTGTAGAAGGGTGTATTTAGGAGGAGCTATTAGTTGCAGAAGAACCAATTATAAAAAGGTTCACGTATAGATATCTATATATTCTATATATCAACATCCAATCCATAGCTAGAACAGAGGTGTTATGATATTAACTGTTGTGATGTCATTTATGATGCAGTTTTGATTAAAACGTTGTTTTTTTTTCTATTTTGAGAATGTCTGTTGAATGCTCTATCTGCAGTTGACTGTATTGGAATAAAGCTGGGTTTCCTCATGCACTTAGAATTACTCTGGTTACATTTACATTGAATATTGATATTTGGGACTATCTTAACACCCTCTCTTATACTTTGGACAAAAGGCAAAGATGTATGCCCCTGTCAGCCAAATACAAAGGGGTGCAATATCATTGGAGGTTCCCTTTTGCTCTCTCCATCGAATATAATGGGGAGCAATGTGATCTTAAGCAGTGGAGGAGGCTGAGCATTTGCTCCATGATTTATAGAGGAGTAGGGTCCACCAAGATCGTGACAGTCAGCATCAACTCTGGGAACGATTTAATAGTGCATTTTCCCAGCTAGGAGGACATATTAAAGTCATTGGCTCTAGAATATTCAGGAAGACATCCTCCTTGCAGCCGAAGAACTGAAGATGAAAGGACTCTCCGAATCGAAACGAGGAAAGTGTTCTGAGGAGTTGCCAGTGTTACCTGATGGACTATAGATGGCTAATGTCCTAGTGTTACCTGAAAAGGATGGGTATTAATGAGATAAAGATGGCTACTCCTAATGTAAAAGGGCTCAATTCTCTGTATAAGAGGTCTTTGACGAGTGAGATGTTCCGCAAACGCCACCTGGCTATACTTTTTCTACAGGAGACCCATTTTAAGCGAGGGGAAGATGTGAGGATGAATGGCAAGGGTGTACGACAACTGTTTTGGGCATCCCATAAGGAGAAGAAAAGGGGAGAGTAGGCATAGTTGTAGCCAGGTCGCTCCAGCTGAAGGAGGTGCAGGTTAGGAAAGGATTTGAAGGCAGGCTCCTCGTGATTAATGGATGGGTTCATGGCACATTGATTACTTTAGCCACCCTCTATGCGCCAAATACAGAACAGATTGAGTGCTTGAAATCAGCCTTCAACATACTGGAACATTGGGGTGAGGGTCCTATGGTTTTAGGGAGACTGTAGATTGGAAAATTGTCCGGGGGATGTAGGCAAGGAGCAAAATAAAGATAATTGGGAGTTAACACACCTCTTTCGGTAGGATGTATAGGGTTAGCCAAGCGGGGGGGTACATGTTCCTCTTCCTCCCACATTATATGTACACAGGGATATAGCTCTTGCTGTTCCCTCAGGAGCAACACCAATACATTGGGTTGCCATTGGTAGAAACGGTTACATGGTCGGATCATGATATATTCATGGCCATCTTGACACTAGAGACACACCGGAAGATGTGTTTACGATGGCAATGCCATGACGTCCTTCTCAGGGACCTGGTATTTAGGAATTTCCTGGAAAGGGAACTTCAGAACTATTTTGAGATGAATGACATAGATGAGGTATCTATGAGGTATGTGTGGGAAGCTGCAAAACTACGATGAGGGGACTTCTTATAGCATAGGGAGCAAGGAAGAAAAGGGAGAGGGGCTTGATAGAGGGAAAACTGACGGAGGAGCTTAAGGTGTTGAGAACCATGCTATCAAAAAAAGGGAAAATACACAGATGGTAAAGTTTTCTATAAAGGACAAAAGGCAGGAGCTGAACTTGCTCCTTACGGGGGATGTGCTGAAGAAAATGAGATATTCAAAGCAGAAGCACTATGGGAAAGGTGTCCGGGTGGGTATGTTTCTGGCTAATAGGATACAGAAGAAGAGGACTGATGGAAGAATGGAGCAGACCGGGATAATGGTAGAATAAGGGTCATAAAGGGGGGAATTCTTGGATGCTTTGCTGATTTTTATCAAAACCTATATAGCGAAGACAATGAGATGTCCAAAGCAGCGGCCATACAATATTTGGTTATGCGTAAGTTGCCATTTTTGACTGCTTCAAAAAGGGTGGGGCTGGAGGCCGAAATTACTCTGTATGTGATGCAGGCCATAGGCCATCTGAAACCAGGGAAAGCTCCAGGGGAGGATGGCTTTACCTCTGGCTTTTATAATCAATTCCAAGATATACTGGCACAACCTCTGGCTATAGTGTTTAATGCAATCAATAGCACAGTAGAGATTCCCCTTTCCTTCCTCTTTGCATTGATTATGGTCATACCTAAGCCAGGAAAAGACCATACATTATGCTCGGTATACAGTCCGATTTCGCTGTTTAATGTTGATGCCAAGTTGTTTGCAAGGGTCTTAGCATCGAGATTGGAGCTCCACCTTCCAAGGCTGGTTCAACCTAACAAGGCAGGTTTTGTACAGAATAGACAATGCTCAGAAAAAATGAGAAAACCGCTTGATATACTCATGTCCCCGAAGGTAGCGCAGAAGGGTGACCTGATATTGTCTTTAGATGCCGAAAAGGTATTTGACTGTGTTAACTGGACCTTTGTGTGGATGGTACTCGCAGCAATGGGTATGGGAGCGTAATGGATGGGTTGGATCGGGACCCTGTACTCAACCCCACCACTAAAGTGCTGGTAAATGGGGAGGAGTCAAAGGATTTTTCCTTGAAGAGAGGAACTAGGCAGGGCTGCCCCTAACACCTCTCCTATATGCGCTAGTGATAGAGCCGTGCAATAGACATGTGGGAAAATCAAAAGATTCAGGGTGTCATGGTCGGGGACGTAGACTATAAAGAAGCCTCCATGTAATCAAACCTAGGGACTCCATTCCACATTTGCTTCAAGGCCTAACTATATACGGCAGGGTTTCCGGGTTCAAAATGAATCTAGACAAGTCAAGGCTTTCCCGTCGGGGCGGCTGTTGAATGTAGATCGCAAATATATCACTGGGCTTACAATCCAGGTTCAATAAGAGGCATTTCAGTACATGGGGGTATCGATCCCTCACAATTTGGGAGCTTTGTTTAAGGATAATTACCTCCCTCTATGGCAAGCAGTACAATTAGGGGCCGATTCATGGAACAAATGTGCGCCGAAAAAAGGGGTGCAAGATTGCGCAAGCAGGCGCAAGCGTGAAAAAGGAAGTGCACGCGCACATGTGCGATTCATGGAAATCCCTGCATGTGTTTTTCTCGGGATGTGTGCCAAACCCGTGCATGACGCACAGGGGCGCACACGTCATTGCAACATCCCGAACGCCGTGCGTGACGCGCACAGGGAAAGCGCACAACGTCCACGCACATACCAAAAAGGGGGCAGGCCACGGAGTGTAACGCACGGAATGGGGAACAACGTGTGAAAAAGAAAGCGTAACTGGGGAAGTACTGCAGGGAAATACACGGAACGCCCACACACACGCAAACAACTCGTATTCATGGATTTGAATACAGGAAACAAGTGCATGCTTAAAGACGCGCACAGGCATCAACATGTCCGCCACAGGAAGGAAGGCATAAGCGTCCCCGCGCACAGTATAAAAGCATGCACAAACAACAAACACGTACATACCGCTACGATGAATGCCCCATTTGTCGCAGCACTGATCGTGGGACACTGCAGGAGGAGGTGAATAGCCAGGGACCGCATTTTTCCCCCCCGGACAAGCCTTTTTGGGATGCCTGATGACCAGGTCTACGGCAGGTATAGGTTTCCACCTCATATCATCCTAGACCTGGTCAGGGAGTGTGAAGATGGCCATACATCACCCACCCTCTGCTCCCAAGCATTGAGCACCTTTGAGAAGGTGCTCAATGTCCTGCATTTTTTGGCCATTGTCATTTCAGCTGACTACTGCCATAGTGGGGGGGTCTCACAGGCCATGCAGTCACGCTGCCTACACCAGGTGTTGGCAATCATGACTGCGCGCCCCTCAGTCCGCAGACACATATACATGCCCAGAACACCCGCAGACAGGCAGGCCGTCGTCCAGGACTTTTACAGGGTGGCACACTTCCCCAAAGTGCTCGGTGCCATAGATTGCACCCATGTGGCCCTACGTCCACGTAGGGCCACTGAGCACGTCTACCGAAGCACTGGCATTTCATCAACGTGCAGGTGGTATGCGATGCCAAGGGAATCATCACCTCTGTCTATGGAAACTAACCTGGCTCCACCCATGACAGTTTCATATACAGAATGTCCACCCTGAGCCGGGCCCTGCAAGCTGGGCAGTATGGCGACGTAGGTCTCCTAGGTGAGTACAAATGACCGTGCACATGCATGCATGTCACACACAGACAAATACACAAACCCCAATAATCACAACCATTATCACCTCTCCAGGGGACAGTGCCTACCCTCTGAGCAACCACATGATGATGCCAATCCGGAACCCCACCACACCACCCCAGGTAAGATACAACGCTGCCCATATTGCAACCAGGGCCATAGTGGAGCGCACATTCGGAGTGCTCAAGTCACGCTTCCGCTCCCTTGACCACTCTGGCGGCCACCTACTCTATGCAAACCCAGTAGTGTGCAGGATCATTGTGGCAGCATGTTTCCTGCACAATGTTGAAAAACGGCAGGGCGTACCGGTGGACATGGTGGTGCCCCCACATCCCCAACTACAGGCACAGGCGATGCCCATGGGAGGGGATAGGGCAAGTGGCGAGGCAGCCCGGACCCAGCTTGTGGCCACATTTTTCACCTAAACTCCCACCCCTGCGGAGTGCACACAGGCTTGGCAAATACCAGGTGACAATCGATGATGACAAAGAGACAGTCAACTGTCACAACCTTACCACCCTGAGAATGTTGCCATGGAAGTGCCACATTGTGTGCATCCCTAGCGACTCAAACCTAACCAATCCTGTGCGACCAAAAGGTACACATGCAAGGTATGTATCACACAGACTTGCAAAACAGGCCATGACAATCACTGGTATGTCACACAAAGCCACCAAAACCACAACATGACATGGCAAGCAATAGCAAAACACCAACACAATAACAATAATGTACACTCAATGTGCCCCTCAATGCTGGGTGGATGAGGGTGCTGGGGGACATGTGTCAGTGCTCACTTGTGCATGGTGACATGTGGGCTGGCTGGGGGGCTTCGCCAGGGTGGATGGGCTGCCTGTGGGGCATGGCCAGGGGTGCAGTGTGTACCCCTGTGTTGGGGTCTGTCTGCAGGCCCTGGGGAGGGGGGAGAGGGCACACCTGGGAGGACACACACTGCCAATTTGTTGGGGCACCCCCGAAATACACATACCCCGATCGCACAGGGCCAATCGCGTGTAAAATTTCCCGCGCACCCCCGAAATACACGTTCCCCATTCCCACAGGGCCAATCGCGTGTTAAACTTCCCACGCATCCCCGAAATACACGTACCCTGCTCGCACAGGGCCAATCGTGTGTAAAACTTCCAACGCACCCCCGACATACACGTTCCCCGCTCGCACAGGGCCAATCGCGTGTGAAACTTCCTGTGGACCCCAGAAATACACATACCCCACTCGCACAGGGCCAATCGCGTGTAAAACTTCCCGCACACCCCAGAAATACACGTACCCCGCTCGCACAGGGCCAATCGCGTGTAAAACTTCCCATGCACCCCCGAAATACACGTACCCCTCTCGCACAGGGCCAATCACGTGTAAAACTTCCCACGTACCCCAGAAATACACGTACCCCACTCGCACAGGGCCAATCGCATGTAAAAATTGCTGCACGCCCCCGAAATACACGTACCCCACTCGCACAGGGCCAATCTCGTGTAAAACTTCCTGCGCAACCCCGAAATACACGTACCCCGCTCGCACAGGCCCAATCGCGTGTAAAACTTCCTGTGCACCCCCGAAATACACGTACCCCACTCGCACAGGGCCAATCGCGTGTAAAACGTCCTGTGCACCCCCGAAATACACGTACCCTGCGCGCACAGGCCCACTCACTCGTAAAACATCCTGCGCACCCCCGAAATACACTGTTACCCTCACCTGGCTTCCACAGAGGCGTCGATCGGAACTGGACAGCTGCGGTCTCCATCAATGTGACACGTAGGGCTGAGATGACAGACTGGACTGGCCCACCCTGCTTCGTGTGCTTGTCCCGTAGGAATATTCTTCTGCAAATGGAGAAAGGGAATTAACCACCCGTGGAGTTGAGCGTAATTCCCCCCACCCCCACTGTTCTCCCCACAGATCACCTTTGATGTCCCCTCTTATAGTCTCACCTGATGGTTTGAAAAGATGAGCTCTCCATCCTGCATTGAGCGCCGGGGCGTGTTGATAACCAGTTGCTTCACTGGCTCGAAGGAATTGGTGAGTTCCAGAACAATATTGACTCCGAGATTCCCAGCAAGATGCCGTAAGTATAAAGTTTGTAAGAGTTCAAATGCCTGACTTTCACTCTTGTCCGATTCCTTGCAGGTTGCAGCTTGACCCTAATGAAGAGTTCCTCGTGGCAATCGGTAGTATTCTGATAAGGATTTGTATTTTCCAACACAGTTCGATGAAATAATGTCAATATGTAACCTGTTGCTTTCTCCCTTATTCAGGTGCTGAGAGAAAGTATGAAGTCTCAGGGAATAATACCTCCGGCGGTAAAATCTGGTAAGTCTATTGTGGTGAGGAGGGTTCCCATTGTTAGTCCCTTTGTTTCCCCTTAGGGGCCGGGGTTCAGCGAAGATGCAGTGGAAGCTGCGCCAACCCGTGAAGAGGAATAGTACCCCCGATGGTAAAATCAGGTAAGTCTATGGGGGGGGTAACTAATATTCCGTCTGTGTATTCCCTTGGCTCACGTTGCTGTTCTTGTCTTCCCCTTAGGTGCCGGAGTGCGGCTGGAACATGCAGGAGGATGCGGTGGAATGTGAAGATGCTGCGAAGGCCGGTGAGTTCAGCGCGGCGCTGCAGCAGGTGAGGCGACGCGCATAAATAGCTTCTTTCTTCCAGCTCGAAGGTGCGATAGATCGGGAATTCAGGTAAGGATCAAAGGTATTGCTCTTGTTCTAACCTTTTCTCCTTCTTTCTCCCTTTTCCTAGGAGCTCCAAACTCGAGGCGGGCGTGACAGAAGGCTAGATGCAGACTTGCAGGCACGGTGAGCGTTACGCTGCTGGATGCAGAATAACGTGAAGCGTGTGCTGCTCTTCGGGCGTGGTTTAAATAGCCACCAAAGTAGTCCCAGGTAAGTATTCCTCCCCAGCCCTGCCCGAGTAAAAAAATAGTCCCTAGGTAAAATAGTCCCCTCCAAGCCTCTTTTGGCTTGGAGCTCTTGCAGCATGGTCTGCATCAGGTAAGTTTGCAGCATGGTCTGCATCAGGTAAGTTTTAATCTATGAGACTGGTGCCTATGGCGCCAGGACTGACTCTCCATATGAGCCTGGCGCCATAGGCGCCAGGACTGGACCCAAATAGCCCCTAGCAGGGTTGTTGGGCTTGCTTTGGATAACTTGATGCCTGCTTCTGGGTTTGCTGGACTTGGTCTGGGTCCCCGGGGGTGGGCATCATGACATACACGTACCACGCTCGCACAGGGCCAATCGTGTGTAACACTTCCCATGCAGCGCGGTATGTGTTTTCGGAGGGGTGCGCTGGGATTTTTACAGACGTTTTCGTGGTTGGGGGGCTGTATGCTGGTCCACTGGGCTGTGCACCATGTACGGGATTTATGCACTGTTCATGGCGCAAGGGGAGGGGTTGGGGCGTAACTGGCGCTGCTGCAGGGTCGCTGCGCTACTCTGCACCACAGCTGGTTACGGATGTTGAAATCCATGAATACGCTGGGCGCGGAAATGGATTTTGGTGCATGCGGCTGGCGCAGACTGCCACGCGCGCCACTTTTGCGCTGATTTCTATGAATTACTATGAGCTGCACTTGGGCTCCCACGTTGAGGAAGCGGGCCTAAGTAGGGCAGGACAGCTATGGCTTGATGGCAGGTTTCTTACCCCGAAAAAATTATAGGGATGCCTGCAGATAGGCCCGATTTCTATATTCCAATTCTTGCAATTGAAGGGGGCTCTCTCAGACCCACGATGGGAAGACAATCTCCAAAGAGGGCTGACTTCCTTTAAAAAAGTGCTGACCCTAAATGCAAACTCAAGAGGTCTAACAGCTAGACTTTATAGAGAGTTACTGCTAGCGGAACCAATAGGTTGAATATCTGCCAGGGAGCAGTGGGGTAAAGACATTGGCATGGAGATACCAGACTCATTATAGGCAAAAATATGTAGGACAGTATCCCACTCAACGGTGTCCCTGCAATATAGGACACAGGCTCTTTAGTTGAAACACAGATGCATTATCCCCCTGCCAGGATGGCTAAAATGTACCCTGGGTAGCCTCTCGATGTTGAAAGTGTGGTCAGGTGGGGGAGACTATTATCATATGTGGTGGAACCTTGCACATGTGCAAAGGTTTTGGTAAGATGTTCTGTCATGGATCAAGGGTCTGGATAGGATGGGATGGTCACTCTCTCCACTATTGCTAATCTTTGGAGTACCCAATCTGGAAGATGAGGAACCCTCCTGGTGGCTGCTAGGAGCTGTGTTGCACATAAAGGTTGAGTAGGTTCAGAGAGCAAAAGACATGGAGTGTCTTACACACCTCTTTCATGAGATAAAGATGAATCTATCACATGTATGGCTCCCCAGCACGCAAGGAGCCCTGTAGCGAGATACTTAAAGGTATTGATGGCGTGAATGTGCCTGATATATTAGAAATGCGTAAAAATGTGGTGATGGGTGGTAAGGGAAGCGGTGCGGGTTGGAGCATGTCCTTGTTAGTTGCTTATTGATGGGTTCTGTTGTATGTTTGCATGCTGATAATTGTATTATTTGTCTTTTACATACAGTAAAATGTAATGAAGTTTGATTTAAATAAAAAAAAATTTGTTCAAGAGCTGCGCCAATATGGAAGGACTATTGATCCTCCCAACTCTGGTCTCTTCTCCCCAGGTTTTTATTTCATCCTTTTGGTCACCTGGGTATACTGAGAAGACATTACACATGATTGATTGCACCTTGGTGCCATGCCTGACCTGGCTGGGAGGAGAGACCAATAGCAAAGCACTTGGAAACTTGTTGATGTCCATCAGGACGGGTTCGATACCCAGTCCTCTGCTTAGAGCCCACAATCCAGAATGAAGCGCGATATAAAAGAAACATTTTTATTTTTTTGTTTGACTTATTTGGTTCCATGGCCGAGGATGTTGTGATGTTAGAAACTGTAAAAAATATGGGATTGAGGAGACTGGGATGACCGTATTAATAGATGACGACCAAACTCCCAAAAATAAGAAACAGGTAGTTATTATAGTGATAAATGGGTGCAGTAGACAGAGTAGGGGATGTTGTACCAGGTATTCAAATAGGAATAGGAAATAAGTATTCATTAGTGGTTCTACGGACTGCATAATGAATACTGATAGAAAGCAATGACTTGTCACAGAAACTATAAAAAATGTGAGTAAGAAGGAGAAATTCAAAAGTGTAGCGTAATGGTGGAAAGGTTATATTTGAAGGATAATAGTCTGCTGACATCCATAACTTCTTTCATGGTCCAAGTGATTTGTACACACAAGTTTGTATTAAAGTAGATGAGCTGGATATAACACGTGAACGTTGTTAGGAATTATCATCTGTACAAACAAGGTTGTGATTATGCTGGATTGTCCGACAACACCTTCAGTTGATCATTGTTGATTTAAGTAGAACATGGAAGTGGTTGGCCTATCAAAGCAGAATGTCCACAGGAAATAAAGCTGTGCGGAGGTTAAGTGTACTTTTAGATCTCATTGGAAATATGTGGCGGTACAGGCTGCTTCACTTCTAATGGGCTGTGTTCCCACTAGAGAAACACGAGAATAAAGAGGGTTAATTTATTTTGCATCTTGAACCAATATTGACGGACTCAAGGAACATTGTTAACAAAATCCTAAATGAAAGGTTTTATTTGCTGATGAAATCGTGTTAGTGGAATTTGCTGATCAATGCAGATTATGCTAATAATTTGGCTGCAAATTTAAATGCCAGATTCCCAGATTTTACTAGGGATTTGTTGTTGCAACTGTTTGATCAATGACCAAATATCAAAGGGCATTTGTGGGTAGAGTTATTGGTGGATTGGGAACTGCAAATGTGCAATGGTATGGTCAGAGCAGATATGCCACGTTTGCCATCTTGGTAAAAGGGAGGTTCTCATTATACCCTATGATCATGTCTGTTGCCCTATTTAAGGTGGCCAGCAAGCTCTGTTCAAGGGACTTGCCTAGGGGCAAGTCATCATTGCTGTTTAGCATTATCGATGTTTGTTGATGAGCATGTACCTATAGCTCAACCCCAATTTAATTGAAGACACTCTCAATTTGACCAGAAAGAAGACATTCGTTATTTGGTCCTTTAAGAACATTTTGCGTATGTCAAGATTCATTGAAGAATACAAGATGAATGAATATGTGGATGAACAATGTGGGCTATTCTTTCTTCCCAAGACCATTTCACTGAAATAAAGATTGCCCAGAAAGCCCAGTATGCTCCCCATAAAGAAGCATTAGCTACAATAAGAAATATGCACGGGTACGGCATGAAGGATATTAAAATCTACAGCAGAACCATTTTTTAAGGCAAGATTTGAGATACCTAAAAAAGAAATAATGAGTAGTTGGAATTTTTGGGGTTGCTCCAACAACTTAAGCAGGGTTATAAAACAGGAATGATTACTCATAGAAAAGCCTTGGCAGCATTTAAAAGCCAGTACATGTTATATGCTATTATATCTACATACTCGTCTTAGTTTGGGTTGTTAGTAAATAAGCAGAAAGAGATGGCCTAGGTTATGCCAATCCTAGAAGAAAAGTGGATAAATTTGTGTACTGAATGAATTGGTATGTTTAAATAGGTCTTGCATAAAACTAGCCTGAATAGTTTGGCAACCTGGGAGCAGGGTTTCATTGAATTTGTCATAGTGGAGATACGACTGCTGATAAAGGTGAAAGCACTGGGACCTGATGTGTCGACCAATTTAGTGCCTAAAACCAGCCGAGAGGGGTGGTTGACCCCCTTAGGGCTCTTTTCATGAATGTTATTTCACACTCAGCTGTTTTGTACCCTTGCTTGAAAGACCATTTTATACCAATTTCCAAAAAGGGATTGGCTCAATAATTATAGAACTGTTGCCTTTCGCGATATTATGAGCAAGGTATTCTCTGCATTGATTGAATAGTATATATACATTTATATAAAAATAAATATATTTGTTATAACAAATTATATTTTTTAGTGTAACAATGTTTATAACAAATAATATTTTTTAATATACAATGAATATTCCATTTATATATAGAGTTGGCCCAAAAAAGTTTTATATCAAAAATGGTTGATATGATTTTGATATAAAATGTATAGCAATGTTATATGAAGTTGACATTAATTCTATACATATTGTATATTTCCTCCCTTCTCTTTGGTCTCCTCTCCTCTCATCTCGCCCCACTCAAATCCATCTACCACTCAGCCATCCGCTTCCTTTGCCTTCTCTCACCTCTTGATTCTATCTCCTCTTCATTCACCGCTTTAGGCTGGCTCTCTTTTCACTCCCATGTCAAATTCAAGTTCCTCTGTCTTGTTTTCAAATCCCTCCATGGTCTTGCCCCCCCTACCTCTCCTCCCTTCTATACCACTTCTCGCTCTCTCCGCTCTGCTAATCTCTTCCTACTCTCTCCTCCTCGCCCTCCCTGTGCCCCCTCCCGCGTCCGATCTTTCCAACTCCTTGCTCCCTTCCACTGGAACCTCCTCCCCTTCACATCCGCTCTTCCCCTTCCTTCCCTTCCTTTCGCTCTTTCTCTCAAACCTTATATTTTCCACTCGCCTCCCTAACCCCCTTCGTTTCCTCTTGCTCTTCTCCCTCCTCTTCATTCCTCACCTCCTACCACTACTCTCCCTATACCTCCATACCTCCTTCCCCCCACTCCCTGCTCTCTTCTAGTCCTTCTTTTCTCTCTCCTCTTCCTCTGACAATCATACATTCCCTCTTACTCCTGCTCTTACCTCCACTAACATCTCCCTTTCCCTCACTTACCTCTGCCCCTCCCTACTCCCTCCTCACTTCTGCAATATTGTAAATTGTTCTTTACACTGTTTTCAAGTTATGATTCAATTGCCATATTATGCTTGTTGTATTATGCATGTTCTCATGTAAAGCACTTTGGATTAAAGGGCTATATAAATTCAATAAAATACAAATACAAATACAAATAGATGAGGCCATAGCATTTTAGATGATCGTAGGGGTCTAAAAACAATCCTTTAAAGTTGAGTTAGCTTCATCACCTAGTAACATTAAACTTGGATGTAGATTTCATATAGACTCTAAATAGAGGATGACAGCCCAGAATAACCTTATGTGAATTTGCTTTATAAGCAAAGTGTGTGTCCCAGAGTCTATACAAAAGTCAAACTATTTAGTTTGACAATGCATGTTTCTTTTAAATAATGAAAGTGGTTTGTTTTATAAGTAAAGTGTCTTCACCAGAGTTACACAAAAGTCCAAACTATTGTTATGGCAAAATATAAATGACACAGCGCAAAGTGTCTTCACTAGGTTTACACAAAAGTCTGTTGTTCTGGACAATAGGTGCGCACAACACGATTCTCTTAGAATGAAGATTTTTTCAAGTTTCTTTTTCTAGCTTACAGAGCCGACATGTTCTATCACAAGGTGCAATACCTCTACCTGGGCCCATAACATCAAATGTGCATAGGATGTATAGCCAGAATCTAAGGTATGCCAACCGTCTCTGATGAGCAGGAAAGATGGACAAATAATTAGGTAGAGTGTGTATTCTTCTAATGATGTGTTTATAGTGTTTGCATACTTTGTATTCCTGCAATTTGTCATGTTGGTTAGCCCTATCCCATAGTGTTACTTTAGATTTAATCTTATTTGTGTTGAAGATTACCTCTTCAGGGTTAGAACCAATATTTTAAAGTGCTGTTAGACATGCCCTTTACATTTTATATAGAATGGGTGCACTATCAGCCAAACAAGCGGCTTTCAGATCTCCGTACAATGATTCTTTAGGAGGAATCGGGATCTTATAGAATATCATCAGCCTCTTGTATAAGATAATGGAGTCGAAGGATTGTAGGCTCTACTCAATTCAAAATGTAGCCCTCCAATTTATCTAAGGAGGTCTCATATGGGATGTGGAGGACCTCAAATCGATACCAAAGGGTTGGAATTATTTTCCCCTTGCAATAGTGTGAGGAGGGTTTCATGGTAAACGCGCAATATTTGACAATTCAAAATTAAGCAGACATACATTAACCTCTAGGGTGATAATCCAGTTCTATTTTTTGTTCAATGTCTTGTTGCTTGTCACTCCCCCTCAAGTAGATAGCCAGGAAAGTGCAATTGTAGGATGACAAAGGTTGCTGTATACTTGTTTGGGATTCAAATCAAATTTAATATAATTCCAAAATGAAGTTGCCGCTTGTAGCCTCAAATGTTAAACTCAAAACCTCTACACATGGCTCCTCAGAATGATAATCAACAAGGGGGGTCCTGGGAGTCCCTCTGCCAGACATTAGTCCTGGTTGCGAGAGACTTGCCCAGAGTCTTTAGCTCACTATCTTTCACAGAGAATTTCGGTGCTGGACTGCCCCAGGGCAGGACAAAGACTGATATGTTTGGGATATTTCTTCTCTGTGAAAGATAGTGAGCTAAAGACTCTGGGTAAGTCTCTCGTAACCAGGACTAATGTCTGGCAGAGGGACTCCCAGGACCCCCCTTGTTAATTTGCATATTCAAGTAACTTTGGGTCTCATCCTAAGTTACTAGGGGAATCCAGACGTGGACCCCTTGCTCACTATTCTTAGAGAGGCACAGATCCACCTTAGTGATGAGGTCCAACCAGACCGAAACACGTGTCTGGGGTTTCTGTTGGTACTCTTGTTCAGAGGAGAATTGCCTAGCATTTCGGTGCTGGACTGCCCCAGGGCAGGACAAAGACTGATATGTTTGGGATATTTCTTCTCTGTGAAAGATAGTGAGCTAAATACTCTGGGTATGTCTCTCGTAACCAGGACTAATGTCTGGCAGAGGGACTCCCAGGACCCCCCTTGTTAATTTGAATCCTCAGAATGATATACATGATAATAACATTGGCATTTAGATAAATTCCTACAGTCGCAAAAGTATTTTACTTTTCATGTTGCTCTTATTTTCTTTCACTTAACGCTCCAATTGGATCTCCCACACTCTTTTAATAACGTGTCTTACAGTAGTTTTAACAGTAACTGCACATGATCTTCCAGGGAAATCTATATGCTGATCCAAAAGGATTCCTGCAATATTTGACATAAATCTTTTGTGTTTGGACAACTTGATGTACTGATTTAACTTTAAATCTTTCCAGGATTAAATTACATCTTCTTTTTCAGTATAATGGGAAACTCAAATAAACAATGTGAGCTATTATTTCTATAGAGCTATTATTTAGATTGTATTTATAGAGCATTTGTATGGTGCCTATACATCAGAAAGGGTTTGAAGTTTGTTGTCATTCTTAAAAACCATCACAGACGATTTTCTGGCATTGATCTTCAAACCATTTCTTGTTTGTAATACTCTAATGTTAATACAGGGCGTTATAAACCAATGGGAATTGGGTCAACGATCATTATATCATCTGCAACGGGTAGCACTCTTATAGTTAAATGACCAATTTTCAGAGGACATTACCTGGTGGCATGTCGCACATATCTGCTAAATGTAAGATACGCAAAGACGCAGCCCTGCCTCAGCCCGAGCGATGTGTGCATTTGTTAGTAATATTTGCAAACGCATTTAATCGCATCTCAATGCCAGTATCCGTGTGGAGTAAAATCAATATGTTTAGTAACTCTCCTGTAATTTATTCCAGAGGAGGTTCCTATCAACAGGTTGATGCAAGCCATAAATAATGGGCTGCCTTCCTTGGAAAGAGCTTTTTGTTGTAATACATTGAAAATAAGACCATTCAGGGTCTAAACAGTACCTGCATTGAACCCTGTTTGATATTTAGAAATTATATTTGCACCAAAGGCCCATTTTTGAAGTCCTTGAGTAGAAGTGAGGTGGAGATTTGTCTACTGGAATCTAAGAGATCTATTGGACGATGGGTATCTGCATTTTCCCTCAACCCTTTCACTGTATATCGGACAATGAAACGTTGACTCCAGATTTCCGGCACTGTGCCCCTGGTATTAAAGTCAGTATAGAGGTCAAACAAAATGATGGACCATAACGATGGATTGGCGTTTAAAGTAAGATTACAAAAGCCATCAGGTTCCATGGCTCAAGATTTGTTTGACTTGTCAATGTAATCATCCTCTTTAGACACAAATTGTTTCTGCCAGCAAGGTACTTATTTGAAAAAATAACATGTCTATTCCTCGACTGATGTTACATTTTGCAAAATAGATGGTACACCAAGCAGTTTCTGAGTTTGAATTTAGCTGGGCTATTGACTGGGAGTGGTCATACAATTCATTTATGACCAGAAACCTTTAGAGTTATCAGTGAATAGTATTATTGGTGCAACTCCTTCCTATATAACTTAATCCATTTCTTATATTACATTGTTAGTGTATGTATGCCTTTCCTAAATTAAACATGGCTTTTGCCCCATATGTTCTCCAAGATACGTATTTCATGTCTTATATTGTGTTCCTGTCTTGGACTGTAAAATCAATGACCTGGTGTTTAGGTAATTATTTTATATTAATTTTGATTGATCGTTTATCCTTGCCAATGTGTTGCATATTGGCCCTGATTATCACATTTTAATTTCCAGAATTTAGTTTTATGAAACCACCTTGTAGCAATTTAGGCAGTTTTGCATGAATGTCGGAGACCATTGTATCCAATTTCCTGAATTTGAGGTTTGAAGATGTCTCAATGAAGAGACTGTAGTAGCGGACTGCTTGGGTAAATTGATAGGCAATTCTAGTTGTGCACAGTCACAATTGTCATTCTTCATAATATATATTTTGTGTCAGATCTTTAAAAGGGATTTTGCAACAGTGGTATGTAGTCATTGGTACTGTCAATGGTACTGTGGTTAGACCCGCAAAACCAAGAGGTTGACTTGCTGGTCGCCGATCGTACTACCATTTGTTCTACATAAGTCCCACATAGCCATCAAATCTGTCGATGCCTTTCCTCTTAGATTAGAACTGTTCTTTAGATTTATTTGGCTGATGTCATCTAGACAATTACAATTTAGATCACCTGCTAATATCACTTGATTAGATCTTGTAACACTAGACCAATCGTTTAGGATTGATGTAATCTGGGAAAGTAACAGAAATTGAAAAGTCTTAATAGGGTTCCGATATACGTTCACAAACAAAGTTGAAGCTCCATTCAATGACGTACTTGCCGATCAAACAGCACCACACTGGGTGGGCCATTCCTGTACCTCGGAGCAATAAGCATTGTTTAAACTAATCAAAATACCGCCTGACGGAAGAACTGTTGGTCCTTTGTCAGGTTTTTACAAAATTAGGGAGTAGCCACCTATTAATAGGTTGTCTCTGAGCGAGACCTCTTGGAAAAGAAGCACATGATATTTGTTGATACTAACGTTTTTGCTTTTCCACATTAGTGAAGCTGTTATAGCCCCGAGTATTCCATGATAGCACAATCAAATTCGTAGAGTTAAATATTGTTTGTTACTGGTTGAGACACGCATTTGGGGTTAAGTAGTCCTGGTAACCGGGACCAATCTCTAGGCTCGGACTGAGATGTCTCATCTCTGTTCACATGTTGAGCTATTGAGATTGTACATAGCCCCCTACCTACTGTTTTTATTCCTTGCTTTCTATAACTCTGGCTCTCCTGTTTCTAGATAATGATCGGTTGTATATTGAAACACACCGATGCCTATGGACAAAGGTGCTTCTATTTGATTGAGGATCAAGTTGTAAAAAAAGCCTCTATTTCTGAATCCAGCTTTGATTTATCTGCAAACTCAATTTGTTCTAGGCCCTTGGAGTTTAATTGTCTTAAGGAAGGTATTGAAGCAAAGATGGAAAGTATCATTGATCGATTTAAAATTGTGCAGTCAAAATCTTTAAATATACATTCTAGTCCTAATGTCCATGAATAGGTGGCCTTATATGACGATTACTTTGTAGTTTGATAGTAGTAGTATATGTGATCAAAAGTCACATTTTGTGCAGAGGTGTCAGGTGATATCATATGTCTGTGAATTAATTTTAACATCCAAATGACCTCTCACTATAGATAGCTTGTTGAAATATGGTTTGGTCTGTAAGGATGGTGGATCTTCATGTTCAATAACATCAACCTTTTCAATAGAGTGAGTTGTTAGATTTAATAAGTCTGGCGATAGTGGTGAATTCGGCATTTTGTCCTCTGTGACTATTTCATTTTCCACTATTTTTGTCCTTTGTTAAAACTGTACAGTTGAAGAAGTATTAACCATTACTTTTTTGTTTGTAGGGTTTTAGCTTTGGGTGGATTGTAATTTCACAAGATTATTTTACTTCTTTTTTTTGGTTTGAGTTTCCTTCTCGTTTTTAGAGGTGTTTGTTGATAGTTCAAAATCAATAATCGATGTTGGAGATTCAGACTCACCGGGAATCACCATGATGTGGTTTCTGTATATATTAAGCGTCCTCATATAGCCGCGCTTGAGATCACAAGACAAGATGCAGGGCAGAGAGTGTGATGGGCTCATGAACCATAGCCCATTGGTAATTGTTGCTGCTATGTTGATGGTGAAGGGGTTATGTTCAAATCAATCCAGCCCAATGAATTGCTAGTTGTATCAAGCTTGCGGTCAGCCGGGGATAACATACCCTCTCTTTGCAAAGAGTCACAAGAGTCTAAAAAGCAGTTGTGTTCGAAAGTCACTTTTGGTTTAAGTTCCTCATTATCACTTGGATTTGATTTTTCAGGACTAGAGTCCATCAATGGGACGGAGGCAGTCGGAAAGGGAGGGGTTGACGATATATGTTACCCGTTATGTAGACACTTGTTATCTGATATTATTTCATGTACCAATCAAACTGGGTGGGTAGATGGATGTTTAAGTGATTGTTCAGCATTTCCTTAGAAGGTTTGGTTGTAGGGTGCAGTTTGCTTCCAGATTGAGTTACTGGTGTGCAAGGTATGAGAGGAACAGATGATTTAGTCAAATAGTCCATGATTTGCCTGCCCTAACAGGTTACCATTACGTCCCTCGATTCCGCAGCATCCCTGCTCGAGCCCACCATAACTAACTCAGTTGCCTCTGTTAGCTGAGGCGATGCCAGCATTTCTCTGTGGAGTGTGAATTATTGATGATTGTTGTGAAGGTATCTGCGTTTAATGTGTTCTCATAATGTTCATTCTAGGATTCAAAAAAGAGTCGCCTTCTCAGGCAGGTGACAGTTTGACAGTTTTTGGCTCAGACCAGGCCTGAGACGATACTATAGTACAGAGGAGAACAATTAGGAAACAATCAAAGAAGAGGTAAGAACAAACAAACCCACGTAGGGAATTGGAGTACAGAAAATGGACTCCAAGTTTGTCAGTGGCATCAACTACATCAAATGCGCACTTAGCTCCACTGCGCTTCTTGCTCACTGCGCTTTGCGCAGTATGCACAGTTTTGTAGGCTGCTGCTGGGCTCCAACAGGAAGTGTCCCAGAGTTTGTGCTCCTCAGTGCACCAACTGCACACTGAGCTCCACCCCGCTTCTTGCTCCGTGTGAAAAGGTAGATGGGCTCACGATTTGGTTCAAGATGCAGAATAGCTCTGACCCCGGAAGCTTTTACTGAAAGTAGCTACACCTCTCAACTTAGAGATGACTGCCTTTATTGATGCAATGTCCAGAAATGATGATACCACAAACATATTAGGCGTCATTACGAGGTTGGAGGCAGCCATGTTGCTATTAGCGCCTTGGCTACCCCCATACCGCATACCGGGTCCGGGTTCCCTGTATGCGGAAATACTGGGCCATTCCAACCTTGGAGGACCCGGTAAGTCCCCATTCAGGGAACGCAACCCCATTCCCATTCGAGTCCCCATAGGGCTCAATGGGAATGGGGAGGGAGCTAACAACAGGCCCATTAACAATGGGCCCGTTGTTATCTCCCTGGTCCTTTAGCGGCTCCACTAAGGGCGCCTGGCCAAACCAGCCACCCTTAGCAGGACCCGCTAAAGGACGTCGTAATGCGGCGGTAAGGGGTTAACGGCACCGGCACCCTTACTGGCGCTGTTAACCCTTTACCGCCAACCTCAGACTGAGGCCCATTGTCTCCAACCACATTACAAATTCCGGCATGAATATGGACGGTATCACCAATTCAGGTCATCTACGTTTAAATTGAAGGTTTTCCGGTCCCAGCCTTCTTACAGTACCACCATAACATTAATATAGCAGGAGCACTAACCGCCATCTTGGAATAAGTGTGTCAGCTATATGACTGAAGATCTATGTGTATCATAGGATTCCATGCAGCTTGCAAACGCAGTCTGTCGATGGGAGATGGGAATACATGTAAGGAGGTCACAGTTGAAGGCATCATAAACTTTGAAATGTACCGTAATTCTGTGGTCCTTACACTGCAAATCAATTAAACACATCAAACACCTAAGCAGAGCTTTGTAGAAAATCAAGTTACGCAAGGTGGGTATGCGTATAAGATATTCCCACACAAATGCATCACCCTAGCTGCCGTTTAAGAGAGCTGAGGACTGAGGAGGCCATTTTAGTAGCTGGCGCCTTTACCATGGTTAGCTCCGATTTATCGGGAGTCAGACGGAAAGAACCCTCTTGGCAAAGAGAAAGGAGTTAGAGGCTCCAATAACGTTTACTGCATACATTGATACATTCTTTCGTGAACTAGCAAATTACTTACACACTGGCTATACATTTGCCATTGGATGCACAATAAAAGGATAATTTACAAGCAGAGTTCATTATCTATAAATCATCCCAAAATAAGAATTCACAATATTTCAGTGTACTGTAAAAAAAGAAGTGTGGGATTCACTATACAAAGTAAAGGAATTTGGGACTGGGACGATACAGAAAATGCTTCACTAAGTAGAAATCACATTTCCTATGCCTCAAAGATTCACATTTTAGTGAATCCTGGGAAACAAAGCAAGAACAGGTGAAGGTTACCTCATCTCCAGGTGCAAAGTATATCAAGGGCAAATGAGGAGCAGGCGAAGGAAACATTTTCAAAGGGAAAGGTTGGCCAGGATGTACTTGGGTGATGAAAGGTTGAGAAGGTAAGTGCTTCATGACATAATAAAGTCATTGGATTCTGTTCTAGTGCTGTGCATTTTGTTGGGTTCATCTACTACAATTTTCAGTTCACAGTGGCTGTGGGGCTTACCAAAAAGGTCTCTGCCATGTTGCGGCACTCAGTTCCTCCATGCCATGCTCAAATTATAAGAACAGAATAGCCCATTACAGCTCACAAGCAACATATGCCCCAGAGCCACCCAGTAGCCATCCCTGAAATTTCACACCCAGCACTGAGCCATGGAGCAAAATATTGTGGTTGTAGACATCATCTCTAAAGCTATTTTTTCGGTTCTGAAAATTGTCTTTGGGACTGATTCATAGAATATTTTGGCCACTGAACAGTGACTTTGCACACTGTTCAGTGTGCAAAACTCCTTTAAGTGATTCATGGAACAAACATTACATAGGCCAGTTACGTCTTTGCGTGCAGCCGAGCGCTTTGCGCGCCACTCCAAACAAAGTGTGGGACGGGCCTACGCAGAGAAAGAAATAGGGGCGAAACATGCATATTCCTCATTCTACCGGCAAAATGAGGAAGAACGTTGGCGTGTTGAGGAACGGGCCAGTGTAACCGCATGCCCAGTCAAGCGCATACCTAACCGAATTAATGGAAACCAGCTCGCAACCTCACGTCGGGAAAAGTTACACGCAAACCGTTTAGATGCGGTACCCAAGTTGATCCATGCCTTCCGTCAGCATACTGATTTCTGGCAGAACGTGCACGTCGGCGGATTTAGTTGCAACTGTTCTCTGTGAAGACCTGCCACACTTTTGACTCTAACACTAGTGGGCTAGCAGCACACAGGCTGGGCTCATGTGGTATGATTGTTCTGCCAATGGTGGTGCTGGACGTCACATGATGATGTGGTGTGTTTTCTGATCTGCGGCAGGAAGGCTGTTTCTCAAAGAGACAGTACACAGGTGGGTGACTGGCATTTTTTAGTGCGACAGCCTCCACATCTGTGGTGTCATTCGTCTCTTTTTCCTTAGTATCATTGCTCTCCATCAGCAAGGCTTCTTATCCACTAGAGTCTGACTGATCATCATTTGTGTCCTGGTCCTCCTATCTCTCGACATGAATACTCGCTGAATCAGTGGCGAGGCGCGGCAGAACTAGAGACCTTGGATTTTCAACCTCCATCCACTGTCTCAGTACTCCTTCTGTTGTTCTTCCCTGATGTTCAGTAGATCTGCATTGAAGAGGAATTAGTGCAATAAACCAGTGATCTCTTCATATGTCTGCTTTAGGCTTCTGGAGTATTAACAAAAGCCTGACACAAATTAGTCACAAACTGGAGATTTGACAGGGGGAAAAACATATGACAATAGTTCAACCAAATAGTTCTTCAACTGATTTCACTTAATGCTTGCATGGTAGTTTATTTGGATTACATCCTTGCCTTAAATATGAGTTTCATTGTCACAGGTTTGAATTAGGACAGGCATTCTTTAGTTTATGTGTATTTATTTATTTGTAGCGAGCCGTCTGTACCTAGGGACTAGTAGCAGACAGGCAACAGCAGAGCGAAGTGCACAGCCAGGTACATAAGGGCGGAATTTATCTGCCAGATATTCCGCCCCCTGGCCATAATAGCACAGTGTACAAAGCGTGCGGCTTAGAATTTGATACGCTGCGAAACCGGCAGCCAATGAAGATGGCAAAGCACTGATGAGATATGAGTGTAATGGGGGGATGATGTGGCAAGACGGGCTGCAGAATTCTGAAGGACCTGGAGTCATTGCAAAGGATAGGCAGGTTGTGCTAAGAATAAAGAATTGCAGTAATCAACAGAAGAGATCACCAGTGCAGATATCACAGGGGCTTAATACTCAGCTGGAATAAAGGGAAAGACCTTATGAAGAAGTTTCAGCTGGAAATAGCCCTGTTGGCACACAGCCCCAATCTGAGGCTCCATAGACAGGGACGCAGATAATTTCACACCAAGGTCTTTAACCATGGTGGAGGGAGTAGGCAGAGGGCCAAAGTAGGAAGGCCAAAAAGCAGCAGTCCAGAAGGAAAAAGCAGAAGGAATGCCCATCACCAGCACCTACGTCTTCATACCATTCAGCTTGAGCCAATTAGCCAATTAGCCATCCATTCTCCCACGTCCTCAAGGCAGTCCCTAAACCATCAACCATGAGATCGAGGCGGACCAGGATCTGGGTATCATCTGCATAAGAGTACTGAACAAAACCGTGGGAGAGGATGGTCAGAGGCTGAATGTAGATGTTGAACAGTGTCAGTGAGTCGGCAGACCCTCGAGGGACACCCCAGGTGACAGCCTTACCTAAAGAGATAAAGTTTGCTGAGAGTCAGAAAGAAAAGAGAAGCACCAGGCCAGAACTGTCACAGCAATGGCAGCTCCTGCCAGGTGACCCAGAATAGATTGATTGATGGTGTCAAATGTGGCAGAGAGATCAAGTCGAACCAATGCTCCCACGCCGTCCTGATCATGCAGCCTTGGTAGATCGTCCAGTACAGAAACCAGCACCAGGTCTCCCGGCCTCGTCGAAAGCCTGACTGTGAAGGATGAAAAAAGTGACTTCTTCCAAGAAGGAGCAAAGAAGAGGGTAAACCAGCAATTCCAGAAGCTTTATCATAAAAGCAGCAGATCACTGCGAGACCTAGAGATCACAAGGACCCTCACCCGAAGAAAAGAGGTACCGACCTCTGCTATTGCTGAACAATGAGATACTTTTCGAACCATCCGGAAACACACCAATTCTACAATTGCCTTGAGAAAAACCTCATAGGTTGAAACACATGTCGGCACTCATGGAATAAAAGTATACAACATACTATGTACCACATGCCAAGATAAATCAAAAAATATGTTTGTCACAGGAGTGACAGTCCATGTTTGAATCACTGAAGGAGAAATAAACCAACAAGTGTTGCAAACACATATCGTGTGTGGAAATTGATACTCATTTGATAAAAAGGAACCACTTTCCAGCGCCTAACTACAAGGTATTGGATCTCAGACACGTAGAACAACCTTAGTAACAGAGACAGTGTCGCCACGGAACTTTCCCAGAACTCTGATGCTGCCAGTCAAGACACCTTTATACTTGCTGCTATATCTACAGCCATATCCTTGCCGTGGCTGCTGTTTGCTGCTTGGTAATTGGAACTTGGCGGTCTGTATAGTCCATGGCAGATTGTAGGACACTGGGGGGGGAGACTAAGGCAGCTCCTCGAGCTGTCGGGCGTGCCCTGTCCCTGCCCTTGAGGCGGTGATCTTTTGCCACAGTGTTTGCTGGAATAGAAGCTGTTTTGTGTTTATTTGTTTTATTATTTGTTTTTTGTTGGGACCGTGGCCTAACAGTCATATTTGTGCCATTCTCCATTTTCTATCCCTTACCCTTGGCTCCGTTACATTATGGCTTTAGGTTGTTAGGGTGAGGGGATGCAAGTGAATCTCTGCCCTCTCCTACCCAGCCTCATGGTATAAAACCCCTCTGATTTGTGCTCACTGCGCCTATTCATCAGCGCTTTTTTTACTTCCCCTTTTTGGGGTCTTTTAACTAGTGCTTGTGTGTTTTTATTATTGTCCCCTGTATGAACTACTCTACCTTATTTTCTCTGCACTTGCACTTTAAGCAACACGCTCACTCTCTTTATTGATAGGGGTCTCTTGGCTTACAGTCATTAGGATACTTCCCTTTACGTTTTATTTTGGTTCAGTAGGCGTTGTTTTCAGTGCTACTAATCTATGTCAAAACGTAAGGCTAAAGCCCCCCCTTTGGTGCCCAATAAAACCAAAAAAAGTGAGCTCAGCTCTCCAGGTGTGCTGGGAGGTCTGGATACTGACGGTAATATTCCCAAATTGAAGTCTAGAAAAAGTAAAGGCACTCAGGTCGATCACAGCCAATCAACCCTAAATGAATATCTTAAACAAATGGCAGGCAAATTGGAAGAGCGCATTCAACACACAGAAAGAGCCATTGAAGTTCTAGTCTGCAAACTAGTGCAGCTAGTGACAAAATAATGCCCCCTCTACCCTCTCCAAATTCTTCACTCCCTAGCCTTTCACAATGCCTTGAAACTACATTGAATAATTATCCCTTAGAAACTGACCCATTGGGAGGTGAAAGTGTGGGGACTTTCGCTGGAGGTCTAACATATAAGGAAGCAAAAGTAGTTGCCCCCACGGGCAGTTCAGTGGATAGAGGCCAGAAATCTCACCTAGCTGCATCTCTCAATGACTCCCTGGATTCAGCTTCAAGTGATTTTAAAATCCTGGACGCGGTATTGGATAGAAAGCTTGCACCGGTCCTAGAAAAAATAGGGGCCCTTAAAACCGCTTTAAGCACAACCCTATGCATTATGGACGATCTAATAAGAGGTCTAAAAATGATATTATGGAAATCAAAGAACTGGTTGTAGAACGAATAGGGCTAGTTACATCTGGGACCGTTGTGGAAATCCCTGCGCCCCACCTTTCAAATTCTTCAAACAAATTACACAGGGGAGGGACGGTAGCTCACAACCCTATATTCTCTGCCACACCAATCGTGCTTCCAATACGACATAATGGCGCCCTATTGGAAGGTACTACATAGAAGGGTCCTAAGAGCTGCCTGGGGGTTTCAGCTGTAGGCACACAAAAGATCTGTTCTGAACTTGATGGTCGTGCAGATTATTGTTACCTCCGTCCCCAAGTACCACACGGGTAGAAATCAAAACTACTACCCGTGCAATCTTTGAGGCCACAGGTGTAGAGTGCCCTCAATCTGGAACCAGGAACACCAGAAGGACCCCCTGACCACTGCAAGGCAATGAATGGTTAGTCAAACGGTGGCAATGGACAATAATGCAGTGTGGCAGAGGATGTTGTGATGAGAAAAACAACCTTAGTAGTAAAGGGATGGGCAGGAGGGACCGTCAGCATCAACAGGTTGGTAGGGTCCCAGCAGCACTCGGGGTAGTGGAAGACACCTGAGCCAAGTGTACAGTACACAGGATAATCCGTGGGCAGTCCAGTAAACAAATCCGAGGTCGGGAGCCAATAGTAACAACAAAGTCAAGAGAGTTTGTTTCCAAAATCCAGAGGTCGAAATACCAGAAAACAAACAGTGCAACTTAATTCCAGGGACAAAGCCAAAGGCAATCCGTAGAACGTTCTGTGGTCGTAGCAGCTGAAGAATCCAAAAGTATCCAAAACGCCAAACAGTACTCGAAGGAAGCAGCTGTGAAGCGTTCCTTCCATGTTTCCGCCATCCATTTGACTGCGCAAGATAGTCATATGACGTAGGTCACAGGGAAACGTGAGATCCGTGTCACGTGACCCGCGATGTTGACGAAGGCTGTTGTTGACGCCTGGTCACGTGACACGAGAATCTCTGCGTGCCCGTGCGGTAGTGCTGCCCATGGGGAAATCTCCATGGCAGATGCCAGTCTAAGAAGGGGCGCAAAACTCCCGAATTGCCAGTTAGGAACCTCCCCTGCCTGGTGAGTTGCTGCCATTGTTTATGTGTATTGATACAGGAACTGCAGGGGCCTCAGTGGGCGATGTCCGCTGAACCAGGTGGGCGAGAACTGGCTGGAGATCTGGTTTGGCATAAACGGGGACGAGCAGTGGGTGACATGACAGAGCACCCCCCCAAATGCCCACGACCCCGTGGGCTGGACGGGTGATCCCGATGAAAGCGAGCAACCAACTGAGGGGCATGGACATCCCGGGATGGAACCCAAGAGTGATCCGGACTGTAACCCAACCAGTCCACAAGATACTGCAGGAGACCCCTAAAGAAGTGGGAACCCAAAATGGCACTGACCTCAAACACATCAGGGGAAGACACAGAGACAGGAGCAGGAGGGGCAGTGATATGGGTAGGACCTGGGCATGGTTTGAGTAATGAGGTGTGTAACACCGGATGGATACGCCAGGTATGGGGAATCACAAGTCGCAAAGCCACAGGGTTCAGGATCTTGGCAACACGATAGGGACCAACAAATCGAGGAAGCAATTTGCGACAGCCAGGGATGTGTAAGTGATGGGACGACAACCATACACGATCCCCCACTTGGTAATCAGGAGCCGCCACCCGCTTCCTGTCAGCAGCCGCCTTCATGGAAGTCTGGGCATCTCGCAAATGGACAAGGGTCTGGGCATGGACCGTGACAGCAGGGGTACCAGAAGGTGCGAAATCTGGGAGCGGAAGGGTGCACAGATGTTGACCGTACATGGAGTAGAATGGGGAAAAACCAGTGGATGAGTGTAGGGTATTGTTGTAAGCGAATTCCGCAAGCAAGGGCAGTAAATTGAGCCATGTGTCCTGATACTGGAGGGTTAAACAGCGTAAGTACTGCTCCAAGGCCTGGTTCACCCTCTCCGTCTGCCCATCACTTTCCGGATGGTATGCAGAGGAGAAGCGAGCATCGATGCCAAGCAGTTTGGTAAGGGCCTGCCAGAAACGGGACGTGAACTGCATACCACGATCTGATACTAGGACCTGTAGCAGCCCGAAGAGGCAAAAGACTGATTTGAAGAACAACCGGGCCAGTGTAGGAGCGGAGGGTATACCTTTACAGGATACAAAGCGTGCCATCTTTGTATAGGAATCCACTACTACCCAAATAGTGTCATAACCCTGCCTGCGGGATAGGTCCGTAATCAGGTCCATGGAGACCGTATGCCAAGGTCTGGGGGGAATCGGTAGTGGTTGGAGTAGTCCCAGTGGGCGACCCCTGTGTGACTTACATTGAGCACACACCGAACAGGTGTTCACATAGTTCTCTACATCAGGTTTCATCGATGGCCACCAGCATCAACGTTTAAGCAGATCTAGGGTGCGACGTTGCCCCGGGTGACCATTGATCGTGCCGTCATGTGACCATTCCAGTGCTTGATTGCGTGTGTCACTCGTGGGAAGAAAGAGCTTCCCTTGTATGAACGGTAACCCATCCTGGAGGACAAGGTCCCACTCTGCCAATGTGTGTGGATGTTGGGAGACCCAATGGCGAATGGTGGATATCATGGATGGGGATGGGGTACAAACACAAACGACATGACCCTCTTCTAGCAATGTGACAGGAAAAGATGGAAGGGATTCCCCCCATGGAGAATGAGAAAGCGCATCTGCTTTCCCGTGGACCGCTCCTGGTCTATGCTTAATCACAAAATCGTATGCTGCAAAAAACAGATGCCAGCGTACTTGCCGACTGTTCACGCACTTTTGGGAAGCCAGATCCTGCAAGTTCTTGTGGTCTGAATATAGAACAGTTTGATGTTTAGCACCTATGAGATGGTGTCGCCAGGTCTGTAATGCGTCTTTTATGGCTAGTAGTTCCTTTTCAGTAACCGTGTAATGAGATTCAGATGGAGTGAATTTCCGTGAATGATATGCCATGGGGTGCAGGTGGCCTGTGGTCAGACAGGGCTGGGAGAGTACTGCGCCTAATTCAAAAAGCGTCCGCCTCAAGAACAAAAGGGAGCTCTGGATCAGGGTGTTGGAGCACTGGGGCAGTGGTGAACCTGGTTTTTAGGGCTTCAAATGCCTCCTGATGTCCCAGGGTCCAAATGAAAGGGACGAGGGGACTGGTTAGGGTGGTTAGGGGGCAACAATGGAGGAGAAACCAGCGATAAAATGCTGGTAAAAATTTGTGAAACCAAGAAAAGACCTCAGCTGTTTAAGGTTAACCGGAGCAGGCCAATCCGTGATGGCACGGACCTTTGACTGGTTCATGGATAGACCCCCGGGTGTTATGTGGAAACCCAGGAAATCTACTTTTTTAGTGTGGAACAGACACTTTTCAGGTTTCACGAAAAATGCATTTTCTTTAAGACGGGACAATACTTCCCTAACGTGGACAATATGTTCCTCCAGGGTTAGAGAGAAGTTCAGAATGTCATCCAGATAAATTACCACATAAACGTCTAGGATGTCACTGAACACCTCGTTTATAAAGCTTTGAAAGGTAGCTGGGGCGTTGCATAGGCCAAAAGGGATCAGAGTATATTCAAAAAGGCCCTGTCGGGTGCAGAACGCCGTTTTCCACTCATCCCCATCGGCGCATGCGGATCAAATTGTATGCCCCCTGGAGGTCCAATTTGGTATAGATAGATGCGTGTGTCAATCTGTCTAGTAGTGTGGAGATGAGGGGGATGGGGTACTGGTTCTTAATGGTGATAGCATTCAATCCCCTATAATCCACACAAGGGCGTAAGTCACCCTCTTTCATCGGAACAAAGAATATTGGGCTGGCAGCTCGAGAGGTGGAGGGCCGGATATGGCGTAGCCTTAAGGCTTGTTGGATGTATTCCTTCTGGGCCTGTTCCTCTGATTGGGATAACAAATATATCCTGCCTTTCGGTATCGAGGCGTTGGAGACTAAATCAATGGGGCAATCATATGTTCTGTGAGGTGGCAGACCCTCTGCTGAGGCTTTGTCAAACACAGTCAGGAAGTCATGGTAAGTGACGGGAATCCCGGCCTGAACAGCCCCAACTGTATGTGGTGTTGTAGCTGTCGGATCATCGTCTTCTATGTGTAAGGAAGCCACAGCCCCAAGGACGCTAGCAGGATTGGGGATCGACTCAGGTTCCACCAGGCAGTAATGTTGGCAGACCTCGGACTCGAAGGAAACCTGCCCAGTACCCCAGTTGATTAACGGATTGTGTTGTCTCAGCTAAGGAATACTCAGAACTGTGGTGTGGCGATGAGATAGAAGGACAAGGTTTCCTTGTGGGTGCCTTAGATCACTACCTCCAGAGGAGCGGTTTGTTGCTTGATTGGGCCAGAAGCAAGGGAAGTGCCATCCACGGCCTGCACTGGTTCTGGGTGTTCCTTCGTTATCAGTGGTAAATTGAGATTGTTGGCCAGCGTGATGTCTATGAAACAACCGGTGGCCCCTGAGTCATTTACAATGTGTACTGAATGTATGCAATCCCTGGTGGGTTTCAACAGAGCCTGGACAACAACTGGTCTAATAGGACCGAATGTGGCCTCGGAGGGGGTCAGTGAAACGCTCGCTCGTACCCCCGGTTTCAAGGGTGAGCTTTCTGAAAACCCGAATTCTTGTTTCTTGGGCGACGGGGACACTCCTTGACATAGTGCTCATTGATACCGCAGTAAAAACAGGCGTTGTCTGTTCTCCTGCGTTCTCGTTCAGCATGGGTTATGGGACTACGAATCCCGCCTACTTGCATGGGTTTGGTGGTTGTGTCTGCCGAAGGAAGAGACTGGTGACTAGAAAGACCGGCTTCTGCCCTGCGCTTGGTTCTTCGAGCGTCCACCTGCAGAGCCAGCTCCACCAGCTCTGAGTAAACGGCAGGGAGGGACGGTACAACTGAGAGGGCATCCTTCATGGCGCTACAGAGACCTCCATAAAACACGACAGCCTTTTTGTTCTCGGGCCATGACGTCTCTGCAGATAGTTGGATGAACCAGGTTATGTATTCAATGAGTGTTTGTCTGCCCTGGGTGAGATCTAACAATTCCAAGTCTCTTGATTGTGCCTTGTATCTAGTGTCGAACACCTTGGCTATCTCACTCACTAAAAGGTCGAAATCATAAAGCGCGGGATGGTCACTCTCTAACAAAGGGTTTGCCCAGGTAGCTGCCACACCAGATAAGTGGGAAAGCAGGAAGGCAGCCTTAGTAACGGAATCGGGGAATGCTTGGGGCCGACATAGAAAATGGAGCTTGCACTGATTCAAGAACGTGCAGTACTTCCTGGGATCGCCCTGGTATCTTTCCGGGGCTGCAAGGGGGAACGGGGTTGGAGTACCAAGGGAGTAGATGTTGTAGGGGGTGTGGAAGGAGTTGGGTTTTGGGGTGTGGTGTCCCCGAACTCGGCATCATCGGGTAAGGGGTGACGGGCACTCTGTAGAGCATCAAGGCGGTGGTGGATTGCAATCGTGGCTGCGGCCATGTCTGTCCTAAGGGCCATGACTGCTTGCAATAGAGCGGTCACAGGGTCCCCAGAGGAGGTATTCATGATCTGGACGACCAGGAAGGCTTCACAGTCTGTTCCGAACCTGATGGTCATGCAGATTATTGTTACCTCCGTCCCCAAGTACCACACGGGTAGAAATCAAACCTACTACCCGTGCAATCTTTGAGGCCACAGGTGTAGAGTGCCATCAATCTGGAACCAGGAACACCGGAAGGACCCCCTGACCACTGCAAGGCAAAGAATGGTTAGTAAAACGGTGCCAATGGACAATAATGCAGAGTGGCAGAGGATGTTTTAAGAGGGCTTATCTAAGTGTAATGAGAAAAACAACCTTAGTAGTAAAAGGATGGGCAGGAGGGACCGGCAGCATCAACAGGTTGGTAGGGTCCCAGCAGCACTCGGGGTAGTGGAAGACGCCTGAGCCAAGTGTACAGTACACAGGATAATCCGAGGGCAGTCCACCAAACAAATCCGATGTCAGGAGCCAATAGTAACAACAAAGTCAAGAGAGTTTGTTTCCAAAATCCAGAAGTCGAAATACCAGAAAACAAACAGTGCAACTTAATTCCAGGGACAAAGACAAAGGGAATCCGTAGCACGTTCCATGGTCGTAGCATGTGAAGAATCCAAAAGTATCCAAAACGCCAAACAGTACTCGAAGGAAGCAGCTGTGAAGCGTTCCTTCCGTGTTTCCCCGATCCTTTTGACTGCGTAAGATAGTCACATGACGTAGGTCATGGGGAAATGTGAGATCCGTGTCACGTGACCCACAATGTTGACGAAGGCTGTTGTTGATGCCTGGTCACGTGACGCGAGAATCTCTGCGCCCCCGTGCGGTAGTGCTGCCCATGCGGAAATCTCCATGGCAAATGCCAGTGTAAGAAGGGGCGCAAAACTCCTGGATTGCCAGTTAGGAACCTCCCCTACCTGGTGAGTTGCTGCCGTTGTTTATGTGTATGGATACGGGACTGCAGGGGCCTCGGTGGGTGATGTCCGCTGAACCAGGTGGGCGAGAACTGGCTGGGGATCTGGTTTGGCATAAACGGGGACGTGCAATGGGTGACATGACAAGATCTCAAAGGATAATTGCCCCACTAGTGAGCAAGTAGTACTCAATCTTCCCCCAGAGGCTTCCCCTTTGGTCGGAGTAATCACGGGACTCCCCCACCCAACCCCCCCGGCCCCTGGCCAGATGGAATCCACCTCCTCCCTTCTAAACGAGACAGCACAATAGATTAATTCACGTCTGCCTCGCATGAAGGTGAACCCTAGAGCTATCCTCATGGCCAGAAGGGTTTCATGGGTGGGGAAGGAACCAAAATGGACTGTGGGGGACTGTTGGTGGTGTCGATGATTGCCCCAGCCATGCTCAATTTTGTGGTTACCTCCATTAATCCCGAGTGGAGGGCCTGCAATTCTTATTTTCAAAATAGTGCTTTCTTTCCCTTACGAGCATTTTACCCAACAAACCCCCTTCTGTCTGCACTGTGTACCACTATTAAAACCCCATATCCATGTGTGGCACTGGAGAGTTCTGGGGGAGGAAGCCAGATGGTATCAACAATTCCAGTGGTTATGGTAGATCTTACAAATAGCTATAAGGTCCTGGGTGAAATTGAAGAACTGCATTGACCAGCTGCCGATGGGGAGCCAGGTCATCCCAAGGATATATCTGGAACAGGTGGTGTAATGGGGCAAAACCCCCTCTCAAACGAATGGGCATCCCCTCAGACTCCTATATCTTTTTTATTCTGTAACATTGTAGGTGCTGTGCCCAAGCTCTCGCAGAGGGAGACAGCTGCTGCCCTGAGGGAATATGATATCATGTTCCTCCAGGAGACGTGGGCACTCTCCCCATTATGTTTTGATGGCTGTGTTTCAGTATTTGTTTCAGCAGAGAAAGGTAGACGATGTTTTGGTGGTCTGGCAATCCTGGTGAAGGCATCCCTAGCTTTAACTCTAATGATGAGAGAAACTAAGAATGGGAATGTGCAATGTATCACTGCACGCCCTGTTGGTGACCGCCTTTTATTCTTGGTCAACTTTTATAGCAGTCCACATATTGTTAACCAAGGGTGCCCAGGGGCGTTGAGAGATTTGATCGAAGCATATGGTATCGATAATGGGAACTGGGGCTCATTGCTAATCTTGGGCGGTGACTTTAATGCGAATCTAGGGCCGGGGGTGCCGTTAGTGAACGTAGATCCTGGTGAAGAATTTGTTCACGGGGTAGCCCCTGCACAAATGGTGGATGAAAGAATGTGTGCAAGTGGACTGAAGTTTTATGAGTTTTTTAGAGTGGGGGACCGGTCTTTGAATGGCCGAGTAATAATGGATCGGCCGGGGAAGCCAATCTTTGTCGGTACACAAGGATCCTCTACGATTGATTACTTTTGTCTTTATGTAAGGGATTGGCATCTAATTAAGGTGTTTGAGGTCCTCAAGAATTTATGTAGTGACCATCACGCATTCCGGCTGGTCTTGGGAATCGATTCACTGATGGTCCCAATTGTTAATTTTCCATACTTGGACTACTGTGGCATCAATACCCTGTGTAAACGGAGAATAAAATGGGCTAAGCTGGACCCTGCTGACACACAGTCTTCCATTTGTAAAGCGAATAGAGAGGAATTCACTTCTATCCTATCAAAATGGATACCCCCCAGGTTCTATAATTTCAGCATCACAAAAAATGTGGAACACTATGTCTAATATCTTCCAAAAGGATTTCAACATGGGGAGAAAGAATCCAGAAACCTGGTTTGATGCACCCTGCCGGTCAGCACAGAAAAACCTTAAAGGTATTCTGGCTGCAAAAGGTAGTACCCGACGGGACATAATTGCTGCTTGGGCGCATTATAAAAGCACCCTTGCTAAAAGGAAGAGTTACATAGAAGAGCAAGCCTGGGAGGAACTTCTTCAGGGTGTACAGTCACGAGTCTCCAAAATATTCTGGGAATTTGTTGCCAATGGGCCTCCCTATAAAAGAATAAAAACTTGTAAAGAGAACACTGTAAGCGCACTGGCATGGTCCAATCATTTTAGCACCTTATATAAAGCCGTTCCCTCGCCTAGTTGTTATGGACCATGTGGTTCCCTCTTGCGCTTAACCATTAAAGAGGTAGAGTTGGCTATAAACAATCAACTCCCTAACCATGCACCTGGACCGAATGCCAATCCCGCTGATATTTTTTGTAATGAGGTGGTTCTGTGGGCCCCATTATTAACTAAGTGCTTTAATGCATACCGGGAACTGGGCACCTACCTGGTAACTTGAAGGCAGGCAATAATTTTCCCTATTTTCAAGAAGGGTGAACCTGGTAGCCCTCTTTCCTATCGCCCAATCTCTCTTCTGGACACTTCATTTAAGATCTTTGCTTGGGCGGTCTTGGCACGGCTCGAACAATGGATCTCTGATTCTGGGGCACTTACAGAGACACAATACGGTTTTCGTCCGGGCTCTGAACTAGGGACCAGGCCCATAACCTCTACCTGGTGGGTGCTACATCTATTTATGTGAGAGGTAGCATTCATGGACCTGAATCTGGGCTGTGCTTAGGTCCATGGGCTGTCCGGAGGATCTGGTCAAGGTGCTCCAAATAATTCACGAAAATACATCAGCCTGCGTGAGATTTGGTGATCAGGGACAGTGTACAGCTTTCTTTGAGACTTTTCTGGGTGTTCGCCAGGGTTGTGTTGTGGCACCTGTAGTATTTGCCCTGTACATAAATGGCGTCTATCAGGCACTTGTTAATTTGAATGCTGATTTCATCAGGATAGGAGGTGTCCCCCTTCCTGTCCTAGGATATGCTGACAATATGGCTATCATAGCTCCCACCCCCATAGCCTTACAATGCCTGGTGGATGTTTTCACTCAATTCAGAGCGACTCAAAAGCTGTCAGTGAACCCCAAAAAATCAGCTGTTATGGCTTGCAGGAGCACGGGCGTCAGACATCTTAAGATGTGGAGGATATGTAGTGGTGGAGAACCTATTCCCAGGGTCACTAGCTTTGTATACTTGGGAATCTGCTTCACTGAGAATCGGCAAGGGCTTGGCCATGTGTATAAACAATGCATGAGGATGAGACAGGCATTGGGGGGCCTGTCACGTTTTCGAAATGATTGTCTAGGGCATCCACTCAAGCTAATCCTCGAAGTCTACAGGGCACAAACTAAAACTGCCACTAACTACGGGGCTGCACTGTGGGGCATGGAAAATATTCCAAGTATTGAACATTTGGAGAATACTTTTCTTAAAAAATTACTTGGGCTACCGCAGTCTGCACCAAATTATGACACCCACTTGGAACTTGGGTGCCCTCACATTGCTGATGAGTGGTTATTGGCCCCTGTTGCGCATTGGCTGGCATTATGGTCAAACCAGAAAGCTATTCTCTCACATAAAATCATAACAGCATTGGTGAGAAGTCCGGCTGCAAAAAAAAACTACTGTGGCTCATCTACATCCAGAAATGTATCAGTCAGTTAAACTGTGCTAGCCTCATTTGTCCTCCAACTTTTTTGACTCTGTGTGTTGTAAGGGCCCATAAGCAACTGTTGAAATCCATCCTTGTGTCAAACAGAAAGTCCTCTGCCCTAGGCACTCCCGCAAACAGAAGGCACATTGTTCTAACTATTGTAGACACTATTCAGCCGTATTTGTCATATAGTGATAAACTCTATGACCGTTGGGCGCTCACACAAGCCCGATTTGACTATTTATGGCTTGGGGCCCGAACAATAAACTGGTCTCACAATGCTGAACCTTTGGCCTCCCCCTGCTGTCAGTGCCCTGTGGAGGACCTTTTGCATTTTGTGCTATTGTGTCCAACATATACGGACTTAAGGAGGAAAACACTCTTGGCTTTACTGAGGTCTGCCGGAATTTCTCAAGCTAGGCCTGCCCTATGTTATCTACTTTTAGCTGCCACGCTGCCTGTGGCCTGGGGCACGGTGGACTATTTAAGAAAGGCTTGGCACCGGAGAACTAAAATTATTTCTCAAAACCTGACTGAACATTGATAATTTAATTGCTATTCTGGTCTTCTTTCGGTGGATATTAATTGGAACACACACATGCACTTTTTAACTTTTTTATCCTATGTAATGTTTCTCATTTCTGTGTTATGCATTTTCATACTATTGTATTTTATTTTACACCTGTTGTTTATGTAAAATTTGTTTCCGAATAAACGTATTGATTGATCAAATAAAAGAGAGACACAGGCCAGAACTTAGATAAAATAGAAGGTTCCAATAAAGATTTTTTTCAAAGTTGTATTCCCTGTTGCATGTTATAGCCAGAAGGAATAGGACCTTTCTGAAACAAATGGTTAACAGCCAACTGAAGAGGGGAGGCAATGTACGGAAGAATATCTTTCAAAATAGAAAGAGGAATGGGGTCCCAAGGCAATGCTGATTTAAGTTTAAGGACTGCAGTTGTAATATATTCCACAGTAAACACGGGAAATGCAGACCATGAAGCAGTACAAAGCTGAGAGGAATACAAAGCCGGATCCTCTACGAACTGGGGGCTGGCAGATTTAATAGCTGCCTGAATCTTTTCAATCTTATCCACCAAAAAAATACAGATAAGGAAACGCAGAGGGCCTGAGAAGCAACCATCAGCTCCAACTTTAAACAAATACTTGGACTTGTTGTTGGATTTTGCAATATGATTAGAAAAGTAGACCTGCTTAGCAATATAAATAGTTCGATGATACAGCCGGGAGGCTTTATCAAAAATTGCTTTAGTAGAGGCACTCTAGTCGAGGCGCCATTTGCGTTCAGTTTGCCTGCGCATCAAGTGCTCGCGGGTCCTCAGTGTACCAGGGTTCCAAACAGCAAGCCCACCTTCTAAAGTGTTTAAAAGGGGCCAATAGATCGGCCACGGAAACAAATGAGGGTTTCAAGATCATGCCGAGGAGCGATATTCAAATGATCTCCAATTTGCTTGATGATCGTGTCTTTGGTCAAGGACCTCCACCCTTGCTTAAATATAGTATAAGACTGTAAAGGGGGCTTAAGAAGTGAGGGATCCCAAGAAAAAGGGCGGTAGGCCAATAGGAAATGAAGGGTGCAGTTGGAGAAGATTGTGCATCTGGATGGTGTGATCCAGATTAAGGAGAACTACAAATAATAGCTATACCCCTGTCATGCTGCGGTGGAGGGCGGTCACAACGAAGAATCCTGTAATTAGAAGGAAGCAGCTGTGCTACTGTGGGACCTGAAGAATCTGCTTACTTTCAGGTTGATAGTAATAACACCAACTATTATACTACTTGGAAGCCAAAGGAATATAGCCAGATGCCCTGTAGAAGAGGCACTGGCATTGGCACAGATCTACCTAACAGTAGTAAGCACAGGTGAAGCTTGTGATGTTTTCCAGCACATTGTGAAGCGAAATTAAGTCATCAATTTCATTGGGAAAATACAAAGAGCAGAAGCCAGGGTAACTGTTATAAAACAACCTCCTGAGTATGACATATGTTTCACAGTTGAGTAGTTTGTTGTGCCATGTCTGCCCAACGAATGTGTTGGGGCAAACTCAGAACTGGTTGTACTCTAGGGAATTTAGAATTAGATGAATCTTCAATGACTAATTTGGGGTTTAAGTTTGGGGTAAATTCTTGGCAGATGCCTATAAATTAACTTTTCTGTGTACAGTGGGCCTCATTACGAGATTCGCGGTAAAAACCAAACATTACCTGCATGGAGGCAATACCGCGTAGCACAGATGGCGCTAACAGAGAATGCGTGCACGCGCGTTGTGGCATGCCAGTATCGTCTGTACCGACATGCCGTAAATGACCCTAAAACACCGTTAGCGGCATCATGGAAAGTGCTGACACCTCCTCTGCCTGCCTCCACCCCTAAATAATGGACACTGGCAATACCGGGCCTGGCAATACCGGGCCCGGCAGTACCGGAACCGGAAGTAACGTCATTGCACCAGAACCGGAAATGCTACGGCTGCCATCTTGAAAAACACAATCCATTGCAATACTCGAGACACCGGACCTGGAGCCACACACCACCAGCTACATCTGCAGCTACACCTCCAGCACAATGCCAAAGGCCTTTAAAAAAGGAGCATCCTGCCAGCGAAAAGAGCACTTCTCGGAGGATGAGTTAAACATGCTGGCAGATACTCTGGCCCAGAATGGAGACGTGGTCTTTGCATCAGACCTCAGGAAAGCTGCCCAGCTAAAAAAGAAGGAAGTATGTGAGCAAGTGGCCCAGAAGGTCAGTGCGGTTGGCACCACCCCCGTCATCGGCAGATGGAGGTGAGTGTCCACACAAACCAATGGAATGCACAGTATGATGATGGGCCACAAATATGACAGTGACATGAGCCAATGCATGGTCCATCACACACACATGGACACATCCCTGCCTAGATGCTGTCCCCTTCCCCGTCACATCTACATGCATGCAGCATGCCAATGCCATACCTGAGACATACCCCACAAACAGCGAAACGGCATTTGTCACACTGCACGCAGGCCACAACACAAAGGCATGTCACACAGCATACACCACCTTACACGTGTGTGAACCACACGTATGCCTGTATAACCCCCCATATAGCAAGCAAACTGTATGTCAACTCCAAGACAGCAAATCATCAAATTGTACAACTGCACTAATACCATTGTATGCATGATGCATGTACAACCGTCACTTATGGCGTCCCTCTCTCGGTCCCCCACAGGCTCAGATTCTAACAGCAATGCTGAGGACACAGCTGCACAGGCCACGACTCCATCAAAGAAGGCCAGGGGCAGGGAAGACAGCAACAGGCCTTCCACATCTAAGAGCCCAGGCAAGCAACAACAGCCACCAAAGGCAAAGCCGACACAGGATGGCAAGGCACAGGGGCAGCAAAGAACAGCTGCAATACCAACAGTGGCTATACCGGTTGAATCCACTGGAATGTAGCCAGTAGCAGATGGGACCCTGTCTGCTGCAAACAGCTCCGTAGGGGAGGCAGCTGCCACAGCACCCCAGAATGGCAATGAAGGACAGTGACAAGCTGAGGTATGTGTCCCTGGGGACGACAACCTGTCAACGGAAGTGGTAAGCACACCCAGCCCCATCCGAACACCCCAGCACACTCCAATGAGCACCCCCAATAGCACCACGCTCGACCAGTCTGGAGGAGAGGCAATACCAGAGGCCTGGAGCCCCACATAGGAACCACCAGCATTGGGCCCCTCGCCAGATGTCCCATCCACCTCCACAGGGGTCCGGGAGGGGGAGTGGAACATGGCACAAATGGAGGGGTGGCAGCAGGAGCTGACAGGGCTTGTGAAACAGTACGTTTCAGATGGTGCCCTGACAAGGCAGGAGACCCGTGAGAACACTGCGGCCATGAAAGGGGCCATTGAGTCAAGCACCATGTGCATATGTGAGGAGCTGGCACGAGTGAGGCAGGTCCTGGCCAGGATTGCCGATGCCTTGGAGGCTCAGCGTCCTGCCCCGACAGTGGAGCATGCGGGCACAGGGTCATCGGCCAGCTCCACCCAGATGAGCCGCCCCCGGAGGCCGACAGAGGACACAAGTAGCAGGGGCAGCCTGCATGCGCGGACTAATTCAGACTCATGTTGCATACCATTGCACACCATGTGTGGGGGAGTTGTGTGGGGAGGGGGAGGGGGTGTGTGGGGGAGTTGTAGGGGGAGGGGGTGAGGGGAGAGGGTGTGTGGGTGAGTTGTAGGGGGAGGGAGGAGGGGCATGAGGGGGAGTTGTGTGGGGTGGGGGAGGGGGATTGGAAGGGGGTGTGTGTGAGGTGGAGGGTTAAAGCACTTTGTTCATATTACCTGTTCAATACACCCGTTGTGTACCATAAAATCACATGACTGGACATTGCTTATTGTGTATGTCTGCTTTATTGGTTTACAGTGCACAGTGTCCATGTACCCCCACACCCAGTGCCCAGAGTCCCACCTCCATGCCATCCTCCACATCCATGTGTCTTAGAAATATTGGCCTATCACAGACTGGCGCACAGTATGTCCCTCCTGTACATCGCCACCTAAATGATGTGCAACCCCTTCTTCTTCATCGTCTTCATCCTCACCTGGTGGTTGCTGGTCAATGTCAGGCAGCAGAGGCACGTTCCGTCGGATGCACATGTTGTGCAGCATGGCACATGCCATGATGATCTTGGCCACCTTCTCATGCCCATACAGCGAAACCGTGCCTTCAAAAGGCCAAAGGTCTGCTCGATCACCACACGGGTACGGGTATGGGCCCGATTGTAGTCCTCTTCGTGCCTGTTCTGCGGGTTCTGGACAGGGGCGAGGAGCCACGGCTTCAAGGGATAGCCTGCATCACCTGCATGGGTGCAAAATAAGGTATGTGTGAGTCAATTCCTAACATGACACCTGTACTTATCACTCACATGCCTGCAGATATTTGTTGTTCACATGCACATGTCCCTGGATGTATGCACACATTTTAACTGTTACAGGAGTGAGTTGCGTCATCCAGATGATGCAGGGTGTCCACTTCCTTGCTGGTGTTCATGCACTGTGGATGCCTACCGCTGTAGTGCTATCATCTATGTGATGTGGAGTGATTTGTATGTTTTTTTACTAGCAGCATTGGCACAAGTCTCATCATGATTTGTCATTCAGCGCTTATTATTCCCATGGTGACATGCATGGCTACTGTGGTGGTGGGCTAGTGACAAGCAGTGTATTCCCTTGATGGGATTGATTTGTGCACACTCATGTCCTGTGTTGTGTTTTAATGTGGTCATTTACATTGTGCATACTCACAGCATGTTGCTGCATTGTGTTACAGAGGGTAAGGTCTGATGATGTGCAGTGGACGTGTTGTGGGATGTGGGCTGGTTGCAAGTCAGGCATATTGTCATTGGTGTGCAGCTTCCATGATTTCTATGAGGTTTAGGTGTCATGTTCAGTTTGGGATGTTTTGGGGCACAGTGTTTTGCAGTATGGGCATTGTCCAGTCACCACCCCAATCACACCCGGGTGGTGTGTGCATTTCTCTCCCTCCATTACACTGCCATGTGCCTGTCATGCAACTTACCAAGCAGCCAGGCACGTAGTCCAGCATGTCGCTCCATGTAGCGTGGTAGCGTGGAGCTCCGCAGGACCATTGAATCATGAGCTGATCGGGGATATCGGGCACAACAATGATGAACTTGCTGGAGTCACATACCATCTGCACATTGATGGAGTGGTATAGCTTACGATTGCGGTACGCCACCTCCATGGCATGTGGGACCACCAATTCCACATGGATGCAGTCGGGAGCACCAATACAGTTTGGCATGCCTGCCAGTGCATGGAAGCCAATTTTTGTGTCAGAGATCTCCTGGGTAGGGATATGTAGTCACTTGAGTGCTTCAGGAGGGCATCCAGCACTTTGTTCAGCATGCGTGAAAAGAAAGGTTGTTATTTATTTATTTATTTATTTATTTTTTTTTTTTTTTATTGATTAGAGTTGTATTACAACAACTTTTTCAATTTTATACATAATACAAAAAAGATTCAATTCATTCAAGAATAAAAGCAATGAATCAAGAAACAGACATATACAAATACAATTACAACCATCTTCCGCGTCTGATTTCATAGTTTAAAAGTGTTAACTTGACATAATATATATCAATCATTCCAGATTTAAAGCTTTTAAAAAATTAATAGTAGCAATCCTTATACCCATACAGTCAGAAGCAGCCAAGGCGATCCATCTATTGCTTGGATCTATTTGTGCAAAATATCCAAAATATTTGGAAAAGTGTATGTTTCGTAAACTCAAAAGCTTGGAGGCAGGGCACTCCAATAGTAAATGTTGCAATGTTTCAACAATTGTTATATTTTGACAAAACCTGCACCATTCCAAATCTGGTGGGATTTGTTTTCTTCTTACTTTAATTTCCCTAGTAGGCCAGATATTAAATCGCAGCCTTAGGATGTCATGTCTAATGGCAGAAGAGGGAGCCAAGCGCAAATACGAGGGGATATCTTTGTAGGCTTTAGGTGCAAATATTGTAGGATCAAAATCTTTATAGGTTAGACACTTTTCTCGAGTCTCAATCCAATCCATCATATGGATTTTCTTCTTTGCTCTCTCTGGCTGATCTAATAAAAGGGCCAATGAGATATCAGCTTTTACCATGATAGAGAGAACGTTAAAAGACCACTGTTTCGGGAACCTTTCTGGTGAGGTTAATATGTAACTGGAGATAACCGACAAGGCACAGTTTTCCTGCGTGGAGAGCAAGCATTTGCGGAATAGTGCACATAAACGCCAGTTATGTTGGGCACATAATGAGATTAAGCCCAATTCGTAGCGCATCATAACTCCAGGGATGCATTGCGGTAAATGCAAAATGGCTCGCCAGAATTTGGATTCTAAATGATTAAGAAATCCAATTGGTAAGATTTGTGTTTCCATACCATAAAGAATAGTTGGAACAACGTTTTGATTCCAAAACAAAATGGCTGCTTTAAGTGTAAATTTGCCATACTTGGATACAATTATTCGGGTCTGACATATTGCCATAATTAACTTTTGTTTAATTTTGTTCAACTGTGAGTGTAATGTGGGACAACCATCAAAAACAACGCCCAAATAAACATAATTTAAAACTATCTTTATGGGGATTGTCTCAATTTGCCATGTTAACAGATGCTTGCGTAAACCTTTAGGGAAGAACGTAACAATCTGTGTTTTAGCAGTGTTTACAAGTAATTCATTTTCTTTGAAATAGTTGCAAAGTGCTGACAGAAGGTTACGAAGGCCACTCAGTGTTTTTGACACAAGAACAAGATCATCCGCATACCATAATGCACTAATTCTAACACCATTTAGCATGGGAGAGTCGGCCACGACTTTAGAAAAAATCCATCGAACATCATTTATAAAAAAATTAAACAAGGCAGACGCTAAGCTACAACCCTGTTTTAACCCTCTATACGTATATACAGGGGATGATAAGAGACCTTCGGAATTTAATCTTACAAAGATTTTAGTTTTTGAATGTAATGCAAAAATGATGTCTATAAGAGTGGAGGGACACTCCGCTTTGATTAACTTATTTATAAGTTTGGGTCTTGAGACCGAATCAAAGGCGGAATGTAAGTCAACAAATGCAAAGTATGTGGGCTGTCTCTTACACTGAGCTTGTTGTCGGATGGCGTTTAAAGTAAGCAGGTTGACACTGGTACCCAAACCAGCGACAAAGCCAGTTTGGGCTGGGTCACATTGACAGGCGGCCGTTGTCCAGAGGTTAAAATCTCTTAATACTAGCTTAGTGAACAACTTCCCAGGAGCATCTAATAACGCTATCGGACGATAGCTTTTGGCATCTGAGCGATCACCCTTTTTATAAATCGGGATGATGACAGACGAACGCCAAGAATCTGGTAGGCATTTAGTTTGTAAAATATACTGAAATGTGTTATTAAGAATTGACGCCCATTCATTTATATTTTGTTTGAACATCCAGTTGTTAAGGCCGTCAGGGCCTGATGCTCTAGACGAAGATGCTGTTTTAATGAGAGACAGAATCATAGTTTCAGAGCATTGCAACTCCCAACTTCTTGAGGTACTACCATTATAAATGTAGCTACTCATCTTGGGATCCTTATATAAAGTGTTAAAGTGTCTAATCCACGCAGCTTCATGAACACCATTAAGTTGGGAATGTGTTTGAGGTACTGTGCCACATTTATTTAGCAATGCCCAGATCAAACCAGAATTTTTATTACAGCATGTTTGTAAAAACTTTTCACTATCTATTTGATATAGTGTTGCTTTCCTTGATCGGACCCAATTGCGATATTTTGTGTTGACAGACCTGATCGCGTTAATTTGTTCAACTAATGGTAATTTTCGGAGTATTCGGATCTCTTTACGATGGGCTTTCTTTCTCTCATGGAGAGCCATATCAAACCCATGAACATGACCTCTCAAAGTTCTATTAAAGACGGGTTGGATGTTTGCAAAGGTGCTTAAAACATCAATATAAGACGAGGCTCCTAGTGCTCTTTGATTATTCAATAAAATTGCTTCATTTAGAGCCAACAATTTATCCGAAGACCACTTGAATCTATTTTTACCATTATTTAGTGTCAAGATTTGTTTATAATAACATGCATTCTTAGGGCTATTTGGTACAGGGATCGACCAAGACAAAGCTAACAAATGGTGGTCGCTAGTTGTTTGTTTAACGACAACAAATTTAGAGGCATTCTCAAATATGCTGTTAGATAAAAATACATAGTCAATTGTGGATTGAGAATTGCCTCGCTCCCAGGTATTCATTGAGGGGATATCTCCTAAAATTGTGCCATTTGCCATTTTTAGGTCTAAATCATTCATAAAGGACATCCACCGTAGTCCATTACGATTTTTATTCATTAGGTTGTGTTCAATGCAAGTAAAGTTTAAATCCCCCATTACAAGGGTTCCAGATATATTACCCTGAATAGAAATCATTTCAAAAAGAGATGACAAGGCTATATAGAAGTTTTCATCAGTAATGCCTGCAGGGTTTCTGTACACATTAATAAGGGCATATGTGAGTTTCTGAAAAGTGATTTTAACCAATTGTATATATTTGTTTGGAGCTTGCCAGGGAGAGATTTTGAAACCTTTGCTCACTTTCACCGCAACTAGTAAGCCAGCGGTCGGTCTACCTTTACCGCTGTATTCAGCTGGAAGGAGACTGAGCTCATGGTCATCCCAAACTGGCGACTTTAATAACCATGTTTCTTGCAATGCAACAATGTCAAATGTATTCAGTTGATTATTTGATGACCATTGCAAATGCGAGGAGCCTCGAGTATTCCAACAAGCTAAAGAGATATCAGTAGAAAGCACATTTTTTAATGGTTATGAGTTATGATTGACTAAAGCCGGCATGCCTGTACGTAGATTATTAATACAGAAATTACAGCCACATTCCGATTGAGATTTGGATTTTAAAAAATCTTTGTTTATGTCATTGGTGGGTTGACGAGCTGGATCTTGAGCTAATAAAAACCCAAGATTGAATAGATCCATTCTTGCATTCCAAATAGTGTTGCGAACTAATCCAGATTTAATCCATAGTCTTACCACGGAAAGATTCTTATCACACAAGAATTCTATTTGGTTTAGGTCGGAGGAAGCAATAGCATCCAACCCTTCAACATCTCCAAAGATATTGAGGACACTAGCCCGACATAAATCATATTTTGGGTAAGACCCATCGCGACACTTTAAAATCAAGGTATGAAATGAGCTGAATTTCTTTGACAATGCAGTGCCACCGTCAACTACAGGATTAATATGAGTGGCTTTGGCAGTTTCTGTGTTCGTTCTAAATGTTTCTTTTGCAATTTTTTGTTGACTACAACTCATTCCTAAAGGTAGAATCTGGTTTAGACCAGTACCGGATTCATTATTGCGGGAGGATACTTCAACAACACTATCATTGAGTGGTTTATGTATCTGAGATGACGGGGCTCTACCAGTTGATGGTTCTGGCATGGCCTCTAAGATTTTTTTTGATAAATACGAGTCTACCGCAACTTTTAATGAGGTTAATCGATCGGGACAACCTGTTGGGAGATCGACTCTTTGAGCATACATAACTTCCTTGCTTAAAGCTGGATGTGAATGAGCTGAAGAACTCCTCGAAACCACAGGCAGGGGATATGTCTTATCGGAAGATGCTAATAATAAATTTACCAGTTCATTCAGGGGATCATGTTCCACAGGTAATACCAAAACCTCCTTAGGGGTCACTTGTGAAGTTACAAAGGTGCCTGACGTGGCATTAGTTACTGTAGGTACACTTACAATATTGTTTGGTTTAACCTGAGTGGTATCAGCACCACTATCTATAGAAACAAATGGTAGGCAAGAAGTAATTTTTTGAACTTCTACCGGGAGACGCTTTTGAAGATTTCTTTTGGGGACAATCTTTGAGGTTACAACTTTTGATTTTTTATTGGTCACCATTAAGCGACTATTCCCTTGAGCATTGGATTTTTGACTACCGTGTGTTTTAGTATGATCAATTTGTTGGACAACCTCCAACGCTGAAGAATCTAAGCTAATCCAAGATTCATTGCTTTTTGCAATTCTGATATCATCCACACATTCAATTGGTCGAATAACGTTAGGGAATGTTGGTAGCGCGGAGGTTGAAGGCACAGGTACAGCGCTGACGGCTTCCATAGTGCAAGTACGTTGCATAATAGATGCACCAGAATTTCCAAGTAGAGCTTGCTGAGATAAAACATATGTTTCAAGAAGAGAGATTCTTTTTTCCAAGTTCTCTTCAGATTTATTTAACATACATTTCCCTGAGTTCACTTTCATCCATTCACTAATGATGTTTAGCTTATCTGATTGAGCAGTTATTTTATGCTCTAAGGTATCAAAAAGCTTGAATAAGCTATGAATCGTGGTATTGATTGCCCCCAGCGTGACCTCTAAAAGGGCCGAGTTTGTGGCTATCGAAGTGCCTTGTTTTTTCTTGTCAGTAGTTAGACAGCGACGCGGAGTTGGATTTAGAAAGGACTCCTCATCCACTCTAGTTGAATCCATGGAGCACGGTTGGGCATAATCGATCTTAGTTGAAGCCCTCGAGCTTTCTAAATCCCTACAGTCAATGAGGTCTGAGTGAGGGGGTGAAAAAGATTTAACGGGACTAACATGTCCCACTGTTTCAATAATTACAGAAGACATTGATTCATTCAAAATGGACGTTTCATGTATTACAATAGAGTTCGAATTGAATTGGGCTTCACTCTCATGCATTGATTCTTCTACAACAGTGGCACAAGTTGAAATGGGTTTAAAAATTTTTGTAGGAGAGTGCGATACAGTTAATAATGTCTGATCTGAAATGGTAGTTCTTAGAATGGAAACAGGAGTAACAACCTTTAAGGGGGTTTCTGGTAAATTCACATCAGTTATAGCTGAATTTGGTACACCCACTTTGGGCGTTTTAGCCACCGGAAGAGACAGGTTCATTGGCTCAGACAGGGATCTTCCCCTTTGAACTGTTTCATAAAATTTACGTATATCATTATGATTGGGGTTATTAGTAGTTGGAGTCAAGATAATATTTTTCCTTGACACCCGTGTTCCACTTTTAGACTTCTCCTGGGTATTTGGAATAATTTTATTAGAAGGCGTCTGAGGGGAAGATGCTTGAGCCAAAGTACCCAGCACTTCACTGGGCCGCAGCACCATTGGGTCTCTAGTACTATCAGAGGGCATACCTGACTTTAGGGTGAACATTAAAAAATGAGAAATGAGAAATTAAAACCAACAATTGATATACTATACCTATGACCTACAGGATTGTAAACTACTAAGAAGATGGCTTAAGGTCAATTTAAATTAAATCCTCGCAGTAACTAAAAAGCAGTACAACAAATAAGTGTACCGAAAATTTATCCAAGTCACCTCACCACCATCCACCCAACAGCCTCACAACAGCACAGCTATCAGCCTTATCTCCACCGGGCTTAACGCCGCAAGGGTGGCGGCCTCTGCCTTTTGACGGGGATGAAAGAGTCACGTGATGTGGCACGTGACCTACAAGCTCCGCCTCCTCCAGGAAGCGGATTATGACCGGCAAGAGCCCAGGAATGCTCGCAGTGCCGGCGAAAGGATAATTAGAGTCAAGCGATTCTGTCACAGCAATCCTTCACAAGTTATAACACACCGCTCAGGCGGCGGCCTCTGCCTTTTGACGGGGATGAAAGAGTCACGTGATGTGGCACGTGACCTACAAGCTCCGCCTCCTCCAGGAAGCGGATTATGACCGGCAAGAGCCCAGGAATGCTCGCAGTGCCGGCGAAAGGATAATTAGAGTCAAGCGATTCTGTCACAGCAATCCTTCACAAGTTATAACACACCGCTCAGGCGGCGGCCTCTGCCTTTTGACGGGGATGAAAGAGTCACGTGATGTGGCACGTGACCTACAAGCTCCGCCTCCTCCAGGAAGCGGATTATGACCGGCAAGAGCCCAGGAATGCTCGCAGTGCCGGCGAAAGGATAATTAGAGTCAAGCGATTCTGTCACAGCAATCCTTCACAAGTTATAACACACCGCTCAGGCGGCGGCCTCTGCCTTTTGACGGGGATGAAAGAGTCACGTGATGTGGCACGTGACCTACAAGCTCCGCCTCCTCCAGGAAGCGGATTATGACCGGCAAGAGCCCAGGAATGCTCGCAGTGCCGGCGAAAGGATAATTAGAGTCAAGCGATTCTGTCACAGCAATCCTTCACAAGTTATAACATTTATAACATTTATTATATATTTATTTATTTAAATTTGTATAGCGCGCAAGCAGCCCAGGGGCATTGAGGCGCTGTTACTTGCATGAGCTTAGTTACAGGCATGGTATCAGTAAGAGGCATATTACAGATAGGAAAAAGCAAGGTTATCATTACAGATTATGCGGTTGGTCAATACAACTTAAGCAGTGGGTCCTATGGTTGGTGTTCATGCTGCTGCGAGGGAACTTATGAGAAGAAGGTGGTTTTCAGTGCTTTGCGGAAGGCTAGGAGGGAAGGCTCACTGCGGATGGTGGGAGGTAGGGCATTCCAGTGAGTGGGTGCGAGATAAGGGAAGCTGGATCCACCTGCTCTGGATCTTTTTACTAGTGGCACAGAGAGCATGTTGGTGTAGGGTGATCTTGTTGGTCTTGTAGAGGCGACGGAGTGGATTCTTTGTGAGAGGTAGTCGGGGGCAGTGAGATGGATGCATTTGTGTGTCAGTGTGAGCGCTTTGAAAATTATTCTCTCCTTTATTGGGAGCCAGTGGGCTAGTTTTCTGGCTTCCGAGATGTGGTCCCTTTTGGCAATACCTTGGGCTGCTCGGAGAGCACTATTCTGGATGACTTGTAGCCTCTCCAAATTTCTTTTTGAGGTTCCTAGGAAGAGTATGTTGCAGTAGTCTAGCCTGGAGCCGGTGATGGCTCTGGCTATGTTTGTGCAGTTCTCTTTGGGGAGGAAATGCCTGACTGCGTTGATCAATTTAGCATGATATGCGGCTGAGGAGGCAATGGCGTTGACTTGTCTGTCCATGGAAAGGTTAGAGTCTAGATAGACTCCAAGAGTTTTGACTGAGTCTGAAACAGGTATTTTGATGGTGTCGATGGTGAAGTGACTGAATTGGGAGTCAAGTTTTTTTAGCGTTTCGGGGGAACCTACCAATAGGAGTTCTGTCTTGTCAGAGTTGAGGCATAGTCCATTGTCTGCCATCCAGGCTTGGATGGTGTTGTAGAGGTTGTTAAGGGTCATGGAGTCAGTGTCGTAGTTGCCTGTGAGGGTAAGGAGGATCTGGGTATCGTCCGCGTAGTTAGTGTAGGATATACCCATAGCGTCGAGGATGCGGAAGAGGGGTCGTGTGAAGATGTTGTAGAGTCTGGGGGAGAGGCATGAGCCTTGGGGCACGCCAAAGAGTATGATAGTGGGTGAGGCAGAGGCTAGATCGGAAAATACTTGCATGGTTCTGTCTTGTAGGAAGGATGTGATCCATGCTGTGGCGTCAGGGGAGAACTTGGCAGTGGAGGAGAGATGATGGCAAAGGACGTCATGATCTACGAGATCGAACGCTGCAGATAAGTCAAGGAGTAGGAGAAGAGCTGGTTTGCCCATGTCTCTGGCATCGTCCATTTGGTTTTTCAGGTCAAGTAGGGCGGTTTCAGTCCCATGCCTAGGGCGGAAGCCAGATTGACGGAGTCCCAGGAGTTTGTTTTCTTCGATGAAGTGCTGAACCTGCAGATAGGCTGCTTTGTCCAGTATTTTGAGGAGGAAAGGGACAGTGGTGATGGGTCTATAGTTGTTGGGGGAGGTGGGGTCGAGATTTGGTTTTTTTAAGAGGGGGCGGACCCATGCTTCCTTGAGGGAGGTGGGGACTTTCCCTGTTGCGAAGGAGGCATTAACAAATGCTGTCAGGAAGGGGGCAAGCGCTTCCGTGCAGTCCTTGATGAGAGTGGCTGGGCAGGCATCACCTTTACAGTTGGATGCTTTGATGTTCTTCATTATGTTAATGATGTCCTTTTCCTGTATGGATTTGAAGGAGAAGGGTTGGGGAGGGTCTTGGGCTGGTGGTGGGGCAGGGATATGAGTATTGGGCAGGGCTTGTTTGGTAGCTAGTATTTTGCTTTGGAGGCGGCTCAGTTTTGTTAGCATTGCCGTTTGAATTTCGTCGCACCAGGCTTTGTCTTTGGTGAAGTTCTGGGGGGTGGGAGTAGGAGTCTCTAGCTCCCTAAAAATTGCAAAGATTTCTTTTGTGCTGGATTGGGCTTCCGAAATTCTGGATTCAAAAGATTTGGATTTTGCCCGGGTGATAGCTTTTTTGTACTCCGTAGAGCAGGCTTTAAAGATCAGCTTGTCTTTGTCAGTGTGGGAAGTTTGCCACTGAGTAAGTGCTGCCTTTTTCTTGTTACGGAGTGCGAGCAAGTCTGGGGTGAACCAGGAGTTAGAGTGGGTGGTGGGTTTGTATTTACGGGGTTTTAGTGGGGCAATGGAGTTGATAGCTGCTTTGATGGCAGCATCGTAGGTTGATGCAAGAGTTTCTGGGTCTGTGGAAAAAGGTGGTCTGAAGGCTGGGCCTTGGAGGAAGGGCAGTAGTCTTTCCTTAGTGAGCTGGCGGGAGCTTCTTGTGAGGCAAGGTGGTAGGGGTTAGGGTGGGGGGAAGAGGAGCTAGTGGTGAGGATGCTAAATGTGATGATATGGTGGTCAGACCATGGGGTAGGAGTGTTTCCAGTGATGATGAGTGGGCAGTTGTGCTGAGCAATCCAGTCGAGTGTTCTGCCCTGAGTGTGCGTTGGGCTAAAGATGGTGTTCTTATAGCCTAGTGTTGTTAGGGCTGAGTCAAAGGATTTGGCTGCTGGGTCCTTTTTATCCTGGAGGCCTAGGTTGACGTCCCCAAGGAGAATGGCTTTCGAATGTTTTTTGAGGTTGTCAGATAGAAGATGGATGAGGGAGGCTTGGAAGTCTCCTGTTGGGCCAGGAGGGCGATAGACAATATGAGCGGTAATGGTACAGTTGGGGGAGAGGATAATTTTGACTTGGAGGTAGTCGTTGTTGTTATGTAGGGATTTTCTACTTTCTACCTTTCTAATACTATAGCAGTCCTTAGCGATGATTGCGGCACCTCCACCTTTAGAGGGGCGATCCTGTCTGGTGATGGAGTAGCCAGAAGGGAGTGCCAGGGAGAGCGCAGGGCCAGAGGCCTCGTGTAGCCAGGTTTCAGATATCATGAGCAGGTCAAGGTCATGGGTGGTTATGAGGTCGTGGATGTCTAGAGCGTGGGCGCTGATGGATCTGGCATTGATCATGGCGCATTTGAGGTGGGGTTCTGTTACGACTAGGGAGGGGTCTGTGGGAGGAGAGGGTAAGGTGATGGGCATGGTCGGTGTGGAGTTGGGGGCTCCGGTGATGTTGTGGTGGGCGGCAGTAGAGGAATTGCATATCACACATTTTGCACTGGGGGGCGCAGTTTCAGTGGTGGTGGGCACAGGTGAGATCACATTTGGCACAATAGCATTCACAATGGGGGTAGAAGAATTGCATATCACACATTTTGCACTGGGGGGCGCAGTTTCAGTGGTGGTGGGCACAGGTGAGATCACATTTGGCACAATAGCATTCACAATGGGGGTAGAAGAATTGCATATCACACATTTTGCACTGGGGGGCGCAGTTTCAGTGGTGGTGGGCACAGGTGAGATCACATTTGGCACAATAGCATTCACAATGGGGGTAGAAGAATTGCATATCACACATTTTGCACTGGGGGGGCGCAGTTTCAGTGGTGGTGGGCACAGGTGAGATCACATTTGGCACAATAGCATTCACAATGGGGGTAGAAGAATTGCATATCACACATTTTGCACTGGGGGGGCGCAGTTTCAGTGGTGGTGGGCACAGGTGAGATCACATTTGGCACAATAGCATTCACAATGGGGGTAGAAGAATTGCATATCACACATTTTGCACTGGGGGGCGCAGTTTCAGTGGTGGTGGGCACAGGTGAGATCACATTTGGCACAATAGCATTCACAATGGGGGGTAGAAGAATTGCATATCACACATTTTGCACTGGGGGGCGCAGTTTCAGTGGTGGTGGGCACAGGTGAGATCACATTTGGCACAATAGCATTCACAATGGGGGTAGAAGAATTGCATATCACACATTTTGCACTGGGGGGCGCAGTTTCAGTGGTGGTGGGCACAGGTGAGATCACATTTGGCACAACAGCATTCACAATGGGGGTAGAAGAATTGCATATCACACATTTTGCACTGGGGGGCGCAGTTTCAGTGGTGGTGGGCACAGGTGAGATCACATTTGGCACAACAGCATTCACAATGGGGGTAGAAGAATTGCATATCACACATTTTGTACTGGGGGGCGCAGTTTCAGTGGTGGTGGGCACGGATGGGGAGAAATTGCGGGTAGAGGTGGTACTATTAGGGGTGGGGTGAAGTGTATCATTTGCTGCTGTATTGGGGGTAGTTGAGAAGGCTTTAGGCTTTGTGGTTGTGGTTAACCGTCTGAGTATGGCAATGTAGGTGGGTGGGGTGGGTTGCGAGATACGGGAGCATAGCCGCGCATTGCGGATGTTTGTGGGAAGGGGATTGTAGCTGATGGTGGGCTCTATAGTGCGAGCACGTAGTCTGGAGCTCCTGGTGGCCAAGTCTTGGTGTAGGAGGAGGCAGTGGGCAAGCTCCTTACCTCTGTGATGTTGCATGGTATTGTGGCAGATGGCAGACGAGCAGCGAAGAGCTGCAAAGAGGAGTGCAGGCCTTGTCCTCTGGCCTTCTCCTCGCGGCTTCGACTGGCGGTGAGCCCCGTCTCCCTTTATGGTGGGGGGGGTGGAGCCGGCAGGGCGGGAAGCCGTATCAGGCTGCGGGCTGCGGGCGGGAAGCGGCATCGATTCGGCTGGAGATTCGAAAGATGCTTTCCTGAAAGCATTGTGGGCGGTGGTCATGCCTTCCATGGTGGAGGCCTTTGCAATATGCGCCAGACGCGCTGAATCAGCTGGGGCTCCGAAATGGAGAATGTAGTCGGCAGACAGCTGATCGAGCACAGCTGATGGAGGCACTCGCAGCGGAGCTGCAAAGAGGAGTGCAGGCCTTGTCCTCTGGCCTTCTCCTCGCGGCTTCGCCTGGCGGTGAGCCCCGTCTCCCTTTATGGTGGGGGGGGTGGAGCCGGCAGGGCGGGAAGCCGTATCAGGCTGCGGGCTGCGGGCGGGAAGCGGCATCGATTCGGCGGGAGATTCGAAAGATGCTTTCCTGAAAGCATTGTGGGCGGTGGTCCTGCCTTCCATGGTGGAGGCCTTTGCAATATGCGCGAGACGCGCTGGATCAGCTGGGGCTCCGAAATGGAGATTGTAGTCGGCAGACAGCTGATCGAGCACAGCTGATGGAGGCACTCGCAGCGGAGCTGCAAAGAGGAGTGCAGGCCTTGTCCTCTGGCCTTCTCCTCGCTGTGTGGTGGTAGGTGCCTGTGGCCAGGAAGTGGAGCACAGACACTACCTTCAGTAGAGGGGGGATGGCGGTGCGTATTTCAATCAGGATGACAATGTCGTTGTGTTTTCATCTCCACAATGGTGGTGATGGTGTCCAGGTCCAGGCGGTACAGGGTGTGGAGCTGCTCAGGGGTTAGGTTGAAAGGACTGGCTCTGATGCAAGGGATTGGAGGCTGGCTGCGTGGTACCACTGGCTGCACTGGTGGGACTTGCTGCGCCTGTCTCACCCTCATTCACCTCCTGCATCTCCTCTGTGGTGCCTGTTGTAGTTGTTGCTCATGGTGTAGCAATGTAAACATGTCCTCCAGCCCCAATATCGCAACAGCAAGTGGGATCATTTTGGTGTGGTGTGTGGGTGTGCTCCTTTTGTGCTGGGCCAGACTACATTGCCTCCACCTGTGCTGATTGTGTGCACCTGTGGCAGTTGGCGGGTGATACGCGATGCTGGTGATACCGGCATCACGGTATCCCTTATTACTGCCTTCGTGATGCCGGTAGTTACATGTCTGCGTGACTTGTGATGTCCTCCTGTTAGCGGCATCTCGGTATTGCCAGCCCGCGTGCATGTGGTACGGGGGAACACGGTCTCAACGGTGGCGCTGATACCGGGTTGTCAACTCGTAATAGGCCGGAGCGGTATGCGATGCCGGTATTCCCTTACCGGCATCATTTTCCATTACCGCGAATCTCGTAATGAGGCCCAGTGTCTTTCAGAAGGTCAGAGCTTTTTCCGCAAGAAGTCATTCAAAAGGATTGATGTTTAAATTGCAGCAAAGACTGCGGGGGTCATTACGAGGTGGGCGGTAAGGGATTACGGTACCGTTATTGCTGCCTTCCCCCTTCCCATTGAACCTTATGTGGGCTCAAATGGGAATGGGCAATGGCTCTGGTGAATGGGAAATTACCGGTCCCGCCGACCTCGGCATGGACCGGTAATTGCTCCATCCAACAGACCGGAGTCGGAACGATTTTAGAGGCAGCCATGGCGCTAATGGCGCCATGGCTACCTCCAACCTCGTAATGACCCCTAAATGTTTGCAGTGGTTGTACCAGTCTTTCTCAAATCGGAAGCAACTGTTAGCTGGTAAACACATGTAATCGTTCAAAGGCACTCACTGCAGAGCTGTGAAGGACTAGTCGCATACATTTACATGTATGCACCGTCGAACCCGTGCTCATTTAAATGATGTTAGAGTAATGAATTGAAGAGGCATGCATTGGTTGGCAGCATGCCTGACTGTCCTCCCAATTCTGACCGGGAGTCTTCAAAGTGAAGGCCTGCGCCTTATTGTAACATTGCCAACCTCAGTTACTCAGGGCATGCAGGCACAACCTTGTGTCTGACTCGTTCCTAGAGATGTAGGCCTTCCCAATGCATAGATGCCTGCCATTAACTTTCCTTATTGTAACATTGCACACTTCACTGACAATCATTTTACAGACCTCGGAAAGAATGCAGGCCCACTGTGAGCTATCTGCCCTGGAACCACACAGTGCCTAACAGCTATCCTTCTGTAGAGTTGTTCATTCATGAGAACCATTTACAGGGTCACAACCCTCTACTTCTCTTGAAACCCGTCCATCCAAGCTCCTTCCTTCCTCTTCCTCCCCGACCTCTTCTCTCTCTTCTCACAGCATTTCCTCTCTTTGAGACATCCTTTCAATGCCTGTTTTACCCCAAATCCTGGCTACGAAAAATGCACACAGAGGATTCATGGCGTCGTAAATAAATTCAGGCATAGTCAGGTTTTAAGAGATATTTTCTATTGGACTAAGAACAAACCAGAATCAGATTTTGGAGTTTGTGGGATCCTTGGAACTACTTTTTAAAAAAAGGTTGTGAATGCCTGGGCGCTCATTAGGAGTTCCCTGGTACGGAAAAGTTCAGGTTATTCCCTTACCGGCAAATAAATGCCGGAATCACTGGCACCGGTACTACTGCATGGACTCCATGGGATGGGAACTTACTGGCGTCTGCGCCACCCATAATGTCCTTGTAATACCGGGATATCAGGTGGCGGAAATGGTAAGGCAGTTTTGCTGGTATCCCGATGGAATTTCCACTGGGATCCCAGCAACGCAGTAAGGACGGCCATAGTGTCAGTAGTGAAATCCTTCAAGGTAAGCGGCAGGTAACATATACCCTTGCAATGCACTAATGCTGTTTCATCACATTCTTCACACAGGCTAACACTCCATCCTTTTGGTTTATGTTCCAGGTGCCTCAGTCTGTCTGCAGTACCAGCTGTTCTCCTGGGTTCCGAAAGGCCCCGCTACAAGGACGGCCCAGCTGCTGCTATGACTGCGTCCCATGTGACGATGGCGAGATCACCAATGAGACTGGTAGGAATGAAGCATTAAGATCATTTATTATGACAGTCCAAGCACGCTCTCTGTCAGGCAAGATCATTCTGCCACATCATTTGGCTTTAATTCTACTGTTTAAAAAGTAGTATTATGGGCCATCAGGACTGTTGCAAAAACACCATGTTCCATGAGCCGTAACGTAAATGAAAAGCGTAAAAGCCTTCAATAAGGCTTTAACGACTTCCGTTCATGCCGCAGCTCATTTTCGTTCATTTGTATGGCGGAGAAGAGGGGAGAGGAGAAACCCAACTTGCATTTCCGACGTCTCTCTCCCTCTACACCATAGAAAATGCTCCAGCATTTGCGCCGACATGGATTTTCATGCCTGCGCAAATGCTGGAGATCCCTATTTGGTATATGTACCAGCTTGAAGCAGGCGGACTCCATAGGGATCCATTGAGCACACTACCTGTCATGCTCGCATTGGCAGGCAACATTTCAAATTACAATAAAATCCTGCCAGACATTCTCGCATGTTGGATGGGCTATAAGTGTGATTGTCAAGACTGCTTACCCTGCTTGCAGGGTAATGTGAGGAACTCATTGTGAAAACAACTAAGACAGACACATGTTCATAATTCAAGGGTGTTTATTGAACAATGAATTCTGTATGCAGGTTGGAAAAACGCCTATTCTAAACCTAAAACTAAGATGGGAGCAAGCGTCAACCATCACATGAAAATAAAGGCAGTCGTATTGGTGTCATGTTAAATAAAAGGGCCTATACTGAGAAACCTTGCAACTAATACAAAAAAGGGTGTGGACTAGTTCTCAAGAAAGGAAAGAAGTATTCTCAAATAAAATGTCAGGATGCAGTGGCTTGGGTCTCCCTTCCCCAGGTTTTGCACATGGGGTGAGATGGGAGCTTGGAGCACAGTACGGTCTATGGCTTCTCCCGCACAAAACGACAATTCCAATGGCAGCTCTCAGGACCGTCGATGGCCAAGTCTCATTTCCTTGAAAGTCTATTGCCTTCGAGGATTCGAGGTACTCAACTAACAAAACAAAAGTTGCTTTTAACAAATGAAAGTTCCTTTCCAAGGTTCGCCGGGTTATGGGTTCAACCCTGGGTTCCCCTCTTCTAGGCGCTCACCAATCACAATTGTTAACCACAATTCGTATAGGGTGACGACTTCACCCCTGGGTCCCCCTCTTCTGGGTGCTGACACTTCTTTATTGTTTACCACAATTTTACGTATCAGTTCTTTTCTTCTGATCAATGGGGGAGAGCTTCGCCCCTGGATCTTCCTCTGCCGTGCTCAGACCCCTCTTGACTGTTAATGCTTGGGTGATGGCTTCACCCCTGGGTCTCCCTCCGTCGGGCTCCGAACCCTCTCAAATTTCTTTAGTGGGATTCACTTTCCTTTGTTTCTCAATGTCTTTTCAAACAGTTCATAGTAGACATCCGTCGGGGGGGCGGGGTTCACTTCTGTCAACACACTGTTTCTCTGGACTTTAGACTTTGCCCCTCTCATCAGCATCCCTCAGTCAGTCTCACTCTTGCCAGCTTCACATTCACTTGAATTTGCGGGATTCACGTCCCTTGCTTTCTCATAGTTTATAGATCAAAGTCTTTCGATTGTACAGAGATTTTGCTTGACCCTCAGTATGAGCACTTTGACCTATTCCGCTGACTCTCCTATGGGCTTCTGGTATCTGTAGTTTTTCTCATTTGGGGTTCGACAGAGTCTCTCGAGATAGAACCCATGTTGTGCTGGTTTCCCTCTGCAGATGGTCTCCCCTTCAACACTCGTTATAGTTCATTCACAGTTCCTCGACTCACTTCAAAACTTGCTACTTTGCAAATACCAATTAATACAGCTCGCGTCTTAACGGCTCTCCCTTCGACTCACCGGCTGTGATGTACCGCCTGACCATCCACTTCTTGGAGTCAAGGCCGGTACCGCGGTTGCGGGAGCTTCCCCCGCTCCTGCTTATCGCATAGTCTAGCCCTGTGTACCGTTGACATCTGCTGCAAGAAACTTGTGCTATTGTTCGCGGTCGTATGCTCTCTTCCACCAAGGTTCTGTGGGCCTGGGATGAAAAGGTCAATGTCACTTCTCTCCTCGCCACCCTCTTGAATCCTGCCACCTTTCTCCTTCTCTTCAACTGCCGTGCCTGCGTAGTTGTGCCGTCATGCTGTCTGCCATGCTCGCCTTGCTCGAACTCTGCTCTCTTATTCCACCTTTTATGCCTGTAGGGAAAGGAAAGGGGCGTCAGGTGTGTGTGATTCTGATTAATTGCCTGACTATGCCTGACCCTTGTGTCGGGACGTGTCATGTAAACAGCCCTGGTGTTAGCCCGTTCTCTTGTGTGTTGTGCAAAGGTGTTCGTGTTGGAAAATGTGACATTGAGATTGCGCAAGGGCAGGGGATGGGGTAGGGGAAAAGTGCAGGGGGGAAATGGGAGGGGGCAATGCAGTACATAGTATAACATTAAATATATAAAGACAATAAATAGAAGTGCAGCCAGCTAGTGGCAAGTGCAAGAGTAAGCACAGATGTCAGGTGACAAGTGCTAGTAGGGGCTGTAGGAATACAGAAACAATCCCCAAGTGCAAGGGTTGCCAGGAGGGCAGTGCAGGTATGCAAATGGCAGGTGGGGGGGCCTGGGCCTGCGATCGGAGGATAGCCAGGTAACCAGTGCAGTTTCAGATTCAGCTAGGAGATCAGCAGGGCAGAGGAGGAGAGAAAGCAGAAGCGAAGAGGAAGGTCTTGAGGTGTTTCTGGAACCAGAGATGGTTCTCCTCAAGTTTCAGAGAGGCATGGAGGCTGCTCCAGAGGGAGGCCCCAGCAAAAGAAAGAGATCTACCACCAACTCGCTGCTTGGAGAAGCGACTAACCCTGAGGGAGTTGGAAAGGATGACATTTAGGAAGAGACAGTTGAAGGTATTGAAGTCCCAGGCCCCAGAAGGGCTTGTGGACAATGCAGAGGGTTTTGAACTTAATCCTCGCCGTCACTGGCAGCAGTGCAGAGATTTACGTCCTGGAGAGATACGATCCCTGGGCTTGAGGCCAAGGACAAGTCTCGCAGTCCTGTTTTGGATGAGTTGCAGAGGGTGTCGAGTAGAGGCAGGCAGATTTAGAAAGAGGCTGTGGCAGTAGTCCAGACTGGAGAGAACCAGAGCTCTGGAGACAGTAAGCTTCTGGGCGAAATAGAGGAACGGAAGAATACCTCTGAGGATGTGCAACTGGTAGTGTGACTTCTTAGAGACGTCAGAGATATGAGGAGAGAAGGATCAGAAAGACGGGTTTGGTAGGGTTTGTAGGGTAAACAGGAATAGGTGAGATTGGAAAATGAACAAAAGGGATTGTGGGAATTGTAGTGTTTTATTTGAGCCTGTTCGGAGTATGGGAATAAATCATCAGAGGGACGTGGAAAATAACGGTTGGAATCATTCAAGTAGGAATTAGAAAAGCAAGGATTCTGGCATAGGTAGTTTCTGGGAGCAAAGGAAATTGGTATCCTAGGGGATTGGTTATATATGGAGGGGTTGTTGGGTTTCAGAAGAGGACGTTTATTGGATTGAAAAGAGGTCAATTTGGTACAACCTATACAGGCTTCACAGACTTCGTCTTCCTCGTCCCTCTCTTTTGGATAATACTGCGTTTTACCTGGGGTATCCCCTAAGTATGGCCCGGGTTCCCCTACCCAGGTGATTCTCCCTCACTCATCCACCCCCAGGGTTGTGATCTGAGAGCACCAGCCCTTCCCAGGCCACCTGAATAAGGGATTCCTGAAGTTTTATTGGGAGAATACCCTCAGGTTTCTCACAGTAAGCAGTGTTCACAATTGAAATTAAACCCTAGGTCGATTTAGATAAAGACAAGGCCATGGTTAGTACACAGGAATAGACAAGCAGGGACAGAGAACGACACAAGAAGAGGGGCAATGAAACATGGAAAGAATGTGCCAAAGCAAGAAACAGGGGCCTGTTGTGATCCCACTAGAAGAACCAAATCTGGAAGAACCAAATGTAAAGCCACGCTTGTAAAGCCGCAATACATTACAGCTTTGGCAGGTAACATTGGTTCCATGGCTGACAGCCTTTCTACTAGACCAGAAATGTACAACCTTTGGCTCTCCAGATAATTCCCATTTGTCCTAAAGAGCCTCATCAATATTGAGTGATCATAGGAGTCATAGTTCAAGACATCTGGAGAGCTGCAGGTTGTAGACCCCTGCACTAGCCTTACCTGGCGGAAGTAAATGCTGGTACGATGCGTTCAGGTCAGTTCTCAACCTGCAAGTCATTATTCTGAATGATGGCGTTAAGGCAGCCTGGGAAACCCCAATTTACACAGAGGATCAGGAACCAGAAAATACTGGACTCAGTAATGGAAATAGACAAAGTGAAGGGCAAACCCAGCTTTATTAACCACAAAATAAAGCATGGACAGCATACACGCATAAAATGACGTCGCTCTCAGCGAGCTTATCAAAAACAGTTGCTTTAATGCTACAAATGTGACACCATTACATAATATCAGTTTAAAACTCTTACAGAGAATGAGGATTGGATAATAATAGTGGCTACATATGCATTCTATAGGGGTTAAAGTTCTGATTGGGTAATGCTTGTCTGATGGCTCCTTTTGAGACCACCTCTTAATTGATAACGGTACAAAGACAAATGTGCCTATTTCACAGTTGTGTTTTATAATGCAAACCCCCATTGGAAAATGTTCTGTGAATTAGGCCCGTAATCTCTGCAATTAACAATTGGTTGGCATAATACGTAATGGGTGGCCAACATTAGGGGTTTAATTGGTTGGCTTTCCACTGAACAACCTTGGGCAACTGACAGGTTGTCAAGACATGAGCTAGACAGGAGTAGGGGGAGAGCGGTCCATGGGCTGCTTTCCCTTCAATCAAACAAAATACCATCCCTCATTCCTAGGCCATGAGCCAGGGTGATTTCTTTGTATTCAGCCTTGTGTGGTGCCTCGTGTCTGGGAATATTTGTGAGGAGTACATCCTATCTGTGTTTGTTGCTAATGAATAGACTGTGTTCTTCAGTTATGGGTAACGTGTGATGAGACTACATCTGGAATTATTTCACTCTGCCTTTATTGGAATTTTAGCTAATAATAGTGCAAGTGTTATGGTTCCTTTTACCACTGAGGACACTCTTGAGTTAATCATTGTGGGGTCTTTTTAGGTTTACAGTTCGCTCGCACCTGGCATTAAGAAGACTGGTTGGTCTTTTAATTAATTTAGGAATTAATGGATTTCATCTTGGGAATCATTACCTCGTGCTCTCACTGTAACATTCCTATGCTCCCTTTATCATGGTAACCTTGGTTTGGGTTGTTGGCTACTGTCTAAGCTCTGCACAGACCTATATTTTTGTAATTTCAGAACTTTCAGTGCTCATGAAGTCTTGAGGCCTTTCATTTACTAAGAAGCATGTTGCGGCTTCCATTTCGGAAAATATGGGGGCCCATTACTCTTGCGAGTCTATGCTAGTGAGCTATTGTCACACTGCATTTATGTTGCATTCAGCTTCTACCCTGCTAATGTTAGTGTTCTTCATATCTTATGGATGCCATGTTAATATTCTTCATGTATAAATGCATATATTACCTAGTGTTTGCGTTCTCCATGTTGAGTGCACATTTGCTTCATGTCTAATGCGTGCACATGTGTTGTTTCGTTGTCAGTTTGTTTATTGTTGACATCTTTAGCTTAGATTGTGCCCATCTCCTGTTGTACCTGCCTGGGATATGGGAGGTACGGTTGCCTTAGTGAGTAACGTTTCTCACCTATACGGTATTGGACTGTGGGATGGGGAGTAGCTATTGATGACATATACATCTGTCTCCCAACAATGGCATGGTCAACACAGCCATTCATACCGCAAATGGGCAACATAGGCTTCAGTAAAAATAATATGTATAGTTAGATTGCTAAAAAAAAGTGTACAAAAATGTATAGGATTGGATTACAAAATTATTAATAAACAGGGAAACCCCAATGAAAAATGCTTTGAAAACCCTGGTATTGTACAAAATTACCTACTCCCAAAAGTTCGACCCCAAAGGTTCAACCCCAATTTTCCACACATATATATGTGGGGGGGGTAAAGTGAATAAAAAATGTATAGGGGTAAGGTGGGGGAGGCTGTGGGTGGTCTCCCCCCACATATATATTTGCAGAAAAATGAAGAAAAAAAACAACCAAATAAAACAGACTTTTGGGAGTCGAACTTTTCGGGTTCGGTAAAATCACATATATCCGAAAACCCGGACCATAGAGTCTTATTTCTAGGCATGCTTACATATGATAATAAAGGCACTTAGACGACCCATATTATCTCATAAATGTTACATTTATTGGCTCCTTTTCAAAGACATAAACTACCAATGACTGGTAGGTGCAGAAATTCATAGAGTCATATTTCTGGATATGTTTCATTACAGACAATAGAAGTTGTTAATCAGCCCTGGAATTCTTTAATAGCTCAGTTTTCTGTACCTTGCCTTGAAAATCTTTGAGCATAAATACTTCACATCACATGACCCACCCATCTGAATCTACACATGAGTGTTTCCCTTTTTCGATGGTAACTGAAGATTGGCACATGTTAAGAACCCTATGCTGTACAGAAGCGTGAGGTGCAGGTCTGAGTCAAGCAGCGCTCTAATACTGGCGTGCCTCCAGCTATCGATGGTGCCATCGACAGACAAATTAGGAAACCCTAACTGGAAATAGGGTTATATAAATCGGCAGACAAAATACACTTGACAGTAGTTATCAATGCAAATGAAATGAGCAAGACTGAAAGTAGTTCCGTACAAGTCTACACATAACACTTTGTAAAACCGGATGTGTTGCGGTTGACCCCTCTCAAAGCAGGATAGTGAACACACCTGCAAGTTCACTAACCAGTACTCTGCTCTGCAACCACAGTGTTCCAGGAAAATGGCCTGTGCTCAGAATTTGCAACACAAGGGTACCACACCTTTCAAATCTGGTGATTGAAGTTCAAGGTGTAAACAAGCAGAACCGCCTCAGGATGCTGGTGGTCTAGACCAGGGCCATAGACTTTAGAAGGGCTAACCTGATAGCTTTTCCATCCCCCAAACAGGGATCCAAATGCTTTTCCCCCCCATGCATTTCACTGAGACAGGCTCCTTAATGACCAATCTCGGTGTAATGTGTTTCCAACAACCACGTGATTGCTGACAGCCTGTCATACAATAGTGTTGAGGGCAGACTCCTGACACTAGTGTATGCAAAGGGGCTTGATAGTGCATCTTTGCTCTATTGTCCAGCCCCTTCTTAAGTTCTTAGGTCACCTTTATGAATAATGTGAACTGAGCATTTCAGCAAGTTTATTTATTTATTTATTTATTTATTTATTTATTTATAAGGCACCTAAAGCCCGCAGGCATCGGAGCGGCACAACAAAAAATATACTTACAACATGTAACATCAAAACATAACATACAAAATAACAATAGAGCACCTTGACACAATGGAAGTAACGAAACAGAATATTTCAAAAGCACCTTCTCATCGAGAGAGACATGATTTCATGTTAGTCAACTATGAGTTTTAACAGTGGTCGAAGTGGGCGGGAGCGGTCGGAGCGATGCTCCTCTCCTTCTTTTAATTACCTTTTAGCATTCCTATACTTTTATTTTAAAAAGAAACCGTTCTGGAACGGTTTCTTTTTAAAATAAAAGTGTAGGAAGAAGTTGAAACTTGCACTTTCAGTGCACTGCACAGGACGTTTCCTTAAAGGGCAGGCACATGTGTTTTGTGTTTTTTATTATGCGTGGGTGGGGGCGCCGCATTGGGGTCTGTGGGGAGAGGTGCAGGCCAGTAGGACACATAGTTTCACTACTTCTTTTCATACTCTTCGAGCACTGGTTTTAAATTTGATGAACCTCTGGGAAAATAATTACAATCTCTGAGGTAGCTAGGTAAATTGCTGGACCCACATCCAACCAGGACACAGTGCCTGTTTTCCTGGGTACAAAACTCATCGATTTCCACCCTCTGCAAACATTTCAAATCTATTTGCCTTACAACCCCTGGACCAGTTCGTTGACGGAGCCAGGCCAGAACCTTATTCTTTAACGCTTGTCTGGGTTCTTTCCCAATTGGTTTTTCTATATTGGTGATATTGAAGTTCCTTTTGTCCACAACACCATTTCTGATGGTCTTGTCACCAGGCAGTGGCATAAAGGACTTCCTAACCCGAAAGTTTTTTGGAATGGGTATTTATTGACCTTTTCCAGGGTGACCCACAATACCGATGTCTGACTTAGATTTCCAGGGGGCCATCAATGGAGGTTTGTGAGGAGGACTTGCCCTAACCTCTTCTCCAAAGGATGGAGCAGCATATCCTGGTGCGGATCCAAGGCCATTGATAGGAGCCTGGTCATCACATGTTAGCAATATGGAAGATCGAGCTCGGTCCCCCTCCCTTGATAGAGGAACCGGCCAGGCCGTTGTATCAAGGGGGGCCAGATACTGATACATCAATGGAGAGGGTATGGGGACAGTTTGACAAGATACATCCACCTTCATAGTGATATAATTCCCCACACAATTGCCTGCGGAATCCATTCAATTACTAAACTCATTAAAATGTTGACACAAGTTCAGTTGGTTAATGATGTTAGCCTTAACCATGATCCATTGATCTGGGGTAATCTGCTCTTGGGGATCAACCACTGATGTGGCCGCAACAATCAGCACAGGATTAGCTTGGGATTGAAGATCATTCTTAGGCTTTTCTAGATCTAGGGTAAGGGTTGTGGACAAGGATGACAAAAAGGATTTCCCATCGTTGGCTGAAGCAATTCCAATAACAGTAGTCTCGTCATTAGTCGAGGTTACAGATTGACGACCTTCTTTGCCTGTTTGCTTTTCTCAAAATCCCCAGCGTTGTTCAGATTAAACATTGGGGGCAAGTCCGTCCTTTCAGGATAAATCCTTTGCCTTCTACGTAGGCTAAGGGCCTGCACCTCAGACAGTCTATCTCTTTTCAAAGATGAGGAGGGTGTGGGAGTGGTGACCAAGGGCTAAAAATTCAGAATATCCTGACTCAGTGTCCGGGCCCCCAACATGAGGTTCCCTCGCAAGAGTGTAGGGGGGGGACCATAGGAGTGGAGGGAGTAGACTCCACATCTCTGCCCATGCTCCCAGCTGGAAAAGCTACTGGGGAAACGGACAGGGCAGCGGACGCCTCCCTTGTAATGACTTGCCTGGGGGAGGTCAGGGAGATTGTGTCAGAGGTCACGGTCAATAGAGCCATCCTCTTTTTTTCCAATCTCTTTGCAGAGCCCTTTTTCCCTTTTTTCATCCTGGAGTGCAGGAACTCCAATGGGGGAAATAAGTACTTAGTAAGTACACTATTAACAGTCGGTCCGTCCACTTACAAGTGGGTGAAACGGTAAAATGCCAATGTAGAGAGGATTTAGACAAAAACTCACTGTACTCATTGTAAAGATGGCCGGTAAAAACAAAAGCTCACAAAAACAACATGGATATGCCACTAAAAGCCGGCACTCTGTGTACTAACCAGTTTTCATGCTCAAGATCATGGTGCATGCTACACTGCTTCTCCTCCACGCTGTCTGATCGACCACCAGCTCCACCACCAGCAACGAGCAGCAGCCCGCATTCTCTCTGAAGGAACGCCAAGCTCATTTGACAAGCTTAGAGGAAAGAACCTAGAAGTGGATGGGGAAGAGCATCAAGCCACGCTGCATGTAGAGAGGCATCTGGAGGGGTGTAGAGGGCAATGAACCCAAATGGAAGGAACGCTCAATCTGCGCTCCTTTAATTTGTGCTCATGTTTGAGAATGTGCCCATTGGGTCCCTGCTGGGGATGGAACAAGTTGCTTTACATTTTTTATTAATTTTAAAATGACTGGTCTCCTCCAACATTTAATAGTATGGCAAAACAATCTTTATAAAAACTAAAACCAAATAGTCAATTTAATAAAACATAACTCGGCAGGACATAGTCGATAGCCTTTCAGCCTGTAACCAACTGCATTGCGTGCGCTTCATTCATGCCCAGAGTCATGCCACTGTGGCGCCTTTATATCCGCAAGTCTGCTTTAATAATGGAAGCTGGCCAATCAGACGTGGTAGACAAACAACCCCTGAGATTTGCCATGCCCCCTTCTCCTCAGCATTAGCAGAGCCCTCTTGTCACCTCTGTGCTGATATATGATGGGTAGAAGGAAACAGAGTTGCCCACTGCCTTGGAAGAAGATCCCCTATCCCAGCCCAAACTCCTTGCGCTACTCCACAGGTAGGTCAAATTATATCATGGAATCCGTCCAATAAGGGTTCAGTGCTGAATGGCACTATTGCGGTTTGACACCCCCTCGTACTCAGCTCTTCTAGGGCCCAGACCCCTTTGGTCTCCACCGTTCTGATATTTGATGGGGATTAGGGAGGTACTACAGGAGCCAGCTGCCTTGTAAAGGGAGGCCCCCATCAAAAATTACATAGGGGCACTAGGCAAGGTTGTCCATTGTCCCCATTGTTGTTTGTCCTAGCCATTGAACCGCTGGCTATTGCATTGAGATGTGATTTGAATTTGCAAGGTGTTTCCTTTCACGGTGTTGAACAGAAGATTTGGTTCTACGCAGATGATCTTTTATTAGTTTTGAGGAACTTGGATTTGTCTTTGCATTCGTTGATGAACACACTTAATTGGTTTCATGAAGTGGCTGGATATAAGATTAACTGGTCTAAATTGGAGGTAATGCCGGTGACTGCACATTGTGATAAGTCTTTGGTGGTGGGATTTGGATTTCAATGGTGTGAGAAAAAACTGAAGTACTTGGGGGTTTGGTTGACTCCGGATGTCAGTGTTATGGTTGAAGAGAACATGGGTATGGTTTGTAAGGAACTAAAATTGAACGTCCAAAGGTGGTCGGTATTGCATCTATCTCTGTGGGGTAAGGTAAATGCGCTAAAGATGAATGCTGCACCAAAAATTAATTATATTCTGAGTATGCTTCCCCTGAAAATTGGTCAATCTTTTTGGAAGTTGATTGATACCACTCTCCAGTCCTTTCTTTGGGATGAGAAACCGCCAAGACTGAAGCTTTGGAAACTCCAGCTTCTGGTTGAGAAGGGGGGACTAGGTGTCCCAAATTTTAAGGCATATCATTTGGCCTTCTCGTGCGAATTCTTTTTTCCTTTTTTGAAGGATTCTCCTAGTGTGTGGGCGATGGCAGAGGCAAGTGTGATGGGCCCACTCGCCCCAAGAGCGATATTCACGACTGTTAGCAAACATGGTAGTAGATGCCCCTTGACGGAGTTTCTAAGAGATGTTTGGAAGAATATCTATGATATGTGTGGCTCAGTTGCTCTGAAATCGCCTGATGCATCTCTGTGGTTGAATAAAGCTATAATGGACAATGGCAAGTTGTTGTTTTGGCCGTAGTGTTTTCTTGGCGGAATTCAATGGATTAGTGATGTTTTTAAAGATGGAAAATGGATTGACTTTGCTGAGTTAAGTGCTACTTTTACTTTTGAAAATGTTTCTATCTCGGACTTCAGGAAATTGAAGAGATGTATTGGTGAAGTGCATTGTGACGGGGATGTGAATGTTGAACTTTTCACTACTGGCGTTCAGTCACTTGCGAGTAGGGTTTATCATTGAATTGTATTGAATTATAAGGAGAATACTGAATTACTTAATGAATGGAGCAGAAGAGTGGGTTGTGAAATCACTTCTGACCTGTGGCTTGTGATGTGTGCGAATGTGAAGCTTTGTTCGATAAGTTTGACTGAACGTTCGAGACAAATTAAAATTCTCAATAGAGTTTATTGGAGCCCGGAAAGGCTTAAAAATAGAGGTTTGTCTGATTCTGATGTTTGTTGGTGTTGCTGGAGTGAGAAAGGCGGTATGGAACATTTGCTGTGGGACTGTGTGAGGGTTCGTGGTTTTTGGCATGAGGTTTGTATTATTTGTCTCGGGGTTCTGAACCAAAATGTTGACTTGGATTTTAAGACTATGGTGCTAGGCTGCGATGATTTACTTGACGACCTTTCACTATCGGAAAATACATTTTTGTTCAGAGGTGCTTCTATTTGCAAAAAAATGATTTTGAGGAGTTGGAAATCGTGTGTCTCACCAATATTGGAGGATTGGATTACAGAAATGAACTGCTTAGCGAATATTGAGAAATTTATATACAGAAAAATGGGAAAACTGAGTTTATATACAAAGGTCTGGGGAGCTTTCTTGAGTAGGTACTAGTTCATCGTTAAATTGTATATTTAAGTTTATTTTTATTTTTTCTTTCTTTTTCTTTTCCTACATGTTTATATCCTTTATGCTGTGTTATGATACTTTGTGATTTATTGTTCAGTCCTGTTCTAATTACTAAAATCAAAATAAAGAATTAAAAAAAAAAAATCACAATCCCAAACCTCTTTGTGGTGCTCCAGAAACAAATCTGAATTTGTAATGGAAGTAACTACTTGAATGGCAGGAGCCAGTAAACCCTCCAGGTAACCTCTTGTACATAGATATTTGACGGCAAACGATAATAGTGATGTTTTGTTTGTGCTTCATACTATTTTTGAGAACCTGAATCGTATGTGACCATGCAGACAGGTCAATAAACAGAGATGTGATGCAATGTTTTTAATACGTTTCTTCGTCGTTGTGAATCTGACATGATTGAGGGTTTGGATGTTGTATTTTGTATTACATTGCTTATTTGTTATGTCAATAGTTTCTTCAAAGGAAAATAGACAACTTTCTGTGTTATTATTCACAGATGCAGTTTCCTGTATTAAATGCAGAGATGAGGAGTGGTCCAATGGGAGAAGAGACATGTGCATCCCCAGGATTGTGGAATTCTTGTCGTACGAGGAGCCGCTGGGCGAGGTACTGTATTCCCTCTCTGTGCTCTTGACTTTACTGACTATTTCCACCTTTTCTATCTTTGTCAGGCACAGGGACACACCGATAGTGAAAGCCAACAACAGGGAGCTCAGTTATCTCCTCCTGGGGTCCCTCCTCTTCTGCTTCCTCTGCTCCTTCATGTTTATTGGACGCCCCAGAAAGTGGACCTGCATGTTTCGTCAAATGTCCTTTGGGCTTATTTTCGCATTCAGCATCTCCTGTGTTTTGGGTAAAACAGTCATGGTTATCATTGCCTTCAGGGCCACCAAGCCGAACAGCCGGTTGAAGAAATGGGTCAGCTCTCGGACACCCACCTACCTTGTCCTGTGCTGTTTGATGTTCCAGCTCGTTTTATGCATAATCTGGTTAGGCTCTGATCCGCCCTTTTCAGGCTTCAGCGCGATGGGCATGAAAATCATCATCCAGTGCTATGAGGGGTCTATAGTCTTATTCTACTGCATGCTGGGATACCTGGGCTTCTTGGCTGGAACCAGTTTCATCGTTGCCTTCTTATCAAGGAAACTTCCAGACAGCTTCAATGAAGCCAAGTACATCACCTTCAGTCTGCTGGTGTTCCTGAGCGTGTGGCTTTCTTTCATCCCAGCCTACCTCAGCACGCAAGGGAAATACATGGTGGCCGTGGAGATCTTTGCTATCTTGGCTTCCAGTTTTGGCCTGTTATCATGCATATTTTTTCCTAAAGTTTTTATTATTCTTCTAAGACCTGATATGAACACAAAAAGTCACCTGCTTGCTAAAATGTCTATCAAAGATTAATTCAAGATTAATTCAACTACATTGGACATTTCACCATAACAATACTGTACAGTCTTGCTATCACCACTAAAACGCTTTGTCACACATTCCACTTTAAAACAGTATCAACGAGAGTTGGAATGTCAGCGAAATAAATGTATCAGAATTATGGTACACTTCTGCACATGGAAAGCATCTGGAAATGTATCTAGTGAGTGAGTGAGTGAGGGAGTGAGTGTTGAAGTATTATTTATTGTGAATTATATGAGCACAACAAGCAAAGTATTTTGTTTTAGAGGGCTTCTATTAAACAGCCGGGGAACCAAAACCAGAGGAACATGCATTACAAGTTTGATGTGAGGGCATTGTAGAAACAAACAGAAAATATATTAGCTAAAAGCATTTCATTATGAATTAAATACATTGTGTTCCTGAGTGCCTGGAAGTGATAGGAAGTAGAGCCTTGTATGGCAAGTCCCTTTTGTTTTATTAATAAAAGGAATCCAAAGAGCCAAACAATCCGATGCGCGAGATATGAGAAAAACCAAAATGTATTTTAACTGACAAGGGAGGGAAATATCTAACAGACATTAAAATTCTAGTAGAGTGAATACATGGTTATATTGTGGTTACAGAAAGCAAAAAGCAACAATGTGTTATGAATTCCTTCAACACTTATTGGCTAGTGTGAGTAACAGTATATGTGCTTCTATACATTACGCAATTTCATTGGCGTATTCTACTCATGTGGTAACAGTGACGTATATGCTAGTTAGCTCATGTTCAGTGAAGTCATATCCCTTCTCACACTTCATGATGAGTGAGTGTAAAAACATGTAACAATCCAATTTGATCTTCTATTGGCTGTTCCAGGAGGAGTAGATATGGAGTGAGTAAGCACAGAACTCTTAACCAATCGCAATGTGAGATGTGACAGTGCAACACAAAAGTATAACATTTAAGTTCCATCCTGAATGATCTAAGTGGTTGGCACCAGAATACTGTTCCCATAATTAAGAACTGTGTATTATCAGTTAATTTTGCAACTCTGTTGGTGGAAAGGCTACTTGCATGTCCTTCCTGGTTCTCATGAATTCATCTGTTTGGATTCTGACCTTATGTGCTGGGGCCTAGCTGCTGACACACTTTGCTCTTTCATAATAGCTCAAGTGTGGATGCATTTCGTGCAGTGTATATTGCCATAACACTGTCTTCATTTTGATAGTACATTCTGGTACTGTGACTTAGATGTGAACTAGTATACTGATCTCTGGTTCCTGGTTAATGCTATAGTATTTGTAATATTGCTGTGTGTGGGTTCATAAATTGTCATTATCACTGTTGCATTCATGTGATGTGAGCTATGTGTAAACCTCTGTGTTGTTCACTAATTCTTAATTAGGGCTCAGTTGTGGATTACGGCATCTTCTCATAACTGTTTGCGCGCCAAAGTGAGCTCTGCAAATGCGATTTATCTTACTGGGCAGTATTGTGCTATAACTGTTTTATCTCTGGGATCCTGCTTGGCCAAGTCTTACTGCTCAGCCTTTGCCAACTTGTGACCTTCATTAAGTTAAGTTTGGTTTTTCTGCCTAGCAAACCTTATGTGATCCGACCAATCACAGTACAGTGACTTGTCCTCAAACTGCAGAGTCTGGTATCATTTTCTAACCTAAACCCTGGGAAAGCTCTCGCCTCCCCTTGCTTTAGCCAATCATTGTGCAGAATTTGGCCTGTGGCTGTGTGAATGTTGCCACTGGGAATGTGTGCCTTTCAATGAGGGTCTGACAGCTGCTTTCTACTATGCGGTGATGGTGAGATGTTCATGCTTCAGGAATGGCTAAGTAAATCTTAAGCCCTGCATCTAGTGTATTCAGCTAATGTAAAATAATGGTGATCATGCAATCGTCAAATAAACACTTCTACATTTCTCTAATTAACGTTAAATGCAGCTGGGTTTGGGTAAAGGGACATGACTATGTTGGTCTACAAGGGGTGTGTTATGGGCTGGTTGAAGCGTAGCTACTAGTGCTCTGTTGTCCTAAGCATGAAGCCTTTTTCTAAATGGGGTTGCTTGCTTTGTCCCAGTGTGCTTTTCTCACAGTGACGTTCACAGTTTATATTTTCATGCAGCTTTGGGACGTTGGATAAATGTCCCCATATTCTCATACTCCCCTACATCATATCTTATGTATGGGATGGATGGCGTCAGTGAGGGGTTACCATGGATAGCAGCTGCTACCCCAGGCAATTTCCTTGGCATACCTGGCTCCCGCTCTGCAACGCTCAACCTACTGGCTCTTGCACTTACTGATGCATTACTCAGAGACTAAAGAAATTTGCCAGATAAAAATAACTATGGTTTTGACACACTCACCCATTAATCTTTTCAAAATGATGACTGCTTGTTCAGTTAGAGAGTGAGCATCATCCATTTGCACAAATAAACAAGTGCTTGTTGCAAGCAATTGTGCACTTCTACAGATGTCTCAGGATTTTATCCCCTGAGGGATGACTCAAACTTTTATCTTGACATTATTTTGACCACCTCTTCAACCGGTGCCATTCCTCCACCACAAAGCGAGTGATTGTCCCTGCAGTGTTAGAAATTAGATCAGGAATAAATGGCATTAGAGACTGCTCAAACAAAAAATTACACATCGCAGAACCGGAAGACTGTGGCCATGCAGGGAAAGGCAGCACCCCAGGCTACTGTATTTAAATCCACAGAACCAAGTCAGAGGGATACTTAGGTTAGCCCCAGGTGCCTCAACAATTTGCCATGAGTGGGGTTTCGGTAGGGTCTAATAACACTGAAGTCAACTAAATAACGGACCTTTCCAGGCATTGGGAGCACATAGCAGATTTACCCGTGCTACAATGATATATGGAAATCAAACAGGGCCAAGATATGCAGATCGAAAATGGAAATCAACAAAGGGAGTAGATTTAATGAAATGAGAGACATAAAGTGACCCACAGCCCTCGCTCCTATGTTCTGGCCTCCTCACAAGGAGATTATGGACAGATGACAGCTATCCCACACTCCCGACCTCCTTTGTCCTGGAAGTTCAGGGGAAACACTAACAGGAGTCAGTCTCCTGAAGAAACCCCAATAGGTCTGACCAATATGAATCCAACCAGTACCAGCCTAGAGCACCGAGAGATGATTTTCAGAGATCAGGATATATTCCAGGGCTTAGAGGCACAAGTGAAAATGTTAGCTGAGTAGATAGGAAGGCTGTGCACAAGGCACAAGCAACAGCTGAGTGGGAATGCTGAACAAAAGAGTGACATTGCACAGGGCATTAACAAATGACTAATCAGCCAGACTTCCCAAACTGAAGGCACAACTGATCCACAATTGACCAAACAAACTGAGCTGCTTAGTGATTTAAAATCAATAAAACAAACAGGAAATAACACACACAAGAAAGGAGTGTGGTTTATTCTACAGTTAAACCAAACTATTGACTCCATTCAGGTGTGAGACGATAAGGAAAATAAAAGGAGAAATTCACCAGAGGAACCCAAACAGCAAAGGTTTAAAAGACAATTCAAAAATAACATGGGACATAAAGCAGAAGAGGCACATACATTTGAACAATTGATGGCCAGTGAGCAAGTGGACCATTGCAGGGCTAATGGGGCACTGAATGCATCAACAATAAATGAAACAAAACTGATTGAAATGATAGGTGAACACAGAAAAAGTACAACAACAGTGATAGGTTTTCATTACGTGATGATTCAAATAGTGCTCATATCTCCACAGAGATTAAAGATTCCCGAAAGGACACTTGCAGGTGAGTTGCCAGCTGAATACTGTGAGCGGCAGATGTTCCAAGAGGCGAAATTGACAGGTATGTGGTACACAAACCATGTGAGTTCCAAACACCTAATGTTGACATACTGGCAAATGATGCTAATGTAAACACAAAACAGTTGTGCACCAGAGTGGAGGTAAGTGAAAGAAATCAATATGATGTGGAGAAAGCAGAAATGGGTTGGGATAAGAACCCGGGAGGCCAGATCAGTAGCACAACTTCAAATGGGTGCTCAGGACAGAAAAATAAACAGAGAGACTGAAAAAGAGATGGGCAATAAGGGAGTTAATATGTAATTTATTTAATTATTTAATATACTTATAGCCATATATACAAAACATTAAAACAAAAGACTTTGCACGGTACAAATATACAAACATAACATTCATCAAAAGTCATGTGGTGATAAATCATAGAATCAAACTAAAAACACCAGCTCTTAAAATATCTAAAATCTCTTTATATTTCTAATAACATTTTACCAAAAAATATATAAGATTGAAGTCATTTCCCTCCATAAATGTGGGCCAGATCATAAGTATATCAGTACAGTCCACTCGGTTGTTATACGATTTGATGACTTGTGCTCAAATAGGGGCAAGACTCAAGCCCTTTACAAGAATGTGTTCCAATGATTCCATTTGATTTCCGCCACACAGTCTAACCCTACCATTAGATCGTGGGATACCGATTTTACCACCCTTAATTTCCAAAACATCACATATATTACATTTTAATACATTGTCTAATGACACAGCTATTTGGAAAGGCATCTATATATACAGGCTTATACATGAGTTAATTCGATAGTGAATAAATCGGCCGCTATTAGACTTTGGATATAACTGTACAATGTGATTATCAAGGCTGAAGATAGTTAACTTCTGTTTTATCCAACGTTTTACCACATAGGTAGGGCTAGATACAGGGAGATGAGTGTTAGGGAGAATTCTCCAGAATGGCTAATTTCCCTTACCTACTGAGTCCCTCAGCAACTTTTCTGGATTTCTAGGATTTTTTTTTTTCACCTGGTAAGAGTGTGAGCCTTATTCCCCACTCCTACATGTATTTTGCTGTGTGTGTTTAACATTTTTGTGTTCATAGACTGCGGAGCTTCACCTGCTCCACAGGCATCATCTTTTTACTGTGTGTTACACAGCACCTTTAGTGCAGTGACACAGGGTTGTCTTTAAACAGACTTCCCACTTTAAACTACATTTTCTGGGACTGACTACTGTCTCCCAGAACATGTAAAGTGTCCATTGACTTTATTAGTCTGTTTAAATTCTGAGACCCAGTGCAAATTATCTTCCATAGAGTACTGGAAAGGGTTAATAGTTATCCCTTTTTGTCTGTCTCTCATGGAACATTATTTCGTTCCCCTTTCATTAAGATTTGGCTGGTGGCAGTGGTATCTACCCTATTTATTCTACCGCAGTCTATTTAAATAGACTTGGTACTGTTTTAGGCTAAGTTAGTAGCCTGAAACTTAAATCTGCTGGACCCCATTTTCTTTTATTTGGTTCTGGCTGGGTTTATCTGCCATTTCTTTTTGTAAAGGTCGTGTTTTACTCTGCGCGCCAAACCAGGTTTGGTTCCTTTGTTCGCCGTCCTTTGGCGGGCTTCTGCCCAGAAGCCCTCCTTAGGTGCCTGAATGTCTGAGGGGGACTGGATGTGAGGGAGGGGTTTGAGACTCCCTGCACAGGGTCTCCTTGGAGTCCCATGTCGCACTCTGTATGATTGGCTGTTTGACAGCCAGGGTGTGTGAATAGGGGAAAACTGCATAAAAAGCAGGTCTCTGGGACTAGGAAGGCAGAGTCGCCACTGGATCGAGAGAACCGAAGAGAAGCTGGAAGTAGAGGACCTCTACCACGACTGAACCTTCCGGTGAAGCCCTGCTGCGGGTTAGAATCTCCAAACTTCGATGACAGGGAAGATCTGCAAGGAATCTTCTCCCCTTGTGCTGGTGGGACCAACCAGTTCGCCAAAATGCAAGCCAGGCCTCCAGCCTTGGTCGAATTTGCTGTGCACAGCTACAGTGAACCGGATAGCCAGGAAGATTGGGCCCTACTTGGGTTTTAAGGAGCACACCTTTTATTCGTCGCTTTGCTCTGCTGTTGGTTTCTTCCCTGGGCAGTGCAGGACCCTCCAGTCTTCCTCCTTTTTGTCAGTCCGACAGTCGCTTCAGGAACCGTGAGCCTGAAGGACCTGCCAGGAATGTCTGCCTCAGCTACAGTATTCTTCTGCTCTAAAGGTACTGTGCTAAACTGGTTGTTCGTTACGTCCGACCGCGGTGAAAGCGTTTTAAATCTTTCGCCAATCCGAGGGCTTGTCCTTCTCTATCCTTTAAAGTAACTTTTCTTCCGACCAACATTGTTCCGAACTCTTGGCAAAGACCTAACCGCGAACTACTCTGAACTGTGTTATCCTCTGCAAAGACTCTGGTCCATTGACTTTGGCTCAGGCCTCTTGATTTGATTTCCTCACCATTGTAGCCTTTTCTAGATTGCCCTGCTCACTTACTTGTTGGTGCTGCTTAATTTTTGTCTTACCTTGTCTTTCCCTCCATTTTAAATTGCTGGAGTGCCATTTTGCTCACACTTGATTTTGAGCTTAACTTGTCCAGAATCTATTGGGTGGTGTGTAGTATATTAATAGTGTGATTTTACTACTGCTTTACTTTAGTGAATTGTTTTACAACTGATGTGTAAATAAATGTATATTCTTTTACCCAGAAACCTTGAGTCAGTGTTTGTTTGAACCATAGTAATTGCTGTCCTTTGTGTAACTATTGATACTGCTCACTTTACTCTTGAGATAAGTCTGGCTGCTCAGCCATCGCTACCACTTTATTGTGTAGTGCAGGCTTGTACCAAAGATGAATTTGTATTGTCACTTGTGGTCTTAATTGTGTGTGGTCTTCCCGAAGGGTACTGCATAGGATTCTGCCTAACAATGTTGACAATGATATTTCACATGCCCCTTTGTTTAGCAAGAATCCAAGCTGTTTACCTGGTGTTACCGTCATTCTCATGTGCCAGGGTGAAATGCAAGGAGGAAAAGAAAAGCAGCCATTAGATAACCACTTGGATCCCAAGAAGAACTGGAAAACACAGATAGATGAAAACACACTGCTGTTCTAGCTCAGTGATGAAGACCGTGAACAAAGTGATGTTTCAGAGTCAGATCAGGAGAAGTATATTTTCACCATTGCAGAAATACACATGAAGGAAGGTCAGCCCTGAATACCCATACACATGAATGGTCTTCTGGAAATGATTGAGGTAGTTTTGGCCCTGGAACAAGATATGAGTATCATTAATGAGAATGTTTGCAAACATGTGCTTGACAGGGAATAAATACCAAAGTAAAAAAAATATTCGGATCAGATGGTCCTGATTTCGGACAAAGAATTGTGGGTAGATACATATTGAAAATAACAATAAGGGTCCAAAAGCATTCAGCACGATTTATGGATTGTAAGTGGAACCAAAGCCAAATTCTATTTGGGAAATGACTTTGTGCACAGAATGAGTATGACGTCACATTTCCTGAGTCAAAAAGTGTGGTCTAGACTGGGCGGGGCAGCACCTCAATTTGAGGATAGAAGGCTAGCATACCATTGTATGCAAATAATGCCCTATGCAGCTGAGCTTCAAATAAGTAAGGATGCTACCATTCCTGCGTTCACAAGGCAATTCACAATGGCATTGAAGTGTAGGAAGGGACAGAAAATGAGGGAGCCTGTGCATTTGTGCGTCTCAATGAATCCATGAGACAGCAGGGGCTAGAATGTGAATACACACTTTGAGTGGAATTTTGGATGTTCCCATCCGAATACTTATAGATAAGAAAGGATGCCAGGATAGTTACTTGAACGAAGGTGCACCATTAAGGATAACAATGCAAGAATCATACTATACTGCATATTCAAATTACCCTGTCATTGGGAATATTCCTGAAAACAATGTCACTTCATAAGGTGAACTGGCAGAATCTTTAGATTCTAGACCAAATGGGATTTTCAGAACTCAGGCAGTATACCCTTATGGAGCAAAGGATGTGATTTGTCATCATCAGGATGATTGCATCCTCTTTCAGATGGATGAAAATGAGATGGAGGAAAATCAGCAAATTGAGGTAGAGGCGAAAGTCCCAAGGTACTTGTGAGTGTCGTCTCTCCAAAGACATACTACCATGTAGTTGGAAGAAAACACAGAGATTCCTCCTTTAGAAGATTTTACCAAGTTTTCTAAAATCGTAAAGGAACAAATCCGGGATGCAGATACATGCACAAATAAAGAAGAGAAAGGCCAATTGAGAAAATGATTCATAGAATTCAAGGAGGTATTTGTTAAGGATGTCTACTATTGTGGGCTTACTGACCTGCATGTTGCAACACTGCCAGAAGGGCAGTAACAATATAGATTGGCCTTTGCCTGTTTAGAGTCTTTGGCAGAAATAATAAAAATTGGATTGCAGAGGAATCATTAGACCCATCCACAGTGCCTCAAACAAGCCCATATCAGGTGGACAGGAGCACAATAGTCAATGGCGGTTGTGTGGGGACTTACGGGAACTGAATAAGAGGGTCCCTGTGACAATGTGGCATCTCCCATTCATTGAGTCAGGCCTTGCACAAATCCCAGGGTCAAACGTCTTTAATATGTTAGATCTAACAGCAGGGTATTGGTGTGCGCCCATAGCAAACAATATACAAAATCTGTTTGCCTTTACATTCAAAGGGACCCAGTTGCATGGGAATTTACTCTTTGGGTTTATCAATTGTGGAAGTGAGTTTGGGATCTTTCTGAACAAAGCACTCCCGGATGCAGCCGAGAGGGGAACTGTGTTCTATTTGGATGATGTCCTGATAAAGAAAATGAGGATATAAACAACAATTTCAGTGAAATTAGACATGTGCTCAGCCAGTTGCAAAAGGCTGGGGCAAAAGTATCAATGCAGAAGGCGCAATGCTGTCAAAAAAGGGTGAATTTCTTGGGACATGAAGTTACAGAGCAAGGGTTAGACCCACAAAAGAAAAAGGTAGAGACCATCCAAAAGTTAAAAGATCCCAAGAATCTGAAGGGCTTAAAGAGCTTGTAAGGGGTGACAAGTTACAATACGAAGTTCCTTGAAGAGTACGCATACATTGCACAACCATTGCCTAAATGAGTGAAGCAGGGAGTGCCAAGGAAAGGGGGACAGGAACAATGTGAAGCGGTAGCCAAATTGAAAGATTGTCTAATAAAAGCCCCATGTTTGGCTTATCTAAAGAAGAATTAAGATTTCTTTCTGCAGATAGGGTTCACAGAGCTATACATGTCAGCTTTCTTGTATCGAAAGCATGATTACAATTTTAGCAAAGCATTGTCACAGATGGAAACAAAATGTAATGAATGTGAAAAAGCACGTTTCATAACTGTGTGGGCTTTACAACATTACCTTCCCATTATTCAATGAGAGCGAGTGATTGATGAAACTAATCACCAACCCTTGTAATTCCTGCAAAGTAAAAGGATCAGGGAACTTAGCCTAGTCAAGAGTTACATCATGGACATTGGCATTGCAGGGATTCCCTGTGTAAGTGAGATATGGACAGAATTGAAACAAGTCCACTAGCTTGGGGCCGGCAGACTTGCATGACTGTGCAGCTGTACATGCTACGGATGGTGCAAGAGTTAGAAACACATTCGACTGAATTTGAACAATCATCACACAAGACCTTTGATGAAGAAGGTTATAGAAATCTCCCAACTGTATATCTGGAGGGATGTGCATACCATGTGGGTGGTGGCCCTGAGAAAGAATTAGTGGCAGGAAAAGGGAATGTGTGGGTCAGGTGTGAAGGTATCCCACAAGTGAGTATGAGGCTAAGTCCCAAAAGTAGCTAGGTAGAAGAATTTGCTGCAATTTACAAAGCAATACCCACAGCTGTAAATGAAAAGAAGTAGTTTTGGTTACTGATTTTGATTAACCCCTGAATTGTTTTTGGATAATACTTGGAAGCTGAGAGGGAGGGTTACTTGTAACAAAAAGAAAAACACACAGAAATTGAAAACTGATTCAGGCTATTGACAATCTTTTCCAGTGAATGAGATGATAATTCACTGGAGGAAGATACAAGGGCATTCTAAAACACCAGAGGAAGATAAGGAAGTGAACGACAAGGCTGATTGATTGGCCAAAATTGGAGCAGTGATGGGGCACTGTTTCCTATTGAGCACTTGTTCAGTGAGATCCAGGTGGATCTGGTGACACGTGCCAAATATCAGGGAACAAGTAATCAATCAGTGGTGCAGAGGAGCTTTGACACGCCTGACCAGGCCTCGATTAGAGCACAAAAAGAAGAAACAATCATAGGCATGTTGTACAATCATTTATCAGATGCAGGACAGAATCCTTTAACAGAAGAGGACTGCATAGGAATTTAGGGTGATGTTGAAGAATAAAAAAAAGCTTTCAACTGCTAGACGGACTGTTGGTCCGAGAATCCATTTCAGATCCGATCCAGTGGTCGGTCCCCTCGTCATTTTGGGGATTAATGCTACATCACACCCATGATGTAATAACAGCAGGGCATAGAGGTTTGCAGAAGAAATTGGAAATATTGAACGAATATGCTTATTGGCTGCATATCTTTCAAGATGTGGCGTTGTATACCCATGGGTTTTTGGTGTGTGCCCAGTTCCAGCCCGCCTCCCCAACACATAGTGCACCATTAATGAAAAGAGGTATGACACTTCCCTTGTCAGATCTGCAAATAGATTTCATTGGCCCAGTCCAAAGGTCATCACAGGGAAACACATACATGCTAACAGTTACCTATTTAATGTCAACATGGTTGGAATGCCTACCGGCACCTGACTCTAGTGCACAGACAGCAGCTACATTGTTGATGAATCACATATTTTCTAGGTTGGGTTTGCCTCAAAGAATAGAATATAATCACACTGTGGAAGCTATTTTACCAGTGCAGTAATGACAAAAATGTGCAATCAATCAATAATTGATATTAGTACAAAAATACTGGCTTAAGTTGGGTCTAGTTGGGATTTGCAACTCCCTTTGGCACTGAGGGCCATTAGGACAACACTATCGAGTCTCCAAATCTCAGTCCACATGAAATTATGACAGGCAGGAAAATGGTGCTTCCCCAACATTTGTTGTATAGAACCAATGAACAAGTCTTAGTGAATACATCAACAATGCATGAATATGTGGAACAGTTGCGGTCACATTTGCAGCACACATTTGCATTTGCACAGGGAAAACTGGAAAGAGTAGCTGAAGGTGCTACATCATACTATGATAGGAAGTCATCTGCTAGGTATTATGAAATAGGTGACCAGGTGTACAAATTTAAGTTTGTTAAAGACACAAGTAAATGTGCCAAATGTATGGCATCCTGGCGTGGTCCATTCAAAATTGTGGACAAGGTTCCACCTGAAGTGTACAGAATAATGACCAAGGAAGGTTATCTGGCTGTGGAGCCATTTTTGTATTTGGACCAAATAAAGCCATTTCACCCGAAGCATGGAATTCATTGGTTAGAGCAGTCCAGAGAAACCAGTAGGGAGTGAAAGTTGTAACAGTAACTTTAGAATCAAGGTGAGTAAGTCAGTGAGGTGAGTAGCAGTAAGGTGGGTAGCTCACACAAGGGATGAAAGGGGTTTATCGGAGCAGGCAAGTAGGTGTGTCGGTGTGGTGTGCCTGAAGGAATGAATGAGAAGTAAGGATGTATACTAATAAAACAAATTTAAATATTTAGAATAAACAATTTGGTTTAAGGTTTGCGCTAGGCAGTTGGAAAACAGGCGAAATCCTAAAGGGAAAAGTATCATTGCTTAGTACTTAACTTGTCTGTCTCTCTCTTCTGGATTAGATTGCCTAACTTGTTCTCCTTCATCAGTGTTCTGTGGGGATCCCTGGAGCCCATGGAGGAGGATTTGGGACAGAGCAAGTTGGGACCAAAAGGTGGGAAAGGTGGAAATAGATTGGCTGGGGTAAAGGAGAGGACCAGATGACGAGATGGAAGTCTGCAATGTTGTTGTGATGTACGTTGTGACATGAACAGAGGCCTCTCCAGCAAACAGCAAAACTATATCCAGGCCGGGCCAGTATTAGGCCTTATTATGGAAAATGCTTGCACCCAGTCCCAAAAATACAGAATCCATTCTAAATAGTTTCTCATTTTAATTTTTTTCTATTCTTTCACTATAGTTCTTTCAAAGTATCTTTTTTGGGTTTTTTTTGTTTTCATCATGTTGCTGTTTTTCCTTTAATCTAGGTACAATCTTGCCCCAAAAATTAATTTGATGCAATTATTTACACTTCCATATTAAGCAAAACACATACTCACATTGTTGCATGAAGATCAAGTGGTTTTACACCATAAAAATGTTGTTAATGGAGGACATGGGTTTTAGCTGAGATTCGTGCTTCTGCAGAGTCCTATGTTTAGGCAGTGTCCCCTGCAGGAAAAAGGGTGGATATGTAGGGAAATGATGTCACACTGATTTCAACAGAGATGATGTGCTACTAATTTCAACAGAGATGGTGGGCCACCAGTTTCAATAGATGCTAACATTGCAACACGTGCTATGTGTGATAAGGTATGTTAGTGTTAATGTGAAGCATTAAGGGTAAACCAAAGGGGTTAGATTTAGGGGCTGCAGGCCTTAACATATTGCCATTACAACATGTGCATGGACAAAACAGCTTTGCTTGTGAGGGTTAGATTCAGATGAAATTAAAGGGTGAACAGCCTGCTTTTCAAGGCGAACTGCGTGGTGAAACAAGATGACCGGCCTAGGCAAATAAATACATGGTCATTGCTCAGTCAGAGGCACAGGAAGGGAGGATGGGATGTTTCATTTTCTTCCAGGCGCAGGAAGAAATGGTCAGCAGGGATGCAGTTTGACAAGAACCACAGGGGTTGAGTTGGGTGCTATAAAAGCACTGGAATATTCTCAAAGGCTCTATCACACGTTAAGTTGGGAGTGACACGAAGGGCTGGAGTTGAAGGAAGTGACATCGACACACAGGTGGGTAAAATGTGCAGGATCCATATATGATATAGGAGAAGGGCTGGGTTCTGGAGAAAGGCTTATAATGGGCTGTGAGCTGGAAGGCTGAGTTTCTTTACCTGGGCTTTTTGCATGGGTCTGTGGCCTGGGATTATACTGCATGAGGATGGGTGCCTTGGGCTATGACGAAGCCTGCTATGGGCTTTGCATGGCTGAGACTTTAAAATGGCACTGTGGTTTCTGAATTTTGAAGAAGATAATTCAAGTGAGAGAGCTGGGCTGTTGTTTGTAGCTGTGCTGTCTGTGAAGAAAGGCATCTTGCCAACTCACACTGGGGCCTTGAAAGCATTTGTGAGCGATGACGATATCTGGGTAGCTGACACTATGACAAGTGATCATGCTGCAGTGTCCCAAAGAGCCCTGAGCTAAATGGTGGGGGCTACTGTCAAGTGGTGCTGAAACAGGAGGCAGGCCAGAAGAGCTAGTTTTCAAAGAGTGTCAAGTGAATATTAATAGGGGCCAAAGTAATTTGTTTCTCCTGATGGGTGATATGGCCAGGTCAAACTAACCCAGAAGGCATAGCTCCCTCTATCTCTAAGGTACCCAGGGATGAAGGATGTTGCCTAAAACAAAATTGGCAATGATATGATAGTTTATTTGTATAGCACCTGCACACAGGTGTTTTAAAGTGCTTCAAGGCAGGAGAGGGTACAGGGAAAATACAATAACATTCTTACAAGGCTTTGGGACATTAATAATGGGTAATTAACTTTCGTACTAGGCCTGATGTCATTTCAGACAGTGTAAGAGTATTGACGATAAATGAGGGTATGACGGGCAGGGGGGAAGGTGAGGAACAAACAGTAACTATCGTGCTAGGCCTGACGTCATTTCAGATAGTGTAGGAGAATTGACAATGAATGAGGGAAGGAAGGGCAGGGGAAGGTGAGGAAACAAACAAAACTATTAAAATAGGAGTGATGGCAAGAGCAATAGCTAAGGTGGGGGGAGAGAGGAGAAGGTACAGGAATGGAGAGGTAGAGAAGAACAGGGGATCAGAGTGGTGAGCAGATGCAATGGCAACAACATTCAGTGACCAGGAGCAACAACAAACGAAATGAGCGCAACATGAAAAAAAGACCACTGAGAGCACACAGTGATTCAGAGGTTAGTAATGATATACATTTATTTTTAAATTGAGTAAGCAGTCTACAATACTTACCTCTGCCATGTGTGGATATGTTTGTGTATCTGTTCAAAATGTTCAGCATACTTCCCAACATGCTGCAAACTTGACATTTGGCTTGTTAGTAGGATCCAGGGTGTAGACAATGTAAAAAGTATAAAATATCAATTTTTAGATTTTTTTGTAAGCGGTCTGCAATACTTACCTCTGCCATATGTGGATATGTGTGCGTGTTTGTCTGAAATGTTCAGCATACTTTCCAACATACTACAAACCTAAAATGCGGCATATGGATAGGTTCCATGGTATAGACAATGTACAATGTATAAAATATACATGTTTCTGATTTCTTTGTTTTTTAAGCGGACAGCAATGCTTACCCCTGCCATATATGGATATGTGTGTGTCTGTTTGAAATGTCCAGTATACTTCCCAACATGCTATAAACGTGAGATTTGGCCATTGTGTAGATAATGTAAAAAGTATAAAAGGTACGTGGTCTGCAATGCTCACCCCTGCTATATGGGGATATGGTTGTTTGTGTCTGTTTGAAGTGTTCAGCATACTTCCCAACATGTTAAAAACCTGTAATTTGGCATGTGGGTAGGTTCCATGGTGTAGACACTGTAAAAAGCACACATATACATTTTTAGAAATTGATTTTTAAGCGGTCTGTAATGCTTACCCCTGCCATCTGGATATGCGTGTGTGTCTGTTCGAAATGTTCAGCATTTTCCCCAACATGCTACAAACCTAGAATTTGGCATGTGGGTAGGTTGCATAGTGTAGACAATGTAAAAAGTATCAAATATACATTTTTAGATTTTATTTGAAGCTTTCTGTAATGCTTACCCCGGCCATATCTGGATGTGTGTGTATCTGTTCAAAATGTTCAGCATACTTATGGTGGCAAAAGTAAAGATAGACAAAAGTGATCACATTTGAAGGGTGTTTATTGAACTTTATAATGGGTGTATTAAATGCCTAATCTAAATCTAAGATAGGAGCAGCTAAGATAATCAAATAATAATAAGGCAGTCCTAGTGACGTTGTGTCAAATAAAAAGGGCCTATGCTAAGAAAAACCTATTGCCAATTCTTACCACTAAAAAAAAAGAGTGTGGGATAATGTTCACCAAAAAAGAAAAAAAGTGTTCACAAAACAAGGATGGTATGGCTGGTTCTCCCTTCTCCACGTTTGAAGCATGGGACAAGGCAGAACTCTCGAGCATACCACACTCCTTGGCTGGTCAGCATGTGGTTCACAGTTCCAGTTCAACGATATCAAAAGTTTCAGAAGCTAAGTCTCTTTCCTGCAAAAGTCTTTTGCCTTAAAAGGCTTGATGATTCAAAGTAACAAACAAACAAATGTTCCTTCGGTACTCTTGTACCTTGGGCAATAGCTCTTGCCCCTTGGATCTCCCTCCGCCGGGCTCGGACCCTCCTTGCAAAAATGGGCCTCTCTCTGCCGGGTTCACTACGGCCTTCTTTATACACAGTTCATGTATTTTTAACACAGTTCAGGTTCTACCAAATTTTATCAGAAAACGTTGGTTCCTTTCCCCTAGCTTTCTCTCGGCATCCCTCTATCAGATGCACACTTGCCTTATGCCACAGTTCGCAAATTTATCGGAACACAGGATTCCCTTCCTCTAGCTTTCCTCTGGCAACAGGTCAGAGACTATTGATTGCACAAGGGATTTGACGTGAACCTTGTAGCACCACTCTGATGCCTTACGCCCCCCTTTCCTAGGGCTTTCTGGTGCTTGTAGTTTAAAAAAAACTGGTCCTGGCCAGAGTCTTTCCAATGAGTGCACCTTTCTGCACCTGAATCACAACTGGGCTTTCTTTAAAGTTCAAGCACACACACAAGTTCTTTGTCTTGTAAATTCCTTGCATTCAAAATTTTTGCTATTTGCAACCTTGGGCTCAACACAGTTCGGCTTGCTATCCGCTTCCACTGACTCACCGGCTGTGCTGAAACCGTTGGCTCCTCTGATCTCTGGAGTCAAGGATAGTACCAAAGTATTCAGCTTGCCTCTCTGCCTGCGTTATCAACGCGGAAGGCCCCCGTGTACCACTGTCATCCGTTGCTTCGCACGCCAGCTGCCTCTCCCGGTTTTATGGTTTCCTTTTCGGAGGCAGATCAGGTCTGAGTTGAAAAGGTCAAGGGCAACTACCCCTTCATCGTCCTTCCAGATCTCACTGCTTTTCTTCTTCGTTTGAACTGCCAGTTTGGTGTAGCTGTTTCATCATGCATTCGGCCTTGCTTGAAATGTGCTTCGTGCTCCTCCTTTTATCTCTGTGGGGAAGGTAAAGGGCCGTTAGGAGCGCATGGTTATTGTCAATTGCCTGACTCTGCTTGACCTGTGTGTTGGGACATGTCATGTAAATGGCTCTGGTGTTAGTCCGTTGTTTGTTATAGTGTGAGAAAGTGTTTGTGCGGAAAAAAGGGGTGTAGAGCTTTTTAATATCCTACTGGGTAGGATGGGGAAAAGGTATTACAGAGAAGGGGATACCGAATGTCAACCCCAGTGTCCCACTCACTGGAATGCAGTACAAAAAGATGTAAAAGGATTACAGTAGTTTGTAATTTATTTTACTGCTCCAAGCAATTTTATGAAATATTTGTAGGCGGAATGAACATTGGAGCGGTAATGCTTTTCCTTGACCTAATTTCTGCTCTGCAGCAAAACCATCTAGTTTTACACCTGCATGAGATGTTCATGCAGGCATAAAACCAATGCATCAATGCCAAATCCACCAGCATTTATCACATGCAAAAATCAGATGGATTCCATTGAAATCCATTGTAAATTCTGTCATGTATATTTGTTTACAACATGGAAAGTAAAATGAAAGAGTAAAAGTGATTTCATCTGTATTTACTCGTTCCTTTTGCATCCCATTTTGTAAAAGTGAAAAATTGCGTGAAGGGGGACCACCAGAACATAAGCGTTAATTCTAGTGGTTGCTTGCATGTAATTACCACTTTTAACAAAATGTGCCTGTCTCATTAAATTGTTTATATACTGAGTGAGAGAACATTTTATTTAAAGACTGTACAGTAGAGATGCATTTACAATATGCAGACTGGATGCCAACAAGACCACCAAAGAGCATGTTGCTTGACCCGAAATAATGTTTGCATGGTCTCATGATTTTTATTTGGGGCAGCATCACCCTTTCTCTTAGCAACATCCATCCCTATTTCACCCCCCCCCCCCTTTGTAAGAGACCCCTCCAAGCTGAATCCAACCTTATTTGCAAAAACACACTTTTTAAATGTTGCATCCTTCTTTCTTCCACGTGTGATCTCTGTTACCAGTGATGTCGTATGTGAGGTCATCATTGATGTCATTTTTGATGTCATCAGTGTGCTTAGGGGCCATGCAATGGGGTCATCATACAGGTGGCACAACTTCAGCACCTAGACACCACTGCAACTATGTTACTTTTCACTGAATGTCAAGGTGTTTTGTTGCACTAAACTCATTCACATTAACTGTCCATATATTGTCCATTTATATTACAGGGCCTGTGGTAGTGGCCCTGTATTTATGGTTAAGTTGCTCAACTTATAGAAAGAGACATTTTTGGCAAGCTTAGTTTCGTCCAGGGTGGGCAAATTTATGGGGGGGTCCCACAATTTGTGGAAATACTTATGGACGCAATGGAAAAAGGTTGTTGCTTGCGCCTACAGCCCAAACCGCTGGATGGATTTTTGCCAAATTTGCACTAAGGAGAATCAACTTGTTCCCAAAAGTGTGTGTTTGTATATTCGGTGTAAATCCGTCCAGTAGTTCTTTTTAAATGGCGAAAAAAGTAGGTACAAAGAAATTACTGATATCTGGGTCTGGTCCGCTGGATCATTTCCTGACTTGAAGTCCATGGATACCTCTGGACCAATCAGAGAGCAGCGTGATGTTCATAGACATCATACATGCTCGCTGATTGGTCAATTAAAAACATCAGGTGCGTCATAACCTTTGAAATGGATGCCATGTTGGATTCGCAAACATTGCCCAAAGTCAGCGAACATTGCGTTAAAAACATATTAAAAACTCTTACATTACACTTGTCAAACTAAAGAAACTATCTCTGAGGAGGTGAGGGTTGATGAGGATGGGATGGGATATGGCCATAAAAAGCCAATAATTGGGTGTTTTTCTCCTACAAAGTCCACAGGGACATCCATGCATATTTCTGCATCACAAGGTCAGTGAAGACCAGTTTTTGGATGGCTTATAACTTTGGCGCCACTCAATAATACTGCATGAAATGTTGCAATATGAGTTTAGACCTGCCCCTGAATGGTTCTGCAAAGTTTTGGGGCAAAATTAGAGGGGGGTCTCAAAATATTTGAAAGGCTTATACATCCGATGCGGTTTGATGAATCTGCACAAAAGTTTGCAAAAAGATTTTAGACCTAGATTTGAATGTTTTGCAAAGTATGGTGGGATTTTGTCAAGAGGGGTCAAAATGACAGGGGTCATAACATTTTTAGATGGCTTATAACTTTGTTGCTGTTTGACGAAAATGTTTATAGACCCAACCTTGAATGAGTCTGAATGGATTTTGTCAAGTGGAGGCTAAATTATATGACTACTCATTGTACATACATTTTGACACTTATTAAAAAATAAAACATGGACTGATTTGCAGTAAACTTGTGAAAGAGCATTGACAAAGACCGGAAAGTATGGTTCTGCAAATGTGTCCATGCTTTATTTTTTGAAAAGTGTCGTAATGTAGGTACGAAAAATAGTGATATATCTTTGGTGACTGAGGTATAGCTTGTGGCAATGGGCAGTGGCCCGATTATCACCATGACCCAGTCAGTCTGGCTACTGGCCATGACCATGAGCGAACCGCAACAGGGTTAAAGTGGGCATGGCCACCAGCGACCGGCTATGTGGTAAGGTTTTTCGAAATCTAGATAGGTTTGAAAGTGGAAAAAAATTCTGCTCGTGGCTACAGCCCGAAGGGCTGGACAGGATTGCAGCAGACATTTGCGAGAAGCATCAGCAAGGACCACAAAACATGGTTTTGCAAATCTGTCCTGTGTATTATTTTTTCTAAAGTATCAAAATGTAAGTACAACAAATTGTAATATAACGTTGGTGCCTGGGCAATGGGCCTGGCCCTGAGCAAGGACACATTTGCACTCCGATTTGCTTATTAGGCTGTTCGGAATGGCCGAAGCCCTAGGTTTCAATGGAATAAAAAAATATTCTGCTTGCGGCTGCAGCCTGAAGTGCTGGACGGGATTACACCAAACCTGTGCGAGGAGCATCAGCAAGGACCTGAAAGCATGCTTTTTCAAATCTGTACTGTGTTTTACTTTTTCTAAAGTATCAAAAAGTAAGTACAAAAAATAGTGATATAATTTTGCTGCATAGGCAGTGGGACTGGCCCTTGGCGAGGACAAATGTCTACTCTGATTTGCCTATTGGGGAATGTGGCATGGCCAAAGCCCATGCACCATGGATTGTGGAGACTGGCCATGGCTGCAGGCCATGAAAATGGGCCAGTGGTCACATTATGAAGGTATAGTGGAGACTGAACTAGGATGCAGGGCAAGTGCAGTGGATAACGGGGGTGGTTTGGTGGGGCTAGGGTCATGGTTGAGCCTTATGCCTTATGCAATTCAATGATGACTTGCATCCCCAGCATGCGCTGCTGAGAACGACACACATCAGTATGCGTTGCAGAACATATGTTTGTTAAAGGAATTTACAGTTCTTTCATATATGTTAAAAGAGGAATTATTAATAACTTACATACAGTGATGTAACATCATGAAATATTTTCACTCATAAAAACCTATGAAATCCACAGAAAAAAAAATTGTTAAAGTTACGTAATGGTTTATGGTTAAGTTCCACTAATAAAAACCGAAACACCCAGAAATTTACCAGTTACGGTAAGCTAAGCAAACATAACCACCATGCACTGCTAAGACTAACACCCTGGTCTTCAAAGATGATATCACAAATGCCATTGATGATATCACTGATGACATCACATATGAAATTAATTTTGATGAAAGGTCCCCTACAAGGGGTCGTGTTTATAATGTTGGTAACAAGATGTCAGGGGTGATCGAAACCTATCATGAACTACTTAATTTATTAAAGAAAGTACTCATCTAACCAAAACATTATATTGGAGTGTTGTGGTTAATGCAGGAACCTAATCATACATACACATAGGCAATGGCTGCAGCATGCACCATAGAAGTACAATATTCTTTATCTGGTTATTTTGGATAGTAAAATAATGCATTCTACCTTATCAGAGTTTTCATTAATGTTAAACATGGAATAAATAGCTAACCATACAAGACTTACTACACATTTGTGTTAGTACAAACAAATCAAAAGAATACCCACAATGCATACAAATCATAGGCACATGCAGGGAAACTAAAGCTAAGAAGAAAGAAACAACATCACCAGAAAATCCCAATATCATTAAAGGTCATCTTCATGTATACAAATTAATTATGTGCTTGAGGCCTGCTTATTACCCCGTGTATACGCACCTTCTCCGCATTAACGCTCTCAACTTTCGCTCAGCTGTCAAACACTGCTCCGACATCTGCCGTCTCTTCGAAGAACTGGACCTTAATGTTCTTGGTCTTACCGAGACATGGTTCATGACCATATCTGTCATGAGTTTTGATGACACTCTCCTCCCTGATGGCTACAAGATCCTCTCCATGCCCAGATCCAACCACCCCACTAGGGCTGTAGCCTTGATCTTCCCGGAGTGGATCCCTGCCTCTATCATTCTTATGCAGGACTACTCTTCCTTTGAATGCCTGCCTGGAGGCTCTCTCTTTCTCTCTCTCACTCTCTCTCTCTCTCTCTCTCTCTCTGTCTCTCTCCTGGCCCCTCTCTCTCATTGTGGCTACTATCTACTGGCCACCTGGTCAGGTTACCTACTTCCTCTCCAAGTGGGCGGACCTCTCCTCCTCCCTCATGGCCTCGACCACTCAATTCCTCCTCCTCAGAGAACTCAACATCCACCTGGATGCTTCCTGTCCCTCCTCTGTACTCTTTCACAACCTCCATTCTTCCCTCTGGCTTGCCTCACTCTGCAATGCACACCATGGATATTCTGATCTCCTCAGACCTCCACATCTCTGACCCTCTCACCACTCCTCTCTCCTGGAGTGACCACTTTCTTCTCTCATCTCTCTTTCGCTCTCTACCCCTCAGGCCGAGCCTACCCCTGCACTGCCACCAACTCCTTGGTCATCTGACCCGTGAAGCGTGTGTCAGCTGAGGCTTTTGCCGCCACTTTCTCTCCCCCTCCTGCACCTCTGGCTGGCTCACATCCTAACACAGCCCCTTAAAACTTAATGTACTTGCCCTATAATAAGGATCCACTACAAGCCCAAATCCAATTGCAACCCCTGCTACGACTCAGACCTCGTCACTCTAAATGCAAGTGTAGGGCGGCTGAGAGAAAATGGCGGGTATCTTGTGCACCCTCTGACAAACTGGCCTGTTGCCTGCTCCAAAGGCAGTATCGACTCTCTGTCCACACTAAGAAGATAGCTCACATCCAAGCCTGTGTCTCTGTGCCATCTAACAACTCAACCAAACTCTTTAAAATCTGCAAGTAGCTAACCAATCATGCTGCAGTCTCTACCTCTCCTATCCCTTCCCATACCCTCTGCATGGCCCTGGCTTCACATGTTATCTTGAAAATCCAGGACACCCTGTTCACCCTCTCTTCCTCTCCTCCTTCTTCCTCTACTTTTTCCTCTACCTCTGGCCTTCCTGCGCCCACCCCCCCCCTTCTCTTCCTTTCTTTTGCTCACCCGTGACGAGGTTTCTAGTCCGATCTATCAAAGTCTCATCAAGGCAGGTTCTTCCCTGTTCATCCCAAACCATCAATGAGCACATTAACGCCCTCGCTCCAGCTTTGGCCAACTTTTGTAACCAATCTTTCACCACTGGAACCTTCCATTCTGCCTGAAGCGCTCTCTTGTGCACCCTCTTCTTAAAAGAAACCCTAAGCCGACCCCTCCTGCCCAGCTAACTATCGCCCAATCTCCATTACTCCTTTTCTGGGCAAACTCTTGGAAAAGCTGGCCATCTCCCACCTTCACACCAAATCTATTGGTTGTCTTCATGACCATCAGTCTGGCTTCAGAGCTGCCAGAAGCACGGAAACTGCTCTCCTGAACATTCAAGAAGACCTGCTCTCAAACCTGGATACTAACCACCCCTCTGTCCTCATCCTGCTCGATCTCTGTTCTGCTTTAGATACTGTCAAACATGCCATCCTGTGCAACCGGCTCTGTGATAACTTGGGTATCACTGATCAGGCTCTGGCCTAACTGACCTTCTTTCTCTCTGACTGACCCTCCCTGGTCCAAATTGGGTACCCCTACTCCTCTACATCTCACTCTACCTGTGGTGTTCCCCATGGGTCTAATTTTTCTCCCTGGCTGATCAACCAATACCTGGCACCTCTCACCCACTGAATAGCTGCTCCATCTGTCAGTGCTATGTGGACAACACTTAGACACCATCTCTCCCTCTCTCATCCCGGATTGTCTTTCCGCAATCCGGGAGTGTTGTGCCACCAATGACCTCTGCCTTAATGCCAGTAAGACAGATATCCTCCTCATTGGCTCACCAGCACTTTCCTTTCCTGTCACTCTATGGCCATCCACTCTGGGCCCTCTTCTTGCTCCCACCTTTGTGGGTAAGAAACTCAGCGTCATCTTTGACTCCACACTCTCCTTCTCGCCCCACATCTCTGACATCTCTAAGTAGTCAAACTACCAGCTTCACCTCCTCAGAGGTATTCTTCCTTTCCTCACTTTCCCCCAGAAGCTCACTGTCTCCAGAGCTCTGCTTCTCTCCAGGCTGGACTACTGCAACAGCCTCTTTCTAAATCTACCTGCCTCTACTCTCCGTCCTCTACAGCTCATCCAGAACAGGACTGTGAGACTTGTCCTTAGCCTCAAGCCCGGAGAGTGTATCTCTCCAGCTCTGAAATCTATCCATTGTCTCCCAGTGGTGACAAGGATCATGTTTAAGATCCTCTGCATTGTCCACAAGGCCTTCTGGGGCCTGGGACCACATTACCATCAAATCTCTCTACGGACATATCTTCCTACTCGAGTTCTTCGCTCCTCCACCTCCAACTCCTTGAGGGTCAGTCGCTTCTCCAAGCAATGAGTTGGGGGCAGATCTCTTTCTTCGGCTGGCACTTCCCTCTGGATCAGCCTCCCTGCCTCTCTGAAACTTGAGCAGAACCATCTCTGGGTCTGGAAGCACCTCAAGACCATCCTCTTTGCTTCTGCCTGTTCTCTTCCTCTCCCCTGCTGATCTTCTGTCTGATACTGCACTGGTCACATGGCTGCCCTCTGAATTCGGGCCCAGGTCCCTGCCCGTCCAGCTGAACACCCGCACTGCCTCCTTGCAAGGCATAAAGACCACATATGGAAACTAAGGCACAATAACCATACACCCCAAATGGCACGTCAGTCGCAAGTTTCGTTTTCCAAACAAGTCTGGTTTTATTCAGAGTTTCTCAGTCGGCCGACTGGGTCTCAATGCCTCACGACGTGTGTTCCTAGACCCCGTGAGATGCGAGAGAGCGAACAGCGCTCAAGCAGCAATATATATACATCATACATCATCCTTTGTTAAAGCAATTCAAGCTGCCCTCATACATGTCATACAGGCTAGGGTTCAGTGATTGACAATTATGACACGTTATGACAAGTCTTCATTCAGTCTAAACATAGTTATTCTAGCAAAGGCAGCAGAGCCAGCTTTCTGTTATGAGGAACATGGAGCTCTGGCTCGGTAAGGATATCTTGTTCTTAGCAGAGAAACATTCCATACTCTGTTATCTGTTTGTTACAGCTCATGAGCTAAGCGTCAGATAGTTCTGAAGCAGAAAATACCATCCTCCGTGAAGGAGCACCGCTAGGAGAATATAATTCATGTTTAACTGTCTTTTACAACAGTGCTTGCAAGACAAACCGGTACCTGGACTACTGATAAGGCGCGGCTTCTGCACGACTTCAAGGACTTAGTGAGAGGGAAAGCCATGTATTTCTGCACAGTTCCACATTCCTGTCTGCGTTAGCATTTCAGAGTTCAAACCGTGGCCTCGCACCGTGTTCGGATCTAAATCATAGAATATATTTGGAAAGCATTAGCACGAAAAAGGAAATGGCCGGCATTTCACAAAATGGACTCCCTTTGGTTACATTCATGTTTCTCGGATTGCGATGTTTGTCACATGATGCTATTCGCTTCTGGCCAACATATTATACTTATCATTCGGCTATGGGATTACTTTTCTGGTCTAACAAACCCTCCTTGTAGCCTTAAGCCAATAGCATCAGCCAAACATTGCGTCTTCATCGGACCACGTGTCCAATTCCGAACTAACCATGTCGCTGTCATCATCATCAGAAATATTAATTGCCATAAATTCTTTAATTATGTTGTTTTCTTGTTTTGTACCATCATTTATTATAGGAGGTGGAGGCTTCGTACTGATTGCATGTACACACTCATTTGTAATCTGGAAGCAAATGACTGGCAGGCGTTGCATTCAACAACAGCAACATATGAGGATCCCAAATATCATAACCAAGATTGCAATTAGCTTCAATCCCCAGGATCCTAGCAGCTCCCAGAACCATGAACTTATATCTAGATTCCAACCACCTGTGGGGACATGAATTTCAGAACTTAGGACATGTAATTTCTTAATTGCTTCAAATATCGTAGGGGAGGAGTCACTAATTTGCATACACCTCTACGATCAGCCAAAATAATATCAAGCACCATTCTGTTTTGAAGTGCAACTAGACTAATTGCTTTTTGTTACAGTGTCATATTGTAAAGTATATCAGTTGTTCCATTTATCATTTTCTCTAACACCCTGGCCAGTGTTCTTATATTCCATTAGTTTATTGCTTGTCGCCAGAATGGTATAAATGATTTTGCTATATCACCAGCAATCTGCCCAGCAGTATCATCTCGTTGTGACCGAGATCTAGATATTTTTTCTATTTCAGAAGTTTTGGCAAGAAATACACCAGGTAAAAGTATCCCTAAATAACAGGTCCCTTCCCAGTTTCTAGGTAACCATGGATAAGCCTGATCTCCACACACAAAATAGACAGAACCTTCTATATATAATGGCTCCTCTTCTTGTTCAAGCACAACAGTAATCATACATCTAGTAAATGATCCCACTGGGTGGGAACCCTTTTTCCCTAAGCAAAATGGGACAGAATGTGGACTATGATTAATCGTATAGGAGGGAGGCACAGCATCTTTGTTTCCAACCGGAGTCATTTAAAAGTGATTTGGGACTGGTAAGGCCTTGAGAGCCTATCTACTGGACTTGTTGTTACAGTTTTTATTTTGCTGCTGCTTGCAAACATGAAACAACCCAACGGTTCCAATACCAATCTTTCAAATTTATTTATATTTGTTCCATCAAATTTTCCAGTGACACTATCATTCAATTTTCCGAAAAATAGCGCTCTTGATGATGCATAACAGGCAGTATTAAGCGGCAAAGGATGTACATATCAACCCATTCCTCTTCCCCCGTGCTGGGGTAAATGGGAACAAACCCAACAATTGGACCTATTCAAGATAGCATGTGCCATATTCATAATCAGCAATAAAGTGTTATTATCGTAACCTTTTCTATGTTTCACTTCTTGTGGCGGAAGATTATAAGACAGCACATGTGCTGGGGTACTCATAGTAGGAGCATTGGTAGCTGACAATAGAGAGTTTAAGGGATGCATAGTCTCCAAGTACCAAAACATTGGGATCAGTGTAATCAAAAAGAGATATCATAATCAAAAGCACGTTATTCTTTCTAAACAAAGTCTTTCCTGGGGCAAACTTAATGTCAATCTTTATATCATCAACAGCATTGGTGCAGGCAGGAGCAGGAGCGAATACAGGCATCGTTTAAAATGTTTATTTCAGGAAAAGCTTTTCAGCGTCCGTCGGAAAATTTCTCCACAGCAACACACGTTAGCAACATGTGCAGGCCAATTCAGGTTAGCCTACTTAAGATGACAGCAAGCTGATGCTTAACTTCACAGAGCTCCAAAAAGGCAGGAGCAAGTATCAATTTTATAGTGTCGGTACCATTTGCCTCCGCTTGTTCACGCCAGGTTGCAAAGGCCTTCACTTTCAATGGTAGCACCGGGAAACTGCGTGTCACAGTTCTCAACTGATACAGCTCATACGCTCCTTTTCCCTAGGCTTCCGTTCCCAGCTCCATCAGTGAGCCAGAAACAAAGGCAAAACAAAAGCTGATCACTTCCAATTTCGTGAACGTAGATTGTACCTTACAGCTCCAGGTACAGTATGATCGATGAACAATGCACTTTCATCTCCAGATGCAGAATCAGTGCCAATTCGTGATGCAATAAGTGATGATGAGGCAGCAGTCGAAAAATGTTGAGCCAACACTGGTCTTTCGATCCTCATTGCAATCTCCCCAGGCCCTTTCTCGGGCTCAGGAAGGACTTCTGATGGGGATTAGGCAGTGATATCTTTGTGATCAGGTACTCTCTTGCTTTCGACGTCAGGATCATCGATCTCTTTCTCATGTGGCAAAGGAAACTGAACTCTTTTTGTGTGTGTTGCGTGGATCCAATGCTTTCGGCCATTCACTCGGACTGCAGTCTGCATAGCCAGTAGCACCTGGAAAGGTCCCGTCTAGCGCGGTGCAAGTGAAGATTTTCTTTCAAAATTCTTTACCAGAGTCCAATTGCCAGGTTGCAGACAATGTCCTGGGCCTGTATATCTGACAGAAAGAGCCTCCTGCAGCTGCTGATGAATAAAACGCAAGTTTTGAGTCAACTGTTTACAATAGTCAATAAGCAATGGATACTCAACATCCCGTAGTCGTTTTGAATGTGGCACATTTCAGACATTGGCTGGTGTCCCCATAACAATTTCATATGGGGAGAGGCCAGTCCTTGCCTGCACAGCTGTTTGCATGCACAGTAAAGCTAATGGCAATGAATCGGGCCATTTCAAATTGCTCCCTGCACACATTTTACTCAATTTATTTTTCAAGATACCGTTTTGGCGTTCTAGCAAACTGGCACTCATTGGGTGTCTGGCCAAATGGAATCGCTTATCAATTTGGAGACCTGCGCACATTTGCAATATCACGGCCGCAATAAAAGGCCGTCCATTATCTGACCATATGACACGGGGTCGCCCAAATCGGGAAAATACTCTTTAGCATGGATTTGGCTGTGGACATAGCTGTACAATCTTTCAGGGGATAGGCCTCCACCCATTTGCTAAATGCACAGACGACTACGAGAACATATTTATAGTTTTGGCACCTCTCCATTTCTATGAAATCAAAATGGATGACTACAAATGACATAGATGGTGGACCAAAACTTCCTACTGGTGTCCCTTCCCAATTTTATGTTGCAAACAAGTCATGCAATTCTGAAACAATCTTTCAGCATTTTTTCTGATGTTCGTATTTTGCCATAGAGAATCCAGGTGCTGAGTCATTTTTTTAGCACATATGTGTGTGGGACTGTGAGCCATAGTAACCATTGACATTTCATAGGCTTTTGGCAACATCCATCGGTTATTTTTTTTGTCCACCCAACAAGCCTCCGAATCTAATTCTGCTGGACCCTCAGACCATTTTTTTATTTCATTTAGAGTAGCTTCTGCTAGTGTCTAGTTAAAGTACCGAATACAAAAGGATCGAATGCCAAAGGTGAGAATGCATTTTTTCGAAATTCAATAGGGTCGAATAGTAAATTATGAGAAACATTTTCGAAGCTTTTTTGAATTTTTTTAACATAAAAGTAATGAACTACACATTATTGTTTGCATATTATTCATTTATTTTGTTATATATTATGTTTTAAATGCTTTCTTAAATACAGTATAATATAGTTTGTTTAATGCAAAACGTTTTTCAAATATATAAAGTCATTTTAACATTATTTATTCACTTTTAAATATATATATTTAATGCATTTGAACATTTGTGAAATAATTAACAGGGTAATTCATAGAATTTCGCAGAAAAGTGTCGCAAGCGGCTGGCGCAGAGTGTCCGCGTGCGATTGTCTGCGCCAGGCACGTGCGCTAAAACCGATTTCCGCGCACAGCGTATTCATGGATTTTAGGCTCCCAAACCAGCCGTGGCGCAGAGTATCGCAGCGACCCTGCAGCAGCGCCAGTAACGCCCCCAAGAACGCCCTCGCGCAAGGAAAAGCCATCAAAATCGCTAAATCATCGCAAAGGGCTGCGCTAACCCTGGACCAGTTTACAGGGCTGCCAAACAAGGAACGCAAAGCGGGTAACGTGCATATCAGGGGTACGCGTGAAGTTATACACGCGATTAGCCAGGCTGCCAGGGTACGTGTATTTCAGGGGTGCGCGGGAAGTTCAACACGCGATAGTCCAGGGAACGTGTATTACAGGGGTACGCGGGAAGTTCAACACGCGATTGTCCAGGGAACGTGTATTACAGGGGTACACGGGAAGTTCAACACGCGATTGTCCAGGGAACGTGTATTACAGGGGTACGCGGGAAGTCTTACATGCGATTAGCCAGGGCACGTGTAATACAGGGGTACGCCTGAAGTTATACACGCGATTAGCCAGGGTACGTGTATTACAGGGGTACGTGGGAATCATCACACGCGATTTGGCTGGGTACGTGTATTACAGGGGTACACGGGAAGTTCTACACGCGAATCGGCTGGGTACGTGTATTACAGGGGTGCGCGGGAATGATCACACGCGATTTGGCTTGGTACGTGTATTACAGGGGTGCGTGGTAATGATCAGACGCGATTTGGCTTGGTACGTGTATTACAGGGGTGCGTGGGAAGTTCTACACGCGATTGGCCAGGGTACGTGTATTACAGGGGTACGTGGGAATTATCACACGCGATTTGGCTGGGTACGTGTATTACAGGGGTACACGGGAAGTTCTACACACGATTCGGCTGGGTACGTGTATTACAGGGGTGCGCGGGAATTCTCACATGCGATTTGGCCAGGCACGTGTATTACAGGGGTGTGCGGGAATTATCACACGCAATTAGGCTGGGTGGGTCCTCACAGGTGTTCCCTGTACACCCTCCATGGCCCCAGCAGGCAGCCCACAAAACAGGGGACTACCCTGCACACCTGCTCATGTCCCCCTGCACCCCCAGCCCCCAGCAGTGCAGGGTCACCCTCCACCAGGCCGCCACTCATGTCTCCCACCACCCCCACCCCCCAGCAGTGCAGGGGCACCCTCCACCAGGCCCCCACTCATGTCTCCCACCACCCCCACCCCCCTGCCACCATGGGCAGCCCCCACCAGGCCCCCACTCATGTCTCCCACCACCCCCACCCCCCAGCAGTGCAGGGTCACCCTCCACCAGGTCCCCACTCATGTCCCCCTGCACCCCCACCCCCCAGCAGTGCAGGGGCACCCTCCACCAGGCCCCCACTCATGTCTCCCACCACCCCCACCCCCCAGCAGTGCAGGGTCACCCTCCACCAGGCCCCCACTCATGTCCCCCTGCACCCCCACCCCCCAGCAATGCAGGGGCACCCTCCACCAGGCCCCCACTCATGTCTCCCACCACCCCCACCACCCAGCAGTGCAGGGTCACCCTCCACCAGGCCCCCACTCATGTCCCCCTGCACCCCCACCCCCCTGCCACCATGGGCAGCCCCCACCAGGCCCCCACTCATGTCTCCCACCACCCCCACCCCCCAGCAGTGTAGGGTCAACCTCCACCAGGCCCCCACTCATGTCCCCCTGCACCCCCACCCCCCAGCAGTGCAGGGTCACCCTCCACCAGGCCCCCACTCATGTCTCCCACCACCCCCACCCCCCAGCAGTGCAGGGTCAACCTCCACCAGGCCCCCACTCATGTCCCCCTGCACCCCCACCCCCCAGCAGTGCAGGGTCACCCTCCACCAGGCCCCGACTCATGTGTCCCACCCCCACCCCCCTGCCACCATGGGCAGCCCCCACCAGGCCCCCACTCATGTCTCCCACCACCCCCACCCCCAGCAGTGCAGGGTCACCCTCCACCAGGCCCCCACTCATGTCCCCCTGCACCCCCACCGCCCTGCCACCATGGGCAGCCCCCACCAGGCCCCCACTCATGTCTCCCACCACCCCCACCCCCCAGCAGTGCAGGGTCAACCTCCACCAAGCCCCCACTCATGTCCCCCTGCACCCCCACCCCCCAGCAGTGCAGGGTCACCCTCCACCAGGCCCCCACTCATGTCTCCCACCACCCCCACCCCCCAGCAGTGCAGGGTCAATCTCCACCAGGCCCCCACTCATGTCCCCCTGCACCCCCACCCCCCAGCAGTGCAGGGTCACCCTCCACCAGGCCCCCACTCATGTCCCCCTGCACCCCCACCCCCCAGCAGTGCAGGGTCACCCTCCACCAGGCCCCCACTCATGTCTCCCACCCCCACCCCCCTGCCACCATGGGCAGCCCCCACCAGGTCCCCACTCATGTCTCCCACCACCCCCACCCCCCAGCAGTGCAGGGTCACCCTCCACCAGGCCCCCACTCATGTCTCCCACCACCCCCACCCCCCTGCCACCATGGGCAGCCCCCACCAGGCCCCCACTCATGTCTCCCACCACCCCCACCCCCCAGCAGTGCAGGGTCACCCTCCACCAGGCCCCCACTCATGTCTCCCACCACCCCCACCCCCCAGCAGTGCAGGGGCACCCTCCACCAGGCCCCCATTCATGTCTCCCACCACCCCCACCCCCCAGCAGTGCAGGGTCACCCTCCACCAGGCCCCCACTCATGTCTCCCACCACCCCCACCCCCCTGCCACCATGGCCAGCCCCCACCAGGCCCCCACTCATGTCTCCCACCACCCCCACCCCCCAGCAGTGCAGGGTCACCCTCCACCAGGCCCCCACTCATGTCTCCCACCAACCCCACCCCCCTGCCACCATGGGCAGCCCCCACCAGGCCCCCACTCATGTCTCCCACCACCCCCACCCCCAGCAGTGCAGGGCCACCCTCCACCAGGCCCCCACTCATGTCTCCCACCACCCCCACCCCCCAGCAGTGCAGGGGCACCCTCCACCAGGCCCCCACTCATGTCTCCCACCACCCCCACCCCCCAGCAGTGCAGGGTCACCCTCCACCAGGCCCCCACTCATGTCCCCCTGCACCCCCACCCCCCAGCAGTGCAGGGTCACCCTCCACCAGGCCCCCACTCATGTCTCCCACCACCCCCACCCCCCAGCAGTGCAGGGTCAACCACCACCAGGCCCCCACTCATGTCCCCCTGCACCCCCACCCCCCAGCAGTGCAGGGTCACCCTCCACCAGGCCCCCACTCATGTCTCCCACCCCCACCCCCCTGCCACCATGGGCAGCCCCCACCAGGCCCCCACTCATGTCTCCCACCACCCCCACCCCCCAGCAGTGCAGGGTCACCCTCCACCAGGCCCCCACTCATGTCCCCCTGCACCCCCACCCCCCTGCCACCATGGGCAGCCCCCACCAGGCCCCCACTCATGTCTCCCACCACCCCCACCCCCCAGCAGTGCAGGGTCAACCTCCACCAGGCCCCCACTCATGTCCCCCTGCACCCCCACCCCCCAGCAGTGCAGGGCCACCCTCCACCAGGCCCCCACTCATGTCTCCCACCACCCCCACCCCCCAGCAGTGCAGGGTCAACCTCCACCAGGCCCCCACTCATGTCCCCCTGCACCCCCACCCCCCAGCAGTGCAGGGTCACCCTCCACCAGGCCCCCACTCATGTCCCCCTGCACCCCCACCCCCCAGCAGTGCAGGGTCACCCTCCACCAGGCCCCCACTCATGTCTCCCACCCCCACCCCCCTGCCACCATGGGCAGCCCCCACCAGGCCCCCACTCATGTCTCCCACCACCCCCACCCCCCAGCAGTGCAGGGTCACCCTCCACCAGGCCCCCACTCATGTCCCCCTGCACCCCCACCCCCCTGCCACCATGGGCAGCCCCCACCAGGCCCCCACTCATGTCTCCCACCACCCCCACCCCCCAGCAGTGCAGGGTCAACCTCCACCAGGCCCCCACTCATGTCCCCCTGCACCCCCACCCCCCAGCAGTGCAGGGTCACCCTCCACCAGGCCCCCACTCATGTCTCCCACCACCCCCACCCCCAGCAGTGCAGGGTCACCCTCCACCAGGCCCCCACTCATGTCTCCCACCACCCCCACCCCCCTGCCACCATGGGCAGCCCCCACCAGGCCCCCACTCATGTCTCCCACCACCCCCACCCCCCAGCAGTGCAGGGTCACCCTCCACCAGGCCCCCACTCATGTCTCCCACCACCCCCACCCCCCAGCAGTGCAGGGTCACCCTCCACCAGGCCCCCACTCATGTCTCCCACCACCCCCACCCCCCTGCCACCATGGGCAGCCCCCACCAGGCCCCCACTCATGTCTCCCACCACCCCCACCCCCCAGCAGTGCAGGGTCACCCTCCACCAGGCCCCCACTCATGTCTCCCACCACCCCCACCCCCCAGCAGTGCAGGGGCACCCTCCACCAGGCCCCCACTCATGTCTCCCACCACCCCCACCCCCCAGCAGTGCAGGGTCACCCTCCACCAGGCCCCCACTCATGTCCCCCTGCACCCCCACCCCCCAGCAGTGCAGGGTCACCCTCCACCAGGCCCCCACTCATGTCTCCCACCACCCCCACCCCCCAGCAGTGCAGGGTCAACCACCACCAGGCCCCCACTCATGTCCCCCTGCACCCCCACCCCCCAGCAGTGCAGGGTCACCCTCCACCAGGCCCCCACTCATGTCTCCCACCACCCCCACCCCCCAGCAGTGCAGGGTCAACCTCCACCAGGCCCCCACTCATGTCCCCCTGCACCCCCACCCCCCAGCAGTGCAGGGTCACCCTCCACCAGGCCCCCACTCATGTCTCCCACCACCCCCACCCCCCTGCCACCATGTGCAGCCCCCACCAGGTCCTCACAATCCCCAATCATGTGCGTAATGGTCAGCCTCCACAGCCAAAAAGCCCTACCAAGTAACCCATTCACCCACATGGAAATGAAAACACATGTTACACCCCCAATGTTCATGAAGCAAATGAACCCATGTCCGTCACACACAGATTTTCAAATTGAATGGGAAAACACACAACATGACATGCATGAAACCAATGAGATGAAACCACACAGTGAACAATGGAAAAAAAATGTATTGGACAAAAATACGAATGGTAAAGAAAGAAAAATAACTACAATGTAAATGTGAAAAAATAAGCTGCATGTCCGCATAAAAACACAAAAGTAGAAAATCAAATCCATAAAATTTTGTCCAAAGTGAAATGTAAAAACTCTCCATGCAACAAAGAACTATGTACAAAAATAACAAGGGTCCATCATCACAACTGAACTAAGGAAACCTCCTAAAAAACCTACCTAAATATCAACTATATACAAAAAGTGGAGCAGTGTCCGTCGACTCCAAATCATAAGAAAAAACAAAGGAAACCTAAAACTAAAGAACTATATACAAAGGCGGCGGGCAAGTCCAGCGGCTCACTCCGTGGTGTTCCGGGCCAGGGCATCATCGAACTCCTGTTCGATGTCCCGGAGGCGGTCCAGTTCCATGGCCCCGAGGGTCCGCAGGGACGACGCCGTGTCCTCCTCCAACCCCCTGCGGATTGCCTCGAGGCACTCGGCCCGCCTCAGGGCCCTCCGCATGGAGTTCTCCGCCCTGACCATTGTGAGCCGCGCCTCTTCCGCCCGCCGCCGCTCCGCACCTATGGCGTGGCCCAACCGCTGCCACACGGAAGACACTCTCTGTCCTGGGTCCTCCTGCCCTCCGGCCGATGCCTGCCCCTCCGATGTCGAAGGCCCCGAGCCTTCATGGCTCCCACCATGTTGCTGCTGCTGCTCTGCCTCTGCCCGTGCACTGCCTCCTGCTGCCTGCACATCCTCCGCCGGCTGGGGTGCAGTTGTTGATGTGGCCACCCCTGCTGGACGTCCGACTCCCGACTGTGGCAGGGATGCCTCCTCCACCAGCCTGGCCGCACTGTCAGAGGCAGCTCCACAGGGCACCCAGGTGACTGATGGGTGGGAAGATGGCACAGAGGACGACTGGCGCGTAGGGGGTCCAGTTGAGGAGGGGGTCGGAACAAGCCCCATCAGACGGAGGAATCCGGTCTGGGTGACCTGTCCCAGCAGGCTGACGTGGTCAACGAGCCATTCGAGATGACGTGCAGTCTCTCCATGAAAAGACTGCAGGTCACCTCGCATGGCCCGTTGACGCAACACCACACCAGCCAGGACAGGCTCAACCCGGACCTGGATAGCCACGTCCGCAGGCAGAGGAAGGCCAGTTGACGTCAGCTCATCCCCTGCCTGGAAACGGGTCTGGACGTAGGCATCCCTGCTGGTGCAAGATGATGCAGGGACAGGATCGGGGACAGGATTGCACACAGGCACCTCCGCGGCGGCCTGTGCTGCCTCCTGTCCCTGGTCCTGGACTGCACCACTAGCACCAGTGGGATCCCCACCTCCAGACCCCGTCTCTGGTGCTTGCACGGCCTCCTCCTCCACCAGACCCCCCACCAACCTGGATGACTCCGTGCCATCTTCCCCTGTTGGGCCCTGTGGGGTCCCAGCTGCCCCTTCTTCTGCCGAGGAGTCCAACTCCAACCTCCGCCTCTTGGACCTCCCCCCGGCAGCTGCGGCCTGGGACGCGGCACCGGACTCCTCACTCCCCGACGAGATGACAACACGGGAGGGGAGCCGGGCCTTGCGTCTCCGGCTGGCGGTCGGATCCCCGCCGCTGTGCTCCACAGCACCTTCTCCGCCCTCTTCATCAGTTGACGCTGCAGACAGGGAGAAACAAAACACAGGCATCAGGGCACTGTACAATGGACACATACACACATGACAGTTGCACATGAGTGGCATTGGCAAACCTCAGACATGTCATCACAATCCCCAACACACATGTCATTGCAACTCGCACACATGAGCCATACCACAGCCATATCGCAACTGCCACCACCATCCATACACATACAACAGCATGAGCAGCCAAAGGTGACCCAGACATCACATGCAACACAGGAAGTGCACCACACATGTACACACACCACCACACTTGCATGCATGTGTACACCTCTGCCAAGTGTCGCACTGTTCAGACGGGCATCCATGTCACATCTGCCAATCAGGCTTACACATACCGCAGTCACATGCATCCATGTTGCATCACTGTTGCACCCTTGTCAAATACACACACATGCACATGTACACAGTGCTCATACATGCAGCCCAATACAACATACATGCGTGACATCACGGACATGTCTACTTACATACACATACATACAAACATGTGTGCACGCACAACTGCATTTGCCATGCAAGCCTACACACACAAGCACCATCCATGTCTCACACATTACAGCCCTCGCATGTGTCAGCCCCACGGCCATGTACACCCCCACCCATACTCGACCCCATACAAACAGATGTGCAACCTGCACAATACCGAATAATCACCACACGCACTGCTCACAATCAGGATGCATGTACACTCACCGCTCGACTCCAGACGGGTCTGCTTCTCCAGGACCTGGACGTGGAGCGCTGGGGATATGCGTTCCAGGACCCCCATCTGTTCTTCCGACAAGTGGCCCCGGCGCCCCTTGGCATCCGCTGCCTTCAAGAGGCGCCGGGCCTTGTTCAGGGTCCTGGACCTGAAGTCCTCCCAGCGCTTCCTGACATGTTGTAAGTCCCGGACTGCCACCCCCTCCGCGTTGATGGCAGTCACGATGTCAGTCCAGATCCGAGTCCGTCCTTCCTTGTCGGCGCGGGAACTTCCGAAGAGGGCATCATACTGCCCCAGGACTTGCTCCACCAGGACACCAACTTCGGTGGCACTGAAGCTGGTGCCCCTCTGCCTCTCTGGCCGGGGGTTGTCAGTGGTCACAGATGGTGTTTGCCCCGACATGACAACCGCAGAGGCAGGAGTGGGTGGGCAACTGGGTCCTGGGGCTGGGCTGTGGAGCGATGGAATTCCAGTCGGGAGTCTTCGGTACCAGCAGGGGTGGTCACAGCAACAGCACCCCTGGCTGATGTGCAGGCAGCAAATGGCAGTGCACGTGGGCAGCAGGCAGTCAGGCAGCAGCAGATGGTAGGTGGGAGCGTGCTCGGGGCTCTGGGGGGCAGTAGTTCGGCCTTCTGGGCAGGAGCGTGGTCTTCCGTGTGCTTACGCGTGGCCAGCTTGGTACGGAGTGATTTGGCACGTGAAAATCCTGCACGTCAGCGTGAAAATCGAGGAAAGGCCCTTAGCGCGTAAGCGCGTCAGCACGCATACGCGATTCTATTGGACCAAAGGCCCTCAGCGCGTAAGCGCGTCTGTGACGTGACCCGCACGGGTGTTTCCCACACAGCACGTGATGACAGATCACACGTGGAAAGACTGCACGTCAGAGTCTCATCGCGTGTGATTGGTGGAAATGGCCCTACACGCAGAAGTGACAAAGCGTGTAATTGGAGGAAATGTCCCTACACGCAGAAGTGACAAAGCGTGTAATTGGTGGAAATGGCCCTACACGCAGAAGTGACAAAGCGTGTAATTGGAGGAAATGTCCCTACACGCAGAAGTGACAAAGCGTGTAATTGGTGGAAATGGCCCTAGCGCGTACACGCCAGGTAAGTGACGCTGGACGTGTGGGCCTGTATAAAAGGTACGCGTAGAACACCACTTCCTTGTACGTGCTTTTCGTGGAGAGCGAGTGGGTGAATTCTGTACTTCTTGTCGTTTCACACGCGATTTACTTCACAGCGTTTCAAGTTCGTATTCCCTGTTACCTCTGACAGCTTTTTCTCTTCTTTCGCTTTTACTGGTTTACCTGGGCCTGTTCCCTCAAACAGTGTTCCCTTCTACTGTTGTCCTGTCTCCTCAGACAGCGTACAAATCTTCTTTTGGCGGGGGTGTTGCCAACCAAACGTGCTCCTTTTACACGCTCGTTTACCAGGCAGACGGTGAGTCACGCACGTATCTAACATCTGTGCTTGCCCCGTGTGTAGCCTACCCCTTCAGAGGTCATTCTAGGCTGCGTGTGACACGCATACGTTCATTCTTGTGTTTCTGGGTGCCACAGCGTAGTGAAGGTTTTTCTTTCTGCACACGTGGTCTAGGAGGGGTTGCGTGCACGTCATCTCCCTTTTTTGGGCCTCCTGTGCGTTGCGTGACCCGTCATCTTTCCCCAGGGGTTACATTCAGCCTTGCTAGAGCACTAGGGTACAATTACCATCTGGTACCCAACCCCTTTGACCCCCAATTGCCCAGGACAATAGTCTACATCCACTCCCATACGCACATTAACATCAGTGCCATGGCTGGGAGGCGAGGATTCCGTAAGGGTGGCAAAGGTGGAAGAGCCACAAGTGGTGGCCGTGGTGGATCCGGTAGGGGACGTGGTCGTAACTTGCAGGGTGAGCCTGTCCCCCCATGTGTGGAGGACCAGTCACGGGCACCCATAATCCCCCCCCTCCCCCCCTCCCATTGAGGCTGATGTAGCTGACACCATCCATGCTCAGCCCTTGTTGGACCAGCCCATTGTGGCACCAGACCTGGCTGACTCCATGGCTGACTTCCAGGTCAGCAGGGCTACGACACGTGCGCTGGTGCACGTTGATGCCATCATGCCACGTGGATCTGGGGCAGCAAGGTCATCTGCTGCACCAAGGAGGCAGGGCGGAGAGGCTGCAGGGGCAGCTGCGGCTCCATCCACCCCAGCCCTCACACACCCAGCCAGGACAGTGTCGGTCCTAGTCCATGCTGCTGACATTCCCCCTGACACCATCACACTAGAGCCAATGCCTGCACCAACTCCCATGCTGAGTGTGCAATCCCACACTCCTGATACAGAGTCCACCAGGGCTCCTGCCCCTAGTGTCCAGAGCGGCGCAGGACACTCAGGATCACCACCACCTTCCAAGCGGAAGAGGAAGAGTGCTCGTCCGGCACAGGCTGATGCCCCAGACACGGCTACACAGTCCGGCCCGTCCAGGAAGCCCAGCTTCACGGATGACGAACTGAATGCACTTGTCGAGTATGTGTCCGGACATGACAACGAGATGGTCATTGTTGCAGGATCCAAGACCACACCTGCACAACGCCAGGCACACTGGCAGACCGTTGCGGACATCGTAAGTGCCCTTGGAATTGTGAGGCGCACAGCCAATGATTGCTATAAGCGCTGGAATGACCTAAAGCGCAGGGCAAAGAGTAAGCTGGCCTCAAGTCATGCCGCAACTCTAGTGACTGGAGGTGGGTCTCCAGTAGTAGACATGGAACTCACTCCACATGAGTCAGTCGCTGGGACCTACGTCACGGAGGAACAGATCCAAGGCGTGGGAGATCTGGCTGATTACGAGGCATTGTCCGGTGAGTGCACATGCATGTGTGTGTCATCCATGTGCATGGTGTGTGTGTGAGGGCTTCTGTTTGTGTGCCAGGTGAGAGTGTGTGCGCCTGAGTCGTATGGGTCAGCCATGTGCTACATGCAATACTTCCTGCGCAGCTGCATTTGGCCATAGCAGTATCCCTTCTGCCAACAGTAGACATCTAGCCCAACTGCACGCCAGTTGCCCTTGAAGTGTCACCTTGCCACAACATATTTGCTTATTTTTCACTGTTCATTCAGTCAGTTTGTTTGCATTCCACCACTTTCACTAGGCATGTCGCTGTCCACTAGTCACATGTCTGACATGGGTATGGTAAAGTGGAGTGACTTTGTTACCTGGATATCATTTGTACACACATGTCCCTGTGCAATTGGACCATTTCAGACTGGCAGCTCCAGGTGAAAAATCTGACCTGTTAGAATTAGAAAAGCAATTACATGCGGGAACTGGACTGAATGAATAGGTGCTGCCCTCCTCTCCATCTTCACTCAATAGCAATGGTACATGCCATCTGTGTGATGGCATGTGTGTTTCACCTGGCAATCACAGGCCAATGTGTGATGCCACTGCCAGGCAGCATGCAGAAAATGTGTTCATCTTCCATCTTGGTGTCATCAGTGTGTGCCATTTGCCTGCACTTCATACGCAGTGAGGGTGCATGCATGGGAGGGTTTTAGTCATGTGGTACATGTGTCAATCAAGTACTGGTTCTCTTGCTTCTCAGCCCTCATTGTGTGCCATGGTGCTAATGCCTGTTTCCATTTCTTTGTTTTCATGTCTTTGCAGGGGAAGACGCACCTGATACTGCTGGGGTTGTGGAGATGGTGCAGACCCAGGAGGGGTCCGAGGGCCGACCAACCACCAGTGAGGGACGTGGTGTGGTGGTGGGGGAGAACCCACAAGTGCTGCAGGTCGTGCTCTCAAGGGGTGTCTCTGGCTGCACCTCCCCCGAGCTGTACTCAGGTGTTGATTCGGATGAGACCTACGTGCCATCGCAGGTGAGTGTTCCAGGGAGGGATTCTGTTCTGTCTCACCCACCTGCACCAGGGTCTGAACCCTCCATGGGGATGTCAGTGTTGGCAGCTACGCCTTCGGTGGTTACGGATGCAGGGTCACACTCCGCGACATCTGATCCTGTTCCTGGGCCAGCAGATCAGAGGGGGAATGCAGTCCTGCAGCCTCAGGCAGTGCCGGCACAGCAAGGCGCAGTTCGCCTTGCCCCAGACAGGTGTGGTGCCCGCCGACGTGGTGGCCGTACGCCACCCGGCAATACCGCATGGGAGCAATCCATTTACGGTATGGCAACCCAACAGGCTGCATCATCCGAGATGATGGCTCAGGCCATGGATAGGGTGGCCACTTCCATTGTCCCCCCAGAAAGGCTGATGGAGCGACTAGAGCAGGCAACCGACTCCATCTGCCAGTCACACAGGGAGGACATGTTGGGGTCCAACAGGGACAGGCGGGCGGCACTGGCGACTCTGCAGGAGGCCATCTCCATTGAGTCCCAGGGCCACAGGGAAGCCCTGAGGCAGGAGCTCCTTCACCTCAGGACGACTCTTGTTGAGCTTGAGGCTTCAACACACCAAAGGACAGAACAGCAGCTGGAGCGTCTCACCCGTACTCTCTCAGCTGAGATGCAGGCAACGAGGGCGGAGGTCCGGGCATCCCGTGAGTTGTTGCATGGGGACCTCCGCACACTCATCCTCCAGAACCAGACCTACCACACCCGCATGCTTGCAGCCATGGAGGAGCAGACTAGGGCCTTGTGTGGGCTGCCTCCCATAGTGCAACCACCTCCGGATGCAGCTGCACAGGGTGATAATAGCGACAGCAGTGATACTCCCACAATAGGGTAGCCGTGTGGGCCATGAGCCCATGGAGGTGTTTTATCTTCCCAGGATCCACGCAGGTGGGTTCTGGTGTGCATCCTGTCCTCGGACCTCCTGGGTGGCCTCCCCAACCCCCCCGGGCCCATCAATGGCCATTTTTGATTGTTTCTTATTTTTATTTTTATTTTGATTTCTTTTATTCCCAATTTTTTTGGGACGATCTGTTGGCTTCCGTGGTTCCTGTGGGCATACGCTGCATTGTGGCTGGGCACATGCAGGCTTGTAATGTATTTGGTTCAGATGCTTGGGTTTGAGTCACACACACCCCTCCTGCTTCCCGTTTCCATGGGCTTGCAAAGGGTGTGCCCAAGTGACAGTGAATTACACAGTGACGTTGGACTCCCATGAGCTGTGTGGCCAGTCTGTAGTCAATACTGTGTATACATTCCTAGTGCATATTGCTGTTGTGTTGTACACTGCATGTTGCATTGATGTGTAACTCTTCTTCTGTGTCTACCTCCCAATTTGCAGGTCCCTTCCTCATGTCCACACAAGGACCTCTAGTCTGGAGATGGGGTCCATGTTGGCAGCAGTGCACCTACAACTCTACATGGCGACAACACTGCACAGTTGGTAGTGGTGGGAGTGCAGGCATTTCCAGGTGGTGAGACTACTAATATGTAACATTTGTGATGTCATGTTAATGGTAGTACGTGCTCAAGTATGTTGTTGGTCCGGCATTGCTGTGAGCATTTCAGGTGTTGCAGGTTTCTAATAGTGCCACTGTACATAGTGAGACTGATGTCATGTTGTGGGGATTACTTTGTTTACCTGCAATTAGCATGACATGGCACGGTGTGTCGTGTGGCGGTGCTGGGGTTGGGTTGGCTGACATGGCACTGTCCTCTTGTTGCATTTTGCAAGTGGGTATTCATTTTAGCTGCTTCAATGTGTAACTTCACAAAACTGCATTGGTGGTGTCTGTGTGGGTAGAGATGCACACATTGTGACACTTCCAGGTGAACAATCTCAGGCTGACATGGTATTCCCGGTTCATTCTCCAGACATTCAGGATCAGTGTCAGGTTGAGTCATCATTGATTGTCAGATGGAATGTGCCAGGGCAGTGTGCACTGCACAGGGGTGTGATTTCTATGTGAAGTAATTAGCCACTAGCTGTGTACGGGCTGCCTCCCCCCTTGCCCTTTCCCCTCCCATGCGCAGCGGCTGTGCATGTGGTTGGGGATGTGGGGCCACCACCATGTCCACGGCCAGGCCCCGGCGTGTTGCAACGTTGTGCAGGACACATGCTGCCACTATGATCCTGCACACTACTGGGGGAGCGTATAACAGCTGCCCGCCAGAACGGTCAAGGGAGCGAAAGCGTGACTTTAGCACTCCGAATGTGCGCTCCACTATGCCCCTGGTTGTAATGTGGGCTGTGTTATATCTTACCTGGGGTGGCGTGGTGGGGTTCCGAATTGGCGTCATCATGTGTGGGCTGAGAGGGTAGGCACTGTCCCCTGTGGAGGTGGTGATTGGTATCATTGGTGGGGTTGTGACCTTGCTCAGTATCCAACATGCATGCATGTGCATTGGCATACATACTCACCAAGCAGCCATGTATCGCCATGCCGCCCAGCTTCTAGGTCCCGGCTTAGGGTGGACATTCGGTAAATGAAGCTGTCGTGGGTGGAGCCGGGATAGTTGGCATATACTGAGGTGATGATTCCCTTGGCATTACATGCTACCTGCACGTTGATGGAATGCCAGTGCTTGCGGTTCCTATAGATGTGCTCAGATTCCCTGGGGGGACGTAGAGCCACATGGGTGCAGTCGATGGCACCTAGCACTTTGGGGAATCGTGCCACAGCGTAAAAATCCAGGGCGGCAGCATGCCTTTCTGCAGGTGTTCTGGGCAGGTATATGTGCCTGCGGACTGATGGGCGTGCAGTGATGATGTTCAAGACCTGGTGTAGGCAGCGTGACTGGGTGGCCTGTGACACCCCACCCACTATGGCACTTGTCCGCTGAAATGATCCAGTGGCTACGAAGTGCAGTACATTGAGGACCTTCTCCAGGGGGCTGAGTGCTTGGGAGCACAGGGTGGGTGATGTGAGGTCATCCTCCCACTCACTCACCAGGTCCAGTATAATGTGTGGTGGAAACCTGTACCTCCCATACACCTGGTCATCAGGCATCCCGAAAAGGCTGGTTCTGGGTGTGAATATTCTGGCCCTGACTATCCTCCTCCTCCTCCTTTGGTAGCCCACTGCCACTGCTGCTAGGAACGGTATGTTCATCCTGGCGTCTGAGCTTGTTATTGTTAAAGTCCGCAAATTTATGCTTTGCGCGTGTTCTAGGCGAGCGTGTGACCCGCGCACCCCTGGAATCCAGTTCCCAGTCCAATAGCGTGTGGAAATTCACACGCACCACGGGATACAGCGTGTGACCCGCGCACCCCTGGAATCCAGTTCCCAGTCCAATAGCGTGTGGAAATTCACACGCACCACGGGATACAGCGTGTGACCCGCGCACCCCTGGAATCCAGTTCCCAGTCCAATAGCGTGTGGAAATTCACACGCACCACGGGATACAGGTTCGCTGACGTACTTGCGTGTGTAAGTGCCCGCGCACCCATTAAATACACGTACATAGGCCAATCGCGTGTACGCGCACTTTTGTCCAATTACACGCGATGACACTCTGACGTGCAGTATTTCCACGTGTGCCCCGTCATCACATGCTGAGTGGGGAACACCCGTGCGGGTCACGTCACAGACGCGCTTACGCGCTGAGGGACTCTGGTCCAATAGAATCGCGTATGCGTGCTGACGCGCTTACGCGCTAAGGGCCTTTCCTCGGATTTCACGCTGACGTGCAGGATTTTCACGTGCCAAATCACTCCGTATCAAGCTGGCCACGCGAAAACACACGGAAGACCACGCTCCTGCCCAGAAGGCCGAGTTACTGCCCCCCAGTGCCCCGAGCAGCCTCCCACGTGCCATCTGCTGCTGCCTGCCTGCCTGCCTGCTGCCACCGTGCCCTGCCATTTGGTGCCTGCACATCAGCCATCTGCAGGGGTCCAGTTGCTGTGTCCACCCCTGCTGGAACTGAAGACTCCCGACTGGGATTACATCGCTCCACAGCCCAGCCCCAGGACCCAGTTGCCCACCCACACCTGCCTCTGGGGTTGCCATGTCGGGCACTTCCACATCTGGCACCAGTGGCAACCCCAGGCCAGAGGGGCAGAGGGGCACCAGCTTCACTGTCACCGAAGTTGGTGTCCTGGTGGAGCATGTCCTGGGGCAGTATGATGCCCTCTTTGGATCGTCCCGCGCCAGCAAGGAAGGACGGCAGAGGATCTGGGCCGACTGTGTGGTTGCCATCAATGCGGAGGGGGTGGCAACCCGCGACGTCCTGAAGATCAAGAAGCGCTGGGAGGACTTGAGGTCCAGGACCCTTGTGAAGGCCCGGCGCCTCGTGGAGGGGGGCCGGGGCCGCATGAGTTCCATCCAGATGAGGGTCCTGGAACGCGTACGCCCAGCGCTCCACGCCCAGATCCTTGAGAGGGAGGCCCGTCTGGAATTGAGCGGTAAGTGTCCAAGCATTACTGTGTGAGACAGGGCATGTTGTGGTGTGCTGGTTCTATGATACTTGCCTGTATGTGTGCCATAGGCCATGTATGCATGTATGTGTGCAGGGACATCATGGTAATGCATGTGCAACCAGTGATGTGTGATCCACATGGTTGTTGCATGTGTTGAAATGCCGCATGGGGAGCCCTATGCAGATTTTGAACATGAGAGCATGCCAGTCTCTGTACCTGGACATGGGTGGGGGTGAGGGATGGGTGCTGATGCCAGGTACATATATGGTAGCCATGTCTGTGTGCCTGACCTGCGTGTCTGTGACTTGTGCATGCCATGGATGCATGACACATGTGTGTGACAATGCACAGATTCAGTGAAGCAGCCAAATTACCCTTGTATCCGCTGTGTTTGGTGTGTTTGGGGCCAGATGGATGTGACTGAGGTGAAGTGTGTGCATGTGATAGGCATGAGCCATGATGCATGTGAGTTACATATCATTGAATGTTTCAAGAGTACATTGGACATGCATGGAAATGTCCATGGCATGCACCATCCCTGTTACTGTGTGTGTTTTGCCTGGACTGACCCATGTGTTGTGGAGGGACATGATGGAAGTGTACTTTGACAGTGGTGCTCATCTGCTATTGCTTCCTGTCTAGGGGACCATTGTACAGTGCCCTGATGCTTGTGTTCTTTGTCTCCCTCTACGCAGCGGCTAGTGAAGAAGAGGGCGGAGACGGCGCTGTGGAGCAAGGCGGCGGGGATGCCCCCACGGCTGCAGCGGAAGGGGTGGGTGAGCCCCCACAGGGGCCTGCTACGGTGGGAGACGGTGAGGAGCCATCCAGGTTGGTGGTTTGCACAGAGGAGGAGGAGTCCGCCACTGGGGCACACATGGGGCCTGGTGGGGGCATCCCTGCTGGTGCAAGTGGTGCAGTCCAGGGCCAGGGGCAGGAGGCAGCACAGGTCACCGTGGAGGGGCCTGTGCATGTCGCTGTCCCTGACCCTGTGAGTGCACCACCATGCACCAGCAGGGATGCCCCGTCCCAGGCCTGTCCGCAGGTAGAGGGGATGTCCATGTCACCTGACTCCCCTCCACCTGCGGACGTGGGAACCCCTGGCCGTGCGGAGAAGGTCCTGATTGGGGTCGCGATGCGCACGGCTGTGATTCGTGATGCCGTGCGTGCTTCCCGGGAGGAGCACGCACGTCATCACGAAGTGCACCGTGCCGACGTGGCCCAATTGGGATCGGCCATGTTCGGGGGTTTCCTGCATGTGTTGGCCAATGTGGCGGCCCTCTCCTCCTCTGTGCAGGCTATCCACCAGTCGTTCCCCTTGCCGTCTTCCAGCCCAGATGCCACCAGGGCCCCCTGTGGACCTGCCCCGACCAATGCAGCCAGCTCGGTGGGGATCCCATCCCTGCCACAGTTGGGAGTCGGAGGTCCAGCAGGGGTGGACAACACAGCAACTGGACCCCAGCAGATGGAAGATGTGACAGCATCATCAGGCAGGGCACGTGCACGACGGCGTCGCTGGTTTCCATCAGCCTGGATGCCGTCGTGCTGGCAGAGGCAGTGGCGCCGGAGGCAGCAGCGGGCTCGACATGGGAGGCATCATGGCTCGGGGCCATCAAGATCAGAGGGGCAGGCATCGGCCGGAGGGCAGGGCAACCCTGGGATGGTGGTGTCTTCCGTGTGGGAGCAGTTGGTCCAGCGGATAGGTGCGGAGCGGCAGCGGGCGGAAGAGGAGCGGCTCGCCATGGTCAGGGCGGAGTTCTCCATGCGTCGGGCGTTGAGGCGGGCTGAGTGCCTCGAGGAAGCTCGCATCCCTGCGAGACCTCGGGGCCAGGACAGAGTCCCGCCTCCAGGACATCGACATGGAGTTCGATGATGCCCTGGCCAGCAACATCAACAAGTGAGCCGCAGGACTTGCCCGCTGCCTTTGTATATAGTTATATAGTTAGTTAGTTTTAGGTTTCCTTTATTTGTTTTTATTATTTTGGACCGCTCGGACAATGGCCACTTTTTTGTATATATTTTTTTCATTAGGTAGTAGTAGGTTTCCTTTATGGTGTTGGGCTCATGGACCCTGGTACATTCCTGTATTTAGTTTGTTTTTTGAAGGAAAATTTTCTTTTTTTCATTATTGTGTTCACCATGTGGAAATGGTTTTTCATTCTTTTGCTTCTACTTGATATTGCTTTGGTCAACATTTGTTTTTTTATTCCTTTTTCGTTTTTTGATTTTTACTTTTGTTCTCCAACATGGACCATTTATTTTGTTATCCACATAGTTGTATGTTTGATTTGTTTACTTATTTTTAATCTTTAATACATTTTTTATTTTTACTTCCACTTGTCTTATTTTGTCTTTGGTTTCATACATGTCATGATATGGGTTTTGACATTCACTTGCAGCCATTGTGTATGTGTGTGTGACGGACATGTGTTCATTTACATACTTGCCATTGGGGTTGTGTCATGTAATTGCATTCACTATGTGGGTGGATGCAATCCTTGCCTGGGTGTTTGTGCTGGGTATGCTGCCCATTACTGCCATGATTGTGTATCGTCAGGACCTGGGGGCAGGGGGACATGGGTGGGGGCCTGGTGGAGGGTGACCCTGCACTGCTGTGGTGTGGGGGTGGTGGGTGACATGAGTGGGGGCCTGGTGGAGACTGCCCCTGCACTGCTGAGGTGTGGGGGTGGTGGGAGACATGAGTGGGGGCCTGGTGGAGGCTGCCCCTGCACTGCTGGGGTGTGGGGGTGGTGGGAGACATGAGTGGGGGCCTGGTGGAGGGTGACCCTGCACTGCTGGGGTGTGGGGGTGGTGGGAGACATGAGTGGGGGCCTGGTGGAGGCTGCCCCTGCACTGCTGGGGTGTGGGGGTGGTGGGAGACATGAGTGGGGGCCTGGTGGAGGGTGCCCCTGGTGGCTGGGGTGTGGGGGTGGTGGGAGACATGAGTGGGGGCCTGGTGGACGGTGCCCCTGGTGGCTGGGGGGTGGGGGTGGTGGGAGACATGAGTGGGGGCCTGGTGGAGGGTGCCCCTGGTGGCTGGGGGTGGGGGTGGTGGGAGACATGAGTTGGACATGGGTGGGGGCCTGCTGGCAGGTGCCCCACAGTGCTGGGGGGTGGGGGTGGTGGGTGACATGAGTGGGGGCCTGGTGGAGGGTGCCCCTGGTGGCTGGGGGGTGGGGGTGGTGGGAGACATGAGTTGGACATGGGTGGGGACCTGCTGGCAGGTGCCCCACAGTGCTGGGGGGTGGGGGTGGTGGGTGACATGAGTGGGGGCCTGGTGGAGGGTGCCCCTGGTGGCTGGGGGGTGGGGGTGGTGGGAGACATGAGTGGGGGCCTGGTGGAGGGTGCCCCTGGTGGCTGGGGTGTGGGGGTGGTGGGAGACATGAGTGGGGGCCTGGTGGACGGTGCCCCTGCACTGCTGGGGTGTGGGGGTGGTGGGAACATGAGTGGGGGCCTGGTGGAGGGTGCCCCTGCACTGCTGGGGTGTGGGGGTGGTGGGAGACATGAGTGGGGGCCTGGTGGAGGGTGCCCCTGGTGGCTGGGGTGTGGGGGTGGTGGGAGACATGAGTTGGACATGGGTGGGGGCCTGCTGGCAGGTGCCCCACAGTGCTGGGGGGTGGGGGCGGTGGGAGACATGAGTGGGGGCCTGGTGGAGGGTGACCCTGCACTGCTGGGGTGTGGGGGTGGTGGGTGGCATGAGTGGGGGCCTGGTGGAGACTGCCCCTGCACTGCTGAGGTGTGGGGGTGGTGGGAGACATGAGTGGGGGCCTGGTGGAGGCTGCCCCTGCACTGCTGGGGTGTGGGGGTGGTGGGAGACATGAGTGGGGGCCTGGTGGAGGGTGACCCTGCACTGCTGGGGTGTGGGGGTGGTGGGAGACATGAGTGGGGGCCTGGTGGAGGCTGCCCCTGCACTGCTGGGGTGTGGGGGTGGTGGGAGACATGAGTGGGGGCCTGGTGGAGGGTGCCCCTGGTGGCTGGGGTGTGGGGGTGGTGGGAGACATGAGTGGGGGCCTGGTGGACGGTGCCCCTGGTGGCTGGGGGGTGGGGGTGGTGGGAGACATGAGTGGGGGCCTGGTGGAGGGTGCCCCTGGTGACTGGGGGGTGGGGGTGGTGGGAGACATGAGTTGGACATGGGTGGGGGCCTGCTGGCAGGTGCCCCAGTGCTGGGGGGTGGGGGTGGTGGGTGACATGAGTGGGGGCCTGGTGGAGGGTGCCCCTGGTGGCTGGGGGGTGGGGGTGGTGGGAGACATGAGTTGGACATGGGTGGGGGCCTGCTGGCAGGTGCCCCACAGTGCTGGGGGGTGGGGGTGGTGGGTGACATGAGTGGGGGCCTGGTGGAGGGTGCCCCTGGTGGCTGGGGGGTGGGGGTGGTGGGAGACATGAGTGGGGGCCTGGTGGAGGGTGCCCCTGGTGGCTGGGGTGTGGGGGTGGTGGGAGACATGAGTGGGGGCCTGGTGGACGGTGCCCCTGCACTGCTGGGGTGTGGGGGTGGTGGGAGACATGAGTGGGGGCCTGGTGGAGGGTGCCCCTGCACTGCTGGGGTGTGGGGGTGGTGGGAGACATGAGTGGGGGCCTGGTGGAGGGTGCCCCTGGTGGCTGGGGTGTGGGGGAGGTGGGAGACATGAGTTGGACATGGGTGGGGGCCTGCTGGCAGGTGCCCCACAGTGCTGGGGGGTGGGGGCGGTGGGAGACATGAGTGGGGGCCTGGTGGAGGGTGACCCTGCACTGCTGGGGTGTGGGGGTGGTGGGTGGCATGAGTGGGGGCCTGGTGGAGGCTGCCCCTGCACTGCTGGGGTGTGGGGGTGGTGGGAGACATGAGTGGGGGCCTGGTGGAGGGTGCCCCTGCACTGCTGGGGTGTGGGGGTGGTGGGAGACATGAGTGGGGGCCTGGTGGAGGCTGCCCCTGCACTGCTGGGGTGTGGGGGTGGTGGGAGACATGAGTGGGGGCCTGGTGGAGGGTGCCCCTGGTGGCTGGGGTGTGGGGGTGGTGGGAGAAATGAGTGGGGGCCTGGTGGACGGTGCCCCTGCACTGCTGGGGTGTGGGGGTGGTGGGAGACATGAGTTGGACATGGGTGGGGGCCTGCTGGCAGGTGCCCCACAGTGCTGGGGGGTGGGGGTGGTGGGTGACATGAGTGGGGGCCTGGTGGAGGCTGCCCCTGCACTGCTGGGGTGTGGGGGTGGTGGGAGACATGAGTGGGGGCCTGGTGGAGGGTGCCCCTGGTGGCTGGGGTGTGGGGGTGGTGGGAGACATGAGTGGGGGCCTGGTGGAGGGTGCCCCTGGTGGCTGGGGGGTGGGGGTGGTGGGAGACATGAGTGGGGGCCTGGTGGAGGGTGCCCCTGGTGGCTGGGGGGTGGGGGTGGTGGGAGACATGAGTGGGGGCCTGGTGGAGGGTGCCCCTGGTGGCTGGGGGGTGGGGGTGGTGGGAGACATGAGTTGGACATGGGTGGGGGCCTGCTGGCAGGTGCCCCACAGTGCTGGGGGTGGTGGGTGACATGAGTGGGGGCCTGGTGGAGGCTGCCCCTGCACTGCTGGGGTGTGGGGGTGGTGGGAGACATGAGTGGGGGCCTGGTGGAGGGTGACCCTGCACTGCTGGGGTGTGGGGGTGGTGGGAGACATGAGTGGGGGCCTGGTGGACGGTGCCCCTGCACTGCTGGGGTGTGGGGGTGGTGGGAGACATGAGTGGGGGCCTGGTGGAGGGTGACCCTGGTGGCTGGGGGGGTGGGGGTGGTGGGTGACATGAGTGGGGGCCTGGTGGAGGGTGACCCTGGTGGCTGGGGGGTGGGGGTGGTGGGAGACATGAGTTGGACATGGGTGGGGGCCTGCTGGCAGGTGCCCCACAGTGCTGGGGGGTGGGGGTGGTGGGAGACATGAGTTGGACATGGGTGGGGGCCTGCTGGCAGGTGCCCCACAGTGCTGGGGGGTGGGGGTGGTGGGGGACATGAGTTGGACATGGGCCGGGGCCTGCTGGCAGGTGCCCCACAGTGCTGGGGGGTGGGGGTGGTGGGAGACATGAGTTGGACATGGGTGGGGGCCTGCTGGGGGGTGGGGGTGCAAGGGGACATGAGTTGGTGTTCATTAGTTCAAGGAGACATGTGCCTTTGCTGGGGGGCATGCCCATGTTGGGTGGGCTGCCTGCGGGACATGACCAGGGATGCAGGGTAGTCCCCTGTGGTGTGGGCTGCCTGCAGGGGCCGTGGAGGGTGTACAGGGTACACCTGGGAGGACCCACACTGTCAAATCACATGTGGAACTTCCCGCGCACCCCTGAAATACACGCGCCCAGGCTATTCGCGTGTGGAACTTCCCGCGCACCCCTGAAATACACGCGCCCAGGCTATTCGCGTGTGGAACTTCCCGCGCACCCCTGAAATACACGCACCCAGGCTATTCGCGTGTGGAACTCCCCGCGCACCCCTGGAATACACGCGCACCCAGGCTATTCGCGTGTGGAACTTCCCGCGCACCCCTGAAATACACGCGCCCAGGCTATTCGCGTGTGGAACTTCCCGCGCACCCCTGAAATACACGCACCCAGGCTATTCGCGTGTGGAACTCCCCGCGCACCCCTGAAATACACGCGCACCCAGGCTATTCGCGTGTGGAACTTCCCGCGCACCCCTGTAATACACGCGCCCAGGCTATTCGCGTGTGGAACTTCCCGCGCACCCCTGAAATACACGCACCCAGGCTATTCGCGTGTGGAACTCCCTGCGCACCCCTGAAATACACGCGCACCCAGGCTATTCGCGTGTGGAACTTCCCGCGCACCCCTGAAATACACGCGCCCAGGCTATTCGCGTGTGGAACTTCCCGCGCACCCCTGAAATACACGCACCCAGGCTATTCGCGTGTGGAACTCCCCGTGCACCCCTGAAATACACGCGCACCCAGGCTATTCGCGTGTGGAACTTCCCGCGCACCCCTGTAATACACGCGCCCAGGCTATTCGCGTGTGGAACTTCCCGCGCACCCCTGAAATACACGCGCCCAGGCTATTCGCGTGTGGAACTTCCCGCGCACCCCTCAAATACACGCGCCCAGGCTATTCGCGTGCGGAACTTCCCGCGCACCCCTGGAATACACGTAGCCCGCTCCCCCAGGCCCGATCGCGTGAGGAACTTCACGCGAACCCCTGTAATACACGTAGCCCGCTACCCCAGGCCCGATCGCGTGAGGAACTTCACGCGAACCCCTGTAATACACGTAGCCCGCTACCCCAGGCCCGATCGCGTGAGGAACTTCACGCAAACCCCTGTAATACACGTAGCCCGCTCCCCCAGGCCCGATCGCGTGTGAAACTTCACGCGAACCCCTGAAATACATGTAGCACGCTCCCCCAGGCCCGATCGCGTGTGAAACTTCACGCGAACCCCTGAAATACACGTAGCACGCTCACCCAGGCCCGATCGCGTGAGAAACTTCACGCGAACCCCTGAAATACACGTAGCCCGCTCCCCCAGGCCCGATCGCGTGAATAACTTCACGCGAACCCCTGTGATGCACGTACCCTGCTGAAATCGCGTGTTAGACTTCCCGCGCACCCCGGTATACACGCACACGTATTTTTTGTCAGCGGGTGTCCGTGTTTGTGGGTACCCCTTTGCACGTCATTTTTCCTGGAGGGCCACAGTATGGGACATTCATCATGGCAGTATATAGGTGCTATTTGTTGGCGCACCTTTTGGCGCACATTTCTTACAGCCGCAGAGACGCTACCGCCTGCTTTCTTGTGGCGGTCGTGTTTGTGCCTGTGCGCTGGTTTGAGCGTGCGCTTTTTTCCCCTATTCTATTCCATGAATACGTGTTGTAGGCGAGCGTGTGGGCGTTCCGCGCACTTGTGCCCTGTACTTCCCCCGTGACGCCCACGTTTTGGCAAGTTGTTCCCCATTCCGAGTGTTACGCCCGTGTTCCGCCTACTTTTGTTGCGTGCGCCGCGCTATGTGCGAATTTCGCTGTGGCCTGTGCGATTTTCGCTGTGACCTGGCGCACGCTGTTAGATGGCCTGTGCGCCAACGTGCGCCGCGCACTTTTTTATCGCACATACGCTGGTTTTCTCGCGCACGGCCTTCCATAAATCGACGTGCGCTGCTTTTCGTGCGATTTTCGCAATTGCACTGCGATTTTCGCTATTCCACTGCGATTCGCACGTTTTTGCCCACTTGCGCCGCGCTAATTATTCCATGAATCGGCCTGTAAATATATTGAATATTTTGTAACCTTCATACAAACATATTACTTTTTCACCAGTAGATGGCTTTGTTGGTTTACTTTTAGTATATCAAAGTTTTCTATATGTTTTCATTTGTGTTCAACGTGTGGCGTCTTACATTACATAAGGTTATGCGGTCGCCATTTTATGAGTTCTTTGTTCCTGGTCCGTTTAATTTTTGTACGCGTTCCCTTTTTTAAATGGATTTGATTTTTTTTTCCAATGGAATGCTTTTTTGGGGGGGTTTTTTCTGCTTGGTTTATTTTTTCCTTTCGATTGCTGTTTCGGATCAGAGCTTTTTTGCATGGATTTTATGGTCGTATGCTTTTTTTCATTTGGATTGATGTTTTTTTTTTCCTACGGAGTTCGGAATTGGGTTTTGTTTTTCTTATGCTTTTTTCCCATGGATTATTGGGTGGGGGGTGTTGGTACCTTTTTACGGATTTTCCACTTGGATTATGTTTCGTACCTCCTTCGGATGTGTTTTTTCACTGTTTCCTGCCTTTGGTGACTTTGTCCAGTGTACAGACTGGCAGTTTTTGGTGAGTTTATTTTAATTTTTACTAGCATTCTAAGTTGTATGCAATGGCTTCTAAGTATTGCATTGGTTCAATTATTTCAAAACTGCTTACTATGCTGTTTATTCGTTCCTCATAGTGTCTGTATTTTCTTTTGATTTTAGGGGTGTTTTCCATTGAGATTGTTTGTGCTATTTTTATTTCCTTTGTGGTTTGTTCTGATTTAAGGTGGTTGATAAAGTGCCATAAGTTTGGATTGTTTGTATTGAATTCTTTGTTGATTTTGCTATGCCATCCTTCTTGTATGTTGTTTTCTTTAACTGATTTGTGGCAATTCCATATTTTTATTTCGTATTTTGCTCTCCTTCTAGTGCCTTGTCGTGTTAGCTGGCCAATCCATGTATTTTCTAAATAGTCCATTAAATTACATAATTCCTCTTCATGATCGGTACAGTACTGTGATTAAATCAATGTGTCGTAATATGTTATTATACTGTCCTCTCTCACAAATGCCAATGCATATATTTTCTTGATTTGATGTTGGAATTCCCTGTCCTCTACGTATTTTGTTCTCAGTCCTATTTTCTGTATTTTTTTCCTCAATGATTGTCCGAAATTTAAAAAAAACAGCCTTGAATGTGAGTGTCTGGGTATTTTTTTCAAAAGCTTTCATTTATCCTTGTTCAAAATCCATGATTATTGTCTTTGGTGATTTGTCTGGCAGTGATTCTTTGATTAATGTATATATATATATATATCTGTACAGTTCCTCTGATTTCCCTGACATTAATACATAAATCAACGGTATAACTGTCCCATTGATTGTTCCGTGAATACTATAAAATTGATGAAATGGTGCTGGACATATAGTGGAATCCCCTAGGTGCGATAAATTAGTTAAAGTAGCAAAAATCAACATGTTCTCATTTTTAACATCCAATGTTTTCCACAGAAACTTTTCACCTTTGTCCGTTTTCTGTAACATTTCTGGCACATTTTTGTTTAAATATGTCTGTGGGGACATCGGCGAATTCTCCTTGTGTTGTTTCTGTCTGTTTACATTTCTTTTCATCAGCTTGGTGTTTGGCATTTGTGCGGCAACATGTAGTGGCAATTTTTCATATGCTCTGTTTACTAGCGAGCTGGTCGCTTCATTTTTATTTTCATCCACATTTTTTTTAATTTCACTTATCGATTTTTTTGTTAATATAGTTGCAATGTCTGACATATGATTATGCTCCCCCGCACATCTTATATTTTCATTCTTAGTTATTGCTATTCCCGTACACTATAATTTTTTATATTCTGTGCACTTCTAGTAACTTGTTTCTTTCCGTGTAGATTCTCTACTGTAGATATATCCTTCATATACTAGCTGCGAACCTCCCATTTGTGATTTTATGTACTCCATATCGGTATCAATAGGTATCTGTAACAGTCAATTTTATAGATAAGTATTAGTTGTAGACTGTAACGTGCTAATGTTTTAAATATTTCATCTTTTCTATTTGTTTTACTTACTACTTTATTTTAGTCAGGAAATATGTTATCATCTTGGTCATTTGTGTCAGCTGCTGTCTCCTTTTCACCTTCCCTCACGCACTGACAGTTTGTTTCAGAACCGTCACCAGTGCACATGCTTTCTACACAAGGTTCTTTACTCTTCGTTTAGATCTCCTCTTTTAACCCTTTCTCGATTTCACTTTCATTCAATATGTTTTTTAATGTTCAATCCTTTTGTTTTGAGCAAATGACCTATTTACATTATTTGTACCTGATATTGAACATTTCACTTTCGATCCTTTTGATTCGATACTTTTGTGTTTCGGTCCTTTGTTTTCGGTAATATAACCTATAACCGCTTCTTCTTGTATCTCTTCTTTAACTGTTTCAATTCCATTCTCTATCATGCAAGACACTCCTTCTGTTGTTTCGACATACATTTCTGTGAGCATATCAGTGGCAGTTTGTTTCACAATTCTGTCTGCAAATGCGTTTCCCTTTCCTACATTATATATTGGGCCTCATTACGACCCAGGCGTTAAGGGTTAACGCCGTCGTTAACCCTTAACGCCTATTCTGATTTTAACGGCTGCTCTTAGCAGCCGTTAAAATCCATGGCGCTAACCTGCCATGATGCTAATTACGCCACTGTAATTTACGGTGGCGTAATTAGCGCCTTCCCCACTCCCATTATGCCCTATGGGGCAAAAATGGGAATGGGGAAGGGAAAATGGGAAATGGGGATTTACCGCCCCACTCACCTTGGAATGGGGCGGAAAATCCGCCATAAACGTAGTTTACACCATGGTGGTAAAGTTGGCGCTATTAGCGCCTGTGTCGTAATGACCCCCATTATCTTTTTATGTGCTTCACATTTCATTATTGCTAATCACTTGGGAAGTGCAAGTGCAGACAACAGTCTCACTATCAAAGTGCCATGTTGGATTTTGGTTCCATGTGATGTCAGGAAACCCCTTTCAGCCCACAATCGACCAAAATGGTGTACCACCCAAAAGGCATACTGTCAGTATATATGTTTACATTGAGGTTTGCAGAAATTTCACATGCTCTGGTTAACGCATTTATTTCCGCAGCTTGTGCTGAGTTATATGGGATTTGTTTGCTCTCTATAATAGTTTTCAGTGTCGTGATGGAATAAGCAGCAGTTGATGTGCCATCCGGTAATTTAAAACAAGAACCGCCACAAAACAGTTCTCCGTGTGGCTCTTTCTGTGGAGTATCAGTTGAATCAATTCTTCCTTTTGTCTCTTGTTCCGTAACCATTAAGCAATCATGTGAGAGGAGGCATTAACTCGGCCGGATTTAAAGGGCAACATCTCTTAATGTGAATATGCGGTGCAAATAGGACAATTTCATACCTTGTTAGTCTGGCTGATGTGAAATGTTGCGTCTGCGTTCTATTTAAAAGAACGTCTTCTGAATGATGTACCATTACGGTTAAAGAGTGACATAAAACCATTCCCTCTGTTTGTTTTACTGATGTGGCAGCTGCAGCAACAGCTCACAAGCAGCACGGCAAAGCACATGCAACAGGATAAAACGTGGAAGAGAAGTAACCGCATGGTCTATTTCTCCCCCGTGCTCCTGAGTCAAAACAGCCAAAGCACATCCATTATTTTCATGCACAAATAACTTAAAAACTCTTGTCGTAATTTGGCGTGGCCAAAACTGGAGCTGAACATAATGGAGCTTTGAGCAGGTCAAATGCTTCTTGACATTCCATGTTCCATGGCAAAAGTAAGGTAACATCCTTCCTTGTCAATGCCACTATTGGTTTCATAATGATTGAAAAGTTAGCGATCACTGCCTACAATATGAAGCCATGCCAATTAAACCCCTGACTTCTTTCTGCGTGTTTGGAATAGGCATGTCAGAGATGCTTTCTATTCTTTCTGGTGTCAATCTTCTTCCCTCCTTCGAAAGGAGTTAGCCCAAATAGGCCACCTCCTTACGACAATACTGGCATTTTTTTAACGATGTCTTGTGACCATGTGCTGCTAAATGTGTCAACAACAGTTGCAACAGTGCTTTCTTTACAAATGTCTTCTGGGTCTGCTGATATAAGCCGGTCATCAATATATTGTAACAACACACACCCTGACGGTAATTCAAGCATGTCTAGTTTTTCTTTCAATGCTCTACTGTAAATACCTGGACTTTCAGTGTAGCCTTGTGGAATACGTGGGAATGTAAATGATCGTCCTCCTAGTGTAAAAGTAAACACATATCTACTATCTGGATGCACTGGAATGCTAAAAAATGCCTTTTTCAAATCAATAGCACTAAAATATGATGCAGATACTGGAATCCTAGTCAAAATTGTCGTCACATCCAGGACTAAGGGAAACCACTTTATTCACTCCACATAAATCAATAAGTTATATCATTACCTCCTTTATTGAAAGTCGGTTGCAAATACTCCCAGAAGTTTCTTCAATTACATTTTTAGCAATCAAATCTGATACAATGCAATTTAACACTCTTCCTCCCTCAGCCGAAATGTTGTATTGCGGAATACGCAGTGATGTAATTCCTTCTTTCAAAACAATTTATACTGGTTCTACTTTCAAACAACCAACAACATTGTTGTTCACCACCCATATACAAGCCGGTACTTTACTCAATTCACTCGGTAATGGCATGGATACGAATTGCGATACAGGAGTCTTTTGTGGTGAGATTGTCAAATACACTCCATCAGGAGAACAATAAATGACCACATTCAATTTTTTCAACAAATTTAATCCCAACAAATTTTCACTGCAATTTTTCATCAAAAGAAATGGGCAAGACTCTGTAAATGGACCTAGTGTGATTGGTACAGGTTGTGAAACAGGACTAATTACTGGCATACCTGAGAACCCTACTGAGACATTTCTATGCCCTGACAGTGGCATTTCTTGAACCTGCTGATGGTCAATCGAACATTTTTGTGCACCTGTGTCCACTAAAAAAATGTGCTCCCTATTCCCAACCTTCATTTCTACGTAGGGCCCTTTCTGGTCAACGGGAATAGGTACTGGTTCCAACCCCTGTTTCGGGCTGTCCTAGTAGAACAGTACATCGTCAGATGTAAAATTGCCAGAATAACATGCATTGGACTGATTATCAAAAACGTTCCCCCATTCATGTTGTTTCGTTGTTGATTCTGATTACACTGATTATACTGAAATTGTGGTTTCGTTTGATTTCTATTCTGCCCTAGTATTCCTGGACGACCTCTATTCTGTCTTCTCAGAATAGTCCCATTTCTAGTCTGTATATGCGGGCACTGTGCTCGCCAATGGCCTTCTTGTCTACAATAGGCACATTGATTAATACCTATTGGACCCCTTGCATTTTGGATGTTAATGCAAATTGGACTCTAGACGGTGTGTTCCCACCACCTCTATTATTGTTTGCTACCTAATGTAACAACACTCTTGTTTTCAAATCTCCTTTATCCCTTATGTCCTTATCCTTTTCAGAATTGACTCTGTTCTTATAATATTGGGCCATATGTAATACTTCACTTTGTGATTTCACTTGCCATGCACTTTCAGATGCCATTATTAAAGTCTGAATTTTCGATAACAACCCTCGCACAAACGTATCAACAAACAATCTTTTCCCAGGTACGGTACTTAGACCTTGACCACTAAAATCTGCAAATACCTCTTCAAACCGATTAAAATAATCCGTCGCTCCTTCCAATTTGCCTTTTAAGCAAGCAGTCAATTTATCCCAAACTATTATTTTTTCAGGCATTAAAGGTTTCAATTTCTCTACTATTCGTGATGGTAAAGCCAACATTAGTTGCTGTGGCTTCTCTTCAGCCTTTCTCTCACTATCAATTTTAATCAAATTCTTCCATGTATCGCCTAACATTGGTGCATCATTTATATTTCTAACCTGCTTCCATATATCTACAGGAAGAATCACAGGAAACAATAAATCAATGTCACTGAGTGTAAAAACAGATGAATTTAAAACAGATTCAATTTCCTTATGGAATCCTGCCGGATTTTTCCTAATGTCAGGGACCATCTGCTTTATAGTATTTACTTCTTGCCTAGAAAAAGTACAAACTGTGCAATATAATGAGCTTCTATCGTTCGCGCTGGAATCGCTCCTTCGGCAGCAACCTCTACTTTTGGGACAAACGTGGGAGGCACCTCCCTCATGGGTAATTGAATAGTAGGGGATTCTACATTCGTTCGTCTATTAAGCAACGCAGCTAGATCAAGAGAAAAAGCAGTTGTTCCAGTTTCAGGCAAAAATGCTCTTTTATATATTGTCATTAAATCAGCGGGACAACACATCTTATTCTTCATACATTCATCTTGTAAATACTCCACCATAATTTGTAACGCCTTTCTCTGCATTTCTGGTGTATACTGATGAAACCTATCATGCACTTCAATCGGGGAAATGGCGGCATCCGTAATCCATCTAAGCGCATCTGGCGTACAAATTTGCATCTCTTCACTAACATGTTTCAACAGCGGTAAAAACCGTTTCTGAACATACGACATATGCGGTTCATCTTTTTACATTATTTCTTTATGCAATCAATCAAATTCTTGCTTAAAGGCAAATATTCACCCTATGTGGTCTTATACCTTTGCTGCATTATCTCGGAAATTTGAAAGAACAACCAAATCACGCAACTCTTGCGGTACCACTGTATTAGTCAAATCACTCCATCTTTTAACAAAATAATCCCCCATACATTCTAACAATACCTGTTGTTCACAAAGGCCTCTATGATCAGATATTATACTTTGCACAGCCGCTTCATTGTCATCATCAATATACGTTTCAGCCCACTCTTTCAGTTCTTCTTTCCTTTTCTTGCTAATCATACTACGAGTCTGTCTAATACTTCCTCGTTCAGGCCCTATTTCTGTAGAACTACCAGCTAAAGCGGATAACTCATGCTCTAAAGGCGGTGGAGGAAATTATGTCACAGGCAAAGGAGGAGAGGTACTGCTTACTGTAGGTGCAGATGGAATAACGGGAATAGGAGGTACACAAGGAGGAGGTGCAACTGGGTTAGTACTTTGATGTTCACTTCTTTGCTGATTTAAAGTTTTGTTTATTAGTTCATCTGATGTATGCAAATCTCACTAAACAGGAAGACAATTTCCCAGGCATGGTTAAATCTTACTCTTTTCTTACCCTGGGCGTATGAACTTGCAAGTGCAACACTCGACCAATATCAGGACATTTAAGAATTGGGGCATGACTCACCTGATCAACCAATTCATCACTCAGGACGCAATTCACCTGTATACAGATGCAACCAAGAATCATTGCGACCGCGTGTCTGGCTCAATTTGCCTCATTTCCAAAGACCCTCGCCTTGATGCTCTCTGGGCGCTGCTCGTCGATCAGGGATCGGCTGTGTACAGATCTGCAGAGGAGTCTCTCATCACTTCTACAGGGGCGCCCTGAACACCTTCCGATCCCGGTCTGACAGCTTTGTCCTCGAGTAATTTTTTTCCTTTTGCCTTCCTTCAACTTCAACGTACGTAATGGAGCATTAATGGGAGGGTCCCTATTCGGGCGCCATATTTGCTAGGCCATAAAGACTGCATACGGAAACTAAGGCACACTAACCATACACTCCAAATGACAGGTCAGACGCGAGGTTCGTTTTCCAAACAAGTCTGGTTTTATTCAGAGTTTCTCAGTCGGCTGACTGGGTCTGAATGCCTCACGACGTGTGTTCCCAGACCCCGTGAGATGCGAGAGAGCGAACAGCGCTCTAGCAGCAATATATATACATCATACATCATCCTTAGTTAAATCAATTCGACCCGGCCTCATACATGTCATACAGGCTAGGGTTCAGTAATTGACAATTATGCCACGTTATGACAAGTCTTCATTCAGTCTAAACATAGTTATTATAGCAAAAGCAGCAGAGACAGCTTTCTGTTATGAGGAACATGGAGCTCTGGCTCAGTAAGGATATCTAGTTCTTAGCAGAGAAACATTCCATACTACGTTATCTGTTTGTTACGACTCAGATAGTTCTGAAGCAGAAAATACCATCCTCCGTGAAGGAGCACTGCTAGGAGAATATAATTCATGTTTAACTGCCTTTTACAACAGTGCTTGCAAGACAAACCAGCACCTGGCGTACTGATTAGGCGTGGCTTCTGCACGACTTCAAGGACTTAGTGACAGGGAAAACAATATATTTCTGCACAGTTCGACATTCCTGTCTGCGTTAGCATTTCAGAGTTCAAGCCGTGGCCTCGCACCTTGTGCAGATCTAAAGCATAGAATATATTTGCAAAGCGTTAACAAGAAAAAGGAAATGGCTGGCATTTCACAAAATGGACTCCATTTGGTTACATTCATGTTTTTCGGATTGCAATGTTTGTCACATGATGCGATTCGCTTCTGGCCAACATATTATACGTATCATTCGGCTATGGTATTACTTTTCTGGTTTAACATCCTGGCACCCCCTGCACTTGTGGTCTGCATCTGTAACCCTACAGTCCCCTCCTTGCGCGTATTAGACACTTGTTGTCTGCGCTTTTAACTTGTGTACTTGCCACCTGCTGGCTGCACTACTTGTGTTGATTTCTTGTCCTGCACTTGTCCAACCCCCCCGGAACTTCTCCCTTCCCTGGTCCCCTGCACTTGCGCAATCTCAATTTCACTATGCCTAGTAATATCGCTGTTTTTTGTCCTCCCTCTGTTTCACTCCCTTGCCTTGTTGCACCTTCAAACACTTGTGTATAGGCCTGTTATAAATGCAATACCATATCATATCATGAGCTGAGACCAAACCCTAAGGAAAGTACTTTAAGAACTTACAACAAAATTCATGTCTAGATATATAGCACCTTTTGAATGTCCATATTCTGACTGGCAGTGAACAAAAACACCTGGCCTAGATGTGCCATAACGTCCCTGTAACAACGTTTTTTCACTGAATTTCATAGGTTTTTATTAGTGCAACTTAACCATAACACCCACTTAACAAAGTTTTTTCTATGAAAATATATATATATATATATATATATATATATATATATATATATATATATATATATATATATATATATATATATATATATTTATATATTACCCATGTAGTTATGGTTAAGTTGCTAAACCCATTGGAAGAGCACCTTTAGGGCGGTTTATAACTTTGCTCCCCCTGGTCCTCACCAAACTTTGCAAAAAAAAGTATATGGTCCACTCTGAATGTTTGCTTATGCCTACAGCCCAAACTGCTGGACGGATTGTTACCAAATTTGCAGCAGGAGAAGTGGCTTGGTCCCGAAAGTGTGCTTTTGTTAATTTGGTGTAAATCCGTCCAGTAGTTTTATTTTTAAATGACCAAAACATAAGGCAAAAAAATAGTGATTCCTATGTCCGCTGCGTGGACACACTTCCCTGTTCGCTGCACGGATAGGACACCGATTGGCTAATAGACTTGCATCATGTCCGCAGACACTCAACATGTTCGCTGATTGGTTGGAGTGAAGCATGAGGTGCGGCAGATTTTTGGAAATGCCCGCCATCTTGGATTAGCAGACAACGACCGGTGTCCACGGACATCACAGTAAAAACATATTAAAAAACACAAAATTGCACTTGTCAAATTTATCAAATAATCTCTGGGGAGGTGAGGGGTGCTGAGGATGGGATGGAATATGCATTTTTTTGCTGCGAATGTCCGCGAACTGTTCAGATATTCACAACAGTCCTGTGAAGTTCACGGACACCTCTGCATTACAGGGTTACAGAGTTGGTGAAAAGCAGTTCTTTGCCGGCTTATAACTTTGGCGCCACTAAATGAAACCGCCTGACATTTTGCAGTTATATCCCTGACCTGATCCCGAATGAGTTTGCAAAGTTTGGTGGGATTATGTCAAGAGGGGCAAAATTAGAGGGGGGTCCCAAAATAATGTAAAGGCTTATAAATGAGGTGCCATTTGATGAATATTCACTTAATTTGGCAAACAGAGAATAGATCTAGATAGAAATGTTTTTGCGAAGTTTGGTGGGATTTTGTCAAGAGGGGGCAGAATTAGAGGGGGGTCCCAAAATATTGTAAAGACTTATAAATGTGGTGCCATTTGACAAATCTACACAAAGGTTTGCAAAAAAAAGTATATATCTAGATTTGACACTTTTGAAAAAATAAAATATGGGTGGATTTCCAGCAAATTTATGTAAGGAGCATTGAGAAGGACCTGAAAGCATGGTTTTACAAATGTGCCTGTGTTTTATTTTTTGCCAAGTGTCATAATGTAGGTATACCATTGGTGACTGTGGTGTAGCCTGTGGCCATGTGCAGTGGCCAGATTGTCCGGGTCATGGATAAGGTCATGATCCGGACAATCTGGCTACTGGCCATGACCACAAGGGACAAAACATGGGGTTAAAGTGGCCATGCCCACTTGGGACTGGCTTTGTGGTAAAGTTATTCGAAATTGAGATAGATTTGAAAAGGAAGAAAAATGTTCTTGTGGTAATATGGTCATAGAATTCTCTTTTTGCCTTCGGCAGGCTGCCATGGAAAGCGAAGAGGGGCCCTGTATGGCACCCCGCCTTCCCTTTCCATGGTGGCCATCTTGGAAAAGGATTTTCCTTCCTACACCAGGGCGCCATAGGCGTCGAGGTGTAGGAAGACAAGATCCTTCTATTTAGCACCCCGGGTTCCTGCTTTGGGAACCTAGGGTGCCAATGGCCTTTTATCCCCATTACAGGGGCTGGAATGGGGGGATAATGGTCCAGAGACCTCGTTATCCACCCTCGCATCGCTTGGACTGATAACTTGGGCTGCTGGGCTGGTATCCACCATTCCAGTCCCTGGAACGGGGGATAAACGCCACAATATTTTCCATTAGCATAACACAAAATGCAAATGGAAATGTTGGAAAATCTTATTGAGTTTATGTACTTTACTGAGAAATATAAAGTAGATGGAGTCTATGAGTTTTTTTGTGTTCTATTTTTTAACTGTGAAAGGTCGTTCCTAAAGGAACATTTCTTTTGTTGTTTTTGGATGTATTTTTTTTTTGACAGGAGAGCTAAGCACGACATGTGGGGAGGGAAATGAGGGAAAAGGCACCAAACAATAATATGGGGAGGTAGTTGGACAGGGGAAAATGTTGCACGTGTGTTATTTCTAAGGTAGGGGGCAGTGTTTCTCATGCTCCTTGATTACAGCAGTATTGGTGGCTCTTGGGGAGGAGGGATGGCATTAGCTGATGCCATTTTAAGATAAATAGCAGTTTTGCTAAAAGTATGTACTGTGTAATAGATTGTTAATGGATAATGAGTAGGAATAGGTGTTGGAGCTGTGCAATTGAAAATTTGAAGTTTAAAGTTCTGTGATCAGTAGAAAATGCAGTTTCAAACTGTCCACGAAGCACGGATCTTATCATGAAGTGTGGACGGGTTCTCGGACACGTCATCATGCCGCGTGCCAGCGTATGGTCATGTGGCACTGTCCGGAAGGCCCGCAATGAAGGCAGATGTTCCTAGTTGAAATAGTTGCAAAAAGAGTATAGAAGTGTTAAATTGATTCTAGAAGGTGGGAAATAGCAGAGATTTGAGGTGACACTTGGTAAATTGGACACAAATATTGCTATATTGGGTATGATATTAGTAAGTTGTAGGAAAATGGCATGCACTGGTAAAAACCTATGAAATTCACTGAAAAAACTTTGTTAAAGGGATGTTATGGTAAGTTGGACTAATAAAAACCTATGATATTCAATGAAAAAACTTTGTTAAAGAACGTAATGGTTAAGTTGCACTAATGAAAACCTATGAAATTCAATGAAAAAACTTTGTTAAAGCGACGTTATGGTTAAATTGCACTGATAAAAACCTGTGCAATTCAATGAAAAAACTTTGTTAAAGGAACGTTATGGTTACAAGTAAAACCGAAAAACCCCAGAAATGTACCAGTTATGGTAAGCTAAGCAACCATAACTCGCGCCACCACCATGCACTGCTAAGACTTACACCCAGGACATCAAAGATGACATCACAAATGTCATTGATGACATTACTGATGACATCCCATGTGAAATAAACTTTGATGAAAAGTCCCTACAAGGAGTGGTCTTTGTATTGTTGGTAACAAGACGTGAGGGGTGATCGGGAGACCTATCATGAACTAAGAATGTACTCATCTAAAGTAATTATATTGGAGTGTTGTTGTTAATACATAAACCTACTCATATTACACAGCCACGTTAGTGGCTGTGTAGTTATGGTTAAGTTGCTGTTTCCATCGGAAGAGCACTTTTTGGGCGGCCTATAACTCTGCTCACCCTGGATGAATCCTCACCAAACTTTGCAAAAAAAGTATATGGGCCACTCTGAATTGCAAAAGTGATGTCTGGTCCAGGGGGGAAAAGTTATAGGGGGTCCCAAAAAATGTGGTGACAATCCATGCAATACTTTTCTTTAAAATGACCAAAAAGTAGGTCTAAAAAAATTAGTGACATCTATGTCCGCTCCGCGGTCACAGTTCCCTTTTTGCTCTGCGGGAAAAGATACCGATTGGCTAAGGGGCTGGCGTCATGACCGCAGACACGCAGCGTCTCTGCCGATTGGCTGCAGTAAGCCGTGTTTTGCGTCAGATTGTTTGGATGCGCCCGACATCTTGTATCCGCCGACAGCGCAGCGGCGACCAGCAGCAAAATGCTATTTCGAAAACTGTTTTGCTGTGTCAGAGTGCTTGGGGAGATTCAGACAGTAAGAGATGGGTGAAAAACTGTATTTTTTCAGGCGGTAGGTGTAAATGATGTATTCCCTATGCCCGCCTTGTTCGGGACGTTTGTAAGTACAGAAAATGAGGGGTGTCATAAGGGTAGTATTTCAACCCGTGCTATGTGCAGGCAACTTGAAAATGTTCTAAGGACACGCATGGTGTTAGCGAACTTTGAAATTGAGTACATGCCGTAATTAAATTATTTTTTCTATGGCTGTGCTATTGATGTGTACGCCGCCATGGGTGTGACATGCTGTGGTGGTTGTGGCCAGGGCCTAGAGTCTTGGATGCATGGCCGTAGCTATAAGCACTGGAGGTATAAGCCATTGCACACCCATACATTGCAATATCTATGGACATACAGCTAGGAGGCTAGCCTCTGGCCACAACCACTGCAGCATACCACACCTATAGATATACCCGTTGTACCGCCCATCACTCAGGTGGTTGTGGGAAGGGGTTGCAGTCTTGGGTGCATGGGTGAAGGCCATGCACCCAAGAACAAACTTATAAACTCTAAAGTTATAAGCCAACATGGGTTTTATATAGTGCGGTGGTTGTGAGCAGGACATAGACTTTTGGGTGCATGGCTGTAGGCTGTAGGACATACACCCAAAAGTGTAGACCCTGCCCACAACCGCTGCAGCATATCACATTGATATATAACACCCATACATTCGATTATGTATCTGGTAGGTGTGGGCAGGGCCTAGAGTCCTGGGTACAAATCGAGTACATGCTACAGTTATAATGTTTCATTCTATGGGTGTGCTAATGATTTATAATCATGGGTGTAATAAGCGACCATGGGTGTAATATGCTGCGGTGGTTGTGGCCAGGGCCTAGAGTCTTGGATGCATGGCCGTAGGCACCATACAACACTCTCTCTCTTTACTGACTTGAACTGCGGTTCCCGAGGGCATTCAACCTACCAGCGCTTTGAGATCATAACAATGACATATAAGGAGCTATATAAAAGTAACATAACATATACAGTTTGCAACAGTTAATACACTCCCCCAGATACCATTACAAAGGCACTCCGCCAAACATGAGTGGTTGCCCTGTACAGAGGAATCTAATACCCACACAGTTCATTGGACACAAACATAACACAATCCCCTAAAAACATAAAATTACAAGGTTTACATTTTCAACCTACCCTTCCCAAAAGTCTCGCCAATATTTGGTGGCAGCCTTGCCTCTTAGTAACTCAACAACAGAATTCCTATTAATGACGCACACGGAACTGCCATAAAATACCTAAGCACATGAAGAGGAGAGAAAGACACGTAGATTCCCTTTTTACCTATTAGTGCTTGCTAGTCGCATTGCCCAAATCTGTCTGTGTCCGATTTTTATGACTACTGACCTTTCCTATTCATATGAGTTCCGCCCACTGTCTGACAACACAATCGCTCTCCTGATATGTATTACTACTGATCTCCGTCAGTGCCCTGGGAGAAACCACATGTTCCAAATACCCCTGTGAATTTGCAAGATGCCTATCTCTTATAACAATGAGCTCTCCTGTTTACCAGATATCACGTCTTCATTTCGCCCTCCAGCACTTGAGCCATCTGCAAACTGTCCGCAGCCACCCCTTTGACCGACTTACGAAACCTGTTCCCTGATGGGCCTTTGCCACGATTGTGAAAACACCCTTCTAATGAATCCACAATACGGAGACCCATAATACACAGAGCAACCACACCTCATTTATTGTATATCTTTTACTAAATTCGAAAAATACTCCACATGCATGTATACCATTATGTGTGCATATACCTATTATGATCTCCTAACATGAGCGCCATTCATACACCTGAACTCCACATGCACATATTGATCACCTGCTTCACCTGAGTGTGGAGGGGCCCTCTGTGTGACAATGTTTCATCGTTGTGTTTCTGCATGCATGCATATCTACAAATGCATTGCTTCTACACAAAATAACACAAAGTAACCTAAATGTAACATTTATCCCATTTAACATAACTATCGCAATATTTGTAGCAATTTACAAAAGTGCCAGAAATGACGATGAAGACGTGTCCACCCCCAGTCAGTGACATGGCGCGCAAAGTTCAAACTTAGCCAATTTTCCAACATTTTGAAATGTCTAAAAAGCAAACTGTAAACCCTTCAAACGTCTTCAAAGTGAAAATGCTCTAAACTCTAAAGTAACAGAAAATGAACTTTAAACACTAATAAAGGCCCACTCCCCGTCTTGCATGTGCAGTACCAATAAATGTGACACACACCAATGGGGAATAAGACTAAGAGAACAGGCTGCGAGGGTTAAATTCTGTTTATGTAAAATTGGCATCCAGAGAACTCTGCTGCCCGAGAGCGCTCTGGCAAACTATACACTTACAATTGATTAAAAGGGCAAAAAACGTCATCTGTGATGTCAGATACGAATGTTACAAAGTTCATTATGATTGGACACAAGACCACAATGTATAGGTGCATATAGGCGCTGCTCCTCCGTGGTTGGCTGCTTGGTTGGCGGGAGGGTGAGCATCACAATGTCCATCTGTCTGTGTCCAGGCGGGGTGAGGGTCAGGTCACTAAGCTAACGTGAGATACTACCATTAGACATGCACTAAATAATGTTCACTACGATTCCTTTGAGTATATCATCATGAATCTATAAATCGTACCCATATAATCACAGCATTATTCATTGGGACTTATATTGGGACTTATATGAAGTACCGAGCTTAGGGTCTTGGTCAATAAGATAACATTGACAGTGGGGTGGGTCCAAGCGCATCAAAGAGGCAATGAGACATTCTGACATTTGTTAGTTCTAGGGTGCATTATACTGTGACAGAGTTCCAGGAGCGTTGCTAGGTTTGTAAAAGATCCGGGGCTAGAGCCCATTTCAAATTTGGACGTCACATAACTACATGATATTAACGCACGCGCCGCGTTGCGATTTCAAGCGTTAATATTGCAAATTATACTGCTCAAAGTGCTCATACTCATTTGGGAGATTTGCCACTCCAAAGCCTGAACATTCATCCAGTAGTGCTGTGTAATACTTTATGAGATTATATAAAACAAAGAAAAGCCTTTGGACAGGACAGCCAAAGACTTGGCGTGGATTTAGAAATTATATTTAAGCAGCAACTGGAAGGATATCTGTTTGCTACATTAACCATACAGGCACTTACTGCTGGTTGTTGGACAGACAAGGGGGCAGCTAGTGGGATTACGAAGTGGTGGGACATAATGAATGTAATTATCCAATGTGGCGAGCGAGCCTCAACTTGACCAGGGTAGTACAGGGGGAGGTTCTCAAACACCCCTCCCCCACAAGACCATTTTTGAAAAAACGCTATCAAAATCACACACATTTAAGCATGATTTTTCCAAAATAACCAGAAAAGTCCATATGTTTCTTACTGATCGAAATGGCTGCCGAATACTATACCGCTAATAAGCTGCAGCAAGCAGGTGCGGTACAAATACCCAATATAACATAGCATAACTAGCAAATGAAAAGCATTTTCAATTTCCAACATACCTTTTTAACCAATTAAATGTGTGGTTTCATTCCATTTGCATTTAGTTGCATTTAGTACATGGACAGAACATGCTGCAGTAAAAATGAAAGACACATTTCCAATTCCAACGGTTGTTAATCCATTTTAATTCAAAGATACGTAATACAAAACAAATATGATCCTTTTCAATAACTGAACTGTACATAGATACTGCATTGGGTTCCTATACAGACCAATTAAAACACACCATGTGAAATATAATTGAACAAACTGTATAAAATCACAATCGCAAATAGCTTCATTTAACATTTTGACGAGTAACAGTAAGTGTGCCGCCTGTCCTCCTGCTCTCCCTTCCTCATCACAGTACTTAGTTTACAAAGTAATTTAGCTGTCATATATTAAGGACAGTGATGAGCCAGGAGGATTGAGGACTGCCTTTCCTAATCTGGCATTCTCTAGCCACTGTCCATTTACAGAAGGAGAAAAACAATGTAAGCAATGTTTCTGCCCTCTGCCTCCCCCTCTGGCAGCATTGCTTACCCCACAGTAACTTCAGAGCCCCTCGCATCCGAGACTGCAACCCCACCCCATGACATACGTGACTCTATAAGGCAAAACGTTAAGCATTGGACTTGAACAGATTTTGGGGGTGGGTGGCACTTTTTGTTTTGTCTGCTACAAGAGGGAACAGCACTCCCCCTGACATCACAGCAGCATTTGAATTAAATCTGTGGAGAGAAGACTGTGGTACCACAGTGGAGAGATGGTGGGCAGTCAGAAAAAACCCCACACTTTTGAGGAGATCAAATGTTGCCCAACGTAGATAATTCATACTGACTCTTCTGTTACTCCTTAGGAGTTTGAAATTGGGAACAATGTTTATGGACATGTTGTGGGCTGGCCCTTGTGACGACCAAAGTGTCACATTTCTATCTGTATGTTCATTGAAATGCTAAGAGCTCATTTCCCACGTTGAGACTTTGGGAGGCTTGTAAATCAGCATTAATTACGGGTCAGTCTGAATGATGTCTGGCTGTCTGACAGGACCCCACTCCAAGGTAGTGTAATAGTGAGACTTTCAAACAATATTTTTGTATCTACAATAATTATGTCTATTATAGCTTTACATTCACATTTCTAATAAATGTGTAGTTATCACCAGGTTGCTTTGCTCTGGGTTGGGAAAAGGATGGCCGGCTGTTTCATGGCCCTACTATTTGGGTGGTTTAAGAGACACTGGGTTTGATTCACAACGTTTTTCTCAATGGGAAAATCCCATTGAAAAAAGCTTTATGAACCAGGCCCAAGTATCCATTCCCCCGAGCTACCAACTTGAAATTGTACATCATATCTTGCTGTATTTTTTGTTTTGTTTATGTGACAGTTGGTTTCTTTCAATTTGACATCTCAGAAATAAGGGGGTGGGGCAGGGGTGAATGTGCAGAGACCCCTATACAAGAGAGCAGAAAAATGACGCGTAGCACGTCTGCATGGTCTTCCACTGGTGTTCTTAACATAGGTAAATATTCATAATATTTCCAGAGATTTGTCATTGCTATAAAAAGAAAATATTAAGAAGTGAGCAGCCCTTGCCCGGCAAACGATGGAATGGCCAATTAAGGACATACCTTGATGATAATTGTATCTTCCTTAATGACTGGTGCACAATTTAAAGCGCACTGAAATCTCTCGCATGTTTAGGGCATAAATGGTAACTTTGGGGACCACAAATGTACAGGGACATAAGACTGGAAATGTCATGTGTAAGTACATGGAATTTTATTCAACATCCCTGTATGTGTTCTATATACAGTAAAATGCACGCAACGGATAACTTGTGTTTCTAGCACACACATGTTCTATGAGTTATGCATCACAACTTGTGGTTATATCACGCCCCACAGAACAAATAATGTGCCAAAGCCGGTGCCAAATCCCAAAGAGAACCAAGAATCCAGCATCTGGTCATGCACCAACAGCATAGGTTTACTGTCTAATGGGAGTTGGAGTCCTAGTTCTCCCTGATGCACGGACATGATGTTAAAGCCTGATAGAACAAATAAATGAATGGGAGGTGCGCTCCCAGCCTAAGAGTACTGCCTTGTGGCAGTTGTTGCTCTACCACTCTGAGTCCTCAACATGCAAATAGGGCACAGAAGCCGAAAGGGAACCAAGAATCCAGAGTGAGCTGCCACATGTGAGTTGTGGTTCGTTGATCAGAATTGCTCTCACTTTCTGTTTGTATGAAATGCACCTGGCCAGCACTATATCCATCCCCCATTGATGATTCACGTTCGCTTCCTTTCGGCCCTCCTGTCTAAATGCCGGTAGAAGACCCACAGAGAGGGCAGGGACGTTGGCCGGAACATTGAAGGGATATTGGAGGCAGTGGTCGAAGTGTGCTATGTTCCCTACTGGCCTGCCACCGCTCACCACAAACCCCATCACCACGCCCCCCTACCACGCTCAATCCAAACCGCCAAACACATGCGCCAGCTGTTTAAGGGAACGTTCAGTGCAGTGCATTGAAAGTGCAAGTTTCAACTGCTTTCTACACTTTTATTTTAAAACGAAACCATTCCGGAACGGTTTCTTTTTAAAATAAAAGTATAGGAATAGTAACATTTAAGAAAAAAAAAGTAGAGGAGCTTGCAACCACTCCCACCCAATTCGGCCACTGATTGTAGGGCTGCTTAAATGAAATACATTTCACACACAAATGTTACTCCACAGATTAGTTTAATAGTTACACCAAATAAACCAAAGTAAGTGTTGAATATTTCAAGATGTTGTTTCAATTAATTGGATGTCCAGAGATTAAAATTGGGGGCGAGATTACAGCAATTGGTTTGGGTGCTGGGAAATTGTGCAATGGTGCCGAAACACTTGTGTATAGGCGCGTTATAAATGCCATATCATATATCATTTTGCTCAGACAATTGGACCGACTGACTGGTGACAAATGTTATCTTTACACTTGTCATTATTCTTTGTTATACTGGTCGGTCAGTGAAAGCGTCAGTTCAAAGTGTTTCTGCACTAGAGATGGTATTGGGGCAAAACTGCCCAGCACCAAGAGGAGTTACAGAACCTGCCCTATGTGGTGCAATGTAAGATCTTTGGGAAATTTTGCATTTCTGAATTGTTTCACTTCTACTTTGAATCCCACCTTGCTTTTTCTCGCCAAATCAATTGGGTTGTGAGAAGCAGCACTTCCTCCTATATTTGCAGGAACAAATTCGTCCCTACTTGAGCCAGGACAACCGTAGCACCAACGAGAGACCTGAAGCAGAAGCTAAGATCGAATGTTGCATCGACATCTATGTTGGGCTCCCCAATGTGTCTTGCCAAAAGTTACAAACGCTCCAAAATAATACTGCAAGGATCGTCATGAATGCTATTTTAGAACTCATACTACTCAGATCCTGCGCCTGTTGCAATGGATCCCTATAGGTGCTACAATTAAGTTTAAAAAGCACATGGAATTATTATCCAGCCGACTGTAAACCTATGTGCAAAAATGCCCTCTTCATTCCAGTAAGCTGCTCTGTCTTGTGCCGCCAACACTTACCATAACCTCTAACGCGGGCGCTAATGCATCCCCAAAAACGGTTTCCAACTGCATGTTCATTCATATTTGAATGAATCGGTTGCTCGTTTGATTTTCCTTACATCTGTGCGCCCCCTCCAGTTTGCATGCCCTACCGGCCTACTCCGCTCTTGCATTGTACTGCTACACCACGCAACAGTCACTCACCACTATCCTGCCTTGTTTTTTTAATGTTGGCTATTAGGTGGCAGTGAAAGTGATGCCTGTATGCAAAAACTATTGTCATGGAAAGTGCAGATTGGAGAGAGATGATGTGAGTAGGGACACAGCTGGTGCTTTTTTTATACACTCTTTATTAGCATTTCATCATAACGACTCCAAAACATCCACCAACCCTTCTCCACCCCCGTTACCCCCATCCCCAATACCCACTCCCTTAAACACCTTTCAAAATTTTAACAGAACAATTTCAACAACTCCCCAGCTCCGCCCACCTCCCCTAGCCCCCCTACCTCCCCCAGCCCCCCTCCCTCCAGTGTCCAAGTAATCTCTCGGTTCCCACTCCCTTCATCGGCCACAGTATGTAGTTCTTCCGTGTCCATGGTTACCTATGAACTGGGTGGATCCACCAACAACTCATATATTCATATTCTCCCCTTCCCTTTGACCCCCGTACATTTTCACTCCTACCTACCGTCCTTCACGGAGGTCGTAGATCATTGTCTTTCCATAAGTCATTTAGAATTGGGCCCAGTGAATCGTTACATCTGCCCTTTCCGCCTCTGAGTCTGCATTTTGTAGCACCGTTAATTCCGCCAAACCCCACCTCCGCACATCCTTCCGCCATTGGTTGATCGCCGGCCCCAGCATTTCCACGCTATCGCCATTCGGCGCTTAGCCAGTATGAGCAGAAACCGGCCCATTCTGGTCCGTAGCCTATGCCTTTGGTGGGTGTTGTTCGACTATTTCCCCACTCATTGACCTCCCATGGTCATAGTAATCACTATGGTCATTCCCACCCATTACCTGCCCTTCCCCGCCCCAAACACATTCCCCTCAGATTTCTTTCAGATGAGCTCTATGTATTCTGTGCAGCCTTCTGTAAGATAATGGCTTCATTGCAGCTATAAACCAGCTAAACCAGCTCTTGCTGTGATAAAACTGTCTTTACCAAGTGTGCGTCCTGGCACTTGATTTATAAGTATTATGTATGTCCCTGTATCTGTTCCTTGCACTGAATTCCTGTTAAAAATCACACATTGGAAAAGCCCGCTGGGCTGGGTCTTGTGTGGGCATTATGTAGACATTGACCAGGCAGTGCAATAATATGCCCAGGTAGTAATACCATTTGCCCGTTCTTGCCATCTCATGGTTAAGTAGGTAGTGTCATAATAATAATAATAATAATAATAATAATAATAACTTATCATTTATATAGTGCTACGAACCCTCAGGTATCTGAGCGCTGCTTATTATTACGCCGGTGTGTGGTGCTCATTTATAGACCTCGGAAGGATGAAAGGCTGAGTTTGGCCCGGCCGGGATTCATACCTGCGTCAGCAAGCTCTGCACGGATGTCAAAGTGAGCGCTCTACTCGCTGTGCTATCGGACCGGCTATTATGGCAGTGCCTGAGACTCCCCACACTATACAAAACCCAAAGCCGTTAGCTTTGGGATGCTTGTTACACTGCCTTCAAAGAGTACCCACACAAGGTGGACAGACCTATTGCAATTTTACCGCTCACAGGAGGCATTCAAGCAGCAGAGGTTCCAGATGTGCCAAATACCTACCTGTGTTTGATACCACCTCGTGTGGCGACTGCCATTTCCTAATATAGCATCGCTGCTGCTCAAATAACATTTAAACAGCAAGTTCCAGAGCTTTATCAATTGAACAACTGCTGTGGTGGGTATATTTTGTTTTAATAGGCAGCACATACACATCAAAAGAAGCCCAGTCCACACGCGCTAAGTGCCTTTACTCTTTTACGCCACCCCAGGCACAGGAGATGGTCGCTGTGTTTACTTTCAGGGTAGTAAGTACTTCCAATAAAACAACCATCCTAGACATTTCACTGCAGCACATAGCTGCATTACACATAATCTAATATAAACAAAGGCATTCATTAGCAAAGTGTGCAGATAGAGACATTAGCAGGTTCAACTGCACTGCCAATAGTCCAAGCCGCTGTTGCAGCCCAGCCAGTGCTTCTGGCTGCCGTGGTGGAAGTGCGCCGGGTCGGCATGAGAAAAGGGTGTTTGTTTACCACTCGGGAAATGCATCTTCAAAAAATACAATGAGCAGACCCAAATAATGCCCCTCCCGTAACTCATTGTCTATGGCGGCCTCTATTGTGAACGTCCAGGGTGCCAGTGAGAAGCCCCCTGGCCTGCTGGCTCGCTCAGAGCAGCTGTGCGAGGTCGGGAATGGTACCCACGTCCATTGAAAGGCACCTCTGCACCTGCTTGTGCTACCCCGGCGCGCCTGTCCATAGCGGATCCCCTGGCGATGGAGGATCGAGTGTTGTCATTCATCCGCATTCCCATTTCCCACATTCCTTTCTTTGTAAACATCAAAGAAAAGTTAATTCTGCTGTCCGACAGACACCAATTATGCCAGCCCGACCTAAGAGTGATTATTAGTTTCTGCTTCGGCGCAGAGCGGGTCTTATCCAGAGCGGACAGAAAACTGGCCTTAATCCACTCCACACTTCTATGGAGAAAGGTATGAAACATTGGCGAGGGAGGGAAGAAAAGAAGAGCTGCAGTCTGCAGACCCAGTTGCTAACTGCTCATCTTTCCTTCCCCCCCTAAATAAATAAATGGGCACATTGGCACTTACGACCTACCTCCTAGGTGCCTGGGTCTAGGGGGGCCTAGTCCGGCTCTTAAACTTGTAACAGGGGGGCCCGGGAGCGCCGCGGGTGGGTCACACAGTCAGGTCACTGTGGCAGCTCGGAGGAGCTCGCTCGCAGACAGGCTAGTACTGTCTGCACATGCACGTGCACGGCGGCATGGGCGTCTCTCACACCTACTGGCTGCGCATGCGAGAGAGCTCAGGGCACGTGCGTTTGGGGCCCAGGCCGGTGGCTTCCTACAGTGCGCAAGTGCAGCCAGCCACGGACAGCAGCAGCAGAACGAGTAGACGCAGGCCAGCCCAGGAGGCAGCGACGTGGGTTGATTTCCATTTAATATATTCATTAAATAATTTAAATGGGTTGTAATCACACGAACGTTGCTGCCTCCTGGACTGCATCTACCCGTGCCGAGGATAAAGGATAATTCGAAGATATTCCAGCTGGCATGTTCGGGGCTAGCCTTTGATTGTAGCCCCCTGATTTTCATCCGGGGCTATAATCAAAGGATCTGGGGCTATAGCCCCCTTAGCCCCCCCCCTAGCGATGCCCCTGCAGAGTTCTGATGTTAGTTGGGGGCACACTGGGGTGGGCTTCACAGCAGGGTAACACGCCTGGTACATCAAGAGAATACCTTGCAGGGACACAGGGTTATAGTGGCGGTAATTTTCCAACAGCAGGAGTAAGAGGGCACGGCAGGTTTATGGAGATGGATGGACCAAAAGTCATGTTCCAGGCCGGTTCACACACAGGACAGTGATCTCAGAGGAAGAGTGAACAGTTACATTGTTTGTTTCAATTATCTCCGGCTCATCCATGAGAATGGAGCTGCGAAGCTTTCAGACACAGTGAGAAAAGGTGGGGACCATGAGCGCAATGTGCGCGGCGCTGCAGAGGGGAGAGAAGCCTTTTAGTATTATCACAGTGAGGCCTAGTCCAAAGATGGAGTCGAGGGTACACAAAATGGAAGACCAAGTGTCCCGCACAACAACCCTGCATCTGCTACTGTTAGCATGCCTACGAGCAATGGAAGCATCCCCCATTATTGTGCAAGCAAGTGGTTTACATCGTGGTGAATGTATGAGGGGGGCCTAACGCCCCCTCACTCCAACACACACTAAAAGCAAAACTATTCTATAAACTATGCACTGTTATACTCTATGACAAATATATATGTTTTTCCTTTTTTTAGATGTAAATGAGGGTCCACAAGTGGGAACTTCCAACACTGTGGGTAAGTCAATATGCCGAAGGAAGTTTGTATGGCTGCAGGAACTATAACTTAGGAACAGTCAGTGGCATGCAGTCATAACCTTCTTAGTGGCATTGGCACCAATTCAGTGCACACAGGAACTCCAAAATAGGCAGACCGTGCAGAGGCGATGTGTTTCATTTCTTTCATTTTAATGCATATTCTAAGGTTACTAATTTGTAACAGGACAATGAAACACTCTGTTCCTTCCCTTTGTTTCAATCTTTGTTGTGCTGCTGTGAACTAATGGCGTTTGTTTTGTTTTTTTATCCAACAATGTGCCTGGACCCCCTTCAGACATCTACCATGTTATGTTGTTCAGCTCTCTGGAGCCACAAGACCAGAGCCACAGTGGCATGGTGAGAAGTTTTAGGGTGAATGGGTGATATGGCAACTAAGTCACGTGGGCTCCTGGGCTGCAGTAGTGATATGTGTTTGCCTCTCCTTCTATATATGGTGTTTCTCAATTGTGACAAAAGTACTTCCATTATATTTCCACTTCTTTACAACATCACTGAGTAAATCACTTAGAAACATTTACGTTCAAGTAAAGTACTGTATGACGTATCACGTATAGTAGAAAAGTGAGTTCTGGAATCCTCCTGTTGAAGAAAGAAATACACTCCACCTCAGTGAGTTAGTCATCATTTGTTGTTGAGTGAGAATGAATCAATATATTCCTGATGAATAATCAATTATTTTGTAAAAGGTAAATGATGTATATGTTACAACTAAGATTATATTTTTTGGAGAAGAAAAGAATAGCTCACACATATGGATTGCACCAACATAGATGTTGACATTCCTGCCATTTTTGTGACTCCTTAGTTTCACCTGTGCAGAGGGCTGCAGAAGTTCCAAGTAGCACTAGTTGGTGATGGTGCCGTCCTTTGCATCGACATCATATGTATCAGCAGCAGAAGAAGGAACATGTTCCAAGTAGCACAGATGAGCTTTCTGCAAATCCCTCTCACCAAAAAACGAATTCAGGGCATAGGAAATGCGGGTTCATCTTAAGCATAGCTTGGATTTCTACATTTTTTACTTGAAAACGTGTACTTTTGTATTCAATGATGACCCCTGTAACACTAAAACCATGTTGAGAGTTGATGCTGGCAGCAGGGCATGCTAGATATTTAATTGCCAGCCTGATTGGTATTGAGCACGGCTCCATTTTGCTGTGTCAATGAAGCAGAAGCTCATCATGTATGCTCAACAGCTCATTAATTATCTTTGAGATACTGTAGTGAAAAGAAACAGAAATGGAGATTGTCTACATCTAAAGCTAGAATGGTGCCTTGTTTCATTGATGTGTGTTTTACCTTTTCTTCAAATACTGGAAAATTGCACCCGTAAAATGGACATGGTTATTTTTCTGTATGAGAGACAGAACAAAGACATGTGATGCAGATTTCATCACACACTGAAAATTCATGGAACTGGGTTCAGTTGTGTTTTAACCCCCCAATTATTATGCTGAAAACCACATTCCTAAAACAAAACGTTTTACTTTCATCAAAAAAATTGTACATTACTATATTGTAACAATGTACCTTACAGAACTTTAAAAATAACAACTATGGTGTCTCGGAAATCATAGACACATATCATCAAAACAATATGACTTCATTCCCTACAAGTATGTAGGGCCAAAAGAACTGGCCCTATTTTTTACATCACCCGTGAAATAGGGAATATACGACTGTTTAATCTGAATAGCCAAATTGGTGTTCTAATGTGGCTTTGCCAATGCCAGTTCTGCTGACTCTTCAGTGAGCCTGTACACAACCCAAACTCCTGTCAAACCCTACATATATTGTTGATGGGGAAGGCATAAGGCCCGAGGAGATTAGCTTGGCCACCTGGAGACAAACATACCTAGTTATCCTTCAGCAAATAAACATATTCACTCCTGCAATAAAAATAAATACTACACTCAAGGCCTCTTAGTAATGTGTAGCTTGTACTCACATGGGCTCATCCCAAGAGAAATAGTCGTAAAAAAATACATTTAAATACATTCCAGCAAGGTCACAAATGTGATCTTCTGAACCGAGATATAATCTAGACTGTTAGTTAACCAGGCCTATAACCCAATCCAAAGCTTCAAAGGAGCATTTTTGCACTGAAATATTCAAATGTTGAATTTAGCTTTACCACACAATTAACCATTTGCTGTTAAAGGAAGAATATACACAAGGAGCCTCGGCCAGCTACACTTATCAATCATTAACTGAAGGCAGGCCTGGACATAAGGTATAACATTCACAATTCAAGAAATTAAACTCATCATGTAAAACACCATAACATGAAAAACAAAACATTCAGCATAACTCTACAACAATATGTCTTAGATCTATAAGAAAAAATGCTCTGATATCATGGGATTCTCCCAAGTGCTAAGAGTCTTAACACAATATGTGTATATGTATTCAATATAAATTAAATTGGAACAGTAATTAACTTTGTCAAAAATAATCATTAAAAAAATGGTTGCCTCAATGTATGAGGATGGTGGGGATCTAGCAATTCATATTTCATTGATGTATAATGTTCCTAAGAGGAGATATGAAAGAAATATTAATATGAGTCCAAAATTGTTCAGAACACACCCCTGTCATAAACTGAAATATTCTGACTTATTAAAAAGAAGTGGTGTATTCTAAGGGAGTGTCAGCCTGTTAAGAAAGCCAATGGAAAGACTTGACAAATTAAGACATGTAATGTCACTGTGACATAGTTTGGGAATATCACACATTATTTAGGCAGAAACTTACAGGGAATTAGGGGGTCCCTGTGGTTTTTAAGTTGTGCAGAATGGGAACCTCTGCTGCAGATAAATAAGTGTTGAGGGAATTGGTATATTTTTTCGAATAATAAAAAACAAAAATCGACTGTACGAAAATTACTACACCCGAAAATGTCGAATACATCCCCCATTTGGTGTCATTACAGTGATCTATGATGTCATCATTGTGGTCATAGGCTGCAAAACAGGGAGCGGGAAGTTAAGGTGGCTTTAGCTACATTTTCAAGGGTTTTGTTTCATTAAGTTTCCACGCTTAACATCCCTGCAACTGAAGATTTATCCTTGAATTTGAAAGGTTTTGTTACAATGTATTGCTCACCTTAACGTCCCTCTGACTTAAGTTTTTTTTACTTGAATTTCAAGGGTTTTGTTATTCAATAGATTTTTAGAATGCTTCCTTTGGGCACGTCCTCTCTATATTTGAAAACACTTGCAATGTATCGCTCAAAAATGTTCATCAATCACAAACTGATTTTGTCTTGTTTTGACGGTGGTATTGTTATGTATAAAAGATTGCAGGCTTTGAGAACCCACAATGTGTTTAGGTAATGCACAGTGAGATTACATTATTTGCCATGGACACACACTTTGGTTAAGCAGCGTCTCCAAGCACCTTGTTTTATGGCTGGTCTCTTGGTGACTGTTCTGATACATCACACAACCTCAACTAACCACATTTAAGCAGCACAGAAACAGGAAAAAAATGACCGTCTGCAAGAATGACATATTCCCAGGTACTTTCTGCACCCATAGTGAAAATCTAAAGCTGGTACCCATTAATATACGAACAGTAAGTGAACATATATCTTAAAGTGAAATGTACAGATGTAGCTCATTTGACCTTTCCCTTAGAAGAAACTGCGCAAAACAAATTAGCATTGGACTTTAAAAAAAAGTAATGAACACCAGAAAAATAACCTGAGAGGGGAAACATTCTAATAAATATGCTCACCTTTAAAACCCAGCAATCTGTCATGAAATGTTCCCTGGTAAACAAATTCCCAATGCGAAACAAGTGCTTGTGGTCTTGTGGGTAAGTGCCTGCACTGGGACAATGACAACCTGAGTAAAATCCTGGTAGCCAAATACTTGAGCAAGCTTGCCAACCTAAAAAAAAAACATGTGTTATGTTCGCCTTCTGAAAAAAATGTACTCTTTCCACCCACATGTGCACCTTACGTTGTGGCATGAAAAGCAGCCACAATCAGATGAGAATAACTGCACCAGTGTCCAGGAATTACAAACTCTCTTGCCACATTGTGAGCAAATACTCGTGACTTACTTGTCCTCTCTTCATTTCCCTTCCTCACCCTCATGTATGGCTTTAAACAATACTCTGCTTCATAACTTGAAGAGCACACATACCATAGTGTCACTCAAATATATAAATCCTTATTTAACTATGTTAGGCAAAATGTATACAATTATGCCATTATTCCCTCCCCCGTTGACTGGCAGACTTGAAATACCAGAATGCAATTCAGCAAAAGTGCAAAACATTCAAGGACTGGCAGTACCCAGTATTTTGTTTTTTTAAAGCAGATGCCATTTATTTTCCTAGTGTGTTATGATATATTTAAAATGAAGAGAACACACAGCACCAGACTGTGGACTGTCTCCCATCTATTCAGTAACTGGGGCCAAACCTGCTTATCTTCAAAGTGAGGAAGGAGCCAGCCCCCTCAGGCAATGTTGCTCTAAGTGGTCTTGTAACATTGCCTTACTTACTAGGCATCATAGCCTGAGGGGGCTGGCCTTTTCCTCATTTTAAAACTAAGCAGGGTTGGTCCTGTTTACTGCATGTATGGGAGACCCGGCTCACAAGTGATTGCTCACCCTCAATGTCCATGTAGCTGTAAAAATATCTTTTTCTTTTTTTCAAAAGATTGCAGGCTTTGAAAACTCCCAATGATTTTAGTTAATGCCATGTGCAATTACATTGTTTGCCAAGGATCACACACTACGGTTAAGCAGCGTGCTAGAAGCCCCTTGTTTTATGGCCAGTCGCTTGGTGACTATTCTGATACATCACAAAACCCCAACTAACCACATTTCAGCAGCACATAAAAGGGAAAACATGACCAGCTGCAAAAATAACATTTGCCCCGGTACCTTTGCCCTCATAGCGAAAATCAAAAGCTGCCACCCATGAACATATGCACAGTAAGTGAACATATATCTTAAAGTGAAATATACAAATGTAGTTCAAAAGACATACTCCTTAGACGAAAGTGTGCAAGGCAAAATTGCATTGGACTTCTAAAAAAAGTAATTAAAACCAGAACAATAACCTGAGCGAGGAAATGTTCCAATAAATATGCTGCCAAAGTATAAAAGGTGCTCACCTTTTAAGCCCAGCAATCTGGAAATATTCCCTGGTTAACAAAATCCCCATACGAAACAAGTGCTTGTGGTCTTGTGAGTAAGCGTCTGCACTGGGGACATAACAACCTAAGTAAAATCCTGGTAGCCAAATACTTGAGTAAGCTTGCCAACCTCAAAAAAAGGGGGTTGTATTCGCCCTATGAAGAAAAGTAATCCTGTCCGCCCACATGTGTCTTTTACTTGTCCCCCGAAAAGAAGCCACAATTAGGGGAAAATAACTGCACCAGTGTCCAGGATTACAAACTCTCTTGTCAAATCATGGGCAAATACTCATGGCTTACTTGCCCCCTCATCATTTCCCCATCTCACCCCCATGTCTGGATTTCAACAATACTGTGCTTTATAAAGCTAACTTGAAAAGTACACATACCATAGTGTCACTGAAATATATAAATCCTTATAGAACTATGTTACACAAAAAGTGTACAATTGTGGCATTATTCCCCCCATCTTGACTGTGAGACTACAAATACCAGAATGCAATTCAGCAAAAGGCAAAAAATGGTCTCTGAGTGCAACAGTTTCAAGGACTGTCAGTAGAATGGTTTAACATTTTTTTTTTATTTGGTTGCCCAACCAGGGCTGATCCTGCTTAGCTTCAAAGCAAGACTGACTCGGCTTAGCTTCAAAGCAAGGAAAGGGCCAGCCCATTTCTCTAAGTGGTTTTGTAAGTTTGGCTCATATATCGGGCAACATGGCCTGAGGAGGCTGGCCCCTTCCACTCTTTGAAACTAAGTAGATTCTGTCCTGGTTACAGCATGGAAGGGGGACCTGGATGGCAATCATGTTGCCATGGCCAGCGATTCTTCACCCCTGACGTCACTATAGCTGTAAGAATATCTTTAAAAAAAATTAAACTGTAACCGTGGGTACTGAACTACACATACCCTTGGTTATGTGTAGACCCATATAGCCTCGGATATAGCCACGAATATCGGAAAAATGGCTGAAGAAAATGCTTTCCTGCCCCCACCGACCCTCACCAAGTGGCCCCTCATCTGTGCCAGCTCCCCCCACTCATCAGATAGCCTCCTTCCCTGCCCTCTCCCTTTCCCCCCACAACACATGCTGTTTCTGTGACACAGTTTGCTTTGACATGTCGGCTATAGCCAAGACTAGAGAAAGTTCTGTGTTGCAAACTCACTCCCTTGTCCCCCCCAAATTTCACTTGGTGCCCTCCAGCAATTTGCTGAACAGTAGGACAGTTCCATCTTTTCAAAGACATGCTGTCGCTATTCACAAATCACAAGGTCTAACCCTAGATCAAGCATTGATTGACATTGGCAGCACAGTCTTTAAAGAAGGTATGAGTTACGTAGCACTTTCACGGCTGTGTACACTCAATGGTCCATTCCTAGTTAACTTTGCAAAGTCAATGCTGACATTCCTTACATCCTAGAATACAACAGTCTATGGGCACTATACACCCCATCTGGATATGTACCCTGTACCTCAAAAAAACAACCTTTTAAAAGACAAATAATAGAAACAGAAGCTTTAGCAGATTTCCCAAAAATGCCACTAAAAAGCAATGACCAACTCATGCATCAAACAATACAACCACAACACTGTCTAGTGCAAAGTCAACTTCACATCCATTAGAAAAGAAAGAAACAAATGCCGATCCTCCAGAAAGACTTGCAGGCCCATCTAATGACCCACAAACAGAATTCTCGGGCCATTTAAATTCAGAAACCCAACTGGGGTAAATTGTTATGCAAAAGTGACAACGAATCGTCTCTTTCAATTGCCACTAATTGTTCACAACATTTACTTAAAGGGCTCAGACCAGTTGTGTTTGCAAATAGTCGCCCTTCACAGAAATGCCACAAATAATCCTGACAACACTAAAGTGTCTCAGGCATAATGCAAGAATTAGACTGCTGTGCAGGAATGGTAACATTTACCATAAACACACAAGAAGATCCACAAGAAGTTACTACAAGTACTGGAAACCAAAAACATCCCTGTAAATGAAATCTTCCAGATCTCATACATGTGGAAGCATACATGCACTCTCTGCAGCCATGTTTTCACAAGACTACATCCCTAATGAACGATTTCTATATGTATCCATACCAAATTGTGAATCTATTCCATTTCACCAGCTTCTGCAGAATGCAAATCATTGCATATTATGCCTTTTTGCAGTTCATCAATCGTTCCAGCATACAAATAAACTCACATAGCCAATATGTCATACGAATGCTTCTAAGGTACAATGCAAATGGTACCAAAAATATCTCTAAGCTAACAGGCTTCACACGCGGCCAAGTATCTCTTGGAATGAAAACCTTCACAACAGTAGGTATAATACACCACGCTGGTGCAGCAACCACTTCAGGGCACTACATTGCATATCTGAAGAAAAATAAGTTGTTGGTTTGAATGTAACGATACCTCTGTTACTCCAAAACATAGGTTGCCAGCAAATTTAACAAATGCCTACTTAATATTCCTTCAACCCAAATGCAGTCACTAAACTATAGCACAATTAACAGTTAGAATACTCCAGAAGGTAACTAAGTACATCCATAATACTGCAAGAACACTTTTGAAAGTCAATCTAGTAAGAATACGCCAACAGGTATCTAACTACTTCAAAAACACCCTTCATTGCAAAGGACTTCAAATATGCCATCTCAATTCTTATATGACAAAACATCTTCTAACCTTTAACGTAGTTAGAATACGACAACCAGTATTTTACTATTTCAACCATTCCCTTAATTACAACATACTTCAAACAAACACACTATCACTCTTACACTCACGTAACTGTAACCGTTGTTTTTTTTTACCCAGTACAGATTTATTTTCCCAATCACCCAATGACACTACAACACTAAGTAGCCATAGCAATCTTAATCAACTACATATTCTGGGACCACTATCCTCATTTGTACTACAATCGTAAGTACTGTATATAATTCAATTACATAATTCCTCCATATTACAAACACTTTGGGGGTCATTACGACCCAGGCGGTAAATACGCCAACTTTACCACCATGGTGTAAACTACGTTTACACCATGGTGGATGGCGGATTTACCGCCCCATTCCAAGGTGAGTGGGGCGGTAAATCCCCATTTCCCATTTTACCCTTCCCCATTCCCATTTTTGCCCCATAGGGCATAATGGGAGTGGGGAAGGCGCTAATTACGCTAAAAGCAGCCGTTAAAATCGGAATCAGGCGTTAAGGGTTAACGACGGCGTTAACCCTTAACGCCTGAGTTGTAATGAGGCCCTTTGTACTCTCACTACATTACCTACAATTACTTTACCCATATTCCTACTTTGGTGATTCTGGCCATACTCCTATTACATTACCTATAATTACAATACACATATTATTACCATGCCATGCCTCCCAGAATCTGCCCACTGAGCACAACACAACTAACTGTTTAACAAGTACGTATCGTACACATACAACTAATAAAAATCCCTCCCACCCCTCTGCAATAGAAATGGTGTTTGCTGACACCAAAATTGACAGCAGAACCGGCAGTATTTCCAAAACCCCCTTTTCACCCCTAAAAACCGCTCTACATTACCTTCATTCCACTTTCCTACCATTTCTATGCCCTCTTCCAGCCATCAAATAACACCAAATGTCTTTCCCAAGCTATCCGTTCACCCTGCTTTCTGCAAACTACTGCAGTGTCTGCGGATAGCTACGACACCTGCGCTGCCTTTTTCAACCGACAAAAACAACCCCATATTATCTTTTTTCCACTCCCCCACCCTTCCCAGACCCTCTGTCTACCACCAAATGACCCAAAAAGTGTTTTCCAAACTTTTCCCCTACCTCGCTGTCCGTGGTCAGCTGCACCTGTCCGTGGATCCACGATGGCGGCGCTTCCAAAGATCTGACGCAGGCACGTCCAATGTCCACGGACCCCACGTCGCCCTCTGGGCCAATCAGAGGCCCGTCTGCATTCTGAATAGGGAAGTGAGTCCGCGGACCGAACTCCCATATCACAAATTTTATTTTACCTATGTTTTGGTCTTTTTAAAAAAAACTACTGGACGAATTTACACCAAATTTACAAAAGCATGTTTTCAGGACTAAACTGCCACTCCTGCTGGAAATTTGGTGAAAAGCCATCCAGCGGTTTGGGCTGTAGGCATGGACACATTTTTATTTCCATTGCGTCTTTGGGAAAAAACACACATTTTGGGATCCCCCCCCTATAACTTTGCCCCCCTTGATGAAACCTCACCAACCTTCGAAGGATCGATCTGGCGGGGCCATATAACATTTTTGCAAAGTTTCGTGCGGATACGTCCAGGAAGGGCGAAGTTATAAGCCACCCAAAAAGTGATCTTCCTATGGTTTGAGCAACTTAACCAGAACAACAGGGCCGCTGCTGCAGGCCCTGTAATATATTCAAGGAAAAACTTTAGTTGCAAGGACATTAAGGTGAGAACTTAATGCAACATAACCATGGACATTCAGCTAGAGCTACCTTAACTTTGCGCCTCCTGTTACGCAGACTATGACCACGATGATGACATTACAGATCACATCACTGATGACATCACTAATTACATGTTGTATGGGAACACTGATGACATTACAAATCACATCACTGATGCCATCACTGGTGACAACACTAATAGCGTTGTATATAGGGATGTGCTTTGAGTATGTGAATATAGCACAAATGATTTAGAGGCTAACTGGAGGGAGGATTGGAATTGTAAGATAATAAAGAAACACATTCTCACAATCTTAAAAAATGCAGTACCACGAAATAACGTAATGATATCCACATTTAATTCAAAAATTGATCATATTAAACGGGAAAGAAATCGTGCTTTAAGAGCTTTGAATCGATTCAATATTTATGCAGTTAAGTATGTGCAAATGAAATTCCAGATTTGCTTAAAATTCAGGAATCTCCTGAAATCTACTCGCTATAACTATATCCTGGAGGGAAATCTAAGGATGATAGATTTAATAATTAAAAAAGAAACCCGCACCATATGGTCATTATTGAACGACAGATTAACTAGACTCTCAGAGTCTAGTTAATCCAATCTCTGCGGAGGTGTGGGAAAACTATATTGGTAACAAATTCAAAATCCCAGGAGTCTTTAGTAAAATCCATTCAGGCATCCGTATGCTGTGTTGTAATGATAAGATGTCCTTTTCTGTGGATGATATTATTCAAGCAATTCAGGTACTTAAACCATCGAGAGCGGCCGGACTGGATGGGCTTCCTGCATGCATATTAAAGGACGACCCTATGTTTTGGGCTGCAATTTTGCAAACAAAATTTGAGTATATTTTAGCCACTAACAAGATACCAAAATCATGGCTAAATGCTATAATTATCCCCATATTTAAAAAAGGGGACATTAATAATCGGGCCAGCTATTGGCCTATTGCATTGATGGACTCATCAGTGAAGGTGTTTGCGATACTACTATTAAAACACATTCAAGATTACACCCAGGAACATGACATCTTCTCAAAATATCAAACAGGATTCCATAATTATATGGGGACTTCGCTAAATGCCATCATTATAGCCCATATTGCTACCAAATATAGAATGCATACCAGCGGGCCCATATATGTAGCAGCGCCAGATTTAACTACTGCGTTTGACTCCATAATTAGAGAACTATTATGGACGAAAATGCTCAATCTGGAGTTTTCTTCACGAATTGTGCAGTTTTTGCGCTGCTGCATCTTGACACCACGTTTCAGGTTAGAGTTACCAAAGCTGGGGCTCTTACTTCTCCAATTCCCACTGCAACAGGAGTGAAGCAAGGGTGCAATCTTGCTGCAACCTTACTCAATCTTTATCTTTGAGATATGGAGCGAATATGGGATGAATCCAAAATGTACCCTGCAAAATTGGCTGGCTTGAAAATACATGGGCTATGCTTTGCAGACGACATTGTCCTGTTTGATAACACCTCACATGGCCTACAATACAAGATAAATGCATTTATTGAATATGCAAGGGAGCATAACTTGGTCGCAAACTCTGTGAAGTCACAGATTATAATATTCCACAACACTAAACGACTAAAATCTTATAGTTGGAATATTGCAGGTGATAAAGTAGAGCGTGCGGGAAGAATTTGATACCTTGGGTATCACCTAGCAGAGGTCAATACCTTCAAATTATGGGAAACGTGGATAAATACCAAAGTTAGATCCTTATCATCAATGATGAAGACAATTTTAAGGAAATACTGTAAATTTTCCTTGATCCCGCTTATAGAGTTTTACACACTTAAAGTGGAACCAATTGTATTGTACAGGCTGGATATTTGCTTGCTAGATGTTGAATAGGGTCGAAGGAATTATCTCTAGGCTTGGCTATGTCGTTGCCCATTCTATAATACGTCAGAAAATTGGCATTTGTTGTTGGCCGGAAGATGGACATGGCGAAAACTGACGAGGTATGCTAAAATCATGTCATCTCCTCACACTTCTCTTTACGCTGATTTGTATGTAATACATAGGGAGCGTACTCTACCCTCTATGGTGAGATTCACTGATCAGATGGACAAAATCTTAAATGATATTGATTCTTCGATTGAAGATCGGCAGTTGGGCTTGCCTGATGTAAAACAGAATTTGTATGATTTGGATTGGGCAAACACGCTGAATAGTAACAAAACTTACAAATGATATGCTGATTATCTTTTGATTACGAGAAAGAGGGAGCTGCGAGCACCGTACATAAACCTATGTCCCTGCAGTAAAATAAGAGCAATTTATATGCGTAAAACCAGTTGAAAACCTTGGAACGCATTTATAGTTGGCAACACGACTCTGGGTGCTTGGGTAGTAAGAAATGTTGTTTTTGCGAAAATACTACCCAACTAGAAACTCTAAAACATTTAATGCTCTATTGTCCGAGTCTTGAGAATAAAAGAATAAAGCTACTTGGAATGTATTATCCTCAGGCATCTGAAATAGCCAGAATTTGTTTCTGGGAAAGATGTTTAGCTGGAAATACTGTATCCTTCATTGTGGCTCTATCACGTTTTCTATTCTGTATTGAACAAAAGTTAACACAAAAAAACTCTAATGAATATCGAAGGATTTAATATAGAGTCAAATGGATAGAAAAGTATGAAGACATCATTGCTTACTGTGTACGAAGACTATGAGATGAAGTATGTTTTAATTTATATGAAAAAGAATGGGGAAGATAATGTCAACAACGTGGTACCTATACATTTTTGTGTTTTGTATTATAAATTGGAGTATATTTAAATGAGATTAATATGGAAAGATGTATGATATTAATGGCTGCTATGGTTCTCACGAATGTATGGGAAATTCTGAGAAACTATGTGATGGTATTTTGAAATCTTGTGTAATTGGCAAAAAAGTGAGAATTTATGTTGTAAAAGTTTGACAATATATTCTTTGATATTTTGTATGAACTAAAAACAACTTTTAATAAAAAAACAAAAATAGCATTGTATAATTACATCAATAATGGAATTAGACATAACATAATTTATAAGTTAGCTCATGAAAACATTGATAACCTTAATAACAATTTACGCCATGGACTTGGCCATGACGAAGACTGGGGTCACTGGCCTGCACAAAAGGCCATAGCTACTGGTTGGTTAGTGTTCAAAAATACCAATGTGCATGGTTACAAGCCTTGCCTAGTAGCTCGTCACTGGTTTAAAATAAACAGTGGGCAACATTGAAAGCTGTAGTCAGTGGCCATGGCGAAAGGCCATAGCTAGTGCCCATTAATAAATCAGAATATACAGTCAACACAGCGAAAGGCTGTGGCCCCTGGCTAGTATTGTGTTGAAAACCATGGCTAGCGGCTGATTAGTGTATATAATCTACAGTGGTGGAAGGCCATAGCTAGTGGCTGGCTAGTATTGTGTAATAGACAGACCTGGATCCTAAAACACTTCACCAATTGCAAATCGAATCAGGTGATTTATTGCATCGAATGCCCAAAGCAGGAGAGGAAACAGTGGGGATCAGATCGCCCAGTCTTGGGTAGGGTGGGCAGTCGAGGGTGTGGTGGGTGTGGAGGCCCCTGAGTCAGTTTACTAAATAGAGACCGTGCAATGCCACATTCCACCAGATATTTGGCATTTAAATTTTAGCAACCTGTACAAGACCCTGGAGGCTTAGGGATGTAGCATTGTCAAACTAGCTGATATGTTTCTCCTTTTTTGATTAAGGAAGTGGAGGAGGCAATTGATGGGCTCGGAGGAGGAAAGGTCCCAGGCCTAGATCAAATCCCCAATGACTGATTCAAGGATGAGAAAATCATGTGGGTGCCTTTACTCTCTTGTGTATTTAACTATGTTGCCACTATTGAAGCTCAACCTCTCCAAGAACGAATTCCTACTCCTCACCAACAAAACAGAACATATAGACCTGGCTATCAACCATGAACTCTGAGGGTTTCACACCAGAGCTCACTTCCTGCGTCAAGTCCTTCGGCTTACACATCGACAAACACCTCTCCTTCAAGACAGTTTGGTATCCACTCTCCCTCCTGTGAAAAGTAATGCCCTTCCTCCCTCCGGACAGCTTTAGATCCACTGTTCAAGCCTTGGTCCTATCCCACCTGGATGGGAGCAATGCACTCCTGAAATGCCTCTCGTCATCCTCCATTGTGCCCCTGTGAAGGGTCCTTCACACGGCTGCACACCTCATTAAGGATCTATGTAGATACAACCACATCACCCCAGCCCTCATCAATCTTCACTGGCTCCAACTGCACGCACAAGTCTTGCTGCATCATCTATAAGGCAGTCGCTCTCAAGTCACCCAGCTACCTCACGGAGAAACTCAGCATCTTCGGCAGACAGCGTCCCACCAGAAGGCAGGGCAAGTGTAAACTTGAAATCTGCCTTTTTCAAAAAGGAAAGAACCATAAAAACAAGCCTTCTTTACCTATGCCGCAAGACTATCGAACTGCCTCCCTGTCGGCATCAGACTTGCACCATGCTCCTACAATTCAGAAAAGAACTCAAGACCCACCTCTTCAAGGAGTCGCTCCTCCTCAACACCTAGGCCCTTTGGGCCACCTGACACGATAGACGATGCCCACCCATCTGCTCCCTGCCACCCCGTACAACTGTACCCCTCCTCTGTGCCCCTCTGCACCCTACCGCTGTATATCTGTTCTGTCGTTACCACTGAAAGGTGCTCTGTTATGTATCTGTACTGTTGTACACCTCTGTAAAGCGCTCTGTTATGTATCTGTATTGGTGTATACCTCTGTAAAGTGCTCTGTTTCTTCTCAAAGCTACATCCGTGTTCATTCAATAACATAATAACAATAATAATAGTAATAATAATAATAATAATAATAATAATAATAATAATAATAATAATAACAACTATTGGGAGAGTTCCACAATCATGGCATTTTTAAAAAGGCCAACAAGATGTTACCAGGGAATTACAGACCAATCTCCATGCTGGATGCTGTAAGTAAAGAGTTTGCCAAGGTTTGGTTTACTCGCCTTCAGTCTTGGCCATGTGAGGGTGATAAAATCAACCACCTACAGGCGGGTTTCCTACGTCGCTAAAGCCCAGTGGATGTGAGTTTTAGGGTGGGCTGGGTTTGATACTGACTACGTATGTCTCCTTTAGAAATGTCAAGGTATACACCATCTTTGTCGACTTGCGTACAGCATTTGACTGTGTCCCTCAGAGCTTGCTATGGGAGACCCTGCAAAGTGAAGGTATTCCATGGCACCTACTAGCCAACATCTAATCCCTGTAAACTGAAAACAAGGCTTCGGTCAGGTGGGGCCTGGGTGAGGAGACACTGAAGAACTTTGAGGTCGAGAGTGGGGCGTGACAAGGTTGTGCGTTGACCCCCGTATTGTTTTGTGTTTACATTAATGAGATAATTGAGGAACTTCTGAAGCACTGCCTTGACCCTCCCAAACTGGGAAGTGACAGGTTTCCTGCATTATTCTTTGCTGATGACGCAGAGATCCTGGCTACAACCCCCATGGTTCTAAAATACAGTTTGGATGCTTTACTAGAAAGTGCAAGGAAAGGAACTACAACTGGTGCTCAATACTGACAAAACGAAGTCAATGGTCTTTGGGCAAAGGACAGCTAGAAAACACAAGCTTAACATTTCAATTGATGGTAACATATTGTAGCAGGTGAACACATATGTCACCTGGGGATCAGATTATCTGACAACCTTTTATGGACCCACCAGCAACTCAAAGCTACAGTGACTCTTAATAAGTACTGAGGGGGGAATTCAGTGCTTCTTTTATAGCCATGGAAGATGAGCTGCCTCCCCCAGACTTTTACCTGTATAGGATCCAGGCACTGGCAGCCTCCCTGTATGGAGCAGAGTTGTGTGGCTACTGTAAGGCTGCGTCTATGTGTGTAACTGAGAACAAGTTTGTGAGAGGCTTGTTGATGCAACCCTGCGGTGCACCCTTGTCCAGCCTCTGCTGGGAATGCAACCTCTACCCAATCTCTGAGGTTCTAGCAACCAAACCGCTGCTGTACTGGGTACGGATTTGGACTACTCCAGAACTGGGGAAATAAAGAGATGCCCTGGAAAGCTTGTTAAGCATGACTGGATCTGTATCATGACCTTGTTTGACTGGGCCTCATCCTGAAGGAATGGATTGAGGCCATACATTTCTTGCCAGAAGGGCATGCACTGATGCTATTACCTCCTGTATGGAGCAGGCCTATCAGAAACTGAACACTGGTCATCTGTGCCTCAAAATCAAACAAGTGCCGGGCTTGGTACAATATCTCAACAGGGTAACCCCAGGATATGCCTCAGAAAATGCTTGTACCCTTTTACATACAATTACGTAGCAATACGTTGAAGCTGGTCTCATTTGCAGCCAAGTGTGCCTTCAGCCCTTCCATTTTAACCATCATGTGTATCCTTTACTGAAGTCCCGTTAAAAACAAGTATTAGCAAAGCCAACAGTTTTGGCTAGTTTATAGGAATTTGTCAGGCACAGCTACTATACATTCCAAGGTACTTTCCAATGCTTTCCTAATTGTCAACTACAATTTCATGTTCATGTATTTCAATTGGATTCTTAGGCATCCGGTAAGGGGAAGAAAACTGTAGAGCGGGGCTTCTCGATATGTAATCGAAATAAAGGACCAAAAAAAGCAATCCAAAGGAGACTATACACCATTCAAGAAGGAACACTGCTTTGTTATAGAAACAGAAAGGAGAAGAAGTCAGATAGTCCCATAAAACTGAACTGGGTAAAGGAGTTCGCTAAAGAAATTAAACAAAAATAGACTCCGGATCACGCCCTCAACTAAGGAGGTGTGCAACATCTGACCTATGCTCGAATGGGCTAAATTATAATCAAAACCAGAGGTAAGACTCTAGTCCGTCTTTTCTTTTTAGTATCCAGGAGGGATTGAGGACCTGTACAGTAAAGTCTATCAGGGTGGAGGCGCATAACAATCACCTCACCCTAATGTGCTTTTACATTTGTTTGGGTTTAAATGTTATTCAATAATTACACACAATATGATCAAAGTTCATTCTACAAACGTCTTGATAAATACAACATATATAACACATATAAAACACCTTAAAAAACTGCAAAGTGCTTAAGTGACTAGTTCAGTTCCCTATCCATAGTTTAATGTCAATTATCAGGTAGGGATAGTTACATTAATAGTCTATCCTCCCAGTCATTCTGCTCAATATGTTTCAGTTAATTAACCCTCTATGGTGAACTTTCTTCAGGATCTGTTCGTTCTGTCACTTTTGACAAAGCTGTACTTTCTTGAATCGCTATCTTATTCTAAAGATATGTTCCTCAACAACCTCCTCCTCTTTCCTGTAACAGCAAAGACATGACACTCTTTATTACCTAATGCTAATCTACTTATGGTGTGACAGGACCTTAACCTGCCACCCACATTGCTCCCCATCCTTGTGTAATTACATTTGGGGGATTTCTGTTCGTCACAAGTGAGGTGAATAACGCTACCATTTTAGTTGACCCAAGAGAGGGGTGGCTGCGTGCTGTCTAGATAGAAAGGTAGGTAGACACCCATTATAAGTGTGGGCTGCCACATACATAATATTGTCCATCAGCTCCGATCTGGGCGCCTCTCTCTCTCTCCCTCTCTCTCTCCCTTAACTCAGGCTGTCCACTGCTGGTCCTACCAAGTCAGACCCATCTCTGGCCCCTGTCTCCCATTTGACCCACTAAAGGGAAGGGTACACTTAGGTCTCCCTCCCATTCGGACTGCTCTCCTCTTCCTCGCACTCCACCCCAGTCCAGCATAACCTCCAGTCTTTCTCCGTTATGTGTTCATTTCATGGTGAGACAATGTTGTTCATTTGTTTTTGTCCCGTTCAGAGTTGATGAGCCAGGTTTTTAGAAGTTTTCTGAAATTTAGATGGGCCTTCATAGTTCTTATTTCTTTGGGGAAGGAGTTCCAAATTTTTACGGCTAAGCAGTAGACTGCAGATCCACCAGGTTTTTTATTTCGGTACTGTTTCGGTCCTAGGCGGATGTCATCGATGGATCTGAGTATTCTAGTCAGCTTGTATATGGTGATTTTCTTATGTAGAGAAATGTGGGAGTGAGAGTTCAACTCGTTGAGACTATGCAACCCAGTGTACATAAACACTACACACTTATTTATGGCTTTGTATTGTAGGTGGATAAGCAGTGGGAGCCTGGACTGAGATTGAGACACCCACCCCACCTGTGACTGCCAAAACCCCCCACAAGTAATTACACTGGGATGGGAAGCGAAGTGGGTGGCAGGTTAAGGTCCCGCCACACCATAAGACTTACTGCATTACTTCTTTAGCTTGTACGTGGACCCTCCTGGGCACCACTGAATCTACCCCTTTACAAAAAATTAAATAAATAAAATGCCCTTTACACAACAAGAGGTTTTTTTCAGGCTCTTTGACAACCATGTTTTAACACATTAATACATGTGTAGAAATTATATATTTATTTTCCAATTTTCCAACTAAATGTAGTTTTATTTTCATTTCATTTATTTTTCATTTTATTTATCGAAAGCAAGGGTGCAGTTTCAAAGAAAAATGACATATATAGTATACATTACAGTAGGTGGAGGCAACACCAAGGTGGGGCGTCTTTAAAATAATAATTGCTCAAATGGATGAGCTTGTTTGAGATTGATCCAGGGGTGAAGGGATAATAGATATGAATTGTTGACTAGGGACAGCGACAAAGTTACAGGACGTAAATAAAAGGAGAATTAGAGCCAGGGATCACTATGTGTGTATGGTATATGTGGGGTTTTAAAGGGCAAACCAATCTGAGAAAAAACTGAGGTCTGTAAATATGGCATGCACCTCGGGGAGTTAGAGGTGGGCCACAGGGTATTCAAGGAGATGGAATGAGTATAGAGACCAATGGAGTGCTCCTACATATGGGGAAAAGTACATAATCCTGAGAGATGTTATTGGTGGAGTCAGTACATTATGTGTTCCCTGATAAGAGGGTTGAAGGAGGAGGTGAAAAAACGATCTTCATGTGATCAGCAGAAAGGTGAGAGTGGAAGCCAAAGGAAGAGATGAGCTTACCCATGGAGAAGAACTAGATGGAAAAGAGGAGAGGACCAGGACTGACCTTGACGGACATCTGCAGATGGGTGGGTTTGGTAGGATGTTTTGAAATTAATGGAGAACAAGCTTTTAGAGAGATGTGAGGCCATCCACTTAAGTGTAGCGTCTTTGAAGCAAGGGGAGGAATGAGTTTTGAGGAAGTAGGGGTGATCTACATTTTCAAAGGTTGTGGGTCATTCAGGTAGAATGAGGATGGAGGAGAGTTGAGATCGGTGGGCAGTGGTTAGGAAGTTGGAGGATTGAATGAGTGCAGTCACGGTGGAGATTTTGGACTGGCATTTAGAGACAAGTTGGTAATAGAGTGGGTGGGCCTCGGGGTGGTTGACTTTGTAGTTAAAAGCAACTCCAGCAACTCCATCAAGTATTTTGCGTAGTGATGTATTAGAGAGATAGGTCCATGGCAATGTGTTGGTCATCAGTCAGTGGTTATGTATGGATGAGATTGTGGCTATTATGTAGCAGTCTGGGATGATACCTGTTGAGAGGGAAAGGTTGTAAAGGGCAGAAGACATCGGAACAGTGAGAGGAGTTGATAGGTACAAACACCTTCACAGAATACCAGTGTTTGAATGTAATCCAACACATGCTTTTCTCTTATTTAATCGACCTGGAATTTCATTGAAATGGAACCCGTCTACTGAGGATGGAAGTGGAATTAACTGGGGTTTTGTCTAATGTAGAACAGTCTTCCACTGGTAGGGTTGATATTCTAACTGAGATTGTGATGCTCTGTCTACAGAGGACTGCTTGTTCAACTACGGCCATATCTGTGAAACCAGCTCTACATGCTTTTGATGATAAAATTGCTGCTCCAAATGATCCCCCAAAAAATCCCAAAACAGCTAAATGAGAAATTTCCATGAGGTCTTACCCAGGTACTATTTGTAGAAGAAATAACACATATTTGTCAGACTCATAAGAATGTGGTTAAATCTCTAAGAACAGATATCAATATAAGGGACAATCAACCAATATGGAGTCTCAGGTTTCTATTGTAATTTTATATCTTGTTATTTATAATGCGCTTAGTACCCAGAGGTGTCGAAGCGCAGAACTGGGGATCGAACCTGTGTTGCTCCATGTCGTCTTGCTTCCAAGGCGAGCACGTTGCTCTTGAGCTATCCTCCCGGCCATGCATGGGTTCGAATTTTTACTGACAAATATAAATTGCCGTAATCATTTGCTGATGTGATAGATCCATGTGAGGGCACTTGTTTTCAGGGTCTGTGGCCCTGGGAGGAGGAGGATAATCTATGGGCCATATGTAAATTTAATCCATCTAGAGCGGCAGGCCCAGGTGGTATTCCTTCATCTGTTTTGGATATGAGCCACTCCTTTGGGCTCCTTTGTTCAAAAGTAAATGTGATGCTATATTTACATCTAACTGCATTCCAATTTCATGGACTCAATCCCTTATAAATTCAATTTTTAAAACAACAGGTGATCTCCTGGATGCCTCAAACTATAGGCCCATATCCCTTAGCAATGCCTCCTTCAAGGATTTAGTACTTTTGGTTATTAGGGATTTAGAAATTGTTATGCAACAGTCAGCCCTCCTCTCATGCTTTCAAGTTGGCTTTTGGAAACAGATCGGGACTCCCTTAAATGCTATCATATTGGCTCATCTTTTAAACACTGTTAAGCATAGTCAATCAGGTCCAATTTAGATGGCATCTCTTGATATGTCATCTCCCTTTGACTGCGTGATGAGAAGCGCACCCTGGAACAAACTATTAGGATATAAAAATTCACTCTGAATTGAGCACAGCTTATTGCAGTATTACATCAGAATACTTCTTTCAAAATTCGGATCACTCGTCAAGGGGCTCTCACAAGCCCTACAGCCAAATTCACGGGGGTTCAGCAAGGTTGCATTTTGGCATCGTCTTTGTTTAACGTATACCTTAGTGATATTCATAGGCTATGGAATGCTTCTACGAAAGCACCAGTGAGATTAGACAGGATAAGACTGCAATGGTTGGATTTCACCGACAACCTTATCTTTTTTGAGAGGACGGCATTGGGCTGCAATCCTTTTCTGTAACATGCACTAACAAACACTTTGCAGGCTAATGCCCTCAAATCCTAAATGGTTGTTTTCTCAAAATCCCATAAATGCAAACTAATGAACTGGACTATGGGTACAAAGAAAATTGAACGAGTTTTGAAAATGAGGTACTTGGTGTACAAATTGAGCAATTCTTCATCCATAGGTATGCAGAAAGATCCCCTATTAGGAAAATGTTGACCTCTTCGATCGTACATGAAATGTCTACATGCCAGGATGTGGAGATTTTCTCTGTTACCACTTTTAAATTATTGTTTGATGAAAATTGAGCCTATCCTACTCTACAGATTATTAGAATTGTTTGCAGGTACGGGTGTGCAAAGAGGTACTTGGTTTTTCTAGCTTTTTTCCAAATGCCATCATTAGGTATGAGTTGGGACTAATCTCCATATGTACCAGATATCGTCCTAAATGTTGCAACATTTCTAAACCTGCCTTGTAACTCACTATATGTGGACTTGGGCTTAATGTTCGTGCAATCATCGGCTTAATCTGTCAATCTATTTAGGCAAAGGATTTGCTCTCACCTCTGTGACATTGATTTGAGTGAAGAAGAACTCATCACCCGTCCCTGTGAGGAAGGTGCGAGGTAGGGGCAAAGGCACATGATGGTGTACAAGGGGGTGGTGCTTACCTTTGTAGGTGGATGAGGAATTTGGTAGGAGTCAGAGATGAGGCCCAAGGCCCTTTTAGGCCTGAGTCGAGTAAAAAGCACTGCCCATACAATGTCCACAAATAAAAGATATATGCAAGAGCCCAGTAGCGACCAATAACCAAAACAAAATCAAATAGGCTGGTGGTAACCAACACAATAAATTAAATACAAGTGACTACTGGGAATTGTCAGCACATATTTAGTGTTTCACTAGGTATATTGCAGCATGTTTTTCATTTTTTCCCCCAATAATCAGGTTTCATGGTCATGACGCTGAAAATTACAGTTTAGTACAGTGAAGAATATGTACATTGTGGATGTAACATTAGCAAATATCTGTGCAGGTCCAGCAGCACTAGTTTCATCTGAGGTTCTACAAGCCATTCATAACACCATGCAACCTCTGATTAGCACCCAGGGAATGCTCACCATCCAACTAGTTTGCTGGAAAGAAAGCTTTATATGTACAGTGAATGTGAGAAGTCCATAGAATACATTCTACGAGGCTCAGATAAAGCAGCTGGTGAAGTACTCAGTCAATACCGCTTCTCTTTGGATTTGCCGCGTCGCACCAGTAAATGATCTTTTGTGTTCATTTCAGGCCGCAGTAAAATTATGTAGCATTTGGGTAGAAAGATACAGCTTAACATCCCAGTGCTGGAAGCCAGGATGGCGAAGATCTCCACGGCCACCATGTTCTTGCCTCGGGTGCTCAGGTAGGCAGGGATGAAGGAGACCCAAACGCTTAGAAACACCAGCATGCTGAAAGTGATTCACTTGGCCTCGTTGAAACTGTCAGGCAACCTCCGGGCCAGGAAAGCCATAATCAGCGTGACCAAGGCTAATAGTCCCAGATATCCAAGCATCAACCAGAAAGCCACTCTGGAGCCCTCATTACATTCGCTGATGATTCGCCTTGCGGAGCTTCTCAAATTTAATTCCTGGAAAGGGGGTGAAAGAATGATCCAAATAACACATAGTAGCAACTGCAGAGAGGAGCATGAGATAGTGATGCAATGAGGTAGTTTTGGGCCAGTCCACCTCCTAAGCTTACTGTGTGGACTAGTGGCCCTAAATGCCAAGAGAACTGTGATGGTTTTTGCCAGTAGACAGGAAACACATAGCGTGAAAGTGGTTCCAAATGCCACCTGCCGTAGCAGACATGTCCATGGAAGCGGCTGTCCGATGAACATGTGGGGGCAGGCAAAGCAAAGTAAGAGAGCCGAAAGGAGAAGGTAGCTGAGGGATAGATTATTAGCTTTCACAATTGGGGTTTGGTTGTATTTGATGAATATCAGCAAAATGATGAGGGTGAATATGCAGAAGTAGATAGACATGGCCGCCAACGCTGCTCCCAGGGGCTCCTGGTATGAGAGATACTCCACAGGTTTGGGCACGCAGCTGTCCTGGCTCCCATTGGGCATCTGGTCATCTGGGCACTTGACACACACCACAGAGTCTGAAAAGAAAGAGAACAATCACAAGTGTGTAGGTGAGGATCAAATCCAAAGAAGAATTCCATAGCAGAGAAGTGTCCAAAGAAAGAGCAAATCACATTAGAGGGCGATTATACTGTGTGGTAACATAAAAGAATGCCAGGTTTTAGGGTTGACAATACAGCGCTCAGCAGACATAATGCTGGAAGTATGCTATGTTATGTTAAAGGGTCTTATACCACTCACTGTTGCCACTTGCATTGTTCTTTGGCGCTCTGTAAAGCAAGATGGTAAGGGGTAAGTTAGCATTACTTAGCGGAGAAAAAAGTGCAAGAGAGCTGTGATGTGCTGTTGGCAGCTTCAGTTTGGATGACGTTGTTCGCTGAGTGTAGGTGTGTTTTTCAGTTTATAGCCATCATGTGCTGTTGTGCGAGGCTATGTGTTTCATTGTTGTGGAGTAGTGAAGGGCGTGTAGTTTGTTGTGCTGTAGAGGTATGGTTGTCTTTAGGTAGGAGTTTGAGAGGTGTATGCGGAAGGATGAGGCATTTTTAGTAGGGATGGTTAGTGGTGGTGCCTTATCCTACACCGTCTGTTTTGATTGACTGCTGCATGTATACCTTCTCCTGTTGTGTATTATGGTGCAATTCACTTGCTCCCCCTATGATGTGTAAAGAATAGTGGGTCCTCAAGGGCTATATCTTCCCCTCCAGTATATTTTCAGTGTGCTGCAGTTACCACGCCCGCTGGTTTGTTAAGGTTGGGATGTGCTCCCCATGTTCTGCGGTCCATCAGCTCCGATCTGGGCGCCTCTCTCTCTCTCCCTCTCTCTCCCTCTCTCTCTCTCCCTTAACTCAGGCTCTCCACTGCTGGTCCAACCAAGTCAGACCCATCTCTGGCCCCTGCCTCCCATTTGACCCACTAAAGGGAAGGGTACACTTAGGTCTCCCTCCCATTCGGACTGCTCTCCTCTTCCTCGCACTCCACCCCAGTCCAGCATAACCTCCAGTCTTTCTCCGTTATGTGTTCATTTCATGGTGAGACAATATTGTTTATTTGTTTTTGTCCCGTTCAGAGTTGATGAGCCAGGTTTTTAGAAGTTTTCTGAAATTTAGATGGTCCTTCATAGTTCTTATTTCTTTGGGGAAGGAGTTCCAAAGTTTTACGGCTAAGCAGTAGAATGCAGATCCACCAGGTTTTTTTCTTGTGTACTGTTTCGGTCCTAGGCAGATGTCATCGATGGATCTGAGTATTCTAGTCAGCTTGTATATGGTGATTTTCTTTCATATGAATTCCGCTCCTTGGCCGTGGATTGCTCTTTGTCTTATGCACATAGTTTGGAAGGTCATTTATTTTTTGACTGGGAGCCAATGTAGCATCCTTAGCGCTGGAGTGATGTGGTCCCTTCGTGAGAGTTTTATGAGAAGTTTGGCTGCTGATGTTTGTATACATTGCAGTTTTGTCAGCAGATAGTCCGGCTTTCCTAGGTATAAGCTGTTGGTGTAATCTATCCTGGACATGATGAGGTAGATGATGGATTTTGTGCGTGAAGGAGATTTCAAGGTTTTTGGACATTTTGGATGGTGTGGATGTTGTGACCAGTTCTGTGAGCCATAGGATGGTCTCGTTGCATACTTGGTTGCCTGATGACATGGCACGGAAACATACATGACTTCCCATGGCAGACATGCCATGTAACATTTGCCATCATTCAACATACCCTGCATCTCGGTGAGGCTCCTCATACACATGCATTTCTTATCCCCATTACCATTACATATATAAATAAAACCAACTATACCTTTCCACTCTTGTCACAGTGTGTGAGGAAATGCCTTCTGCATTGCCTTGCGCAATGTTTTCAATGCCAAACATGTTTCATTAAATACTGTCATGCAGTGGAGGCACTTAATGCCATCCCCAAGATGGAGACCAGGACATAGTCATGTACATGTATAGTTAGATATGCTGTACTCTGTCCCCAAGCTGAGGATTGGAAGTGTAGCGGATCAGACAGTCAACTTGGCATCTGGTTATGACCGTCTCTGCCAGTGCTCTTTCTTTATATTTATTTTACACGTATTCATAATAGTATTTTACATCTTCACCAAGACACACTTAGGATGCCTGCAGGATTCCATTTTGTCTGATCTTCAGAAAATGGATGTAGTGGTGCCCAACACATGATGATGCACTGTACTGCTTATATGCGCTTGTGCAAGCTCCATAACCAGGGTGCTGGAAGTGTGGAAGAAGGGACAGTGACTTTAAGGACAAAGGGATCATCTCTGAGTGCTGGCCTGAAACTCATGGCACTGCCCCTTTAAAAATATGACCTGCGCGTGACCTAAAATGGCGTACAGGGGCCTACAATTAAAACAATACGTAAGATGAAAATGTGTACAAAGTTCCATTTGATATGTAAACTAATCAATTAAGAAAGGGACTATTAAGAAAAAGGGAGCAGGGTTCAAACCACCTCTCCAGTGCTCTACGCATTTTTCTAAGAATGAAAGGTGACCAAGTGTCAAGTTACCGTGGTTACTGTGAATAGACAAACCCTAGTTGTTGTGTGGCAATGGCCGTTACTCTAGCTGCTTTAGTTAGGACCAGCTTGGTCTGAAACTGTATAGCAGCCAAGTTGTAGAGACTTTATTTAAAACTCATAAAAGGCCTTTTATAATAGGATTCTCTGATATGAGACCACTCAATGCCAATCAGGGAATTGGTAATATGGAGGATTGGACACTCAGCTTTGGCAGAAAAAGGATATGTACTTAGTACAATATCTAAATGTAGTCATCTGCTGTTACTGCAACGAAAGAACTCTGCGATTTGTGTCTGCTTAGTCTGACAATCTGGGGCCAGATTACAAAAACTTTGCACCGGTGCAAGTGCAAAGTTGCACAGTATCAGCACTAGGGCAATGTTTGCCCTATTTTTAAATACACTGGGACACATTAGAAAACTATTGCACCATGACAAGGGCAGATTGACATATTAAAAGCACCAGTGCAAAAATTGCCCTTGTGCAAAAAAGATACATTTTTGATGCATTTTTGCATCTGGGCAAAGTTTGCCCTAGTGCTAATACCATTACGTATTAGCACTAGGGCAAAATTTGCCCTGGTGCAAACATGCAGTAGAAATGCATCTGTTTTGCACTAGGACCATTTTTGCCCTGGTGCTTTTAAAATGCTAAACTGCCCTTGTCATGGTGCAGTAGTTTTCTAGTGTGTGCCAGTGTTTTTAAAAATAGGGCGAAACTTTGCCCTAGTGCTAATACCGTGCAACTTTGCCCATGCATTGGAGCAATAATAGTCGTCATAATAATTGGCCTTTCCTCTTCTAATTTTCCCTCTCTCCCCTTTCTCTCTCCTGTTTTTAGTGTTTATCGCCACACGCCTATATTAGTAGTATATAGTATTTTATTTCTGTCTTTGTCTGTTTTTTCTGTTTCCATAACCTTTTAGTCTGTTTTCAGTGTTTGCTGTCACATGACCCCCAAGTGGCCTATATTACAGCCCTTTTCTTCGGTGATACAGGTCTTGCTCCTGCTGCTTCTAGAGGCTCTGCCTGGCTGCTCTTAGTTTGCTTTGACTTTTGCCTTTTTGCAGTAAGTTACACTTCATTATTCCGCTCCCGCAGTGAAAGTGTTCATACTCCACTCCAGCAAGTACTGAACCGCGTTTTGTTTATGGTTTTATTTAGAAAATAGTTTTTAAAGTCCTCTTCTACAGTGACACAATTGTTGCTCTTGCTGCCTTTGCAGGACCTGTCTGTGTGCTTGGAGCCTTTTTAAAGTAAGATGTACTTCACTGTCCTGTAGCCTTGGTGAGTGTGTTTACAATGTGATTCAGCTACGGCTGAATCCTTTTCTTTGTGTTTTTGTTTAGAAAGAAATATGCCCCTGGTGATGGTAATACCCTTCCTAGGCTTTAATCTGACTTGATGGAACTGTATATATAATCTACAGTAAAGAAGACTGGTTGTTGTTATTAGGACTCCTCTACATATTTGTTTGGATACAAATTTGAAAGCCTTCGGCCATACTAGACTGCACAGTGGCTCTAAATGAACTTCCCACCTGGCATTCCATGGTTTCTGTATAATATCTGCGTTCACATTATTGCAATATCATATTATCACACACCTTTAGCACCTTGATTGTGGACCCGTCTCACGCTCTCTCTTTTAATACAGCAGGTATGATCATGTATTTCTGAACTGCTGAGAATAGCTCCCTGATGCCTTGTGTTTCTTATTTAAACCCTGTTGCAGGAACTGTGCTGCCAGATGGATGTAAATACTGACGGTATAGCAGAGACTCGCTTTTCACACAGAGCAAAAAAGAATTTGGACGAAATGTAAAAAAAATATTCATTCGCAGAGGTCAGAATTTAAGAGGAAATTTAAAGGAAGCAGCCCACCACCTTGCAGCAAAGGCCGAGCAAATCTGCCTGCAGGTTTGCCAAGTAGCACTTACCTTACATTCGAATGCGCACTGTACGGACCTTTAATGGACCAACTACTATATATATAGCTATTTGTAATGCTTATGACCACCCTTGCCCAAAGCGCTGTGATGCAGTTGAAAAGCACTACACCAATGCAAACGAGGAAGTAAAGTCTGGTGAAAGCTGCAAAAATGCAGGGTTATGCAAACGGCAGATACAAAAGGACATGTCTATTTCATCTATCACTTTGCTTCGGCCTCAATATTGGAATTTCCTTTGCATCACTATTGCCTGTCAGTATCACCATCTGTGTCTCCTTTGTCCACATCACCCTTCACATCATTGGAACAGAAAGCAGACACACCTGTGTGGTTGGAGATTTCCGTATCTGAGCACGTGACGCAGTCATAGCAGCAGCTTGGCTGTCCCTCGCGGGCCGCCTTCCGGTACCCCCTCAAACAGCTCAAACTGCAGACAGATAGTGGGACCTGAAAGAAAGAGCTAAACACGTGTGATTAATGAACAAAATACATGAGTATACATTTGTTAATTTAAATTTAAAGTTGTATGTTTTGAAATCAGGGTATAGAAAGCTTTGCATAAAGTTCGTAATCGAGTAACGGAGGCCAACCCTTTTGTTACAGAATACATTGTAAAAGTGGTGTGCAATTGTTTTAAAGCTTGGTATGTATGCTTGGACACAGACTCCTATGGACATTGGGATGAATACTGGTTGGAGGGTGAGGGTGTGTTCACAGGTGAGAAAGAGAGAAAAGAAGGCAGCTTCAATCTAAAGAAAAGAGACATCAGAACAATGCCTCACTTTATTAATGAATGCCATTTTTCTTCAGATACCATGAAGAGTGCACCTTGGGGATGCAGGTAGTTAATGAGAGTCCCAACCAATGACACAGATTTGCCACACAACAGGCGCATGCCTTTGAACTGGTCCAAGCACTGGGTGATTAACCTTGCACTCACTGCAATCATCTCAAATGGTGTCTTGTTTCACTGGAATAAAATACTAAAAGCCAAAGGACTGGCAACAATTGATATGTTATTCAGAAGTTATCGAAAAGAATACATGAAAACATGGCACCAGTTTCTACATTACCAGGAAAACATTTTTAATCAACCCAGTTGCAGTGTCTTTCATTTTTTCCGATAGTAAGCTAAATTGAACATATTAAAATACAAGTCAGAAAAATACCTGTAGTTTTAACAGTTTACATGATGTATTTGAAAGGGAGCAGCTCTGCATTTAAATATGAAGACATGGAAAATGCACACAAAGGAAAGCCATTAACATAAGAAATTGTTAATGAATGGCCTCTGTACTGTCATTACAGGAAGTAGTAAAGAAGCCTCTCATGTATCAGAAATCATTGGTTTTCTACTGGTGTCCCATGCTGATTTTCCAGGGAACATAAGAACAAGCTGAACTTGCGTTCAACTCTGTCTTGGTGTGATTGTGGTTTTAAGGCCCCCGGGGATTCCGTCAGGTCATGAGAACACAGACCTTTATAATTAAGAGATTTTAAAGAAGCTGAATAAAGGTTTGATAAGAAAGACCAACTGTGCAAGCCATGTGGGTAATAGAATGCCCCCACCCACATTCAACACAATATTCTTAATAAAAAGATTGAAATGCACTTCAATAACGGCCCAGACATGGTATTCTGAGCTGATAGAATTCTAAATTGTTCACATGTAACCTGGCCTGTAAAAAACAGGCCTAGCTTCAAACATATATTATTGCATATAAGTTATGAACTTTGAACTAGGTCTTCAGATAAAATTTTCCAGATGTATTCATGAAAGGCTTCACAAATAAAAGAAGGTCCTGTTAGCTGGCCCAGGCCAACCATTAACTGTGGACAATCCCATGCCTGTTTGCATCTCCCCATTTCAAACACAAAGCATTTCAAAATGACATTTCAGATCTAAAAACATATTTTTGATGTAACCCTATAACCACATGACTTACAATCAAAAAGTATAGCGAAGTGAAGTTACTCTACAAAATGATTCCAAATTCGACATTCTACTCTTTTGGGTATCCCTGAATTCGTAGGGACCTTTTGAATCTAAAAATCTGTAGTTAATCAATGCATCATGTTGCTACAATGACATATGGAACACAATTGATTTTTAAATAAAAACTGTGATGCAGCACCCACATTTTTTCCATTGTTTAAAAACATCAACCTATGAGGATTGGGGAGTGTATTCTCTGTGACTGTCTGCCTATTATGCAAAGATTTGACCAATCAAACATTGTGAGGTAACAATGACATAGGGGCTCAATTTGAGACTGGCGAAAATACAGCAGTAATTCTGCCCCAGCTGAATTATCATTAACGCTGGGCTGTTTGGCGGAATCACCTCCACATTACAACTTGGCGAGAGCGTGCACTCACCATTGGTGGTGATGGTTATTCCATTGCTGAAATAGTGTCATTGGGAATGGAAGCATGGCAGTGGACATTTCTGAAAAACTCAATCTTCCCCAAATCCACCACTTCCTGTAGCCACCCACAACCACATAAGAGGGGAAATCATATTTGAAGAAAAATGTAATGGGAAGGTGCACGATCTCAGACTGAGGAAGCAGAACATCAGTGAGGCTGAGCTTCAGGTTCTCACTTGCGAGGTGGTGGCCCATGCCGAGGAGATATGTCTCCCAGCATCGTAAAACATCTAGGAAAAGGAAGGCAGCCATCTGGTCAGGCATCTGTGACAAGGTTACGGCTCTGGGCACAGTGCCACAGGATGGTGAGGACTGCAGGAATTGGTGGTCTGCAGCCTCTAACTCACAAAATGGTGGTAGATATCGGCCACAGACGGCTGCATAGTGGAAAATTGTCCTGACCCTGTGGGAGTAGAAGGCCAGCTCCATCCTCCACATGGAGGTGATTGAGGGACGTGGGAGTGCTAAGGGTGGAGTTCAGCAGGCAGGATGAATCTGGTGAGATTGAATGTCCCGACTTCCCCTGACCATGCACTGGCCAAATGACCATCGCAAGCATGTGTCTCTCAGCATAGATGGGTCCAATGGACAGGGGAAGATGCCTCCACATGGCAATGCTCCCAAAGGCAATGCCACCCAATGTTTATTCAAGCAGAAATGGGCCTGGGCAACCCAGTCAGCCGCGCAGGGTGCCACATCAGCCCCCTGACACACCAGCTCAGAAGAGTCTTACAAAGGCTTCCTGTTGCAATGGAAAGTGCCCTGCTCCAATGCTGGAGCATTGTAAGAGGATTCAATTCAACACTACAGCTAAATCAATGCCTAGTCTGGGATACTGAATGGAAACCCTTATTGATATATCTTTATGTCCAGTTCATGCGTTCTGGATGACTACCCCTATATAACACCCCTCTCTTAGAATCCCCCTGACCCCACTGAGCCAAGAAGTAGTTCTGTTTTGCAAGTTAAAAGGTTTATTTGATCATTTAAACAATAGATATATATATCACACTTTATACTAATTTAATAATTGAATATCACACCTAATCTGAGCAGTAATCAATAAGGGATAGTCTGGCACTAGCACACTTGTGAATAGGAACAGAAGAATAAGGTGGTAGAGAATGCTTTATATAAGTTCAGATGGATGTAATGTTGAATAAAAATGCAATACAGAAAATACTCAATATGATTTCACCAAAACAATGTAATCACTTTCTCTGGCAATCCACTCCCCCCCTTTATGCAATGCAAGGAAATGGAAGGAAATCACACAGTTCTCAGAAATGCAATCAAATGTAATCCCGTTCACCCCAGCAAGCTTAGACTACAGAAGTTTAGAAACACAGGCCCAAAATGCTTTTATATGTGCTGGCAATGAAGTGAAAAATATGCTAAAATGCTTTTAATTCCCTCTTGAGGTTCAGGGTGAGTGGTATCAAGTTAATATTAGTCCAGGCTCACTCTAGCAATGATTCAGGGATGGTTCTTAAGAGGCAAACGAATTTTTAGCAAGGAAAGCAAGGAAGCTGCTGTTTTCACACGTGGAGAAATTTGCAAATCGCGGCAAATTCGCGAGTGCGTTTTTCGCGATTGCGGCAAAAGTATCGGGGTTAGGAATGCGGTTCTAGGTTCGTAGGAAAGCCAAGATTCTAAGCTTTCTGAGGAAAGTTACTGCAAGTCTCTAGCACAAACGGTCACGGAGATATGAGCGATTAAATAAAGGTCTTTTTTCGTATTTGGAATGTTAAAATTCAAAGTGACAAGTGCAGCATGCAACTAGAAAATGACAGGTGACAGCTTTACAAATGACAGGTGACAGTTAGGAGGCAGTTCTACTTAGGTTAAAATAGATTGAATTATATTATTTTAACTAAGAGATTGGTTCTGCACAGTTCTGCTATGTACTCACAATATATTTTTGAATTAGGCCTCGCCACGGATCTGGTCAGGTTTTAGACTGGACTCTGGTCTGGTCTCGGCACTTCACAGTGATCTGGGTCAGCTCTCTGGTTCTGCTAACAGCGGTCTGGTCTGGGTCTCTGGTTCTGATCAGGTCTGTGGGTCCGGGTACAGTGGTCTCCGGTTCAGCTGGTCTCTCTCTGGATACAACACTGCTCTCTGGCAAATGGCAAGAGTTCTTGCAAAGAATTCAAACAGCTCGCCTGGCTGTGATAATGGCAATGATTCGAGGCCTGCTAAAGAGGGATTTAGCTTGTAGTTGACCTCTCTGCCACAAATTCTGAAGTAAAGTCTTGGTCTCTGAAGGTGGATAGATTGAAGTCCCTATGTTGGCTCTCTGGAGGTTGATGGAGGTAAAGTATGGATTTTCCCGGCAGAGCGTCCCGCAGCAGATGGAATTGAATGTCCCTATCTGTCCTGACTGTCTGCTTTTATGTGTTTTGAAAATGGGTGTGTGTGCAGCATCACTAGGCTCTACCCCTCTCCACTTGTCATTGGCCACTTCCTCCTCTTCCCCTTGATTGGGGGAATGAAATGAAGTGTCATCATGATGAGGTCTGTTTATGATACAGAGAACCCACCCTTGTCAACTTTACACACAATCTATATTTGATCCAAAAGGCATATTTGCACAGGTACACATTTGTTTAAAATTACATGCACCCATCACATATCACGGAGGTATACCCTGTCCAAATCTGCTCTTCCTGGGAGCTTGCATTCAGAAATGGCACCATATTTCACTTTTTAACTGATTTTGTAATATCGGACATTACCCCAAATTTACACACATGTGCACAAGGAGTATGGACATTAATTGATGAAGTGTCAGATTTTTAACATGCATACATTTTAAGTAACACCCTCTTAACTGCTAGTTTGCCCCCAGATCATGCCACCGGTTCTGAAAACCTCTTAAAATGTGGGCAGAAAAATCACAAGAATTATGGTATCATTTAAATAATTATGACAAGTCCGTACTATGAGTTATTCATCTTTTTCTAAAACCATATTCTGGCTACAGGGGTGTGTCTTTTCAGGTCACATGGTACAGAAACCAGTTTGTCCACTTTCTTCAAGCTCAGCCTCTGTCTCCAGTTTCTCCCCCTCCCAGTTTCTGCCAAGAGGAAGCCATTTTTATTACCCTTGCAATAAACCATCTGCCTGGGCCCTGGAAGGCCCATTGTTCAAGAGGAAGCCATTTATGGCCACTTCCATAAACCCTCTGCCTGGGTCCTATGTTTAGCCTCTAGCAGTCCCTTGATAATCCAATCAGAGAAGTGTCAGATCCCTTTTGGTGGGAGCAGCAAAAAGGCAGCTAGGCCTGGGAACACAGCTGTTGTGCAAGTCTCAACTCCTGTCGGGGGTAGCTGGTAGGCAGAATTCAGTTCCTTAAGCCAGGGCCCAGCTAATGTCACTTTTAGTTACCCAGCATTCAAATAAAACTAAGCATTTTACATATGCAGCTAGAATGCTGATTCTAAGTTTAAAACTATGACATTTAAACAATTGCAACCTATGTGACACTCAAAAGTAGGTCACTCATTTCTTTTAAACATTTAGATTTTTAGTGTCTTTCTGTCCAAATTTACTTAAACTGCTGAAATCCACAGCTCAGCCAGTCTTGTTATAAACCTTTAAGTCACTTCAGAATATAACTTTAGATTGGATCCACCTCTCAGTAAGTCTTTCTTTGGCATGTTTTGGGTTCATCTATTCAGTTTTACACATATAAAAAAAAATCTGGTGTTGTTTTAAAACGCCGGCTTTCTGATAGTGGTAAGTACTGGTACTGCACCCATTTTTGGGATTTAAGAAAATGAGTTCCCCACAATTCTAGGTTGCTTTTGGCAATCAGCATTGCCATTCCCAATGGTTTCAGGCTACTGTGTGGGTAGTCCAATGGTGGTTTTAGGCAGTGCCCTTCTGTGCCCATAACATCGGCAAAACGGGTGGCAGCCTATTCTTCATGCACTTCCCTGGGCATTTTCTGGGAAGCTCTGGCCATCATGATGTTTTCCATGTCAGTACTGCACAGTTTTTGAGGTAGGGCTTGGATGCATGGGTAAAAACATCCCACAGCATGGAGTCTATCATTTCAACAGAGCACTGCTGCCATCTCAGCATGGGGCAGCTTTTGGAAGGCTACCCCATGCTGGTATAGCCGTGGCACTCAGTTGAAATGATTAACTTCCTGCTTCAGTACAGTAGCAGGGCACTTTCCATTGCAATACAGCCCCGCAGCTAAACCAGCATGGGTCTGCAAAGCTGGCACATGCTGACGTGGCACAGCAACTCCAAATGTTGTGCTCTTCCCCCTTTTCCGGGGGGCACAATATAAAAAAATAATGTGGACACTGCCAGGGCTAAGGCTACTCCTTTATGCAAAGGTCGGTGGAAAACTATGCACATACCCATACACAGCAGTATGAATAAGTATATGAGCAGCACGTATATGTCAAGCACCAGCGTGGACCCCAGCACAACCGCATGTATAGGCCACATTGGCAGAACACGAGGCAAAGAGCACACGCCAATGGGTGTACACCCTGGGCAGACACTACCCCACCTTGCTTGAGCCACATGCATTGGCCTGCAATCAACAACACCCTTCAGATCACATGTGTAGGATGGCCCTCAACCATGTAGCATGTGTGACTAGCTAGCCCACTTACCAGTATGCATGATGACTAACCGCATGTCATTGGTTCCCCAACAGGTTCTCAGACGACTCAGTCGCAGGAGGATGCAGGCCCATCTACATCTCATGGCTCAGCCACCAGGGCAACACCAACAGCCACCGCCCCTGCATTGCCCAGCAATGGGACAGGAAGGAGAAAGGGCAGGAGTGTGTCACCAGGGCCCAGCAGCATCACACATACCAGCGCCGGAATGGCACCCAACGGCAGAAATGCTGATACAGCTGCAGGTACTGCAGCCCCGACACATGCAACCACCACCCAACAGTTGGTCACTTTTGTTGTGACAGGGGAACCAGATGTGGCAGGTGTGCACAAAGGATCTGCGCCTGCACCCACCCAACTGGCCCATAGCACCCCTTTGTCACCTTAGCGGGACACCCAGTCAAATGGTCACCTTGGCCTGGAGTCAGAGAGTGACATTGATGGCTGTGTGGGTGGCAGGTTGTATGGCTCACCCTTGTTCAGCACCAACCCTCCCCATAGCCCATAAGCCATAGTCCATGTATCAAGGAATGCCATGTGGATGCCATTGAGCAATACCAGGTGTGCTTGGAAACCTTGACTGACACATAAGTCCAAAACCTGTAGGCCACCCAAGACTGTGTTCAGGCCACCTCACGGAGGATTGTGAGGGCCATGACCGGGACCGACGTCAGTCAGCTGTTACATCTGCCACCCTGACTCCTGTGGGACAAAGAGTGAGGAAGATAACTGAGAGCATCTCAGCTTTTCATGAGGCAATGCAGGCCAGCATGCTCTTGATACTCCAACACATCCAGGACCTGAGTTGGACCAGTCCACCGCCATCACCACACAGAGGGATCTTTGCCCAGCAACCGAATGTAAAAGCAAGAGAAAATATTGAGGCTGAGTACTATCAAAAGGAAATGCACCAAACACAGGATTATAAAGATTCACAGATCTTTATTACAACTGTGTAGTTTTCAAAGAACAAAACAGATCAGATTGCTATCTGGCCCTCAGTACATCACAGCGAATACCAGCCAGTCAGTGTGAGAAGTGAGAGGTACTGGACATCTGGACATTTGTACATTTATACATTTTCAGTAATAATGTCCAGCCCCTCTGCAAGTTAATCATCCATGGTCTAGAGTTTGTTCCGAGTTCACTTATGGCTTGTACGACAATATGCACACGGATTACATTCAGTTTACATATAAATAAGTCACAATGGCAACAGTGTATTCCCAGGTTTAGCAGTAAGCCTTAGCACATGTCCCTCACAATGCAGTTCAGCCAGTGTCCAAGTTCGATATTTGTATTTCATTGTGTCGATGTATGTCGGTGGATCAGGCTCATTGACGCAGACAATCCTTAGACCACAAGTCAAACATGGGACAAGGTCTTTTTACTCAGCCTAAAAATTCGGCAAACGGACAGTATAAACATTAACTATAGTGCAAAGTTCGGGAAGGCTCGGTTACTAGTTGGAAACACAGTCCACCATTTTAGAACACAGAGTTGCATTTGAACAGAAATCAAAATGGCGGATGATCCCAAAATCGGCACATTTGAAACGCGGTTTTCTTTGAAGAGCGACTGAGATTAGGCCAACATATATACACAGAAGGAGGCACTATATGTTTTCCCGTTTAACACGAAGGCACTGCTCAGCATGTCATCTGGCTCCAATGATGTTGGAGCAGGCTTGTAAGGGCAAGAGAACACACAAGTGACTGTAGATAGCACTCTGTAGCACAGAAGCAACCTTGCATATCTGCCTGCAGCACAATTGCATAGCTCTAAATGACGGCTTGGATTCTTAGCATTTAGCTTAATTAACTCATTAGTAGCCTTATATGCTTGCATAGCACATACCACGATTAGCGTATTGTTTCTGCCTCTTTGCTAGCACTGCTACCTTGACAAGCATTCTGCTTCATTAACTCATGCTTACTTGCTTACACAATGCCTGTTTGACTCACTGTTCTGCCTGCATAACAAGAGCATTATAAAATTGTCTTTTTGTGGATGCAGGAAAAAACAAGTATTTTGTTAGTGTGACTCATTGTACTGGACTTCATAACAAGAGCATAACTGGACTGAATCACCTGTGCTTTGCCTGCAGAATGACAGTATAGCTAATTATGTTTTACAACGGTTTATCACATAACTGAATTGAATCGTTGCATTGCCTGCATAACACATAGATCTAGTCATACTACATGTATCCCCACCTTTCAAATTGCTAGATTAGCACATCTTTCAACCCACATACCTAGCCTGCTGTGTCTATTCTTATCACATCGTGTGAGCTACAATCCTATCCTATACATATTGTATACCCTAACCCAGGCAGTTTATTTAATCATATGGCCCCACACTCTGTAACTGCTGGGAAACCTATTAGACAGCCAGACACCTGATCATCATAATAATAATATTAATAATCATAATAATTTCAGATTTATATAGCGCTACGAGCCCTCAGGTATCTGAGCGCTGCTTATTATTACCCACGTGTGTGGTGCTCATTTATCAAACTCAGGAGGATGAAAGGTTTAGTTTGGCCCTGCCGGGATTGAAACCTGCATTAGCAGGCTCTGCACGGATGTCAAAGCGAGTGCTCTACTCGCTGTGCCACTTGACCGGCTGGTCATCCCATATCCCACTTGATCATCCCATATCCATCTCTTTATATTACAAGCCAAACGCCTTTCGTCTGCCAGCAAACCAATGTAATGGGGAAAAACCAGCAAAGATGAACCAGCCCCCTCAATCAGGCAAAAGTATCCAACATCAAAACTCACAGATTCTTCTAACCCACCAGCTTGAAGAAAAGTCCCCAACAAACGAACCAGAAAGCCATATCTTAATTAACTTAGATGATAAATGTTACCCCATCTTTCCAAACGCATCTGCCACACCTGCCGGACCTTCTTCTACTCTCACCACTTCAACCTATGGCTTGCCACGACCCTGCAACATGAGGACTAAAAACAGCAGAGACAGCAGAATCAGAAAGGAAGAAAGAAGAAGGAGAGAAATAGAAGTGGCTCTGGCTATACCCAGGGGTCAGTCAACAAAGGACTCTAAACAAATTCCACTTCCTCAATTCAAGAGACTTCCTATCTCCAAATATCTCAAGTATCCACCTTAAGCAAGCTTTTATGACCAAACAATAGGACTTACCATCAACAGAATAGCCTGGCCTATGCATACCCTGACATCCATCTACTCAGCCATGAGACACCACCTGCAAGAAGCAACACCTACCACATCATGCATCATTAGACATCTTACAATATCTGTAAAGGCTCGAGAGGTGTGACTGTGGTACTACCCACTATATGGGTGAGGTAGAGCCACAGAGGCACCCCAGGCAAGGTTCTCAAAGGGTAGCAATGGACTAGCAACCAAGGCAGAAACTCAAGGGAGGTGATGCAGGCTGGTTCTTAGGTACAGTGAATCTACAAGCTCCCATCAATGGACTGTTCACACACTATGTGATCTGATAACACAGTTCTCTTATTAACTAGCTTTGGTTTAGGTGAACATAGTTTAAAACAATTTAGACTCACTTTGTACTATGAACTTCTGCTTAAATAGTTGACATAATATATTCAGTACTATGTGGTACCATAGTTATTCTTAGTTCAGCAATAATGCACCAACTGGTAGCAGTTGTTAAAAAGCATTAAAATTACTAAACCATGTTAAACTGGACAGTTATAAATGTAGAAATGCAGGTACTACTTTAGATCACTGACAGAATACTTTTGAGAGTAAACATGCAATTCTGCGTGGCGCTCTTCCCAGCTAGGTTACCTGTAAGAAAAGGTAAGTTATACTTTGTTTTTCTGTTAATGCCCAGTCCTTATTTCATTAATTGTCTGCTTTTGTTTATACAGATCCCACCACCCCAAAATACCAGGAAAGCCAGGACCAAGGCGTATCCGGCACCCTTGGATGGACCCTGAGGGAGGAAGCCCATCTTCCTCATCATAGTACCTTGGGGGCCCTCGAAGGCAAAGTGGTGGAGTCCCTTGTTTTTACTCGATTATGCCCCATGACGATGGACCCCCTCTGGAAGAAGAGGCCACTGGCTCATGATTTGTCAAGCAGGAAAAGGCAACCAAGCACAGTCAGACAGGCAGCAGTGCAGGTCTGTTGGAGTGGTCCCCTTGGCTGAGTTGCTATACCGGCTGTGGAGGTCCCACAAAGCTGAAACTCAATGTGGACATTGACAAGGCTTGTGAGGTGAGTATGAGTCATTTGGTTTTCGTCGATGACCTTTGGTGGAGATGGGTGCAGTGACAGATGTAGATGTTGGCTTTCAGTATTTTGCGGCTGGCCACTGTTCGCTTCTTCTGTGCTACAGCTGCAGCATGGATGAAAGGGTAGCTTTGCAAATTGAACTCAAGCACTGAACTTCTCTGTGGGACACCACCAGGTTTGGACCCGCAAGACTTGTTCTTAGGTTCGGAATGGTGGAAAACTCACCGGCACGCAATTCTCTGCAGGCATCAACACTGGACTTCTTCAGCCATGGAAAAGTGGGAAAATGTCATGGATGCAGCACCACTTGAAGATTTATTTGGTCAGTTGGAACTTGGCAACCTCCGGGAATCGAGCAGCACTATGGCAGGGTACCCCTCTTCTGGGCGATACACAGAAATCTGGCTTCTTCTGATCAAGGACAGCTTCTGGACACAGGACAGCACTGATGGACTTTGGCTCAAGATGTACAGTAACTCGTCTTCTGGTCCCATGAAGATACCTCTAAAGGATGGCAGGCCCTCAGGACTGGCTTTCAGGACACTTAGGGTGAAGTACAGCAGTTTCACGATGCCCCCCTGTAGCTATGGGAAGAGGTTGCCTGTCCAGGTCATTTCTTGATCAGTCCTTGAATCAATCAACACAGCAGCCATTGGATTTTGTGAAGAGTTGCAGCAGCAGAACGTCTTCCACCATCTTTATTCAGGCTATGCCTCTAGGAAACTCCAGGCTTCAGGTACAGAGATAAGTGAAGGCTCTTCTGTTATACACAAATACCCCTATTCCAGGTAGGTTTAGTCAGCCAATCACACACTACTGCATTCATCATGCAGCACCCAATCAGGCTCACAGGCATTCAGGTCATTCATCCAAAACCATACACTCAAAACTGTGGATGTGTATCAGGGGAAACTCCCAGCTTTTCAGAGCACTCGCTGCATTCGCTCCAGTGTCAGAGAGGGCTGGCTCAGGCAGACCACAGGCATTGTGACACACAACCAAAACCAGACATCCACAACACGGGATGTGAATTGGCTCACATTTCTGTTCATTCATGCCCCACCCCTAGGGTGTACCCAAAACAACCAGTCCCTGGGAAGGTGCCTACCAGGGGCACCAACAGAGACACATATGTTCCTTCCACCCAACATCCAATAAGGGGAAGGGAGACAGAGCCATGGCTTCTCAGGAAGGGAAAGGCAGGAAGTCATGAGGCTTTCAGTGGCCATCCTGCCTTGGTTCAGGAATCCATTGAATCCTATGGTAGGGTCTAGTTGTCACAAAATGGGAGAGACACTGCCAAGTCATCATGTAGCTGCCACCAGCCCAACCCCTGCTCTGTGGGCAACACACAGGTACCCAAAAACACACTAATGGTACCAAGGTGTACACTTACCCATGGTTGCCATAAGTGTATCCCATGGATAGTGTTCACCAAAAGAATAAATATGAAGAGCTGCACTGCCAGAGGTCCAGACTGGAATCGTGTGGCAGAAAAACACACGTAGAAATGCCAACAGGGAAGTAGTGGGACAAGGACAAGGAGGTCATGTCCCTCCAAAGTATTTCCAGCATCACAATATCCACCACAACCCTGAAATAAATACAAAGAGATGAGCCTGACCCCACAAAGACCCTTCTGTGTCACTTGAAATCTTTATCAGGAAACCCTGGGAAGAATGACCCAACAACATTTGTTCGATGAACCAAACCCACCCTGAAATGATGGGTACAAGATGCCGCCTTCACAACTCACACTCTGTCTCCAAACACTCCTCTGACATTTTTGACTTAATCTCCAAAAACAAAATAGACCTTCTCTTCATCACAGAAATGTGGTTCTCTGATGACCGATTCCCAGTTATGCATTAGCTTAACCTTTCAGGCTACAAGATCATATGCACAAATCACAACAATAGGAGGGGAATAGGGATAATACTAGTTGACAGAGACTTCTTCAGAGTTGCTCGCTCTGGCCTGCTCCATATCTCCTTCCTCATTGCTAAGCTTCCTCTTAATATACAAACATTTTTCCTACAGCTACCACTTTACAGCCAAGCTCACTGATGCTGGTTCTAACCAGGATTGGACGTGTGGATGAACTGAGGATACGGACCTTGGGAGTAACAGCGCCAATAGTTGAACCGGGTGGCGCTATGAGTAAACGGGCCACAGACATTACAGGTGAGCCAGATGATTGATTCTCGAGGAACTCTGCTCGGCATGTTAACAATCTCCCTCTAAGCGCATGAGACTTTTGGACCCGATGCACATGGATTAGGTCCACGGACACTCACGGTCTACTATGTTTCACCTTGACTATGGGTTCTATGGGTATGACTTTCGGCAACCCGCGGACTTCCGATAGAAGCACTAGGGCGATGGGTGCACGTGCTCGAAGGCTAATCACAGACTTAGAATGTCACTACGAGCCGTCCAGTTGAACTTTTTTGCTAATCCACATCGGACGGTTTCTTCTACCTTTCACCTAGACATACGGCTGGTGAGCACTTGGTCCGATAAAAGTCGGGCTTGACCTTTTGTCTCCGCTTTACAACCAGTGTAGGAGACATCGGATAACATTAGTGTGTTGTTCTTCTTTTCTTTTCTCTCCCATGTTAGGTCATGTAAAGTCACTAGTCTCCACGGAGTGGGTGCATTACTGGCCTCCCACGCATCAGATTCACGCTGTATACCGCGGTGAGATCCTTACCGTATCCCGCTCGACACAGATGAGAGGTTTGGACCAATCAAAAAGAGTACATCAATTGTGATAACCGGGTTAAGACTCTAGAAACCATCGATACCCTGAAATATGTGACACATACATCGGGATTGTGCCACTTACATCACCTGTCTAACATAGCTGTCTGTACCCATATTCTCGTTATAGCTGGAACGCCCCATTCCACTGACGTTGAACACGTATCGCAAGAACTTCTAGCGCTATGATACGGAGATTTTGTTACCCAGAATTGGGTAGACGTTGAGCTCTCAACTATGGTGTAAGTCCTTTTTTCTACTCTTTAAACTAACCTGAAACCTTCACCAGTGGTCGATTTCAATGCAATAAATAGGCTTAATTTAGAGACCCAACTTACTTTGCAGATCCAGCTAAAGCTATGGCAATAGGCGCCAATAGAGCTAAATGACAATGTGATGGGTTAAGCCTAATAGGAATTATTCTCTTTGCCTTTCTCTCTTCCTTTCCACCATTAATGGCCAGTCCTTTTTGTGCATCAAGTCAATTGGGTCCGATTCACTGCACCTTACTCTTGGGATACGAGACTATGGACTAGGCGCACCTTGTGAAACAGGTCCTTCACTACAGATAAGATTTTCTTTTTCATCCTCCTTTCCTGAGTTTGGTCCTCCACTTTAGAGGTATCTGTTGTCCGATCATCTGACACAGCAATGTGAGTTATTGATCTTTCTGTTCGGTGTTACCCACTCTTGTACCATTCCAGCTGAGAGACGGGTGTCAGGCTATGGAGCCTCTACTGCTTCTTGAAATCTCTGTTTGTACTGAGCTAATTATAAGCTCCATGATTTCTGGAACTTCACTTATTGTAATTCCAGAATAACAGTGTATGCATACACTACCACAAATGGAAATTGATATTCTTTTTTTCCCCGCTCTCTTGCAGGGGAAGCTACCCTTTGAAGTCCTCCTTGTAGAAATCCATGAAATCAAAAACTGGGATCTCTATGAAAGTAATTGAAAGACTTGGGCTTTGATGAATTCCATTGTATGCAACAAGACATAAACACTGTCACTATGCAATGATTCCCACTTTAATTCTGCCCCTGATGAATTCCCATCAACTAATCCCCTTTAGGAAAGAAACATGTTGGGCTTGTTTTAACTACTGTTGAAATGTATTTTGTGTGAACAAATGAACTTTATTTTATGAGAGTGTGCGTGAGTGGTACGAATGATGATGAGTGGGAGAGTAATCCACTAAGAGAAGACGGTGCATAATTATATGACATACGCTATTTGAACCATCTGGGCCCCCATTGTTGGGACCAATTATGGGAATTTTTCTGCTGTGTCCTTGCCCAGTGATGTCTTATTTTATTTGATTAAAAAAAAAATCAGATTCATTGTTGAAAGGGCATTCTAATTGTTTTTGCCTCCAATTTATGTAATTTATTTGTGTTTGATTATGAATTAAAATATGCAATTGTTTTAGAATAATGCATTCTGTTGTTCTTTATCTTGGTCAAAGTGTCATGGTTTGAGACTGAAGGTTGGCTTGCCTTTTGCTTTTTTGAAAGAGCGGTTAACTGTGGAGTTACAGGCCTTTTTTGTTGCTTAACAAGGGTTCTGCCCTCTATGTGAGGGTCTGCCTGTGACTCACTCTTTTCCCTCAACCTCCTTGTGTCTTATTGCTGCTCCTAACCTATCCATAGATCATCCTCTTCTAACTATACGCAGTGATGTCAACATCTGTCTTGAGAATGAAGGCAACCCTGCCACATTGTCACGCAGAGCAAATCCTGACACTTACATTGGAGTTACCACTCTAGATGGAATTTCAAAATTTTCGATGAAAATATCATAATTGTCTACTCCCCAGTCCAGATTCTCTGGGGAAAACACCTATCTATGCCTTTCATAATATTCACAGAAACACCGACCCTCACAAAACCATAAGAAGAACCATCAACAATGACCAGACCCTGGAAGAAAATACAAATCAATGCTTTACTAAAAAGACTAGAAGCAAGCAAGATTGTCCTCCACAACAGTATTGCCGCTAAGAAGCCTGTCAGAAAATCACAGTAGAAGAAATTAGCTGGCCTCCACTCCAGTTTCTCTAATCTCTTCCACCTTCTCTCTGTAGAGGAGCTACACAATACTAATGAGTTATGCAACCCAGCCAGACCTCCAGAGTATATGTGCCTTCCGAATGATCACATCATTGTGAAAAATTCAGAATTAATGCCTATTTTCCTAGCCTTTCTCAATGAAACCACCAGAATTGGAAGAGTCTGAGCATTGTTGATATCGGCTTATATCAGACCTGAGCTCAAAAAGCCAACAGCAGACACGAATGACAAAGGTAGCTACCACCCATTTTTATCAGGGAACTACTAGACAAATCTTGGAAAACCAATGGACAGCACCCTCACACTTGCCCTGCACGTCACGCCCATCGTCAGAAGCTGTGCTCTGTACACCAGATCGTATCTTATTTAACATTAAACAAAGATCCATGGGCCTGTTTTGATTAATACTTTCCATACTAGACTGTGATAACAGCCTCTATCTACCACTCCTGGACTACCTGATGTGGAAACTACCAAGAAGCCAAAATGCAGTGGTGAGACATCTACTCAGAATGAAAAGACACATCAAGGAGGCACTGTGTACTCTCCAAAGGATTCCTGCAATAAAAGGATATGTCTCAAAACCATGTACACATTGCTCCTACTTAAAAAGGAGGTTCCAGGAAAACATTCCTTCTCAAACACTACATCCACAATTGCTACACTAGTCAGAGTCCCAAACCTCAATAAGAAATGGCAAAAAGGAACTCCCTTATTAAACATCTCCTCCTGGACGTGAACCACCTGTCATTCAGGAAATAACCAAGTTGAAAGATACAAAATAAAACAGCATATTCTGAGAGCAACTGCCAATTCCCCAGCTAGTGAGTGAGTATTCACACCTAACACCTCACTGCTTGATATGAATAGATGCTACCTGGAATAATACTGTGATGCAATATTGAATTGGACTTTCATATTGCCGTTGTCTTGGAATCTCAATTACCTCTCTAGTCTACCATTCCCGGGATACCTCACTGAGACGGGATTCATGGCTTCACGACACTGAGCCACACTGGAATCTCTCAAAGAATTGCACACATATGAGCCAGGGGGAGAGATCACTGTAACCATCTACCCATCCCTCTCCCTCAATTAACCTCTCTTACTTGCATTCAGAATCTTGCAATATTACACTTTAGATGACCCAGCAGATCATGTATCAACAACCATCCTAATGAACCACAACCCATGGGCTATTCTTCTGACTAACCTGAGTTCATCCATATTCATCACAAAGAACACAGAGCTTCATTATAAAACCCATGCATGCATACATACATGCAAAGAAAAAAGCAAAACAAGGGACTCTGGGAGTGGAGGATAGCTCAGGGGAAACATGTTTGTTTTGGATGCAAGACAATGCAGAACAACGCTGGTTCAAATCGCGGACCCGTGCTTAGGGACTAGTCTCCGGTATTAAGTGCATTATTAAAGATTAATTCATAAATAAGTAAGGTTGAAAAGGGACTTGCAGCAGTAATTGAGTGCTTACTAAAAGAAGGTATTATTATCCTGATTATTAGTCAATACAATACACTAATCCTGCCGTTAACAATCAATGGGCAGACACATAAATCACTTTGTGCAGGTTCTTCAAGCTGTAATTTCAATTACCTAAGTTTCTTGTAGGATCAGCAAATATTATTGATTAAATCCTATCTATTGCAACATGTTTTACCGTTGTTGATTTATGTACTGCTTTCTTCTCTATACCAATACACAATATTTAATTGCCACATGTGTCATGTCCTAAGGTCGGAAGCCTGTGTCAGATTGTTTTTTTAAAGTACATACTCAAATATTCTGCTTATAGGATAGTGTGAATGTAATGATAAGTGCAGAAGGCGCTTCAGGACACTGAACAACATGCTCTCTGCCCTTTTCCCAGGTTGTTTAAACTTGTGCCTTGCCTGCCACTGCTCAAGTAAGTAAGGTGGGCTACATTAAAGTAATACTCCCTCTGCTGATGGTCCTGAAGAAAGTGACTACCTACATGTCACTGAAACCGGTTGAGCAATTTTGTGTATATCCTTTTTGATTTTGCTATATGGATAACATTTTTTTTATGTCACTTTTTTTATTCTTAATTTTTCATTTTAAAGTTTCTGTGTCAATAGCACATTACTTTTGGGATGGTCGCAGGTGGCTGAAGCCCAGCAAATGTTTTGATCCAAGGACGGATCTCATTGATGCATATTTGAGGATGGGTACCATAAAAGAAGACCCCCCTTTAATGCTACATGGATGTGTCGACTACATTCGAAAATGAACCCCATTGTGTTGGTGGTCTAAATGAATTGTGAGTGGCCATGAATTGCCTTTTTCGTGTTTTGGACAATTTGTTTTGAGATTAGTGAAGGGACATCTATCCCACTATCCCTGCTAGTTAGGTGGCACAACACCATTCCCAAGGGTCAGATTGGGCTCCCAGGCAAAGCAGAGATCTTCCTAGAGGGACAGTGATAGCTTTAGCAAGATAGGTCTCTTCTTGATTAGGTCTATTCCTCAAAATTGTTTGGTGCTCTTCGTGATCACCCTTGTGTGTTATAAAATATATGACTCTGATGATCAAGAGGCTATTTATATACAGAACAGGTTTCCTGTTTATGTTTACAGTATGTTGATGACCTCCTAATTGCGTATGCCTCTTATGAAGCATGTAAGCACGATATGCTAGTGCTTCCCACGGCACCAGCTTAAGAAGGGAAAAAAGCTCTTGGCAAAAATTGCAATTGATTTTCATGTAGAAACAAATTGAAGCTACCTAAACCTAAAACTATCACACAAATGAAATATCTTTTCTGACCAACTGTATATTGTCAATGATGTGTATTACGATATGCTACTATGGTAGGGCCTTTACAGGCAATGACCCACAAAAACACTCCCAAACAATTTGAATGGTGCCCAGAAGCAGAGTGGGCATTTGCCAAGGTAAAGCATACACTCACTCATAATCCAGCACTTGCTTTAATAAATGACAAGAGTCCTTTCACTTTGTTTTGCCATTATAAAGCTAGATATGTTCAAGCAGTGGTGACACAAAAACAAAGTGACAAACACCACCCAGTAGCCTATGAAGGCACTGCACTGGACATAGTCACAGCATAACTATCGCCTGGTTTGTGGTTGATCACTGTGGCTGTGCTAGTGATCTGATCTTTGGAAAAAAATTTTTAGGTTCACCCATTGTTGTAGAAGTGCTCTATGTAACAACAATCCTACTGTTGAAAACAGAAACCCAACATGTGTCTACTCCGCAACTCACAAAATATGAACTTATGATGTTGAAGTCTGCAAGCATAAGTCTATCCCGGCGCCTGGTCCTGAATCATGCTTCACTCTTGCCCAGCCTGGCAAAGGGGGATGCCCATGGTTACTTCTCATTGATATTTACAGTTACAAGTCCCCACAACAATCGTTAGGAGGTGCCATTTCACAAATATTATGTAGATGGTTTGTGGTTCTTGTTTGAAAAATGTACTAGGTGAGATGATGATGATAGGGTGTACCCTTTGTACTGCACATGAAGTAGTTGAGGTACTCAAATTAACACTGTACTTTCTGCCATTCATGAACTAATCACATTAGCTTGAGCATGCAGTCTATCGCAAGGAAAAAGAGGTGCAACTTATAGAGATTTTCACTATGCCTTTGGTGTGGTTCATGATTATGGTCACTTATGGCGAGAGTGTGGGTTTGTCACTGCAGCACATACACTGATTAAGAATCCTTTACACTGATATGCCCTTCTCAATATCCAAATATTTTTTACTGAACTGGCTGTAGTGAAATGTGTCACCCAGCAGGTCCTGAAAGGGAATGCTGCAGGCAATGCTAAAGGCATTCCCGCTGCTAATAAAGCAGTGACACTGGCTGTGAGCAGGCTTAGTCAAACCCAGGTGTTGACACCTGATTGTAGACTACTTTTTAGTAACTTGCTATGATTCAGGACAATGCCTCAGACACTGGTGCCCGGGAGGATAGGTCAGCGGCAACGTGTTCGCCTTGAAAGCAAGACGAGACAGAGCGATACAGGTTTGATCCCCGGGTCCACGCTTAGAAAGCTTTGGGCATTAAGCGTGTTATAAATAACCTATCATATCACTGAAAAGCAGGACCAGAGTAATGCAAGTTGTTAGCTGCACTCTGATGTGCTGTTGCTACTGCCCAAATTGATTCTTCATTATTTTTCCAGTGTGCATCATTGGGTCACACACTTTGGCAAAGGGGGGATTGTGTCTGCCATCCAGTGCAAATGGTTTATGCTGTTTTCTTCCACAGCAAGTGAACAATACTGTAAGCAATGTTTGCCATGCTAGAAGTACAATTTGGGTAAAAGTGTTAGGGTTAATAAAGGGGCCTATCCAACAACCTGGGCACAATTTATTAACATCCAATGCAACTTCATTTGAATGCCAAAAGTTGTTTTGCAGGAATTCTGGATGGTGCTGCAGATCCAAGCAAGACTACATTGGCGTACTGTAAGCGATATTCAATCAACACTACAGCTAAGTCAATGCCTAGTCTGGGATGTTGAGGAAAACCCTTATTGATGTATTTTTATATCCAGTTCAGCACTCTGGATGACAACCCTTGTATAACACCCCCTCTTAGAATCCCCCTGACCCCACTGAGCCAAGAAGTAGGTTTGTTTTGCACATTTAAAGGTTTATTTGAAAATTTAAACATTATATATATATATATCACACTTTATAAATAATTTGATAACTGATATCACACTTCAGAACATGACCGTGATCAACAATGGATAATGTTACAGGGGTACACTGATTTGGTTACTTAGGAGTAGTGTAGAGGATGAGGTAGCTGAAAATGCTTGATGGTTTCAAGGAAATGCAAGGTGGAATAAAATGCAGTACAGAAATAACTTGTTATGATTTTAGCAAAAGGTAATATGATCACTTTTTCTTGACAATTCACTTCCCCCCTATGCAATACAAGAAATGGAAGGAGAACACACAATCTTCAAGAATCCCAACGAATCACACTTTATAATGCAATACACAGTTCCAGTTCTCCCAGCAAGCTTAGGGAAAACAGGAATGAGTTTTAAACACAGGCGAATTACTTTAATGTTGTTTGCAAGGAAGTGAAAAGGTGCTAAAATTGCTTTTAATTCCCTCTAGAGGTTCAGGGTGAGTGAGAGATGCTTGTTGGTATTAGTTCAGGCTCACTTTAGCAATGCTCTAGGAGCTATTACCAGGTTGCAAACGGATTTTAACAAAGGAAAGAATGGAGCTGCTATTTTGACAAGTGGAGAAATTGAGCCAAAATCGCAAATCGCAGTCAATTTCGCGAGTGCGTGTCTCGCAATTGCGGAAAAAGTATAGGGTCGGTTCTAGGTTCGTTGGAAAGCCTAGATCCTAAGCTTTCAGATGAAAGTTAAACCACGTTCCTAGCCCAAACGGTGCCAGAGATACGGACGATTTAATAAAGGTAGATTTTCGGATTTAAAGTAAACTCAAAATGACAGGTGACAGCTTGCAGCTGCAGAATTGACAGGTGACAGTTGTGCAGCTTTAAAAATGACAGATGACACGATTTCTAGGAGGCTGTTTTACTCAGGTTAAATTAGTTTGGATTGGGTTATTTTAACTAAGAGATTGGTTCTGCACAGTTCTGCTAGGTACTCACAATGTCAATTTGAAATAGGCCTCGTCACGGTCTGGTCAGGTTGGACGGGACTTCCGGCGGATGGTTCTGAAGTCCCGGCTATCTGGGTCAGCTCTGCTCTCTGGGTCTGTCCAGCACCGGATCAGCTCACAACGGTCCGGTTTGTGGTTCTCTCGGTTTCGGATACAGCACTGCTTTCTGGATAGTGCTACAGGTTCTTGCAAAAATTCTTGGCAAAAATTCAAACAGCTCGCCCGGCTGTTGAATAGTTTGGTTGGTTTTGAGGCCTGCTGAAGAGGATTCAGCTGGTGGATTCAGGCCGCTCTGCTACAAATTCTGGAGTTAATTTCTGCTACAGGTTCTGGAGATTGATGGATTTGAAGTCTGGATCTCTGGATGTGAAGTCGTTGGTGTGTGCGTTGGTCATAACTAAACCTGCCCCTCTCACTTATCATTGGCCAATTCCTCCTGTCTCCATTGATTGGGGGAAGGAAATGGATTGTCATCATGATGAGGTCTGTTTATGGGTCAGATTGCACACAAATCTATTTCTGACCCAAATACATATTTATCTATGTACCATTTTCTAATATTATAGGTCCAGTTAACATATTTTCTGTAGCACCAAACCATCCGATCCCTGTCTTTGTACGATGTCGTGTCCACTGATGACAGAATTCTCCCCTTTTCATCCAGGTAACGACCTCTAAACCTTTCCAGATTTTACACAAATGTGCACCAGGGATATGGGTTAGAGATGATAAAGTGTCAGATTTTTAACATGCATACATTTGGAGTAGCAACCTTTTTTCCGCTACTATCCCCAGGAACATACCACAGGATCCTAACACCTCTTAAAATGTGCACCGAAAAATCACAAGAATAATGGTATTATTTATATAACATTGACCAGTCCGCACTATGAGTTATCTATCTTTTTAAAATTATGCCCTGGTCAAAAAGGGGTGTGGCTTCCCACATCACATGGTGGAATAACTGGTTTATCCACTTCTCCCAATCTCAGCTGCTAGCAGAGGCACCGCTGCCCCCCAGTTTCTCCCAAGAGGAAGCTATTTTACGACGCCCCCAATATAATATTTGCCTGAGTCAAGGAAGTTGCATTGTTCTGTCCCTTCCAGTTCCCAGGTGCTCCACCCCTAATCTAATCAGAGAGGTGTCAACTCCTTTTGGCAAGGGGCAGCAGGATGCAGCTAGGCCTGGGAAGAGTGGCTGAGCAGGTTTCAACTCCTGTCGGGGGTAGTTGTCAGGCAGAATTCATCTAAATGTCACTTTAGTTCTCAGTTTAGACATTCAAATCCAACTTACATGCTATTTTTTATATATACATTAAATAATTACTTCCTTCAAGTCATTTCAGAATCTAGTTTTACATTTATCCACCTCTTAGCAAGTCTTTCCTTGGCTTGGTTTTGTTTCATTTGTTCAGTTTTACACAAAAGTCTGGTGGTTTTAAAACGCCAAATTTCTGATAGTGGTGAGTACCGGTATTGCAACCATTTTTGGGATTAAGAAAATGAATTCCCCACAGTTCTGAATTGCTTTTTGGCAATCAGCATTGCCATTCCCAATGGTTTCAGGCTACTGTGTGTGTAGCCCAATGGTGGTTTTAGGCAGTGCCCTCCTGTGCTCACAACATAGGCAAAAATGGGTGGCAGCCTATTCTTCATGTTTTCCGTGTGCACTCTCTGGGGAGTTCTGGCCATCATGATGTTTTCCATGCCAGTACTGCACAGTTATATGGTAGGGCTTGGATGCATGGGTAAAAACATCCCACAGTACCACCCACATTCAGTGGGATCTGTGGATATACAAAAAAGTGTTCTGAAAACTAAACCTCAGAAATGTGCTCTGAAACTGGCCAGATACGCTATTGCTTGCCTTAATGATCATGCAAAGCACTGTAAGTGACAAAAAGGGTTGAAGCACTCATGAAAGCCTCACTGGCAGACTGGGGCACTTACTAGAGTTTCCTGTACGTGTTCTAGCCAGATCAAACATGTAACAACTGCAAGAGGATTCAGTGCCTTTACTGTACCTGGATTGCTGGGAAGTGGCCTACAGATCATAATTGGTCTCATCAAATCCTCGTAAAATCTGCCAATTGTGTATATTTTCATGTCCATAAGGCATTGCCAAGGGAACATAGGGAGTATGTGTACATCAAAATGTATCAGCATAAGAATTGTCTGGCACTCCAGTGACAGGGACTATGACTATGAATACAGCCATGCGCTGTAAAGATGTTTGTTTATTTTATTTATATAGCGCTCCAGACACAGAGGTAAGAGGGCGCTTAGGTAGGCGGTTACAAAATACATTTTACAAGTTCTACAACAGGTTCAAGGTACATTTTACAGGTTATACATCACATGTGAAATACATTGCAGGAAAGTTGAGCGGAGGAAGGAAAAGGGGAGATAAGGGAGCAAATTGTTCGTTTTTATTCAGTAGCCATGAGATGACGTGTTTTCTGAATGATTGAAAGGTGGAGATGGATTTGATGTTCAATGGTAAAGTGTTCCACAGTTGGGAGGAAAGAACTGAGAAGCTAATTCCTCCAGCTCTTTTTAGAGTGAATCTGGGCACCACTAGGCAAAGGGTGTTAGTGGATCTTGTGGTTCTCGTGGCAGGTTTCAAGGTAATCTTGTTGGTGAGATAAGGGGGGGCTTGGTGGTTCATGGCTTTATATGTGAGGCAGATAGTTTTAGTGGTCAATTTTTTGTTGTATTGAGAGCCAATTGCATGATTTTCTAATGGTGGAGATGTGCTCTCGCCTGGGAATGTTTAATGCCGCTCGTAGAGCGTTTTTTGGAGTACCTGCAGTTTGTTGATTATGGATTGGTTAGCACCTAAGTAAAGACTGTTGCAATAGTCCAGCTTGGACTGTATAAGGGCCCTAGCCAGTGTGAGGCAACTACTGGAGGACAAGAAGGGTCTATATGCTCTGATCAGCTTACCTGTATAGGCAGTAGCTGAGGCAGCCATGTTGATTTGTTTAGCGAGGTTGGTTGGTTTTGGCATCAAGGTAGAAACGTAGAGTTTTTACGCTTTTAACAATGGGAATAGTGTTTCCATTGATGATAATACTAGTGTAATTAGAGCTGAGTTTCAGCAGGTTGTTGGGAGAGCCGACAAGGAGCAGTTCGGTTTTCTCATCGTTCAGGCAGAGGCCGTGTGTGGCCATCCATGCCTGAATGATGGTGAAGATTTTGTTGATACGGGTAACGTCGGCATTGTAGTTACCTGATAGGGTCAGGGTTATCTGGGTGTCATCTGCATAATTGGTGTAGGTGGCACACAGATGGTCCAATTTGTCAAAGAGAGGCTTTGTTAATATGTTATACAAAGTGGGTGAAACACAGGCGCCTTGTGGGACACCACATGTGATGGGGATGGGGTCAGCTGCTGCTTCAGGTGAGAAGACCCTCATGGTTCTGTTAGTGAGGAATGATTGAATCCACGTGACAGCAGAGGAGAAGTGAGCTGCTGATGACAGGTGGTTGCAGAGGATTTCGTGGTCAACCAGGTTGAAGGCTAATCTTAAAACTGCAGATAAGCAACTCTATCTAGGATTTTTAACAGGAATGGGACGGTGGTGATGGGTCTGTAATTAATGGGTATGGCCAGGTCTAATGTTTGTTTATTTAGAAGTGGGAGAACCCAAGATTGTTTCAGATTGCTAGAGACTGAATTGGTAGAAAAAGATAGGTTTATAAGTTTAGTGATGAAAGGGGATAGGTCTCTATCTGCATCTTTTATGATCTGGGCCGGACAACTTTCTCCTTTACAATCGGAAGGTTTCAAAGAGGCTATAATTTGTTGTACTTCAGCCTGAAGCCTGAATTAGTGTCGGTGGTAGGATGAGTGCTGGGGCTGGTAGCCTTGTTACAAGTAAGTTGCTGTCGTTTGGACTCTATTTTGGTTTGGAGCCCTATGATTTTGTTAGCTAGGGCATTCTGGATGCTAGTGCACCAGGGTTTGTCCTTCGTACAAGTATCTACTGGTGGATTGGGGTTTTCGTTTTCCTTTAGAATATTGAATAATTCTCTGGTGCTAGAGCCTGCCTGGTTTATCCTAACGAGGCTTCTTTCTTAGCACGTATTATCTCACTTTTATATAAGGATGTGGTGTTAATGAGATCCATTTTATTTTCGGTGGAAGGAGTCGTTTTCCAGAGTGTTTCTAGTTTGGCTTTTTTTTCCTCAATAGCTTGAGTTCAGGTGTGTACCAAGAGTTCAAGTGTGCTCTGGGTTTACCTTTTCGCATTTTCAGTGGGGTGATAGTGTCAATGGCTTCGGTCATGGAGTCATTATAGGTGTTGACCAGTAAATTCAGGTCAGCCGTGGCCGGAAGTACGTTGAGGGTGGGAAGTAGCAAAGGTATTAGTGACAGGCTGGTAGGACAGGCTGGTACAATGGGGTATTTTTTTGGTTATGGGTTATTGAAATTAATATCTAGTGAGATGAGATAATGATCAGTCCATGAGAGAGGTGAGGTAACCTTACAGGTGATGTTACAATTTAGCACAGCAACCCAATTGGTGATTCTACCTCTCTGATGAGTGGGTTGAGCGCTAAGTTGTATGAAGCCATGCTCAGCTAAGGCGTTAGCTAGGGAGGAAGCAGGAGGGTCGTTGGAGTCATTGTACCCAAGGTTAAAGTCTCCAAGGATGATGGTTTGTGCTGATGGGTTAGAGTTCTCAGCTATTAGAGAAGTGATATCTTCTTCAAAGGATCCGGGATGACCTGGGGGCCTATATATTAGGTGAAAGGAGATTGTACTTTTAGGAGAAGTCTGCAGCTTGATTGTGAGATGTTCACAAGATTTTAGCAGGGGAGAGATGACTGATCTAAGGTCAAGTGAAGATTTAAAGATGATAGCTAAACCTCCACCACGAGCATTGGGTCTGTCAGCTCTGAGGATGGAATAGTTGTCAGGGATAGCTAGGGTCAAATATGGTCCTGCTGTCATGACCCCGTCCAAAACCCCCTCTGGCAAACCCATTGGCCAGGTGGAGTCAGGACCCGGGCCTCTAGAACCTGGCATCCTCTTCAAAAGCGTTCATGGGGCCAGTCCTGGCGCCTATGGCGCCAGGCTCATACATCATGAAAAACAATGTGTTTGAGAACGACTTTATTGTATTGTCAGCTAACATGGAGGCATCCACATAGCTTGCTTCCTGAGAACCAAGCTATGCGGTCTAGTGTTTTGGGTGTAGTAGCCTAGGGACTACTTTACCTGGACTATTTTGTTGGGGCTATTTAAACCACACCCGAGCAAGACAACACGCTTCGCATTACTTTGCAGCTTGCAACGTGATGCTCACCGTGTTCAGCTATTCCCTCGAACCTCGGAGAAGCAGAACCTGCAAGGAGACAAAAGGAACATCATTAGCAGCAGCATCTTACCTGCAGTCTTCATCTTTAAACACTTGCAGCTACTAAGAACAGCTTCCTCGAATCTGCACGCCTCCCGGACAGAACGACCTGAAAGAGGAAGATAGAGGCAACATTAAAGAAAGCAGTAGAGACAGTTACAAATTGCGAACTGCTCAAAAGGCTTACCTGGCTGGTCGCCTCTCGGCTGGCACCACTCCGGACATTCCATTCGCGCTGAAGAACACTGTGACCTACAAGGAAGGAAAACACAGGTTAGCAAAGGCAAGACTTTGCAGCGCTGCGCATAGCGCTTACTTACTGCATCATAGCGCTCTTAGGGCACCATCATTTACCAGCGGGGCTCAACCAAGCCAGTTCGCCGTGCTGAAGCAGTGCATACCTAAGAGAGAAAAAAAGAGACATTTTAAACAAAGAAAGGCATGCAGCATAGCAACAAAACTAAAGAACAGCAATAAGACCTACCTGAACAATATCAAACGGGCTGGCGTCAGTGAAGTAACTGGATCGCACTCGCCCATGAAAGACAATGCGCCCCTGCAAAGAAGGCAGGACGGAGAGCACGCCTAATTCTACCACAAGACAGAACCTTCCACGCAGACCACATCAGGGCAAAGCTGAGAAGCATACAAGTGAGTAACCCCGCTGGGTGGCGACCCTGTGGATACCAGGTGAACGTAACACCTGCTGCCTCATATAGCCAGGTTTCTGTTATGGCTAGGAGGTCAAGTTTGTTAGTTAGGATGATATCAGCGATCTCTGTGGGATGGGCCACAGGGGACCTGACATTTAGAAGCTCTCCTTTTAATTGGAGTGGCTTGGAGTTGTTGGAGGTAGTGCTATTCTTATTGGTTTTAGTAGAGGGTTTGGCTGATGGGTTGCTATTCATATGGGGGAGTCTAGTGCCTAGTCTAATGTTACAGTCTGTGAGGTATGGGTTGATGGTGACTATGTTGCCAAGGTGATTAGTTCTAGAAGACTTAGAGATAGGTTTGGGGTGAATGGGAATGGTGCCATCAACCTGGCACAGTAGGCTGGGTCTAGGCTGGTGAGATGAGGTATTATCAGTATCAGTAATGAGGTTGGCTAAAGTGTCACCGAGGTGGTCACTGGTAGTGTTACTTTGGTAGTAGCTAGGTGGGAAAGGTAGTATAGTGGGCAGGAACGGTGTGGGGCAGGGAATGGGGAAGTGTCTTGGGCAAGCAGGTTTGCCAAGGCCATTGTTGAAAGCTAAGTAGTTGTTTCCGCTGCAAGGTGTACTATCTGGTATGACACAAAACGGGAACATGATGAGGGTGAGCCAGGTAAGCATGGTAGGGATCTATTGGTGTACAGTAATGGTGTTTAACTTAAAAGTTGGGTTAGAATGCTCACAATAGGCAGATTTGATTATGGCAGAGAGTGGCAGAGAGAGGTACATAAAAATAGGGAGATTCAATTTCGCTAGAATGCATTCAAGTAGAGTAGTACGATGCAGCATCAAAAACCATGTAGCCTGGTTAGTACAATGCAGCAACAAGATGCTATAGGGCCAGACTAGTACAGTGCAGCGACAAAAGACCATAGGGCCAGGCTACTACAGTACAGCAACAAAAGACCATAGGACCAGGCTAGTACAGTGCAGCAATAAAAGACCATAGGGCCAGGCTAGGACAGTGCAGCGACAAAAGAACATAGGGCCAGGCTAGTACAGTGCAGTGACAAAAGACCATAGGGCCAGGCAAGTACAGTACAGCAATAAAAGACCATAGGGCCAGGCTAGTACAGTGCAGCGACAAAAGAACATATGGCCAGGCTAGTACAGTGCAGCGACAGAAGACCATAGGGCTAGGCTAGTACAATGCATCAGCAAAAGACCGTGGGGCTACAGTAGTCAGTCCCAGAAAATGGAGTTTAAAAGTGCAAAGTCTAAAAAGACCATAGGGCCAGGCTGGTACAGTGCAGCAACAAATGACCATAGGGCCAGGCTAGTACAGTGCAGTGGTAAAGGACCATAAGGCTAGGCTAGTATAGTGAAGTGGCAAAAGGTCGTAGGGCCAGGCTGTTATAGTGCAGTATCAGAGGCTAGTATAGTGCAGCATTGAAGACCATGTGGGGAGGGCTTGTGCAACGTGGCGACACACAGAGGGCATTACTTGTGCAGGAGTGAAGTATGTTGAAAATGCAGTAGGCAGGACAATGCAACTGTCATAATAGGCATTAACTTGTTTATTTTAGCGATGTGCGTTTAAATTTGGTACATTTTTATGTAATTGCTTGGTAGTATCAGTAGTGGCCAAAGCAATCATAGTAACAGCAAAAACAGTAGCAGATCCGTGCAGGCAGGGATATGTCACAAGCTCAATTGTACAGCAGTAAATCCACACAGCGTGGTACCCAGTGTGGGGGGTTCAGAAGGCACAGAATTGGACACACAGAGCCCTACATGAGTACCTGAGGAGTCAGTCAGAGGCACTAACGTGTTCGACATGTAATACAGGCGAAATGCAGAATAGAAATGTCAAGAGAGCATGTGTAGT